>NC_137712.1:1866291-3066291 GCF_964034855.1 Anser brachyrhynchus
AAACATGCACTGTTTGATACTCACTTCTGAAGCTTTTGATACTGTCAGCTTATATAGAGCTATCACGCTTCGTCCATACAGGTTTTTTTTTTTAAGTGAAAGCCTAATAAAACCTAGTGTAGGACAGTTATAAATATTTTCCTTGTACAGTGACCCCTATTGACTAGGTAGTGGTAAAATAGTGGCATGAATGGAAACCTTTGTGTGGGGTAGGCAAGCGGCCTGTGCAGCGTGCAAGGAGATGACCTTGTTGTACCTATACCTCCATGCAGATGATGCAGCTGCTGGCTCAGTGCTGTTGAAGCATTCTGTAGACAACTTAGCCTCCAACAGCAAAGCTGGGTTCTTTGGGTCAAGTCTTGAGAGAGTGGACAGGACTCAGTCAGGGGCTTTGGCTATAAAACGGAGTTTTTCCTGAAGTTGGAGGCTTTTTCTAGACTAGAACTATATCATTTAATATGTGAAAGTGGAAAAAAAAAACATATTAATTGTTCACTCTGTCTCTTTATGTCATCATCATATGTTGCAAGTTTTTTTGTTACCTTTCCTTTAGACCAGGTGAGAGAGGTCTGTTTTCCTATTTCTACTTATATCTTTTGTGTGCCTCTCTAGTATTATTTCATTAGTATTAAAAACTAAAGCAGAGCCTCTTTTACTGCCTTTGTGTGTGTAGTAGGGTATACTACCCTTGTTCTAACCTTGAAAAATACATGGTAAGGATGATTTGCATCTTAATAGAACCTTTCACATAATCTATTCATCCAAGCTCCATTTAAGAATTGAATTTAGTAAATCTAGGGATTATAGAAGTTAAATTTTTGTATGATGAGAGACTTCAGACAGAGAACAGAGTAGCTGCTTTTAAGTAGTCCCTCGGATCCTGAGGAGGATTTCACGTAGCATCATAACACTCCAGCTTTGTTTATTACTTAGTACGTTTGTTTTACTGCTACTGGGTGATACGCTGCAAAAGTGATCGCAGTGGATTTGTGTTGAGCAAAATAGTAATCAGTACCTGAAAAGAGGTAGTCCTGACGGCTAAGGCATGCTGACTGAGAAAGTACTCAAAACTGTATCTTTTTTGTCTTTAATCTAAAGAGTTACTTCGTTTCTTCCTGTCTTTGAAAGACTTGAGTGGTTTTCCCCATTTGCTGTATCACTGAGAACATCAGTGGTTTGTTTTTTCCGTTCTGATGTCTGTATTTCAGAAATCATAGGGCAGGGTAGCAGTGGTGAAAGTAGAGAAAACAAATCATAAACCACTGCTGTTCTATCTTTTGAAGGAACCCAGGAGGTGACTTGATTTTGGACTGAGAGTACCTGAGATAGTGCTGGACTCTGAAGTCTGTGTGGGAAAGCCGGGGCCAGAAGTGAGACAGATTCAGAATAGAAATACAGGAGTAATTGCGTAAAAGTAATTGAAGCCTCTTTCTAAGCAATTTCAGTTTTCTTTCATATAAAATTTGAATCAATATTCAAAGTTCAGTAAACACAATTTGATTTCACCACAAATTATTCAGTTGAGTGCAAATATTACTGGATACAATCATCTGGCCTTTGTTATACAAGGGGTCAGACTAGATGATCATAATGGTCCCTTCTGGCCTTAAAAATCTGTGACTATATGAATAATTTAAAACCTGTCCTGACAACCCTTATTCGTTGAGGTAGTCATATTAAAATCCTGTGGGACTACTCATGTGAGTAAAGGTTGTGGGATCAGGCCTAAAGTGAGTAATCATTATCACTTATGTTTAAATTTATTGATAAAACTATAAAATATTCACATCAAGTAAAGATGGGATTCTTTAAAATGGGAGATGCTTATGAAATAATATTCTACTTCGGTTTAACCTGGACATTATCAAAATAATTTAGAAATTTTTCTTGTTTCAGTCTTCTGAAACTATGCAGTTCTCTGCTGGTGCTATAGATTAGTTTATAAACAATTTTTAAAATGTTGTTTTAATGTTAGTAATATGTAGAAAGTATCTTTGTTAGAGTAAGAATAAATTCAAGCTTCTAATAATAGGGTCAATATAGGCATACTAAAATTGTCAGCTTGTGTTAGTGCACTGGATCAGCCTTATTATGGTTATTGTATGCACAGCCATAGTGGGAAATGCTACCTTTTGCAGACAGTAGAGTGTATTTTGAAACAAGATCAAAATAAACACTAGCAGGTAAGCGGAGTGGTCAAGGTTAGAGTTAGGAATTCATCTCAGATATGCCCTGTCTATATTAACTATCGTGGTGTAGTTGAACAACACCTCAGTTGATAAGAGATCACTTTTAAATCAAGAGTTCAGTGGGATGAGTTAGTTCTCTAGCTTAAAGACCTGAATAGCTGATGGCTAATTTTATTTTTGAGAACTACTCACCAGGCATTGTTACTGCTTTGTCTTGCAGCGTTTTTTCTTCCTTAATGTTTTCTATTGCTACTTTATTGTAGCTGTACTATTCAGTCTCTCTCTTAATGAAGTAAGGAGACCCTTTGTTTTGTAGCTCCAAAAGTAGTCATTAATGCTGTAAAGTTTCCTGAGTATGTGGAGGAGGGAATTGTTCTTTGGATTCTCGCTCTTGCAACTTGTCTACCCGTACCCCAGTGTATAAATGCATAAAAAATGTGAAGCTAAAGCTCCGCTGATGGTGTTGTAAAGACAAAAAGCAAGCGGGAAATAAAAGGACAATTTTTATTTGCAGAGCATTCTGAGGCACGTAAAAGAACATCAAAACACACAAAACAGCTTGTGCTTTGTTATTTAAATGGATCATCTTGAATTCTTGTAGCCAGGTGCGGAGGCTGTGAAAGGGAATTCTAGGAGACTGCTGTCGCATGGGGTTTGTTGATT
This sequence comes from Anser brachyrhynchus, assembly GCF_964034855.1. NCBI lineage: Eukaryota > Metazoa > Chordata > Aves > Anseriformes > Anatidae > Anser > Anser brachyrhynchus. Next base: position 1,869,144 of record NC_137712.1, read on the forward strand.
TCTGAGGTGGTAGCAGATTTCCGTGATTTATTGTTGACAGCAGAGGGACTTCCTAGAGTTTGGGTGAGTGGTGGTGCAAGGCAACGTAGCTCTTTTCTTTTTCCTAACTACAGTCTTGCAATGTGTGACACATCTTGAAGTAGGCATGACTTTTTATTGGCTTCCCCTGCAACACTGAGCTGTAAGATCACATTATCTGCCTACTTCTTTTCTGGAGGAAGAATTTTAATATAAAATGCTATTTCCTAAAGAAGTCAGCTGGTGATTTGTTTCTTCAGTAACACCAAGTACTCAGTTGTGGTCTTCTGCATGGCTTTCAGGCCCGTGTGCCCGGTATAGGTTGGGGGCTGTAGGGGTGGGGTTCCCTGCAGAACACACAGCGCAGAAGCCGTGCAGGAGTGCTAGTGAACGTAAGGGTGCTAAATGCCAGGTGTACTCAATTCCGAGTTACTCTAATGCAGGAAAAGAATAGAATGCGTCTTCTGGAAGGGATGTATCTTTTAATACTTTGCTGTCTTAGCTGTGAAAGAGAACTAGTGTGTAAGAGTGTGTAACTGGAATTCTGAGATTTTTACATAATTTAATTTCCCGATGGAAAATTTTCCATTTCTCAGAGCCACCATCACGAGGCCTGTATTGGCATACTTGCTGTTCTTTCTAGTATGTCTGAGTAATTTCATAAATGTACAGTACAAAGTATTTAGATTGTGTGATACGTTAATTGAATTTCCCAAATTATTTTGCATGTATTATTCTTTGTTCTTTCTTCTTTCCAAAGGAATGATGGGAAGATAGCCTGAAAGAAAGGGTTTGTTGGTGGTTGATAGATGAGATTAATTGCTGTTCACATGCTCAAATTTTCACACATGTCTGGGTAGCAGCTTAGAACTGGTAGCATATTATAAAGAAAAGTTGGAAACTAGTCTGTGTTGACACAGGGAAGTCCAAAGTTCTTAGCTTTATACTTGGAAAACTTAATTTCTACGTACAAGTTTTACCATCTTTTTACGTATCTGTTGTCTCCTCCCCCAGCCCTCTCCCAAGTGAAAACCGCTTTCCACAGATAAAAACATTTTTATAGCTTTCAGGTTTTGGTTCAGTATTTCATCTAGAATATTTTCATGTTTGGAAATCTAAAAGCTGTGAAAGTATTAGTAAATTTGAAATACTGTATCCTCTTACAATGTTCAGTTATCCAAGGTGTTCGCTGACTCGATCTCGTCTCTTGAAAGTATAATGTTAGAAAAGATCTTTTTTCCCTGGAAGCACTGGTGTCCTCGTGGTATATCATCGTTTTCTCCTTTCTTCTCCTTTAGAGAATTATCAGAGGTATGATGTAAATGTAAGCCTGAGAAATGGGATCTCCTGAATTTTAAAAATGGGTCAACTGTTGCCCCCTTTGGGATAGTCGTTTAGTTTTGTTATGTTTCCTCACCAGCAAAAAGTAGCTAACACCTGCTAACATAGTTGATAATTAACTTCATTAGTGACTAGCTTTAAAGCACCTACAGAGCTACGTGTTCTTCTCTCCAGCATTGAGGAAGATCTTGGTCATCGCAGACTGAAGACCTTTGTGAGCAGGCCAATCCATGAAATTGTATCAGTCTATGGTGTTTGATAGCACTGTGCTGGTATATCCATAGCATTTTTCTTAGCAGTCATATCTAATTTTTTTGAAGACACTTCTAAAAGTGTTTTTCCATTTTCTTTAAATACAATGCCACGATGAAACTGTTTTTCTCATTACTTCTCAGGAATTACGTATTTTGCTCAGTTGTTGGTTAGAATTCTTAATCTGTAGTTTATTTTCTCTTAAGGATGGCACTAATGGAGAATTTATTATTGAATTTATAATGAATTTCTGGAATTAACAAACTGAATTCGGTATACGCTCAACCATTTTCTTTGGTAATCAGTGAAGGAAGAAATTGGAGCCTGATGTTATTCTCTTATGCTTTTTAATACCTTGAATTTCTGTAAAAGATCTTGTCACTGAAGTGACTTAATTTTGCAGTGAGAGATGGTAGAATTTCTGTAATAATGCAGATGGGAGAAAAGGGGTGCTGAAGTCCTTCTCTTCGCAAAGGTGAAGAAGTTGTTGATGGCAAATTTTTACCTTGGTTTCTGAACCATAAAATTCTGCTGTTGTCTTTAATTAAACTGTTTGCTTTCAATATCGTGAGTTTCTTCAGACCTTTTTTCTTTAACCAAGGACAGGAGTTGATTTTTAATATTTACAGTTCATTGAACTATTTTTTTTTGTATTTGTCTCGTTTTGTTTTGTTTTAGCTGCTTGGTTGTTTAAAACATCATCACGATTAATTTTTCTACATCATGATTAATTTTTCTGTTAATTTACCTTCCTGCCTGTTGTGCCTGGATGCTGCAGAAAAGTATGTGAAATCTTGCACCCAGCTAGAACAGATTGCAGTCTTTAAAAGTCAAAACTGTTTTTCCTGCACTACTGGAAAATGAATCTCCTGTTGGGGCTAAAGTACCATGCAGATTTACAAAGGTGTAATGCGGTTACACGGGTGGGATTTGCTTTTAGTTTTTAATTTGGGTTTGGAGTTCTGCCCCTTCTCTTTTAATGTACTATGTTTGTATGGATGAGTTCTAATGCTTTACAATATCTGCTTATAATAAAGATCAAATTGGCCCATTCTTGTCATGGATACGAATAAAAATCTGATTGGGATAATACCTTCATAATGGTTTTCTATGATCCTAAAGGTTGTATTTGATAAACAGAACTCGTTTCCAGACAATCTAGCAGATACTGGTAAAGCATTTTTACTTGCATATATTTTTGAAAAGATTGGACAGTGAATGAAGCAGAAATGATTAAAAATCATGATCTTGCCCATTTTATGCAAACAGGGTATTTCTTTTGTGAACACACCTTGTTAACTATCTGTTGCAGACCTTTATTGGTGCTTCTTGAATAATTTGTTTAAACTGCGCAGTACAGATTCCTTATTTTAGCACTAAGACTTACAAAGGCTTCTTTTAGCAGCCTTTAATTTTGTACTTATGTATGTGACATAGCCTGTGGCTGTGATCTCTACTGTGAATCTGCAGTTGTTTTGGGATGAAAGAAGAAGGCAGCTGGAAACTCAGTAGCTACATCTAGCTGTCTACCTAGAGAAGGCCTTGATTTCAAGTTTATCTAAACAAGCTCGACTAATCCCAACTATCTAGGGGGATCCACTGTCAAAACAAGCAGCATGGCCCTAAGGCAAACACAACCATACAGAAATGAAGGCTGGGACTTCCAATACTCCAATGACTGCATACTGGAGGCTTTTTTCCTGAAAGAGTAAGAGAGGTGGAATTTGCATAATGCCTTTTCATTGCAAACTTTTGGAAAGCTGACAGAGGTCCAGCTTATAGCTCTGTAGCCACAATACGGAGTCTATAGGAGAATCCTTGAATGACCTAACCATATTGAAAGAAAAAATGAAAGCATCGAAGTATAGCCAAGTGAGTGTGGAAAAGAGGGCTGCTGCATTGTCTAACATCTGCTCTACTTCTCGTTAGTTTTGTTCTGTGGTATTCTATGTGGACTTTGGAGAAACCTAAGACAGCCTAACATGAATCCTATAATCTTCCTTCTGAATATTTATGTAGTGTGCCAGCCTCTAAGCTGTCCTTTGCATCTTCCTACTTCCCCCTCATTTTCATGCTCTCAAATGAGGCCAACATTTCAAAAGCTAAATAAATGTTTGTGAATGTTTATAAAAGATTTGCATAAATTTGTTCTTGTTTGACAAAGATCACTTTTTTCTTATGCCAGTTCTGAAATTTTTTAAAGGTTTCAGTGCCTGTCTTGACAACAAAGTCCTGCCTCAGAGAACAATGATTGCTGATTAAGTGGGTATGCAGTGGGAGCTGAATAGAGCATTTGAGGCGATGCCTAAAAGGGCCAGTCATCTTAAGCCAGAATTATAATATTTAACAAATGCTAACCAATGTATATATTTAAAGCCGTGGTTTTGATGTGATATACCTGGGCAATTGGCTTACAGTATGAGTAGTATGCAATTATCTTTTCACACCTAATTTTTCCTAAATGTTGAAGTGAAAATATTCCTCATCTGTAATCGCTAGATGTTTAAAATCAATTCAATTACTATTTTAGCTTTCTGATATTAACATTTCTTATCTGCACCAATAGATCAATATTTATGCACATAATTGGACTTGATTTTTATGCTTGTTTATATAATTTTTCACTACGTCGTGATTTAAGACTGCAACAATGATTCTTGCCACAACAGCTGTAGATTTTTTTTTCAACGTTAGCTAATATCCATTTGTCTTAGAGGAAAACTCAATCTGAAATTCGTTGGAGGGATTTTAAAGGCACTTAGTGAAGAGATCTCTTTGCAAGACTGCTTAAATATTTAGTTCAGCTTTACTTTCAGCTTTTTTCATACAAAAAAAAAGTAATAGTCGTTTTGTTCTTTTGTTCTGTTAGTTGAGAGGTTGAAGTTGTCATTAAGGCAAAAACTAGAGCTACTTCTCTGCCACAGTTTTTATCACATCTGCTAGGCCTGTGTCCCAGGAGGAGCTGTGTGGAGCGGTGAATTCAGCGTAGGCCCATTATCTGCTGGCTTTGCGTGTGTTGTAAAAGGAGCGAGACCTCAGGGAGGCTTGGAGCCTCCTCCCGTGTAATGTCCAAATCAGATTTGAAGGACTGGTGGCAGGAAAGCTTTGGCCTTGGGGTGTGAATTCTAAGAAACAGAGTCACAATTAGGTTTAAAAAATTCAGGGATTTTCAGCTTTATCATGAAATATGTTTTTAGTAATGCAAGTAGAAAAGTTGCCCATCTGTGCACATATTTTGTATGTTTAAAATATTTAAATGATAGCAGGCCTCAATATGCTTAGGAAGTGTTATTTATTTCATGCTGATACTCTTACAGTGATTGTGTCTACAAGCATTTTTTTTTAATATTTAAAGAATAGTATTTTCCTGAGGACAACTGGTTACCTTGAGTGAAACTATAGCGTTTCATACGGGGTACCCTTCTGCCCCCGGCCTCCATACAGGAAGAGGCGACTTCTGTAGGAAAAAACTCGTCTAATTCAAGCTTTGTAGTTGCTCAAAAAGAGGTAGTGAATTCCTAGAATGCTACAGGATCAGTTCATCTATTTGCTTCTAGTTGTGTTGGGATACAAGTAGCATTAAAAAAGTAGAGAGAAAACTAAATTAAGGCAATTTAAATTAATGTTGCTAAGCAAATTATGCACCTGGTTTTGGGGTGTAGAAGGGCTTTTTAGAGAACTGATTGAAATTTATTCTTAAAATATTTTGACTATCGTAAAATCTAATACTGTTCAATACTGCTACGAGATATAAAATATTTCCATGTTAAAATGCATTCCGGATGAAATTTGATACAAATGTTTCGCAGACAAGATTTTATTTATTTATTTATTTATAATGTCTGTTATATCAGTTCTGCTTAAGAGAAAAAAAATCTTTAAAATCTAGAGAAATCATGCTTTTAAGTTTATTGTTCTTTGCTTCCTGTACTTTGTAATCATGCAAAAATCTCAGCTTTTTGTTGTGGCCGTGTGACACCAGCCTCTCCATGCAGTGTACCTTCTTTTGATTTGAAAATTAATTTTTATAAGCTGTATGAATTGGAATGCTTCTGAATTTTAAGTACATAATTAGATGGCATTTGTTAATTGATGAGAATCTGTAACGATAACTTCAGGAGAATCTAATGTAAGATAATATAAGCCAATACTACTAATAAATGGAAATTGAGCTTTAAATCTTAAAACACAAGATTTACAGATCCCTGATTGTTACTCATAGCTGTCTTCATTAGTGGCCAGCATTGCTTTCTTACACTTATATTCTTTAAATAAAATTATGATACATGACTACCTTTTCCTGTTCATTGTAGGTAGTTGCTTTGTAAAATGTTGTTTAAAGTAATAGCAGAACTTGTTACTGAGGTGCTTATTATTGAAGCGTGTAAGGATGTTCCCTTTCCTAGGAAAATGTAGGTGAATTTCTGACTAAGTCATAGCTAACAGGATTTATGGGGTTCTAGATTGTTCTGCACTTTCTTTTTCACTGTTCTTGGGATTTAAATAGCATAGTTGCTAGGTTTACGCTGGTTATTTGGGTGCACTGGCAACTCCTTCCAATTCTTAATCCTGTTGTCCTATTGCAGTGGATGGTTTAAATAACCGTTAGCTTAAAGTTATGCAAATAAATATAAAAGCAGTTGACAAATTTGTGGTAATAAGGTAGATTAAAGTCTGGCCCAAATTTCAAAAGAGACGGGTAATATTTTGCTTCAGTTAACATCCCAGCACTTCTGGGCTGTACTAACACTTGGGCTGTGTTCGGATTTGGTGCTGTTTCTGAGCAGAAATAATGAATACACAAAATGTTTAAAGGTCAGTTTCTCTGTTAGTACCTACTTTCACTTCATGGCAGCTTTGAGTTTCTAAAACTCAGTTGCTTTGTTCTCTAATTACCAGTTGAAATAGGTGTCACAAAACCCGCCAGGGACCCTGCTCCCGCCAGCCCTCAGGGTCGGCTCGGTCCCGCAGCGGTCGGATGTGTTGTGGTCCCTCTTGGTGGCATCCGTGCAAAGAGGATGCCTTTCTTGTTGGTTTCATGGACACGGATGGTATTTCTGGCTGCATAAGATGAAGACTATTTGTATTTCCTCCCCTCTCTGTTTAGTGTTTGTCTTATGGCAGCTTTTTCATCACTGAGTCATGTCTTCTCTCCATGCAAAATCCCATCATATTTGCCGTGCTCCGTTGTCTGGCAGGGTTTGAATTGCCCTGTGAAAATGCACGCGCTTCTGGAAGGCTTTTTTTCTGCGATGTTGCCTCAGCTGAAGGTCTTGTCTGGGTTCTGGATAGCCTTTTCAACTTTGCCATGTTTTTCCTCAGGTTCCCCAATAGGTTTTCCAAATACAGATCCCCAGCGTGGTGTTTCTTGTGGTGTGTTGTTTCCCTGCTCTGACTCGCATCAATATTTGAGTGTCTTGCCTTAATCATTAACATCTTCTCAGGGATCTCTGCTTGTGTTTAATTTTGTTTCATTGCAACCTCTAACCAGACTTCTTGTTCGCTTTGACTCTCTCTGTTGTGTCAGGCATCTTTCTAAGGGCAGAGGTGTTGCCAGCCTGCTGTCCTTGCATTGGACCATCGCTTTGCGTTTGGTTTTAGCAGTTGCACTTGGCTGTCGCTGCTGCTCGTGGTGGTTGGTGCTGCTGCTCGTTGGGACAGCAGTGGTAAAGCAGCCCTGGATATTTAAGAGGCTCCGAAGTTCTTCCTTAGGCTTGAAGGTGGAAACAGCGAAAGGTTTAAAAGTCGGATTTAAAATACAGCTTGCATATTAAATTCACAAGCAAATATACAATATGTTTTTTCAGCAACGTTGAGCTTTCTTTACTATTTCCTCAATACAGAGATAATTCAGGGCATAAGCCAGGAGTGTATTTAACAACCTTGCTTTCCATACGCTTTTAAAGTATATCAGTGGGGGGAGGGAGGGGAGAAGAAATCGTTTCAGAGACTGCCTCACCTTCATAAATTGCTGTGTGACACAAAGGGCTGAGCGCTCTCTTCCTGGCTCATTTATTTTGAAAACTTTGCTACTGAAACCAAACTTAATCAATGAGCTCTGTGTTGTCTCCAATAAGTTATGTGCTGGCTTTATTGATTGGGAAGGATTTTAGAAAACCCATGTGGGGTTTATAATGTCAGCAGTGTTTTGATTATGAAAAGCGTCGGAACCCTGGGACCCGGAACCAGGTGGTGGATGTCCTCCAGCCGCCGGTGACACGGCTGGGCTCCGTCCCTCCGGGGACACGGTTCATGCCCTGCACTTTAACTGTGGTGACTGGCTGCTATAGATGCACTTTTTGCTCATTAAAATGTTAAAAATCAAACTGCATGTAAAAAGATTTGTGAAAATATAAACTTGGGGATTGATCCAGAAAACTGGCAAGGGATACCCTGGAGAGAAGGGTTTCAGCTCCTGGGCAATTTACGCTTATCAGCTGCGAGCCCTGGCTGGTTTTTTGTTGTTGTTCTCTGCTTGGTTTTTGGTTTTCTTTTTAGGGGGGTGGTTTTAGTGACATTTTGGTAGGTTTTTCTTAAAGAATATAGGCCTAGGGGAATAAAATAAGAAAACACTCTATTGATACTACTGCTATCTTTCATGTCAGGTAAAAACAAAAGGGATTATAAGATGCTGCCTGGAGGGGTTCTAGCTTTTATTTTGTTAATTTGTTGTTGTTGTTTGGGGTCTTAGAGAGATTTTTCTAGGACTTAAGTAGCCGCCCATCTAAAGACAACTTGTAGGAAGTTGTATGTTATGTAGGCAGTGCTAATCTTTCAAACTGAGCTGTACTTAAATTTAAAAAAGGACATTTTTATAGTAACAAGCTTGCAACTTGAGCAACAATTGAATAGGTATCCAGTAATTGTATTTCTTACATGCAAAAGATCAGCAGTTTTGCTAATTAAAACCTAATTCTGTATGTGATATATTCTCATAGTTAAAATTTAGAAATAAGTCTGATTAACCTGTACTAGTCTCAATTTTTCAGCTGTAAAACAAGACAGATAGATATTGGTATATAACAAGAGGCAAAATATGCCCAATAACATAAAAGCTACATAATAATATCACTGCAAAGCCTTTTGTTGAAAGGCAAGGCATTGTATAGTGGTATAAATTCAATATATTCCCTATTGAAATGAGAATTTCATTTTCTGTGTTTAGGAAGCCACAAATATTAAGAAACAATTGCAGAGTAAGTTCTGAGTAATATATTTCATTATCCTACAATAACATGATGCTGATGAAATGGTAACGTGTTTTATCTTAAGTGTTTTTACTTGTAGTTACAGTAGTTATTCAAATCCTCATCAAAATAATGAAGAGGATATGTTGTGCTACTTTGAGGTGACTGATGACTTATCTTTTTAACACTGCTTTTTTTTAGAACTGCATGTAGTGGCTACTTTGCTTCTTAAACAAATAGAAAAGTGCTGGTACTTTAAGGAGAACGTGGATTGATAAGGCAAATAAAAATATAGGCACTTCTTACTTTCCTGCAGTTATAATTTTGATTGTTTTAAAATTCTGATTTTTTTTTTCTATTTTATGTTTTGAGTTTTCAGTAATGGGTAGAGGAGAAGCATGGAATAATTGAAATTTGTCAAGGTGTAGTTTTTGTGCAGAAGCAATTGACGCTGTGCAGGAGGCTGTTGATCCTTGTGGAAGTCAGTGAGGCTGCACAAGGGTGAACCCAATCACATTAATGAGGTCTTTACTATGAAGGCTTTGTTTTGTATCAAAATGCATATTTCTGCAGAGTTTACTCTGGAACCTGTATAGTTGCTTGGCAAGTTTCCTGCTGAATTTGAAAGGAGTATAGCTCATTCTTTACATGCCGTTCTTCAATAGATTCTTTCTTGTACTTTAAAAACAGAAGGTTGTTAAATAATCTATCAATAAACTGTCAAGAAGTCAAAGTTTCCTTATCTGTTTCTGCCTGAAATCTTAAGAACTTGCCACATTTTAGTTGTCAAGAAACCTCCAAAGAAGAGTCTAGGAGCAGTTGAGCCTGAAACCATTGCTAAGGATGGGATGTGCTTGCTTGAATTATGTAGGAGGAACATGCTCTTGCAAGGGAGTCAATATGTTTTCTGCTTCATTGAATAGGTTATTAGATTGATGTAGTTTATTTGTTGAATGATGGCATTGGTTTTGGAAATAAATGAAGCGAGAAGCATCAATTTAGTTATTGGTGATAATTTATTACTATTGGCCAGAAAAGCATTGAATTTATCAGGTTTGTCATTTAGTCAGGGTGATTTTCTTTCAGTTGAGAGAAGAAATATATTTTGTTTTGGGCCCTGAGATATTTCATTGTGGAGGTGAATGGACAATAATAGGCTGGTAGTAAAGGTCTGCAAACGGGGTTGACCTTTATGGTGGATTTTGCATTGCAGAATTCAAAATTTGAATATTATAGAATGATACAAGGTAAGCAGATTACTTCTGTCTCTGCACTCAACTATTTTGGTACTTGCGTATTTTTGCCTTTTTAATGCCTGTCTTTATTTAAAGTTGAAAATGATTTATTAATTAAAAACATTGATCATGTGTTTGGTTTTCACATCCATGCTCTTTATTTGAGATCATACAGAGGTTATATTTAAAAGTTTCTCGGTGTGTGGTGCTGCTTTGCAACTTTTAGAAAATGGTTTGCACATTAAACAATTTGTATTTATTTTAATACACATTATTTTAATTGGTCTTTTAACGCTCAGATTTTCTTTCTAATAGCAGTAAGCAATGTTAAACATTCCTGCTATGAGACCTATTGGCTTTATCTTTCGTTATTTATCTTGCTGATGTTAGGAAGTATTCTCTAATCCCCCAGACCTCTGTTCCTAGGTAACAGGCAAAAGCTGTGCCAGCAGAAGTGGTCCTGCCAGGCCAAGCCCATGTGGTTTGGTGTTATTCACTATGATCCATATGGTCAGGGTAGAGAGTGTCCCCAGAGAGGTGTTAACACTCGACAACCCAACCTCCTCCTACCCTTTGGAGAATTGCTGGATGGCTCCTGCTGCCTGCCCATGTGTGAATCTTGATTAATTTTTCATTTTTAATGAAGTTTGATCATGTTTATTATTTCACATGATTGACTGCCTGATACTCCTTCCATGTAATTGATAAAGCCCATATTTCTTCATCTGTCTCTTCTTTCTTCAGGGCAAAGTTGTGAAATTGTGTGATGTGGTTAATATTAGATTTATTGGTCCCATTAGATGTATAAATTATCTCTCTTTCTCTCCACAGGAAGTTCTACAGACTTTGACCAAGTTTTGTTTCCCCTTCTATGTGGACAGGTAGTGTTAGATTTTCAAACTTTACAAGAAAATAAGCTTGTCAATAAAACCACTGTAGAAAATAAAAACCATACTGTTCTTAATGTTCTGTCTGCTTGACTGTGATTTAAAGCACCTAAGTGCAAATTATAGTCTCAGAATCCCTTTTTCCTGGGGTTTTTATTGGCACCATCAAAAAAAAAAGTTTTAACTTTGTGCTGTTCAGTGGCAGCAATAAAAGTGTGTTTTGTTTTACTTGTATGTAATATTTAGACACGAAAATGCTTGGATAGTAATTGTCAAATGTGCATATTAACATCAGAACTTTGTGTACATCTGTGTTGTATTTCTTAATTGCCAAAGGTTAGGCAGAATAATTAAGTGCTTTACATTTAAAGGCCTCTGGATCTTGTTGGAATTCTGGTGCTTTTCTGGGGACTTCTTAATGCAGCTTCTACGTTTTGGAAAAATTGTAGAGTAAGTTCCAGTGGATATGACAAACTGTTGGAGAATATTTAAAATTTACAATAGAAAATACCAGAACTTTTAAAGTTTTTGTTTGTTTGTTTTGTTTTTAGTTTTGGTTGTAAGTTATTTGTGATGACTTCCTGGTGAGAAAAGGCCTTCAAATTTTGAAAGGTTGCACTCTGCTTGTGTCCTGGAGCAGCAGCATTCAAGTGGTTGGCATCAGTTGTCTTAGGTCAGCTAACACACTGGATGTGTTTGATAAAATTGACCTTAATTATGAGTAGATTGTTTAAAAAAAAAAAAAAAAGTCTTGTTTCAGTGAAATTTGCGATATTTACAGTAGAAATCGATTTTCTTTATAAATCAACATCCATTTATAATATTGCTTCTTGTATGAACCATTATACTCTTTTTTTACTTTCCCCCTCCTAGGCTAACAGGTGTTTCTATGTAATCTTGAAATGCTCTGCGCTAGCGCCTCTGAATTGTGGTGAAATCTTACTAAGCTTCTCTGGAGATGGGAGTCCCCACCATAAAACCAGTGCTACACTTTGTCCTCCCACGTCGTAATCTGGGGCTGGAGGAAGCTGAAAGCTTGTATGACTCACGCAGATGATGTGGTCGACTCAGATGACCTTCAGAAGCCACAGATTGTCCTGATAATTTGGAATCACTTTTTGCTGATCTTTTTTTCTTTCTTAGAGGAAGGGAGTGGAGAAGTAGATGTGTATATATTTTTCTTACATATGTGTTTAAGGTAGCTGCCTTTTTACTGGACACATTTTTGGTTACTGTGTGTAGTTTTATCGTACCTAGGTTTTTGTTGTACTTTTTTTTTTTCCAAGCAATATAATATAATATAATATAAGCAGTGTCCAGTTCTAAATTTTCTTAGCTAACAGTGTGAATGAAATAGCACCTACTTATCTACCTAAAATATTTTAGTCTCTTAATATCACAATGAGAAGATATTTCAAAGTGTATCCCCCCCTTCCTCCAACAGGGTTTTGCAAAAATACTTTGGTTAATGTTGGCATAAGAAATGACATCTTTAGACAGAATAGTGACTGGATAGGTTACCTTATGCTAGGAAGAGCTGACAACTGAAACTTGAGCAAGACCTGCTCATCAGCATATCTGTTTTCTGCAAATCACATAAATGTAAGAATCTTTAGGTTTGCTTGCTTGGGAGGAACTTACCAAGTGGTTGCAAGTGTTTAATAAACAAGCCTCTCCCTGTGCAAGTGAAGCATGTTTTTTCCCCATTCCATAATTTTAATTGTCAGCTAGAATGCTTTTCTCGCATGCAGTCTGCTCTCAACCTTGTTAAAATTAAGCATATAATCCCCTTCTAAAACACCATACTAAAATCACCATAGTAACATTACATCCAAGCTTTACAGATAAAACACAACACCAGTAAAGGATTTCTGGGTGTACCCTAGTAGCTCAGTGAGCTTTATGGAAATGGTTGTTCTGTTGACATTTAGAATTTAGTAGGATGATAGTACTTACGCTGTCTAATTCTCAGACTGCTGAAAAGCTATTAGATGTCTTTCTTTTTGTTCATCTGTGAATATATGGAGCACTTCTCAGTCTTCATCACTGCGTCTTTTTCCTTCCCTGTTTGGAACCCACTGAAAGTTTCTGCTTTCTGAGCTGGTCAGAGCCATCTGTCTGATCTGGATCTAACTTTTCTTTCTGAAAGTCTGTTTTCCTTTGTTTTCTTTAGGTATTTGTTTGCTTGTAGGGCTCATAACTGTGATAGTTAAGTGGCCTCAAATTTAATGTTTTTTATTGTTGGTAAGATTGACTAGTAAAGATGCACTTGTAAGTTCTAGTCATATTTTTCAGTTCTCACTGGAAACACAACCAGAAATAAGTGTTAAATTCATATCTTTATGAGGTCTCAAATCTAAAATTGGAATGAAAAGTCCTCTAATAACTATATTAGTCAAAACTTTGCCACTGAATGTCAACATTTTTGTTAAATACTATAATTGCAAATCTACTGTAAAATTACATCTCTACAAACTAGAAGGTGAATTGGGCTTGGTTTATATGGAATCTACTATCACCGTACACGAGCATTTGATTAACTTGAGAAAAACAGTGGTAATACCTTAAGAATGTATTTCATTTTGTTAATAAATAGCATTCAAAGTGTTGTGCTTTAAATGTAAAGCATCTTATTTTGCTCCGACCGTTTTGAGCATCACTTAACTGAAATTTCCAATTCAGCCAGATTTTACTCTAGTGATACTTTCCACAGTGCTGTGAGTGGGGGCCAACATCCACAACACTATTAGTTCATTTGTGCTGTTCTTGAAGAGCCATTAAGATCTTACAGAGAGGCAAACAACCCTTAATTTTGAAAAATTGTATAAAAGTCTTACAAAAGTCTTACAGTCATAGTTGTCTTTAGCACAGTATACTTCTGATTCTAGTTTAGTTTACTGTGCAAAGGAGGAAAAGATATTCATTTCTTTCCTTTAACTGGTTGCTAGCTGCTAGAGTAAAGGAGAGCCATCTGGCATGGTTCAGGTTGATGAACACCTTGTAATGATGTATGTATGTGGCACGCTTACAAAATTGGTAGATGGATTCAACAAGGCTTCAACAAGTCGATATCCAGGTGTTGAACATGTATGTTATTAAACATTTTCTTGCTCTTTGAGTAAACAAATTTTCAAATGAAGAGTAATAACTATTTTGTGTTATATGAGAGAACATGGCTTTGGTTCATACAGTGTGTACTGCTTTGAAGTTGGTAGTCATATCCTTTTTCATTTAAAGATAAATGCATTTTTTATTATCCAACCATGCTTAAAAAATAACATCCTTCCCAAACCAAACCATTTGCAAGTTTCTAGAGGGTGTATACTCTAAGTTTAATTTTTCAAAACCAACCAACCAACCAAAAAAAAAAAAAACCCACAAAATACACTCACAGACAAATAAACCAAAACAACAAAACGAACAAACAAAACAAACAAAACCACCAAAACAACTCTTCTGCTGAAGGAGGAAACGTTATAGGTTCAATAACTTAGATTAGATACTTTTGACGTGGAGTTAGCTCAGCATTAAGTTTTTCCTTCTTATTCTCTTTATTTTCAGCTATGCAGTTAGCCAAGTTGGACAGAACTTTACATTTGTCCTTACAGACATTGACAGCAAACAGAGGTTTGGATTCTGTCGCTTATCTTCTGGAGCCAAGAGCTGCTTCTGTATCTTAAGGTAAGTCTATGGTTTAGCTTTTGGCTGACTCTGGGAAACAGTGTTTGACTTTGTGTTGTTACACTGCAATTATAATTTCCAGCTGTTCGAAATTATTTTCCTATCTGGTCCTTAAAGTCACTGCTCTTCTGCAAAAGTGATGCAAGATATCTTGCACTTTGAGTTCCTCTTTAGATAACTGTATTTGTTTGTAGTCAGTGTTCTTGAATTAACAATGTGGTAAAAAAAAAGAAAAAAAGAATATCTCTGCAGTAATTTGTTACGACATTGCATAACTGTAGCTGTTATCTTTAGCTGTCACAACTGACCTTGTTAAGGCATTTTGTGGATATTTGTATATGCAAGCTTTATTAACAAAGCATCTGTTGGTAGCTGGGGGAATGTCCTCCGAGCTGATGCTGTCCACATCCTAAAAGTTTGTGTGTATGAGCTTTACCCTGTCCTGTTGAGGGTTTTGTGGAGTTTGTCATATACAGATGGCTGGTGGAAGTTGGAAACAATGTGTTTCACATAGAACAGGCAAAGATGCTGTCAGAATGTTTCTGATGACCTCCTATGGAGGAAGTTGTTGAAATACAGCCTGTGATTTTCTATTTACATTTGTTGCAAGAAACGATGCAAGCAAAATCGGGTTTCATATCTACGAATATATCAGTTCCATTAAGAACTTTTATGGAAATAAAGGTTTCTACATGACGTCTTGCCTATTACTATCATTTTATTATGTATTATATTATTTAAACAAATTTAACAGTGGTCTGCCTTCTGTTTTTCAAGTTCATAAGAAATTGGAAGTTTTGGACCAGTGACCTAGGTAAAGGTAGTTGAGATCTAACTTATAAACCAGGTGACTGGACAGTGTCTCCAAGCAATCCCAAATGAGGACAATTTCCTCTTAGCGACTGTAGCCATCTCAGTTGTCTCTGGTTTGCTCTTCATGAGAGGGAATCCAGTGTATGAACAAGAACAACTTGTCTTTGGCCTGCAAGTACTGTGCGTTGCACATGGCGGAGTGGCACCTTCTGCATATGTTTTATTGAAAATTATCCCTCTGGAGAGTTTTGGGGATAATGTTGCAAAATATAACAAGCTATCAAGTATGAGGACACTTCTTCCTTGATTGAGTTACATACAGCAATGCCATGGAATTGATTTTGGATTGATGTATGTAGTTTATGGTGAGTACGTCAATGCCATTTGTGTTTGCAGTAGATAGGCAAAGATATCAACTGTTCGTTGTCAGCACTGCACTGACAGCAGGGACAGGGACCTGCTAACCAGGCCGTCATTGAAGAAGTCTAATATTTGGAGAAATTAGTGTTAAACCTACCAGAATTACTAATTAATTGTGTGGGAGGCAGGATGACAGGAGTTGTATCAGTATCGTCAGTCTGTCTTTTCCCTAGCAGAGATTTCAACTAGTAGCGGTGGCAATCCAGCAGTACGGACCACATCCTGAAGATTGGAAGGTATTTCCATAGCTGCTTCAGTGTATTTGGGGAGCCGATTCACTGTCAGGTGTGAAGTGTCTGGTTACATAAAGTAACTTTTGCTGATTAATGACAAATCAAAGGGGAGACACCATTTAAAAAATAAATCTGAATGATCAGTATGAGTCCCTTCTTGATCTCTCCTGGATAAGAGTACTTTGCTGTCAGCTCCCTTATGTTAAGTGAATGCCAAGAAGAAATGGAGGAGTTATGTTGTAGTTAAATGCCTTCTGCTTCAATTCATAACCAAAATGGCAAAAAAAACACACCCCACACAGTGCAGTTAGAGCAGTGGATGAATTGGGTCTCTTAGCTTCATCTCTGTTTCCTCTTTCTTTTGCTTCCTCTACTTTCAGCTTCCCTGCCCGCTTCAGATAAGTTAATTTTAAGAACTTGCTGACTAGATTGCTTAAATTTTGTCCCACAAAACTTTCTGAGCTAAAAGTATTAAATTGCCTCAATGTACTTACTGGAGATTGCTGGCAGCATTCTCTGATATTTATACATGCTACATCTCCACTGGATACTCGGTGGAAAACGGATGGCAGCAAGCTTCAAGTATTCCTTGTTATGCTCAGCAACAATATAAGAAGTAAGTGATGTACTGTACAACCAGTAAGTACTGGTTGTCATCAGAGATAATATGTGTTTGTCAGCCAAATGTTTTATGGGTCTGGCCATGGTGAGAGGGTTTGGAGGTGGAAAATCACTGCAAGTTTTGGTTCGTCATTGAATAGGAACAGGAAAAGGGAATTCTTTTCACTCAGCCTGTGCTTTAAAAATTTCAGCAGAGTTCTGGAAACAGTTGGAAAGCTGAGATGATCCTCAGAATGCCAGAAGTCAAGGTCTGCACCTTGAGATTTAAAGTGATCCAGAGACTTTTTCATGGGGATGCAAAGGAGCTCAATAGCAGTACAGTTATCCACATGGATGTACCTTGTGTGGCTAGCAGAATTCTGCTTTACAGAATAAGTCTTGTGGCTATTTTAACCAGTACTGTTTAGAAATCTGCTTTCAAGTTAGCTTTCATAATTGTTGCAAGAAATGGCAACTTAATTTTTCATACTATTTATATACTTCCGTAATTAGTTTTGTTCCTGCTGTGGATACCACACAGATTTACGGAAATCTTTGATTGGTAAATTAAAAACTGCGTTGTCTGAGTGTTCTAGGATTTTCTTTTATTGCAGAACCAACGACTCTGTCTCTTGTATTCCTTTTCCTTTTTTCCTCACTTGATTTCTAGCTAATCACAAAACTGCAGTGATCAAATAATGCATGTAATACCGAGTTGTAGAGCTGTCTTACATAGAGCTCTCTGTAGTATGGGATCTTACTTTCTGCGTTTCAGACAGCAGAGGGCGGACAAAAGCACAGAACAATTGTCACAGATGGTTTGGTGTGGTAGGGTTTTGTTTTTTGAGGTTCTAAACAGGGAAGTGCCTTAAAAAAGCAAAACCACAAGATCATCTGCTGCACTTCAAAATCTGGTTAACTTGGTGTTCTGTACCACCTTTTCAATGTGATACCTTGCAAAACTTAAGACGTATTTTAAGATCTTTTCCTTTCTAAATGATGAATGCACAGAAAGTTGAGATCTAGTGTCCAAGTTTGTCAAATTTGGAGTTATAATTTGGTGATTTTAATATCATAAGAAAATTTCAGTACCCAAAGATTTTTTTCTTTCTAAGATGTCCTTTAAGAGCTCCAGGATTTTGGCTCAAATAAAACTTCTTGGATATGCATTAAGATGCTGAAACTTTTTTTTGTTTGTTTTTGGAGGTTTGTTTTACGCTCACTTTCGCATCAGATTTGGAATAGGCTTTTGAGGATGAACAATATCCATAGTTCTGAGTTTATTGAAGAGATGTAGTATTCTATTAAAAAAATAAATAAAACAATAGCAAGCGTGAAGATGTTACCAAGCTGTTGTTTCACATCATGTTCTGAGATATCTTCTTCAGCCCCTTAATCAGGCATATCCTATGCTTTTGGTCTGGAATTTGTTTGCTCTTGCTTCTCATCTCTTCTAAGTTTTATGTGTATGTAGATGCAATGTTCTTTCATTAGGGTAAAAGAGTCTTGATGGTCTCAGAGATGTACAGAATTTGTTCCTTATTGCTATTTCCTACTAATTGCAGTGTACTGAAAGATGACAAACATACTAATCTACCGGTATGATCTCAGGGATAAGAAATAAAATAGCATAATTTTCTTTCTGCTTTCTTACATTCTTGAAGTATACAAATACTTTTTGATTCTTAAAAATTTGCATGTTGAGGCTCTTAATTTTAATTTACTCATTGCTTTAATGTTAATCTTCTCTTACTAGCTTATTCATCTTTTCAAATGTCTATCAACCCTAGGTGTACTAAAATTCTGCTGAAGCTGGCCTGTTAGTTATGTCAGGGATGCTGGTGTTCAGTGGCTCGGCCACTTCGTCTCTTCAGCTAACCACTGTGATCTAGAACTCTAACAGCACAAACATTGATGGATTTAAAATTCTTCTGATGGTAATATATAGAAAACAATTTGTATTAGCATCAGTAAGTGTACCAAAAGTAGTGAAGCGCTTTATTTTACAGTCTGGTTTCTTGAAGGCTACGTTGAGAAACTTCTGTTTATGGTCTGCTTGTAGAGGGGACAGCTAAAAACCTCACAGCTGAGATTACTTCGCCTTAGTACATTTCATAATGGCAATGTTGAGCGTGTGCTAACTATTTAAGTATATGAAGTAGTTTAAACATGTCAGTGTAATCACTTCAGTTTATGTAGCGATGGAATGATGACTTGGATAGCTTCATTTTTTTCACATAGATAAAAACCACACGTATGTTCACCAAGCTGAGCTTCATATTAAACATGTACTTCTCTTATTGGAAATGTGTATTTGAGGTTTAAAAAAAAATAGTTTAGCTAAGAAATAATATTTTCTTATTGTATTAACTGAACTTTTGTAGTAAGTAGGTTTAAGGCTGAATATAGTAATTTTATTCTAAACCATCCAGCAGAATAATTTTGAAGTGAGGTCCTTGCTGTTGCTTACTCTGCTGTATGCTCCCTTATTTTTCAGTTTAGTTTCTAAGACCAATAACATGCAAAACTGAATTTAAAATACTCTGAAATAAAAAACCGTTTAAAAAACAACACCCACCCCACCACCAACACTTCTACAGTACAAAATAACAATCATAATAAAACTGGTTTTAATATTTTTGAAGATGTGTACCAGGTTGTGTAAAAGACTAAATTGTTAATCCAGTCTTGATTATTGGTATGGTACAGTATCAAAATCTCTAAATTGTTTTATGCACAGTTCTTCACTGGTTGTGTTTAAATATCTTTTCCAGGATGTCACTAAGCTTTTAAAACTTTACGGTTTATTAGTTCTTAAATTGTAAAGCTGGGCAGGATGTCCATCGGAGTTTTCCATTTCTGAAGAATTCAAACCCAGAAAAGCTGGGGCAATGGGAAGTCAGTGTACTTGTCCATCTATGCAGATAAATACGTTGCCTTGTTAATGGTAGTTTCTCCACAGGCATGATTTTGGTCAATCCTGTACTTAATTCGAAATACTTATTTTTTCCAGATAATATAAAAACAGCTTTGGGAGGTGATAGGTAAATGGTGCCAGACCATAATAATGTCAGTTAATGACTTTTGTCTAGCTTCAAGTTTTGTTAAAGTGAAAAATAAGAAAACTTTGCATAGATTTGCTTTGGTTCACCAACTTACTGGGCGATAACCATGTGGAACTCTGCTTTAAATTTTGCTTAATTTGAAGTTTTCAGCGGGTATTCAGCTTTTGTACCCAAAATGAAAATCATTCTTCTGAAGTGAAATGCAGAAACGTTTGTGTGGAAATCCCTTTCGGCCAAAATAGCTAAGCTCTGCACCACTCTTTTTCTAAGATAAAAAGAAATGAATCTATAATAGTTTGTGACAGATGGCAGAAAATGTAACTAACTGAATGTGATTCTGTATGGAGTTATTTGAGGTTTTTGGTGTGATTTGTTGTGAGTTCCTCTCCTCCCCCCTTCCCTTTCCTTTGATTGCAGTCTTTGTCCATTTATTCTTAGGATAGAATAAGATTTCTGAGCAGGGGCCTCTCTTGTGGTGCAAAGTGAGAATTGTTTTTAATTGAGCAGAAACATGTGGAAGGATCAGGAATATCTCAAGGGATTACAGAAAAATTCCAAATTTGTACTACTTACAGCTTGTGTTTAGAGCAGGGTCTGCTGGGAATAAATGTTAGTTAGTGTGACCTGTGACCTTAAAAACTGTTGACATGGATTTCAGCCAGAAACTAGCCACAGAACTCCTTTGTTAAGCTCATTCATAGCTCCTTGAAAACTCTAGTCAGTGAAAGTTGCCAGCTCAAATCTAAGGAAAGCAGAGCTCTTTTTTTCTCTCCCCCCCCCCCCCCCCCCCTTTTTTTTTTCTTCCCATGCTTTGGAAACAGTGGACGCCCCTTAACCAGCAAGACTTCTTTAATAGGACTGCATCGCCTAAACTTGATTGGAATTGACAGCTTCCTGGCTCAAGCTTGCCAACTGGCAGGGCATTGATGCATAGGGGACAAACAGCTTTAAGGGCCTGGATACTACTGTTTGTGTATGTGCCTCCAAAGTGTAACACACTTCTCTTGTGATACCTTCTAATCTAAAGAAGAAATAGCCCAAACCCATTACACTGCTTTTATTTCCATGTCTCCTTCAATTGTTTTGGGGGAAAGGAATTGAAGATTTTGTGTTTTTTTTTTTTAAAAGAATTGTCATGTTGTCTTCTAGAACTCTCCCTTTCCACTGATCTGGCCAGAAGCTACAGGAGAATATTTATGCTTGAGGGGGAAAAAAATGACGCTTTGATATTTAGAATTTTGACTGTGGTTTACACTGTCTTTTTATTTATTTTTTCTTTTTTAATGGCTGTATCATACTTAAAAAATCGTATTTACCCCACTATAAAATGGTTGAATTTACAAATCCTCCTCCTTGCGCATTCACTTCTTTATAAGTTTTTCCACTTAGTGGATTTTGTGTGCTCAGCTGATTCTGTAATACGATTCATTATCTGGTCTGCATGAAGGCTCACCTGATTTAAATTCTATTTTGGAAGTAGATTGTACTTTCACAACAATAAGTTATGTTGCTGCTACGTATACGTAATGATAGAATAGGTATAAAATGGAATGCAGAAAAGAGAATACAAATTTTGCTTAACTGAGAGTTAAATAAAAGTATGCAAAAAGAATTATCTTCATAAAGAATCATGGAGCAGATAGCAGGTAAACTAGGGTTAAAGATCCTTAACTGATCTACAAGGAAACTTTATGCCATTTCTCTACAGTAGGGTAAAATCCCATTAATTCAATATCATGCACTTTTAAAACACCCAAATATTGCAATTTTGATTCAGGTATTTCTTTAAGGCTTGATTGTAAAAGCGCACACTTTGTAAGGTTGATGCATCTTCTGGAATAGCTTTTGTGGAGTTTTGCTTTTTAAAGGAAAAAATAGGTGCAAGTGTGAATCAACTTCATTTCTCCCAAGGACAGGGCAACATTAGCCATTAATAGTCGTATTGTTTTCTGGGGCTGGAGAAGTGGGGGAGTGGAAGAAACTGGAAAGTGCTCTGCCCCTGTAGACCTCCTCTTCCACCGAAGGCACGAGATTCTGGCCCTCTTAGTTTTTACCATCCTCTTTGAATTCTTGTGCTGCAGCCCGAGTCTTTGTAGCCTCGGGGGGTTGGACTTCCTACTGAACTCATTTCTGATCAGCTGAAACAATTTGAGTATTACTGGATTCCACCCACCTCCCAGAGCTGACTTTGCCGCCTTCCTGTGTGTGCCAGAGAGCATTTTGTTCGTGGTGCTGAGTCAGGCTGCAGTAATTCAGCTCAGCAAATGCTTGAAACTATCAAAATTCTTTACTAACCTATGGAAATTACTGGATATGCTAGAGCGGTTGTTTTTGTTGTGGTTCTGAAATGTTCTATAGCTTTTGTGAAGCGATATTCACATGTGAATAAGGATGGGCATCCCATTCTCACATTATCTGGAAGAAAGTTTGGAACATTAGAAATGTACATATCTGGAATGCATGCTTTGACCTATTGTTAATAGGAATTTTCTTCTGTGGAATATACAGACCATCACAATAATAACTAACAATTTCATGTTTTTCGCAGAAGTTGGAAGGGTGATCACTAGATTTCTTCTTGTTAACTGAAAATTCGTACCTGAGTCACAGTTTCTTTGTGCATTTCTCCTTTGCATGCATACAAGTAGATTAATAGGAAGTCTATTTTGTATCTGGTAAGAAAGTAGTTAGTCCTTTTATTTATTTAATGCTCAGCAGGAAAAAAACCCTGCTGTCTAGCTGTGTGCTGCTTTGAGGGAGGTACAACCCTGAACCATTGTTTAAGCTTTTGTTGTTTTCCCACTTGTGGGTTTTTCGTTTGTTTTTTTGCCTGGTTACTATTCACAAGCATTGATTTCAACAAGAAAAGATTGCTGTTATTTGTTTGTTTTTTTTCTCTCCCCTTCAAGTCTTACCATTGTTATATGTAGACAACTCAAACTGTATTTTGAGAATCTTGGAATGAACTGGAAGATGGAGAAGGGATCTAGCGTGGAGAGCAACATGGCACCAGGACTGCTGAGTTCTGTATCCAGTGCTAACTTGGGACAGTACCTTATGTAGCTGTGTTCAGACCTTTTTTAGGGGAAAGAAGTCCCAATCCTCAGCAATCGCAACGTTGTCTGTCCACTGAAAAAGTACTATGCAATTGCAGAAAGCAGTTGCTTTTATTTAAGGCTAAACAAATCCTTTTGTTCAAATGTGATTTAGAACAGGACATGGAAACAAGTTTATGGGTTCTCTGCCATTAAATATCTGTGCCTTGTCAGGCAGATGTCACTTGCCCATTGTTAGATAATACAATGCTGCATTGGCCTAACTTTTATTAATAATCTGTGTTTTCAGTACTTCGCTTTTTCATTTATTCAACAACGTTCATACTTCATTACGTAAAATGTAATAACTTTTGGAAGGTTGAAATGTAAATGTTCCAGATAAATTATCAATATACATTTAGAGTTCCTTACACTTTTCTTTGCAATCCTGAAACACCAAGGTAATCGTTTAAACACCATTTTGAATTAGCAGACACTTTGCAAAAGCAAATTGTACCTCCCAGTGTTCTTTTGTCCTTTTTCAAGTGCACAGTAATTTCTGATTGTTCGGTGTCCTGAAGCAGCAGATTAGTATCATCGGTAAGTTCACGAATGGGCAATAAGCGTTTAGGATTGTCTAATTTCCATTTGGCTATATGGAAATGCCAAAATGTTGTCAAACAAACAAGAAGATCCCTGTATTGAGAACATGGTGCAGAGGAAGGTAACGATTAAGTGAAGTTACTGGGGAAGTGAAATTCTGCCACTGTGGCTTTTCTAGACACTGGATGAGAGCTGCAAATAGAAGGAATGTAATAGAAAGGATTGTCTTCATGTTTCTTTTGGCTTCTTACTTCTCTTTCAATTGGGTAAAACAGATTTTACAGCACAGTATGTTGCAGGAGGTGAGAAAAGTCAAGACATAATAAATATTAAGATGCTCAGCCAGTCTGTACAGAAGTAAATTCGGTGATTTCATCTTCTTGATTGTCAAGAGGTCTAGAGCAACCTGCACTGTGAATGACAGCTGTGAAGAACAATAATCTCACCGAGAGGGGCTCTGAGAGCCACCTCTGACAGGTTGCCGTGTCTGGTGCTGCTTCTGCTGACAATCTAGATTGTGAAATACCCGTTCCAGTAAAAGCTGTGACTCTGCTTAGCATCAGTTTACTTAACCAGGAATGAACTGTAGACGGGAAAGAAGTAAGCTACGTCTGAAGTGCAAGCAGTAAAGTCAGGGTTTATTATTGAGTTGGTAGAAAAGGTTTAAGAGGAATGTGGATTTTCTCCTTGTGTACAGTTATTAGATAGAAAGAACATTTGACATCATTTAGACTAGTTGCAATGAATGTGCAGTCTCATGACCATTACCTTCAGTACTTTTATTCTGGTAAGCCGAGTAAAATATGTTTGGTGTGCTTTGTCTTGGTATGGTTAGGTTACACTTAGTTCATTGCAACCTGTGTGAGATTAGTGCTTTTAGTGATCTTCTAGTGATTTATGATTTTTAAAAAACAGTTTATGCATAATCCACTTTTTTGAAAGGAGAGGTGAGAGAACTGATAATGAAACTAGATCTGCCTACAACAGAGGAAGACATTTTTTTTGCTAGTTTGAATGTAGCAATTACAAGTCCAGGCTGCAAGCAGTGACTGTAGATAACCCCAGAGCAGTGAGATCCTTTGGCTTTCTTTATTTTTTGACTTAGTTTATTTTATATATATATATATATATGTGTGTGCGCATGTATGTGTTTGTGTGTATAAATAAATCTTTAGCCTGATTCCTTTCCTTCGCCTTTTTGCTGTTAGGTTTCTGAATGGACACGGAAAAATATCACTGTCTAATTAAATAAGAAAAAACATCCAGTCTTAATTTTGTAAGGATTTGCTGTAGTTGTATGTTGAATGAAATGATAATAAGGAAAAATCAATGTTTTGATTCCATATGTATCTGTATGATACTTTTAAGCCTTCCAAAAGATGTTTGATAATGGCTGCAAATGATACGAAACACTTTTTGGACAGTCTGTTTGGTCTTTGTGCTGTATCGACCCTGGAATCCCTGTACTTCTTAAAACGCTTCAGAGATGAAAGAAAATAGCAAACTGATTCTATTACACGTTGGCAAGGGCCACAAAAAGTACATGTATAAATCATGAGAAATTGGATCCCTCTGATTCAACAGTACAACAAAATTGTACCTAATAAAAATGTTGTTATTGAGCCTCTGTCTGCCTTCTTCACGGATTTTTTTTTTTTACATTTTCTTTTAGCGGTGGATTCAACACATACCTTCAATGTTAAGAGTTGAGGATGCAGACATTTCTTGGTTCCTTTTCACTTTCCTCATAGAGAAAAGAGGAGAGCAAGACTTGGAGCTAAAGTCTGACCTGCTTTCATGGAAATTGCACACTATAGCTATAGCAAAACTGTTAGACTTCCTCTTCTGTTTTTGAAAGGAAATTGATCTAAAGTGGCATAGAAAATGAGAGAACTCCATGAATATAGTGTGTAGGGTTGGAAGGGGTCTCCAGTTGTTGCAGGCATTTTACTTTAACTTGACGTATTTATAAAACAGTTTACATCTTAAAAGTTCAGGGTTTTTACTCCCACTGATTTGCTTAAGCAGACACTGGCTTTTATTTTCAGTTACTTGTCAGAATCTGTACGGAAAAGTGATGAACCTAGTAAAAAGAGAGCTTGACATCAATTAAATTTAGCTATCTGCTTTGTGTTTCTGTTCTGATACTGTTTCCAGTGTAGTTTTTCTAAACTTCCTGTAGTTTTTTCCTTGTTGTCCTAACAAGTTTTACAAGATAGAGATGAGCTATTTTAAAATAAAGTTTCAAGAGGAATAAAATTTTATTATCTGCTCATTTGCTGCCTTTCATTTTCATTTCTCTCATTAAACCTTTCCCAGACTCTCTTTTTTAGAGTCTGTAAGAGATCCTGTAAGGCTGCTTTAATGTCTCTTTTTGTTCTAGTGTCTTTAAGTTTTGAAGTGTCTCCAGAGTTATATTAGCTTTCTGAAATGATATTATCTGCAATATGAATAAACTGCACTTACTAAAACAGTCTTAAACAAAGAAGAGCATTTGATTATGCATTTTTTTCTGTCCCCCAAAAATCTGTCATTAAAAAACTTCAGTAGAAGTTTATTCCTTGTTTTTCATGGTCCTCTTATAGATGTGATTATTAATGCTCATTCAAAATTAATATGGTATATGTATTTTATAAGAATGTGCAGTCATCTATGTATATGTGCACAATATATGCAAGCTGTATATAAATATTTTGTCTGTAAGCATCTGTCTAAAGAGGAGAGTCACAAACCAAGAGAAGTCTTAAAGAATCCTGTTGATTCTACATGTGGATTGTATTTTCTTTTTTATTAATACTTGTAAAGTGTGTGCAGTATTTCATCTTCATTGTCTCTTTTCTTTGAAATTGTATGCAACATCCTAGTAGTAGCTATAGAAATGCGTTTTGTTGGTTTGAGTTTTAAGACCAACATTGAAAGGAGTTGATTCCACTACATTCCTAAATAATTCTTATTTTCAACTAGATTTAGTAGTAAATAGCAAGTCAATAGGGAATTTATAAAATGATACTGAGTGAAAAGCTTCGGAGTTTTGATTATGGTGTCAGTAGATCTGTTAAAAGCTTCGCAAGCTGAGCCTGAAACTTTAAAGCATTATCAAATTGGTTTAAATATTTTTTTTTGAAACTTAAATGTGGTAGAACCTTGCTAATCTACCCACCTCATAATCACAGACAAAAATGGCAAGCTCCATGTATGTCTCAACAGAAACAGACAGGTTTCATATTAGTAGGCATCATTAGACTTAAATATACTATAGTGTGCTTACTACGTTATAAATCCATCAGAAATAATGTACTTTCTTTTCCCAGGCTTTTTGAGCCTTTTTGTTTTATTTTTATGTACATTTCAAAAATGTTATTGATTTGCACTGGTTGCAAATCGTGGTTGCAAATGATGTGATGCTGCCATGTGTGATACTAACGGCAATAAGAAAAAGATTAAAGAAGGCAGAAAATGCTACAAGTGCTGAACTCCGGATCTTTCTGTAATAACAAATACTCTGAAAGAGCTCAGGGTCTTCCTAGGTAAAAGAAGGACACTGGATATATTACTTCTCAATGAATTTAAAGAAGCCAAGAATGAAAAGACTGGATCCCTTCTGCCTTGTCATGCACACCTTTGTTCCTCTTTCCTGTTCAGTGGGGGACCCGTGCCTTGTGGTTGAACAGGGCATGTGGAGTCTTTGCTGCAGATGCTTAATGCATGTGATCAGCTGCTGCTGGTGTTTGAAATAGAAGTTTCCCCTATTTCTATCAATTTTTCAGTTACCCTCCACTGGAAACAGCTATGATTTATACCCGTCTATCAGGTTTGAGATTTGATTTTTATTGCAAGAAAAAATTGCTATAAAATAGTATGAAATGTTTAATGCCAACCAGCCTGCCTGCCACCCCCACCCCCAGCCCATCCCTTATGAAAAGCCATACGTGGTCTGGCCCAGTTGGGGCAGATACTGAAAGAATGAGCATCTCGGAAAAAATGTTGAAAGCATAAGGCCTAAGTTGTTTAGTATTAGGAAAATGCCCCCCCCCCCCCTTTTTTTTTTATCTTCTTTGCTGAGCTACCTGGACAAACTGGACCTGCTGACTGATAATCGAATACATGAGCTGCACAACAGATGAGGTGTCTCCTGGGAAATACATATCTTAGAAATAAGCATTAAAAGTAAGTTTTCCAGTCATCAACTCTTAAGTCCCTTCTTGTAAATGGGAGGTTGCAAAGAATATACTAAGAATACTTTATTCGGCTGGTGTTTAGCCTTTAGTTACTGTTCTTAGTGTTTGATGTGTTGGAGAAAAAATGTTTCAGTGTAGTTTTTCCTTGTATATGTGTATATATACATAGTTATTCTTAGTTGAAAGTTTAGATGTTATCCTTTAACACTGGTGCTTATTTCTCTACGTGTTGATTTTGGTAACGTGTCCAAGCTGTGCATTCACATTAATTTTGTAGAGGGATAAAATCATACCACTTCTGAAGGTGGTAGCAGCCAGCAAGTACAGGGAGTTGTTTACAAAAGAGTCCCATCGATTCTCCTTTTCTGTGGAAGCATTCAAGCAGCAAGACCTGCACAGTCTGTTTGGCACAGTAGCTGCTCTCAGCTGGCCCTGTGCCCTCCTGCTGTTAGTCAGGGCAAAGGATGTGCCAGATCTCAGATTGTAACGGAGCAGAGCCTGCTTGCAAATCTGCTTGTAGTTAGCCTGGGGCCTTTTGGCAGCAGACTACAGCCGAATGATTTAGTTGCAATCCTTTTTCCTTAATATTTTCCATCTGGCCAACAATGACCTATAAAGGCAGACACAAAACAGAGTTTGAATTATGAGGAGCGTAATAGTAAAATGCTTCCAAATCTCACTCTAGAACCTGCACCAACGGGTCGCTGCTGTTACGGTGCCAAAGGAAGCTTGTTCTGCAGCGCTATTGCAACAAAGGTCTTTAGAAAAAAAGCATCGTAGTTCCGAAGTTCAAAGTTCTGCAATACCGAAACATGCATTTTAGTTGAACTCATGACATGTTTCACTGCTTCCTACTTCTGCCTTTCCGTTGATCCTGGGTGGGAAGCGGAGCGCTCTCAGCGCAGGCTCCCCCGCGTGTCTCTCCCGCAGGCGCTGCCCGGCTCTGTGCTGCCAGGAGCCACGTGGGAGCGAAGGGGTAGGGAGAAGAAGGAAGGAATCTGAGGATGGAGATGCTTTAGGCAGGCAGCAACAGGTTTGATGATAATACAGAGGTGATGTGTCCCAAACTCCCAAATCTACAGGAGTGGGTTAATGCTCTCCAGAATGAGCTACTTCCATGTCTGTGCTATTTGTCAGGTCTTCCAGCTCTGGTCAAAGCAGGAGTCTTGTGACTGCAGTTAGACTAAATGCACGTAGTCCTCTGCATTTTTAAAGTTTGTATCCTGTAAGAAAATTTGTGAACTTGTCTGTACAGCTGCAGAAGTTAGAGCAGTCCTGGCACTGCGAGCTTTTTGGTGTGCAGAGCTTACCGCCTTCACCTAGGCATGCGTGGGGTGCGAGGGATTCAGGCTCTCCAAAGGGGGCAGGAAGTCGTGAACCCTGTTGGTCATAGTCTTTACAGGAAAACTAGAAATGGGTTAACCTAGGACAAGGCTCCAGAACATGATTCACACTCATGCTACAAGCCTGAGAGGCCAGATGAATCCTCTGAAGGTGCATGTTTCACCTCGTTGGTTGTAATGAGACCTACTTTGGATCTAGGTGATCATTCAAAGTTAAAGGTGTTACTAGTTGGTCTTGCCTGTGGAGTCTGAAATGCAAGCAGGGCAATGCTAATATAACTGTCTTTTAGTGAATTTAAAGAATAACAAAGGTGCGTCAAAGGAAGTTTTTAGCCTTGATTGCAAGTCAAAACACTTTTGTAAAATATCAGTGAGAAGGATCACAACAAAAAATGTCAAGTGTTAATAATATAATGTATTGGTACCAGTGGAATTAGATAAAGCTAAGAATACTGCATTCTAGCCCAGCTAGTTCACTGGTCTTGCCTACTGACCAGAAAGCAATTTTACTTAATTAATTAGTGCTTCATGTTACACCTCCTTTAGTTGCTGAACAACTGTAACAGAAGTAATTAAATCATGTCACTTTTTATTACCTTTGGCCCTGGCTGACTGGCTTGGAAGCTTCCCTTGTAGTGCTTACACAAAACGAATTGGTGCATCACCTTGGGGAAAGCCCAGGTCCCTGGCATCAAACAGGTGGGGAGGAGGTAGCTGAAGCAGCGGGTGGACGTGCCTTCTCTTCCGCAAGTGGATCGCTTCTGGGGTGCTCTCGGAAGGCTCGCAGAATGCGTGTCAGGAATGAGAGCATCCAGTACTGGCTGGCAGATGAATACAATTTTCCCTAAATAAGATTGCACGGCAGCTTCCTCCAAAAATCACGACCTGGCAGGAACCCTCAGGTTATGCAGCAGTAGTTGGAGGAGCAGGGACTGTTTTAGAGGTGACACTGCTGAGAAGTTGCATGAGTTGACTTCTGCATGTTGTTTCAATAGAAAACATAATTCAGACACACTGAAATAATAGGAGGAAAGACTTTGTATGGCTTTGTAGCAGCAGTGCTATCTGGATTGTGCATGGATCTGAAATAAAAACCTTAATTTATAACCCCAGCTGTTTATCAGTATCCTTGATAAGGGACAAGGATAGTGTAGCTTCCTCCACAGCTACACAATACAAGTATTTTTTACCTCAGTATGTTTTAGAATTAGTTTATGTTGGTTCAACAGCTTGAGTGTTCAGAGAATGAAATGGTTGTGAGCAGTCTCCTATTTTGCTCATAGGGAGCACTTCAGATTTATAATAAAAAGTTCATAATTGTACTGAAATTTCAGATCAAATGTAGTAGTAGAGTACATAGGTCAGTAAGTATAGATGATTGGGCTTTAATGAAAAGGAGCTGTTTTTCTGCTCAAGGAAAAAGGGTTAATTTGTGTCGGGATGAAAAGGGTGTTCAGGATCTGCTGTTTCAACTTGGGATAGACTTAACACTAGTCTTTGATCCCCAAACGAAATGTGATGGATTTCAACTGATGCCAGATGTCTCAAACCTAGTGGGAACTCCAATTGTCTGCCACATCTAGAACTCTCTCTTCCAGCACTTTCTTTATACGTTTCAGCATGGTTTGAGAAGAGAGGTTCCTTGACAGGCTCAGCCTTTGGAATCCTTCCTCTTGTTGCTTCAGTGGTGATCGCTGGGCTCTCACACTGCCCGATGCATCCTGCTTTTTTAAAATCAAGCCCCGTGTGCCAAACTGCATTTCATAACCATTTTGTTCTGTCCAGGAAACTTACTGCCACTAGGATCTGTAACTTTTCTCAGGTTAAAGCTAATCTCTGCCCACTTCTTGTTTGTCAAATAGAGCATTTTCCTTACCACCAGCCAAGTAAAGCATTGTTCGGTGCGTTCCTGTTGGCACTGAGTGGAACGTAATGGCTGGTGTCTTTTTAGCTCCAAGGCTGTTGCATTGCACTTGATAAACCTTGCCTATAACCTGTCGAGCACTTCAGTATAGCCATCTTCTCACCAAGTGGCCTTTATGGAGCATCCTTTGCCTGTGGCTTTTGTGAGGAGTGTAAAGACTGTAATTGTCAGTGCTTGCCTTGGAAAGGCAAGCAATTGTTTTGTGGTTTTTTTTTCTTTTAATGTACCTTTATTTTCTGTTGCTACTTCAGATGTTTGCTCTTGAACATGTATGCTTGAGAAGTTTCATTCACAGTATTAAGCTACAACAACAACAAACTACCAACAAAACCAAAGCAGCAACCTGTCCCCAAACTCCAAAGAGTCGCTGCCGCGCTGCTGCAGAAATGCAGTTTTCCACCTAATTTCATTAGCAATCATAAAACTTATCACTGAAGGAAGTTCTTTTCAGACATCCTAGCTACAGCTTTGCTGTGGCCTGAGTGGATGTGCCCAAGTGCAGAGTTTGTGTGTGTGCGCGTCTGTGTGTGTGTGTGCGGCTCAGCGCAGTCCCTTCGTGGCAGGAAGGTCCGTTTGATATTCCCCAACTCCGGCTGCCGCCCTTTCTGGGGGTCAGGAAATGTGACCTCCAACGTGCTGCTGTTGTAGTTTTTTCCTTTCAAATGTTAAAACACACGAGCGGATTAATATGTTGAGAAATTCAAAGCTAAGCTGACTGCAGCGCAGCATTTTCATCTGTGCAGCAGCTCGTATTGGGTGATGACATTTTCTGGTCCGTGCCCCTTTTGAAGTACGGGCTGGGTGTGGAGAGCAGTGCCGGGCACTGCGCCTTGCTCCCGCGGCCGTGGGGCGTGGGGTTGCAGCCCCCCAGTGCCCCCCTGCCCCGCTGCCCCAGCTCGTGGGCTGGCAGCGCACCGGGCCCCGCTGCTCCTCGCAGCCCTGGTGGAGGTGGACCTCTTGTAGGGCAGCCGTCCAGCCCCTCTGCGGCACCATGCTCGTTCGCTTCTTTGTGCGTCTCGGAAATAGAGATCCTTCCTGTTGTCTCAGCCTCGCTTGTCAGTTGTTGGTTTTGCACCGGTGCTCGGTGAACGCTGCGCTTTGGAAACGTTTGTATTTACAAGCTGCAGCGCAGCTCTGTTGTCTTAAGGGTTTGACTGACCCTAATTGCTATGACACATGTAACTAATGATGTTTTGTACTTTCAAGGAGCGCACTAAAAAGGTGATGACATATGAGTTACTGAATAAGGTACTGTGCAACTGGTGCAGGGGAGGTTGTGCAGACCTTATGTAGCACAATAAGCAGCTTTCCTGTGGCCAGGTTTGCTTCCCGTCAGCCTGGCCAGGCTCCAGCGCCGGGGCCGTGCTGCTCGCTGAAGGCTCGGCGGAGAGGAAGGCCGAGGGCTGAACGGTCTCGCAGCTTGGGAAAGCCCACATTGCTCAGCCCTTGATTTCATTTTCGTGATTTGTGGCGAATGCACTGCTATACAGATAGGGGCATACACCCGCCCACCTCACGTGTATTGGTGAGGAAATTGTAAAACCAAAATAAATTTTATTGCCCTCTTATTTTTGTTTGCTCTTCAGCCGTGCTCTGATTCATGCTTATTGGGGTCTCTGAACTCCGGCTCCCCCGAGAGCCTCCAGCCTGACGCCTCTCTGGGGCGGCGCGAGGGACGGGGTGCGCGTGCACGTGGGTGCGTTGGGGCGCGCTCCCACGCTGTGGTGCTCTGGGCAATTTCACTCCAGAGTGCTTCCCTTCCTTTGTTTAACCTCTGACCTGTGAAAACAAGAGTTAATCAAAACTTCTAAGGTCGCTAAGAGGAAGGGGAAGTGTTTGGTTACAAATTAAATATGAGCAAGTCATAAGCCATAAATCTGCAGCGGTGCTACCAGTTGTGCTCCTTCGCTGCCGCGGTGCAGAAAGAGTTCGGTTCTCCTGCTCCCGCAGGAGGGTTGTTTTAAGGCTGCCTCGTGGAGTTGCTTTTCGTAAGAGAAAATCCACACCTTTTTTCCTCTCGGCAAATATCTGGAAGGAATTCCAGATAACTATTTCTTGATCCTTTGCAAGGTTAGCTGATCACAGTGGGCTCTAAAAGAAACAGAACTGCTCCACTCTGGAGTGGTAAACTGTTAAGTGATAGAATCAGTAAGGAATCTTCATAAGTTAGTGTAGAAGGCAGGAGAAGTTAGTTTCCTAAGAAACCCAAAGCCTTCAGGATGAGAGACGTCCTGAATCCTGCCGTGACAAGGAGGGATGTGAAAGCGGGAGGTCTCATGGGGGTTGCAGAGGACTTCCTTGGCTCTCGGAGCAGAACTTTTTTTACTGGAACTACCAGATAACTTCGTGACATCTTGAAGACTGTAGTCTTCTGTGGTTTTTAATAAATATGTTCTGAAAATAACTATGTATGTAAAAGTGTAACAACATTGCGTTTGAAGAAATCTAAAAGTAAGATGGGATTCCTAAGGATTCCCTTTCATATGAAAATCCTGCTGGAACCCTTCAGGGCTGGAAGGTTTTGTTCAGTTGTTTAAGGTGTCTGGTTTACATCCCTATTGAACAAAGTTTTCCAAGTGTGTGGATCTCCAAATTTGACTTGTCATAAAAATGAGACCGCTGTACTGGTATGTTTTGAATTTCATGTTATTGTTCCTTCCGGAAGGCTAAAAAAAAAAAAAAAAAAGAAATCTGCAGTCACAATTCAGGAGTAATAAGGAAATATGTCTCATATATATATATATATGCTGTATATATATTTGTACACATCTAACACGTATAGTAATTAAGGAAAATAATCTTGTCTACACTCTTTACAGTGCAGTCTACCAAGATACTTTGCAAAGATTTCCACCGAAGTCTGTGAAGGATATTGAGTTGTCTAAATGCCCTCAGGACTCTAGGCCGTTAACATTTTAAATATATTGAATTTACTTCTAAGGTTCCTTATGCACCCTTTTGGCTGTTTAAGAGCAGAATGAAGCCCCCCCACTGATTCTAGTACTGTGACTCCTTGCAGTACTAATACATTTCTATGCAAGTCATTTGTAATTGTCATGATAAATACGTGGATATTACAGTGGGGCAAGGTGTTAGAGCTTAAATTGATACGCAGTTCGTTATGTGAAATATTGGTTGTGTCACATGGTTAAAGTCGGTTTATGGCAGCTTTGCAGAAATTCATAAATGCATATTTTTTTTTTGCTTCTTTTACCCTATGCTTTGTATGAACCCATACTAAATATTTGGATCTTTTATAAATACATTGATTTGGCAAAACTACTTGGTGTTGGCTATAGTTTCTTTGTTCATGAACTTTCTACTTGAAACAGCAGCTTTTGTGTTTTTTTGGGGTGTTTCTTCTGTTGCTGCTGCTGCTGTCTTGCACCTCTTGAGCAAAAGCCGCGTAAATCCCCCTGTGCATTGGGTTGTGCTGAAGTCTGCTTCAAATATCAACTGATTTCCTGAGCAATTAAGCAGAACTTTAAATATGCCTTCCTGAAATAAGTTTAGGTTTTCGTACTGTTAGGGAGCTTTCTGTCATCTTGGTTTTCTGTTTTTTCATCTTTAGACTGTCTTCTGTTAGATAGCTTGCAAGGCTTTGTTTACCAAGTTCTTAATCTCTACTTAGCAGATATGTTTCGAGAGGATTTCTAGTTACTCTTGTAATAGCTTTTAACTCAGCTGAAGTTTATTTAACTAAACAGAAAGAAAGAAACTTATCTTCTGACTAATCCTTCTTGAATGTTTACGATACATGCCAAGCTTAAATGCTGTTTAAAGTGGTAATTGTCTGTCTTTCTGCTTTATTCTAATAACACAGTTTGTAAAGATGCTTAGAGCATATTAATTTAAATGATAATACTGTCATATAACATGAAAAGTTAAGTTCCTTATCAGCATATTTCGATAAGCTACTTACATTTTACAGTAGCATTTTCAGGCTTCAAACAAATGTTCGTGATGGAGTGCCGTTCACTTTATCTGTCTCGTATATAGCTTCTCACCTCATTTATCACCCGAAGCTGTACAGTCGGGAACCACGGGGCACTCGGTTCTTCAGAGATGTCAGGATGTAGTCATATTTTATACAAACTTTAAATCCTGTCTAACTATATCAAAATAGAATCCATTTGCTTCAGAAAGCATCTGTGATTAAAAGAAGAGGCAGTTTGTGCGTCATGCAAACTTCTTCCTATTCGCCACATCTGAGGGGAAATTCCTCGCTGGGATTTAGAAAGGAATGGAAATAAAGAACTGTGCCATGAAGAAATGGTACAAAGTCACACCGAGCATACTGTCGTGAAAAGTAACATCTTAGCTGTCTTATTTTATAGAATGGAAACATAAAGTAAATGAAAAGGATAGGATTTTCTGCACGTTTGTGTCTTTAAACTTTGTTTCTTTATTACTTTTATAAGTAGCGTGCAAATTTGCGAAGTTTCTGTTCCACCTAACTAAGGACTGGGGTAAATACAATGATGTATGATGTGGAATAAGATTTGACAACCATAGTTACAGTGTTTTATTTTAAAAAATCAAAATATTGGTTATGCAATGTAAAAAAATAATTATATATAAAAGAAAATCTGATAATATCAGGATTCAAAAACAAAACAACTGCTTATATTCAGTTTGCTAGATCCTCAGGAACTGTAGTGAATAGTAGTTATTAATCATATATTTTGGGAAATTATATGAGTAAAATTGTTCCACCATACATAACACAGATAAATTTGTCTACTCAAATCTTATAGGTTTAAAAACTTGCATTGGACTGAATGTTTGTTGTGTATAGGTTGAGAAGAAATTGCTATGGACTTCCAGGATTGACCTCCCTGACACCAAAGTTTATTTACAGCCAGTGCTTTATTTTAAGCCTAGTGGCCATAAGTGGCGGGAAACTCTGGGAAAGAGTAATTGCTGATGCTCAGTTCCCAAAATAAAGGGATGCTTCAGCCTCCTGGCTGTCTTCTCCTTCAGACGGAAGGTCCAATGTGGCTTTCCTAACAGATATTTATAGTGTCACGTCCAATGGATGCTGTTGTTGAGGATGCATATATATATATGTATATATATATAAAAAGCCAGCAATCTTGGATTTATTAACTGAAATATAACAAATGTATACCTTTTCTTCCTTGTTTTTTTGTTTGTTTTTTGTTTTAGTTACCTCCCATGGTTTGAAGTCTTTTATAAGCTGCTCAATGTCTTGGCAGATTATTCAGCAAAAGGACAGGTATTATTCTAAAGTACTATCCCTTCTCTTCCCTGCCCCAATATCAAATGAGGGAGAGAGGATAACAAACAAGCTGTTTTAAGAGGTGCTCAGGTCAGAGATGGCTGTGTGAATTAGGAATCTCTGTTGTACAATAACATAGAAGTCCATATTCAGCCAGGCTGAAAGTTTGACAAGTGCCTATTAAAAACAAATATGCTCTTAGATTATAACCTCCGAGAACATGACTATGGATCCAACACACGGTCTTCTTGCAGTCACCCATACTGCACAAACTTTTGATTACCTGAACTGTATTCACAAATCACCGTATCCACACAATTCCCATATTGCGGTGTTCTGTGCAGCTTGGACAGGGATCTCTTGTCCAAGTTTACTACTTCTCATGTCCAGAAGCGTAGAACTAGCCTCACTGAGGCAAAACGCATACGCATATAGCATAATGTAGCCTAGCCCATATAGATGCTGGTTTTGTTTTTAAAGCAAAACAAGGTAAAATTCAATTTTGAGACAGTGTAAAAATGTGAACTAAGCTATTAATTTTTTTCTAGTTTTATAAATGATACAGGAAAATCACATATGTGATTGCAACATCTATCCTAATTGCATGTATTTAAAACATTACAAGTATAATCTTCTCAGGTTGCTATTTTGATTTATTTCTATTTTGTAGTAATAATTGTGTTTTTGCATTTGTCAGAATCATTCACATTTGAGGTAGAATCACTTAGGATTGTATCTTCATCTAAAAAGGCTAAATACTTTTGGTTTTATCCTGAGCTAGTGGGTTGTTCTAAAGAATTTGCAGTGAAAACTGGCTTGTTCCAAGCCGAGTCATTATGTAGTGCATAGGGTGGTGACTCAGCACGTTGCAGAAGTATGTGGAAATAAACATGTGGGGGAAAACAAAATCTGAAACAAAAAAAAAAGTGTTATAAACCCAGCCATCAGAGGAAATTCCATTTATTTCTGTTTGTAGTCGGATGTGTCAGACCATTCCAACACCTCCAAGTTCTCTAGCCCCCCAAATCACAAACACTGTCCTTCCATCTTGGAGTTTAGCTTGTTGTAGCAATTCCTACTTAGTGTTCCTTTGTTTTTGGTTTTGCTTTGCTTTGCTTTGCTTTTTTCTTTTTTCAGGATAATCAAAGGAGCGAGCTCCTTGAGACACTTCATAAGCTCACCATCCCTGAGCCGGGAACCTCTGTTCATCTTGGAGTGGTAAGTGAAGTGAGAGGGATGTGAAGTAAGGTGTTTAATTTTCATTGAATATCATAATAGACGAACGTCAAAAGCAATTCTCCTCTTTGGAACTTGGTATACAGATGTTGTTTTCCTGTGAGGACTCAGAGCTGTGAAATTCCCCTTTTCACATTTGGGGCCCTCTGTTTCCCTTTACTTAACCTGAAATGTCTTTGAAATGCTGTTCTTTGACTGGAGGAAGAGTGTGTGTATTCCCCATGGAAATGTCTCACCATATCATTTGCGACCTGCTAGAGGTCACAGAGCAGCAGCGTGACATTTATTGTCCACACTTCTGCAGAACTCTTAGACCTTGTGAGTGTGCAAGGGGGACAAGACTGGAAAGCAGGCACATACCTGCCATAGAAGCATTTTGAGTATTAACCGTTTATCACATTTTCTGATTCCCTTTACTCCTCTTCCCTCCAGGAAAAAGACTCACCCAAATAAGGTTTTATTTCATTTTTGTATCTGTTAAGAACACTGAAAGAATAGAGGTGGGATTTTATTGATGGGATTGTGTTTTGCAGTTAGTCTGTTGTTTGTTGTTTGTTTTTTTTTGCATTCAAATTAATTTTTGCACAATAACCTGATGTTCCAGGTTGTCGTGGAAAAACACTAACGATGCACATTGCTGCAGTTGCCAATTAGTCATTTAGAGTTCGCGTGAAACCGGTGGTGTGTGTAGCCACAGTTCTCTTCTCCCTCTCTCATTTCCTTTACTCCTTCTTCTAAAGTGTTTTTTGGCAACTAGCAGCTTACTCTCATCACTTAGCCCTGTAATGTCAGTTGACAGGTAACAGTTGTTTGGCCTTGCTAGGTCACCAGCTGGCAGTAGAAATGTCCCAGCCCTTCGGAGGCTGGCTGTTTTATGAACAGTGTTTCTGTCTGACCAAGGGGAAGAGCTGTCTTGAAAGCCGAGGATCATTTGGGATATTTCAGTTCTTTCATACCGGTGGTTTCAAGGAATGCTGCTGGTCTCCCCTTGCCCCAGACATTTCGTGGGCAGTGAAGCAAGAAAGAATATCAAGAAGCAGCCAAGGGACTGGTTGCTGCGCTATCTTAACGCGTTTTATTTTGGCTGTTTGCAAGCCTGTTTTGCGATTGTGGCGAGGCCACTGTTTGTGATGTAGTTGGGTATTCTCTTGCTGTGTCCTTTCATTGTATCTTCCCGGCCAAATTAAAACAATAATATATCAAAATGCAAAAGTTTGTGTTTATACATTTAGTGTCTGTTTCAGGTTATAGACTATTCACGAAGCTCTGAAATGTATGAAATGTATATAAAAGAAAATTGTGCCAACTCTGGAACTGTGCCAAAACTGTAACAATCTTTAAAGTTTCAGCAAGTAATTAATAAATAATCCTAAGACAAATTGTGAAAATTTTAAACATAATGTGAGTTGCATAAACATCAGTTTACAGCAACACCTTAGTTACGTATTTTCTTTTCCTTTCCCAGTGCCATAACCAAGAATCATGCAAGTTGTGTGTTACCAGAATGGGAACTAGAGTAAAACTGGTTTCTTGGAATGCAGGCACTTAAAACATGTAGCAATATAATGGGCTGTGAAATTGGGAAACCAGTAGTCTTTCAAATTCTTTAAGGAATGTATTACTTCAGTAATATGTTTCAGATAGATAGGCGTAAAACTTAGGAAGTATTTCTCAGTAAATTTCCATAACATCACTATTGTCTTTAATCAAGCTTACTAATGCTGTACATCAGAAAAGGACCTGCTTGCTCTTGTTTCCTGTAGATCATCATGCAGCTTGCAGTGGTCTGAGGGAAGTTGGTCTGAGTTATGGACTACCTTAGAATTTTCTTGGCATATGTCATACATTATGCAAGTCTGTGGCAGTGTCTCTACAGAACAAAACAATGTAATCTGTCTTTTCAGGAGCATTTGATTACATTTTGTATTGCATTTGTGATCTGAGATTCCAGCTTTTGAAATCCAGGACAAACGGGTCATATTGGTAGTTGGTAACAAATGTTCTATCATTTTTACTTAGCTGCGCAACTACTATTACTGCTCTTACTAATACGAAGCGATAAATTTGGATTGCTTTTGACAGTATCAAAATAATCACCCTCTGCTCTTCTTTTATAGCACTCCTACTTTACTGTGCCTGACATCAGAGAGCTTCCTAGTATACCTGAAAATGTGAGTACTGTAGATGACCAGGCACTTTGCCATTTAATTTTAATATCAGCAGTAAAATAAATTACTAGTGTTACCCCTGTTTGGCCTGGTAACGCATTGTATTCTGTAAAATATTGCTGGTTGTTGAAGTAGATTTTAAGTGGCTAATTTATACTAAGTAGGGTGTCTGGGGGAGAATTGTGTTTCCAACTGCAGAAGTACATGAGTAAAAGGCCTCTTGAAGTACATTGTAACAGAGGAGAGTTTTTAATATTTGCCATTCAAATTAAGCAAAGATATCAAATGACCAAATTTGACCCATGACTGGGAAATTGACAGAATAATTATCTTAAGCTGTAAGTCGAGGTAGTTATACAAAAAATATGAAGCCATTTATTATTATCACTATTATTACTGCCTCCATAAATTCTTGGTCCTAATAAGTGAGAAAATTTAAATTATACATCTATAGTTCTAGCCTGCTCAAAATTTGCAAAGAACATGGATTTGGTAACTGTCTGTATGTGAAGGTATTGTGGTGTTTCAAAATAATTCCAGAGAAAAATGATGGTGTTAATTTGCATGACAGATAGCTCTTTACAATAAGTCTATGAATTATTCTTGAAAATAATCCTAAGACAGTTTTAGTTACCATTTATGTGAGTACTACATGAGTCCTCCTTTATATAAAAATGTAGAATTTGGATAGAAAGGAATTTAATCCCTTTATCAAGAAGATGACGAGAATAAATTGAATGATTTCACATTTCTAATTTTTATCTTCTGCATCCAGACTCAAGTTTTGTTCTCTACTTTTTGACTTCATGCTGTTTCCATAGTCTCGTTGGTTTTCTTGATATGTTAGAAGCTGAAATTAAAAACTAAATTTGGAAAGCGATTATTGTGACCTGTTAGAACATACTGGTTTGAAATACATTTTATTTAAAAAATGTCTCAGAACAATATTTTATTGTTTGGTTTTTATTATTATTATTATTATTATTTTTATTTATTAAAGTAGTCTTATTAAAATCAATCAAGCATATAATCTAGATACTCAGTATCTTCAGTGGAAGAATTCAATGTTTCAAACATCTATATTACTAATAATTAGGGAGGATCAAATACCACTTTGGTATTAACTTGGCTTGTTCTTCAAGATGCTGTCAGAATTCAGATATCATATATCCTTACTTAAAACATTTTGTATTGATTCAGAGGAACATGTAGGTTTATAGGCTCTTCTGCTGCTTCAAAGCTATGTTATTGGCTGGAACTGCTCAGGCTGTCATTCTTTCTTCGTGTTAACATCTTCCTTCTGTATCATATTTATACCACAGCATTCAAAAGTTTGTATTTGTGATTTAAAGTTGAAACTTATTAAGGATGAAGTACTAATTGATAAATTGATATGGACAAAAAAAAAAAACAACCTACAGATCTGCTAGTCATACAGCGAGACCTTTCTGAAAGAATGACATAGGAGACCAGTAAATGTAGTCTGTTCGTTAGGTAGTTTTCTGAAAATGTTAAACATGCCTGTTTATTTAGGGCCACTTTTCCTGAGACTTTCTAAGCATCACAAAACTGTCTTGTGTGCTTTTCAGCATGCCTCAGATTTCTAACCAGATGATAGGCCTGTGGGAAGACAGTGCTGGCATTTGTTTCTCTTAGATATTCTTTAATATGCTCCTGCCATGTCTCTTAGCCAATTTTCTATGTCTGACATCTCAGTTTTCTTCCTTGAGTATTTTGAGGTCTGTCTTAGCACCATGAACCTCAGTTT
Organism: Anser brachyrhynchus; assembly: GCF_964034855.1. NCBI lineage: Eukaryota > Metazoa > Chordata > Aves > Anseriformes > Anatidae > Anser > Anser brachyrhynchus. The sequence goes on from NC_137712.1 coordinate 1,910,373, forward strand.
ATGGCATGAAAGAAAGAAAAGGGAATCATCAAGACATTATTTCTCATTTGTAGATGGTTTGTATAACAGATTATACTTGGGGCTTTTTATTTTCGTTTAAAAATGTTGTTGCTAGCTTTTCTCTGTTGTAGACTTTTCGTGCTGACAAGTATCCTCCCAGTAAACTCAATAGATGTGGGTTTTGCTCTAAGGCAGAAATACAATACATTAGAGGTAATTCCAGAGTCAGTTCCTAAATCTAAACCAGCTATCAGTCTAGTGTATTCTCTGTCCTAATCCTGACATGGTTACTTGTTTATAGGGTTAATATTTTGCATTAATCTCTTTTATGCTAATGATCTCAAACTTTAACAGTTTTTTTTGATAAGTCTCAAATCGCCTGGAGAGTAAGAATGAAGTTCATTTCCAGTGTACAGCCTGGTAAATTAGAGGGCAGAGAGAAGTGAGCTAGTAATGGTAAGTAACCAGTGACAGGGTTTAAAAGTAGGTCTTCTGGCTTGTGCCTTTTTTAACTGATACAGAGCAGCTTAATAACATACACACTACATAGTGAAGGCTTCACGAAGTATAGCTGTATTTATGCTCTGTTGGTTATGTCTGCTCGTGATGTTCGCTCTGTATTCAAAGGTATGAGTCAGCTTCCCAAAACATTTGAGCAGGAGACGTGATGAATGCTCATGAATCAAAGGCTGTTATAAAAGCAGAGGCCTTGGGCCAGAAGGAGTTGGAAACCCTTTGAAAGCTGAATGTTCAGCCTTCATGGGAAGGAGTGCCATGTGATGCTAAAAAGCGTCCTCTTTGAATCATTGAGTGGTGCTGATGTGCCTCAGAGAGAACGTGACTGTTTCACTGAAGGTATCCCTTGCCCTGATGTCACTGTGAAGGATGGACTCTCAGCAGCGTCTGGGGTGAACCGGGGCACCTCCGGGAATAGAACTGGCAGAACGTTTCATTCAGATAACACATATCTATACCCATATTTGCACACCCTAGTTTAAAAAGGTAGGGCTCGTTGTAAGAAAGAAAAATATTAAAAATCAAATCCATTGGTCTAACTCTTGTTACAGTTCATCATCTTTTATTTCTCAGGTATATTTTTATGTATTTAAATATCACATAATTCATTATGAGAATTTTATCTGTCCATTAATGTAACTTTCATGTAGAATTGCAGCATATGATGTAATAGTACAAGGATGTTAAATGAGCATAAATCTCCATGGATTTTAATCAATTGGCCTGCTTTATTCAAAATTCTACATATCAGTAATTACATTTTAAAACCTATATTAGCAAGTTTTGGTATACATACTAAAGTTGTATGTAATGATGAATGGAGACCTACAGAGAGCTCTGTTTGGAATGTTAACGTGCTTGTTGCAGTTATCTGACTTTGTGTCAGACCAGTGTGTTTCATGAGCCACAAAACATTTAGCATAGACACTTTGATGTAGCAGCTAAGCATTCACTTTTTCAAAACATTTAAGTTATATATTTGTAAATGCATTGTGACTTTAGAAAGATACTGAGTTCAGTGCAGGAAATATAGTGCATATATATAATAGTGCAATATAAGTGTATAGATTTCCCAGTAGTGTGTGTTTTATTTCAGAATTAACAGGTACATTAGCAGTCTGAGATGACCATAGAGTCATAGTATGGTTTGGGTTGGAAGGGACCTTAAAGGTCATCTAATTCCAACCCCCTGCTGTGGGCAGGGTCACCTTCCACTAGAGCAGGTTGCTCAAAGCCCCATCCAGCCTGGCGTTGAACGCTTCCAGGGATGATGAAATATTCTTGGTGGTGATGTTATGATGTATATTCTTATCATTCCAGCTCTTATTTCAGACTGCCTATTTTTTCACTCATTATGATGTATATCTTTTGATGCCAGTTTTCCTTATTTTGTCCCTTAAATTTTTAATTTCTATATTTAGACAATTTTCTAAAGTGTATTGTCTTCATTATTTTGGTCTCTGGAACAGCTGCATGGCACTGTAAAAGTATGTTGACTGCATAACAAATGACCTAATCCGTGTTAGATTTTGCATGTGTAATATTTCAAAGTAAATAAATTTCTAAATAAGATCAGGGATTTCCAGTGAGAGGATGGAGAAGGAAACCTGTCTCCTTCTAATGACTTGTCCTAATAAGAAATTTACTGAAGTCATGTAAGTGCCTTTCAACAGCAGCCTAAAATATGTGTAGTGTAATACACGTTCTTAGTATGTTCGAGCTTCCCTCTTTCTTTGCAGAGGAGAGAGCTCATTCTTTTGTTCCTTCAGTGAAAAGTTCTTCGTTAGATGACAGAGGAAGAGAAGAATATTTTTGATCTCAGAAGTCAATGTGCGTGTGCATTTACTGGTATTAAATAGCAAATGATCAAATAGATGATTGATCTAGAAATTAACTTGCAAAGGAACAGAAAGGAATTTTGTAGCCATTCCTTCTGAATTTTGAGAGGAGTGGGGATTACCAGTTCCCGTATTTTATTATGAAAATCCCACTCTTTACTCTCTCAAGAAAGGTTTAAATCCTAGACACAAAATACACAACAATTATACTGCAAATTGGAACACTTTCATTTGTATTTATTTAACTCATTCATGGTTTTGTCACTTACGAGACATGTCTTTCAAAATACATGTGTAAGTCCCAATTTCATCTTCAAAGATGACAGCTTTCTTATAAATAAAACTTAGAGCTAACACGTGAATTTCCGTAGTATCAATATATTACCATGCAGCCCACATGCTTCGCAGGTGTTGTTGGCAAATTTCTGAGAGCAGAGAAGACTAAAACCTTATAAATCTTTCCATCTGAAAGTACGTTTCTGTGTCAAAGCCACTTTCAGTAAACTTGAAAGAATAATTGCAAATCCATTCCCCGTGTCTGTTTTCCCTCTCGCTAGTCGATACTTTTGCCTTATAAACACGTACACACACATGCATGTCTACTTCTTTGGGCAGAACGTAGAGATAAAGTGTTCCTTTTGTCATGCCCTTAATTTGGGTGGCATCAGAGGGAGTTCGGTGCTACTTGAAAATTCTTTTAATTCACACTATTTGCAGTAATTGTGTCGTCATGCACTGTGTTTTGGCGTCGTGGAAAGATGGGTGAGAGGGGGAAGAAGAAACGTAGAGAAGACAGCTTATGTTTAGACAAAAATATCATGCTAATCAGCACAGATGGGATGAGAAATACAGAAAAAGTACATGATAGTTTAATAGGTTTTTGGCAAAATGTGTTGGCTGTTGTTTGTTGTTTTTTTCTTTTTTCTTTTTGAATATACCTGTCTGGTGCTATTGGTCTTCTGTAACAAACCTGAATGATTGTTTTATATTAATGTCTGAAGCTAACTGCAGTGAGTATATTTTTTACCCATCTAGATGCTGGTACAAAAGTCTTCCAAATACAATGCTTAATTTTTCTTTAGCTCTTTGTGTTTGGATGGCAAGCTGTGGAACATATTTCTGCACAGTATGAAGCATCTTGGCAGACTTCTCAGGCCAAGTATTGGTGGTTTTAGAGTTATCTTTGGATCTGTCAAAAGTGCTAATGGGCTTTGTTGAGCTTCTTTAAGTTTCTAAATCATATTTGCTTTTTGCTTTTCTGCGCTTTTTTATTTAACGATGATTAAGATTGCGCTTGGATTCATGACTAATCCAGTTTTGCTCTCACATGTGCTTTTTGTATAAGGCTGTCTTTATCATATAGCAACCCTTTCGTACCCATAAGCTACTTGGAAACAAATTCCCTAATTCAGCATTTTTTGTATGTGTTAATATTCCCACCACCACTGCCCTCTTTAATTTCTGTGTTTTAAGAAGTGAAAGTACCCTCTGTAAACAAAAGACCTTCATTGTTTGTCTTGCACTGTGAGGCAGAAAAGCCCCTTATTTTAGGAGAACGTGTTACATTTTGGTCAGGTTATCTACCTTGTAGCTTCCTAGTCTTGTTGGTAAAGATTTTAGGATTGCATTCCTAAGTATTTATTCTGCTAGTTCTTAGAAAACATCTTAATTCTTTAGAAAATAATACTGATTCGTGCCACTGCAGCGTGTGCACAGGGTTATTACTTTGATAATGATGCATGGGTAGCACTGCTGGCGGATGGGAAGGTGCATGGGATGAACTGACCATAGTCTGTAGTGTCACTTGCTTTCCTTCTCTTGTTTTTTTGAATTACAGTCACTTACAGTAATTTTTACATAGGTACTTTTTACTGTTTCTGAGCAACAAAAACACGGTGGAAGAAACCTGTGCTGCTCAGGAAGTGTGCGTGTAAATTTTTAGTAGCCTTTGTTGCTTCTGTCCTGGTTTTTCTGTCTGTGCCTTAGAGGCAGTTTGCACATGAACTTTGTTTACAATATTCTTGTGCTGCAATTATTTTTTAGACTATATAAGCGTATTGGTCACTCAGGTAAAATTGGATGTTTGAATGTTGAGTGTACAAATGAGGAGATCAGCTGACCTGTGTAACTGTTCTTAGCTTGTGTTACGTGGCAGCGTGTATTTCCTGTGATCAGAATTGTTCTGGCATAGACTGGGCTTAGATTGTTTTCCTTAATGAATTCGAATTTGCCATATTAGAAGTGTCATATTAGAACATGAGTTTTGTACCTCGTCAGGTGGCTTTGAAGTTTCTGTAGAAGTGACAAAACCTATTTTTTCTCTGAGAAGTATCTTGTATTTTAGAAGCTGTGTATGAAACATCATCAGTTTTATTAATCCAAGACCCAGCTCCCCAAAAGTTAGGGGAAAGAAACCGCAGTTAAATACTGCTCTGACACAAGATGACCTACTGAGTGCATAGCCACTTAACAGATGTAGCAGAACAAGAGGAAATCTGCTTTTGTTTGTTTGTTTTAAAGGCACTTGTTTTTGTAATACCATGAATCAAAAATTATTTTCTCTCTCTTCCTAGAGAAACCTGACAGAGTATTTTGTAGCAGTTGATGTCAACAACATGCTGCATCTCTACGCCAGTATGCTGTATGAACGCCGCATCCTCATTTGTTGTAGTAAGCTCAGCACTGTAAGTAAACTGCAGAATTTCTTCTATGCGAAGTATTTTTTTTAGAATGACAGTCATACGTAGGCAGTAACTTGAAATATCTAGAGTGTGAAGAACAATGGATATAACTTCCCACTAAAATATAGTATTGAAGTTGGTCTTCCTATACAAATGAACACACAGAAATTTGTGAGAAATCCTCTGCTTGGTGAAGGACTTGGTAGCAGAGATGAAGCTCTGCTTTTATGTTTAAATATAACCATAATCATTAGTATCTATATAATTAAACTTATTGGCATGGGGTTGTCTAGAATTCTAGAAAAAGATACTTAAGCGTATACTGATGTGCCTCTAGCCATTCAGAATACTAGAATTCATTTTTTTAAGAAAAAAATATTTTTAATGTATAAAAGCAATAAATGCATGAATGTACTTGGCCTGTGAAAAGAGGCCAGAGGTGCTGCAGAGTCTCTGTCCTTGGAGGTATTTAAAACCTGACTGAGCAATGCCCTTAGCAAACAGCTCCAGTTGATGATGCTTTGAGCAGGGCAGTTGGGGTCAGATTTGATGATATCCAGGGCCCCTTCCAACCTCAGCTATGCGACCTCAGCTCAGTTCTGTGGTTCTAGGTGATGACTTTACTGAACTTCTGTTGGCTTCTAACATTAAAATGAGAAAGGTTTTTTTGATCCAGTATTCCTTGGGGGGTTGTTGGTGCATAAACGTACTAATATTTATGCCACAATGAAGTCCCTTTTTCGTAATTTACTTGACAGAAAAAAAAAAAAAAGGATAAATGATACTGTCAGATGGATGTTCTAGTGACCTTCTGTGGATGGACCCAAGGAGTGGGCTAAAATACATTGACAATCCACGATTTTTTGTTGCAGTTTTGTTTGATAAAGTTTAGTCTTAATGCTGTTTAGACTCCATCAAGGATCTGAGAGATAAAAGGTACTGAACACTCTAGAGTGCTCTCTTGTAAAAAATGACTGCACATCAAAACCAAGCACAAGCCTGATTTAGTTCAAAGTTCTGTATTATGCATTTGAAGGTTTATCAGTCAATAATATTGTGATTTTCTTTATAAAAGAAAATGTTAAGTTTTCATTCTGTTTGCTCTGTTAATGGGTATTGATTGCTTTCCTTTATAAATGATAAGCATAAGATGGTTAAATAAATGTTGCTTTCTAGTGCTATGGACTAAGTACTTGAATGGTCCTTTCTAAAGTACAAGCTTCTATGTCCATTTTGTGTAGTATTACCTAGCCTTTTACTGTTTGACCATGACCTACTTTGTATTTGAGATTTAAAACTGCTTCTTGGAATTGTAAATACTATGGAAGGCAAAAATTAAAAGGTGTAAGAAGGATCTGTTGATACGGGGTGGAAAAAGGAAAGAGAGTAAGACTTCATAGTAAATATGAGAATAAGTATTACAATATAATTTTGAAAGGTAGGTAAAACTGGGGTAGTTAGAGTAATTCCTGGGGCCTATTAATAATTATTAAATGTTAACAATTAATCCCACATGTAAATGTGTTCTAGGTCCTCCCTACTAAAATAAAACAAATAAGATGTAAAGTGTTTATTTCAGAAAAGTAAAAAGTGGAAAGAATAGTAACTTATCAGAGAAGAGGAAAGAGAATGGTTATCCAAAGTATTTCAAAATGTGTGGTTGGTTGGTTTAATCTCTCTCTTTGTGACAGAGCCTGGGAAGAAGAATTACTTACCTGTCACTTTGCCTTTCTTAATGAGCCATTTCACAAGTAGGGTTGTGTTTTCTTTCCTATCTTTCTGCTTTTCCTCTTCCTTTTGCCTCTGTCCAAGATAAAAGCATGTCTCGTTCTTCGGTAGGGAGGGGTATTCATACTGTGTGTTCTTATCTTACAACTTTATATATAAACTGCTCCAAGATTGGAGTGACAGTGTAAGACAGGTTTGAAGAGTTGGGCCAGAGCCAGCGATTCCTTGCCTGCACGCTCTGCTCTGCATGTTCCAGCAGTAGGAACAAGCTGCATTATTTTATTTCAAACTGTGCTCAGCGGAAGCCAAGACCTTGTAACTGGAAACGTACCAAACTGAGAATTCTCAAAGTGGAGGGAGGGTGGTGTGGTGGTGAGAGGGGGTGGTTTCTTTGTGGTTTTGTTTTGGTTTAGTTTTTGTTTTTTTGGGGTGTGTGTGTGTTTTTAACAAAAAAGTGGAATGCAGTTAATTTCATTTTGAGAGACATAGCACACTTCATACTTAAGGCTTATATGTAATATTAAGAGGGAAAACTAAACAGTCTTGAGTAGAAAAGTCTTTTATGGTAGAATGCATTCTGTGCTATAGTAAAGCATATGAAATTCAAATTTTGATTTGAAGTGTCCTTAATATGGCTATTTAAATAAGATTTAGAGGTAACTGAGTCTGTATTTATTAGCTACTTCATAAACCATATATACCGAGTCCATGGAAGATTTTTTTCTGTTTTCTTGGATTTTTTTTTTTCCTACAAAAGGAAACTCAAGTCATTTCTCAAAATGTTAAAGCAATTACTTTAAGCACACACACACACAAAAGTACTCTGTGATCTAACTACTCATGAAAAGCCAAATGTGAATCAGAATGCATAAAACAACTGTTTGGCAAAAGACCACCTGCAGGTGGGACTGTGCAGTTGCAGAAATGAGACAGAAGAGCTTTCCTTTCGTCCAGTATTCTCTCTCCCATCATAACTTGCCCGTGCAGCCCTGTCTCAGGAAGGAATGCTGACTGTGTGTGATAAAGCAGCACCAGATTGCTTCTCATCAGAGAAAGGTGGTGTACGTGCAGCCTGATGATTTAAAAACCTTAAATTTTGAATTGTTATCATGTTTTTGTTAGGCTGCTTCTTACTGCGGTGAATTTCTTTACATAATTTTTATATTTTGTAAGTATTTGTACAAAGCAAAAAATACCATTCTGTCATGAATGGTCTTTTGTTCTTGGGCGTTGAGAGGTTGCTATTTCACTTCTTCCATGTCACAGAATGTACTAATACACAACCTCTTCTTTCCTGATTGATTTCTGACATGTATGAGGGCTCGGAGGAAAGGAAATTGCGGTTCTTAGGAAAATACAACATACGATCAATAACATTGACTAAACATCCTTGTGATGCAATCTAGCTAAAAGCTTGCACTGTTCTTGTTCTACAGCAGGCTTACAACTGCTGTTCTAGCAGTACCAATTCTTCCTTCCCCAGAGCTCCGTTGCTGCCCCTACAACCTGCTGCCAGCATAGGTTTTCTCCGTCATATGCCATTTTTAAACAGCTCTGCTTTCACTGTTTAATTCTTGTGTAACTCAGTCTTCAGCTTTTTGCTGTGCTTTTAGCCCTGCGTAATGCAGAATGGTCTTACACATGCCTGAAAGATGGTAATTTGTTTTCCAGTATATATGGCACATCTGTAGCCACGTACTGCATCTGTAAAACTGTGCAGTGTCTGTGTGTAAGTACAAAGCAGAATATGCTGGAAAATGGTCTATTGTAATTCAACATCAGCTTATAACTTTTCTGTGTATGACAAAACCCCATTGATTAATTTGGTCAAATGAGGCTTTTAAAGTATTCAAGGTAAAACTGCAAAAAGTGAAGCAGTAACTCAGTGTCTTTCTTAAATAGCTCTCTTTTGCATTCTCTAGCAACAGCTGTGGGAAGCTGAGATAGTGGAACTGATCTTATTTCAAAATGCTGGATTCCTACAGTTTTGACAGTTGGGCATTTCTCAGGCTGCCTTATTATTAAGTGCTTGTTTTCTATATGGCAATCACTAATCAGGTGAGGTCTTGAGCAAATATGCTATTTCTTTTTTTATGAGCCCTTATCTTGGCAGAGTTGAAGGACAGTAGTGGTGCTTACCCGTGGTAGTATGCTACTTGAATCCATGCCAGATAGCAAGGTGGGAGTACATCTCAAAAATAAGTGACAGGTTCTGCTCAGATGTCTGTAGTGTTGAGCATTATGTCTGTTTAATCCTTTCTTGCTGAGTTTTAAAACCAATGGAAGGGGTTTGGAAGGGGCCTCTTTGGATTACTGAGTGCAGTTCTCTACGGCAGCAACCGTGTTATATAATAATGCCAGGAAATAATCCATTTGATCCTATAGAAGCAATTCTTAAGTAAGATTTAAATTTTTAAGGAGGGTTGGGTGGTTTTTTTTTTCAGACATCTTTTTGATTTGGAGAAGGGAAACTGAAAGCATATAGGACTTAGGAATATAGAGAAAAACTACATTGGGAAAGTAAGCCTTTTTCTTCTGCACATTTTGGAACTAGGCTATACCTTTCATCTAATCTTTGAGAAAGGAGCATCTTCTGTGATAAGAATAATATAAGGATTAGTTGAACCATAATGGGATAGAGATGAATCTTTAGCATAAATATAGAATAAATTCAAGATATTGTGGTTTCTAAACCATGCTTGAATTATTCTAACATACTGATATTTACATCCCATATGGACCATAAACTAATGTTCACCTGCTAATGAAGAAGAAGGACTGAACGGGTACTTGTTCAGATGTTCAAGTACTTGCTGGACCCTGTCTGCTTCTGAAGGTACTTTTCCTTAGGACTGTGGTTCAAACCTAATACCAATTCTTGCATTTTCTTATTTATGGAAGCACATTGTCAGCGCTGGGATGCTTACAACGCTGTTAATTCAGTCAGTGCTAAGGAAAGGAGTGGTTGTGTAGCTTCCAGTGTTTGAAACTGCACAAGAAAGCATATTGTTAGATGAAGAAATTATTGCTGCAGTTAAGATTTGACATTGGAAAGCTATTAAAAAAGATGGAAACAAATCGTTTTCAGGCCCTTTTGAAGGTAGTGAAGAAGGCTTTTATTATTTGAATTATCCATTTGATAATTAACAGAATAAATTAACAGGGAATTAACAGATTTCTGTAATATCATTAGATGACACCTTGGTGAAGCTGCTCAATACCAAACATGAGGAGAGAGTAATAAAGGACTCAACAAATGATTGTGTAATTTTAATATGAATGACATTATAAATGGTGCTGTTAATCTGAGGTTCATTTGAGAATATTTCAGTCAAATGGGAGTAGTGGGATGCTTTTTTCATTGACTTTCAAAGAATTGAACAGAGTATATTATTTCAGATTGCTTAACACTTGAAGATGCATAGAAATTAATGGCCAATATCGTAGTTACTATTAGTTCCACTGGAACCAAAAGTGCTTTCAAGGGAGACAAAAATGAAAATCTAAAGGACATTAAAAGTGTCAGACAAGACTGTGCCTCCAGATTTCATCAGTAGTTCTTGTGAATTTACTGAAATTGTAGCGATGCTTAAGTGGGTATTTATCTTAGTACAGATTAATTTGTGCAGATGAATGTCATTCATTCAAAAAAATGATTGTCAGAATTATCTATAGTTCAATTTGGTGGAGGCTGTAGGCCAAGAAATGGACGTAACAGACAAGACAGAAACCAGGAATGCACGCAGATTTTGTTTGCAGTCCTGGTAAGTGAGACAGACATACAGCAAGTGAACAGCTTTCTATGTAGAGAGGCATCATTACTCCACACCAACATGCAAGTACAGAAGTATGAAGAAAGGAAGATCAAAATAGTTTCTGGAAAAAGAAACACAAGAAAAGATATACATCATAAGAGTAAGGTGTAATTTTAGAAATTTCTGTTTGGGTTTGAAAGTTGGGTGTGATAGCATTCTCCCTTGAAGAAGCTACAATTCTTGGAGCTGTTTCTATGAAAAAAAATGGGAACCTGTCACAAAGAAGACTAGAACTAGTGAATGCATAAACAAAGTCTATTAGTAAAGAATAATTAAGACCTTTGCAAAAGAAATCCTTGCATCAAATCTCAAAAATCTTTTACAATCTAGGTTATCAGTGAGTAGGTAATATAGATGATTAGAACTCAAAAACATCATCAGGCAGAGAAATTAGTTGTGTATTTTAGCCACAGTAATATGAAGCATTCTAATATAACTTGGGTAGGTACCAGGTAGAGCTTAAACTTCTGGCTTTTCAATGCAGCAAGGGTGTGTTTTTATCTGAAATTTTAGTCCTGTATGGTTTGACGCTTGGCATACTGGGTGTTGGGTTCTGAACGATTTGAAATGATCTGTATCTATTTTGAGCTGTAAATTGCAAAATCTATTTCTGTTCATTTTTATAGTCACTTTTCTGCTTTTGAAAAACTCCCACTTGTGAAGCTTATACCTCACCTTCATTCTTATCTGAACACTGTAGAAAACCGCAGTAATTCTCTCCCCAAAATCTGTGTGTCTCGGTGCGTTCTCATTGCTTATCCTGATCTGTATTGTTCAGAGACTAAAATAAGACAAAATATGTGCCTGTCTTCAATTTTTTTGCCTAATGACCTGAGTTTTAATCAGAAAACTGTGTTCTGTTACTTACAGAAATTGCACTGGAATTACAGAAAGGCTTTGCCATTGGGCATAAGCCAAACCAGATCCAGAGTGTGTAGCTGGTTTTCCTTGCCACGGAGCTTTAGGAGTCTGTCTCAGTGCACACCTTTGCATAATCTTTAATGCTTGGAGTAAATAATGATTAGCTCATCTAGACTATGAAAATCAATACTAATAAGCATCATCTGCTTTTGGATCTAACCGCATCTAGGAGCAATGTCACAACTTGTCTTTGCTCAGTTACATCTCTCTGCAACTTCAGGCCACCCCAATGACCTCATTTCTTCAGAATTTGTCTTTTAGGTATTTGTAAGCAGTGTTCCCCCTCCCTATTGTCCAGACAAGCAATAAATGCTTTATTTAATCTTTTTTCTGTACCTTCAAATAACTGATAGGTTTTCATTGAGTTTTGTTTTCAAATTAAGTTTTAACAAGTGAGACACGTAGTACTTGCACCGAGTACCATTTGAGATTAAAAGAGACTCAAAACTGCAAAATGCTGTCAGGGTGGATGTGATTGCTTATCACCTCTTTGTCTTTTTAGTTTGTGTCTATTTGTATGCTACAGTTCATTTTTTATTTTATACTTTCTCAAGCGTATGTGTTCATACCCTCTTCTTACCTCATTTTGACTATAGTTTTAGTAGAGATTTCTTTATTGAGGATTATCACCACTTTCATTTTAGTATCCTCAGTGAATATGACAAATATCCTGCTTATTTTCTTTTCAGAATTATTAATTATGGCTTGAAATGGGATTGAGACACAATTTCCTCCAAAGCACTGTGAAGATTCTCCCCATGGGTAGACTAGCACTTGTGTTTGCTATTTATGATCTTTTTAACTCTGTACCTGCTGATGTCAAAACTATTCTTAATGAGTTTTTAAAAATATAACTGAGAAAATCAGTGGATCAAATGATTGGTGAAGGGCAATTAGATAAAAATATCTTCTAAATAATGAAAATGTAATCATTGAATTTGATATGATATATTCTTAAGAAATGTATGTCACTGGTATTGTACCTTCCTGAGCTCAAATATTTTTCAGGTTGTGTTATAATTTCAGTTCATTTTTATGATAACTGCAAGGATCTTTTTTTTTTTTCTTTACTATTTTTTTTTCTTCACTGTGTGTTTTCATTCCCATGTTTACGTTGCTTTATAGAACACTGGGTGTTCTTTTCAGGTTTTGTTTGTTGAATGAATCATGTTCTCAGCTGTTTAACTAAGTCAGTCAAATGACAGCCGCCATAAACCAGTCATGCTTTACCCACCCAATACCCATTTTAAGAGGGACACTGGATATTGTGTAATAAAGCATGTTGATATAAAAACAAAATTGATTATTTTTTTTTATAGCCTTTTTTAAACTTGGTTTTTGTCTTATTTTATGATCTTCTTTTAATATGTGTTTTTCAGTTAACTGCCTGCATTCATGGGTCTGCAGCTATGCTCTACCCGATGTTCTGGCAACATGTTTACATCCCTGTTCTGCCCCCACATCTATTGGACTACTGTTGGTAAGGCTATATATATATGTGTGTGTGTGTGTGTGTGTGTAAAATTTAGATTCACAACAGTTTTAACATTTCTGTATTGCAAGATTTAAGTCCTCTTACGCTGCAACTGTTAGTCTAAAAATACATACATATATTAAGTAAACAGTGAACATAGTAAGTAAAAAAATATTTTCATGGCATTAGGTAGTGGTGTATCAGTATGCTGAAATACACTGATGAGAGTGGTTACTATGAAATGCTGCAACCTAGTTATTTTATACTTATAATCTGTTTTTAGCATATTTATGTTAAATCTTAAAATATGAATTAAGACTTTAGCAGTAAAAGATAGAGTGGAGAAGATACTTTATTTTTTCTGCTTTCCTGAATTTCTGTTGGGGATGGGGAGGAAGCTATTCATTTTCCTACAGTGATCTTCTAATATTCTCGGTGTGTGCTAGGACATTCTTACCTTATCTAGGGGAATGATTATAAACCATTCAAAAACGTATTCATTATTATGATGTTACAGTTTTTGGCACAGCCTATGAGCGATGCCATATATTGTCACAGCTGGCCCTGTTTTGACCAGGAGCTCAGACCACCTTCTGAGGTGTCTTCCAGTGTGAATTCTGCGATTCCACAGTGTCCATGTGGCTTAGGGAGCCTCCTTATTCACTGTTGTGGTCTTCAGATAAGCGTGTCATTAGTTATCTCTCGGACTCTGCGGTCAGTGGTGCAGAAGCCTGTCTAAGATGCTCTCTCAGTTTGCAGTTTCTCTTCTAGCACAGTCAGGCAGTTCAGCCTAATCAGCCATAACATAGTCTCTTCCCTTTGCTGTGTACAGGAACGGTGGAAGAGAACTCTGAGTAATTAACAAGTTTTTTAGTTGCTCAGCTGTTAGTTGCTGAGTTTGTGTGATTTGCCCTTTTTTGTTCCCACTGTGTACATAGCAGAGAGACGAAGTTTTCCCAGGAAGAGTGGCTGCTCTCTCACCTTAGGCAGCCTAGGGAATGTAAACCTTCAAGGCCTGTTAGAGTTGATGGAATCGTTGCCATGTCATGTAGGGGTGGAATTAGGAAGTCCAGTTTGGCTTAACTTGGCCTGACGGATGTAAAGGGTAACTAACCTCTAGGCTTCCACAGGTCTGGAAGTAAAAGGAAAACACTAAGGAAAATGTAGACCTGCTGCTGCAGGACCATGCAGTCGCGTGATGGAGAACACAGAGGAGGCTGAGGTACTCAGTGCCTTTGCCTCTGCTGACAAGGCCCAGCCTCCCAGGTCTCCATGTGTAGCAGAAATGTTTTTGCGAGGCAGGTATTACACAGTCACAAGGAATTGAGCCACGGACTGCTTAAGTAAGCTGGACATTTACGAATTTGTGGGAGAAGATATGTTTGATCAGAGAGTGCTGATGAACTTTCCTGATACTATTGTAAGGCCATACTTCATAATTGAAGGGCATTGGCAGTCACAGATGTCCTCACTGACTGGAAAATAAGTGTTGCACACATCTTTGGAAGAAGCGAGAAGATCCAAGAAACTACAGGCCATTCGGATTTGTCTCTGTTCACGAAAAAAAATATGAAACAAATCTTCATGAGAGCCATTTCTGTAGAAAAAGATCTGGATTCTGAGTCTGTAGTAGAATAAGACAAGACACAGGTGGTGTTAGTGGCATAAGCGTGTGATGCAAGGAGACTATGATTCTTCTAAAATAAGTATTTGATAGTAAGTTTGGCAAAACAGAGCGTAGAGATTAGCAAGGGCCTTTCTGGTGGAGCGTGATGCTCAGTGTGCTTTGGAGCACGAATTGAAACATAGAAACAGGCCCGCCTCTGCCCTCCCTGGCGTTTTATAAAGTCCTCAGAACAAAATGAACTATTGAACTTCAACTGACTCTATCATACTACGCCATATTTTAAGTGCATATTTTTAAGCTCTCAGCACGGTGATTTGGGGGGGTGGGGTCGGATTGGGGTGGTTTTTGTAAGAGGGATGCTGTTCTGTGTGATGTTTTCTCTGCATTGAAGCAGGAGTAAGGAACCAGCAGGGATAACTAGCATTTTTAAGGGAAGTGCTAGGAGCTGAAACATGTAGGTTTAAAGCAAGCTTGTTCTTCTGCAGATTATTTAAATGTTAAGTATGTGCCTATGTCGAGGATACACGGAAAGGAATCTAAAAACTATTATCTTCTGTAGAAATGAACCTTCAATTTACTCACTGCACAGGAAGGGCAGGTTCTAGTCATTTGCACTGCCAGCAGGTGCCCTTTCTCTGCATAATGGGCTTCACATGTGTAATTAACACATGAAGGCTGCTACTGCCAGTTTTTTCTTCAGGTACATGCTGCTAGGAGTTTTCAGGACAACGATGTGGACCACAAGAGGCTTTTACGCTGGGTTTGAAGATTAGGTATTCATTGACTTTCTGACAAAGCCATGTTAAAAGGGGCTAAGTCCAGATCCCACAGCTGGGAGCAGAGGTGTGCAAAAAGCAAACACTTGGGCAGTGTACCCAAGGAAATAAAGACAGGAGTCGCTGAGCTCTGCTGAATGAATTCTTTCTTGGTGTAACACCCTGTCCATACAGCAAATGAGCTAGCTAGTGTGTGAAGTATGATTTTAAAACATATAATTATTAGGCTGTAATTGCATGCTCACAAATACAACAGCTGATTACCTTAGCCTGATATGAACTTTAATTGGAGAGGTAGTCTCACACTAATTGTGTGGATAAATAAATTTAGTAACAATCCGTGTGCCACAAATATATTTCTCAAAATAGAGTCCATTTATTTTGTAACCATGAGAACTTGGAAAGGTGATTTTTGCCTATGAGGACTCAGAAATCAGCTTCATGCTGTTTTAAGGCAGTATTATTGCTTATCAGCGTCTGCCTCTTAAGGGAAATGATTTACATTATTTAAATTATTTAAAATGATTTAAATTATTTAAAAACAGAGTTTATTATTATATATTACTGTCTGGTTATTTATTTTGCAAATGTGATGTAAACAATTTAAAAATCTGAAATGGAAACAAAGAAAATTTAAGTTCTTCTGTTCTTTAAAATACAAAAAATGATGTTCATTCAGTTGACTTTGTCTGCTGTCCATTGGTGCATATTGATTGTGCTGTTGGTGCTTTCGAGTCTTCTCCTGCTCTTTGTAGAAATCGCAGAAGGTTACAAGAACTCTGTATTACTTGTGATCTTTGAAAGGTTTTGGAAAAAAAAAGTATATTCCCTCTGTGATTATTATCTGTGATATTATTTCAGTAGAACCTTTCTATGTAAAAAAACAAACAAAAAAGCTTCTAAGGTCACAGTATCACAGTATCACAGATTTCTAGGTTGGAAGAGACCTCAAGATCATCGAGTCCAACCTCCGACCTAACACTAAGTACTCCACTAAACCATATCGCTAAGCTCTACATCTAAACGTCTTTTAAAGACCTCCAGGGATGGTGACTCCACTACCTCCCTGGGCAGCCCGTTCCAATGCTTAATAACCCTTTCGGTAAAGAAGTACTTCCTAACAGTCCCAGCTGATAATATTCCAATTCAGTTCCATGTTTGTGAAATCTGTTGTATTTCCCTGGGAGGACACACATGACAACTCTTGGATCTTCCCAGAACTATGAAAAAGTAGAATAGCTCTCTTCCCAGAGAGTGACAGGGTAATCTTCTTCCCACTTCCCTCTTGAAAGGATTATTTTAAATTTAATATTTATGTTCACCTGCAATCCTTATTCGTGTACTGAAAATGCCAAAAGCCTCTGTCTCCAAAATGTTTGATCTCTCTAGACTTGCTCTTTGTGCTAGGGATACTGAGCCAGTTTTGGTGGCTCAATACCACATACATGCATGTAGGATGACTTCAGCCATCTGATTCTATCATTTAGGTTAAAGGGTGGGGGAATTAACGCTGGTTATTATGTGGGCTTCTACCAGAAGTAACAGTACATGTTCTAAGGTGATAAAAACAGTCTTTTATATTAGATAAATTGCTTAGTAGCCAACATTAATATATTCTGAGAGCACCTTCTCAGAGCACCCTGCCACAGCTGCTGAATAAACGTTTCTGTTGGTGCAGTTTTCCCTTTCTCTAGGAGTTGTTTGTAGTTTTTTTTGAAACTCCCTTTCTCCTGTTTTCTAAATCTGCATGTAGTTCAGTATGCTCCTTTAAGTAGGTGGAGGGGGTAACTGGAGGGCAAGTACTCCTGCTGCTTGGGAAACAATGATTCCTTCCTCATGAGCCTCTGGGTAGGCATTTTGATTTAGCCTGGTACATCTGTGTACTCACTAAAAGCTCTTGTAGTTGCTCTGTGCAGTCAAGTTTCTAATTTGCATCAATTACCCTGATAAATTTGGGATTGAGTTCTGTTGCATCTCAATGAGTAATCTGAAGGGAAATCTGGAGAGAGTAATCTGAAGGGAAATCTGGAGACTACTTAGAGGGTAAAGTGCTATCGGTGTATAAGAGCAACACATTAAGTCAGTGTTTGTATATCAAGACATGAACGTAGTAAATGTGATCTAATCATTTTCCTGGAACAGTGGAGGAAAATGGTGCAAGTCCCTGTGTAGCTATAAACTACGAACCTTCTTGAGATCTGTGGGTTTTACATTACATTTTCTGGTGAATTGCAGGTTTTTTTTGTTGTTTTTTTTTTTTAAGGTGTGGGAGTTTTGTTGTTGTTGTTGGGGATTTTTATTTTTATTTTCACTTAAGAGGAAGTGTCCCTCTATTTCACCTGCTTCTCTTCCAATTAGTAGTTGCCCGCCTCTTGGGAGCATAATTAAGAGGTCTCTAGTTAGCCTAAGGAAACGAATTAAAGAAATTGTAAAAATGCAACTGTAATAAATGGGCAATATATAGCCGTTAAGTCCACAGTATCCATATTCATGCTTATTCATTGCTACTTTAATGATTTGATATTTAGCTATATAACTCATTTGATTGTAAATAACCCTGATTGCGTTGGGAACCATTGTGGCACAAGAGGAGTAATAGCCTTTCTCTTTGTTCCAAAAGACTGAGGCAGGCTTTTTGTTTAAGCAGTGAATGTGCATAGTAGAAATTGATACTTCTTACTTTTGCACTTAATGGCTATTGCCTGCCATCAAACAGCTTTGAGTAATTAGGAGTTGTGGCTGTAGGAAGCCCCAGGACTGATTAAGCGTAAAGCAGTATGTAAAGACTGGTCTGAAGGTCAGTCCTTAATCTGTCATGGGTCTCAGAAGGATTAGTGATTGTGTGAAGTGTTTCTCCTGTTTATACAAGCAATGTACGTTCCTGAAGTTGACTGGAAAGACTTTAAAAACCATACACATCTAGCTTGGTAAAAGCTCCTTGAGCGTGTCTTCTCTCAGGATCTGAATAGCAGTTGGGAAGAATTGTTGTGTGGTCTGAATGGTGAAGGGGAGTGCATGATGTTCTCTTGTACAGTATGGTACCTGAGTATTTAAGTAATGGCATATGATTAACACTCTTTAAAAAATAAAATAAAACAATATAAAAAGTTAATAAAAGCAATTTATGAAGCCTGGCATGGATCTTCAACCAAACTTTGTTTATACAAAATGAAAAGTTCTTACAAGAACTATTTTCCCATGGTTTAGTTAACCTTCTTCGTTTACCTTCTACTTTCCCCATCTTCTCTTTTGCATCACAAATGCTATTCATCTTCCAGAGCCCTTTGTAGCATGTACGTGGTCTGCTTGTCACCTTCTGTGCACCGGTGCCATGGCTCAGTGTCCCGTGATCCAGGCCCTATCACCTGTTTGTTAAACATTTCGCAGAGAAATGCTCAGTGTTGTATTTGTGCTCTACCTCACGCCCTTAATGAAATCTGTGCAACTGTTCATAAAGCTAACACAAATGTTTGCAAAAGTAGCACATTATTTAACAAATTTCTGCTTCAAAGTTTGCTTGTTCATATTGATCACAATAATCTGAGCTATTTTATTGTGTTATATATATAAGTATATGAATTATTTATGAATGTGTAAGCTAAACCCACTCTTCATAGTGCTTTAGCATCAAATTGTTCCTTCTGCTTTCTCCAGTCTGTCCAAGCGTATATACATTGTGTAGCACATTAAGGATCTGGCTGCAATCATTTAGTATGTAGTAATACAAGTTTAAAGAAATAACAGCTTTGAAAACACTGCTAAAAGTTAGATTACTGTGGCCTTTACTCAGTCCCTGTAATAGCTTTATATGCTGTATTGTCTTTACACGTGATGACTTGCACTAGAAAATTGAAAAGAGAATTTTTTGCATCCTAAATCGATCCTTGTGTCTCAAAGCCTATCTTGTAGTTCCATAAAATCTTACTGGGTATGCGTGGTTTTAAGGAGTTAGGCATTCTCATTGTTTTGTTGATAAACCGGGTGGGTGACAGATGGACATGATAGAGTTAATTAACTTTTATGGAGTCAGATTTTCCTATGCTTGGTGACAGGCTCTGCTTTTGGCCACATTAATAAATGGCTGGCTTTCTGGAATACTGCACTCTTCCTGCTTCCTTTCATTACATTAGCCAACGTTCCACTAGATGGGACATTTGCAGTCTTAAGACTTCCTGCCGAGGTTCAGACTTTGTATTTTTGAGATTGAAGCTGTCGTGTTCCTGAAACTACTTAATTAGAAACACATTCATTTCAGTGCATACTGGAGGAGTCCTCAACAGCGTAGCCAGGCACACAGGGAAGTTGAGCATTTGTGCAGCTGGCAGCTAAACCAATGGTTTATACTTTGAATGTGATATTACTGGGTATTTTCTTGCTCCTGGAATGTGGCCATTGGAAATGAAGAGATGTGGGTGAAAGAGATAATGTTTGTCACAAATAAAACATGCAAAATTACAAATAAATACTCCTCAGTTGAGCAGCAATCCATATGTAGTAAGTGTATATCATGTTGTACAGTAAAAATTTGTATCCAAGAATTTGGATATATGCTCTGGTTCTCATCTGTGGAATTCCCAAGGAAGCAGAGTCTTCAGCACTTGCACCAAGTTAGTTTACAATTCAGCAGTCTCTCTGGGCTATCACAAAGTGCTTTACTGGGTGAAGTTTGGGCAGGGGCATTCTTGCCAGCGAATGCAATTCAGTAAGTTGTAAGGTGATAACACACCACTTCGGTATTCTACGAATGAACGCGTATGATTCTCTGAAGTTATATATGTTTAAAGTCTTCAAAAAGAAGGAAAAAAAGTGTTTTCATCCAGAATGTGTAATATAGAGGCTGTTCACATCTCTTGGTACAGCATCCAACAGAGGAGCAGTTTTTGGTGGCATATTAATAAACATGCTAATTATTAATATGCCTATCAACAAATTGTACTTTTTGAAAAGTTATTTCTCACCAAATGAGAAGCAGAGTGATTTCTGCTGGTGTGTTGCAGTAGTTCTTTCAGCACTGTTCTTCCCTTACTGAACAGTAGGCACCAGTTTATAAAAGCAATATGGAAGATATTTTAATCCAAGGCAGCACAGTGACATTTCTCTCCTTTTTCATCTGAAATTGAAAATGAGCTCTTTGAGCTTCTGTATGCAAAATCAAATGAGGCTCTATTTTAAAAGTTGTGTCTGTCTGTGTGCTTTCAGTTTAACAGGCAGTATATGCCATATTTGCAATTAGCAGCTTTGGCATCCTCTTTGATATGTTCTAATAAGCAATGCAAATATAAGCTTTCCCTGATTAGTTGAGTGGGAGTTCTGTAGTAAGCTTAATATTAGAAATACTGTATATGCAAGGATACAACTTTGATTCAGTATTCTTCCTGTGTTATACAGTCCATATTGCTGTTTGCAAACATCACTGAACAGAAGACTGAAAAGATCAGTCTTTCTCTTAGCGTTCTGTTTGATAACAAAAGTAAAACACCTGTGTTTGAGGCTACAAATTTGGCGTAAGAACTTGTTGATATATTTAAGTTTCGTATTCTGAAGGGAATAATGATACCAGCACATATCACAATAATTCGGGACTTACTCAGAATCTTCCAAAGTCATTTTTATATCCTTGCTTTATAATTGTAAATATTTCAAGATTGATACTAAGTTATTTAAAATGTGCCTGGACCCATAGTCAAAGGATTAAAGCTTGTAGTACTGGGTGCTACATGCATTAAATTAGCCACTTAACACTACAACTGGATCGATCTTCCTAAACAATACTGTTTAGCAAAATTCTGTGTATTTATTTGAAAATTGTAATATTTTTAAGAGACCACAATATTTTAATTTATATGTATATATTTAATAGCTGCCTTTAAGTACCTGTCTTAACTTAGAAATTCTGATGTCAAGAGAAATTTAAGTCTTATGGTAGTGAGAGGATATTGCACAGTAAAACAAGTCTTTCAAAGACGGAATAAAATTTTGTTAACATGTGGTTTGTTTATATATATATATGTATATATATATATATTTATATATTAAAGTCTAATCCAGTATACCAGTCTCTTCCTGTAGCTAATTTTATAACTCATATGTGTTAATCCAGCGTTACGAGAATGTAAAGCAAGTTTTTCTTCTTCTTTGCAGTGCCCCAATGCCCTACCTCATTGGAATACATTTAAGTTTGATGGAGGTAAGTCTTTCTAAACATCTCTGAAAATATATGTCATTTTATGATTTAGACTCAAATTCTGCAATTAATTTTACATTTGTTCATATGCTTAAAAATATAATAGTCCTGTTAATTTCTGTAGGAGTGTTCAGATAACTGAAGTTAGCTATGCATGATATTGTTAAAACTTAAGGGAGTCTTAATGGTACCTTGTACTGTCTGGGCATAGTTTGTTTGCAGTTCAGCAGTCAGCGATGAGCTGACATGGTGTGTTCCCCTCTCCATCCTGTTGCTTCCTGTAATAGTTACTGCCTCTAGTTTTACTCTATTCAGAAAGGTGGAGTTGATATTAAACTAAAATGTTGACAGTTACAGTTCTCTTGTAGGCATTTGCAGACAGTTTGTAATTTTTTTAATGTTCAAAAGACCTTGAAAAGAAGGAATTTGCTGTTAATGTTAACACAAAGCTGGCAGAAAACCAGCCCTCGCAGAAAGCTTCATATATAAACAATTCAGAGTAATTCTGCTAACTGTGTGTGTGTGCATGGAAATAGCACATTTCCTTCTGCTTCCAATCCCGGTGAAACAGTTGATAACTTTTCTCAAAAGTATCTGGAGGACCACATAAGCTATTAACTTAGATCCCTGTGAAAATCCTAGTCCTTACTAATAGTGCCCCTTCACACAGGAAGTCTGACCACCGTGTATGTGCTCGGTATGGGAAGAGGCATTCCTTTTAAGAAAGCACTGCCCTTTTGTAGGTACTTAAATTAGTAGACAGTGTTGAATGGTAGGCATTGCAAATGCCCTTGGAAATTAATTGACTTTTGTCCCTCTTTTAGATACCTGTGTTTGGAAATTTAAGCTTAGGATATTACGACAATTTACAATGCTGAATTTTTTCATCACACAAAGTAATGCATATTACTAGAATATTTGTTTTTGTATTTTCCATAAAAATTATACCTTCTGTGGAAATATTGATCAAACATTTTCTTTCACTGAGGCATATTTATATAATAATGATCTTCTATGTCTCTGTGTTTTTAAAACTGAGGTTTTTATACTATGTAACTTCCCCTTTTTTCACAGTATTAATGTGACGTAATTTCTTAGAAGTCACCTTTTTCATGAGGAGCTAGATAGAATATGCAGGGCTCCCCCCTGCTTGACCACAGATGCCCTTTATATTGCTAAATAAAGTACAGAATTACAGTGCAATGTGTTAGTGAATAAGCAATTATTCTAAATGTCAACATGTACATTTGTTTGTATATAAAATGTTTTTGTTAAAGGGATTTCTGATAATTAAATTTGAATACTGCATAGGCAGAACCAAAGTGATATCTAGGGAGTAGTCTGGCATGTATTTTTCATATTGAGCAAGAATTCTTCTGCCCAATAGCAGTGCCAGGTAATCACTGGCATTCTTATTAGGGTATCTAGCTATTTAAAAAAGTAGTAAAAGGCCTGGTAGAGGATGAGATAACATCTTAGTGCAGATACTTGTCAGCTTTCACAGATCTTCTCTCAGAAAGACCTGTGTGGTCAGCCTGGCAATGGGTATAGAAAAAAATAATAAATTACACTTCGGAGTTGCGTTGTCTCACCCCTGCCTTGCTACATCAAATATTACCTCTTCCTTTGTCTCAGTTTCTTCAGATTGCAGGGCTCTGTAGGCCTTCCAAACTCCATCTGTAAAAATTCAAAAAAAGGAGTTCTTGGAGAAGCCAACTTTCATCCATTTTAGTAACTTGCGAAAAAATCTGTTTAGTACTAAATCCAGTACGGCTTTTGAATAGTTGGAGATTCTGGAACACACACACACATTGGCAACGCAGTTATTCAAAGTGCCTTATGAAATAAATGAAATAAATAAAAAAAACCTGTCTTCTCTACTCCCCCTCCTCTGAAGGATAAATTGAATACTTCCAGATAGAAATGCATCTTCTAGCTAACTGTGCTTTTGCCACAGAAAAATAAAATGAAATCACACAGTGGGCTATTGTATCTGTTGTTTGTTAGCAAATACTGGATAATCGGGCTGGGTCGTGGGCAAGGGAAAGGTAACATTCGGCAAACTAATTTGAGCATTACTAGTTTACCTCAAGCTTACTCTCCTGTTTGTCATTTTCTATGTACATAGGTATAAAATCGTATGTTTTATGTGTTGGAATAACAATCTAGTAGCAACAGCAATTTTTTCTCAGGTTCCACCAGTTGTGTATTTTTTTAAAATATTCTGTATTATTTTTTCCACATCAAAAATAATTTTTAAAACTGCAGATAAAAATATTGTCATTATCCAGTATCCATTTTTCATTAAATGCTGAAATTTCAGCAAATAATCCTTTAAAAGTGTTTTGTCAATTAACATGTTCTAGTTTCAGAAGAAGAGGTTAATTCCCCAGCTTTCCATTCAGGTTAAGACAGGTGGGCTCTTCTACTGTACAGCCCCAGGGGAGTAATTGCAGTTACACGGTTCTGCTCCAGCAGCCCTGATTGCATAATTTGTCGGTGCTGCGTAAATGTTAGTGGAAGCCTAAACTTGTGTAGGGGAAGCTGTGGTGTAAACGGAAGGGTAAGTTTGCAGTGTAGGAAAATTTTCTAGCTTTGGTGTTGCTTTTGTGTGCTTTTGCTCTCCTTATCTTGGAGAAGGTCCTCTGGAAGAAATACAGTCAAAATTACAATGCTTTAAAACAAAATGCACCCGCTGTCGCACCTCCAGAGGGTTTTTTTTCAACTAGTTAGTTAGCATCTTAGCTAGTTTTCAGTTTCCCATGTTATATGGGTCTCTGTAGGAGGAACAGTTATTTTAATGGAAAATGACAAATTTTTCTTATGATTAAAATATCAAGCATATCCATTGACTGTTAAATCTAATTTGCTGTGACTGAAATGTTCTCCTGTGAGATAAGATAATCTCCTGTTGTAGGTCAGAGGGCTCTGGCTGATTTATGAGGGAAAATCTTGGTAGAAAATATAAAGCTGTGTTTTGTGCTCTTATTTTTCAGCTTCTCTATCATCACCTAGTTAGTCATTCTTTATAAGATTTCCATTTAGCAATCCATAAAGTGACTTCAAAGAAGGCTAAAAGTTTATAAGCTGTTGGATAAGCAAGGCTGGAGCTATCACATGAATAATGGAACATGCTTACAGAACTAATTGAATTCATATTAGATGAAGATAAGTACTTAGTACTGATAAATAACAAGGTAGGAAGATGAAACTCCATCAAATGAACACATCCCTTTCATAATCTTACTTTCTACCTGCATCCCGCATGCTATTTTAGTATTCGTGTTATATTAAATTCGCCTTTCTGTTACAAGCGGTGTCAAACTTAGCTGGCAGCCTTTTCCATTTTGTCTTAGTAAACGATTGTTTCGGCAACTGTTTCTGTAGTGAAGGTTGTTAGCGTGATGGCGCTGATGGAAGAGGAATGCCCTTGACCTAGTAGACTACCTATTGGAATTCAGGCACATGTGGTTCCCATTACCACTGGGAACGGTTCCTTTTAGCTGTCAGATACCACGCTGCTGGCAGTATAATCTTCTGTGCCAGGCCTCCGTCGTGCAAGTTACAGTAATGCCCAGCCTTATTGTGCTCTATTCAGGGCACAAAAGCAGTATTTAGAAATGAAGTTAAAGATGAGAAAAGTATATTTACTTATCTCTTTATTTTTAAGATCCCAGTCACTCGAGGACTTCATCTGGGACTTCGGAGTCTTAATTCTTGTATAATTTTCTGGAGTGAATGTGTGTGTGAAAATTGGCATTGCAATTGTCAGGATGAGTTCTTCCTTACCATGAAAGACAGTTGTGCATATCAGAAAACCGACATGAGCAGAGTTTTGTTTTATTTTAACCTAGTAGGAGTAAATATGTTCACGTCAGGAAAAGAAGTTTCACTAAAATTCTTTCTATTTTTAATATGCTAGGACACAACAGCTGATCTCATTTCACGTTGATAGTCTTCCCCTTACACAGCTGAATAGAAGGCTGTGTTCAGCCCTCTGAACCCTGTGCATGTGTTCTGGGAGCACTTTTTGGCGTATTTTTGTGTCTTTTTCAGGTAGACAAGAGTATGCACTATTTGTGGTCCAGTCCCATTATATGCCAGGTAGCTGGCACAGAGTGTGAGCTAACAGACTCTGAGAAACAGTTTAGATCGGCCTGGGCTTCCTGCTGGCAGTGCCACGTGGAGTACTGGGGGAATTGTTGGCTGTCTGTTTGCAGAAGACACCCTGAGCACTGGCATCTGCCACTCTAGTGTTAATTGCTAATGAAATTTTTTGATTGGAGAGTAGTATTTAGCTTTTTCAAGCCATTTAGGATTGGTAAATCACTGAATTTTCTACCTAGAACTGAAGAAGTGTAGGGTTTTTTTTGCAGGGCTTAAATGATGGGGTTATATACTGGGTGTTCTTAAATCCAAATCTTAAAAAAATTAAATGTAATTTCGGTACTCACAAATATGGTAAGTATGGCTGTACGTGGTTTCAAGAGTAAAACGCATGTAAAAACGAGAAATTACTTATTAAACTGTCTCTTATGCAACTGTTGGAAAAATTAAACTAACACTGTGCTTTAGTGGGAGATTCTGGAGCAGGGGGGATGCCTGCAGGACACGTTGGAAGAAACCCAAATCCTGCGGTACCGAGTAGGCTTACCAGTGACTGCGGAAGGTTTTGCTTCTGTTGTACGGTGGTGTTAGAGCAGCACTAGTGATGTTTGTCACTCAGTTAGCAACAGCTGCTTGTGATAAGGATCTCGAGAATCACCTGTACAGGATCAGGGCCTGCACATCAAGGTCGGGGGTGGCGGAAGAGTGGAAGATGCACAGAGGGGGGCGCAGGCCACCTGCTGGGCCAGATCAAAGGGCTGCAAGGTCAAGGGGCACATCCAGCCTAACCACGCTTGTCTGCTGAATAGCTATTTCAGGTTGTAAATCTGAGGGTGATTTCATTAAGTCCTTCTGGCTGCTGTTGGGGCATGAAATAATAAAATTTTATATCCGCTGCCTTTCCTGCTTCTGGCAGCCAGATTGACACATTGTTGTCTGCGGCGTTGTGGCGTTCTTAAGAAAATAAATGGAAACTATTAACTAAGTAGAGACAACTCATTAAACAAATGGATTTTAGACTTGTGGATCATACTTTCATAATAGTTTCAAGTATAATGTACAAAATAGCTACTACAAATACTAGGTGTTGTTTTTTAAAGATTTTTTTAAGATTCCAAAATAATTACTGGAAGGTAAATTTTCTTTTCTCTGTTATTGCAACATCTTTAATAAGTTGATCCATTTGTGTCTGGTCGCGAAACCTCATGATCATCTTGGTTTATGTTTTGGCACCAATTTAGCAATGAAGATACATAAACCTCTCTGTTTTTTTTTGTTTGTTTGTTTTTGTGTTTTTCTGTTTTGGTGTGTGTGTGGTTGTTTTTTTGTTGTTGTTGTTTTTGTTGTTCTTGTTTTTTTTACGGAAGTATCCAATACCATTGTTCATCTGTATGAAGTTTAGCTCAGTTGTTTTTACAGTAGGAAAAGAAAAAACTGCCAGCTGTAAATAGTGATAATAAAATAACATTTAGTATAAACTGGCATTGGTATTATTGATGAATATTTCTTCTATCATATGATGCATGCAAGACAGAGGAGCACCCCTTAATATTTCCATATAGTTTCTCAGTGGTTTTGCTACCTTTCACATAAAACATTTAAATTACTTCAAGTGTTTGGCTGCTTGTGAGCAGGACAGATCATACTAACTGCTGCTTATTTACTGACCTGGTGTTTAAGGCCCCCTGGAGTTTGTTTGAAAAGTTAAGAGATTTTCACAGTAAAGGTGCCATTTCTGAAATTTAAAGTGCTCTTTTCACCAGGAGATAAGTTCTCTCTGATTAAGTCAGTAATTCTTACTAAGCCATGTTTATAGAGGCCATAAACAATGGGTTCAGTGTGCTTGTTAAACCAGCTTTCCTTACCTCTCCGCTCTTTTAAACAGAGACATATAAAATAAAAGGCAGGTGTAGATGTTAGTCCGATTTGGTTGGGTTTAGATGATTAATTATGGCTACAAGGAATCCGGTAATGTTGGTTAAGGCTTGCAGTAGTAGTCTGTGATGCACATTTTCACTGAATCATATCTTTTGACTCAGCAAATCCCGAGTATGGAGCAAGTTTGGATAAGCAAACAGCAATATTCATATTTCTTCTTGGTTTTGCTTCTCCATGTGTTTTTCTGCAAAATATGAACTTATTGAATATAGCCCATTCTGTTCAATGGGTATCAATTCATTTGTAAAATTTTGTTTTGACATTCAGGAAGTTGTGAAATATGGAATATAACTATATAAAGCTTAGTGGCGGTCCCTTCATATTTTGACAAAACTGCGACAACTTGCAAAGCCTACCTGTGAAATATTCTACATGGAGTTGCGATTTATA
The DNA here is from genome assembly GCF_964034855.1 of Anser brachyrhynchus. NCBI lineage: Eukaryota > Metazoa > Chordata > Aves > Anseriformes > Anatidae > Anser > Anser brachyrhynchus. The sequence goes on from NC_137712.1 coordinate 1,938,368, forward strand.
GAGTACAGTGGGATTTAATAGGAAGAGTGCAGTTGGATGCTGGGAGTTTTTACTGAAATTCCAGCAACAGAGTGAATGCTTTTATTCCCGGATTCAGCTGGGCTGATAGGTACTACATTTATGTCATAGTACCTTTATTAAAGATTATAGTGAAAGGAAAGATGACAAAAAGGATCAAGATGAACTGGTTAGTCTGCATTTCTCTGGGATAAGGCACAACTGGACCACTGAAAAATTGTGTTTTGTCGTTTTTGTTTTTTTTTGTTTTTTTTTTTTGGTCAAATATAATGCCGGATGCAATAAATCAAGTTATTATCAGGTGTTTTATTAAATTTGACGGTTTGTCTCCAGGGAAATCCCATGTCTTAATACAACTATTAAGAAGTTTAAAGTAAGGTTATGGTCTTCGCTCTGTAAAGGCATAGCGCAGCAGAGTTTAACATTAGCCTTCCTTTCAGATGCAGTTATTTCTGGGCTATATGTGGAGGTGATTACATTGATCAGCATTTATAGTCATTGCATGGTGAACTGAATCGTTTTGTATTATGGTCCTTGGCAGATTTGAGCTTGTGAAAAGCCTATACTTTGCTACAGAAAATCCCAATGTTGTGCTGAAGGGAAGGTGCAGATTCACCATCAAAGTTACAAAAACACTCATTGACAAGTTTGAACACATTTGTTGCTTCTTTGGCAGTATTCAAGAGAAGGTTTTAATTCCTTCTGTCTTGTCCTACTAGCACTTGATTTTGACAAGCTTCTGGCTTTGGTTAAGTACATTGCAAGACCTTTTTGTTGGAGCTTTTTAGACTCCTCTGAGTATAAGTGCGATTTTTAATTTTCTGAAACAGGAAGGAGCAAATCAGTTTGTCTGGTGCTTCCGGACTCCTAGAAGGAGCAAGACTCCTGGATTGCTTTAGAGTTTATCAGATGCAGCCATGAGAGTGACCTTTGGTTCCTGAAATGGAGAGGAAAGTACCTGGTTTGTAATGCACCACTTGGGCTTTTTGTGTGGAAAGCATTAAAAGTAATATTTTTCCATTTAAGTCAAAGAAAATTCTCATGGAAGACCTAAACTTAAATGTCTGCAAAGTGTTTTTTAATAGTTGTTGGCTTTTTTTGGTTGATTTCCACCCCCCTCCTTTAAGTACACAGCAGCTTTATTTATAGACAGAGGAAAACTGAAGGTAATTATTTAGATGCCTAAGGCTCAAGGTTGCCATTGTTTTAGCGTTTTATTTCCTTTCTTTTAAAGGAAACAATTCCCCCCACCCCACAAAATCTTAATTAAAAAATGAGTATGTTTTTGTTAATTTACCTCCTCAATAACTCTCATTTAGTACTGTAGGTATTTAGGTACTTGAATGTTTGTTTACAGCGTCAGTGGGAAATTTCCTTTATCACCATATTTTGCAGTTACACTTTTTCTGATTTTGAATTTACAAAGCTAGATTTGAAGTGGACTTAGCTATGTACAATTAATCAAAAAAAAATTCAATTGTGCTGTTAGTGGAAAAAGTGTTAAAATAAATACATAAATATTGTTCTCTTTCATAACAGTGATTCGTTTACTGTCGTTTAAGCAGGGAAACGAAGTCTGGCAATGTTTAAATTTGCTTAGATTACTGATACCTTTAGTTATTTAGTCAAATGTTCTAGTGATTGTTCTTTTGTGAGATATAGGTTATGCTTTTCTTCTGTATGTGCTGTTACCAAAGGTTTAAACACTTAAAGAAGATTAGAGATCTCAAGTAATGGTAGCAGTATCAAAAATGTAGATTCACTTAACATTACAGGATCAGGATATGGTGGAGCTTTTGTCTTAATTTGTTGTTGTTTTTTTTTTTAACCTCTGTAGTGTCAACGTGGCTTAAATAGTTGTAAATTTGTCTGCAGCGGAGATACAAGGGTCAACCTAGAATTTAAAAAACAGATCCCATTTTTGATTTAATACAGCTCATACCTACTGGAAAAGCCACCGTTTATTGTTATTTAAATTGATGTCTAAATACAAAAAAAACTTGAAATCTTCACTTAGCTAAAAGCTTCTAAATTTGCAAACAGGATATTAGAGTAAAGATAAACATTAGTAGAGGTGCTTGAAATAACTTTTTGCTTGAATAATCTCAACCAGCAACTCTGTGGTTTCAAAAATTTCAGTATGTACAGCGTTAGAAATTCCTGTCCACAAATTGCAGGTTAATTTTTCAACATTGTGAGATAAATAAATAAAACAAGTGATGACAGACAGGAATGTTGGTGTTACTTAAAATGGTTGAGTTTTGTAATACCATGATGTTACGCTATCACTTGTGTCCTTTATGCACAGGATTTAACTCTCCATATTTATATCTTCCTTTCTACTCTCTTGAATGTGCTCATATTTAGAAAGTTAGAAGCATGGCCCTGGAAGATGTAGTGATTCTTAACGTAGACACCAACACACTGGAAACCCCTTTTGATGACCTTCAGAGCCTTCCTAATGATGTGGTATGTATGAAATGATTTTATTCAACCATTCCATTACTTGAAAGTATAAATACTTTTGACTTGTTCAGTTGTACATTTAGGTGTCTCATTGTGTTATTTTCATTATTTTAAGTAAATTGCTTTACCTCAGTTCTTTTGTGTTATGAAGTGTTAAATAATGTTTGAAAATTTGCAGATATATTTTTAAGCCTACTGATGAAAATTAGGTAATGCTCACCTAAGCTAGAAATGCTGCAGCAGCCCACTTTTGGATTAGCACAATCAAGTTTTTGTTCATCTGAAGAGTTAATCTTTTTTGGGGGGCGAGCAGGGGACAGACACAACAGATGTAAAACACGCAGTGTATGGTACATCCGAACAGGAAAAAAGAAAGCAAAACTTATTTTTTCATTATTTTGAAGTATTATTTGAAATCATCTTTACCTCTTCAATTAGATGAAAAAGAAAAAAAAAATGCATTTAAAAATAACTTTTGTTTCTGAATGAAGTTTTTTTTCTGTCTTCTTCTAGATGAGCTTTAACGAACTTTGTACATTTTATATCCTGAATTATGGTTTTAAATGGACTGTTTCATACTCACTTCTAGCACTGCCCAGTGCAAATAATTATGAATTTATTTTTTCTCATTCAAACTTGTTATTGGTAATTGATTTTTTAATAACTTGTAGAAATGTTTTTTTTTAATGCTTGATGTATCCCTTTAATGGGACATAAATATGTCCAGCTTGTTACTTCCCACAGTAAACATCTTCAATAAAGAGTCTGAAAGGGAAGAGCGGTAAAGTGAATAAGGGTGTAAGAGGATATTTTTAAGTCAGAGGGTGACTGTTTAGCAGAAAATGGCAGGGGAAAATCTGGATTTCTTTTACTAGTTCAAAATATTGTGCTGACAGTTAGATCTATACCTTTTATGTGTAGTTGAGAAATAAAATTGATATGCAGGGAGCTCAATATAAGCTGGTCCATTTGACAAAAAATTCAAGTAATGGTGAATACCCAGTGCCTCCTACTGTGACATCCCGTCATTTCTCTATGATCTGTGGTGTGATCCATTTTTCGAAAACAGTGAGCTGTAGATAAAAGGTCCATCTTGATTGTGAACATCTTGGCTTTAGTCAAGCATTTAGTCTATAAAAGTTACTTCCATGAATTTTTCTGGCTTTTTATAGTTTTTCATTTTGATTTCACTCCCAGCATCCAAATCTGCCAGCTGGTCATCACTCATGCCATTATCCACAACCCGGGAAATGACAGACTTGTAAATTTCATGGAATTATGTAAGAAATGTCTGGGTACAGTGAGTGCTGGGCCTCAAACATATATATGATTTGTCAACAATCAAGTATTATATTAGATTTTATGAGACTTCATTAAAGGAGCTGTTGTAGGCGCACTGTAGAACATCAGAAGAGACTTCACCAATAAACACAGAACTTCAAGCTTTGGAATGTAATAAATTTTAAGAGACTTCCTTCCTTTCATTATTTACTTTTACTTTACTTTTATAACAGTAAAGAGTTGTGTTTTATTAGTTCAAATTTCTTGATTCAGTTTTCCACAGGTCTATTTAAAAGCTACATTTTATCTTGGAGGATGTTGGAGCATAGCAGAGGAAGTGCTGCCAGCAAATTCAATTAACTGGCATGGCTCACAAATAGCGTACATGGTGTATTTTTTTTCACAACTGCTATATAAATACAGCTGGGATTAATATTTGTTGTAACAAAGCCTAAACATGAATCGTGTTGCTTTGTGTAATTAACGTTTGGGATCAGTGTTTATGTCTTTTTTAGCTTTGTTTCATTATTTTAGTTACCTAGATAATGAAGTATTCTCCTCTAGGTCTTTTCCTTTCCTTCATACTGCTTAATATTTGGCTTTGACCACTAGAGAGCAGCTGCTCTTCTTTGCAAGAATTGAATTTCTGTCAGTTCTTTCATGCATCATGTGTTTGGAACTGTAAGTGGATCAAGTTGTTCATCTCAGCAGGGAGACTGTAAAGCCAATCCATTATACTTTTTTTTTTCTTTTTTCTTATTTTTTACTTCCCTGGGAGGATGGGGAGTTTCTGGGAGTCTCTCTCCCCATGGGTCTCAGTCTAAATTAGATGCATTTATGATCTGAGAAACTAAAAATGTCTTCAACAGTTTCATGCTCATAAATGGCTGTTTTGTCAAACTATTCTGCCAGTTCTGCTACTTAATGTGAACAGTAAGTAATTCATGCACTGCTGAATATACACAAAATTTATTTTGCTAAATTAAATCTATCTATATTCAGCATCGAGGAAAAACATCTGTGTGATGCATTTGCCATTGGGTAATTAATCCATTAATCCAGTGGAAATATTTTAAAGCCCCTCTCCTCCCCCCAGCCTTTAAAATGAAGTAAAACAGTGCCTTTACGTCCTATGATTATTCTGCAGTTTAAAGTATTGGGTCATGTTCAAGTTTCATGATAATGATGTTGCTACCTATACTGTTGATTCTCAGCAATCTTGAATAAGTATTCATTACTCCTTCACTCCTAGTATCCAAATGAACATGGGCTACAGTAACGTGTCTTTCCAGTTAATGTTTGTGTCACAGGAGCTGGGTAGTATTGAGAGAGTTCTAGCAGAATCAGATTAAGTCATTTCTTTGCCTTGATTTACCTCGGCAATACTAGCAGTCAGACTTCCTGAATTGTTTAGGTCAGGTACCTGAGAATCAAGGTGTTTACTACTGTTACTGATTACCTACTTGAAATGTGAAAAACTGTCCCTCCGTCACCTTCTGCTTCTGATAGCTTGCTGAAAATCTGGCAGCCTGAGAGCACCCTGGGAAGTTACTTTCCTTTAAAATAGTCAATATTAAAAAAAGAGATTTATTAAGGACTGTGATTACAATAAGTGCATCTGCTGCTGACAAGTCTCCTACACCACCGTCTGTGTTGCAAGGAATAGCAAAGAGGGGGTAGTAATTTTTTTTATGCAACCCTTATGGATTTATCATGTATTTCCAAATAAGTGTCATCTTCTAGGCTTAGTTGTAGTCAGAGCTTCATATTACAAGGAATAAAGCATAAGCTCACTCTGTCAACTTGTGTTTTTTATTAAATGAAGGACTGATGCAATGCCTAATATACAGTAGGCTGCAGCAAACAGATCTTACATATCTGATAGCTGTTTTAGTATTGCACATTTGTGTTAGTCAATGAATATTTTAGGCTGTCAGGAATTTAGTTTTGTCCATTCGTTAGCGAGTTACCACAAGCAGGAAGCCCATGTTACTGTTTTTCCACTTAGTGGGAAATTAACTGCTTTCAGGGGAGCAAGAAGTACTAAACTGCAACTCTATAACAAAACCGTTTTCTTAAAGGTGAATCCATTTTTATTTCTTACACTGTTTGGAATAGAATGTTTCTTGCTTTATTCATGTTGACAACTGAAAAGCCTTGGACCTAATTAAAAGAATTTCCACTAGCACCTTTACTGAACCATTTCATTATGCTGCATTGCACAGATTGCATTTTGAAACATGGTGATAGTTTAAATCTGACCTTTAAACCTGAACTGCCAGAAGTATAAAAATCTTCTTTAAAAACACTCTAAGGGTAGACTGTATGTATATGTGTCTGTTTGGCTAGAAATAATCTTGATATTGAGTGGTCACAGTCTTATTTTTATAAAAGTACTACTCCTTCTTTAGACAGGAAAAAAAAAGCATAATTCTAAAAAATCAGAATTCTGCTTGGCTAGTGTAATTTCTTATGTATTAACTGATCCCAGAGTGAAAATGAATTTTTTTTCCTCCAACTTACTAGTTTCTTAAGAATAACAATTAACAACTGTTGTTAATATTGATTTACAAAAAATAATATCCCTATTGCAATAAACTTGATTGAAAGAGTAAATGTGTGTATATATAAAACAGACATCATGTAGTGTTAGATTTAGTCTTAGAAGCGAACAAATGATCTGAAAGCCTAAGGAATTAGCAAAAAACCTATCACTGTTCTACTTCTGTGGAGTAGGAGGCTGTAACTAGCCTTCTGAACTTTTAATTTGTTGTGCAACTGAGAATGGGGTCTTTTTTTTCTATGTAGATGGCAAGTTCTTCGCATGAATTGTTAAAGAAAATCACTGAAAAGGGTTTGGGATGGATTTGGAAGTTACTCACAGATATAGACACTTCATTGCATTTTTAAGAACTACCTTTAAATGGTTTACTGAAGCTAATACAGGAAATAAAGGTATATTTCATCCCTACAACTATTGTCAGACCCCTTCAAACGTGGAAGTTAACAAACTTCAAACATGTTGAAAATCTGATTAAGCTGTTACGTTTTGAGAATAACAGAGCTCCTTGAGAGATATTCTCACTGAATAGCAGTGAGCTTGATTTTGGGACATGGAAGACCTTCCAATAAATCTGTTTATCTATAAATAATAAATCTGTTTATCTGTAATAAATCTGTATTATGTCAACTTGTGCTTATAGGCTCATTAATGCACGGATCATTGGCATAAGCCACAGCATTCAGATTTATAAACAATACTGGACATGTTCTTGCTTATTTCTGTTATACTAAATAGTTGTAATGAAAATCCGTCTACAACAGAAGATGAAGAAAAAAGTGAAAGCAAATCTCTTTTGAACTGTTTTAGTAAACACAACCAGAAATACCCAGATTTATATATTTAAAACCTATACAGCAAGATGAGGAGTCACTTTAGTGCCCTCCACAAATCTAAGACTACTGAAGGAGCAAGTGAGGGATGTACTTACAGGAGGGGTAAAACTGAAGCACTTGATTAGTTGTTCAGTAAAACCAATTTACTGAAGGGCAGGCTGGTAGCAAAACCCTGAGGCAGAAAAGCTCATTTCTTACAATTTTGGAGATATGAATTATCCTGGAATAAGCTTTTTGTTACGAGATGGAAGATGGGTGTGGAAAGGTCTTGGAAATCAATGTGAACATTTGAACCATGAGTGTATATTTTGAGATATTGTTCATATGCTCAGAAAGCATTTAGTTGTGTTCACTAGAGCAGAATTTCCTAGCTTTGTAAATATAAATACTTTTATGATGTCTCTTTTGTAGTGTGAAGTATATAGAGCTGGCCCGATGGAGTTTTTCAGAAAAACATTTGAGTTAGAAGGAAGATTTGCTGATTATTGATAGAATTATTTCTGTTAAATTCATAATACGGATATTTGTGGAGTCATGTTCTTCTGCAAATCAAGATGACTAGGGGTTTCCTGGTTTTCTGCTCTCCTTTTGAAATTTTTTTACTCCTTCCTGCCTTTCGCATAAGGTATCCCATCACTCTTGAGCTTTGCACGTTATGCAACCATGTCCTCTAAAAGAAGCAGGTGAATTTATTTCAAGAACGAATGCCAAGCTTGCTTTTTCTGTATTGCTGTGTGTTCTGTACGATCTGTCTTGAAAATTTATCTTGTTCTGGCTCTGTCTCCAATACTAAAAAATTGCTGCTGACATAACTATTTGTTAATGATTTAACAAACCCATAACTGCTGCAGCACAGACACAGCAAGCTTGATGTTAAGCCTTTGAAAGGTTTTTCATCTCTTTTCACAGCTTGTGTTTGGAAAAGAAAAATGCTGTCACTAACAATAATATATAGATACACAACCTTACTTCAGTAGTTACTGAGCTCTAAGTATTAGAAAAGAGATACCAAGCCACGAACCTTCTTGCATGTATGAGAAATTCTGAAGTGCAGAGAACAGTATTGGATAAGCCTTAAAACTTTAGCCCTTGGCATACATAGAAAGCAAAGAATATTCAGGTAACCTGGATCATGGTAATTTTAACTTTGTCTGCATAGAAATGAATTTGTGTAATATCTGCCAAGGTTTGATTGGTAAGTGTCTTTGTGTAAAAGGTAATGGGGCAGCTGTGTTCGCCTGAAGTGCACCTCAGAGTCCTGAGGTAATTAAACAGCTCCACTGTGGGAGTGAGCGGGCTGTGAAGGTTAAGAGAAGAATCATCCAACACACAGGTGGTTCAGATCTTCGGAGAAACAGGAAGAAAAAACCTTCATGTTGACTGTTTTGAAGGACAGAATGTCATTGTTAATTTGAGACTTTTTAAAAATTGTAGGTTTTGTTTCCTGCGCTGCGCTGGGTGTCTGTGGTGAGGGGTTGGCTACGGGGGCCTCTGTGAGGAGGGGCCGGGGCTGCCCTGTGCTGGACGCAGCCGGTTCCAGCCGGCTCCAAAGCAGCCCCGCAGCTGAGCCCGTTAGCAGCGCCGGCGGTGCTCTGGGAAAACGTATTTAAGAAACGGCAAAACCCTTACTAGTGAGTAAAAGTGTGAGGAGGAAGGAGTGGAAGCGGGGCTGTTACAGACTGACTGAACCCCAGGGCCACGTGAGGAAGTAGAGGAGTGGGGAATGAAGGAGCAGAGTTGAGCCTGAGGAAGAGATTAAATTAATTTTCCCTGTTTTTGCCAGTGATGGTGACTGGTAAGTGATCTTCCTGTTTCTGTGTCAACCCACAAGCTTTTCATCGTGTTTTCTCCCCCCCCATCCTGTTGAGGTGGGGAGTGAGAGAGCGGCTGGGTGGGTGGCTGGATGCAGGCCAAGGGAACCTGCCAAAGGCATAAATAAAACTCATTTTGTTATTTTGCCTTAAGTCTCTAAAATACAAGGGAATATACCCCTAAAATACACGCATACATTTGTGGTAAGCAATTTTTTCAGACCTGTGGAGTTTGTTCTGTAAGTAGCTTAGCTTTGGTGGTGATGGATGGCCTGATTAGTTAGAAGAGTTTCTGTGCCAACTCTCTGAGGTGCATGTACAATACTTGTAGAATTCTATTTGCAAGAGAAGGGTTGTTTTTTCACTATTAAATTTCATTTCGATATCAGTAAAAAAAAGATAGTAAATCCTTATTAGTCTGAAGTTTTAATTAATTCAGCTAAAATTCTTTCCTGGATTCTAATCAAGAATGACACAGAATTTCATGGACTACCTTTCAAATACTACCTACCGCCATGCTAGTGCCCCATTTTAAGTAGGAGAGAAGGTTGAAATGAAGCTTTTATCTTCCTATTGGTTTTTGAGTAGAATCCATCATATCTTAATTGTGAGAGTAATGATTTTAGAACAGAAAAATTCAGCTCTGAATTCATAGTGTCTCTTTTTGTTACAATTGCTGCTGTGGTGAGAGCTTTTTCTTTTAGCTGTGTCCCAAAGTGTTAAGCTTTGTGATATGAGAGTAATCTAAACTGGTTATGTGATTTCAGGTTTCTGCTCTGAAGAGCCGATTGAAGAAAGTCTCTACAACTACTGGAGATGGTGTTGCAAGAGCATTTCTAAAAGCACAAGCATCTTTCTTCGGGAGCTACAGAAACGCACTGAAAATAGAACCTGTAAGTAAGAAATTAGTAAGCATCTATAGCAGGAGAGGGGGAAGCTAACAGGGATTCACGTTGTATAATCCACTTACTAAGGTTGATATTGTGGCTGTCTGGATGACCATTACTGAAAACAGTGTTCAGGCCTCCAAAAACGAAAGAGATGCAACAAATGATAGATCACACAAGGAGAAAAAATCATATGGAGGGGGACAGATGTTACTTCTTTTAGAAAATAATTAAATTAGAAGAAATTTGATAAAAACATAAATTAATGATTACAAGAGGCTAATGCAGAGTTCACCTTTTTCTCTCACTGCAATACCTGGGTATTCATTGTATTGTTTTTAAAGGTAGTAAAAGATTTGTTTATTTGTACACAATATATGCTTAAATTTGAAACATGAAAGTCTGTGGAATCTTGGGGTTTAAGGACATAAAAAATTAGTAAAGGAATTGTGCTTTTACAGAAATATAAGGACTAGCTGCAGTTGTAACCACTGATGATAAATCACTGTTGGGAAAATTCAGTCTCATGCTTCTAGTTCAAAGTTAATCCCTAGTTAGCAACGATTCAGTGGTATCTGAGTGGGGGAAAAATTTTTCAGTGCTTGATCCTAGTTTTATTGCTTCTAGTGAGGCATGTGCTCCAGGCTTACTTCATGGATTTCAGTACAAGTCAATCCAACCAAATTCATATATTTCCACATGCTTTGTAACATTCCAGTTTGGCTACAGTGTATGTAGGAGGTTCCTAGTGAAGTGTGTGCATTAACTGATAGAGAAAGACAAGGTAAATGGTATGATGAACATTCAGGTCTAATTCATGAGTTAAGTCCCAGAAAATCGAGGAGGGGGAATTAAAAATACCAACTGTAGAATGATGCACGGAGTATTTTCAGAATTTTCCAAGTACATTTTGTTTCCCTACCTATTTCTAAATCAAGGGAAACCAATGCAATACAAACCAATGTTCAAGTCAAATGCAGTGATAAATCCCAGTCTGGTGTTCAAAGGCTTAATTGAACTACTGTTGCTTAGACCAATGTCTGCTTCAGGAAATCTCTGTAGAGGGGAAAACATACTCTTACCTTAATATTGTCATCTCACCTGCAAACTTCTGGAGGCAGAAAATAAACTTGAATCCTACTGGAAGTTGCTATGATGAGTTCCGAGTGTAAGTGGGGAGTCTAAATGAATGGAGGAAAAATGAAGGCTTACGGTTGGAGAAAAGGTGTATTTTGCGTTCTGCTTTTCCGTGAAGATTACTTGTCTGCACGCCAGATCTCTTCATTAATAAACCTAATTTTAATCATTATGTTAAAAGAAATGAAGTTGGACTGCTGACATAGTTTTTTGGTGTTTTTTGTTTGTTTGTTTGTTCGAGGATGTTTCCATAACTAAAGTCTTTTCATTGTTATAGTTTGTTTTACATGTTATCTTTAAAGACAAAGGGAAAAAGTAGTTCAGTCTGAATTTTAAACAGTCCAGTTATCACCGCTAAATAAGCATTATTCCAAGAAGTAATATTCAGGGTTCAAAGTGACTTTTGAAGCCAGTGTGATTCCTTCCACTTCTTACTGGGGGGATGTGCATATAGCTTGTGTGGAAAAAATAAATTGCATTGGCTTGTGTGCATATAGTTGAGTATAAGTATTTTGCTTTTGAAATATTTAAGGTGAAATAATGGCAGATATTTAAATCGTTGTCCACGTATATAACAAAGATGTCAGGGAGACTTCCCATCCTTTACGCAGGCCTTCTTGTGCTCTGATGCTCCTCCCAGTAGTTGCCAGGCAACTCTGGGAATATTGGTGTATGCTTTGCCTGGATATGTGTGAGATTAACTAGCTAAGGGATTTATGAAGAAAAATAAAAATTTAAATTGCTTTTCTGGAAATACCATCTGGTATTTTGAAGGCTGAATGTTAAAGATGAACATTCAAAATCAGTTGACAGTGGCACTTCTCTAGAAATTGCAGCTAACCTGAGGAAGCAGAGGTTGTTTAGTTCGCTTATGATTCCATCAAAGAAAACATGTAAATATGATTGCACATATGTATCATAAAATCTCATTTTAAGAATCAGGAAGTGGAAAATTTCAAAGCTTCCTTTCAAAAGTCATGTTATAAATTAAAAGTCTAATTTCTGATTATAAATTTCAATATAAAGATTTATATAAAGGTAATTTGCAAAACATGGCAAGTGTTTCATGTACTGAACACGTCAGGATCAAATAACCTTCATTCCGTTTCCAGTTCTGTCACAGATGTTCTGTAAGGTATTGGGTGGGTCACACAACTGCCATACACTTCTCTTCCATTTTAGAATATGTCACCAGTGAATGCAGTTAGTAAGAGACTATTGTTACTGTTGGGAACATCACATTTAAAAGTTAGTTCAAAACCCTTGGAAAACCTACTGTGAAGAAGGTGCAGCAAAACTCCAAACAATAGTATGTAATGAGCAAAACAATTAGAAAATGTGCTTGCTAATTTCACAAAAGAAAATGCAGTAATTCCAAAGCATCGTAACTGACGATCAGTAATGCATCCTGGAACTTAAAGCACTGTGTTTTCTGGTGTGCTGTACTCTGGATGCTGCATTTGCAGAATACTTGCAGTATTCTCCGCTCTCACATAGTGTGATTTTCTGCACAGTAGTTATGTTTGTTGTTACTTCTTGTCATCTGATCAGCTCAGATTACTCTGTGTGTGGTAATATATTAACAGGCGTTCAAACGAGTTACAATACACAATTGTGATCGTTTCATACGAAATGATACGAGTTTCTTGTTCAATAGTGGAGGAATACTCAGGTGTGTACAGTCTGATATCCATTAGTGCATCAGAATCTACAAAGACCACAGTGGATGTCATCATTTACTTTAAAAAAAAATGGAAAAATTGTTCTTGAAACTTACAGAATAAGCTGTTGCAAATAAAATCTTTTTGATATGTCTGAGACAAATAGAAAAGCAAATAGAAGATGTAGCTTATAGGAAAAGAACATACCATATTTTCACATATTTCCATTGTGATTTTTTTTCTCTCGTTGCCTTCACATCTTACTGTAAATATGGGGCGTAAGCAATGCTGCACATGATGTAGCTTGCTGCATTTGATGTCCTGTAACTCAAGAAATCTGACTGTTGCTTTAAAATTATTGATAATTAGGAAATAAATTCAAAGCAGCAGCAGCTTTGCCTCCTTTCATAGTTTTCATAAGGCAATTTAATTATGTAGACCATCTCATCTGGTGTGAGTTGACTTTCCAGGATAAATGGTGTGAAGTTATTTTTCATTATTCCGTGTAGGCCCAGAATGTGTCACAGAGCAGACTTTAAATTCGTATTATATTTAAGCATATTAGGAAGTCTTACTCTCTTTCGAAGCTTTTAATCCAAAGATAATAAGGTAACATACTGAATTTTCAAACCAGTACACTGACAAGGAAGGAGTTGCTGCTACTGTAAACTTCCTGAGGACTTCAATAGCTAGAGTTTTTGCATGGAAACACATATCCAGCTAATAGAAACTGCAACTGTAATCAGAAATATGTATGTAACAAAATAACTGATTCATTTGTGTCTCCTACTGTGCACAGGTGTTTCTGCAAATTGCTTTAAGCCAGATTGGAAGTGTGGAAGTGAATCTAGTACATGTGGTGTACTTATGGTCCCTGCAACCTGTTGCTATTAAGTACAATAAAACACATTAGAAGCAGTGTGTTTACTTCGGCTGTATTGATGCGGATTGTTAATTTTAAGAATGTTACTTAAATCTTTAGCAGTGACACACCATTGTGAGCATTTTCTTCACTTGAATGTTTTTTTTTTTTAATTCCTAATTTTTTGCTGTTTGTGGAAGGAATGTTTTTATCAGTTTTAAGTATTTAGTTCACAAAATCAGCTCATCTTCAATAGAAATATCTCTATAATTACTGTCTGTATGTAAAGGTGGTTTGCAGTACTTAAGAGTTGTGTATATTGGTAACTGGGGAGGAAAATGAGACCTGTTAACTGCATCCAAGTTGTTGACTGTGCACTTTCTTATGCTGACACCTAGTGGTTAGAGACAACGTTTCATTGGTTTTCTTTCACAGACGATCTTTGTTAAGAAACATCCTAACATCTGTGATAAAGGTAAGCTCACTCCGTAGATTCACTACGAGCAGTAGCATGTAGGGTACGATAGAACACCATCAACTGGTTTGAGGTTTGTCATGCCAGTGTGTAGGTAACATAAGCCACGTTAGATCCTTTTCTTCACCTAGCATAGTTTAACAGCAGACTCCAAGCTTGACATAGTCTTCTCCAGTGAGAAGCTTTGTTGTCTGTTCCTCGGATATGTGGTCACTCCAGTGAACTTTGCAACAGGCATAATGTGTGAGGAATACAACTCTTTCTCTTTTCTTTTTTTTTTTTTTCCCTGACAGATTTGAAATGCTTGTTTACTTGCACTTACAGAATCTGTACTATCTGAAGAGGTATTCCAGTTTCCATATCTTGGTTCCTTTTGTCTGTATTTCATTGCTATAAATACACTGTAAAATGAAATTTTCTGTCCTTTTCTTTTGCAGTGCTGCTACTTTTTAATGGATAAGGGGGCCTAATTTTAACATTAATAATCCAAGCAGATATCAGCAGCTAAGTGCTCCTGCAGGTAGTTTTCAGCTTTGCTGTCTAGAGTTGATAACTCCTTATTACCTGCAGACACTGCAGAATTAGGTATCTTTTTCATGACTCAGTATACGTGATATACTGTAGTGAGAGGTGTATGTAATGCAAGGTGAAATCAAGTAAATTGTTTTATTTCTGGTACACAATGGAAAAGGCATATCTATGTGAAAGATTTTGGTGTGCGTTTGGATTTGAATCGTGGTGCTGTCGTTCATTTTTAAAGCGCTGATCTGGTTGATTATGGCTTTATTAATCTAGCCATTAGGGTGATGAACTCTGCGTTCTTTGTGAAGCAATTTTTTGCTTGTATTGTCATATTACCTGAAGCTAGACCTTTCTCTCATTTATATAATCCATATAAATCTGATTTTGCTGGATTGTGAATATGCTAGTTATTCCTAATTTCCATATTTTATACTGGATTTATTCAGTGGCGACACCTGTGCATACTCCCAGTATGTGCCAGTCTCGTAATTTGTGGCAATGTCTCTGAGGGGGTGAAATAATTAATACAGTTGCAATACTTGTAGTGAGAACTGTATTCGTTATTATTTGGCTCACACCCTTTTCTCAAAGTCTGCCCGATGAAATCCTTTATTTCTTTGCTCTCCTTGAGAGGCCCTTCTCTCTGTTGGCAAATGGATCGGAATGAAGTAATAACAGTGTTAACTATCAAGCTCTGCTCTGTTTCTAAACAAAGTAAGTTTAAAAAGAGTGGGGAGTAAGACGGTAAATGGAGCTATGATTGTATTAAAAGTGTAATTAATTTTTTCATGTGGATATTATGAAATTACTGTTGGAATGAAAAATATATAGAAAAATGTTTTTAGCATCTTATTGATTAATATCTTATTGAGATGTGTGTGTGCGTACACACACACACATTTGTATTGAATATTTGCTTTCGGTCTTGAGAAGGCATGGCCAGTAACTTTAACTTTTGCAGATTCCTGGAAAATACTGTTGTTCTGTTTTGTGATGTCTCCAACAAGAATGAAATTATCTGCCTCCCTGTATCGAACTAAGGAAATATGTTGTTGTGGTTTGAAACATCCATTGTTGTGTTTCAATTACATTTAAAACATATGGAATAGTAGTTGGGAACTTACTGAAGCGTTAAGATGCTAATAATGAAACAGAACTGTTCGAAGGAACTAGTGGTGTTACAGTGATTCTGCCAGTGGATGATATTTCTAGTTTAAGACTTGTATTATTCTGTATAACCTGCAGCTTTCAGATTGAATGAGAATTGTAAATAGAAATCAGTACAAACTTGAATGCATTGGGAATTACTGACAATAAGTGAATCTTTTCTATGAAGCGAATCTTTTTCATGAATTTCCATTAATTTCTTTTATGCCTTCATGATTAGTTTCTCAATCTTATTCATGTTTATCAGCCTGAACCCAGGTGCTAAACAGAGATTAGCTCCATAGTTATTAGTGTGTCCCCCAGCAGTGGGAGCCTCAAAGTGCTCTAAGAGGATAGTTTACTCAACTGTTTTGGCTTCTTACACCGGTTAGGATTTAAGCTTCAGGGATTCGTAAGTAGTATGGTGATACCAGTAACACAAATTGATACATTTCTCAGGAAGACATTAAAGCAACAGTGTGATGGCCTGACGTAAGGTCAGTGTATTGTTTTATGCCAGTCCCTTGCTCAGACTAGCACTATCAATTCCTTTAACAATGCCAGCGCCTTGAGATCTGAGTGGGACAGAGGTCAGAAAAGAAGTGATGGCATGTGGTGCAGAGTAAAGAGGCAAACGTTAGATGAGTCCAAACAGAAATTTTGTTGGAGTATGTGTGCAGGAATGTGGAAATGTGCACGTTACGTACTGGTGCATAATGTGCTTTGAAAAGGCTTTGTAGCATTTGATGCTTTATCCACTATGAAGTGTGATTGTTGCCATGGTAAAATGTTTTTTAAGTTATTCAGTGGTAGAGCAAATAGTTGTTTCCAACTCCCAGTAATTGCCACATCTCAGTTGCTTCCTTACCTATGTAGCCACCATTTGTGTGGCTTTTTATTTTCCCCACATGTAAGTTTTAAAGGTATGCATTGTATACAGAGTAGATCCTTCCCTGTCACCAGAGTTGTCTTGATATGTCAGGGGCTTGTAAGTACAAAACCAAAAATCAAAGAATAGGTAGAATGGGGGTGGTTTTGTACTTCAGTCTGGAAACGTTGTCCAAGGTAAGGATCGTGTTCTGTGCACCTTGTAGTGCAGTAATAGCTGAAACGTTAAGTTCCTTTGCACGTGGTTGTCAGAGGGCGGGTGCTCACAAGACTGCTCTTGAGATTGTCGGTGTTTACCTGTTACATGCTGACACTTAAGTTTCTGTGTTATCTTTGTTGGAATCTGTGAGCATTGTGAATCTTGTGTTTCGTTGTATGAGTAACTTTGCAGCCTCGGTAGAAATTATATGTTCAGCCATCAAACTGGGTAAGGTCACTCTGGGTGTCTTCTGTGTTGGTGCTGGAGAAATAAAAGTATCCTTGTTCAAAAGCCTCTAAATCTTCCCATTACCAGGGAAGGTTTACGGTGAGGAGCAGAAAGAACCATGATACTTCAGCTTTACTGTGGAAGGATTTGTACGTTCAGCTGATAAATTATTCCTCTGTGCCTTTCACACCAGATTCTCTGTGTTTTGTACCATTTTCTACATTTGTTTTTGTTTTTCCTCAATTTGTTTCAAGCCTTTATTTTTGACTTATATTTAGCCTTTGTTTTTATTGTGTTTTCTCCTGGTACTTTACTTATAATTGAGAGTGCATAGCCCCAGCAAGCAATGAAGCAGTGTGCAAATGCTGCCATGCAGCAAAAGTTGAAGATATTTCCTGAACTAATAAAGCGCAGGGGACTTAGAGTAGAACAATGAAGTAAACAAACACCAAGGATAAAATAACAGGACCATTGAATTCGTCTTCTGTGTAAGGCACTCGGTGAGTGTGTGTTTTTTAAATGACCTATGAATAAGTTCCATTTTGTATTAGAAAAACAAAAACAAACAACAAAAGACCATTCAGGCAGGTGAAAATCTACAATCTCACTAGTGTGAGCAGCTATAAATTTCAACAGAAAGTAGCCCATGAAAGAGGATGGTAGAAGAGGTTTGGGGTTTTAGATTTCTGAAGTAGACTTCAGTAGCAGGCAAACTTGATGGAATAATGATAAAGATTAGAATATTTAATCAGGTTAGGAACAAACTAATAGAGCTTAATAACAGAAAAAGGCTGCTCTGGGCTTTCACCATGCACATTACAGATTGTGTATGATTTGGAACATAAGCTTCTAGTACAAAAAGGGATATTTAAATAAAGGGAAAGGCAGTAAATCAACATTATTTGTAATGATTTGCATAGATAAGTGGTAGAGCTCATTCTGTTAAAGCCTAAAAAGTTACAGGCTTAAAGACAGAATGAGACATTTGTATGCCTGGCATAATTGACAGTTCAGTGTGATTGATTGCTGTGACAGACAGCATAGGAGACCTGCTCTCATTCAGAGGTACTTTTCTTCAGCATCACACTGAGGTATTCTGATACTGCCCTGGGGCTTAGCAAAATCACATGTGAAGGAAGCTTCAGTAGTGTGCATGCTGTCACCTCGACTCTGCAGTCCTGGGGAGGGACGGGGGTACTGCAGTCTGGGTGTTCACCTTGTCCTCATTACTTGCGTGGGGCTTCTGAGGGGAGAATATGGAACGGGACTAAGCCCCTTGTTTGCTTTGTCTTGTGTATATCATTGGACAATTAGGCAGCTTTTTTTCCAAATACACTGATTTTGGTATGGACAGAGCATTAGTAAAAGATAAATTCTGGCTCATGACCAGAATGTTATATAGGCAAAAATAATTTCAGCAATGAGACCACCACCTTTTTTCTTCTTCGTTCTATATCTAAAATATAAACCCCGCAGAGGGATGATAAATGTGTTGTTCTTTAAAGAACAAACAACTTCAGTCTAGTAACACATCGAATAAAAAAGTTCCTTCTTTTCATATCTTTTTCTAATTTAATTTGTTGTTTTCTGTTCCTTTCATTGAATGATGACTAACTTTTGGCAATGACAGATATTCTATTGTGACTGAAATATGCATTTTGTAAGTCATAACTTTACTTGGTATTTAAATAAACCGTGTATGTACAGTGTACAAGATTTATGCAGAACACAGCTGGAGGTATTCTACTCAGAATTCCTATGGTTTAAAATGTCTCTTTTAAGTTTGAAAATGTGTTGTGAAGTAGATACCATTATGATAATTGGAAGTTCAGCTTCTCTGTCTTGCCTCTATTATTTTTTTGAATACAATTAACACATCACACACATTTCACCTGGTCTCTCCTCATTTACCTCTGACACTTCCTTGATATTTATTTAGACACATGTGGTGTTTTTGCTTTGAACTCAATAGTTGGTATATTCACTAGATTTATTTATTTTTTTGAATAAACATTTTTCTCGTTTAGAGATATACAATTAGTTTGCATTGTTAGAGAAAACTATACATATTGATGTCAATTTAAGTCTTTTACTTATTTGTTAGATGATCAGGACATAAATTGTATAAAGATTGTAGAGAAAACTGTGATTAGTCTGAAATCAAAATACCTGCTGAGAAGTTGCAGAAGCAGCTCATTTCATTACAGTTCTCACATGGGAACAGTACAGAGAAGATATGCAAAAAGCTATCTAGAGAAAAATGTATGGCTGTCAACACTAAATATAAATATATATATACCTACAAATAATAAGGTTTAAGGTAGCATAAACATGAAGCACATAAATCAGTGCCTTGTTTAAGTTAAACTTTATTCTGTCAGATTTGGCAGCAATACTTTTATTGCTGAGAACAAAAGTAAGACAGTAAGTTTGTTTTAAAAATCGAGAAAAAAAATTCTTAAACTGGACTTAGTAAAATAGTATTGGCATAGTGTTTATTTCTTAATTTATGTAGCTTGGTCTAGTATAAAACAAGTATATAGCTATTAGCAATGTAGCAGCAATATCCTGAAAAACAGCTAGGAATTATATGAAACAATTCTTAAAATTCTGAAAAAGAGAAAGTCTGTCTTTGACAGATCAAATTTTAGTGATAGAAGAAGAGAATATGAAAATATCGTAATACTGTATTTCATATGCGGAAATTAGGTTTGGAGATTTTTATTTTTAGAAACACTAAGGCTTGGAGGTTTCAGAAGTAAATCCAAAATTCAGTCTATGCTTGACGCTCACAATAAAACAGGATTATTTCGTTGATTTTTAGCTGCAGTTTGAAACGAACTAGTGTATGCTTTTGTGGAGTTCCTATTCACTGTCCATTCTTGTGATAACTGTTTTCTGGAATATTTTCAGTAACTATGTTACTGAAGTTGAATAGTATTTGTAAATTGGTTTAATATAGAGAAGAGGTGTCACCTACTTAATAAGAATTCATTTTCTTTGTTTTAAAACTGAATTAAAATAAGCATGATCAACTCAAAGCTTTTCAGATCACAGGGTCTTCACATTAGAAGTTCAAAGATGTACAAAAAAAGGAATGTAAGCTGTTCACTTAAGTGAGTTTTATATAAAGCATGTTTTTTATTTTTACAAGAGGTTTGTCTGAGTTCTTACGCATGCAGAAGGTCTTCCTCATTTCATGCAGCCCTGGTTAGGTATGAAATGTAAATCTGCACAATGCTAGGGGTTCTGAAACATTGTCTACAACAAAAAAAGTGTGGTTGTGACAAAGGACAAAAATTAGGTGTGTTTGGTTGCCTCACTGTAGTCATCGCCATGGAGAGATCCATTGTTCTACAGCTGCATCTTCGCTGGGTTGCTTAGGGAAGGGCACGATGCAGATACCATTAAAACAGGCGTTTGTAAGGGAGACCTGCATCACAATAATGCCAAAGGAAATCAGTGTTTTTCTTTCGAGATACATTTGGCTTGGACTTCCAAGTTTTGAAATGCACATTTAAAATGATCTCTATATAAAACTACTTGGAAGAGGGTTTTTTTTTGTTGTTTTTTTTTTTTTTAATGAAATCATTCTGTAGTAAAATATTTCAAGTACTGGCTAAGCTGTAAAGCTTAGGGCTGATAAACAAAGCATCTGAAGCCAAATGGCCCCGTAGCTAACCCCAATTAAAATAAAGATTTCATTGCGCTCTGTCCTGACAGAGAGGGAACATATTGTTGCCTTTAAGGGAGTTTGGTTTAGTTAATGAAAGAATTTATTTCATTTTTTCAAATACAGAACCTAATTAAATAAGTTTCAACTTGACTTGTAGTTGAGGACAATTTAACTCCTTAAAGGTTACTTTTATGTCTGTAATGTAGCTCTCTTTTGAATAATTTCTGGTGTAGTATTTGGTTTTGTGATTTATAAAATAAGAAATTTCATAGTAACTCTTGTGTGAGAATCATATGCCAGTTTTCTGTGTACATACATATACGTTGTTCGTTCTAAACTAATAAAACTTATTACTGACATTGCTCTCTTGAAGCATCCTATTTAGCATTAAGCATTACTAGATTCTTAAAATGAAATGAAGGTGGCATGTCTTTGCTCTGAATGCACTCTAAATGCTATACGAACATTGCTTAGTCCTGCTGTTCAGTGAAAATCAAAGATGTATCAAATAATTATTTTTGGTGAAGCTCTCAAAGCACTAGTTAAAATCTGTATCTCTAGAGCGTTTGTTCTTAGAGAGGATTAATGGTGAAAATGAAAGCAATTTGTAAGGATTACAAATGTGATTAATTTGCCTTCCTTAAAGGATCTGCCTGTACTTGTATAGGTAAAGTTCATTTGTCAACAAAATTCTCCACTAAAAGCATATGAAATATAAAGAACATTCTTATCTAAGATGCTTTCTTCTCACATATACATCCATTTTATACTCAGCACTTGAAGGCAGACAAAGAATAGGAATGCTGTCATTGCCTTACTTACTTGCCTAAAAAATAATAAATAAATGTATTGTCTCTTGCAATAGAATCTTGTGAGTAGAGTTAGTTTCCATGGAGTGATAGCAAGTAATGCTTTTTTTTTTTCTGTGTTGGTGATACTTTTGCAGTGTATTCACTGTAATTAAAAGCACCTAACCAGCATCATTCAGAAAGCGTTGGGTTCTTTTAAATTAGTTCTTACAGAAGCTGAACCTAAGCAACGAAGTTCATGCTTAAGGTAAATTTTTAGTTGTAACATGCATGTAAGTGTTTTCCACAAAAATATCTATTAAAACTAGAGCTATGTTTTGTTTTGAAGTAATAGCTTTCCATTTAGTAGGGAGGACTTGGTAATCAAAATTTTAAAAACATATATATGTCTCATCTCTCCTCATTTGGGGATTTTAGGCGAATGTTTGCAGTATGTATTCTCTTCTAAATGTCACTTAATCATGCGTTCTCCTTTACATCTTGACTAAATTGCATTCCAGCTTTCTTAGAAGAGTTTCCAGTGTGAGCAAAGAAGCTCTTTCTGATAAGGAGTGTAGATTTCCTTGAGTCAAAGTTCTTCCGGAGGCTTCAGGAGGTCTGTGTGACACAGGATTTGATTGCTACCTTCAACTATGGAGAGAAATGGTATTCAAAGAATTTCTACATGTGTGAGGAAAGATATTAATTTTTTTACAGATGGGTATGAACATGAGTGAAATTAAAGACTAGATCCTATTGCAGCACTGAGTATCTCATCTATTTGACATATGTTGCAGATCTTGAGTTAACTCAAATGCAGCACTGTTCTCTTCTGTGAATTTCTGTGAATTGTTATAATTAAGATGTTTCAGAAATCTTGAGAATAGTTGCCAAACAGAACCAAAACAAAAGCATCACTACTAGCCAGGGTTTTAGGCACTGTAACTCTGCCCTAAAGCTACATTTCCCATCCGTTATCTCGCCATAGCTTATTGTGCTCAATTTTAATTAAACTTGAATTGCAATTTTGCAGTCATAACTGACATGAAGTTTTCCAGAATCTATTTATACCCACAGGACACTTCCCCTAAATGTTTTTCTTGTGTCTTATTTTTCATCTTGTCCAAAACTGTTTTTTTGGAAAAGTCTTTGGTGATGAAGGGCATGAAACAGAAAATGATACAATGATTTGACTGGCAAGTGTCAGTTTGCAAAGAGAAGAAATGAATTGCACTTTGTATTCTGTGGGGACACTGATCATAATAGTCATATAGGAAACATTAAAAGCCTATGTATTTGATAAGGATCTTGGGTGTTACTTAATTTTTAATATGCTTAGTGTATCCTGAGTATCCTACGTTTAGTTTTAATGTGCAGATGCTGAATTTCTAAACACAGAAACTACTTCCATGATGCTGCAACCTGCAGTTTTGTTTTTTTTCCTGCCTTTAAGGATGTTGCATTCACAAATATTATGCACAGCTTTTACTTTGATATCCTAGAGTCTAAAAAGTCACTTTTTACGGTTTAAAAAAACCAAAGTAATGTTGGAACATCAGTCTTTATTATTGCACGGGAAGCTCTGCAGTATTAGTTGGTTGTCAAATCCCTAGGAAATAACGGATTAACGTGCTTGATTGTAATGCCATGTTCAGAAGTTGAAGTTTGCTGATGTCCCCAGCCTCTCTATTTAATGCAATTACAGATATGCATTCAGGACATTTGAGTGGATTGCGTTTCATTAATATGATTTGAGCAGACAATGCTAAGTTGCTGTTGGGCCCTCTCTGACAGCTAATTACTGAAATGAAGTGTGTACATGGCTAAGAAACAATGGAGCACTTGTCAGGAACATTAAAACAATGCAGAAATAGTGTCAAATTTTGGAATCCCTCCTCTGTATGTTTTTTCATGTCTCTAGAGACCAAGCTTGGGACATACATAGTTGTGGTGGTGAGTTAGACCTTGGGGAAACAAAGTTTATCATCACTGATGAAAATACAATATAGTTACATTGTGCTCTTCCTCTCTTTAATTCTGACACCTGCACATACTTATCCTGGTAGCTAAACATACCTACCTTTTGCTTACAGACAGCATTTTTGCACATTTTTCCCATAACATGTCTAATCTGGTTGTTTGAATATTGGAAGATACTACGCGTGCCAGACAATCTTGTAGAGTGTTTTGCAGGAAGAGGTCTCCCAGACAATTTGAAGGAGGTCGGTAGGGAGTGACTTCTCATTGTTCTCATTCCACTATAAAAACAGAAACAAAATCAAAAAAATAAATAAAAAATAAAAAAGGGGCAATCCAGTAAGGTTTGTAACAGGACAGATTTGAAACAAACAAGGGGCTATTCTTTGTACAATAGGTAATAAACCTGCTGGGTAAAGCCTATTGGATGATACTGAGGAACTTTCTATTGGTCATGGGGGGAGACTGGAGAGAGACTTGAAAGAAGCCTTCGTTCAGGTTTATTTAATATATGAGCGACAGCAGACTAACTGAATTTCTTCAGATGAAGATCCCTCTGATAGAGGGGAGAAATAACATTCAGGCTTTCCACCTTCCTGGTCTTTCCAAAGCATCTGCTTTGGCTACTTTGGAGACAGAACACCAGGCCTTTTCATGTGATCAGTTACGGCCCTTCTGTTATGAAACTGTGGTTTTGTACTCATCTTTCATTTGTTGTTTTTTGTTGTTTTTTTTTTTTTCTTTATCCTAAATTTGGGTATCAGCCACTAGAAATGGTGTTGCTAGAGAATTACACAACTTGTCATAAAGTGAGAAAGAAAAGGCAAGAACTTGTTTCAGGCCCTGAGCGGACAAGGCTCTCCCATCCCATCTCTATTTCAGGCACTGAGTGAACCACTGTTTTGTTAGTGGTTTTGTTTCCAAATCATCTTTCTGTTTAAGAAACTGTGTTGAGTACCTTATTTGCCCATCTCTTCTTGTATACATGTCATTCTAGAGTAGAAGCTAAAGCCACAGTGCCTTCAGTGCTGGGGAATGGGCTTATCTCAAGGCTTTTGTAAAAATCTGTATTACACAAGGTATTTTTGTCTTTATGCTGCATCTGCAGAATTATTAAAAATAGTATGGTGCAGACTACACAGAATTTTTATCATCCCATTCAATTGATTTCTGTATTGTTGTAAGAGACAGTGCTACGTATTATTGGAGATCTTTTCTCTATATGCTAAGAGGAGTCTTGGATTACCAGTGTCAGCTGTCTTGGTGTGTTCAACCATACCCTGATTATAATGAGAGCCATGAGCAGCTCGTGTAATTTAATCTGTGCAGCTCGAAGGTAATATCCACAGGTAATATGGAGACAGGGGAGTTTGTATTAAATACATTCCAGCCATTATGACCTCAGTGGTACTCGCTCATCTCTCTGGTTTCACAAAATGTTTTTATTTCTTAACCATTTCAGTTAGTGAACAAAAACAGAGGAAACTGAGTTGTTTTTTTTTTTTTTTTGCATTCCATTGATGATAAGGATCAGCCAAATACGCTGGTTTAATCACTCTGCAATCTGGTGACCTATACAAAATTGAAGCTTAGTTTCCTGGTCAATATGAAAATGCATTCTTCAAAAGGTACAGCTTTTAATGATAACCCAAGAGTTATAACTAATATGTTTCAGATCTTGGTGTGGTTTTCTGTCATGAATAATTCAGGGACTTGCAGAGGTGAGTTATCAAAATGCAATCAATAAATGCAATAGGTATGACAACACGTAATACAGATATTTGGGCACAATGCATTGTTAGTGACCTAGGTGATTTAAGGGGTATTGTTACGATGTGTAGCATGACTACTTTATTTCATTTATGAATGTTTCCAGATCCTCCTCAAGGAGGATTCCTAAAAATTTTCTTCCTGCTTGTGGGTTTTCTGTTGTTAATAAGTATTTTAAGTTTCTCTGTGTCTGGTACATCCAGCCATGATACTGGCAACTTGAGTCCTGTCATAGCAAAGATGGGAAGGTGCACAAGTTATTGATAGCATTTAGGTGGATACCCAAACGCACACAATACATTGAATGTCTGTCTAGAGCTGGTTCTTATCCCTTTACACATACTTTTTGATGCTAACACTTTCTGTGCACGGTACAAGCAGCTGATAATAAGTTGGGAGGGAGCCAGTGGTTTTGGAGGGATGCTGTGATTGGGAGGCCTGAAGCATTCCAGAATACTGAGTACAATGCACTAGCAAAGCAGCGTAGTCTATTGGTTATCATTGCATGCAGTAATACAATATATTTCTGTAACATTAAATAGTGTAGCAAATATTATATTAGCAAAAATATTCGTCCCTATCTACTATAGATGGAAAGATTCTAAGTAGTTTTTTTATTTAAATGTAAAATCAGCAAAAATACCAAAATTATAAAGAACAACAGCTTGTAAAATCTTTTCTTGTTGACGCTTTCAATCTATCAGTTTCATAAGGAGACTAGATGGAGGTACTCTGCCATAGAGATTCCCAATAAACAGGACTCAGGCATACGCAATTTAATAGAATGTTTTTATTTGTAAATTAATGTAAACTACTGCAATTTTCCCTGCAAATTCTAGGAGTGGAAATCATGTGGATACCAGGAACTAAAAAAAATACCTTCTACAAACAATGGCAGTAAAATAATTGCTATTAAAGATACTAATTTTTTGTTGAATTTGAATTGAATCTAAAAATCTTGAATTTTTGAAGGCTGCTTCAACAGTAGAAAAAAGGAGAGCGATAGGCTGCTGGTAAGGAGCCTGGTCTGCCTGATCAACTCAAACATTCTTGTTGAGGTGCTGGAATAGTTTGCTATCCTTGCAACTCATTTTACAAAACAAATTCCAGATTGAGCTCTGCTTTCATGTATTCTCTCTCCATGGAAATTATGTCCTTTTTCTCATTTCAAATTAGATGAGTACAACGAAATCCTTATTTTACATATTTATTAACAAGGTTTTCATCCCTGTGGTATTGTAATTATCTTCACTGCTTTGTGCAAAGAAATTACAGGGAGAACTCGCAAACCTTTAGGAGGTTTGTGTGGTCACTCTTTTTCAAGCATTATTGCTCTTAGCTGTATTCTTCTTGCACATTTCTCCACCAACCATTACTTACTGGCGTTCTTTCCATACACCGTTGATGTCATTGCTTCTTTTAATTCTGAGATGAATTGCATTGGAGACCTCAAGTAAAGTTCAGATCCCTTTGGATATGTATTGTTAGAATCCTGCTGTGTGAGGAAATGATGTTGAGTCCACTGTCTGGCATGCAGAGGGTTAAGGGAGTTTTTAGCATCACCAAAAAGTATTTGGTCAGGTACTCAGGTGCTGAAAATTTTCTTAGCAACATCAGTCACCTAGGAACATGATCATCTGCTGTTCTGGGGTAGAGATTACAGAGCTTAATGATTAGCTACTATAAGCTGCAGCTGATGCCAGACTCTACCCCCTTTACACCTAATTAGCCTCATTAATGAGCTCTTCTGCTCTCCGCAGAGAGGGCTTTCTCCTTGGAATAGTAGGCAAAAATACCTCACCCAGGTAGATGTGCTGAAACCTTTAATTATTGCCCACACCTGCAAAGCCTTGTGTCTCTGACAGCAATATTGCTTAGCTGAAATTGTGCTTGTTTACAGTGACCATGCTACAAAGTATTAACTCTTTAGCACCACAGGAATTGTTTTTAAGCTTTGAAAATGTTTATGTACAGTGTAAATCTAAGCACTCAAAGATTTTATACTTGATAAAGTGGGGCATATTGTGAGTATTTGGGGGGGGAGGGTGTACGTGACACAAATGTTTTTTAGAAGTTCTTGAGTATTTTGTTGAACCCTGAAAATGAGTTTGAATTGCTGTTGAATGTCAGATCCTGTGTTACCAGAGCTAAGAACACTGTTAAGCAACTTTCATTCTGTAGATGTTCAACTTTTGCAGGTGGAGGAATCTAATTTTACAATGCTAAAATTAAAGCATGGGGGAAAAAAAACACATACACAAATCGATTGGTTTAGCAGACAGTGACTTTTATGTGCTAATGAAGTGTTCTGGTGTGACTCGTAGGTATAGCAATTATTGGTAAATGTCTGCTAAGTTGTAGTGTTTACATTCTTAAAATTTAATACCTTTGTGGTTTTTTTGTGTTTTTTTTTGTGTGTTTTTTTTTTTAATGCTAAAATAGCTATGTAATGTTTTGTTATGTGTGCATTTGGGTCAAAGCAGTTACACCCATGTAGAGCAAATTTGCATCTATGTTTATTAGGTGCTCAAAGGGCAGCTCAAGTTGGCGCTTGATTCTAGGTTTTAATAGGGGAAGTTCAAAATGCTAATTTCTCAGTGCAAATACTTTGGCTAGTTGGTAACTTTTTCCTTAGTAGCCAGCTTTCCTGGATTTTCAGCAGGAAACGCCTGCTGTGAAAATGTCTAGCATCCATCACGTAGATACTTGGTGGCACCAGGAAAGAGTTTCGTCCAGGCCTGCGCAGTGTTCAGCTCCTGTGAAGCTGGGACAGGCAGGCGGTGAGTGTTTTACTGCTGTTCCATGCTCATTGTCGTGGCTTTCTCGGCTTCTGGCCTGTCATTGCAGCAGCCGTTCAGCAGATGAAGCAATTGCAGAGAAAATCTCATGCTTTAGAATGCGCAGAGTCTGCAGGCAGCTGTAGTAACAACTTGCGGTTCTTTCTGAGGGAGTTTGAGCCAAGGAATTTTTTTCCTAGAAATTCGTTTTCTAAAGTGAATAGAAGATAGTGTGCCTTCCCAGTGCTGGCCTGGAGTGGCAGAGCTTTTCAGTTGAGAGACCGTGATGTTTTAGTCAACTGCCTTTGCCTAGAAGGTATTCCTAGCAGAGTGCTGAGCTAATTTGAACTAAATCGTTAAGGTTAAAAAGGAATCTGGAACATGAAGCATAAATTCATACAGTTGAAAGACTATTAAGAAACTGAAAATAGGGTCTTAGAGCTGTGAGGTCACCACGATAATGGATGCTATTATTAGCTCTTCTTATGAGCATGTGGATAAAATTTGTTTTACTTTGTTAGTAATGAAAATAGCATCAGGCCTCCCCAGCCAGGCGTGTTGTGTAGTGCATGAGCTGCAGAAATTCATGGGCTTTTTTTCATGAATGCAATTTGAATTGAATGCAAAATAAAACATTGCAATGAATGATTATATGCAAAATACAAATATTTGGGTAATGTTTCATCAGTTGCTAGTTCTTATAACTGTTATATGAATGGGACTGAAGTTTGTGGAGCCTTCTGGTGGAAACCTTGGCAGGCTTAGTCCTGTTTCCTAGGTGAGAAAGCCTGAGGTTCCAGGGCAGGTGAGAAGGACTTTTACAAAATCAAAATTATCATTGAGGCCATGTGGGTCTGGAGGGGAGCGAAGTTGGCGGTTTTGGCCCAGGAAACAACTGCCCATCTGCTCTCTGTCAGAACACGTTAGAAGTGCATCTGGAGCTGTGCCCCCGAGTTCCAGCTCCGAGCGGTCATGCGGCTGTCTCCACGACAACTCAAGGAACTGCGTAAGCTGCTGTGCTCCGAGCCAGATGCTTCTCTGCACATGTGGTCTAATTAGATGGCATTTTTCCCTTCACAAAAGACTTCAGAAATTGTGCATGGTTTCCATGTCAAAAATGCGTAGTTAATATAACGGGAGTCGGGAGGAGTCGTGGCCAAACGCTAAATAATGACACTTGCTGCAAAGCTGGGCTGCGCTGCACAAGCTGTAGGTTTGCAGTTACGCAGAACAAATTCCCCTTGGTTGCTTCATCATGGATTGAGGAAAACCTCGGGGGGGAGTGGTGAAAGGAAAAATCTGCTTTTGTCATCCTCACACTGGATGCAACTTTCTCTTTATGACTATCAGGAAACAATTGGAGGGCTGAGACAGCTTCCCTGTCTTGCGGTCAATGTTGGCATTACACGCTACTCTGTCTTGGAGGCTGTTTTGTTTTGTTTTTAATTTTCAAAGCATTTGAATAAAAACTGCAGGAAGTGGGATGGAGAGGAGAGCCCAAGGAAACAAAATCAATTCTAACTTACCAAAAATGGAACTTTCTAATCTGGCAGGATTTTCAACCTTTTGTTATTCGGGGGAAAGGGCTTCATTTAGTACAAATGATAGAGGAGCCCTGTTACAAGTAACGGAAAAGCAGCACACCTTTTGTGATTGTACTAGTGTGGCTTTTTCTCTAATTCTCTCTTGCCTTCTCACATGGTAAAGGCAGAGCCTCACTGTGACAAACCAAGAGTAAATAAATGGTAAAATGAAAATAAAGAGTTCTCATTCACTTTAAAAGAGAACGCTTTGCTCTTTCCACCTGTGAAGAGAAGCATCTTGAGCTGCTGTGGATTGGTTGCCTTAGTTCTTTCCAGGCCTTTTTTGTGTGGACATAAAATAGACTGATACTTTAAGGATCCTGCAGTGGTCTGGCAGGGCCTAAGTTCCACTTGTTCCCAAGAAGAGATGCTATTGCATCTTTAAGAGTCTAATGACATAAGCTACCGATTTATAATCCCACATATATGATAAGCAACATAGCAAGCATACACGTGTATTAATTTATGTGTTAATCATTGACCGCTTCGATTTCTCCAGAGACCATTAAATGATTAGAACTGAAAGGAATGAAACCTTTTTCCTACATTCCTAATCCGGTACCTTTGATTACCCCGTCTTGGGGGACATGACAAATTCCTTTTCTAGCTGTGTTTTTTCATGGCAATAGTTGAGGTTTCCACACCAAATTATCAAGTGGCATACCATGATGACAAATCAAACCTCAGCGAGGTCTGTTACAGTAATAGCATTTACTTTGCCAGATGCTATATGAAGGAGGTGACATAACGTGTCATGTTATCTTATATCTTGTGCATTAGTATATCTACCAGAGACTAGATCTCGCTAACTCAATGAAAAATTAAAATTCAATTCCATTATATCCATTGTACTTATAGAGAGGTGGTTTTGTTGTTACTGAGCTGAGAGAGCAGGATTTGCTTGGCCTGTCTTTACGACTAAAGCTTCTCTTTTATACTGCATTACTGAGGTTAGTTTTTATTCTACTTCTGCATCTATATTAGCTGCATATTAGGGTATTTCTGTCTTCAGAAGAGCAATTTGGTTCAATGTGGTTTTGGGGATCATCGTACAAAGCAGCCAAATGGAAAGTGCGCAAAAACATACTTTCAACATTTTTTAGTGGGTGAATCCTGGAAACTTTACTGTTTTGGATGAGTTTTGGCTTTTAGTGTTTATCTAATAAATCAAAATATTATCATTTGTGACCTCTAGGTATACTGAACATGTCTTAACCATGATCAGTTATTTATTATCTGTGCAGAGATTTCTTTTTTTTTAATGATATATTTTGTATCCTATTGAATTTTAATAAATGAAACAAAGGGAAAAAAAAGCTCATCGTGTATCTCATGGGAAATACTTTGTGTAGTAGTAGACTCTGTAAACTGTGACTTTGTGTAGACTGACTTCTATATTTTGTCATAGTATAAAATAACTCATGTAAAGAATTGCTCTGTAATTTTTCTCCTTTTTTGTATTGTCACTAATGTTCTGCAATAGTTAAAATAGCAAAAGGCTTTTTTATTATAGGGAATCTGAATTGGTAGCCGCTTTGCATGCAGAACATACTAGCTTCAAGCTTCAATGGGAGTACTGCTCATGGAGTGATTGCAGAACTAGGCCCTGAAATTACCTTGCCAGCTAATGATAAAATCGCATGCAGGCCACAGGGGTTTTTGTGGAATAAATATAAGAGTGGAACAATATACAGTACACATTATACCAGTAATTTAAAGCGTATTCAGGACAAAGAGAGAGTTCCTGGTGCAGGCAGCATCATAGAGATTTGCTGTATCTGATAAAGATTAGGTTTCTCAGCTCGTAATACCATACTATTACTTTTCTTTTGTTAGTCTTTCAACACCTACACTCATGCATTGACACAATATCAAGTAGGAAGAGGAAGAATAGCCTTGTATTTAAGGTACTGAACAGGGATTAAAGAAATTTCGGTTCTTTTCGTTGCCTCTGCCAGAGACTTTTGTGACCACATACAAGTTACTTATTATTTTCTTGCCTTTATTCTTGATCTGTGAAATGGTGATTCTCCCCCCACCCTTCTCCCCACCCCCCAGCACTAAATGTTTTATTGCTGGCATCTTTGCGCTTTGTCTTCCAGGTTTGTTGCTTGAGTTCTGGAGGCATGAGGCTGTATTTGTTGCTTGGGGAGAGAGAATGGCTGGCTGGTGTAGGGGATTCAGAAATCAGAGGGGGCAAGCCTATATAAACATTTTGGAAAATAGCTTGCTCTGTTACAGGAAAGTCGTTTTGTAATTTGTGAATAGAAGTATGTGTCATAGTTCTCCATCTAAGATGAAATGCCAGTTATCTTAATAAATTAAAAAGGGTCAAAAGGAGAAGCAGGATGTTGCTGTGATTTATTTTTTTTTTCCAATGACACATTTTGTTAGTTTTATCTTTTATTTAAGGTTGGTTTTAGTTCAAAATGTGTCAGATCCCTTAATGGTGTTGGAAGTTACGGGCTGAAGTAACATATAAAGGGTTGTCATTGAACTTCTGCATCTGTCAGTATCTGAATTGTTTTTCTTACAACATTGTAATACAAATAAATCTTATTTTGTATTCTTTATATAAAGGTTTCATAGTAATTTTAATACACCTAACATTTTCAGATCTGAAGGTATTCTGGTGCTGTAGAATTGATTACAGCTTAATAATGCACTGCATGATGATAATGCTGTAATAATTTTAGCAAGACCATAAGCACTCTTGGCCACAGAGTTCTAAATTATAGTGTTAAATGAGATTTTGATGAAGATTTAATATCTGCATATTATATTTTTACATTTGAAATTGAATTGTGTGTTTAAACGTGCTTTATCCTAGTTGGCAACCTGCTGGTAAATAATAATGATGTCTTCAGTGGTTGTGGGATATAACATTTATGTCCTTCCTGCGGATGCTTTACTCTTATTTGAGTTTTGCCAAGAATGTATTTGTTGATATGAGTCTGCTTTTTTCTGCACTCTGTCTCAGAGCTCCAGTTGGTACCTAGTTTTGTAAAGGGAATTACATGAGAATTTTGAAAATACTTATGAGGTCAAATCTACATGTGAAAACTAGATCACTGCTGCTTTTCAAAAGGAGGTGTTTGTTCTTGTCAACTAAGCATTAAAGAAAAACAAAATAATCCTCTATGTTCCTGCAAGTTTTTCTTGTTTCTTTGTGATAGTGCAAGGTGAGTTCTACTTCTTTGTAGTACAATCAGGAAAAAAAAAAACAAAACACTTTTGTCGCTATTTACTTCAGTCCGAGTTAGGAACATGGGGAAGAACACTTATTTCATGCACTGCCGAACTTGTCTGTCTCCCAGCCTCTCATGAGTTGTCTGCAGAGGGTTGTTTTATAAAAGAAAGCTCCCGAACTGCTGTAATGGTAATGCTGTTGCTGTAGGTGCATATACCCATGATCTACGGCATAGGTAAAAGGAAAGTTCTGACATATGACATTTTGTAGGAGTTGTTAATATGATTAAGTGTTATGATTGGTGTCAGTGATTTGATTGACTTGCTGTCATTATTTCCCTTTTATTTGTCCTGTAGTGATATTATTACAGATTATTACAGGAGTTACCAGATCACAAGCAGAAGAATGACAGCTGTCAGAGAGAAATTCCAACTCACCAGCAACTGCAAGGGTTGAGAATTTAGGTCAATGTATCATTTTGTTTGATGCTTTTTATAGATACTTTTAATAAGATTTATAGTATATATACTGTAAATACTATTAAAAAAAAAAAAGTAAAGATGTTCACTCTTGATGTATTCTACCAGTGGTTATGTGCTCTAGTGAGGAACATGATAAAAAGCCACAAATTGGACTGGTGATAGAAGTGGGCATTTACATTTAAAGACAGTAAGTGTTTGAACAGTTCAGTCTGCATTGGTAAATACATGATTTTGAAATACTTTTCATGATTATGCTTAGAAATCCTAATTTATCAGACCTGGTAAACTGGTCTCTTTTTGAACAGACTCTTAATTTACTTTTCTTTAGAAGAAGTGTGGTCAAATCTCTGAGCACGTGATTTCTTTGTTCCTGAGCAGCATCTTGAAATGCTAATAAAGCTATGGTACCATTTGCTTAATGCAGAGTGTTTGATCTGTGCTTTCTTGATTCCATTATGACTGAGGCAGATGCAAAGAGCTTTCCTGTGCTGAACGGATGTCCTAGTTACGGGAGGTTATTTGTCGTTGCAAATGCAAGCAGAATGAGACGGTGTCCTATCAGGTGTCTGTCACCAATTTCAGATTTTCTTTATGGAATCCTGCTGGCTGACTGATCATCCTTCTTCAGCTGTGATGAGCTAATCTTTCCTTGACATTGTAATCACAATTCTTGAAAGGTCTGCAGAGCAGTTGCTTGCCTCTGGTTGCTGTTGCATCTGACGTTGACATATATGTCCAGATCAGTGGCATCATTCTTGTATCTTAGTTTCATTATAATACTGGATGGAATTAAGAATGATTATTCCTAGAATATCTCTACAGGCTTTACTTTGTCACTTGCCACACAACCAATTTTAGTAAAGGATGTGGTTATTTGCAACATCTAGTTAGTAATAGTGATACAAGAATCTCTTACACATCATTGTTCTTGCTGTATGTTTGGGGTTTGACTGCACAGTATACTGACACTAGGCTTACAGCTTGTAGACTGTCAGATTGTCAACTTGTTCTGCACCTTTAAATTCCACCCACATTTTTTCATTTCATGGCTAGTTTACAGAGCAGCTCTAATGGGTTGTGTATTTATTAGAGAGGTTTTGAAAGAGCACCTATATGGTTTAAAGGCATGCATACAGCAGCACAAAATTCATTACCCTGCACCACATGCTGACCATGATAATGCAAAAGAGATTGCATGTATCTTCCAAGGCATAACTTTTGAGCTGTCTAAACAAAGTCTTCAGTATTTTGTTTTTTTACCTTTAGAATTGAGTTTTTTTTAAATCATTGCTTGTGTAAGAGACTCTCACTGTTGACCTAATTTAAACCTTGTCTTCATTATGTTCATATTTTCCCCAGCAGTCACATGGTGTCTCTAAAGCCCCGTCGTCCTGATGCACACTTGGGTGTCCGTTCTGTTGTACGAGTGTCAGGAGTGTCAAGATGCCCATGACTTACCTGATCATGAGTGTGTCTTTCTAGAAGTATCATTTGTGTTTGCCTTTGTCCCCACCTCCAAGTCCTCTAACCTGTGCTGTCTTTGCTGTCCCATGTTTTTTTAGTCTTTTATACTCACTGTGAGAGTTATTGCCATAGCCAGATAGCTGGCCGCTCTGCCAGTATTATAAATCAGACAATTCAGATATGGTACTTCTCTCACTGGCAGCAGCTATCTGCACGACTTCCTGTAACTTCTTCTGAAAGAAAGTTTTGCTTTCTGAGGAAAAGTGGTTTTGCTGAAAGTTTGGGGGTTCATGAAATTTTTTACAGCTTAGTTGATCAGAATCAGGCTTTTGTGGCTTTTATAAATATGTAAAAGCAGGTTTCATGAAACTATCGGACAGACTTAAATAAGTCCTAGCCTTCTTTCATTTTTCACTTGCTGCTTTAAATAGATTTTAAGCATTATTTTAGAATGTAACAGAATTCCAATTTAAAAATAGGGCTGGCAACAGATCAGATGTGGGCTGAAACTTTTCAGCTTTTTAGGGGTCATGAGCTAGCAGCACTGCCCTGATGAACTTCATTATGCCATATGAATATAAAATATTCATATAAAGGGAGATTTGCAAAGGCACCTATTTTTTCAATGCGTCTGGGAGTCTGAAATCCTAATCTTACAGTTTCTTTTCTTGTTTTAAGATTGCTGATAATATTTCTTTGAAATGTGTGAACTTATGTATTTAAAAAAATAATAATACTTTTGGGATCCAAACTTTATATATATATATATATATATATATGTATTATCGAATATTGCAGATGAAATCAGTTTCCTCACTGGGTCATGTTGTGCGATCATGTAAAGCATTTGCAATGCCATAGCTTAGCTTCAATTATGCAGTTATAGTTGGAAACAATGGAAATTTAAGGTGTTGATAAATCGAGGCCTAAATTCTAATTGTTGGGGGTAGCAAATTTAGGAGTTGATGGGTTTATTAGGACAAGTCATTGTAATTGTTTTATATGTGAGCAAGACCATTGATTTCATAAAACATCTGTGATTCTTAGTGTGTCCCCTCTCGTATAATGTCATTTGTCAGTAAAAGCAGGACTGATTAGCTTCATAATTTGCAGTTAACGAAATCTGTCAAGAAAATGGTCTTATTGTCCACCTTGTCTTTTTGTAATGAAGCTGTGGATGGGGGTTAGCAACAGTGTGTTCACCCTTGTGGAGGTCATGGAGGATGGAAGGTACTAATGCATTGTAAGCTGAAAAGCTCACGCTTGACCTTGATGATAAAAGTTTTTCCTGTCATCCAGCAGCAGTTGAGCCTGATTTGGCTCTTAAGAAGTCAAAAGGTCTAATCAGCCTAATGAAGAATCTCAATCATTAGTACTTTAGGGAAGGAAGTGTATTAACACTCTAATAATACTGCAGTCTGTCAACTGCCACGCGCTCGCTTATAGGAGCAGTACGTATCTGAAATGAATGGGGAGAAGCTGGTGTCACTGCGCTTGGATGTACAGGAGAGTAGAGGAAGCTTCTGCTTGGCAGAGCGTGGTTCTTTCCACATTGTTCTGGTCATGGGACAAATGCTGTAGTTGTCACATAAGGAGTCTACTTTCTTTTTCAAAATCATGGAAATTCTTTGGCCTCGGGAAAAGGTGAACTGCCCTAAAAGAGTGACTCCTCTCATGGAACAGCACCCAACCTGTGCACATGTTTTTAGGCAATCAGTGGAGATGGATCTTTTTCCTCCAGTTAAGAACAATCTGTGACAACGTGTTGACTGCTGGATTAGGAGTGTGTTACATGATATACCATCCTGGTAATTCTGGTGGTCCAATTCACCATAGGTCAGGAAAAAATTATTATAGGATGATTATTTGAAACCAAATAGCTTCTTCACTTTCCTCATAAATTGTATTAAAAACTGATATAAGTGCTTACACCGTTTGGCTACAATGGCAAGATCAGTTAGGTGGCCACGTTGTGGCTTCCTTCAGAAGCTCGTGGGGAAAAAACAATGCTCTCACGTAATGCTGTGGCATGGGGTTTTGAGCAGTCATTTTAGAGGCCCTGCTATCTGGACTTTACATACTCAATGGTAAGCCAGATTTCTAACATATAAAAAGCTTTCAGAAATGAAATGATAACACACTTTTTAAAGAGGATGTTTTCAGGTTTTTTTGCTATCTAATGTTGATTCTAAACTCTCAACAGATGAAAAATCCAAATACATTTTAATATGTCTATGAAAAACCCTCCATATTAATTATACATCAGTATAATTTTATCATGCTTTGCTACTTTCTTGGTTTTAATTCAGTAAATATATTTCCTTGTTATGCTGAGTATTTGTTGAGTGGAGGAAATTTGTGCCCTTATGGCAGATGCACAGCAGACTTCAGCATTAACA
Organism: Anser brachyrhynchus; assembly: GCF_964034855.1. Taxonomy (NCBI): domain Eukaryota; kingdom Metazoa; phylum Chordata; class Aves; order Anseriformes; family Anatidae; genus Anser; species Anser brachyrhynchus. The sequence continues at coordinate 1,975,451 of NC_137712.1, forward strand.
TAACTCATTAAAATAAGATAAAAGTAGAGCTGCAAAGCAATCTCTGTCTTTTGCCAACAAGGTTGTGAAAAAAGGAAATTTCACTCAATTCGATATATGAAAGTCTAATCTTCCTGAACTGTGGAGAGAACAGAGTAGACGTTACTGACTTGTTTGTGCAGGTTAACTGGCTGGGTCTACCAAGGCAGCTGAGCAGAATACACAAAATTTGGGTGACCGTGTGTCATATTTTGGGAACCTTAAGTAAAACTACCTTTTGGGATGATGAAAGGTTCACTGGTATTAGCAAAACATGCAGAAACCAAACGTGTTTTATAGTGATAACACAGAATTTGCCACAGTTTTCAACCTGTTTCTCAGTAACATGATTAAAATCTGAAAATAAACTGCAGTTTACTGAACTTTTTGTAAGTTTTATTTATCTATGTATTTTGGAAGGGAAGTAAATAAAATGGACAGTGGATTCAAATCTACTCAGGCAAAGCTTTTTTAAGTGTTTAATCCTCTGAACTCTGCAGGGTGAACCCATCACTTTTTGTGAAGAAATGTTTGTGTCCCATCGTTCTGCTGTCATGAGGCAGTTTCTTCAGAATGCCATTCAGCTTCAGCTCTTCAAGCAGGTACTGTCTTAATTGTGCTAATGTAGAAGCAGATTCTTTTACAGTACAGCTTTTTTGTTGTTGTTGCTTTTGTTTTTACATGTTGTTCCTATATGCCTTGATCTGTCAGCCACGTAACGAGGAAAATTCATGTAGTCAGCAGCATCTTAATTCCTGCCTGCTGGCTTTTCTCATGTTCAGGTGATAAGGCTTTATGTATTTTAAGAGATGTATTCTTCCCCCTCCAAATATCTCTGTGCTCAATTTTGATATTAGCATAGCTGGAGGCAATGTATCTGCTATAAACTTTGTACAGAAAGCATTTTACTGTTAAATGTGGTATTACTGCTACAAAAAATCTGAAAAACGTGTATAGACAAACATTATATTTCTTTAATGAAGCAGCATACCTTTTTGAATTGGTAAACATTTTGCCAAATTTTGTTGTATTTTCATTCTATGTGGGATTCCTTCCTGATAAGAACATTGTGCTTACTGTTGAAAATGCAGAATAATAAAATCTTTCTGAAATATAAGGGATATGTTTAAGCTCTCTTTTAATACTGATGTTGTAGTTCATTGATGGCCGCCTGGATCTCCTTAACTCTGGAGAGGGCTTCAGTGATGTTTTTGAAGAAGAGATTAATACCGGAGAATATGCAGGTAATTTCAGAGCCTGTCCTTGGCTTACTGTTTCTGGGCCATTGTGACGTAATGGGTCATTATGGTTGTTCACCTATATAACAATCAACAATGATCCCTTTGTAGACTGAAGTATCCTAAATTAATTTTTTCTTTCCTCTTTAAGGAACTTTGTCTGAGTAATGTATTGTAGTTTAAATTAAGTTCATTTGGCTTTACAAAACCTCATCTCTACCACTTGCTGAAGTACAACTGAGAGAGTTCCTGCAGTGCAGGATACTGAAAAAACCTTGGATTTATCCTGGATTGCCTCAAATTTCTTTTACCAAACTTTAAAATCTCAGCATTCTCAAATGTCTGAAAGACAACTCAGATAAAAATAGAAATTCCTCTCAGCAAGCAAAAGAAAAACTGTAGATATCAATTTTTGGTTTTGTTGTTTAAATTAAAATAAAATGATGGTCGTTCTGATCTGTAGTATTCATGTTGCTAGAATCACTAAGTGCTAGCACTTTGAATTTCTATCTTGTTTCCCGTTTGGTAGCATTATAGTCTGTTTTGTACTTTTTTTCTTGTGATTCTGTCTAGGTAGTGACAAATTGTACCACCAGTGGCTCTCTACAGTAAGGGTAAGAACACAGTATTCTTCCAACAGATGCTCTAACTCTTACTGGACTGTTGAACAGTTCTATATGGCTGTTAACCTCTATCCCCATGAACAAGACTAACCTGTTTCCTGCAGCGTTTAGCTGTGACCAACTTGAGTTTAGCCGCGAGAAGCTAATGCACTCTTCAGGTGAAATAAAGAACAGAAGAAAAAATACACTAAAAAAAAAGTCACTATAGCAATTCTCACATTTTTTAACATCACTATATACCTGCCTTTAAGACAGGTAGAATTAAGTTGTCCTTTGAGAAAATAACGAGTTTTTTCTTTTCTTTCTAATAGTAAAGAAAAGGGACCATTAATAAACCAAAAAGCAGTTTGTAAAGCTAAATGGTGTAAAGTGCTGAATGGAGGCAACACTATTTGGATGTTTTTTTGTATCCCTTCAGTTTAGTGCTCTAGTCCTATAAATTAAAATGTAAATACTTCTAGAGGATAATATGTTATTGTAGATAATAATTTACACCTGATTTTAAAAGTCTCTTTTAAATCGATGTGATGTATCAAAAAGTAAAATATTTCTCATTTAAGGGTATGAGTCAGTAGGAAAGGTTGATTTGTTTTGTGACAGACTTGGTTTTTTTTGCAGCATTTCATTTGCCTTTTGTCCTTGTTATGAAAGGAATTATTTTCCTTATACAAGAAGCTGGGCTCAATATTACCTTGATAATTTTGAATTAACCATACATTATAATTAGAATGTGAAAAATCCCATCATATAATTAGATGGGTAAATATACATACATTATATATATTAAATGCATAGGATGACAAGTAATTTTAAAATGATTGGAATGGTGACAGTTGATATAAAAATCTGTGTAATTACATTTGGCATTTTGTAACTTTTGTTAAAGATTAACTGTTCTTTTACATAAGTAGTAAATCTTGAAGCTTTTTTTTTTCTGCATCTGATGTCTGGAAATTCAATTTTGCACTGAAATAAGAAAACAAAGTTTTCTAAGATTTCATTTTTTCAATTTTACCCATCTCCATTATATATCAAATAAGGTACTACATGACAACATTCAATGGTGCGTGGAAGATGTATAAAACACCAACTAGACTAACAGATTATTCTGTATGACATATTGCTGCCTTATGACTTATCATGTTCACCACATGCAATTCAGCTTTTCTAGAATTCTTTATGACTGTAGTCAGATTTATTTTTCCCTCAGTTTATCCGTTTATCAACTATTTAGATCTTAGAAAGGCAGCGTGCTTTTCACAATAGTGCTATGGGATAGTTGAAAGGAAAATTTTAAAAAGATCTTATTTTTTTCAGACTGAATGTACAGGGTTTCCTGAAACTGAATTTTCTGCCTCAGATATTAATTTGGTGGGATACTTTTTTCTTAAACATGTTTAGGATTTTAATGCGATATATAGGACACTCTTGAGGGTGAGTACAACAGTCATAGAATACTGTTTTATGAGATGACTTGTAGGACAAGGGCTCTTGTTATTAGGAGAAACTGACATTTTTTAATTTGAAGACTTCTGTATTAAACAGGATCAGAGTTCCTCTGGAAAAACAGAAAGAAAGATTAAACATGTTACTTGTGTTCTTTTTCTTCTAATTTACAATTTTAATACTTATCTATGCTGATAAACATGGTTATCACTTTGCTAAAGTTAAGAATGGTGTTAAGAATGGACTGCTGTTTGATTTAAGAAGCTTTAATAAAATTTATTCCATTGTTACTATAATTATAGAAAGGAAGTGGAGCCATTTTAAATACAGTAAAGACCAAGGCTAACCCTGCCATGAAGACTGTCTATAAGTTTGTAAGTATCGAGTACTGGCTTACTGCTGTGATAAGAGTCTAATTATGATTCTGTTTTAACCTTCCAAATGAAACTCAAGACTTAAACTCATTTTTATTGGACTCACAAAATTACTTAAAATATTCATTCATTTCAATTTCAATTTTAAATGGAAAAATCATTTTGAAATTTAAACATAATTGAAATGCAAAAGAGAATGAGAGCTTGTGATTTCTTTTGTAAGTATAGATGAAACATTCCGTTTGTTAAATAGAAGTATTTCTGGAAAATGGTGCCTATATGCTCTACTAAGCAGCTCTACCATCTCATCATTACTCAGTTGGAAATCATTGTTACCTCAGGTTTCTCTGCTTGCAGCTTCATTGAAGTAAGGGAATCCTCTCATTTTCCAAATTGTTCCATCTTTTCTAAATGTCAATTAATTTTCCCTAGAGATTTCTTATACCTGCTTATTTAGGTTCTGACTTACAGAGTTGCTCTTTAAATGAAAATGTTTTCAGTTCTGTTAACAAACAGCTAGTATGTTTCTGTATTGTCACGTGTGGCTGTCAGCTTCACTGTGCAAGAAGAAACAACATAGAAACAAGTGAGGATTTCTATAAGATCAATTTTAGGAAAGAATGCTACAAAAAGCATTGAAACAGCTATTCAATTTTTTTTTCTGTCATTTTCAACTGAGAGAGATGAGTAGGATGAGATTGACTCTACTAAATGGAACAGACATCCAGAATACTGCAAGGAGGAATTTTGCAGGCTTACTATTACTATTGATCGTTAACTCGTAGCAAAGATAAACATTTAAAGTGGAAGACAGAGGGTGTGGAATGTGAAGAAAAGAAAGATGGCTCTGGCATCAATATGGAGAAATTAAAATTTCTGTGAAATTGAATGTGTGCTTATTTTTTATTATTATTATTTTAGCTTTCTATTTGTTTCAGTATGTTTTGAGTATCCTGTTTAAATTTTTTCTTTGCCATTTTTAGTAACTGGAGAAGGTGAATCTTGATGCACTGAAATCAAGCATTGTCACTGCTGGAAATAGAAGGGGATTTTAACTTAAATTAATTTTTCATGCAGGCAAAAGATCATGCAAAAATGGGAATAAAAGAAGTGAAAAACCGCTTGAAGCAAAAGGTACTTGAAGTTCTTATTCAAAATGTATAAGCACCACGTATGAAATACTTAGCCACAAAAAGCATTATGTGATCAATAGGAAGCTGTTTGATACAGTGTTGTTAGCACACTTCAAAATGCATTACCAGCTGTCCTGGATTTTTCACACTGTTATAAATATTCACAGACAAAAAAAAAAAAAAACTGTCTTCAAATACATTGAGGCTCTGACTTAAACCTACAAAAGCCAGAAAATTGCGTGTTCTATTTGGAGTGGTCCCTCTCCTGTCCATTGTGTTGGGGCACTGTGGGGACTCTTCGTGAACTGGGAGATCCTTCCTACTGTAATGGCAGTGAGCTTTTTTCCAAATGGCAAATTGTTGTTATTTCTACAATAATCTCTCAGGAAAAATATCTCTCTCACTGGGCAAAAGATGTATATGTTTCGTGAGTGTATACTGTAAAGTTTAGGCACAAAGGAATTAAATTAGAATTGGTGTTCATTTCAAATCTGATTTTTTTTTTAGCAAAAAATATTCAAATTATTTGTTGTTCTTTGAATCTGTTTTTGTTTGTAAACAGTGCAATGCCAAGAATGCTGAATTGTGTTAGAGGAGAGTTTTACCCAATACTTGTTGCTCCTTTTAATCCAGAAGCATGGTCATTTTGATGCATACTTTATGGATGAATGGTTCATTCTGTTATAGGTTTATTTCAGATATTCTATTTATTTTGTGAAGCAGAGCTACTAGTATGTTTTAGAAAAACAAGATAGCTAATCCATTTATATAAGTGAAGTTCTTATTTAGAATTTTTATTCAATTTGTTGCATAATAGTTGTGTTTTTTTAATCTATGCCATCTCAGTATTTTTTCACTAAATTTCTAAACCATCATCTTAAGATAGCACTGCAAATGTTTTTGTACAGCAATAGAAATCTGCCTACACATGTCCACAAAATATTAATATGAAGGGACTATTCTGTAGCCAGGTTATAAACTTATGAAGTTAACTGTATGTACAACGCAAATACTGTTCACACTAAGTACTCCAGCAAATTGCTAGAGATTTTTGAGAAAGATAAGACTGCTTCAGATGCTTTTAGTTATATTACATTTTATCACATTTACTACTTTGTATGTGACCATTTTGGGTATAACATGAAAATATTAATTAGAAACATGAAACAGTTTTCTTGTGCGTGGAAATTTTTATGTTATTCCACGTTTCACATCTGGACGTAACCTTCATGAATAATAAAATGTTTGCCCTTCTCATGTTCATTTCTAAAGCAGTTGGTGGTGTGTGAAATGACCGGATTGTTTTCCTGTATTTTAAACGCTAATATAATTTGTATGCCATTCAGTGACATTTGTATAAAAGGCTGAGAAACATTCATTCATTTTTTTGTTCCATTATTTTTGTTTTCCTAGTCCTTCAAGAAGCAAACATTCTTTTTTAAAAACACACAACATTTACAAAAACATGGCCAAATTTCACCTGCCTTACTGTATGGCATTTCCATAAGATATTTAAACATACTTATTCAACATATGCTTTCACAACAGCTTAAAAGACTTCTGTGAGTAGTTGATGCATACTACTCTACCTCTCCTTTCTTCAGTAAGTCTGTTCTTTTCTGCCCTATTCTGTTCTCCATTTTAAGTGCAGTGTAAGAAGATAACTCTAAAAAGAGGTATTGCTCTATTTAAGGTGATAAAAATAACAAAAATTGTTTTGGCCACCTTCATGTATTCTTTTTTAATCCAAATATTTGTGCTGCTCTGTTGATAAATCTGTTAGATGAAAATCGGTGAGGATTCACTAAGAACGTTGTGTTTTTCATGTATTTACTTGCAGCACATGCAAGTGTTTTGTGTTTGAAATTCTGGTGGTGTTAAATACTAAATTTCTGCAAAATTCGGGGTGCTAGTCTTTCATCTTCTATGGATAACCTAAGGTTGTTTTTAAACTGAACTTACTGTCCACTGCATTTAAAAATGATATTTCCCATTATTAATACAAAAAGTATGCTGGCCACTGGTAAGGAAGTCAAATATAAACATCCTTTTTACAGTTTTCACTGCCAAATATGTGCAGCTTCTATACAAGATAGAATTTAAAAATGCAATAAAGCTAGAGGTCTGCTTCCTACAACTCTGCATAGCAATGATGACCTCTTAAATATAATCAAGAGCCCATTTTGCCCTTGGTCTGCTCCAGTCTTGGGTTTGAATTGCAAATGGGAAATGCAGGATTGACCTGTTGAGAGGTCACTGTGGCGTGTGTAAGGTCCTTCTTTAATATGATAGTAGAGATTGAATGGGGCTCTATTTCCATCCCTTGTTCATTTGTGGTACAGTATTTCAAAGCAACAGAAATAGTTTTCAGAGGATTCTTATGAGTGGTAGCAAATAATTGTTAATAGATACAGCATGGTAGCTGTATTTTATATCTGCTACAGTACCTTTTTCTTCTTTTTTTTCTTTCTTTCTCTCTTTCATTCCTTTTTTTTTTTTTTTTTATAAAGGCAGCTTTTTCTGTTTCACAAACGGACCATGGTGGTCAAGTCACTTGGTTACTGGCTTGTTTGAAGCTTAACTACATAGAATTAGGAAGAAGGAGGAATGCGAATAGTACCGTCCTCAACTTTCAGTAAGGAGAATGTAACTTACTGAAAGCTTATGGATAAGACAATTTATATAAATGGTAGGGCACTTGGCATTAATGTATTCAACATTATTTTACTTGCTAGAGCCCTGTGTGGCTCTAGTTAATGTCTGTTATCAATGGGCTGTTGTCAGTGCTTTATTATCAGTACAGCTAGAAACCTCTCATTTAGAGGTTTATAAAATAACCCAAGGAATCCGTCTAAAGGTTCTGGCATGAGTTTCTTGTGCTTCTAGTAGACGGTGTTTGTATTTCACTATATAAGGTTCCTAGAAAAATTAATAATGCACATTTAAGCTGATTAAAATCTTATTCAGCTTAAACTACATATGCATAAATATATCTTACTCATGCTCTCAAGTTCCTCCTTTAAAATAAATAGGTAGCAAAGACTATTCCTGGACAGACATTTGTTACGGGAAGCACCATCTATATGTGGAGTTAGTTGTGGAGATAGATATCTGTCATTCTCTTTTTCCAGTAATTAATAAAATAATTTTTTTCCTCAAGCAAAAGGTGTTTTTGTTTTTAATAATACTCTTAGATTATCCTTTCTTTTCATTAAAACGACCCTGAGGCATTACTAGGTTTTTGTATTTCTGGAGAATTTTTTTGAGCAATGAACAACTTTATCACCTTCATTTTTTTTTGCCATCTATTTTGTCAGGAATAGGACTCATGCTTTTTGTTGTCTTGAATAGTATGTATGACTTTGGGTAGTTTAGGAATGTCATGCTGGCTTATACAAAATCCCATTTTGGGGATTTGTCAGAACTGAGCAGTCAGACTTAGGACTTACCTACACAGAATGATGCATTGCAGTACAAAGGACTGCTCACGAGCACCAGCCAAACAGGTACACTTACACAGCATGGCTTCAGGTGGAAGTCCTAACAGTGCTCTCCAAAGAAATGTAGAAACATGAGGCAGCTTTCTCACTGGAAATCCTCTCCATCAGATGGCATGCACATGCCTACCCTGCTTTTCTGTTAGTACCAGGAATGGTGACTGCTTTTTTTTAAGGCCATCCTGCGCTGTGGGCCGCTGTAGTGCTTCAGTTGCTCAGGTGCTCAAGCTGGAGAATTGCTCTTACAAGTAGACATTTGCAAGCCCTGATATTTTACTGAAACTGAAGTTCAGAATCAGTTTCTCCTGCTTTCCTGTTTGTGATCTTCTCTGTCCTGTACTTCCCACTGATTTCTGAGTAACTGTATTCAAAGTCTGTTAGTGGACTGAAGGTATGTCACAGATGGCTGTGAAGGAGAGTTGTCTACTTTCCGATTATAGAATTGCCAAACACTCTGACATTGAATCATTGCAAAGCTACGTGGAACCCTTATTTGGGACATTTAAAATCAGGTTTCTGGTTTCATTTGACTCAAAGTGAGCTTCTGTGAAGCATGTTTTGCTTTGATGACTGAAGCCGTGTTGTTGGTTTGTCTGCCTCTTTGGAATTTTGAAAAAATGAAGAGTTATTGAATCAGTTAATTCTCATATTTTATAAAATAAAAAATAATAAGATTTTTGACTGAAATCTGCTGCAGTTTCCTTGAAAGACTATAACAAACCATGGAAATACGCTTTAGGAACAAGTTATCTTTTTTTATTCGATTATATCATCAGAGAAATACAGCAAATCTATAGCAATAAAAGCAGCAAGGATTTGCAGTGATCGTTAGGGGATTTTGCTTAGTGGCTTGAGCTGTTTATATCTTTTATCTCCTCCCTTTCCAACTATCCTTATGCCCATATTTTTGCATCTAAATTTTTCTGGAAATTTTGCCTGTTTTGGAAGGTACTTTGCTTTCTGTTGATTCCCAGCTGTCTGTGACCACAGTTGGGGCTACAGCTCCAGCAGAAACTCCGTGGTGCTGGGAACGTTGCCTGCTCAGTACAAGTCAGGTGTCCTCGAATGTGCTAGACAAATTTTTGGTATGTGCAGAACAGGTCTGAAGCTTGGTGCACATGTAACATGGCTATGCATGTCTAGAAATACTTAAATGAAGTTTTTATTTCATTTTGTTATGTTTCAGAAGAGCCTCTGTTGCTGCCATAGTTTAAGCCAGATCCCTTGGTAGATTATTGCTGTTCTGGAGCCTACGTAGGAATTTGACAGAAACTTGTGTTTCTCATCATTGAGTTGTTAGGGGTCTCTGTTACTAATTCAGTGTACTTTGTAGTATTTTATAAAGACAAGGCAGCATTGTGCCGCTGGTGGAGGGAGAGAGGAGGAAAAAGTTTTTCTCTCTGGTTTGTCCTTAAGAAGTTGTTAATTTCCCCATGATCCTTATGCCCATATTGGTGAACCAGTGCTCTACCAGCTGGATCTAAAAAGGTCTCTTGGCTTCTCTGCGGAGCAGACAAAGCCCCTTAGAAAGTCCATCCAGCTTTTTGTTTCATTTGACCTAAACGCATTAGGTCAGTCTGTGTCCAAAGGAACCATTTCTAATTGGCCATCAGCTTACATGTCTCATTATTGTACCTTAGCAAGACGGAAACTTGAGGGGGCATGTCAAAGGTCAGTGAATCAAAGCAATGTCTGTGTCAGCAGCCAACCTTAGGTCAGTCTTGCAGAGCTACAGTGTGTGCAGGTTTCTCTCTATATTTACCAAGCATTATTTCCTTGACATTGTTGCAAAGAGATTTAAGGTTTGGGGCCCACTGCGTTAGAGAATGTTTCTCAACTTTCAAACTCTTCTGCTTTTCTGTTTCCTTATGTCTGCATGCCTTTGTCTTTTTCAAAACCTATGTTAGACATACCATACATACACTTGCCAAGTCTTGTAACCTAGGTTGATGGGTCACTTTACTTCTGAAGATGGGGAGTAATGTCAAAAGCAAAGCAAAACAAAACAAAAAAAGCATCCTGCTAGGCAGCAGTTTGTTTTTATACAGTCTCCTGAAGGCATACTCAGTATACACAGACTCAAAGATGAAATACAAAGCTAACTAAGCTGTGAGTTTGATCTCTCCTTGCCGCTTCCACAAGTAATTGTTCTATTACAAATCATTCTGTGAAGTACATAAGTAGAATTATTGTTTTCATTTAGGTTTACAAAATAACAGAATAGCACTGTTCCTAGGTTTCTGTTAACTTTGTTCTTAGAATGGGAATGTTTGGTTCTCTGTATATATTTCCTGGCTTTTTCATGTTTAACTCAGACATTTTATTGAATGTATCTGTTTGCATGCAGCATTGGTATTTGGAGGAGAGAATGGATGTGTACAAAACCTTTGATTGACAAAGTACAAAAAAATGTTTTATTCTATTGATTTTTCCTTTTCTGTTCTTTGTTTTTATTTCCTAACGTCAAAATGGTTAGTCAGCGTTATCCTCTAGCGTCCCCATTGTGCACCTTACCCTTAATCGAGAAGGTTCTGAGCCGTGCTATTCACCTTTTGCTACCATACAGGACGTTGCTGAGAATGGGTGTTCTGCAGCACCAGAGCAGTCTCTACCAAGGACAGCACCTTCTCCATTGGTTGAAAAGAAGGACCCTAAATTAAGAGAAGAGAGAAGACCAATCACAGTACATTTTGGTCAGGTATGTGTTGGGGTTAGGTTTCTTTAAATTGTGTGGCTCAGGAAAGAGCAGAAATAGTTCAGAAAAAAATCAAAATAACAAATATGCCATTTGTTTCTTTATTTTATGCAACTGAATGATATTGTTACAGGTTTATGACTGTTGTATCTGTATAAATGGGATTCTAAAACCTGATTTTCTGGGGCTTGCTGATTCATTTTGTTCAAATGATGATTTTGAGGAAAATAAATTCCAAGTAAATTTTTGGCGGGGAAAAAGTCATAATTATTATAGCAATTTTAGAAGCTATTTTACAGTTGTTTTTTTTTAGCATGCAAAGTACTATAGCCCTCAGGATTGAGGATGTATCATTTAAAATGTTCTCTGTTATCTAGCCAGGTCATAAGTGTCAATATGGAACATCCAACTTTTAAAGGATTTTACCATTTTTCGATAATTAAATGTAATAAACTAAGATGAAAAAATCAATTAATAGCTTATTTGTGTACTCTGTATTTCGGTATTGACAACCGAGTTGTGCACGTTAGTTACTCTTAAAATGTTTCTTTCAATATGTTTGCAAAAGAGTGTGTTTAGTTGTGTTTTTAAGAGCTAATTATTTTGAAAATGCTTTTCCATGAAAATCACAGTAAATTCAACATACAGTGTTTACTATTGGTTTGCCAGTGTTGCTTTACTCAAGAATAATATTATTTCTTTGCATTCCTTTCTTTCTCTTTGTCTATTTTTATAGTATTATGATTGGAAAAAAGAAGTTAATATTTGATTTCTTCTAAGGAAACACAGTGTGACTATAAAACAATTGTGTAATGAATGGGAATTATAAAATATGAAGCAAGCTAGATTTTCAGATAAGTATTTGTTAATAGAAACAAGTCAGTATAACTGCACTGACTGCTTAGGTATTAAGTAGAAGTGCATAAGATATAATCATTGCTCAGAGCAATGTTGTCTGTATCGTTTCAGAATTTGATTCATTTCTTTCAGAACTTTTTTGAGTGTGCTAAATGTAAGTTCTTGGAGGCTTTTTTTTTTTTTAACAGATTCTCTTCCAATTAAATATTTGCAGTAGCAATTTATTTTTCACTTACTTTCTGTGCCAATACAGTTGAAAGGAATTGGGGCTACTGGAGAAACATAGCCATCTAGGTCTGGCAGGAAAACATGACATTTCATTTAGAACAGTCAAAAATCCAGATAATATTATGTTCTATGTTCAGGTTTTGCCTTTAGATTTTTATGAAGGATGGTTCAAACATTTTGATAGATTTCTGAAATATATAATCAAGTGGAAACTGTGAATTTAAATTCAAGAGATTCTTTTAATGGTCACTTTCTCTGTGTCAAAAGAAACGCGCACTGGCTACAGTGAAAGACTCGCTTGCTAAATGCTTATAGCTGTCATTATGTTACAAATGTCAGTTTCCAAAAAATCTTCCAACTTAGCAGTGTAGGGCTATCTCACTTAGACCCTTTATCCTTTCTTGAGTTCTTTTTTCCTGATAGCCCAGTGCCAAACTGAAAATTAAATCATGCTTTCATTCAAAAGGAAAATATGTTCAGGTTTATGAAATATAAATTAAGACTATTGGGAGGGGAAAAAGCAGCATTTACTGTTTAAATGTGAGATGGTTTCTAACCAGTGATTAAAGAGAGAGATTTTAGTGTCACTTTTAACTCTGTCTGAATACAGTAGGTGGGAACAATTAAAAAGCCACAAGAACTCTGAAATAAGGGCTGTTTGTGCATTCACAGTTCTTATAAACTGAAGAGGATGAAAGAGGCTTTTTTCTCATTGTCACTTGCTTTCCATGTCTGCTAGTATTATGCTGGTGTATATGGCAAAGGCAGACTTTTTTAAAATGCATGCATGCGGATTAGGGTCAAGCCCTATGTATCAGTAATGCAGTAAGCCTCGTCCATACCACTGCAGTGAGAGAGCCTACCAACAGCAGCGAGATGCTTTAATTGAGACATGCTGTCAAAGTGACAAACACATTTGCATACAGTCTATTTATTTTCGTTGGAAAGGTCTGCAGTCTGCTGTTGGTTGAACATTCTTAATCAGCTCGCTGTAAGTGAGCCGGCAGCTAGCTGTCCTATGCTAGGTGCTTCTCTTCATTACATGACAGATTAGCTAAAGGGGGATGGGCTGGCAAGCCAGCAGCAACCTTTAATTTTAACTCATTATCTCTCAACATATAGTGAGTTAGTTTCTGGCTTTTCCAAATACAGTTGTGTATGCGCAGTTGTTAGGGTACAAAAAATGCCAATAAAATATCTTGAAATGCCTTTGAATGTATAGCGCTTCAGCTGATTGTTCTAAAAAATTTAGCAGCAATTATCTAACTGTATGAGATTTTGTAGTGTTGTAGCTCATCTTGGTGTGTGGTTATCAGACATTGTTTGAGGGGGCTGTTTATTATGGAATTGTTTTAACAGTGGATTCTGTAATGCTAAGATATTGTAGAAAAGCTCTCCATAGGGGAAAAGCTCTCCTTGACTATGAGAAGGATTTTAGCCAGATAACCTAGGACAAGGAAATGAAGATTTGAACAAAGTGTTCTTAATAAGACTGTAAGAGACTAGCATGGAAGGGTGTGACCACAGTTTTTTCTCTTTGACTTTGCATGCTCTTTTTTGGTTTACTCAGGGTGTAGCTTTAATGTTAACCCTCAGATCAAGCAAGTATAAGGAACTATCATCAGGGACTCTGAGGCAATGCAGCTACTCAACAAGTAGCAAGAGCAATACAGGGAGCCAGGGTTTCATGAATGTGAAGAAGGGGGGAACAATTTACAAACCTCTAGAAATAAGCAAATTAATAGTATATAGTACTGAAGATTACTGTCTGTTTGGGGGAAAACTGAGATTAATTATAGTAGAAGATGTGGTGTTTCAAGGAACATCCTTTGTGAAAATCTTATTATTGCTTGCTTTCTTCCTGCTTTTTGCCTTATAACCTGACCAAAACTTACTTATAACCTCTCAGTACTTACTGCATGTTCAGCCACTGCCATAGCTGACCTTGGGACCTTTCCCAGTGCTGCCAGGCAGTGCAAGCACTGTTAGCCCACCAACATGTGGGTTCAACAGGAGGGGGTGGAACAATTAATACAAGTAATGTGCAGCTCAGTTATTTGTAGCTTTTGCTTCCATGCATGCATGTACACTTTTTAGGTAGAGTATGTGTATTTAGATTTGTCATCTTTTGGCTGTGTGGAAAATAAATACTGTACTTTGTCACTGTGGTTATTTTGAACACATTCCTTGTCCGTGCAAGCAGCTATTAGCGTCTACTGTCACAGGACCTACAGCTTGAACCCTTGAGGTCGGTTGTCATACTGGACCTGGTTAGGCTTTTTGTGGGTCTTCCCTTTTTGTTGCTGCCCTAATGACTGCAGATATTTTGGTTCTCTTTATTGTTCTTTTATCTTTTTAATTTTATCTTTTTATTTTCAAAATACAGGTCTTTTCATAGTATTTTTTCAGATTCGGAGCTTACATTAATAGTGCTAAAGTCGTGTGTTTTTGCTACAAATGTTCGCTTCCATCACTGATCTATTATTGGCTAGCTACAATGATAAGGATGCTACACAGAGCATAACAGTAAGCAGTCTTAGAGCTCTTCCACTCTGTGATTTTCATTTACTGATTGATCTGTATTGCATTTGAATGTTGTCTGATTTCCGAAGTATGTTGTCTGGGGAGCTTTTAATATCTCTACACCCTAAATGAACATGACTATTTATTAGCTGCCTTTATGCTCCCTTCCCCTAAGCCCCTCAAAACAAGAAATAGAATAGGGCATTTTCATTATTTTCTTTTTACAAGACTGAGCTATCTTGATAAGGTACTTTTGGTTTTTGGGGAGCTTTAGAGGCAGAAGTCTCAAATATCCCATTCAAGTATTTGGATAAGGAATATTTATACGTTATATATGTTATAGACAAAAAGCAAAGAATTTGGGAAATGCAGGCATCTCTTTAATGATGATCATTGTTACTTTTTCAAGTAACACAAGCAGCTCTCCAAAATAGCTTGCTGAGTTTTTAATGAGCAGCAGCCTTTCTCAAAACTTTTAAGTATTTATTTTTGCATTATCTAAAGGGGGACACACACATATAAAATCAGTGATTTTGCAAAGGGAGGAAGATAGTTTAATATCAAAATCAGATATTTTAGAATCCCTTTCCTTCATAAGAGAGTTTTTTACTGTGCTTCTAGTACACTGGAAGGGCTATGAAAAACACCTACCATGTCTGTGTACGACAGCTAGGAGAAGAAATGCTGTACAATTTTTCAATGTTTGAAACTTTACTTAGATCAGTGGACACATTGACAGGTCACTAACTATTGCAATTGTGCGTCCTGTTGTGTGTAGGTATGGCTTCATTAGAACCTGTAGCTTTGTGCAGTCTGAGGTTTTGGGTGCTACATGGTCAGACAGAACACTTATGTTTGGCAGAGTTGCAGCTCTCTTGGGGATTAAAGAGAGCACTTTATTTTCAAAAAATATAGTTGTTCATTTGTTTGTTTTTATATACCCTTTTTGTTATAACACACCTTTTTTTTTTTTTTACCTACCCTTCTTCTAATGAAGTTTCTGCTATCCATACTACTTTCTACCACTCCACCAGAATCAAGTCTTGCAGCTCCTGTCAAACACTGCACTGACTGTTCCTACAAGAACCTTCTAGTTCATACAAGATCATTACCTATGCCCAGTCTTCACATCAGTCTTTGGGAGGTGATGTGGGTGAGCCTAGATTCTTTAAAAATAAATGTACATTTGGGAAGATTCTTTCTCTGGAGCTTTTAGTCAGTAGTGCAACTGGTCTGGTACAGTTAAAACAACAAATGATGATAAGATGCCAAAATCATTGTTGGGGAAGTGTGTCATTTCATTAGAAGCAAGATATACTGGGAGACCTGTTCAGCTCTGTAATTATTTCTAGTACAATTATAATGTCTGTTGTCAGCTTTGGTGTGTTTATGTTTTTGTGGCTTATTATATTTACCAGCAAATAGAATATTTTATTCCATTTATGTGACAAAAGATAAAGCCTAACAGAATACAAAAGACTCTTCCAAGTGTGTCTTTGCTTAAGAGATTCAATCATATTATATTACCAATGCAGACTAGGGAGAATTAGTATTTCAGGGACTAATGTTAATAATAATGAAACAAATAGAAAATATACTCATGTAGTAAAGCAGCTTATCAGACTGTGAAAAGATTTGTTCAAAGTTCTTTCTTGAGATGATTCTTCTAGCTATTAAACTTTCATAGGCTTTCATTTCATAAAATTCCATTTTTCAACTTTCATTTCATAAAATTGAAATTGCCAGCTTATTTGCTGTTTTGTTCATTTGCTGTGAAAGGAACCATACAGACTTGTACATTTTTTCCATTCATAATCTGCACCTAACATGCAGAATGAAGAACTCTGCTTTATAGGGCAGGTTTCTTCTTCAAGAAGATTAAACAGCATTAAGAGGTCAGGAGGAGGATGGGGAGAGACCCAGCCAGCTACATTGTAGAAATGCAAAACTGGATCGATGAGGACAGAGGCAAGCAGAGGGAGGGATTATCTCCAGTGTAAAAGAGATCAAGTAAGGAAGGGAGGAGGGCTGCTTTGCCAGACCCTGTGACTCCCTTCACACCCAAGTGCATTGGAATAATAGCAGATTCCCCTGGATAACAGCAAGCATTGTGTGGAACTGTGGTAGAAACCAAAGGGGAAAGGGGAAAACAAGTTCATTTTGTGATATTTATGCAACTGTATGCTACAATGGCAAAGCTAGCCTCCCATTCTCCTTGCCACTCCGAACTATCCTGACAACAGAGATAATTAAGAAAATGCGTTTCCATTCTTCTCTTCCCCACTGATGAGCAATATGGTTTCCCTGCTCTTTCGGCTGAACCACAGAGTTTCCTCCCTATCTCTGTTTGATTCTTTATGGATTTAGTAAAAGTATAAGCCTGATTCTTTAAAATTCTTCTATCTTCAGAAAACATAATTCCTACCCTCATTTCTTCTCGCTACTGTCTTTGACTGATCCTTTTGGAAAGGACTTCAGTGTTGCAAAATAGAAGTCAGTTGGTGAGAAATGAAAATGTGTTGGCCCAGAAGCACTTGTCCATCTAATGTCTGCTTGAGACTACTGAAGTGTCTTAGCAGGTTCTTAGGGGACAGTGTTCTTAGTAAGGGGAATAAAAACAATGTCAATGGACACAAAAATAATTCATTTGATTGAAATTCTGCTTTGTGATGTGCAAGATTTGCAGAAATGACAATCCATGGGATAGGAATTATCTAACTAAAAGGCCTGCACTCTTGTCATGCGTGTAAATATTTGACAAGTGAGACCTGGCTCTCTCTTTACAAAGATATACACCACCTGCAGAGCATACCCAAAGGTTACTGCCTCTCATGCAAACACTTGCCAGTATTTCGTAATGAGCAACCAGACAGGTATGTCGTCTTTGGCTGCAACAGCAATACAGCATGCATGTAGCTCATATTACGTAGGAATTCAGACTTTGCAGTAGGATTTTGTGGCTCCAGTACTGCATCTAGCAGAAGTGTTCATTTCACAAAGCATATTCTGGGCTTTGGCTTTTACTATTTGCCAACTGTCTTGGCATTGCAAGTACTTCTTAGACGGGGGTGTTGGAATAAATTCACTGCCCTGGGTACACGCAAGTCATATGCCATAATGGTTGGATGTATGGAGAATATACTGTGGTTGAGCTGACCTCCTAGGACTCTATGACAAGCAGTAGCAGCTGTAACATGTCTGTGCAGAATTTCCTTGTTAGTCCTGTTATGTTGAGGAACCCATAAATACCTTGTAGAGAATATCTTGGTCCATCACTGCTGGCATGTGGAAGCAGAATTGTGCTTTATAAATAATACATACATATAAAATAAATACATCAGTGCATGCAAGGCTGACCAAATCACCTAGATTGACAACTTGAGAAAAAGCTCAGCGAGTCTTATGGATGACTTGCTTAGTTTATCAGTGCAGATCAGCATCCAGAAGCTTCTTATGTGTTACTTTGCAGTTAGGCCAGAACTGTCTGAATTGACCTCTGAGGCCCCTGGATTAAACTAGAACATAAAAGGGAGAGAATATGAGAAACATACGATTCTGCAAACTGCTAAGCCCTCTGTGATTGCTTATTTGGCCAGGCATTTGTTGGATTTGCCCTTCAGAGCTGGTCTGATTAACACCTAGTAAAATGGTTGCACAGTGCTATGCTACACATACAGGAGCCATGTAATTTTGTATGTTTATATGGAGGAATATCACCCTAATTATGCAGACTTTCTGAGTGAATGATGAAGCTGAGCCAAACAGATAGTCATTGCTGTTTAAAGAATTCCTTAAATGAAAGACCAGCTCTCTCTCTCTCTCTTCTAATACAAGTATTCTGCTTGCTAGAGAGGAATAGCTGTTAATAGATAATAAGGGATATGTCTGTTTTCCAACACTTTAAATCATGTGGGTTGTGTGATCTTGGTTTGAATTCCACTATCAGGCCCACAGAAAGCCCAGTGTAAAACTGACAAAATGACCGGTTAAAAAAGAAAACAGGCAAAAATAGTGTGATTTTTTCTTTATATTTAAAATTGCATTGCTGTATTTTCCAGTGTTTTAAATGAAAAAATATATGTAGTTAGTTCCATGTTGACAATGTCCTTGAGGATTTGACAGTGAGATTTTCCAGCAGTTGCTCTTCGTTAGAATCCTGGTGGTGTTTAATAAGGCAGCCGAACTGCTGGCACCTTCGGTTCTTGTTTGTTCTCCGAGGGCTCGGGGCTGCTGCAGTAAGCACATCGACCAGGGCTGATCATTACAAGGGCGTACGCCACCATGAATAAAAATGTCACACGTTTTCCCATCTCACAGCGGTACAAAATGTCAGTCCTGTCAAACAGACATTGCAGTAGCAGTGAGCAGTCAGTACAAATTGGGAAGCCGAATATTCCCCCAGCTTTCTGATATTCTTCATTTGAAACAGAAGAAAAACAGTTGTTAACCTATTAGCTGTGATTTTAAACTCTGCTGAGATAGTAGATGGATAGACTTTAACACATAGGGATAAATATATTCCTGGGGTCTGGGATTTTTTGCAACACATCTCTCCATCCATGTATGTTGAGAAATGGATAGAATGAAAAGAAGCCACTATAAAATACACCTCATTTTGGTAGAAGTCCTTTGGAAATTTGAAAGTCTGCTCAATTAGATTCTTCCTCAAAACTCTTCCCTGTTTATCTTTGTGAATAGTTCTGAAAAACCTCTTTGCTGTTTTGCTGGTCATCTAGAACGGGCAGTTTTCTTTCCTGGTCTTTTCATCCTGAAGTAAAGTAACAGGTGATTGTGATTTATGTACAAATGAGAGTTCTGCTGCTTTCAGACACTGCGCAGATTGTATAGGGTAGAGTCCATGGGATATGCTATCTTCTGGATGTTAGATCTGTGTTAGCACTATGAGCATAGCTGTGTGTTCACTGAGTTATCCATCAGGATCTGAGGGATTGAAATTGTCAATGCAGGATTCTGCCATTATTGCAGTGACAAGAAAAAATGTGGTGCAAAGGAAAAATACCAAAAAAAAATGGAACAAAGTCACCAGTGGTTGCTCTAAGTAGAGGGAGAGCAAATAAAACGGGCTGCAGTGGTCTATGTAGAAGTGTGTATCTCAAAGAAATTCACTTAAGTCTAGTTAGTAGGTAGAAGTTTCTTTGGTTTTGCTCTGACATCTTCTCAATAACAGAAAACAGCTGTATGCATTTGAGCTAGTGAATTGTTGCAAATTACTCCCTTAGCCAAAGAACAATAAATGCGGAAGCAAATTGCAAAAAGGAAGGCTCAGGGAGGAAGACTCATATCAAAGCAGTACGGAAACAGAATGATTAGAAAGTGTATTAACTAATGCCAGCCTGCTCCTGACTTATGCATTTAGCTGTCTGCAATGATTCTTAGTCATCTAGGTCCTTAATACATATAAACAAAATAGGAAACAAAGTGGGACTTTGTTTTTTTTTTTTTTTTGAACCAGAACCACTCCAGATTTGATTGGAATAGTTTATATTCTGCAGGCATCTGTTTCCATGGGAAGAGATATGCACCGCATATAGCTTGATTTACAGTGGTTTTTAAACTGTGGTCTGCAGGCTCCTGGGATCTGTGCCAGGTAAATAAGAGGCTGTTGACAGTTCCCTCCTTTGGAAAATTTCAGGGATCTTCAAACTGCAAGTGTTGAATCACATCAGTTTAATACAGTTAAGGTTTTTACAGTGTTTTAAAAGAACTGAATACGCATACATATGGGAGGAGTTCAAGATTTATTCTCAACTGCACAACAGATAAGTGAAATAGAAGAACTTAGTGGTCATAATCTGAAACTGCAGTGGTATCATCTTTCATGGGTTCATACTGCTCGTTTTTACAGTACGTGAATTCCTCTGTCACTGGAGCTAGGAAGTAATCAAAAATCTTGACAAGTCTTTAAACTACAGACGCTATTACAAGTTAACCACTACAACATAGTATTCCTCCCATCAACATCATATAAGAACACATGCTGCTTTGGGGCATGGCCTGAAAATGTCTATTTGTTCAACACTTACTGCACATACAGAAAAATATATCCATCTAATTCATGAAATGCTTCCTATTTTCTGTAATTGCAGACAGAAGAAATAAAATATTCAATTCTACAACCAAGGGATTTACTATTTAAACCACATGTTTTTGGAATAGCATCAATTGTAAACAGTAATATTCTACAGAAGTAGTGTAACCTATGCTTTTAGGATTTTCTTGTCCCTCGTACTCTTCCATAGCAAGCAGATTATAGGGGATAGCTAAGAGCCCTATTTGCTTCATCGTGGTAGAACACTTTAACTTGACAAGATATTCATGATCCTGAGATCATGCTCCTGCTCTCATTTTTGGTTTTAGGAGTGATCTGTATCTGGCTAGTAACCTGCAAGTCCTAGACTTAAAGCAAATTGTGTATGTTGTACATTATAATATTTAACAGTTTTAAAAGTTAGCTATTCCAGGATTGTTTGCACAGTGAGAGATAAATAGATGGATGTTACAAACACTACCAAAAGAGGATGGGTTATCAGTGCTCCGTGTCTCGATGCACTGTAAAAAGTCAATTTTCACCCTTAATGAGGAAGGACAGAATTGGTCTCAGCCAAGAGGGAGAGGAAGCAAAAGTAGACTTTCAGAAAACCCCTTCCTTCCGTTTTTGTCAAGTGCAAGTTTCTTCTCTGTGACCTTAGGATGGATCTACACATCTCTGGCAGTACCCCAGGACACTGGGTGTGACTCAGGCCTGAAATAAGGATCTTTATTCTGCTTTAGGGAAAACAGGAGCTTATAGGCTCCTTTGACTTCTCTTACTGTCTGGTTTTCTGTTATGTAATGGAAGATTCCTGGCTAGAAAGGTAAGGGGGATAGTCCTTGTTTTTCTCATTAAGCTAATCTGAATGTTTAATTGTGGCAGACTCTCCCCTTTCAAATTTTTTTGGCACAGCTGTAGGCATTACTACATTTTTGCCAAATTCATGCTACCCTCCCAATCTACAAATATGGCTTGAAGAATAAGACATCCCTTAAATTTTTTTTTTTTTTTATCACAGGACCCAACAGATTTCAGTTGAAGTATTTCAGAGTGTAAATTAAAAATATATGCTGTAAAGCATACGCTGTTCCTGTCATCCCAGTTTGTGAGCTGTGCATATGGGAGTATGTAAAAAGCAGTGTGTGTGCTGTGCAGGGATCTGGATGGGTAATAAAACAGCTGCCTCATAGATTCCATCTGCTTTCTGTACTGAATCTTTTTAGGTACCATACATTTTTCAATGTTTTTATTCCCCCTACCCCTAACTGCCCCCCCCCCCCCCCTTTTTTTTTATTGAGTGTTTGCTTGAGGTTTAGCATATTTTTCCAAAGTCAGCGCTTTGGATCCTTTGCAGCATGATGTATTTGAGCACAGATGCATTCAGGACAGTGCATCTTTCTCTCATGTCTCCTTGTCTTTAAAACATACAAGCAGTTTTTAAACCAGTCCTGTATTTCTGAAGAAAGTAAGACACTTACGTAGAAATGTTTTACCTTGGAAATCATTAGAAACACTGATAACTTGAGAGTGAGAAACACTTCCTTGTATACGTACTGACAAACCAGTTTTTGTCTAGTTGTGTTTCCTTTATGCATCTATTTCTAGTTGCACTTGTTGCTGCGTATGAAGTAACACCTCTAATTTACTGATGAAAGCAGTGTTTTGAATACCACCTTAAGAAAAAAGATCTCAACAGACATCCACAGTTAAGTTTGAGATAATACTCTGTTCACGAACTGTTACCTCACAGAACAAAAATTATCTTTTTGTAATGTTTTCCTTGGTATAAAAAACGAAATAGCTGTATTGTGAAAGTTCCTTGGTTATGTAATAGGTACTTTATGATCTGTGGGATGTATAATTTTTAAATAGTATTTTTACAGTGTAAAAGTGAATGTAAGTTTTTTTTTTTTTTTCCTTCCTCCAGCATCTCGTAGCTTAAAATCACTTGTCTGGTAATTAGTAAAAACAGTGCCAGATCTGCAGTCATAAAATTGGCTTCCTGCAAATTTTCTTTGTGTCTTGTTGCTTCAGAAGTATTTAGAATAAGACAATTAAGAAAATATCTAGAGTAAAAAGGTATGCTGGTAAACAGCTATGGGTAAGAAAGTGCTAATTTAGACATTTCTCCCCTTTGAAGAAGAAAAAAAACCTGTATTATACACATTTAGGAACACACCTAGAATAGCAATTTAGTGGCTTTTAGCAATGTAGCTATGTGCTGTTTTGTACCCATTCATCCTTACAGCACAGGTAATTAAGTTGGTATTCCAACACAGCTTCCCCTACTGACCTTTCAGAAACAATGTGTTTTGCTGCATTAACAAATTAGCTTCAGATCAGTGGCTTTTCCAGTAAATATGGTCTTCATATAATTCAAATATACTGGCCTATCCCATTCTGCTGACAGGTATTAACATCAACGTTAAAAATGAAGCTCTGGTGAAGAACAAATAACTGTTACCTGCTAGTGGACCTCCAAGTCAGCTACTGCTCACTGCCCTTTACCTCTGCTCTCAAAACTTCTCATTCCCTTTCCTTCTCTCCTGCCTTTCTTTTTTGTCCAACTAAATTCCCATGTTGCAGAATCTTGACCATAAATGTGCCATTTGAAACTTCTGCTGAAGTATGCCCAGTGCTTCTTCTTACATAGACACACCTTGCATAGTTTTGTCTTGATACTTGAAGAGAAGAATGCTGGTAAGAGGTGGCTGCACGTATGATATCACACCTGAGGTTCTGATTTTATCCTGTGTTTAAAAATTTCTATCTGAATTCCAGCGACAGCAAAATCTGTCACTTAAGAATCCCCAAATACGATGGAACCTGAGGTAACCTCAGTAAGTGTCAACAACGCATGTGATTGTGTTTACTATAAAACTTCAGAAATTCTGTCTTCAGAAGTCCTTGGTTCTGAAATCAAGTAATTCAATGAGAATCTCAGCTTATATTTAAGAAGAGAGTTTTTGACCCTCTTGAAACCAGAGAAAACTTTAAAGCAAAGTCAACTTACCCTTATCCTTCAGAGACCAAAAGGAAAAGAAAAATGCGTGTATAGTTTTGATTTCAAGGCCAACAACATGATGTTTTAAGGTCTGAAGTCGTAATTCTTGGTCAATTATGACTAATAGGAATAACAAATTAGTGCTGAGTGTGGTTTGGCTACAGGTGAGGAATATGAAATGAGATGATAGTCCTATTAAACTCCTCTAGACTGTATTGGCATATGTATTGTTCTTATTCTTTTGAGTGCTGTTTGACTATTGTATGGGTATTTGGCCGTTAACGTTAGTAGTTCAACTTAAAAGGATACTTTTAACGCAAAGCGGAATTTTCAGATCTCCCGAAATACTTAAAACTTTATTGCCATTGACTACTCTAACAGTGATGTAGTAGATAATTAAGTAATCCTGTCACACACTTTCTCAGACATATTTTTCCTTCAGCATGTGTGTGGGTGAGTAAGTAAAGTTCAGTTGTACGTGTCCTTGCAGTGACTATAATCAATATATTGACCAGCTCACTAGGAGATAATCCTCAGCTACTGTGTTGTCTGTCTGTCTTGCTCTCTGAAGGGCCTGCCTTTGTCACACTGATTTAGAAGCTTAAATAATACTGCCACTGCTTTATCAGTTAATACTGTTGATGCTACAGTCAAAAAAAAAAAAAGGACTGTTTTTTGCTGTGGAAAAGGAAAAACTGATTCCCTAATCAAAGCAGCTTCCAGGGCTGTAGTGTGGACATATATGTTCAGTGATATGAACTAACACTGGAGAAATAATAACATCAACTTCTTTGTGAAATGTTAAGTGATACCTTGTAATTCTTATATCGATAAAACCGTATTTGTCCAGAATTTAAAAAGTTGTGGAAAACAAGGTGCTCAAGACACTGCTAGCCATGGCTTTCGGAAAATGCTTACGTTTCCCACCTAGATAACTTACTTGAGAATTTTCTAATATAGAAACATCCACAATTTTTAGGTAACTAAGAGTGAAAAAATAGTGAAATGAAGCATATATGCAGGAAGCTTTAAAAAAATAAAAAAAGAGTGTACTTGCATCTTGTTTTCCTGCTTCACAAATAGTTTGTCTATGTAGCTATGTAGGAAGTAGATGTCTTTTAAAGGAACTAGAAAAGTGCAGATTTTAGATTTTCTCAGCTGTTCCATTATGCTTCTGAAACATGATGGAAAATAAGTACGCTATTTCACATAACAAAAGTTAAATATATTTTAAATTTGTGCTTTCAGCCTCAGTAGGTAAGAGGGGAAGATGCACAGCAGTACAGTTCTGTGACTGAATTGTATAATAAAAGGTACAGAAGAGAAACAGTGCGTAAGGGCTAACAATAGCTCACCACTGGCATTTCTTTCTATTTTTCTTTGTTTTCCTGGTTACTTTCTTGGAAAATATGGTGGGAAGCTCTCTCAGCTCTCTGTCCCAGGTGCCTTTTTTTTTTTCTCCCCTCACTAACCCCAACACTCACCCCAAAAAGCTGAGCTGAGTGCATGTGCAGTCTGGCAGTCCTCCAGTGACACACAAGGACGAACGAACCAATGGATGCAAATTATAACTTAATGGGAAATTTGAAAGGAAAGTCTGAAGAGATGCAAGAAGAGCCTGAAAATGGTGTGGTAGGCTGGAGTTGAACCATTACACAGCATGAGGGTATCGAAAGGGAATGTGTGTCAGTCTAGAATAAAGACTATGCTAGTAAGAAGTTTAAAACTGCTGAGATTTGAATCTGGAATCTTTTTTTGAGAGAGAAATAGAGTAATCTGTGTAAGCTTTCTTGTTATGTCTGAAGAACCTGCCTGCTGCTGCCAGTTCCTTTTCCTTCTCTGTACGGTGATGGGCTTTTGTCCATGGAACATGCCATGTGCTGGGGCCAGTGATGCGGTCTTTGTTATCTGGTTATCCGGGAATTCAGAGGAATTCCTATGTGCTCCTCGCTGAGGGCTCTACTCCTCACTTTAAGTGCTAATATGTGTACACAAGCTGCCACAGAAAAGACATTAACTTTGATCTTGTTTTCAATATCAAAGTTGTACTTTAGGATGATTTTATTTAGAATCTCATTAATTATCAGTGGGTCCCTTGTCTAACAGAGTATACCTTAAGATACCATCTGTGTGAGGAGAGTCATGCTGCTGGCTCAGTCGAAAGCAACTGAATTGGAATAGCTCCAGCACCATTACAAAGCAACGAGTTGGCCAACTGCTAATTTTAAAAGTGGGAGACCAAAATAAGCTCCTCCGTGCCCTGTTCTGACTTCATTAGAACTGTTGGTGACTTGGGGATTTCAGTTTTCTTTACAATGAGTTGTACATGAAATGTGTTTGTTTTTTTTACAATGAATGTACACACTTTGCTCTAGGCAATTTACACTTTGATCTACTACAGTTAGTGTATGGAAGGTTTAAGTGACTTAGAGTCACTTAAATGCTCCTAAATATATCTTTGCTGGTTTGAGGTCTTTAGCATAAGTTTTTGCAAGCACTAAAATTGCGCTTGGGATTTTAGTGAAAGCTTGTTGAACATCCTGCTTTGCCGGATTCTTTCAATTTGTGTAAATGTTGTCTAGAACACTTGGACCTACAGGTTAGAATCCACTTTAAGCATCTTTATTGTTTCAGTAAATGTTGGATGATCTGGTCTGGAGTATTTATTGATCGTACTATCTTTGGTGTAATATAACCTATGTCAAGGAGGCAGATACAGCTACCTCTCCTATTGTGGCGCTTTGTAGGTCATGAGATTGTCGCTGTTTTGAAAATAATTACTTTTTGTGAGGTGAGTATGAAGTTAAGGTAAATCACATTATCCACTTGAACTGCTTTTGCCACAAAATCAGAGGTGTTTTCATGTAGGTAACTATTTAATTTACGTATGACTTAAGTTTCCACTTTGATACAGCAGCAAAGACTCCGTCCGCCTCGGCCACCGCCTCCAAAGATACAGCGTTCATCTAGGCCCGTGAGTAGCTGGTAGTTTTGTTTCACTGCCACAGCTTAACACTGCCTGAATTGCTCTCTCAGTAGCATTACTAAACCTTGGTAGTTTGGATTGTCAAACTTTGCAAAAAAGCAATGTGTAAATTTTGCACCTAAACTCCCTTCTTCTCTGCTGCGGCACAGCCCTGGGACCTGCATTTATTCTGCTTTTCTTTGACGAGTTCTGCAGCTTTCAGTCAGTTCTGCAGGTAACTGATGCTGCTGTTGCAACGTTTGTTTTTACTTTTGTGGTGTTTTCTTGAACAAAAACTCTTGCTAGGCTGGGATAAGTTTTTAGCCAGTGAGTTTTTGAAGACTTGCACTGAACTCAAATATAAAAGGAAGCAGAAGTCTGAAGAGAAAGTATTTATTCTCCGCAAGTTCTGCTTTAAATTATTTTGGGACTCTTAATTTTTCTCCATGGAACAGATGAGTGAACACACAACATACATTTAGAAAAAAAAAAAGGCAAACTTTTTGTGGTAGAACATTGGTACAACATTATGGAGGATATACATATATACCTTATTTTCATATAAAATGCAAGCTGGAAATCTCTTTAATTACATAGAGTAAAAAATGTAGGCACGGCACGTTGGCCTGAGGAAGTGAGTCTTCCGTAGAAGAACTACACAGAAATTATTTTTAATGCAATACCTGTGTTGGGAAGGAATACCTTATCTAAGCAATTTTTCATTCAAAACCCTGACTGTAGGCCGATTGTGACATATTAACTGTACCAGATGCTTTTAAGATTGGAGACTGTACAGGGTCTGTATTGGTGACTTTTTATATTAGTACAAGAACATGGTATCATTTTAGAGGTGTGTTGCTTTTGCAACAGCCTTGAAAGGTATTTGTTTCTATTCAGGACTTTCATTTCATGAATATAATTTCACCAAAAGGCACACAGATCTCACTCCTTGCTTCCTTACACATAAATGTACAAGCATAGGAGAAAGAGAGATGCAAGTTTTCAAATCTAATCTTGCTAAAACTTGTTAAAAATGTGTAGTTTTGGATGAGCCGGCAACTGGTTAACAAGTGCACTTGGGTGTGTGTAAACTTTTGATCTTTGGTGCATGTTCCTACATTACATTTCAATAGCATGTTTTTCTTTTCCTCCCTCTTTTTAACTCTGGGTGTTTAGCTTAACAGAGGCATTGTTACGGATTCCTGCACTGAAGATTTCTGTTTTCTGTGTTTAAAAGGTAGCATTGACTATGCTTATACGTGTTCTCTTGAATGTAATTGGTGTGGCAGGCCTTCCAAGATTCATTACACTGGGAACAAACCTTCCCTGGTACTAAGGGGTTCCCATACTGCTTCTTAGTCCTCTTGTTTTGTGCTTGGCAGGTGAAGCCCCACGAGGGCTCATTGCAATTTCTCTGTACAAAAGTTGCTGAACAGTATTGTTCAGATAGTGTTTGCTACACGACCGTCTTGCTAAGACTGTTTAATCTCCCAGCTGTAGTGCATTAATAGTCCTCACTATGATGTGTTTGTGTCAACTGTCTTTGCTCTCAATGTGATTGATAAAAGGTTGGAAATGTAATAATAAAAGCTCCTGTTGCATTCATCTAGCCATGTCAGTAAGTGGAACAGAAATGCTTCATTCATCAAGAGGAAATTCAAGACAGATATAAACGAGTGTAATCGGTCCCAAAAATATGCTTGTATCAAATATACCTAAATTTGTTGTTGTTCAGAACTGTTATTTGGCTTTTAATTGATGAAAGACATTTTTGTGTGCGTAAATAATACTGTGTGCAGGCTGCTTTTTACCTGCCTTAGTCTTGGCATATATTACAGAGGTGGGTATTGTCAAGTAATTCATCCCAGCCTTTTACAGAAAGCCTTGAATCGGGAGGCACGATCTCTCTGCTCTTCCAACCAAGTCCACGTAATACCAGAATTGCTGAGAAATGCTTACAGTTCTCAGACTCTGTCTGTTATGAGAAGGAATCCATGGGTACTGGTCCTTGCAATATGAGTCATTACTAATAGTGAGAACAAAAACACAAACCAAAGAAAGGTTAAAGAAGCAGAACAGATATGTTCTTTACATTCTGCTGCTTTGGAGATGAATTGTAGTGATACTGTGAAAGGCCTATAGTTCATAGAGATCTGTTTAAATTAATAGCGGCTGTTTGGAAACTTCATTCAGTTAGAAAAGTTAAAATATGGTAATTATTCATAAAGCTGATGGGGACAGTAATAAGCACATTTAACCCTGTACTGGATGTTTACCTTTATCCTCTAGGCTCTGTGCTCATGTAATTGGATTTCTTTTCTACTTTTGGATCTGATATGCATTTAACACTGCCTATTTAGCTAAATAAGGCTCAAAATCCAGCAAGGAGTTGGCTTGATTCCTGGCTTTTCCCTGCAGTCCCCCATGAACAATGCTGTAAATCCTACTTAGCATGTCACCCTGCACTTTACTGGTCTGGTGGCCCCCTGGAGCCATCCAAAACTCTCATCTCTTCCCCTCATCACCATCACTCCCCCAGGGTACCACCCAAAAGGTGAAAGTGTTCACAGCATGATGACAAGCCAGCTTTATACACCATCTTCCAGCTCAGATTTAATTAAACAGATTTCTTTCTTCCTCTCTTCTCCTTCTTGCTCTCTTCTCCCCCCAGTTCCTCTTGCTTTTCTCCCCCCACCCTTGCACACACTCTCTCTCTATTGCTCACTCTCTCTGTTTTATCAGCCCTAATGAAGCAGTATTCTTCATCGATCCTGCTGATTGCCAGCCCATTCCTTTTGTTTGTTGGCACCGAGCCATTCAGCCGCACTCTGACAGCTCAGCTCGTCTAATTAGCTCTGTTGTTCTTTTCCCCATGTTTCACCACGTTGCAAGTTCAGTTGAAGTTGCCACAAACTTAATCCTTCCATTCCTGCCATAAATTCACATTCTTAAGCTGTCTTTATTGTAGAGAGGAACAGGCTTGTGTGGGGAGTGATCTTCAAGACCTTAACATCTGACCTTTGTATAAACTCTTTTTCCTAAGAAATACTGGCAATACATCTCTGGATTTCTTCATCATATCTGCTGTACACCATTTCCTTTGAAATGAAAATTCAATACAATAATCCTGCTATTATCTTCTGCATACTGTCGTGTAGTGCAGAATCACTGCACACAGTTCAGTGGTTTTTTTCCTAGCAAGAAAATTTTAGCTCTACGTTCCTTAAAACACTGAGAAAACAAAACAAAACAAAAAAACACACACACACACCAAAAAAACAACCTACCTTGCAGAGGTGGTGGGAAGCCCACATCAGTGCTATGATTGCAAACAAATTCATCACTCATCCAAAGAGTGCTCTGGTTGTAGGCCTTTAACAACTTCCTTTATATTGTGGCTATTAAAGAGAGCACGAGCCCAGGAGGGCAGAAGTTGAGTTGTATTCCTGAGCTTATTTGAGGGCTTTGGGGATTCCTGTTGGTTAGCATTCAGTTAAGCCAAAAAGTCAGACTCCATTTCAGGGAGGATAGTACTTCCTTAACAAAAACTGGAAAGCTTGTTTGTACAGCCTCACCCTAATGCTCCGAATGTTCATTACCACATTTGACACAAAGGGATAAATTCATCAACAGCATTTCTCATTGGTATAGGTAGGCACATACATAAATTTGCCTATATAGTGATGGTGTGTGCTGTTTCCTTTCCTTGAAGCGAATCTTGTTTGCTTGTGGAGTTAATATGGGTGAATTAAGCTTGATTTCTGAACATCAGAAGATGATGGATATGTTATTTAAGATTGGATTGGCAGCAACATCACCTTCCACAGAAAACCTTTGGATTTTATTACAGACAAGAAAAGATACACTAATATATCATCAGTGATGACAATGATAACATGTCTGGCAAGGTTTTCTGTTCAGCCTGCTGAAGGGAACCATTTTTTTTTTTGTGAAATATTAGCTATGTTTTTCACATTGTAACATTTACTCCAAGTACGTCTTTTTTTCAGTGCGTACTTACACAGAAGTCTTTGCTTGAGGAGTTGGTTTCCTATGAACATGTGGACGAAAGGATCAGGATGTCGGAGCAGAAATCCAGTTTCCAATGATGTGCAACAACACACAGTGCTTTCCATTTTTACACTATCAACTAACTGTTTAGATGAAGCCTACATTTAGGGAAACCTTCATATCAGAAAATTAGCCAGTACCAAGCAGGACAGTGGAGCAGATTTTCATTGAATGGTTAATAGCTAGGCGTCAGTGATAAGCATATGGGTTTCACTTGCAACTCAAAAACATGGGTTTTTGACCTTTTAAGAAGTTGTGGATCACCATAGTTTATATTCAAACTGATTAATTTGTAACATGGTTGTAGCACAAAAGTTTAAAAGGAATTCCAAATGGAAGATACCTTTAAAATAGTGGTGGTTATGCATATTTTGCCATTTATGTCTGTTATATGATCAACTTTTGCAGTATTTAATGAAGTGTCTTCTGTGTGTGTGTATGTAATAGGTTCGGCCTCCAAGACCTCACGTTGTTAAGAGACCCAAGAGCAACATTGCTGTGGAAGGACGAAGGACTTCAGTTTCTAGTCCAGAACAGTAAGTACTTACATACTTTGCAGCTTAGCTTAATTTTAAACTAAATAAAAAAAGGTGGGGGGCGGGGAGAGAGAGAATGAACTACAAACCAAAATAATTTTTTAATGATAAAAAGCTTGGTTTAGAATTTTTGGAGGAGGAATGAGGAAGTATGCAGTAGTACTTTCCAAATGTCCAGTGCTGAGGAAGTGCAGCAGGAAATCACATTGGAACTGGACTAGAGGGCCATGAGGTGGTTGCACTGATCTAATCTGTCACAGAGATTGCCTTGTCATTCAACTCTTAACTGCAGCACAAAGTGATGCATATGTCATAGACATTTTGCAGTACTTGCTTATGTCCCAGTCTGTGGTGGCTTTATTCTCAGTAAAGTGAAATGCTTTAGCTGGTGCCCAAGATTATAGGATAATTGCTGTATCTGAAGGTACTCAAATCCCATAAGAAGAAAAATGGTTTACTTTTTTGATCACACCTTTTTTCCACACATGTATCGCTACTGTCACCACTGTACATGAGGGAAAAAGAGGTGGAGGTTGGATATTTCTCCATCCTCATCCCCTTCCAAGTTACATGAATGGCTAAGTTTTTTCCCAGTCATTTTAGGATATGGGGAGTGGAATTCTGGCTTTTAGATAAAAATGAATGGTCACTTTAAATCCTACAGGTGCATTTATTCATTTTATAGTGGAATTTGGTTGCCCTCTTGTGGAATAGATTGCAAATCCTGCAAAAGGGCTCATGTGCTTTTACAGGGTGCTAGCTGTCCCTACACAAAGATTAAAGGGTTTTTTAAATATTTTTTTTCTTAACGTATAATACAATGACTCACTGCATGGCTGATATATTAGGTGTAAACTTGGTTTTAATTCAGCTGTTTTCATGAACTATGAACTTTTTGTTTTGTAAAAATGATTGATACCAAAGATAAGATGATTCTTTATAGCTATAAACTGACTTACTATTCTTCTTGATCATTTTAAATATCTAACTGTGTACTTAAAAGATCATGTAAATGGCTTACCTAAGAAATAACTTGAGGCCAGTGTCTTTGAAATCGGTAAGGACTCACTAATCCTACTTTCTTTCCTTGGTGTTTACTTAAATTGATACTTTGAATAAGTGAAACATTTTTTAAATAGTAATAAAAGATTATCATGAGGTTTTCCAAAAACTTTTATTTTCTGTCCCTTTAGGAAATAATGTACCTATATTGTTCTGAGCTGAAAATATGCCAGTTGCTTTATCTTAATATAAATATATATATATATATATACACACATTTTTTCTCTCTTGGATGATCCTGCAATGAATGAAAACACTAGTTTATATTTTTGTTGTTACTTGGTAGCGTTCTTACTGCAGATCAGAGGAGATTCTGTGAAAGCAGCGACAGTGCTGAGAGGGTGCTTTTCTTGACCTGAACTTGACCAAAATATTTCGCTTAATTGCACTGATTCAAAAGTTAATTACTAGCTAGTTATGCTTAGGTGCTCATATGTGGGATTTGTTTGTGAGGAGAAGCTTCCGCTCAAGGAGAAGATTCCTTTTATATTTAAAACTAACGCTATCTTTTTGGTTGATTGAAATCAACCAATGATTGAAAATGAAAGCTTCGGGGACATTTCGCAGGATAGCGGATTCATTAGCTCAGACTGTGACTCCTGCGTCCTCCCGCCAGCTGGTGGAGACATCCCCGGGGCAGGGTGGCATTAACTGCTGCGCAAGCCTCAATAGGAGCGAACTCATTTCAGTGCAGCCTGTTTTCCATTTGTGATGTTGCCTGTCATCTGAAAAGTAAACCGTCACGTTAGCTGTCCTTTCAGTTGTTACATTCATTAATGCATTTCTTATGATATTAGGAAATATGTATCTTACCTTACATGAGTTAATTTTTTTAATCTATGCAAAAGAGCAACACTATTTTGGTTGTGTTGTGTGCTCGTTTTCTAATCAAACTTAAAACACGGGACAGTGGGAACAGTGACACCAAAGGACACGCAAATGTCAAATTTAATGATAAATTGTCATTAAATCTAAAATATATAATTTCTTTATTTTATTTATTTATTTATTTTAGTTATAAAATAACAGGAAGAATTTGCAGATGAGAGCTCAGAAAATGCTAGATTACCACCTAGGGAAATACTAAGCATGTGGGACATGTCTCCTTAAACATAAATTAGTTGTTCACAGAAATAAGGTGTTGCATTTTTAACAGAAAGACAGCTTTTTGAGAGCTTTTTTTTTTTTACACCACAGCAAGATTTCCTATTAAATGTCGAATAGGCTTCCAGAGTGCTCTAGGATCTGTCTTCTGTAAGTACTGACTAGCTGGCGTCCAGGGCATGCAGAGTAGGAGGAAATTAAAATAGGAAATCAGAGGGTCAGACTTACAATTAACAGCATGTCAAAAGGCTCTTGGGCTGGCTAAACCCATGTCAGTGCTGCAGCAGTTCATTATGGCTTTCCAGAACTCATGTAGGACTTCGTAGAGAAGCTAATGGCTTTCCCTTCTATCATATGAATGAAAATAGGCTGCAGTGCAATAGTGGGTTATTACACTGAATTTAGTATGAAATCAGCATGATGGCTGTGTTAAATGATACAGGCTCATAAAGCCCATTAAATTCCAGTTGTTGTAACCAGGCTCTTGAAGCTCTGCCACACAGAACTTGCGTATGGTAAAGGTTTTCTATGGCATCACTGCAAGCAAGGATCTCCACTTAGAAAAAAAGCTAAACCAGCAAGTACCTATTTGAACAAGGGTGGCTGGAATCGCAAAGCAAATACCATAGGCTACAGAAGAGAGACTTGCTGTGTTGCTGTGGTTCCTCTACCATGAGAAAATTGATGTAGAAAAAGCTAGATATGATGAAGGTAGTGCCAAGAAGGCAGATGGCCCAGCAAAGGGATAGCAAATGGGAAAGAAATGTGCTGAGAGCGGTCGTGCTTTTTGTACCAGGCCAAGCAAGAACCTTAGCACAGGGTACCCCTTTGGGAACCCTGGTCCTCCTTCCTGGCTCTCCCACTTTTCCAATAGCATGGTGTACAAGAAACTTTAATTCTGGAGCTTATTTCTGCCATCTGGTTTGGAGTGAACCTACTGAACGTGTGCAGCTTGCGTCTGTAGAGATACGGATATGATATCTGCAGGGGAAATTGGTGAAAATGTACTTATTGTTATGAAATAGGATGATAATGTGAAGTGACTTTGTAGGATCTTGCGTCTAGATCTTATCAGAGCAGGCAGAGGTGTCATCCAGCTTGTTCCCACTTTAAATTCTTTGTTCCTATTTCCAACTTTCTAGAAAATGTGTAAGAAGTTCAGAAAAATTATAAAACAGTTAGCTACCTGCCTTTACTGGACACAGTGATCAAAAGCTATTGTTTCTGTTATCTAATTGAATGACTTGCGAGCTTTTTTTTTTTTCTTGCTTTCATTTAAAATTTGCTTTATGCTAATATTTTAATTTTTCTTGGAATATTCTACTTCTATGAAAATTCACAGTATGCAAATTGTCAATTTAAAAATCAAATATTTAATATTTTTGCTAGCTCGCACTCAGGTGTACTGAGTGTTCAGAATGTGCAGGAAGGAATTCCAGCGATGGGTGTATGCTTTGTTCATATTGAATAGTTATTAGGTAATCCCCTCAGTCCCAAGTCTCTTATTTCATACTGGAAAGAAAAAGCCAATGCATCCAAATCCCTCATTCTCTTCATTTTACTGTCTAAGAGGGACAAATTCCTTAATTCCCTAGAGTTGCCATATAGCTATTCTTTAAAATAAAAAATAAATCCTCCCTCAAATTTGGGAAGCCCATTTTTAGGAGAATAATGACAACAAGTCCATACTACCCCCTTTGTATCACAATCTCTGTAATCAGGAAAAAGCAAAACAGTTAATAAAATACACACGTTTAATTTTCTCATAACTGAACTATTTTTAAAAATTATTACAGAATTCTCCTTATTAATGCCCAAATCCCGTACTCACATTTTCTGTATGTATTTTTTCTATCTCAAGTACATTTAGGTGTCAATTAAATTTGAAATATCTACATTTGTCAGCATTTCATTTTTGGCCAGTGTGATGTGCTGCTGATTTGTCCATGCATCCTGACACATGAAAAAAGCTCCTGAGATGCAGATCTTCCTCATTAAAAAAGAAACCCATACTATCATAATGCTACGCAGAGCCATGGAGCGCATCCCCAGCTTTATTGCACTGTGTTTCTGACATGATATTTAAAAAGGAACAGCCACGGCTGTCAGTACTGTCATATGCTAGTGCTAACCGAAGACATGTTAAACTAAACATTAGAAAGAGATCAGCAAGTCATCTGCATGGTAACTCAGCTAAGAGATTAGGTAGGCAGGAGCTGGTGCAGTCATGTGGAGATGATGAGGGTTGTAGCTGTGATGGACACATCCTTTTTTCCCTCTAAGACTGCAGCAGTGCCTGCCTTGTAGCCGGGCTTGCTGTGACCTGCCTTTTCAGAGACAGCTCTTTGTGTAGGAAATTCTAGCAAGTGGTGGGTGGCAGACTGCAGGAGAGTTGGCGAATTGGGTTAATGAGGGAATAGGTACTTTTTTTGGATTCTACTGCCTCAAGCTAATAAAAAATTTAAACTTGGACAATTTTAGACTGTTCATCCCTTATCTTTGACCAAAATGTTTTTTAGAGCACACTAACAGTGAAACTTAAGTGCTTTCTTTTTTCTAATCAGGAGATCCCACTTTCATTTACGGAGTCTTGCAGCAGCAACAAGAACGTGCATATTAATTAATGTGCTATAAATGCAATCTTATTGCACTGATCTGCACTCAAGTGCAACGCATGATTTAGCAAAAAGGATACCGTCTTATTTTTTCATAGCTAGTTCCCAGTTTACTTAATACATACACACAGACACAATGCATTTGAATTTAGCATAGTCTGAAGGCAAACAAAAGGTATCAAAGGCAATGCTTTAAGGGCAACTGCACCAGTGCATCTCTTACATGCAGCTACCAAACATAATGTGTCAGCAAGATATGTGGAAATTCAGTATTGGTGTTGTTCAGGAAAACAATTCTAAATTTGCTTGAATCATGTCAAATGTTAACTTATTCTCCTAAGAGAAAAATACAATATGCATATGTAAGTTCAAAAAATAAATATTTTAAAATAATCTTTGATTTTTAAAATCATTTTAGGTGGAGACATTTGTTAATGTAAATTGAATTTTGGAGGTAATAGCCTTTCTTTTATTAAAAACAAAAAATAAAAATAAAAATTGTTACAGCAAATTTTTCCTAATGCAGTGGCAGCTCCTCACTTTCCCTGGATGCCTATTACAGCACGAGAGGAAAAGAACAGCTATGCAACAGCTTTAATTGGAGTACCACAGACTATGATTTAACACTATCAGCT
Organism: Anser brachyrhynchus; assembly: GCF_964034855.1. Classification (NCBI taxonomy): domain Eukaryota; kingdom Metazoa; phylum Chordata; class Aves; order Anseriformes; family Anatidae; genus Anser; species Anser brachyrhynchus. Next base: position 2,012,128 of record NC_137712.1, read on the forward strand.
GCATCTGCTGCCACCACTATTTTAGACTTTTTATTAATTAGCTCTGACCTGATTGTGAATAAACATTTATTCACAGTGGCAGTTTCAGCCCTATTGAGCTGTCGCTTACAGTGGCCAACTTCTCTTTTTCTTGACCTGATGTTTTGGACTGCTTTTCATATCTTTATTATATAGTTATTTGGCAATTGAGACAAAAGAACTAAGAAACAACAAAGGCTGCTTATGAATACAAGAGCAAATAGAGGTAGTTTGCTAGTATGTCTGTACTATAAAGATGATAAATCAAATTCTTTCTCTTTTTGTCTCTGCTATTGGTCCTGTTCTGATTTCAGCATATCCTCCTCTTACCAGGGATACACATAGCGATGGGAGATACTAGCATTGTTCTACCTTCTTTACAGGATCAGGACATATCCCTTGTTCCACATGATGAGCCTGACTCTGCTTATTCTGAAATAATGAACTTTACTGTGGACATCAGTAGTAGCAAAATTAGGTTCCTATCTCAATTTTTGTGTGTTGCTTTGTGTCCTTCACGATGTGTGTTTTGATTCACTACAATAGCTAGGATATTCTCAGTGATACGTGGTTGACAAAATGAAAATGTTTGGGAAGAGGCCTCATTTGGGGCAATGTTTGCTTTTATGACCCTAGTGATTTCTTTTCCAGACGTGCAGATGATGATGTTCTATAGCAACATCCATCAATGTTCATCAGCCTGTGGGTTGGTCCATAAGACATATGGAAGTGGTTTATAGTGCTGTTGAAAAGAGGTTTTCTCCTGGTTGGTTTTTTTTTTTTTTTCATTTCCACTTGTGCACACTTGGATATGCCAGAATACAACAGAAATGGTGAGGGAAAAAAATAAAATAAACAGAGAGTATTTTCTATATAATAAGCACATATAATTTTGACAGCACTACATGATGTTGTCCTTGAGTTTTAGTAGATAAAAAAGCACTGAGCTATGGTGTAGAGTCCTCTGATTAGTATTGGTAGGTCTCGATGTGCTTTTACTGCTTTCAGTTACTTGTGAAGCATTAGTCTCAATATTTCATTTGTGGGAATGCATTTTCTATAAGCTCTTTTGCAATCCAGAGCTTCAGTGTTTCAGAGGGAATAAACAGTGGCTGTTGCTTTGTACTTTACTTAAGATTAGGATATTTTAGTGTTACAGATGAGGCAGTAATTGCTATTAATTTCTTTACACTTTTCAACCTCTTGGTTCCGGTGTATTTCCATTTAAGTACTCTGCTCCTGTGCTCTTCCTGTTCTTCTAAAGCTGATAGCGCATTTAGTTGTTTAAAGCAGTGATAGCTGCTTTAGAGTCAAGGGTAGAAGCTTCTACTTTATATAGAAAAGAGTAATTCACTGGTTTTAAGGTTAAAACAAAGTGAATCAATGGATCGCTACAATAAAGAATAGAAAAATATTCAAAATTTCAGCAGTCCTAAAATATTTTTCTTTTACCCCCCAACCAGTGTACATTTACCTGAATAGGCATTCAGAGTTAGTTTTACACTCAAGAATTTTGCCACTGTCTTCATGAGGTAGAAGTGCAAATCCTGCATATCTGACCTCTGTGTATAAAATAAAGATGACCAATAGATTCTTGTCAAAAGTCTGGTGAAATGGTTGGGGTTGTTTTGTTTGTTTTTTTATCAGAGTTCAAGTGTGTTTCCAGAGGCACATATGATATCAAATACATACAAGACTGCCCAGCAGCACAGCATGCTATTATTTGTCCAGCTTCTGGATATGCTGGAATTTTTAAGATGATGTTAATGTTTGCCCTAGTTCTGTAATACTTGAAGCCTATTATGACCAATCTATTTGTCTCTATTTTTTTTTTTGGCTTTAATGATCATACTCTTCTATTTGTGCTGCTGAGTCTTCCAAATTGGTATCCCCAGCTCTTTTCTTCAATTGCATGTTTGATATCAGCCCGAGTAAACAAGTTTAAAGAATTCCCAAATCTCTAGAAAATGCAGTGGGGGAATTGCGGGTTTCTGTATTGGCTTCTTTTGCAACGTGGATCTGATTGCAGGTCCTAGTACCCTTCCCAACCAGACAACACCCTAGACATTTTTAGAAGAGTTATATTTTCTGCCTTGAAAGTAGAGCTTAACATGAGTCTGCAGAGCTCTTTACAGTGGCAGTCAGTCACGTTCAGAAATTATTTAGAGCCTACGACTCACTTGGTTTTCTCTCTCCTCTGCAGCTTTGAATGTGACAACTTGGTAACTTACTTTTCTCTCCCTGTTTCCCCCAGCCTTGTAAAGCCTATGCGACACTATACAGTCTTCCTCTCTGAGGACTCTTCTGATGATGAATTTCAGCAGGAAGAGGATCCTGTCTCTGGCTTCTCTGAAAACTTTTTCTTCTCTGCTCCTTTTGAATGGTCTATCCTTTATTCTTTCACTGTATTAATTCAGTCTTTAAACAATAGTTTTTGCATTGGTCAGGGTGCCTGCTCCTATACTTGGAATTTTGGAAATACTCTTGCAGTCTTTATACAGCACTTGATGAATGTTCCGCATTTCTCCTGCTTGTTTGTTTTGGTATTTACAGGCATGCAAAAGCATACTACTGCATGAATCAGTATGCAGCAATGCACAGCTTTATTGTTTTCTGTTCAACCCGAGCTGTGTGGGAGGTAACCCTTCCACTTGCCCTTTGTTCCAATGTGCCGCTTGTGTTCCTGTCCAAACCTTCTGCCGTTCTTCCTTGTACAGTGCTAACTGTGCTTTTTGGATTGTCCTGTGAGCTTTATTTCAGTGCAGTCATCAGCTTTTTCCAGTTTCACTTGCTTGATCGCAGCCTCTCTGTTCTGTCAAGTACTAGATCCTCAGTGACTCAGGGGAGTCATCATGCAGACATCCTTCCAAGGGTTTAGAGTACAACCTGACCTTAAATTATACAAGAGATAGCAAGCGACTTGTTGAGTTTACTCACTGTATTATTTGTATGCAACCTTTTCATTTGTAAGTTGTTGCAGATTGGTAAATTCCCAAACCTTCTTAACTACGTCTTGCCTAGTTTTGAAATACGGTGCTGAGCAGCTCAGCCGTATCGCATCTATAGGAACTGTATGTGTGAGCCTTGGCTTCAGGACTCAGCCATCTCCCCTAGGCACCTGTGCTAGAAGAAGGAGCGTTGCCTGTCAGCTCCTGTTTCCCTGGCCAGACTGCCCAGGGGCCCCAGTGCATCTTTTTGAGATACACTGTCACGTGGAGGGGAGGTGCATGCGGATTCAGCTGTGCTAAATAACTTCATACTGCATATTTGAGCAGAGCACCCCAGAGGGCACTCTCGAGGTAAGGCCTCACTGACGGTCATCCAGAAGATTTGCTCCTCCTACCTCACCTGCCGGACAATTTCTAGGTGGAGAAAGGGACAGGAATTGCAGTGAACTACATGCATTCTTTTAACAAAAGCCCTTAATGGCTTGACCAGAAGCTGCAGAAAGAGGTGCCGTAGTACTGTGAGCTGCTGCTTCAGAAATCTGTGGGATGCCAGAGCGAGGCAGTTCTGGGTACTGGAAGATTGATTGATGCCCCACCACATCCGAGTGCTTGGAGCCTGCCAGCTGCAGTTGTGTTAGACTAGGCTGGAGGAAAGGGCTGCCAGTTTGATACTGGAGCATCCAGTTGCTGAATTCATTGGTGCCCTTCTGGCCATGCTGCCTCCTGCTTGCCCTCACCTTGTTTGTGCCCCCAGCGCTGCTGCAGCCGTGCCTCGGGTGCGATGCTGTCTGCGCCCTACATTTCCCTGGAGCTGCAGATTAGGAGTGAGAGCAAAGCTCCTAAATCCAAACCTGTTTGCAGACCAAGCTAACAGCACTGCGAGAAACAAGGTGGGAACAACATTAGTGGCATGATGGCAACCCCTGTGATGCAGAAGGGGGGTTCAGAGAGCAACAGGGAAGGGACATGACTGCAAGCAGCTGGGCACAAATAGACAGACTGTATAGGATCAGTAGCAAAGGGCAAGAAAAATGTACACGCACTCTTGTGTTTAGGGTAAGGGAGGTCAGGCTACCAAAATGATTTCTGTGCAAAAGATTCCTCAGGGTTTTGGTATTTCTTGCAGTGTGATCAAATGCTTTGCAGATGAGCACATATAATGCGAGAGACTAAAGATACAACCAAGATTTGCAAGATCACACTCTTCCTGAGGACATGTACCATCAGCTGTCTGTCTTGTACTTGCATTATTATACTCTTGTGTTCCTAGCTGAATGCCTATTTATTTGTTGATGAAGGAAATAAGGACTGTTAAGAAATTTGCATGATATAGATGTGTTATAATAAAATATGGAAAGAAGAGGAGGGTTCTTCCATATTATCTTTGTTTTTGGAGGTCTCACAAATATTTTCTTTTAATTGAAATCTTGTTTAAATGCCACGGTAAAACTGGCTGCCAGTCAAATGCCAATCACCACAGATATGTGTGTCACTTCTTGTTATTAATTGGATGTGCATTATGCTGCTGTTCTCTGTACACAGAACTGATATGCAAATCTGCTGTTGTTCATTTTTTTTGCTGAGGTATGTGCAAGAAAAGCATGTTGCTAACTTGGCCTTGGCTTTAAATGTAAAATAGGTGTCTTCATAATGAATTGTGTTGTTTCTTGATAAGATGACACCAGTATAATCATTGGAACTCTGCACAGTATTCCCAATTATTGCAGGAAAACACTGAATTATGTTTCAAGCTGAGTTAGCTTGAAACAAGTGAATGTAAGTGCCTGCAGAACACGGAGCAGTTTGTGGTGTGCTTGCTCTGACTTCCTGCCTAGAAGGACTGAGCACAGCAACAGCCATCTGCCTGGGTGGGAAGGGCCAGCCTGTCAAAATGGAGAGCTAGCATCCGGTTATTCCTGCTCAGAGAGACTTGGCTCATCAGTCTGTCTCTAACTGCATAATCACAGCTTTCCTCTGAGTACTTCCCACTTACATCTTTTTCCTTTCTGAAAACTCTTCGAGTGCCAAGTCATCTTTGTATGTCCTGCCCTCAGTCACTTTGTTCACACACCTGCTGTTCACAAGCCACTGTAATTTGCTACCCAAAAACTTTTTGTAAAGCCATCCAACTCCTTGCTAAATACTTGTTTTGAAAAAAAAAATGAAAAAGACAATTTGCAACTTGATTTCTGTTTTCTTGTCTCATAGGCCTCAGCCATACCGGGCCCTGAAAGAGTCTGATAGTGCTGATGGGGAAGAGGCTGTCAGTCCAGAAAAGGCAAAAGAGCCTCTGCCTCCAAGTCCTCTCCTCTCAAGCAACACCACAGAAATCAACCTCCTTGAAGACATTTTCCCTAACTTAGAAGTAGAAACACAGTCTCAGCCTCTCAGCCAGGCTAAGAGCCTAGAAGACCTGCGGACTCCCAAAGAAGAGGGACATCAGCGATGCACGTTTGACTACCAGGTTTGTACAGGTTTTCATATGCCCTGGGGGAATTTGCACAGAACTAGGGCTGTCTGTCTTCGATTATTCTTTTCGTAATATTGGGTAGGTGCATCCAATTTCCAGCCCTCTCTCCATGTGTTCTGAAATTCATTTCAGAATTAAGAAATTATTGAAATGGGCCTCAGTTATAAAACAGTAACTTTTTTCTAGTAGAACTACAGTCTTTACTTCTAAAGCAAAAAATACTTGCATATTCCTCAGAATCTGTTTTTTCCTATGGCTATCACACGCCGTTATCTTTGAAGCTGATGCTCAACAGTGAGAAGGAATAGAAGGGAATTTTCAGGTCTCCTTGAAATTGCATGTTTTTAATGACCTTCTTTTAATGTGGACATTTTGGTGTAGGTATCAGCTGAACAAACTAGATTGTTGAAGAGGAATGTTCTTTGTGAAGGACATCACTGAATATATGCATCTGAGAAAGTGACAAACTAAAACAGACTAAGAGATATTCGTGTGACATGAAAGAAAAGGATGTCGTTTCTACCTTAAAATAATATTTAATTTTGTGTTGCATCACTTCACATATTTCGTTTGACTGCTTTTTCTATACAACAATTAAACCTTCTCCAATTCGGTACCTTAGATATAGCTGCATACTCCCTATGTGGCTCTCAAGAGATGACACAAGGTATTACAGCTGAACAACTCATTAGAGGCAAAGCTGGAATTAAAACTGCAGAGTCCCGCTTCTCCTTTCCTGTTTGTCCCTCTGGGCTGCATGCAATTGTTCCTCTCTTTCTAGTGTTCACACTCGGCAGACAGATCCTCCTCCACTCATAGCGTGTCGTCACTTTAGGATCGGTGTTGTGATAAGATCTGTGAAAGCTAACATTGTTTTCTTGCAGAGAATGGAACTTGGTGTTGCTGAGAGGAACAGGATTGTACCACCCATGAAGCTGTCTCACCCTTACAACAAGCTGTGGAGTATGGGTCACGATGATATGGCTATTCCTACCAAGTATTCCCAAAGCTCACCAGAACGACCCCTGACTGCACTTGGTAACATGCCGCCAATCACAAGGAGACCCCGGAGTAGAGACAGCATTCTGGCTCCTGTGGAAAAGGATGAATCAAATCCTGCCACTCAAGGGAACATCACCATTCCTAGGCCACAGGGAAGAAAGACTCCTGAACTGGGGATAGTGCCACCACCGCCAGCACCCAGGGCTTCCAAGCATCAGATTCCAGCTGGGCCAACAGAAACTCTTACCACCCACGCTACAGGACGTAGCCATTTGGTTTCAGATCTTATCCCAGAGCCCTTCGGAGTTGGTAGGGTGTCCTTAGATCCTGAAGTCCAGCAGTCTGTAAATTATTCCTCTCATTCATCTCAGCTTTTGTCCAGTGCTACCAGCACTGCAGAGATGCTCCAACCCGTCAAGGTGAAGACAGACAATACTGGTAATGAAAGTGACTACCTTCTTAACCTGCTGGATCCATTAAAAACAGCCAGCTGGCAAAGCAGTGGCCCACAGCAAGGCTCCTGCAGCCTGCAGAGCTCAGCCACTCCACCTTCTGGAGCGGGCTTTGCCTCAGTGGCAAGTGACTTTGTGCCTCCTGCAGCTGCACCATTTGTCCAGTCGCTCAGTTATCCTTCCCCAGTACTGCCACCTTTTTTACAGGCATCTCCTAATCCATTTACACAAACAGTGCCAGGAGCCCTGTCAGTGTCTCTTGTTAGACCCCCAAGGGGCTCTTTCACCCCCACCTTAGGTCATGCTTATAGCTCTAGCTTCATAACACCTAGTTCTGGTTTCTACCCACCACAAAGACCTCAGCCAAACATTTCAACATTGTCCATGCCAAACTTGTTTAGCCAGGCTCCAGCTGTGGCACCAGCTAGCTCCTTACTGCTGCAGAGCCACAGTGCTTCTCCAGCAAGCTCTCTACAGCCAGCGTGTTTAAGTGGTCCTTCTAAATCCAGAACATTACAGGTGGGCAAGTCCAGTTCCAAGGTAGATACCAAGCAAGTACTAGCTCTTCTGTCTAATGAACCTCCTTTGATCCCTTCCAGGCCAGCTAAGGGCTTAGAGTCAATGTTACAATCCTCAAAATCTGAGGAGACAAAAGATCCATTTGAAGATTTGTTAAAAAAGACAAAGCAAGATGTGTCATCCACACCAGGTAAGGTTGAACAGCTCAGAAAGCAATGGGAAACCTTTGAGTAGCGTTCCCGATGGCCTTTTGATGTCCCTTTGGAATTGACAGAGATTTTGTTTTTTTGAGCCAGCATAAAACCAAGCATTTCTTTTATGGCAGTCTGAGCCAGGATGGCTGCAGGACCATCACCACGCTGCAATTCCCATGATTGCTTTTTGCTCAGAGTTTGTTTTGCTGGGGAGTTCCCATGTTGTCCTCATCCCTGCAACTGTTTTCTCACTTTCTGCCACTGAAAACCCCATGACTTTTGCACTGACCAAAGCATGAAGGTAGTTGGGTTTTGGTTGATTTGGTTTGGTTTTCCACACGTAGCTTTTCAGACAGTACTACTGATGCAGAAGTTACTCCTGCCCTTGTATTTTCAGTCCTTAGCACAGCCGGGAGCATGACATAGCACATCGTACTTGTGTTTTCTTGCTGCCTGTGTGAATGGTGTTCAGTTCAGTTTTTCCTGTGTTGCTTATATAGCTATATTTTTCCTTTCACATGTAAAGTGCAGCAAACAAACCAGCTTTGTGGACTGCACTGAGTTAATCCATTAGGCTTAGTCTGACCGAGTTTGTCCTCTCTTGGAATACATTCATCTAGGTCATACTATTGGGTGAGCTTTTGTTGCAATTTTTTTTTTTTATTTCCCTCCCCTAGTAAACTTGACACTGAGAGGTAACAGGGACCTCTCTGGTGCAGAACTGTCGTAATTCCTTGTTGCAACAAAACCGTAGCACAGAGCAGTTGCTCAGGGTTTGGTCCTGCATCTCTGTTGGGAAACCGGAAACACCAGCAATTGATTTTCTTTTGTTGTTGTTTATAGGGTTTTTTTGTTTGTTAAATACATCAGAAAATAGAGTCCATGAAGCATATCCTAGTTCTTATGTATGTGTATGTTAATATTATATATAAATATTACATATGGCAGTATATGAATGGGATGTAACAACATCTTACTTATTAAAAAAAGAGAGAGAGAGAAAAAAATTGGGGTATAAAAGTCCCTGGCTCATGAGTTCAAGTTAAAAGCATACTGACAAGATGCCCAAGTGCAGAGAGATTAAAGCCGCAGCGCTTGTCTGCACAGACAGAAATAAGACTCCAAGTAGAGCTAAGTGATGTAATGCTGGAAGGCCAATGCATGGCAGCTGCCTGTCACTGCTGGACTTCAGAAGTGCTAACTGCTACCTTTAAGCAATGGGATTTCATTCTGGTCTGCAAGGCTCTCCAGTCCTTCAGCCTGTCTTAAAACCCACGATCTTTATCCTGCTTTTGATGAGAACAGTTTGCTGGGCTAACGAGACATTAACTGGACCATGAAATGGACTGCGAGGTCACAAAGTACAGAAATGCAATGAGAAGATTAAAGGGTACGTTCATTCTGATTTTCTAAGACACTTTTCTGTGGCAATAGTATTCTCAAGAAATTTCATATTAGTCTTAGCAACTCCTTTAAAACTTGCTGTCTTTGCAGTTATCATTTTTGTTTTACTTAAGTGGTGCTTTTTTGTTTTGTTTTGTATTTGGGCACAGTCCAATTTAAAACATGTTATTCCAGAAGACATAATCACATTGCCATTAAGCCTTTGGTAAAGGAAATCATTTTGGACACACGGGGAAATTCTTGTAAAGCTTTATCTGAATTATTTCCAATGTATCTATTTTACTCATATACTCTTGGAGGTTTTCTTACTCTAGTGTATGAAAATGGCTGTCTGTGCGTTTGAGTCTGTGCAATACAAAAGAAAAATACTCTTATTATCTGAAATGCCAACAGTTTGGGAAAGACCATAGTATTGCATTAATATTACTCTATTTCTGTAAAGCACTGTTACTTTTACAAGCCATTCAGTTGGATTTGTATTTTCTTTTTGTGTTGGAAGACAGATGGTTTTAGTATTGCATAGTAAAATATTTAAAGTCTAAGACAATAGCTCCATTTTATTTTATACAGTTTAGAATATGAACATTATATATAAATGCAGTCTGTAATTTTCAGATTTCCTTTACTATGAGCTAGATGATAAAAACTTTTACAATTATAATGGATATGTACAAACACCAGATAGTTCTGCATATGATGTGTAATTTGAATTTAACATACTTTTTTTTTTGGTCACACACCGATTATATACTGAGTAGGCGTAATACACATGCTTAACTAAATAGGAAAACACTCAGGTAATTCTGTATCACTGCAAATCATTTTCAATCGCTGATTATTTTGCTCTTCCCGTATTGTATAGTATAAGTCCCAAATTAAATATTTTTTGAAGTTGCTCTTTTTAGTCGAACAAGCACTCTTGGATTTATTTTTAAGTCAGTACTTTTAAGTGCTTTGTAACTAACATTTAATATAAATGGCATTAATCAGCCTTCGTTTTATTTTGAAAGTGGGAAGGGCGGAGGTTGAACGCACCTCTAAGATCAAGGGGTACAAGGCAGCATGGTGGTGGAGTTTGTGTCCTTCCTCACCTCCTGAATAGTTGTCTTACTTAAACTCAGGAATTCCTGTAATGCTTAAGCCCTAATAGTGCCAAACATAAACAAAGTGTGCCTGGGAGAGCAAGCTCAGATGTAAAACATTTCTTTTTCTGATGTAGAAGTATTTTTGATAGTTGTAGTCATCTAGTATAAGAAGTGTTATTTTTACTTCTTGTCTCTTATTTTTCATCAATGGCTTTTAGGTCCAGCTTTATACAGTTGCCTGTACTGTCCATACTGTTTGCTTGTTTGGTACCACTTATTTACAGATGTTTTCCTCTCTTAGAAATAGCATTTATTTAAAATTAAAAAAAAAAAAAATGGGGGGGAACCCAGAGTTTAAGAACTGTTGTAAACCCGTATTTATATTGTTTTCACTTTATTGGGTTGGAAACGTGTTAGACATTGGAATTGGAAGCTGTCAATCAGACCTACATTTTATCTATTATAGTGAAGGCTACAAGTTATAACTACTATTACTTTGAATTATTCCGTAAAGGAAAAGAAAAACACTTTCCGTGCTGCAGTTCAACAGGCTGCTCCCCGAGCTCCGGCCGTGTAATGCTCTCCTGCCAGGAAAGGGCTCGCAGCTTGCCCTGCAGCGGGTGCAGCACTGCCACCAGACACTTACAAGGTAAGGAGTCCAGCTGGTCCCAGCCCCAGCTTCTGCCTCTTGCTGTACAGCTGGGGATTGCAGAAGAGATCTTCAGGCCACTGGAGGGGAGATATCTGTGTAGGCTTTTGATGTAGGAAAGGGTCTTCTAAAAGCTTAAATGAGACTTTCCTTTGATATTCAGTCCTGGTTCTCTCCAGCCGTGCTGGGTTAGATAGGGTGGTGCAGACAGGAGTGTTTGTCCCCTCTGGCTTTCTCCCTTCTCCTGAAGAGTGCTGTCCCCCTTTTCTCCAGAATAGGATTTTTGCTGCTGCAGATATCTGTCCTGACTCAGGCCAGAGATCTACGACTCTTAGGTATGTCACAGCTCTAAATGCAGTCTGATTGTGTGTCTTTGCTCATAAATCCAAGGGTTAATAGTATCACTGCTAGCTTTCCTTAGCAAGTAAGTACATGTAGTATGTGTGTAATAACACGTAGTAGCATGTGCTTCAGTACAGGTGAAGAGAGAAAGCAATCACAGGTCATGGTAACTAAGTCTATTTTTATCCAATTTTTATTGTAAATTTCTTTTGAGGGATATTCTATTTTTATTTATTTAATTTTTTTTTTACAAATTATAAAATTTACAATTACAAAAGATCAGGACTGTGACCATTAACTACAGCAAATCCAGTTTTGTGAAAAAATATATTTAAAAATTAAATATCAAAAGAAAGTTAGGTTCATTATTGAAAAAACTTACTTTCATAAATTATTTTTGCAGAAATGCTCAAGACACTGACAAAAATATTTTAACACTTTTACTAGTACTGGCTTTGGGTGCTTGAAGTACAAATGTCTGCTCTCCTAATCCCGTAAAGCGACTGAGCAGCAGTCTTCCTGCTGACTACCCAGGAACAGCAGGGGATGCAGACAGATTCACTGCTTGCAGTTTGCTGGGTTTTTAGGTGTCTTTACTATTGTGGGGATTGTAGCTACTTGTTGCCTTTCAGGATAGTTCAGAAGCTTAGTAATATTCAGCTCTTCCAAAACAATTCTGTTTTTCTTCTTCTCAAAATAACACAGGCTAGAGTAATATTGATTGATGATATTTAGATCCTGTTGCTGCCTTCATTTTTCTACATTTTTAAATCTAAGAAAAAATGGAACAGAGCTAAAAAGTCAAAGTACACACCTCTCCCAGCAACGACCTAAAGTTTAATCAGGCCTGAGATTTGGGAACCTAAAGCATATTCTAAGCTTGCTGTGGCTTTACTGTATCGTATGTCATTATGGGATAAAGGAAAACACACCTACCTTCGCATTTAAGTAAAGGCTTAGATGCAGTTGCGCACTGGCAGGACACAGGGCATTCTGCCCGTGGCTTCTGGACCAGCTCACTGATGCTCGTGTGGGGTCCGAGTCCTTTCTCATCAGGAGATAACCCCAAACACCACCCTTAAGACAGGGTAGTCTCACACCAAGGGTGAATTTTTGTTTCCCTAGAGACACAGTAACCAGCTCTGCATGTGGGGTCCTCCCCTTCAGACCTGCTCTGCCAGAAAAGCCCTGCCTGCTTCATTGCTTTAGTCCTGTTCCCCAGATGCTGCTGGGCAAAGTTATACTCACCATTTTCTTAAGGTGTGCAGTTTAACTTGTTTCCCTGTAGCGAGGTTAGTGGGCACTATAGCTGTCTCTATTCTAAAAGTATGTTAGACCTTCCTAAATAGTATCTGGAAAATACACAGAGCAAATCATCCATGTTAAAAGTAACAGCAGTGTTACTGCTAATAAATAAAAGTGATAGCAAGCTCCCTGACCTGAAATACAGACGTGAGCTAACCTATCAGTACTATGTCCAATTCCTTCTCAAGCCACAGCCAGCGTGGGATCACCACTTACTCTTTTAACTTCTAAATATTAGAGAAAAGTGACTTTAAAGACAAAACATTAATTGCCTCACCTCCTAATGATTTCTTGTGTTCTGTTTCTCCAACTATTTCATTCTTCACCTTACATCCACAGTTGCACACATGCAGAAGACCTGTTCTTAATTGGACAACTCTGATCAGTAGTTTCATCTCTTCCCTTTGCTTAGAATTACAAAAAAAGAGTTTACAACTACAGTTTAAAAAAAATCCAAGAGCAAAAAAGCATAAAACAGTATAGCATTGTCTTCCTGTGGCAATTAACTACAGTGTGCATATTCACACCCTGCTTATTAATAGTATTTTGGAGATTAAAAAGCAGATACTATTTTCTAAATATTTCTCACAGATATTTGTAGTAATTATTTTGAAATGCTACTGATTTTAAGCCTTATTTGGCCTGCTCTGCTGCAGTTTTTGCTTTGACACATTACGTTAAAGACAAACGTGCACATCCATAAGCTAAAACAGTAATAAAGGAGCAGTAAAGCCAAAATACTAAATATCCCTTTTGGAGCAAAGTGGAAAATGAATGCTGTGTCTCACTACAACAACAAACCAGTTTCATGTTAAAGGTCAGTATATTAATTAACTAAATTCCACTCTTCTGTATCGACAAGCCCAAAGCTGGCTGTCCAGAAGGCTACAAGTCTTGAAAAATGTCCTTCACCCCCTTCTCACACAGGTATCACTTGACATTCAAATGTTAAAGCTCTTACTAAGGACTATTGTGTGGTCATGCTTTTTAATGTCAATGCCTGAGTCACTGCAGTCTGCTCTGTGTGGATGGCAGATACTAGACTAGGAACAGACTGAGGAGGAAAAAAAACAAACCACCCAGCCTGCTAATGTCAACATTGTAGTCTGATCAAAGCAAGTGATCTGTTTTTTTTTTTTACATGTAAGCATCCTACTTTTAAGAATGTTAATAATGTAACTGGTCAGGCAGTCTTAGAAAGGCACTTAATATATTCCTATGGTTTAGTCTAGTCTTAGGAAAAAAGCTTTAGTAGAAGCACACTATGCATACTGGTACTTCACTGCGGTCCTCTTGTGGAAAGACAGCAGCGGCTCTAGGAGTTACCTTCCATCAGTCACCTGCCTTTGCATTGCAGATGTGGCAGAGGCACACTGTTTTTGAAAGAAGTGTAATTTCTTAATACACTGAGTTGTTCCCCACCCTTAGACCTTCCTCACTTCGCTGCATGGTGCTGTGACCCTGACTGCCAACAGTGACAGTTACTGCAGAAATGACGGATGGATGCAATCGGTAAGGCTGGCAGCATACAGCTGCCTCTACCAGCTCACTAGGGACCTGTGGCACTATAGTGTTAGGGGTCTATACACCTTACCTCTGCTGTGCCATAGCCACTGCTTGCTTCCTTGCTTTCACCACTGCCTCCAGGGCTTTTTTTTTTTTTTTCCTTTTCTCCCCAGACTTTACTGCTCTTGCTTGCAGACCAATTTTATACAAAGCTTTTATGGATGAACTGGAATAACATAAAATTACCAAGCTCATTTAAGCAGTTGAATCTTACTGCCAAGTTAACAGCAAGCACTTGCCTGTGTCCTGTAAGTAGCTTAAAGCAGTACAGACCTGTCCTACAAAAAAAAAAAAAAAAAAAACAAGTTGGCCTAAGACCAAAATGCTGTAACAGTTCCTTGACAGTGAAAGGACGACACAGCACCTGTGACCCCACTCGTTATATCAGCCTCTCCGTTGGTGGCAGCTTGATTACGTTCCACATTTCCACTCGAGCCCCATCTTTTTCCTGCCGGCTTGGACTGTATCTTCCCTGAGTTGCTCTCCTCCTCTTCATGGCAATCACCGTGGCTGCACCAACTGCAAGGAGAAGGGCAGCCCCTGCAGCCCCAACTGCTCCCACAACGGAGGAGTTACTAAGGTGCGCCCACACTGGCTGCTGTGGTAGAACAGGGTGTTACTGAGAGCTTCCACGTGGACAGCACGGCATTTCACATCCCTCCTCCCCATCCCCACTGCCTCACTAAACTGCATGGGTACTGTCAGAGTGATGACAGCAATGCTCGCCCTGAGTTCCCCCACCCACTTTCCCTGATTAGGTGCTGTAGTCCCTGCTGTATCACACGAGTCCAGGCAATGCAGAAGCTTTCCTGCTCACCCCCCCCCCATGCAAGGCACAAGTTCAGTACCTGGCACCAGAGACTGCGGCTAGCTTCAGCACTGGTCCACAAACCCACGTCATTCTGACTGCACCTTTCTTGTTGGTACCTATGGGAATGTCTAACAGATTACTTCATAAAAATTGATTTGTACAATGATTTCAGTAATTAATGACAACTCCCTGAAACAGTGTCCATCACAGGGCAGGAGGTCACAGCTGCTGTTGCTGTTGAAGATTTGAAAACCTCATATGCCTTTGAGTGTGTTCAGTTGTTAACAAGAAAAAGAGCAGAGTATATAAAGTAACTGTAAATATCCTCCATCCAACTCTCCTTAAAACTACATAGAGACCTTTGTCTGTAAGTTACTGCCCAATTTAACCCTGCCTTTTAAAGCAGATTTAAACGTGCCATTGCTGCATGAAAAGTGGAATGGAGCCAGAGGAACTTCAAAGCCGGTGCACTTCAACAGCTCCTACCTGGATAGACATATGGGGGCAGCCCATGGGGCAGGACAGAAGGGAGTAAAGAGGCTCACTATGAGCCAGTGGTGTGCAACTGACTCAATTAAATGAAACCAGCTAGAACAGCTATTGCATATACAGTCTGCCTTGTACGTCTAAATCCAGGTCTTCATTACCATGCCTTAAGGAAACCGAGATAAGAGTGGATCTGCTGTTGCAGGTGCTGGAAAAAGATCATGGTCAAAGCAGACCTCACAGGTACATCTGCTTGTCAAGGTAGTGCCTATATTAACCGCTCTTCAGGTGGCACCTTTAGGACACTGTCCATCTCCAGCCGAGCTCCTGCCACTTCTTGCTGACTTGGGCTGTAGGTTCCCTCTGACTGGCGCCTCTTCCTTGCAGTGAGAATCATGAATATGAGACCAATACTGAGGAGCAGTAAAGAGCCACAGGCTACAGGGACAGCTACTTCAATTAGTGGGGAGGGGAAGAAAGCACCTGGAGTCCCTTTCTGTAAAAGAAATTAATGGAGAAACAATGAAACTCTAGTGGTTACAATAACTTAAGTTGAAGAGCCCAACATAGTCAAAGTGAAGGATGTAAAAAGAGAGAAAAAAAAAAAAGCAGATGTGTACCTGAATGGAAAAGGACAAGCACAGCGTTTGAGGGCACCTACACAGGGAATGCTTGTTTAATCTCTCAGCAAAATGTCTTTTTTTTTTTTTTTTTCAAATGGACCACTTTTTATACAAAGAACAGCTAGTAACAACTTCTGAAATTTTCTTCTAATTAAAAACGAGTGACATTCATCAATGATAGTCTTCAGCAGAAAGAAGTTGAAAACAACATGCAGCAGGAAGGGGATGATGTTAAAGTCGGTACATGGATGGGAGATGGAGAAGACAAAAGGCCCAAATACAGAGCAGAGAAATGTAGTCAAATGAACGTTCTTCAGCTGCTGGTAGAATTAAGAGTAGTATGGAGCACGACAATAAAGAATGAAAAAAAATGTGGAATTTTTATCATTAAAGAAACCTTTAAAATTACAATATGCCTAACAATGGGAAATATTTCTTACTGTTAAAAATAGTATCTGCCACCTAACAGATAAAAGCAAAAGAATTCAAGCTCAATTATCTACAGCTTTTGGATGCCATGCAGTCTCTGCCCACGTCACACAGCAATACACAGAAGGAATATCCCCAGACTACCTGGAAGTCCTTCTGCCATTTCCAGTGACTGAAACTGAAGTCGATTCTCTGAGAGTGCCAAAACTCAAGCCACGTGCTACTGGTTAGTTCTTGGTTTGCACAAGCATGCAGATTAGTCACACAGTACCAGTGCTACAGGAGGTTTTAGAAGTCTGCTCCTACTGCCTGTTGCATGCTCCTTACTTGCTACTGTTGGTGGGAGGGAGGAAGAGCGAGAACGCAGCTGACCCCTCTGCTTCTACAGCCACCATTAACAGCAAACGCCTGTCAGCCGCAGTGTGTCCTTCTCCCTGCCCCCCCACCACAGGCACTGTCCTATTAAGAGGGAAAGGAAAGACTGTTCTGCAAAAAAGTAATGCAGATGGTGAGAATGAACAGAAGGAATCTACAAGAAGTGTCTTTGAACAGAAGAAGCGGAGGTACCTGAAAGAATCTATGCACGTAAACTGGAAGTGTCAGGAGCGACCTCATGGCACATGCACTATACGAGCCTTAGTAACAGCAACAGCAGCAGACCCCACCTTGGTGCGCAGTCTGTTCCATGCAGTATGGGTTAGTGCATTCCCAGGTTACCACACAAGCCACCTGTCCATGCAACATCTTTACAGAGAAAAAGTAAGCGTATGATTTAACAGCTTCCATGCAGGAAGGATTCTGGGCTCAGACAACAATACTTCCCTTATGGAGAAAAAGTAAAGCATCACAAAGGCTGCCCATCTGGTCAGAAGCAGACTCAGCAGAAAGAAGCATGCTACATTTTCACTTAGACTTGAATCACACTTAGCTTGATTTCATCTGACTTCCTATCTCAAACACATCTATTTCTACCCAGATGATCTTTGGAGAGAGAGAGACGCTCATGCAAGACAAAATGCTAGCTCAAACTCCATTCTCTAGGAAACTGGGAGGCTGTGCAAGGTGGTGAATGGAAAGTATTCCACTCATTAAAAAAGTATTTAAAAAGTATTCAGTATAAAAAAGTATTTTTAACCCTTTAACAACTGAATATCTCACTTTTGAGACACTGTCCCTTTATTTGGTACATTACACACCTCTGTCACACCTTGTAACCCAGTCACTCAGCTGGCTCAGCCATTTCCAGTTTTCCTGCGATTTGTGCACTTTATATTACCCAACAACTTCCTATTTAATAGAAACTAGAGAAGTTTTCATTCACTGTTAACTGGTCCTCCCCACCCCTTCATATTTTTTGTCTATTCTTACCTCCTTATTTACACTGTGAAAGTGAAAACAGCCTTAACAATCCACAAGACTCAAATTTGCTGCCAGTCATTACTGGCTTTGAATCAAATTTGTCTTCTTTGTTCTTATTTTAAAAATGATGTAACTAAAATCTCTAGTTTTCTTTTTGTACCACCGCTATGAGCATAAGGCAGGTAAGTAATATCTCCTTTTTGTAGGTCCAACTGCAGTAGTTTGATTATTGTCCAAGGTAAAAATCTAAGGGAAGTCCAAGAGACAGCCCTGGAAACCATCTGGCAGAACATGCAGATTCTAAGAAGTATTTGCTGCAATTACTTGTATGCTGAAGACTAACATACAACAGCATTGCCAAAAAATTTATTTCACACTTCATGTTTTTTTGGTGCCAACTGTGCTTACCAGTGCGCTTTAGCCAAGACACATACAATATACAGGCAGTACCACTAATGCCCTACTACCCAAGGATTCTGCTGAGCCTACTTCTGCTGCTTCTCACAACTCAAAGTTTGGAAGAACAGACAGGAGCTTCCAAAAGCAAAGATGAGGAAGTGCTTACGTTAATGTCACAGCGCTCTCCAGTGTAGCTGGCACTGCACAAACACTCGTATTTGTTCTCAGAGTCTTGACATGTACCTCCGTTCTGGCAAGGATTTGGATCACACTCATTTATATTAATTTGACAACTGGAAAAGAAAAGCGTGTTAGAATTAAATGAAATTTCTCATATGTTTTTGTGACATAGAACGCAAGATCATACAGCCTACAAAAGCCTCATTTGTTTGAAAAGCTCCTGTTGCATCTTTTTCACGTGCTTTCTGCAGGGTCCAGCAACATGGAAGTTTTACCCTTTTGCACCAATCCTCCTTTTGTCATTTCTGAATGATTGAACCCAATAAGGTTCTCTAGTACAGTTAACGAATCCTCATGAGGCAAAAGAAATAGTTGGAAGCACTCCATACTGTGAAAACTGGTTATGTGAGCAGTATCATACCAAGCCCACCTCTTCTAAAAATAACACCTGGTTTACAATTTTGGAGCAGTTGTTTGAATGGCAAAAGGATATATGAGAGGATGAAACATTTGAACCTGTTCAGGTATCCCATGGATGTAAGAATCAGAGCACAAGCTCCTTTGCAGAAAAATAGCACGTACTTCCTTCCAGTGAAACCAGGCTTGCAACTGCAGTTGGCTCCCCAGGTCTCGGTGATGCACGTGCCACCATTCAGACAAGTGAAGTTCTTACCACACTGCTCAGGTGGGAATGGCCATCTGGGAAAAACAAAAGGCAGCTTTTAAAGCTCGGATACAGTGGAGACTGTGCTGACAAGGGTCATAAGCATAGTCACTGCTTTTTGTAGGAAGGACTTTGACACAAGTTGAGAAGGGAGAAGTGTCAGAAATAATCCATAATATCAGCATATAATTTTAAACGTGCCCAGAAACAAGTTTGTGCTGCTAGCAGAATATGCACAAGCACTATCAGTACTAGGACTCTTCTCACAGTTTCCTATTCCTGCTGAGAAAAATATATGCAGAGACAGGAATACCAAATTGGAATACCAAACTGTAGCGCAGCTAGGCCACAAAAAGAATAATGCATGCACTAGGTAATTATCTGCACCAGAAACAAAGTAAAACAGGAAGTTCAGCCATGTAAGCATCTATCTCATTGTTCAATTTGAACAGGCACAAGTATATGGAAGTCTAAAGAATATGTTGGTTCCTGCTTCCTTTACCAATATGAGACATACCTTTGTGACTAACGTATGCTGGAGTTTTTCCAAACAAATACAAGTGCTATAAATATAAACCTTATGTACCATTTTCAGCACAGATTAGATTGTCTCTCTCCTGCACACTGCCCAGAAACCCATCCTATGTGGGACCATTCCTAGCACTCTAGTGCATTCAGTACACCTGAAACTTTAGAACACAACCTGCTTCCATCCTCTGGGGGCCATGAGGTTCCTTTCAGTTCATAAGCATGGAAGTGGGTTGGCTTTGTTAAATCAGTACAACAACATGTCAGATGGGTGTCAAATCCTAGAGAAGATGGATTTTTATAGGAGTGCAAGATGGATGTGGTGATGGGCTATAGTACTTGCACTTTAAACAGCTCTGAAATGTAACATGAGGATGACCCGCATAAGAAAGAAGGCTCCTTATCCTGTGGCCAAGAACCTTTCTGTGAGGATTTGGACCTGGACAGCACCTTCAAATTAACAGCAGAATTTAGGTGCTATATCTACCAGATACCCACAGTGAAAATTTTTCCTGGAGTGTTCCAAAGCAAAAGTCCAATTTATCTGGGGGCTTCTCTATCCCCCTTCAAACCAAGCAAGGCACCTACTCGCAGCGAGGTCCTGAAAACTGTGGCAGGCACTTGCAGGAGTAGCCATAAACCCCATCAATGCAGGTGGCTCCATTTTGGCACTGGTGCCGCACACAGTCATCCACATTGATGTCACACTTCTTCCCAATGTATCCCCGGAAGCAGTCACACTGAAAATCTGCTACTGCATCAGCACAATTGCCATGAACACAAGGGTTTGGCTGGCAGTCGTCAATGTTAGACTCGCAGAGCAGCCCACCCCAGCCAGCGCTGCAGGCACAGCTGAAGGAGTTGAACAAGTCCTGGCAGGTGCCGGCGTTGAGGCACGGGCTGGACGCACAAACATCAGCCCCCGTGCAGCCCAGCTGGACGGTCCTTCTGCTGGACTGCTGAAACTGTTCTGGTTGAGGGTACGAGAGGTGGGCAGTGAATGGCAGGTAGATACCCCCTATCTTCACTTGTCCGAGGCAGCCAGTGAAGTTTTCACCTAGAACAATCAGTGCATTGTTCTTTAAGAAGTCCAAGTTCCCAGCATTTCCCTGCAGAGTCACGTTAACAGACCCATCCAAGTGAACCACCCATCTGGAGGAAAGTGCAGACGGCTCTTCCATAGACACAGAGATTGTGTGCCAGGCACCATCCGTGACAGACTTCTTAGTCAGGAAGCTGACACCTTCAATACTGTTCCCACTCCTGATGTCAACAAGGAGGGAGGAGTTCTTAATGGCTATCTGGAGGGAATCCACTTCTTCCACAGCCCAAAGCAAAACAGCATCTTCGTCCCTGGTTCTGAAATCCATGTGGAGGCTGCTCAGCGTTCTGGTCACTGATGCGTTGGTGGTAAATTCAATGGCACCGTCACTATTAAATGTTGCATTAGCCAGACCTATAAATAAAGGGGTAGAGCATCAGGGATTTGAAAGACAGTAGGTGTAATATTAGAGACAGACCAATGGCGAACTCTTGGCGGGTTCCCTCCCTTAAGAATCATGTAAGCTTAGTGTGAGTAGGATTACAGGCCTAGCAGCTGGCATCATTAAAGCTCTTCCTGTTTACACTTACACTTCTAATAATAATATCCAACTCTTGTGTACCGATTTTTACTCATTAGTGTCACAGCACAGCACAAAAATACAACTATCCCCCTTATGCTAGTATAGAAAAACTAGAGTGTAAGTCAGGAAAGTAATACATCAGAGGCTGCTGAGAAGTGGCAGAGCAGGGAACACACCAACACCGAGTTCAGGACATTTCGTAGCCTCCAACAACATTCCCTCCCCAGCAGGGAATCATTAGCTAACTAGCTTTCTTCATTATTCATGGTTCTGTCTTAGGTGAAAACAGACACATTTGCAACACTTAATTGTGTCTTATTTGGTCAAACAACTGAGACTCTTGAAAGGGAGGAACATTATGGAAAACAAGATGGCATTGCAGTGATGATAAGGCAGGCGTAACAGTGAACTGGCTCCTCCCTGATAAAGTCATACAGAACTGTCATTCTGTCAGACAGAAAACACCTTTGAGTACAATCTTTGCTCTAGCACAAAGTGGTGGTAAATCCATAAAATGCATGCTGCCTGAGAGTGCCTACTTGGGCATCATTCCCAGCTTGCTAATTGCAGCACTGTTGTTGCAGCACGTGTTTGTGTTTATTGCAATAGTATGAATGAGAAATACTGACTGTCGACACTTTACTAACACACACACAGACTTTACTAATACATACACAGGAAAACAGTACTTACACACATATCCTGCTAGAACGTCTATACATGTAGTAGCTTCAGGACATGGGTCACTTTCACACCAGACTCTCTCTTCACAATATTTCCCAGTGAAATTTGCTGGACAGCTACAATGGAAATCATTCCAAGTGACGATGCATCTGCCACCATTCTGACATGGCTCGGACTGAAAAACAAAATAGTGCAATGCAGGAGCAGTGCAATTCATGTTCAGATCTATGAGAACTTGGTAGAAAGAAACGTGACAACAGAGATTACTACAAGCAGTGTTTGAATCAGAAATAAGGATAATTAAAATAGTGAATCAATGGTAGGAAAAGAAGCACAAGGGTCCTTATGCAAGCAGTTCCTGAGACCATGCCTCTCCCTACAGCCACTGCTGATTGACAGAAACTCTCTAGACAGAACTCCATCAGTTTGGAAAAGGACAGCTGACAGGACATCTGCAAGGAACTTGTGCTTCGGAGAACATCTCACCCACTGCTACTGGTCTGCACATGCTGAACTTCAAGCTGTTGCAAAATCTACAGATTTCAGGTGCACACACGCACAGCAGTCAGGGTTTGGGCACCAGTCCTCATCGCTCTGTCAAAGAGGGGTTTCACACATATCACACCAGGCAGTACAACGTTACTATTGACGGTTTGTATCTAGTTATTTGAGAGAAGAAAACACGCCCTTGCTTGCTACTATTCTTGTTGTTATGGCCTCTGATATGAATTATCTACCAGAGTCTGCTATTCTTCAGATTAGTTTTTTGGTTCTTTTTGTCTGTGTGTGTTCAAATCAAAGCAAACAGCTGCCCAAATCAGTAATATTACAGGACGTATGAGGGAGTTTTTCCCATAGTTTCACACTAGAGAAGTCTGCAGCTCTCAGATTTGAAAAGTTATCCTATGAAAAGAGGATAGAGAGACAGGAGTTACATCGTGACAGTGAGGTCTAAGAGTACAGATGTCCCGTTCTGCTTCCCCTTTCTGCTAGTAACAGTTTTCCTTTCCTGCCTGAGCAAAAAAGGAAAAATAAAAAATAAAAATCAGACAGCACGGAAATAATGGTAATCTATCTACTAAGAAGCCTAATGAAGTCAGGTAATTGCTGATTAATTACATAAAATTGAGAAAAGTCATCATAAGCTAAAGGCAATTCTAAACTATTAGAAACAAATAGAAAAGGCTCCAATCCCTGCAGGTTCAGCCTCATTTAGTCAAAGTATTTGACATCTCATGACATCAAAACACACTACAGCACTATTATAATACTTAACACCCCTACAGCAACACACTGTGCAAACAGTGCCTAATTATAGCCAACTAAAGTAACCAACATTTCACAGAAGGAATGAAAACAAAACCACCAGACACAAGAGGAAAGGTGTGAAACAGGTGAAAGCAGCTGTAAAGCTCCTGAGAGCCCCACAGTGTTCTGTCACTGGCAGGACACACCTAATGCCAGAGAAGTGACAACACTTCATAGCACCACGAGCAGGAAGGACAACCATTACGGAGCGTAGCTCCCCTACATTTAAATATGGTGGCATAAAGGAGAGGCAGCTTCCTCTAAGGGCACCATGAGGACAGTTCCTTGAGCTGTTGGTGCTGAAGCGATGAATTCCTGAGTGAATCACAGAATCATCTAGGTTGGAAGAGACCTCCAAGATCACCTAGTCCAACCTCTGACCTAACACTAACAAGACCTCCACTAAACCATATCGCTAAGCTCTACATCTAAACGTCTTTTAAAGACCTCCAGGGTAGGTGACTCAACCACTTCCCTGGGCAGCCCATAAAAGAGGAGGCTGTAAAGGGAACTAGAGAAAACTTGGTGCTTAAATTGTGTGTAGGATATAGAGTGAAACAAGCGTGTCTGGGACCATGTACTATTTCCTTCAATACTTTAAAAAACTCATTTTGCTGGTAAAAGCAGCAGTCAAACAATTTTATAATCACAGACCTATAATAAACTACTGCACACATGTAGAGAGAAACAAGAGACTTCTTACCTTGCAGGTGTCATCAGAGATGCATCCATTTACCAGATTCACATTTTGTTCCTGTGGGAGACTGTAGTTCTCAACCTGAAAAAAAACTATTCTGTGGTTGTTCAGCTGGATGTCTTGCAAACAGCCTTTAAAGTAGCCTCCCCACGCGTCAGCGCTGTCTGGGTTAGGACGCCCACCGATATACACTTCATAGCCAGCTAAAAGAGGTGTTCCTACAAGGTGTCCCAGCTCCACGTATGTGTCTGATTGGTGGGCACCAACAACTCCTCCTTGGAAAGACAGAGCTACCAAATGTCTTCTCCCATCAATTACATTTTCTGGGAATGTCACAGTATCTGTAGATAACACCTCTATCTTTAGCTTGCCATTCTTCAAGTATATAGTGAGGCAAGGGTCTGTTTCATTGCTGATTTGCAGCAGCAAACCATTAGGTTTCAAACTACGAATGAAAAAGGAGATGTTGAAGTCAGCACCAAGGCTATCAGAAAGGATGAAAGAGGCAAAGCTAGTAGAATTCTCCAGGCCAAATGTTGCTGCTGGGCGCTCTGGAAGAGAAAAAGAAACGTGCATCAGCTCCATGACAAGGGGAATGCAGCTGGCACAGGGCACTGTAACCTCTGTGAATGGGACAAGACCTTTCTTCCCAAGATTTTCAACGTGTATCAGGGTAATTTTGCTTCCTCCCCACACAGGTCTAAAATTAGGATGTAGGCGAAAGTGTCCTTGCTTTCTCTGGAGGGGAAGAACTTAGAACACACAAGTAGCAGAAGGGGGAAAAGCAGATCTAGCAGAGACCTTGCCACCCAGCAGATTTAGTCAAGGACTTCTAAACCACCAAGTTGCTTTTGAAACTTGTAAATTTGGTAACAGCAGAACAACTTTGTACTTGCTATATTTAGGCTCAGGAATTAAACAAAAATGGGCAATATTAATATAAGCCTTGCAGGAACACAACAGTGCAAATGGGTGTGGTTTTAACTGCAAGTTGTCACAGAGCTTCCTTTAACACTATTTTATTTATAAAGCAATACATTCCTATTAACCCTAAAATAAAAATCAAGCTCAGCTTTTTGTAGTTCAACAACTTCCCTGCCCTCCTACAATCACTTAGATCTGATACAAAGATCTGATACAAAGTCAGAGCCTCAACAAGGAATTGTGTCTGCACCACAAACCTGACAGTCTTTCCTGCAGGAGCAAGTGACAGACAAGGGATCAATGAGAATTTTATTTACAGAGGCATTTGCTTTATTCTTCTCTCTGGTCAAGTAGAAAATACTGCTTCTGGAGCTAACATCAATGCTTATCTAGTATCTTTGAAGCCCCAGTTGACAGATGAGCTGGCAGATGTAAATCCCGTGGCACTTACCGTAGGAGCACGCAGGGCCTCCGTATGGCCTGGAGCAGTCGCACCTGAACGTTGCCCAAAGGTCCACGCACAGCCCTCTGTGAGAGCAGGGCCTGGAGAGGCACCACTCCGTCCGGTCACAGCCCAGCCTCACTGGGGACGACTCGTTCACCGGGAGATCCACCGGCAGCACAGCTTCAGCATCCACCTGCACGTCTTGCAGGCAGCCAACAAAGCCCTGCTGGCTCTGTGTGTTGCTGGCCATTGGATCCGCAGCACCTCCGATATACATGCTGAGGAAGGCATGCGGGATGGAAGCCGTGCCGTGAGGGACAGAAGAGCTCCGCAGGCAGACACCTGCTTCACAAGAGTCATGCCAGAGCTTTAGCTGCAAAGTGCTCTGCAAAATAACTTCGACTTTATACCAATGGCCATCATCAACTCTCAGCCCCTCCAGGAGCAGCAGGTACCCAACATCCTCCCTCTTCAGTCCTGCATGCAGAATGCCATCAAAGAGCTCCAGGAACAAGTATTCAGCTTCATGGCCTCGGTAAAAAAGGATGGCGCTGGGCAAGGTGGTTCGGAACCGGAGGGACACACTGGGAAGCTGATCTCCTGCTATCTCCCTCCTGCTCTGATTGTTCACGGGCAGCTCAATGAGGAGATACCCTCTGGAAGCAAAGGAAAATGTTGTTGGTGTTGAGCATGTGGCATCAAAGAAACCAGGCTGGCACTGGCACAGGTGGCCGTGGCTCTCAGCTTGGTAGGTGGGGATGCACAAAGCCTCATTTTGGCAGTCATGCGTCTGGCACCCAGTGAGCTTGACAGAGCAGTTCTTCCCTCCCCATACAATGCCATCCTGGCTAGGGGCACAGTGGCAGGTATAGTCAGCAATGCCATCCTCACAGACAGCTCCATTCTTGCAGGGACCCTCCTCACACTCATTGATGTTAACAGCACATTCCACACCTGCGAAAGAGATTTAGAAACGGGATCTCACTGCAGGGGATTGTGACTCCCTTCCCCTGAGCAAGCCAGTGAGGCACAGACCGCCCTCCCCAGCACTGCCAGTCCCTAAGCTGTTCTCTTCAGGAAACCAGAGAAGCCCTAGGGCTGCCAGCGAGAAGCCCCTGCGCTCACCAGAGTGGCCTACCACTAACGTACAAGCAACAGAGAGAGAATTCTGTGCTGTCCTTCCAGGTGCTGCAAAGAGGGTGCTGTCTGCAGAGCTTCGGCCAGTCAGCCTGCGTCATCCAACAGCCCCACTGCCCTCTCCCAGACAATCTCAGACACCATAGCTGATCAGCATGCATGAGAGCAAGCAGAGGGTATTAAAGGGACAAGACAGCACAGACAAGGATTTTATGTCTTTCATACATAGATTTGGTACATTTAGACTCACGTTAAGTCTATAGATCTGACTGGAGCATGCTCTGGGCACCATTGTTGCAGACAGCATCAAACTGGGTCACCAGCCATGGAAGTTATTGGAAAGCCTCAGTTAAGAAAATTCAAATTCCGTACTTTGGAAAACAATCCCAGACAACCCTCCAGTGGTAAAACATTCACAAAACTCAGATCATTACCAAATAACAAACAAAACATGCTCCACAGGCACTTTGTCATACTTGCACTGAAGCTGATTTCAGTTTTGTCCAGTCCTGCAGAAGTGAACTGGGTAAAAAGTACTGCAGTGCAGTTAGTGTGTCTCCTCGAGGCACATGGATCCCAACAGGGCTCAAGTAAATTACAAGCCATTACACTCAAATCTGGTTAACGAAAATCAGCTGTCATTTTCCTGAGCATCTCCAGACTGACAGAAGAGCCCTCCTAAACCAGTTCACTGTTTATCTGGCCCATAACATCGGTTTTCACTAATCTTCAGAGACAGTCACACAGATAAGCCAAGCATGGATTATCCTGATCTAATAGTATTACATACAGAATCTACCCAGCAAGCAGAATGAGGACAGCAGAAAGAAAAAGAAGGAATTCACGCACAAAGGAGGGGAATCAAAACACAAAAGACATTTGTAAAGAAAAGCCACTAGCCAGAATGAGCATGTCAAAGAGATTAGAGAGTTGCCTGAGGGAAAACGAGATGAGGGGAGATGGCGCATTAGAAGTACTGGAGCTGGACTTGATGAAATGTGATAAAAGAAATTTTAAAAGATACAAAGCTTCTTGAATCTGCATGCAGATGTTGGGAACCGCCTCACACCCCAGCAATGACAGTCCTGCATAAACCCCTGCAACCCTGCTGCCTGACCAACTTACTCCTTTCAGAGCGAGCGTTTGGCTGCTGTTGGCACTGCTATCTGCGCAGATAGGTTAAGACTCAACACCAGCTTCCAGCTCCAAAGTGTTCTTTTGTATCAGTGTAAGGCCGTAACACGTATCATGCTCTGTGAAGCCTTGAAACAGAAATGGGAGGCTCTGGTAATTCTGCTCTTCCAGCTGTGCTAGAGCTGTTCTGTCAGCAACATCACCTCAGATTCCTCTAGGACATGGCTGCACCTCTCTTCTTAAACTAAGAGAACTACTGTGTGTAGTGACTGTACAAAAGCACGGAATTTGGCCAGTAATGTCCGCCTTGAGGAGGAGCTCAGGTGATGGACGGATTCAATTGTTAATACCACCTCAGCACAGCATTTTTTCCCCAGCAATTAGTGCTCAGCACACAGACCCTGGGGTGTGATCTTAACTGGCGAGAAAACTGTTGAGGAAACTGAGACATTCAAGGAAGAAGCAAGAGAAGAATCGAGATCCTGGCACAAAGTTATGGCCGCACTGAAGGAAATGTGTTGGAATAACTACAACATACAGGATGTCTCTAGGCCTGGAGAATCCCAGGGTGGGAGAAGAGGGGAAGAACTCAGCTGGAATTCAGAAAAAACAGAGCAGTAGAACTACGTGGAGTGGGTTTTCTGACTTATCAGTGGATTGAAGGACTCTCCAAGCTGCAAGAGGCAGATTTGCGGTCGGACTTACGGGGAGAGGCTGTCAAATGTACTGGAGAGACAGTTAGGTTCAGCACAGCCCTGAGTGCTTGACACGCCACCCATTTGAGATCAGAGCTGTTAATGTTTACCAGGGCAAAGAGAAGAAAATAGCATTAGACTGAGTAACAAAAGCAGAGATGCCACGAATTTTTGCCTTTCTGAGAAGGCCAGGCAGGCAGGCAGGCACCAGCTGGCAGCAGGAGAGAGCCCCGGTACCCCCTGCCCCTCTCCCAGCCCAACCGTGTCTCCTCTGGCCGTGCTCTGCCCACGGAGCAGCAGCAGGACACCTGCCTGCGCTGCTTCCCAGGCTCCCAGCTGACACCTGTGGGTGAGCGCTTCACACCAGGTGGCAAATTAGTCCCCATGGAGAGTGCACAACCCCGGGCTGGTGGCTAATTAAACACCAAGCTTTCCCATGGGACGCAGCTGGTTTGATTTCTCGATTATTTGTTGGAAATGGGTGAAAAGAACAAGCTGGCAGTTCAGGTCTTTACACGCTGCTGTCTAACCTCACGGCTCACGAGCAGGCAAAGGAAATGCTCAGCAGCAGAGAGAAGGGCAGCTTTTCCTAGAGAAACTAAAAACAAATGTTGTCTTTATCGCTGCCGCTGTTTCTGCCAGCAAACAGCCAGCCTTCAGAGTGCTAAGGCAGGAGAAGGAAAAGGCCTCTAAAACAACACAACATATTCTGGCTCTCCTAGAAGCCGGTGCAGTGTCAGCCTTGAGTTTGAAGCAGTTTTTAAAACAAACTGGTAACAGAGGAGACTGCACCAGAGTTCTACAAATCTGGCTAACAACAGATTTTTCCTGGAAGCCACTGTGAGCCCTGGCATAGCAGTTAGCCCAGTGCTGCTTCCCTGACTCGTTATACGCCTTGTGATGATCAAACCCTTTGCCAGCCAGCTTTCTTGCCCTCTCGTCTCCTCTATTATCACCAATAATTTTTGTCAAATTTGTTTGAAGATCTCCATTTTGTCAAATTCTTCAGTTACACCACAGTAAGACAGGAGATTTCAATTACGTATTGCTTCCTAGATGCTAATTTCATCTCAGCAGAGGGGTCTGTAGTTTTGGGTTTGGTTGCAGAGTACCGAGTGTAAATGAAGAAGGGGATTCCAGCAAAATAAAGGAACTTTCCCTACATCAGAAAAAAAAAGCAAGATTTTAAAAAAGGAAGTTTAAAACTAATTTGCTTCTCTGAGGAAAGCTTAGGCATCTTTTTCTAGGTATATATTAAAAACAATTTACTCTTACCAAGTCTTCTGTGTACCATTTAAATTTCTTAGCTCAAATGTTTACTATTGCTCTTACTCTTGATAGTTCAAATAATGCTGCCAATGTGATTCATTACATCATTAGACTTTAAAATGTGTAATGAGTTTCTTATAAAGACTAAAAAATACAAATTAGTGGAATTCGTTATCTGAAAAATGAGACAAGTGTTAGTTAAAAGGCTACTATCTGGAGACAATTATTTTCAAACATTCCAGCTAATTTAGCAGCATTCAAACTAACAGTCCCAGTAACCACAGGGGCTGGGTCAGAAACATACACTCACAAGTTGGTAAGCTTTAACAGTCTGCATTATTTTCAAATGGAAATCTATTCTCTAAATTCTGAAGTGTTACTGATATGGTAAGAACAGTCTTGTTCTGTAGCTGCGTTCTGCGAATCCGTATGTTCAGCACTCTCTGACTGAAGGTAAGGATTTACTGGTTGCTATTAGTAAGCACAGGTTTGTTGAGCATACTGTAAGAGTCATATACTTCAACAGATACACAAATTAAAAGAAAAACTCACATAAACAGAAAGATTCTAATTTATCTGTCACATGCCAAAAAACCTGAAGGATGAGGACTATTCACAGGCCCAGCTCTTGAAACACACGAGTTCAGCAGGGCTTCCTGGCCAACGCTGGCGTGCCCTCTCCCCGTAAGACAACTGAATTCCTAGCAACCTTTCCCTGGTGCATCCTAATTAGGGTTTGTATTATGACCAAAAGAAAAATGGGGGGGAGGAAGGGAGAGGTGGGAGGAGAGAGAGAATTAGCAGCATCAAACAGACCCGGCCACAATTATATTTGCACAATTACTGCCATTTCCATGGCAACTCGCTGATTTGACCTCTCTCTCCCACCGTGCACTGCTGCTCAAGGAGACAGTGGGGGAGGAGATAGAGAAGTGCACAGGGCAGCAGAGGGTTTGTCCCCTGAGTTAAAACAAAAACTACTTCTCAATAGAGGAGTTTAGAAATCATTAAAAGAAAAAAGGGCAATTGCAAAACAATTCTCTGCAAAGCAAATGTAATGTTTCAGAGAACAAGTAGGACACACCGGTGTGTTTACAAAGGACACCTGAGCAGAAACCAAGGACCTGTGCCTCAGAACAACTCCCAGTTTGACTGCTGCAGGCACCCGGCTTTCCGAACAAGTCAGAATCGTAGCACAGATGCCTATGGAGCATGCTGGCTGCTCTGCATTTATCTTGAGGCAACAAGGAAATTGCTGGCCTTAAAGTTTCCAAAACAAAACTTTAGGTCTCTTCAAAATAAAAACATTCTGCCTTCCTAGTGAATTCAGTCCTTCACACGCCTCCAGCTACCACTACGCGCACGACCAGCCCCCTGCCCTGGGCAGGCACGCAAGCATTCAGGACACATTGCAATTACTGTACAGAGCTCGTTACCTGCTAGCAGAAAAACTCCCTTCAGGATCACGCCAATCAGCACAGATTTCATGGCCGGCTCCTTGTGGACATTTGTGACAGTAAAGGAAGAAAAGTGGGGGTGAACGGGGGTGGGGGATGGCAAAAAGGCTGCACTGGAACGGCAGAACGTGTGTAAGCGCTCCCCGATGCCAGTCAGACAAAAAGGGATTGGAGATGGAACCGGCCAATATAGCAGAGACCTGCGCCGCAGCGAGATCTAATCCAGCCCTGCTCTAACCCTCCCCAGCTGGCCTCTGTCAGTGCTGACACGAAGAATGCGTATGGCAGGGGGTGCGCGCTGCATGACGCTAATACCCTGCAGTGCCCGCGGCATTAGCGCCGGCAGCAGAGAGTCAGGAGACAATCTCCTGCCCTCGCCACCCCTCAGGTGAATCTGCCAAGTTCCGTCATCAAGGCCAGAGTACGGATTTTTCTTTTTACAGGCTAAGACCAAAAGCTGGGTTTCCATCCCCAAACCACATGGATACAGGGAGTTCCGAAGGCAGCACCGCAGGGCAGGGGCTGCACGCTTTCAGCGCTGGGACCAGGGGACCAGCACTTTGTGCAGTTTTCTCCCTCCATCTGTCCCTTTCCGTGTGTTTGTGTGCACAAACATTTCCACTGTACAATAGTCACAAAGGCAAGTCTCAAGGTTTAACTACCACGATCTGTTTCTCTCAAATCGAACTGAATGGAAGGAAATTCCCTGCTCTATGCTGAGTGCACCAGCTCAACCATGGGACTGCAGAATCAAAGCTCGCTATCTCCATTAGCAACCTTATAAAATCAGATGTTGCAATTTCATTTTTTCCTCTGTGGATCCGGTTTTGGAAAAAAAAAAATGTGGCTGCTCTGATACTGTAAGGTTCCTAGAAGAGGAACTGCACTTTCACATTGTGAGGAACCTGGAGAAGGTTGTTATTTCTGCGAAGAAATGTTATCTGGGAGCTTCTCCCCAAACTTCAGGACTCTGTTAGTATCAATTTCAGGTCCAAGCAAACAGAAATTCCCAGAAATCAGAGTATTAGCAGTATGACTTTGAGGTACTAAAAGAAAGCATTCCAAGAACTCTGGCTGTTTGTTTACTTTCTTCTGAGTGAGCTCAGTCCAAACATACCAGTCAATTTCATATATATTTTAAGTGGGAGGGATATGGCGAGTATTTGTTCGGAATTAAAACTTCCCAGATAGCCCCATCTAGGTTGTATGTATGCATCGTCCTATCCCAGCACCAATTTTAAATGCTATTTATAACAGCTAGGATGACCCTTCTGTTCCTGTTCAAGAGAAAACAATAGTGGTGCTTGTTCAACTGTGCTTATTCAACTGTCTACTGCAACAATGAAGTATAACAGTGTGAAGACTGGAGAACATTACATGTCTTTAGGAAGATCCACGTTTTGATTTCTGTACGCCCACAGGTTTACATTTATATACACATATACACAGCCTCTGTACACTGCTGATTGGAAATGCAGATATTGAATTCATCCATGTAGCACAAGGCAGCACAGATTCTGATCCCCTACTTGTCACTACATCTTTATAAATTCATTACATTCATATTGCTAATTACAACCTGCAATTGCTTCTTTTCCCAGGATCAGGTTAAGGATATATAACAGACTAGGGTTCTGTTAGAGATATCATGAGGATGGGAAAATCCACTGTCATGAAAATTCTAAAGAGTACAAAGATATGGAAGATAAAAAAACTTAAATAAGATGTCTTCCAAGCCAACTTACAATGTTCTTTGAAACTGAAAGTTTCTAAAGAAATTAAAGGATCAGGTGATTCGTTTTCTAGATGTTTTAATTCCCCATTCCTACACACTGGCAGTCGTGCGAGTTACAAGATTAAGTCACGCAGTTTAAATTCAGAGAATTATTTTGTACCTAATCATTTGTAAAAATTCTTGAGGAAGGTCAAGATAATGCTAAATATTTCAGAGGGTTCATAACAGAAAAATGACAGAAAATGGATGCGATTGATAGATAGAAATTTCCAATTTTCACACATGTTCCTTGTGCTCAAGCAATTGAAATGTTTTAAAGAAATAGCCAAATTCTACCTAAGTGGTATCATGTTGCAGGTTAAAAGTCAGTTCTCTTTCCAAACAGAGGCACCGGTCTTTCTTTTTGTCCTGGCCTAAGCTATTGTCTACAATATACATGATGGACTGAAATTATTCCTACATGTAAATAACCAATTTTGTCTTTTTTCCTAAAAGATCGACTTTTCCTAGTATGCTTTTTCTCTTGACTGCAACTGACATAATTTCCAAGACTACGCAAGAATCTTTTTTCTCCTCACTTCATTTAATACCCATGAAATCTTTTAATTCACACTTCTTACAACCTCTCAGGGCACATCCTCTATAAAGCACAAACTAAGGCACTGGACCGACTCTTCAGGACCTATTACGTACTTCTCCCAAGAAGGAGGCGCTGCTTCTGCGACAACCACATTTCAGAGACAGAATTTTCTCATCTCCCTCCAATGCTGTAGCCTAAGACAGCACTGAGGCAGTTAATTTGCAAAGAATGAATTTCTCCTGACTTGCATTGTTATCCTAACACCCCCCAAATTCTTCAGACTGAAGAAAAAAAATACAGAAAGAACCTCCTGCTGCCCCAAGAAAGCATTCCTCAGAGTAGCAAGTTCACTTTAATCAGTGGAGGCAGCTTAAACCCAAGTTCATGGCAGATCTAAGCTGCCACAGAAATGTGTTTGGAGCAGAAACGTTATGGGAAGCTTCACAAAGTTGTTCTGTGATCCTAATATGAAGTAATAAGCTGTTTACCCAGCATGAATGTACTGAGATTAATTGACAAAGGAGGGGAGATGAATTGCTATTATTTCCCTGTCAGCTTCACTCCTCCACATGCACTCGCTGATCTCACAGAGACTGCTCCCAGCCTTTCACTGTGTTAACGTGTCAGAACTACCTCAGCTGAAACAAAGTCCTTCACCAAAAGCAATATCCAGAAGAGCAACCTGCTTCTAATCCCCTTCAAGTACTAATGAACCCAAATTTGATGCACCAGAATGAACTCCAGCACTCCTTTGCCCACCATCCTGTTCCTGTCAGCTTTTCCGCCTATGAGCATGCTAAGAATTGGAAAGGATTAAACAGATCAGTCTGGCAAAGCAAAATGAAATTCTGAACGCTGTGAGGGGTACTGGGGCACTGAAGGAAGAAAAGGGAATAGGGCACGTACGTGAGAGGGAATTTTGACAAGTAGGATGAACGTTAAGCCAGCACTTTGGACAAGATCTTAGTTCATGAGTGCAGCACTGTAACTGCCCAAGAAGTAGCAATGCAGAGTTTAGGTAAAAGCCTATTTTCAAAAGCCTCACCTAAAAAAGCATTTTTTTTCTTGGTCTAGCCTACCTCAGGAATCCAAAGCAAACCAAACACACCACAAAGCCATACAAAGAATTCAGACAGTAACAGAATGCGATAACTAGGAGTGGACTTGAGATTCTGAGAGTGAAATACCTGTGTAATGGGTCTTCCCAGGAAACAACTGGACAGACTTCTACACAGCTCAACCATTATGACCAGAGAAGGAAAAACAGGAAACTCCCATGTAATAAAGACCTAAGACTCTGGAATGCTGCTACCTGCTGTTCCAAGAAGTTAAAAACTTCTCCTTTATTCAGGTTGGAAGATTTTCTTTTTTGCCCACCAGATGGCAGCCTAGGAACACCACGGAAAGGTTACATCCACCTCAACAATGCACAAATAGATCATGCCAGGGGCCACCTTCTACCTTCTTATAAACTATTTTGGTGTTAAATTGTTCAAAAACAGAGAGTATATATAGAATCTGAAGATGAAGAAGACTGAGAATAACTATTCTAAACTGAGGTGAGGTTTAGTATTAGTCAGCAGTGCACCTTCCCAACAAAGCTGATGTGCAGTACTCACTATCCCCTAGTTTCTCAGCTAGAAAATTGAGACCCATTAGGGTCAGGCAGGGCATTTGCGTACAAATCCAGACTCCCCCCTCCCTTGTAAACAGAGAAGGCTTCATTTGCTCGCATCACAAAGACCTTTTGACCTCCTAACATTGCAAATTACTGCCTTCAGCCCCAAATCCCTGGCTCTTATTATCCAGGGGTGTTAGGGAATGGATACGGAATAGATATGTTTTACAGATGTTTTATGTGCCAGTGGATCCAACCTGCTACAATCAGTAGCTTTTGACATCCAGAGTTTTAAATGCCTTTTTTTTTCATTTATAGTTTTTATTTGAAAGTGGTTTTTGTTCACATTTATCGTGTGTATATACAAAAAATAGTTTTCCTGGTGAACTTTCACTCCGGGATACAGGCCTGCTAGATGTAAGAGTCTAAGAGTCTTAGACTCCTCTACATAGCTGATCTTCTCTCTCAAAATCTAGTCCATAGTCTAATCTACTTGCTTGACCAAAATCACATAGTTCTCTCTTGACATTTGAGTGCTGAACTGCAGAATTCCCTCTGCACAACTACGGAGCCCCCCACAATTTATCTCAGTCCTGCTTAGCATCCTGGGCTACCCAAGACTGGAATCCAGTCCTGCAGCGAGGCAGTAATACAGCAACTCAGCATTAAACAGACTGACCTGATTCCAGCCACCCGCCTTCGCCAGCATTACCTGAATAACCTGGTAGGCAACGGCAAAGAAAGCCATCAACAAGGTCCACGCAGTGCCCTCCATTCTGACAAGGCTGCGACTCGCACTCATCAATGTTCATAAAGCAGGTCTCCCCTTTGAAGTGAAAATACAAACAGCCATCTTGAGTGCATGCATGCATCAGTGAAGGAGACAATATGAATGACAACTGCATTCCTAACGTTTTGCAGCTCTTTTTGTCATCTAAAAAGGCAGAAGAATTCCTTGAACTATAGCGTGTCTCTGCAGAACACTCTGGCAAATAGATACCATCATTGAAACAATTATGAAAAATGAAGTAAGGAAAGGCTGAGTGATTTGCCAGTGTCATGCAAGGGAGCGGGGCAGGATCAGGACTTCTGAACCATTCCCCTCTGCACAATTGTGGACCATACTCATTTTTTTCTTTAAAAAAGAATGAACTATTATTTTTAGCTCCTATTTCCAGGGAATTTCCACAGCTCTTAAATCCATGTTTTATAGATATTTATAAACCAGGGAAATGGTGGGTAGTATTTCAGTTGAACATCATTTCTATCTACACAAACCACAGGTGCAGTGAGGTTGCAACATTTACTGCATAGCTCACCTGCAAAGCCTGGTTGGCACCAA
Organism: Anser brachyrhynchus; assembly: GCF_964034855.1. Classification (NCBI taxonomy): domain Eukaryota; kingdom Metazoa; phylum Chordata; class Aves; order Anseriformes; family Anatidae; genus Anser; species Anser brachyrhynchus. The sequence goes on from NC_137712.1 coordinate 2,048,211, forward strand.
CAGAGGAAACCGGCTGCTTGGCTATAGCTGAAATCACTGGGGAAGTCAGGTCGTGTTCCGTAATAGGACTGGTTGGATCGTTCAAGGCATACACCTCCGTTGTAACAGGGATCTGTTGCACACTCATCCACGTCCTCTTCACAGTGCTGTCCTGTGTAACCTGCCAGGAGACAGTGTAAACATCACGTACCACCTCACTAGAACTAGTCACCCAATTATTGTGGCTGCCTTGAAAGTGAGAATAAAAGCCAAAAGACACTGCAGCTCATCAAGTAGAGAGTCTGAGTCCTCCAGTTTCTCCAGTATGTCAAAGGCAAGAGCCAGATAACCAATTTGCAGGGAACTATTATTTATTAAAAAAAAAAAAAACAAAAAACACACATGATGGGAAAAGGCAGAAAAGAGGAGAAGGGAAATTGAGAATCAGTGTGCCTTTCCCAACAAAGGGATCAATTAGATCCTGGAATGAACTGTAAAGGCAAACGGTGGCAGCCTCACTGTTTTGAATAATCAAAAAAATCACGCTGGACCATGCAGTACAATTGTTCATTCCTTACTTCCTCAACAGGACAATTTAGCGTGCCCTCTCCATTGCAATGTGCCTACATGCTGGCATAACAAAATAGATTTCTAACCTACCTGGCCAACAGGCACAGCTGTAGTTCTTGATTCCTTCAACACACGTGGCATTGTTCAGACAGGGCTCAGAGGCACACTCCAGGATATCCAACTCACAGTGGTCCCCTTCAAAGCCTGTGTCACTGCAGTCACAATGGTAACTGTGGGGCAACAAAACAGAGCAATGCAGGAGGCTCTTAATTTCACTGCTGAGTCCCGTGTGAGAAAAGAGCAAATGAAGCTAGAGTTCGTCCTCAAACCCACTTGTGGGGCACAAGAAAAAGACATTTCCATCCACACAAACAGGCCATGCTAACGAGAGAGCGGACCAACCCAGCAGTCTCTGAGCTCACAACATCTGTGAAAAGGCAGATTCACACGCACAGGTATGTTCTCAGCAGCTGCTTTTGCTGATCAAGATCTGCAAATTACTTCCCTTTGCATCTGATATGTCAGCTGGAAGCAGTAACAGGAGCCATCTTCTACCTTTCTTTGAGCATCCTAGGAGTTTTGCTACTGGTAGGGGTCCTCTCACATACTGCTATTAATCACTCTCAACTACTGCCACTGGGACCACTGGGATGTAGGAAGGACTAAATCCAATTTTTCCAATGGATTTCTACTCTAATTTGACAGGTTCCACTAAGCAGAGCTTTAGATCAGTACTGGTATCCAACTGTCCAAACACTGATTTCTCACCTGTTAATGAGGTCATGGCACGTCCCGTTGTGCTGGCACGGCTGGCTCTCACACTCGTTGATGTCCACCTCGCACTGGATTCCTCGGTAACCGGGTGCACAGGTGCAGGTGTAGAGCCCGATGTGATCTATGCACGAGGCCCCATTCTGGCAAGGGTATGAAGCACATTCATCTATTTCAGCATCACAGTTTATACCTTGGTTACAAAAGAGAGAAATAACTGTGTTAAAAACCCAGGTGAACATATCTGCGCTGCCTCCACTTCTGAGCTGGAATCACAAAAGCCATCAATCCTAAGGTTATCAACTCTAACTGGTTAGCATAATGATCTCCTCTAATTTTGCCATAAGAACATTGGGAGCTTATGAACAATATGCAATTCTTACAAATTAAGGACCTTTAATTTTTACTTGAAAACAAAATTATTTTGTTTAGGCTTTTGGATTTCAGTCTTACAACAAAACTAAGAATAGTTTCCAGAATTTACGAAGGTTTTGTTTCTTTCATTCAGATTCGTTGAAGTAGTCAATCAGCCAGCACTTCACAAATGACATCCATTTTCTGAGTAAGCCATAAAATCTTGATCTTACTTGCATGCACTCCTAAAAAATCTAAGGACAGCTGTTTTGGCTGGGGATCCTTTTGGGGGAGGGGGGACAGGGATGAGAAAAGAAGAATCACGCTGCTAGTTAGCGTTATTTAAATTTTTATATATTATATAACTCTTACAGTTTTAGTTAGACATGGTACTCTTCACTTGTGTTGAACTGCTATTAACCAGATCCAGTGTTCTACATCAGAGGCAGATGCATTTTGGGAATGGGAAAAGTGATCTCTACCTGCTTCTCCAAAACATTGTTCCATTTGTTTAAATAATTGTAACTTGCTTTGAGATACCTAGGAAAAAAGCATTAAAGCAATGCAAAATGCTAATTACAGTGATACTAGATAATAGTAAGCCATCATATTATGAAACGTTACTAAAAATTAGGCATTAGCTCCAATGTTACTAGTCAAGAGTAGTAAGTCAGGCATTTTTGGTCCAAAAATTTTGGTGCCAGCTTTCACTGACAGAGTAAGACCCGCCATGCAAACCTCTCTGCAACAACCTTGCCCTACTGTATTCCACCACTTTAGGCTGTCTGTGGCCTGACATCACCTCCGAACATTAGTCATCGCAGTGGCACCTGCCAATCCATCTAATCTCTCCTGCTTGGTAAAGGCTAAAAACATGGACAAGGCCATCCTAATCCTCAGGAATGTGGGCCCCCTAAGCTGCAGTTTCAAACCTGTCAATACCCATACAAAACTTCCTTCACCCAAATTCCGGCTGAGAGCACCAGGAAACAACCTGCCTTGGCAGCCAGTGGTGCTAGAACCTCTGAGTTCAGGACGAAGTACTAGACCCTAGGCTCATATGCAACATCAGAGTAACTCAGAGAACAACAAACTCCTCCAGCTACGTGGGTTATTTTATCACTTCCCTGGCAGGGGAATCCCGCAATCATTATTTGAAGATTCAGGAAAATGTACAAAAGAAGCTGATTTGCAAAGAGAATCACGTTTAATACTCAAAATCAGCGGTAATCATAAGGCCTACAGAATTCCGCTTTTTTCCTCCCTTGGCTCTGTTCATTTTTATCAGAGAGTGACTCAGCATCACTAACCGCATTCCTGACGTCGTAACTTCTCTTCATTCCACTGGTAATCAGCAGCATTCCTTCACAGCAACCTAACTCTTGAATCACTTCAGTCTCTGACAGTGAGGAAGGCTGAGAAAGTTCACGTGCTAAGTGGTACCAGGCAGCCAGGGGTGCAGTACAGCCGCATTCCTCTCCGATAAGCAGGGCTAGAGAAAGGAGAACCCCCCCCCGCTGCCTCCCTCACAGATAACTCACAGGTGGAGATTACTCTCTGAGTCACCATTAGCACAGACGCACATAAAAGGGATACTCATGCCACAAGCCAAAAACATTCTCCAGACATCAAAGAACTAGAAAAGAAATCTCCAACTAAAAGCCACTCTCTTCCAAAAAAGACTACTCCCCTCAGACAAGTCCTGCAGGACAGGACAAAGAACTACAAGCCAGACAGACTCAGCTATACCTGTTAGGACTTAGTTATAACACCAAGCGTATTCTTCCTGATACTAAATCTCTTTCCTTGTATATCTCCTGTAATTTCCCACTGAGGCTAATCACATCTACCTGGTATCTAGCACTCCTGGCTCAGACGGTGCCCCCACCTTCACTCTTAGATCCATGTCCCTCAACATCCACACCGTCCCTGGAAATCAAAGCCTCAGCTATTGCCTGGAAGCCATGAAAACAAGCACTATGCCATCATTCACACACGGTACAAAATGCTCAAAAAATCTGAATCGTGCAACAGAGACGCAGCTGTAGAACAACAGCTTCTCAGGACAGCTCCTCACACGACCAGGCACGCTGTGGAACTACACGAGCAGCAAGATGTAACCCAACCACCAGGCCAGTACACGAGCATGAAAGGTACCTGTGTAGCCGGGGACGCACTTGCACAAATAGTGATCCATCTCATTCAGGCAGGTGCCATTGTTTTTACAGGGCCGGGACGCACACTCGTTGATGTCTATTTCACAGTTGTATCCTTGGAACCCAGGCACACAGAAACAGCTATACTCATTCACCCTGTCTCGGCAGATGGCTCCGTTCTGGCACGGGTTGGAGGCGCACTCATCAATGTTGTCTTTGCAGTGGGCCCCGGTGAAGCCAGGTTGGCAGATGCAGGCATAGTCCCCAGGACCCTCAACACACGTCCCGTTATTTAGGCAGGGGTGGCTAGAGCACACAGAGCTTTCTGTTTGGCAGCCTTCTCCATCCAGTCCCGTTTGGCATTCACAGGTGTATCCATTTATACTATCTACACATTCAAAATGAGGATCTTTACAGGGGTTGCTCTCACACTCGTTAATATTAATGTTACAATCACTACCTGTAAAGCCAGGCATACAGATGCACTCATATTCCAGGAGTCCTTCGGTCCTGTTGCAAACACTATGGGCAGGGCAATCATGTTTGATGCATGCGTCATAGAGAATTTCACAGTTTTTGCCCGTGTAGGCTACAGGCTGTGTGGGGCAGGTGCACTGATAACCCACTTCCAGATCCTTACAGCTCCCACCATTTTCACACGGGGATGATGAACAGCTGCTATCAGTTTCAGAGGATGAAGTTCCTGTTGAGAAAACGGACATTGTTTTAGTCAGCATTAAGTAGCCCTACAGAAGAAAGCTCTTCTGCCGATCACCACGTGCATCTCAGAGGTTGCCAACCTACAACCTTACACAGCAGGAAATCTTTAGGTGTTAGGAGAAGAGCAGAGATCGATGAGGTTCATGCTGATGGCCCTAACTATTAATATCTGCAAATTTAATTCACATAAACAAGATTACACAGGCACATGATAGAGAAAACAACAAAAAATGTTCAATGTGTGTATTTGTCAATGGAGAATGGCAGAAGAATAGGAGGAATCCTCATTTCTTTTCCAAATGAAATTTTAAATTCACTTTGTGAAATAATCTGACTGGTCAAAGGGAAAAACAGCCCAGAGAACAAGAACTAACTGCCTTGGTATTGGAATTAGGATACATGCCCTGGATTTGATGACACAATTATATACTTGCAAAAGAAAAATAAAAATAGCATAAAGGGAGAGAGGCAATGCAAACAGGTCACAAAGACAGCAGTCATTAGCTTCCCATCCCACTGCAGCTTTCTGGTATCAGGCTTTTTCTTCTGCTTTGGTTCCCATTCCAGGATGCACAGGAGAGAAGCTGAGGGGCAGACACCCCAGGCTGGTTCCCACATCGCTGTCACAAAGCATCTGACATGGAAGTAACTCTGCAAACAACTATATAGCAGGTGTTTTGGAAATGTCTGCAAAAAAACAGCCACAAAGCAGAGGTAAAGCTCAGGAAACAGCAAATGCTATCTGAGAAGTGGCTACTGCTTCTGGTGAGGCACTCCTGCCTTTGCCTCACGTTGAGAGTCAAGGACCACTAGCACTTAGCCTTCTCCTCGCATGCCATCGCACACAGCTCTCTGCCGGTTTTGCTGCGTCGTGTGTGTAACCGTGGGCAGCCTGTGACAGGGACCTGGCCCCAGGATGGTCCCCAGCCACCAGCAGAGCACAGCCACTTACTCAAAGGGCCGGGGCCACCGGCAGAGCATGGCCAGTTACTGAAACACCGGCCGGGCCCGCACAGCTCTCAGCACCGCAGCTCACTGCCCCCGGCCCTCGCCGTGTTTCTGCCAGCCGCGAGAAGTTTCAGCGCGCCGTGCTCCGCGCTAAGGACGTGCCGGGATCACACACCACCACCACCGCACCCCTTCTGGGCTGACCGTAGTCATTCTCTCGTTCATGCTATCACTACCCCAGCCCATTTTTGGTTACATTTGCCTTGCCCTGGTGCACCTCCTACACACCCAGCAGTTAATCTGTGTCAGTGGCTTTCTGTCAGCTCCCGGCCCCATCAGCTCCCCAGTCCCTTTGTGCACGAAGGTGGAGGCATCCGGCTTTAGGGCCTGAAAGGGATTTACAGGAGACTTTGGTTTACAAAAGCCTGCCCCTACCCTGACCTCCCCCTAATTCCTCCCACCGAAAGACTGCAGTGTTTCTAAGTCTTCTTTTAAGAGGCAGTGTCGATGGGGGAGGGAGGGTGTTCAGGGATTTAGACGGCCCCTTCCCCTCCTTCCCAGCATCATCCCTGTCGCCCACCCTCCCCTTCCTCTCCCATGTGATGCCAGGGATTGCTGCTGAGCGTGCACTGTCCAGCAGGCTCATTATTCTGCCGTGAACCCTTTTATTCTCAGATTCCCAGTCAGGCAGAAAACAAGGATGACGGAATCTGCCTGGAATCCCTGTAGCAATTAGAGTGGGAGCCCAGGAAACCATTCCCAAAAGCTTTCCTAGGCAGGAGATCGGAGCCTTTGTACGCCTAATGAGGAGCCAGGCCCAGCCCGCGCCTTCCAGAGGCCAGGAGCACAGCCTGTGACAAAAAAGGAGCCCAAGCCCACTGTGTGCTCAGGACGATTTCTCCGATTTGCAGCACAGAAGTTAACGTTTCCACAGACCCCCAAGCACTGCTGGCGCAGGCTGGCTGCAGTCTCGTCAAGGACTACGTGCACTTTTCTGTTTCCATTATAAGCAGACTGGCTACACGTTTCTTGCAAATAAATGTCAAATCTGACATTTCCTGTCTTCTCCAAAGCCCTTTCACAACACACATACCTCTCGGTACCCCCTCTGATTTGGTTCACCATACGACAGCAGTGCTCAATCACCTGTGCTAGCCGCTAATGCCTGTCCATGGCACAAAACGGGTGAGAACTGCACGTCCCCACACTTGGAGATACAACGGGGCCGAGGAGACATCAAGTCAAGCAAACATGAAGTTTCATTAAAAAATCAAAAGGCCCTCTTGGCTTACCAAAAAAAGGCAGTAGAGAGGGAGAATCCCTGCCTCCTCTGAGGTCACTGTGGTTGTGAACAGCAGCAGCAGCTAACTTGTTATGTGTACTCATAACCAGCTGCATCTCCACATCAGTTATGTACAGGATTGCAGAGAGAAAGTTCATTTCCTGCACTGTTACTGGATTAGCTTTAGCTACTGGTGACCAAATGTTACCTGAGTTATGTCTCAGAGTGGTGACTTCAGCAGGACCTTATTCTGCAGAAAAATGTTGCCCTTTTTGGATTAGTAATTAATGAACAGTGCATGTTGTCACATTGGTCCAAAGCTTCTGATTCCATCTGTCAGGGGTCTCCATGGTTAGCAAAAAAAAAAATCTGCTTTCTGGATTTAATCTTCTAATTGTAAATTTAAAACATTCATGGCCTCAGGCAGAAAAGGCAGCTGGACGCACTGGGTGCTGAGCCAAGTTGAAAGTAAAAACCCTCTTCACTACTTGATCTTCCTAACTAGTCTCAGCTCGGGCTGAACACAGCAGTGGTCATTAAAGAACCGTGGCACCTGTTGCAATTTAATATCAAACAGGTAATTAGTAAAGGCTCCTTTCCACTCCACTTTAGCCCCTGTGAGAATTCTGACTGGAGATGCTTCAAGCACAGCACTGGCACCTTTCCACATCAAAAGATGAACATTACCTGTGTGCATCAATTAACCTCTTCCCTTAACACCCTGGTGCTAGGCAAGGAGACAGGTAATTACCAGAGACAGCAAAGTTCTCAAAACAAGAAGGAAGAGAAGGAAGACACATTTCTATTTCCATCTCTCTCTCAAAGCCTGAAATGCCCAGTGGAGCTGAGCAGCTGGCCTCTGGCAGGGATGCCCAGGCAGGCAGCCACACTACTACTACAATATTCCCCCTGGACAAAACATGACCCCGTGTAAATACAGCGCAGCCCTAACATCCATCCAGTGGCAATGCTAAAGTTTTGGCTAAATAATTTGTCACAGAGTTGACATTACTTCTCGGCAGATCTTATTACAAAGCCATCTCACAAAGGGGGACTTCAGCAGTGAGAAGTGAGCGGAGCACTTGTGGCATCACCAGAGAGCTACACACAGTCTGCAAGAATCCAGCGTCCTGAGCGGGTATCAAGGATGGAGGCTGCCACCTAGACTGAGAACACACATGATTTTTTTAGCTCGGTTTTTGATATTTTCATCAATCAGCCCAAGGGCATACAGTAATTCCTCTAAATTTTGGCATAAATTACTATGTGAATGTGAATTGCATATGAATATGCAATAAATGCTAATAAAGCATAACAAATAAATTAGCGTTTCCTGCTACACCACATCCGTATAATGACTATAAAAACAGACAATTCAGACCATGCTGTTTTATGAAAATTGTGAAAATAAGGTCAAAAGAAGTCACTGAATGACTGGAGTTTATAGCTTTCCACAAAAGTTTATGTTGCTAGATCAGGATTTCTCCTTTACCTTTCACGAGAACATTACAAATCAGTGATGTTTTTAAGCAGAGAAACAACAACCACTATACTGCAGTCATGCCATCCTGCAGCCCTATGCTGGAATGAAACTGGAGAAGACACAGTTTCTTTGAAGAATATGTTCCAGGCATTTAGGGGTGGATTAAGAGGAACTTCAAAGGCTATAGAGACAGATATAAAGCATTCCTTGAGCTCTGTCAGGATAGGTCTGGTTTTGCACTTTAAAAGAAGCTAACAAAGGTTTTCCCTAAAAGAGGGGGGTTTGTGACCTTCTGTATCACTTTAAGGCAAATGAGCTGCTTTTCTGGGCTTTAATAATTGGCTTTAATAGTTTTATACTTGTTTTTAAAGCCCATAAGTTGCAGTGAAGTGACTTCTTTCACAGATTCCCCTCCATTCTGGTATTTCGTTAGCACTACCAGCGGAAGGCACCCCTTAACTGTCACCCTAGCACGTACTCACTGACAACGATATCATGCCTCGCTGATAACTACCTTCAAGGTGCTCTTAGCAGTCACTTAAAATTCCGGCAGGAAAGTGGCATGTGTTAGGTTATCAGCCCAGAGATCATCTTGTCTTCTTCACACTGAAGGACAGCACTGGCATGTGACTAATGTTGTTTGGTTGATTTTTAATTATATTTAATGCTTCATTCAAATGGCACAATATTATCTCAACACACACTAGAAAATTATAAGCAGTCAGCGGTACCTCCCTGAACACCTCTGCACGCATGTGCACTGCACCGAGTACATTTTCTTCTAGTCACCCTCTCCTGACTATCATCTCTCTTACTAACGCTCACAATCATAGACACAAATGCCTTAAGAGTCAGGATGCCAGAAAATTATTACCTGGCCTGGCAAAAACTTGATGTGAGCTTAGGCAGGCCAATTCCGTTTTCCTTATCAGATTGTCCAGCTTATACAATAGATACTATTATACATTCTCACAAGTCTCCTCTAAGATTAAATTATTCAAAGCCTTTAATGCTCTACATCGGAGGTATTACAGAATTTAAAAGTTAGATTTTTCTACTCACTATGACGTTTTATTTCTGCACATAATGCAAGTATTACAACTGCCTATCACAAGGAGAGACGGTCACAGAAAAGGGTGCGTTTTGTTCCTGTTTCTGGATTCACACCAACACTATCAAACACATTTTCACTAGTTCCAGGATGTGAAACTTGCCCACTTCTACACCTGCCAGGCGTGGCTTTCAGCATTCCCAGATGCCTGAATCACCTCCAGAAGCAGACAATGCCCAGCAGGAGAAGGTAGGCTCTGGAGCCCCGGGCAATGTCAGATTGGGTACTTTACCTGGACTAATTATGGGAGCACTAATGATAGAAGGAATTGTCTGTCCTACCTTTGGGTCAATCTGAAGTGGGGCTTTTTGAGACAAAAGTATGGGAATCTAGCCTGCATGGCTCTAACTTCTGGCATCCCCCTCAGCTTCCCTCTCCCAGAAGGGCAGCAGGGATGTGAAATGCCATGCGGAAGCTGCAAGGCTTCTGGCAGAGAACCAGGCTCCACGCGGCACCAACAGCCTCGCACGAGTCCCACACCAGGAACATACAGTCAGCTCCTCGAGGAGCAGGGCTCCCACAGGGAGGAGAAAAGAGTTTACACACTTCATCTCCTCAATTAGCACTTCTGCTTTCCATTATGCAACTTGCATCTCTGATTTAGGCATATTCTCCTCTATTATTTTAATGATATACTTTGGGAAAAGACTACTTCATGCTTACAAGTCTTACTTTATGTTTCCAAAGTTACGATCCGTACATTAAGCATTACATATGTTTGTGCATGGATCTGCCCTGTTGAATTCCTTGGCCTTACACCTTGCCCCCTCTGGTTGCCATCATTCATGAAAAGGTTCAGGAGACTTGTGGAGAAAAGGGCTTCCTTCGGGTGGATTTCACCCAGCGGCTCACTGCAACAACTCGAAAAAAGACCAATTACAACCAAGAGGAGAGAAAAGCAGGCTTCCCAACAGCAGCCCCTAACTGCACCACAATGGCTGAGCTAGAGGAACCCACAAAGAGCCTGAGGGGTGAAGGCTCAGGAGCCCACCCTGATGCGACTCCAGCAGGGCTCCCGCTGACCACCCTGGCACGTTTCCTGCTGGGGAAAGGCAGCGAGGCTGAAGGTAGAGAGAGGAGCCCTCCACTTCAGGTATCCGAGAGCTTAGTTAGCAGTTGTGTCACCCACTAAAGGAATGGAAAGAGTTCAGTTTCCTTGACAACAGGAAGGCATGTGCTTATATTAGTAAATCCCTGCTGACCTCTGCTGATCTTTCCCTGTCCTGGTCAGTGTACAGGATTAGTGACAGGGCGCACACCACCGCCTGCTCCCGGGTCCCACACAGCACAACGAGGCCCGGGCAGGCTGAGAAGGGGCTTTGCTGCTGCTTGTCCTCCCTCCCTCCCCCCAGGCTTGCTAACTGCAGAGGGCGAGCCTATCTGCTGGGGAAAGCAGTGACCCAACAAAACCAAATCCTTCCTTAGCAAGAGCCTTCAGTTTACCTGCCCCGGGAGCACACCGCACCTCTTCGGGGACGCTTTTTGCATCCTAGGGCCTTCGAAGCCCCACGTTGCCCTTGGCACAGCAGAACGCAGAAAAACACACGCTGATATATCTGCTGGCTGCATCTAAACATAGTTATCATCTGAGGCTACCAGTTCATCAGATCTGATAAGTTTTGTGAAGCAAGACATGGCACTATGACAAAAAAAAATCTCAAAAAAAGATCAAATAATCAGAAAGCAGTGCTGGCAACCAGCAGGTGACCTCTGAGGCAATACTGAATAAACGGCCCAGGAAGGTGCTAGAGATTCACAGATTCACAGATTTCTCTAGGTTGGAAGAGACCTCAAGATCATCGAGTCCAACCTCCGACCTAACACTAAGTACTCCACTAAACCATATCCCTAAGCTCTACATCTAAACGTCTTTTAAAGACCTCCAGGGATGGTGACTCCACCACCTCCCTGGGCAGCCCGTTCCAATGCTTAATAACCCTTTCGGTAAAGAAGTACTTCCTAACATCCAACCTAAAACTCCCCTGTCGCAACTTTAGCCCATTCCCCCTCGTCCTGTCACTAGGCACGTGGGAGAATAGACCAACCCCCACCTCTCTACAGCCTCCTTTCAGGTAACTGTAGAGAGCGATGAGGTCGCCCCTGAGCCTCCTCTTCTCCAGGCTGAACAAGCCCAGCTCCCTCAGCCGCTCCTCGTAAGACTTGTACCTACCAAGATCCTACCAATGCCTGCCGCATCTTTCAGAGGAGGCATTTTTAAAAGAGATTCTCTGTTCATGGCCTTTATAAGGATCAGTTCAGACTCAGGGTTTTCCTATCCAAAGTTTTAGATGGATACTGCGTGCTTCTCACTTGCCAGCCTACTTCTTGTGTCGCTCTTCTGTGTCACTGGAGACCACCAGGTTCCAAACCACAACACTTGCATGCTAGTTTTTGGTGTGGCAGAAGATTTCCATGCCAGATATGCATACAGACTACAAACAGAAACTACTGGCGAAGAATTTATAGAGGTCTAGGTCACTAGACTACCATGAAGACAGGCATAACGAGATGTGGCTCAGCTTCCCCCTGTGAAATAAGCATAACATTACTCCCTCAAAGAAGCAGACTGCTTATTCCTGGCTCTTTCCCACCTAGCTTATCCAGTGGATTGCTGAAAGGTGCCACATGGTGGGCAGCAATCCACAGGGCAGAGCAGTGCCAATATAATGGCCAGAGGCATTCACAGCATTAATCAGAAGCACCGCTTCAGGGAATTAAACTTACTCTTAACAAACAGCCAGCTAGATCTTTCTTATGACCTGTTCAATGTTTTAACACATCTATGAAGATGTACCTCCCACTATCTTTCCTCTAGAACCTAGAGAAAGACACAAGCTATAAATAAATGGTTTTGATAGTGTTGCATATATTGCCACAGTAACTCTTTGATCTTCTGTTCTTACAACATCCCCGTATTTCCCCTCAATAAACACTCCTCCAAGCTGACCTTCATGGCTTGCACTTCTCTGATCTCTCAGCCATTTCCACAGATCAAATACTGAGACGGGGGTTTCCTGCGTGGTCAGTTAAATAAAATGAGTCATAAGCTTTAATTTCCAATTCTAATTCAAATTTACTGACAATCAACAGAGTTGAAAGGATTGCATTTCTTTGTTTCCATGTTTAGAAGAGGGTAAGATTTAAACTGGCTGGATGTCCCAGCTAATCTCAAGAGCTCGCATTAAAGCAAACAGCAAACTGCCAGAAAAAAGTTTTGCCTGCACGTGTTCTCTCTCAATAGGCGTCCAAAGCATTTTACAAGCCAAAGGTATGTGAGTTACTGTGCTTGTTGTTGCCTAGAGTTGTGGAAACAGAAAAGAGCTGACACTTGGTTCTGTTCTCCAGAATCTACTTTCGAACACAACTTAAGCTGAGAGCTCTTCTGTCCATTACACAGCAAGCAGCACTAAAACTGCAGTCACATGCAGAGGCTACCCCACTCTCCCTCCAGAGTTTATGTTAAACAACTGGAGATAGCGTGGATCTGGGAGCCGGGTGGTCTTGCAGTTACAGTTTGCAACTGGCCATCTGGATAACCAGCATTTTCTCAACAAATTCTAAGCAAATAACTTAGCTACACTGTGCCTCAATGGTATTTTGACTCAGCCAATTAGAAATAACAAAAGTAGTCCTATGCCACACAAGGGCAAGAAAAGGCATTTCCTTATGGCCTTAAGAGCTCTACAGGTGCCACACAAATACCGCCAGTCGGTACAGGTAAAACCTGGCTGAACTCCCCTTGCAAAATAGGAGCAGGTGTAAAGACTGTGGAAACCGGGGCTTGCCTTGAGCTTTACTGGCTATGTTGAGATGCCATCCACCCTCCAAAAGAAAAAGACATTCTCAGTAAAATACTGTTCCAGAGAAGAGCTTCAGCCAAAAGAGGAAAGCTATCGGTGCAGCGGTCAAACAGCACCAACCCCCAGCCCATGCCAACTCTGGCAGCCACGTACCGCGTGTGTGCAACGGGCCTTCCTTCCCCCTGCACAGCACAAAGGCTCCATGACTGCCTCCCACTTCAAACCAGTAGCTATGGTTACTAGATACAAAAGACAGTCCTGCTGCTTCCCTGTGGCCAGAGGAATTCCAGGCACTTGGAGCCGACGCACCACACAAAGAAGCTGGTAGGAGGAAAAAAAAAGAACCCAGAAACAACAGAGTTTGACTTCATATTCATAGTTGGAGGTGATCAGAGAAAAGTCAATTTAGGGAGGCTTCAGAGGAAAAAAAAAAAAAAAAAAAAAGACCGTTGGGGAATGAAAAGAAAGCTGAAAAAGGCCATAAACATCACCCACTAGTGTGAGAAACACCCAAATGCAGCATCCAGCAGGTATGAGCAGAGAGAAGGCACTTTGACTGTAGTTTTATCTTTACTTTTTCACATCCTTGTTCACTGCTGTTCTATCTGAGTGGCGACCAAACAGGACTTTTATATACATACATTGGCCTGGCGGTGCTGAGAAGAGCATAAGGAGGCCTGTTCAACCCCAATCATATTTTCCAGTAAAAGGTTGGACATGTTCCTGACATGACCTTATAATCCCTAGATGACTAAAACAGATGTCTAGGCCCAGCAGATCTCCAGGCACCCATTCCAGAAGAAACAAATATATTTTTTAGGGACCATAAGAAATTGTATACAAGGGTGACTTCTGAAGCCCAAAGACACATTCCTGTGAAGCTGCAGAACCCCAGTATGCTCAAGTATGTTCTGCGGCTAGAAAGTAAGTTTTCATTGTGGAAAAAAATACTAAAAAAAGCAAGCAACCAAACAACAACAACAAGAAGCAATGTTGTTACCTCATCACCTCGTTACCTTTTCTGTTACCTCATTACTTATTGCACTTTCAGGACGGATCTACTTTCTTCAAAATCTCTAAGAGAGAATACTCACGCACTGTCTTCTTCCTCCACATTTTGCACCAGAGATACCTGACACTTGAACGTACTTCTATACTCCCCTAGATACACTCCTCTTTTGCCTTGTTTCTGAAGGATACAGAATGGAAATAAAGCTGCGTTTCTTCTGTATGGGCACAGCTGTGAAATTTAGAACTTTTCAGTGGAGCAAGCGGTGACTACAATAGCTGAGTACTTCCTTACACGCTTTTAGCTCTAGTGAATAAATGCACTCACAAGTGCACAGGGGGGAGGACAAAAGGAGACAAGAAATAAATAGAGGGAAAAACTTATCTAGAATTAAATGTCTTTTATCTTCCTGACAAGAAGTTTTCAGGCTCCAAATCTAACCCTGGCAGCGGCATTTTGTTCAGTTACGTTTGCAATACAAGGGCAGATCACAGACCTGATCTAAAGTTACCGCGTACTATCTGGGTAAGAATCAGGCACAGAAGACAAAAACTTACCCCAAAACAAGAGGAAAAGTGGCAGCAGGAGAGCAGCACCGCACACCCTGGATGTAGTTTTCTTTAATTCCATGACAGGTCTAAGAGCGGCTGCTCTAAAAGCCTCCGGCAGAACCGGCAGCCGCACGCCAGCGAGGAGCAGCGCTCCCTAGCTCAGGGGCTCGGCGGCACGGCCCCCGGCAGAGGCACCCCCTCCATGCCGGCGCAGCGGGGACCAGCACTAGCGCCGTGGACAGAGGCCCCGCACCGCTCCGCTCGCCTCCCCGGAGCACAGGGAAAACGCTGCCTGGATCGCCCGGAGCGAACTGCGGGGGCCCAGCCGCCGGCCCCGCGGCACCCCGGCACCGCGGGGGGAGTGACGGGGACGGGCGCGGCTCGAGGCGAGGAGGAACGGGCCCCCGCGTGCTTCCTCGGCTTTTGGCTTTCCTGAGCTCCCCCGACTTGAGGAAGAAAACGAACCTCGGATCTCCACGGCCGGGACAGGAGCCCGGCGCTGGGGTCATGGCGGGGGTGCGGGTGCCGCGTCAGTCAGCATCCGCTGTTCCAGGTGAGGCTCGACAAGGACCTTCCAGAAGAGGACGACTTGTCCAAAGAGAATATAAGCCGAAAGACACAAAAAGCTCACTACTAATTCCAAAGAGCAGAGACATTGGTCCTTACTGCTGCCTCACGAGATCTGTGGACCCACGAAACACACAAACCCATGAGACGTACGCCAACCCTCTTCTCCCAGTCACAGAGACCAGCGGACACACCTGTGTAACACAAGCACCACATCACATCCCCACGGTTACATGCATGTGCTTAGAGTTTTACAAGTGGAAAAAAATGGCAGTGTCCATTTTTTGGGGGGAGTACCTGGAAACAGACAGAGCTCACGCTCAATTGTGACCTCCTAAGTACCTCAAATCCACATCACAATTGGATTAAATTAACCCTAATGAGAATTACGTACACTGCCTCACCCCTCCAGTGACAACTAAAAATAGAAGGCAGGTAAGATGCCGTACGAGCTCCTAGCTTAAAAAAGCAACATGAAAGACAGCGAGGAGTTGGTGCAGACAGACCTACGCTGCAAATCTACTGCAGTGCTTCATCGGTTCTCTTCCTTTCCAAACTCTTAACAATATCTGTGCCAGACTTGGAAACCAAGTGCAGAAATTGATGAAAAAATAGTTCCTGTTTTGGACAAGTTCCGTACTAAAACATGGGCTCTTTCCCACAGGTATCCTACTATTCAATACAGGTTACCAATACCACAAATAGGTCCCAGCTGCAAACTATTGAGGTAAAGAATTCAACAACCCCCAGAGCAAGCTCAGATTCATGCAAACCTTCACCAATTTTAACTTGAAAATGCAGGATAATGTAGAACAAAATAAACACGCTTCCAAGTTGGAGTCAGTGCTCCATATATCCTAAAGCTAAAACTAAAAGTAAAGGTAAAACTAAGGGTAAGTCTCTGGCAGGGTCTCATGTGACGTTTGCTGTGCACAAAGGTGTATGCGAAACTACAGTAGGGGTTCAGACAAAGCTGTGAGACAGACTCATGCTTTTGCCATTACTCACATGTTCGTCCACTGTGAAATCTTTTATGGCAGGAAAAAAATAAAGGCAACCCCCCCAAGAATCTGATGAAAGCAACAGAAATCCTGCACTGAGTAATTTACATTGGCCAGGCTGACGGGCCACGTGCGGGGAAATGGCTGCTTACCACCTTGTTTCTCCCTTCAGCACAGAAGGCAGAACAACAGCACGTTCGGTGGGCATTTTCACCAGCGGAACACCACAATTTGGTAACAAATGCTTCACCTCACTGTCCTGCCTCAGAACACTCCGCAGATGATGCATCATGTGTTATCAACCTTATCTGGACCACCCTGCCCCCACTGCCAGCTCTGGTGTCTCCACTCTGTTTTCTCAAGACCAGCCTCAGCATCGGTTTTCTTGCCAGCTACGGCAGCCATCTGGAACTCATTTCTCCCTCCTTAGATTCTCATTTTGCTGCCAGGGGATGTAACCAAGCACTGACGTGCAGAATCTTTCTGCTCAGAACTTTTTGCCTCACCTGTGTGAATGATGCTGCCAACAACTTGCCTTGTCAAAGCAATATGTGCGAACCCACTGCACGGCTACACTGCAAGGAACACAGCTCTTCCTCCACCAAACACCTTCTCTAAGCTGAACACTGCAATCCTTCACAACTACCCACAGTAATTTCTGGTTCGTGTGTCTACCTGCAGGCCGTGCAGTGTTCGTACAACAGAGGCAGTGTAGTGACCTCCCACACAGAACAAAGTAGAGGCCTTCCCGCAGAGGCTAAGGTCTCACGTGCAGCTGCTGCTTTGGGGTCTGTGGCACCTCACACCCCTGACGGAGCCGCTGGCTCCTGAAGACCTGGTACCTGCTAGCTAGATTCAAAGAGCAAAACGGTTTAGCAGAGGCTGAACAAATAAAAAAGCTTGAGAGGAACATTCCTGGTGTGTCTCAGTACATTTCAGACAATGTTAACTGGTAGCACATCTAAGAGGTCTGCTGGGACTTAAGGCTCATTTAGCCCAAGCTACCAAAGCCTGCACAGGTCAAGACATCTGCTTCATTATCCTAAGTAAAATACTTTAATCCGGCGTCTACCTATGAGGATATTAGAATTTAATTTTTCAACATTCATGCTTGCAATTGTATGGGATTTTGCCAACATAAATGGCAGACCACTTCTGTGCTGGGCCCTGGGGCATACAGAAACCAATGCAGGTATTAACCAGCTTAGTCCAATTAAAGGACTTTAATGCAACTCTGTTAAGGCCCTGATTTGTTAGGCTTGACTACATTTCCAAAGAAAGAGCACAATTGGGTGGATTTGTTATCTAAAGAATAAGCTCCAAGTCCTTAGTCATCCTTGCTAAAGCCTTCCCCACACTGGCCATGGTTCGTGCTACCTCTGCGCTGCTGCAGCCCAACGTCAGTATAATCTGCTCTTTACCATAGTATTAAAATTAGAGCCAAAGGACACAGCTGCTTTCGTCTGTGTAACACTCATTACGAGAGACTTAAGGACAGCGTAACAGCAAGGCTTCTATTCTCAGCAAGCAGGCAGGAAACTTTGCAAGCCGGAAATGCATGCCAGGAAAATGGGGCAGCAGCAGGCGAGCTGGATTAGGGGAAAAGGGAGAGAGAAGGTCTGGGGTACCCTGCAGAACCTTTCTGTTTTCTATGTTACCTCCTTTTTTGCACACTTTTCAGAAAACAATCCTACACATTTTTCTACAAACAGTTCACAACGAATCGCACAGCAAAGTACCTGAACAAAACAGTCTGTGCTTTCCACACAAAGAACTATGCATGGTGGCATGGTTGCACTATTTTTCCTCACACTGGGCTTAAATAGTGCTAACATTACAGACTGGATACTAGAGATTACACGTGTGAGGTGACAGTCAGTACCACAGACAGAAGCTGGTAAAAATAGGGTCATTCCCGCCTCCTGTCTATGCACATAGGGTACTCACTACAAGCCTCACCTTCCCTCCCTGCAGTTCTGGAACCTCACCACCAAACAAATATTCTAGTTTTCTGAACTGAGCAATGCAATCTAACGGGACCAAAATCTTCTGATTTTTTTTCATCAGCTTCCGCCGAGTGTTATTAGGCACAACCCTCAGTGACTGCAGGCCTGGTACAAGCGAAGTTAAGCTAGTTAAACAAATTTCCAGTTCCATTCAAAACAATCGTTGGAAAAATCACTGCTTTGGTACACTTCTGCTCTCAATCACAGCCGAAAAGTGCCAGATATATTCAAAAAGACTTAAAGTTCTGGACTTTGAAGCCTACAGACCCACAGACCAATTCTGCAAACAGAAGGGTTCAAAGACAGTTCGGTGATGTAATGCTTGAGGGTTCTCTGGGGCCCAATCTCTCAAAATTTGCTCTTTCTTGCAAATAACAATTACCCTTAAAATCCATGTCACTACTTTTCCATTTGGCCACTAGATGTCCCTTCTGCACTGCATGAATTCAAGCAAAGGCCACTATGTGAGAACAGGAGTTGAGGAGAAATTCCTGCACCACCAGCGCTGTCAACCCAGTGCCACCAGCCACAGCCACCAGCCCCGTGCCAAGCAGCACACCGACCGCAACACCCACACGCCAGATGAGCCAAGTTTTGTCTGCAAATCAAAACCTCGAAGTTGCTACTAAAAATTGGGAACAATCACACAAAATTTACACTCTCAAGATATGGAAATATAGAAATATGGCCAGAGTTTCTGACCCGGTCTCCCTTTCCTGGCACACAATAATTGATTTCAGATAAAATTGCAGTGTTAAGGCAGAGGAGCAGGCCTGTAAAACAAAGGCAGAACAAACACTTATGGGAATTTCATCGGAAATATCTGTGTGAGTTAAGGCTGAATATCGCACGCAATTACACGCACGTGTGCGGTCTGCCTCCTCCCGGACGTGCAGCCCTGAAAGCCTGGCCAGCAGGCGCCATCCTGTGGCAACACACTCTCAGTCCTGCGATGCACCAGAGACCTGGCTCAAACACACAAAGGACCCGTCAGTCATACAGCACAGAGAAGGAAGAAAGCCTCTGAAATCCTGCTTTAACTGAGAAACTGGGACAACACCAGGTCCTCTTAAGAAAAGTGACATCTTAAGCATAAGTTCTTCTAATCAGGATTACCACCCAGTTCTGGGAAGACTCCCGTTCGTCTGCAGGCTACGGAAGGTCTGAGGTTAGGGTTTGAGGGGACAAAATGGAAGCAGACTTCCTGAAGCCTGGAATCAACTCCTCTGCCTTGCGATATCAGCTGCCTGTGCAGAGATCCCCATTACATGTTTCATTTCAGAAAAGAACAAATTGGAAGAACTGGAACAAGGATATCTAGCACACACACAATACTTTATAGCTTCCTCTCCAGCGCGCGAGGCCATTCACATTACATGCAGCCTCAGCCATCGTAAAGACAGAGCCAAGCTTCTGCCAAGTTATCTCCACGAGAAGTTACAGAAGTCAGGCTCTAGCCATGTACGTCTCCTTTGATCTATGTGAGACTCTGCTGGAGTGCTACAGGTCAAGTTGAAGCCCCTTTGATCCTCTTCCACTGCTTACAGCTGCATCAGTGGAGGCGAACCCCTTCCAGGAGGCCTCTCTTGGCAGACGGGGAGATGAGGACGCTGAGCAGCTAAGAGGAAGCAGCTAACTGACTGAGACGGCTCTCAGGCAAGATATTCTGTAAGTAAAGTGCTAGAGCTGGAAGAAGCATGTGTCCAATATGTTGCCTGGATCCAAGAGGGTTTTGAAGTTGAGTATTACCAGGACTTTTTGCTGCCGTTTTTGTCAAAATGATCCAACATGTTTGTAAATGAAATGTCTCTCTTTTTTATCACGACTAGCACTGCCCAGAGAGAGCCTTTCGGGCCACGAGAGGGCAGTGCTGGGCAGTGTTCCGATCTGCCAGCCAAAAACCACCTTGGGGAGGCACCCTTCTGAATCAGTTTGTTGCAACTGTCTGCATTGCTGGCAACCCCGGAGTCCCAGCGCTCCCTAGGGGGCTCAGCAGGCTCCAGGGGAAGAGTTAAAGGCTCAGCCAGAAGCAGCGCAACCTGCAATCAGAGCCAAAGGAAAGGAGTAAGTAATCCCTGCAGCAGAGTCTGGGGGAAAGGAACCTTTTAATGCAAAATTTAGCACTTTGTGGAGGTCAAAGCAGGGGGTGGAGAAAAGGGAACTTTGGGAAAGCTCCCAGCTGGGCCTGAAAAACAACTGCATCTAGCTGCTCCATGTGAGCATGCAGAGGTAGTGTGCTCTGAGGCAGCCTGGCCTCAAAGGCCTGTTGCACTGTATTTGACAAGTGTGCCACGGAAATTACACCTCTGAAAGCTGCATAAATCAGCAAGCACTGCCTCATTTTCCTTCCAGATGCAATCTCTGTGATCTCTCGCAGCCTTCATGCACACATTATGCTCTGTAACTGGGACTCCACAAAATGTGCATTCTTACCACAGTCGGTAGCAAGGAGCAGAATGGATGCAGACCACACATGTGCCAAATGTTGAGGAGTGAGTAATTTTCTCCAGGACGACAAAGATGTGGGGCTCTCTTTTGCACATTTGCATCTCAATAAACACTCCATTCAATATTCTCACTACCTCCTATTCTAATCCAGGTAACTAAACAGACATGTCTGTCACCATGAAGACAAGGGACAACTCTACTGAGAGCCATTTTCCACTCACAAGCTGGGGACGTTGCCCAGCTCTCTCAGTATCTCAGGCCTGCACACTCATGACTTTCTAGGCCATCAATATCATTATAACCACTGACTGAGCCACAGCGAGACAGAGCAGCAAACATCTCCTAAGTTACCTTCTATTTTAAGAACAGTTCACTAACTGGAGCTCCCACTTGAGTCAATTGTTTCTTCTTCTGAGATGTCCCAGAATAATGGCCTTACCTATACGGGGTGTGCAACAGCTGCTGGATCTACTATCGCTTGGATAAGAGGGTCTGGAAGTCTTCCAAAGATTACTGCAGCATGCACTGGCATGTGGGCAGAGACATTTCATTTTGCTGAGATGCCATACCCTGTGATTTCCATCACCATCCATTTGTCAGATTGCTTAACAAATTTGAAGAATGACAAATACAGAGCTTTACACAACTGTTAACATGACAGCATTCAAGTGTGTTTTCATGATCCTCAAATGGTGCTGCATCCCAGTATCAATAACACTAATTTATTTTGTAATTAGAACCTGAAGAATTATCTTGTCATCACAGTGGCAACGACGCTTCCAGACCTCCTCTGTACACATACATCTCTATTTAAGGAAAAAAAAAATTATCTAAGTCAGCAAAATTAACTTAATAAGGATATAAGCTTGCACTCCTGACTGTTCCCTTCTGCTATAGAAATGTTTTGAAGATGACCAACTTGGCAGCACTGATGTCAGATCAAAACAATAAGAGGCGAGAGCCAATCCCCCATTTAATCCCTCAAATCCTTTTCTGAAAATATCTTTATTTGCTACTAGTTGCCTAACTGGACCAGAGATACAGGCAGGCTGAAGCTTTTAGGACTTCAGCACTTCTCTATCCCAAGAGAAGCTCCGGTTTGTTCCACTTCTCTTAGGGCGCATGGTTTGTGCCCATTTCCTACTCCATGCCTTACAACAGGAGGCAAACCAAGTCCCTGCTGAGGCTCTGCTAAAAGGTGACCTTGATCTGCTCGCAGGTGTTTGAATCCTTGGCTCTGGTAACTGGTGTGCTGGATGTGCACAGGAGTCCATCAGTATGTCTGAAACAAAAACTACTTCGTGGACTGAACAAAAGGAAAATGAAGCTGCAATAGCATGCTGAACTAAAACACAATCTATAATCCTGATTTATAATCAAGAAATACAACCGTGATGTAAACCAACCTTTAAGGACCCAGCACACTGCACTGCACGAACTCATTACTGCTTTCTCGCTGCACTGGGCGAGAGGAGGCGTGGTAGCTAAGTGAGGCTGTGCGTTGCACCAGCTGTGCTGACAACACACCGAATCCGAGGGAATGCTGCAGTTCTGGGTGTCTGACCACACGTTTTATTAAACGGAACTTTTTAAGCCGAGGGACTCTGTTGCTCACGCACCAACTGGAATCCAAGAGCCATCAGATCTGTGACTGCACTGTCAAAGGCTTCAGGCATAGGAAGTGGAAGCAGCAGCAGAGTCTGAAGCAGAACAGTCCATCTACATATGAGCACTCAAAAACTTCCAGTAGAAAGTGACCTCAGCAGATGAAAGCAGACACACTGGGAACCATTTAAAACTCTTCCAACGTACTTCTTAACACAACCATAGCAACAGAGCCCTGGTAAATCCTTGTTAAAGCACAACGGGAGCTACATCAGGAGTATGATTGTTTCAGTAAGAGCAAGAACAAGCAGTAAGACGCCTCTCTTTGACAGGAGACATGTAAGGCTTCTTCCCAGGTTGTATATAAAATATTCAAGAGGATGGATCTAGAATCTTCCCAAGAACTACGGCAAGAAACATGGAAAGAATTCTAACACTTTAAATCAGATGTCTGATGCCAGTTCAGCCTTGCCATTCACCAATGATACATATCTCTGGAAAGAAACATGATAATTGACAGCTTATTGGAACACTATCCATTTTATCCCTGAGAAACTCCACTGCAACTAAGTCACCCCTATATTTATCACAGCAAGAAGCAGCATCTTGTATCTTGAAAGATTTCCATGCCAAAGCCAGTTTGCCAGCATCATTTATTATTCCTGAATGCCGTATGAGACAGAAGTCACAAACATGACAATTTAATTCTCATTCGCTTTGGGAGCGGCTGAATGTACCAGCCTGGCTCTACTGTTTGGGCAAACGATGAATCTTTCTGCTTCCAATTCAGCCTTAGCTCCTCCTCTTTCTATTAAAGGACTTGACTTCAGAAAAATTTCCTTTCCTGTATCTGCAACCAGAAGGCAAGCCAAAGTTTATATGGCTGAGCTTCCCGTAATAGCAGAACGGTTACCGAAATTTCATTTCACTGCATGGTGTTTGGATCAATCTCTGGATCTTTAGCTTTGTACATTCAGTGAGTCACTGATGTTTGGTGAGGGCCCATCAGTGCTTTCCAGAAAAAGACTTTGGTTGAAGAAGTAAACTCCATTTGATCCTAAGTCTTTTTTAATGCAAGACTCTGAACCAAATGACCTTGCTTATTTCTGCTAGTCTCACTTCTGGAAGGTCAGTAGGGCAACCACTCTGGAGAAAATGGAATCTGAGAAGTAAGGATGAAACCTCCTCAGAGAAAAAGACAAAATCGCTGTCACTTGGAGTACAAGAGATTAAATGAGATTTCTTCAGTTCTGGTTCCACCTCCCTTTGCAAAGCTTGTTAAAACACACTCCCTTTGCTTCTGCATTTTCTTTGATTCAGACCAGACACTGTAACATGGGGATTAATCACTACAGAACACCTGGTATTTCCGAGATTTCTGAGATTTCATTTGGCTTAGAAAGGTAAAAAGACAACCTGCAATACTGTCAACTGTCAGGGCTGTTACATTTCCTCTTATGACCCAGTGAATACAGCTATTTCCCTGAAATCTTGAATGAGGTAAAGATTACCTTGAGCTTTCCTTTGTCAGTCAGACATAACCCAAAGTAGCCTTCAAGAACGCACGCTTACTTGTGAATGCAACCAACTTTCAGGAATAAGTGCATGACCAAAATGCACAGGAGAAAGCTAGGAATGACAACACATTGTTTCTCTACCTTGGAACAGTTTCTTCTCATTCAGTAAGAGGCTACGTCCTATAAACATGAATTTAAACTTATGAATCCACTCCTGGCTATTAGATACTTCAAAACTGCTACATACTTCACTCCAATTTCCTTGTTCATTTCCCCTCAGTCACTTAACCCCACTGTCGATTTCTGTTAAAACCATAAAGCTGACACTTTGTATTCCCACCACCACAGGTCCCTTGGAGTTAACACTGAAGTCAAAACCAAGGTTCCTCCCCTTTCTATGACTTTAACGCTTATAACCCTCCATTAAATCAGCTGATTAGCTGATTCTGCCCAGCAGAGGACTTGGACTCCTATCTTTTTCTACTGCTTTACAGAATTGGTACTTCAATTATCAGCACGTCCTCATGGGCTGACAGAATCTCCCTGTTGGGTCAGAACAAGTACCTACGGTTTGGGAACCAGAAGAACTTACTGGGCAACGACACACAGGAATTGCCACAGCAGCAATAGATGTAATGCTTCCTCACTCATTTATCCATCTTCAGCTGAAACTGAGCTTCTGAGAGCAAAAAAAGAAAGTCAAAACAAACTAAAGAGTGAAATGGAATCTGTCCTGTCAGTGACAACCAGACAGATGTCAGGTGTCCAGCCCACAGAGCCTGACCAAGGACAAAGTGGTCATTCTCTATTAGCTGCGGTGGGATGTTGGGAATTTTGAGCAGATGTTAATAGGACGAGTACATCCTAGTTGTACAGTCTCAGAATGATAATGCCCGTGAATACCAAAAACATATTGATCTTCTGAAGTGCATAGTTAGAACATCTAATAGCTCTAGAGAGAGCAAGAGAAACGCTCAAGGGAAAAAGGAAGGAAAAAAAGCTGCTTTAAGACTGGATAGTTTTATCTGTCAAACTTCTGGGGCACACAGGGTATGTTAAAATGCTACTGCCCAGACACGCACTGAAGCGTGCCAAGAATGCACGCTTAGTACATGGGAATCAAAGAATGAATTGACAGAACTGTGAGACTATAACAGGTTTAAGACATTTCTTCGAGGTATGTTAGAACCAGGAACAACCTAAAAATGAAATATAATCCTCACTGCACTGTCCTGGTGGAGCAGAACTGTGTGGGGAGAAAAAAAAAAAAAAAAAAAAAAAGAACCAGTTATGCAGAGAATACAGATGCTGTTCAAAAGAAAATCAAAGGGAAATTCTTTCTATTTTAATAACCTCCTCTGTTATTAGTAATGCAGATCAGGACTTTGTTCTAAAAGGAAATCTAATTTCTAACCTACAGTTTCTTTTTCAAGTGCAAGACATTTGAAAGCTCTGTTTTTTAAACACGGGCTATATAACTGGAAAACTGAATTCATTCTCCTTGCTTTGATATCTATTTAGTTCAGCATTACGCACACTGTCAGAAAGGAAATGCTGTCCTCCGCTCTGCACCAGAGGGCCAAACCATCCGACAGTGTAAGCTCTCTGCTCCACGGTACTGATCCAGTTTGTTTTCTCCATCTCACAGAACAGAGCTCTCTGAAGAAGGGTGAGACTCCAGGGTGCCAGGACTGCAGATTACCAGCTTATTCAGAGGTGTTTTCCATTTCTATTAACGATACATCAAACTAAGCTGCACTAACAGAAAGATCACTGTGAAGTTGACTCTCAGCAGTGCCACCATAGGAGCATATCATAATTGTAAGAACTCCGGTCAATAGCATTATATATCCACTGAACCACTAAGGACATTAAGCAAACACTTTGAAGAGATGAGAAAAGATTCCAGTTGTCCTGAGCTTCCCACTCTCCGACCGCAAAACCACGCTCTCATATCAAATGGGGAATGAAACTCGAGGGACATTTTAATCCTGCACCCCTGCTCTAATTAATAATCCTACTTTATCAATATTTGATGCAGCTGTTATTGTGTCTCCTCTCACCATTGTACTTTTCATAGAATGCTCTGAATTATGCTGATCTGCAGCAGAGCAATAGCAATGCACTCCTTCCAGAAATCACGGCATCTCCTTTCCTGGCACAGCGCCTTTCCAGAACTCCTTGCTTCACGACTAGCCTATGAGACCGGCAGCTACAGCATAAGCAATCAGGTAGTAATTTATGCAAGAAGATATACTGACGCACTCCTTAATGACACCTCTGCTTCCTGGCCTGCTACATCACCATTATATGGAAAAAATACATCATTTCCTGAAAACTGTACCAGTGCATAGGCGCTGAGCACACCAGAGGACAGCCGTTGTGTATACTGGCACGGAGAACCACAATTAATACAGTACAAAAGCAATGACAACAATAAAAGCTTATAGGGTTTTTTTCAAATTAAAGTGTTGAGGGGGGGGGGTGGACTACCCTGTGCTAAACATAACAGCGATGCCCATCCCTCACCATGGAACCTTCGTTCAGCTCACACAAACCCGTTCCATGAGTCCATGAAGAGGCGTGCCGCGGCGGTCCTACTCCCACGTGGCCAGGGGGTGAGCTCTGCTGCCTGGCCGCTCGCCTTCACAGCTCCACGGGCGTGCTCCCTCTCGGCTCTGCGGGCGTCACTGCAGGTGCAGTATCTCCCCGAACAGATGTTGGCAACATGCTCGGGAATATTAACTCAGCCATTGAAAGTGCTTAAGCCGATGTGAATTGCTTCAGTAAAAGGCGGCTCAGGAACAATTACATACAACTACACGAGAGGTAAAACATTCCACAGCCCAGCTCTCATGCTTTAAAATGCAGAAGCCTCTTTGAAAAATAAAACACGTGCTCAAAATTCTCCATCAACGCAGAATCACTGGGATTAGTTCCTGCTGCTGAAGAACTGGGACAGCGGGAGAGGCAGTACAAACCCATGGATACAGAAAGGGCTTGTTCTGTACGTTCTTTGGTCTCTCAATTTCTGCGTATTGTACCTTTCATCTACAAGGCATCTTATTTAGAACGAACAAGCAAAATAAATAAATAAATAAATAAATAAATTAAAGTAAAACAAACATTTAAGAGAAGAATAACCTTCTAATAGAAGAGAAACGCTTAGCTTGTGCACTTTTTTGGTGCTGCCCAGCTTGTTTCTCTACAGGACAACCATTCTCAAAGCAGAGGCAGGGCCCAAAGCATGGCAACCTACTGGAAGGTTCAGACTTCCCTGTCAGGCCCCACGTTTCTCCAGTCCCAGCCTTCTATTGCATTGTGCCATGCTGGTATCTAACATGCAAGTATCAATCCATGAAAAAATGCGAGGGAGCAGAGAAGGAGATCTTCATCCCAATAAAAGGCTACGCGTTAGTGGCCTCCCTGCCTGAAGAGCAGTTACTATTTGTAGAAGAAAAACAGGAAAAAAGTACTTAGACATGCCCAACCGCCTGTCATTAGAGATTAATCATAGAAGTATGGCATTCCTCTTCCCTAGTTCCGTAACGCAGTATCAGGATAAAGACCACAATTTCGTCTCCCATTAGTGAGGGCAAAAAGGAAAGAAAGAAGTGGGGATGAAGGAAAAAGGAAACCAGTCACAAGCAGGTTCGGGACTCCACATACAGAATGTATTTTGTGCGTGCGTGCACGTGTGTGTGCATGCGTGTGTATCCCCAGCCTGTTCTGTCCAGAGGGTGTACAAACCTGTAACTTCACCTGGAAGAGAGCCCCCCCAGGTGCCAAGAACAGACAGGATTTCTTGGGCTGACATTCAGCACAGAGCCCAGAGGAGATTGAATTTCTATGGAGGGCAAGGGAAAGGGCTGGAGTGCACAGAAATCACATCGAAAAGTTTGTGCAGCTTTAGCTTGTGGAACATAAAGGCAGAGATATTAAAATAGGAAGGTTAAAAGAAAAGTAACAAAGAAATGTTGAGGTGTTCACAGGACAAGGGGTAGAAGTCCAAGTACCAGAAAAAGCCTGCTAGTTACTGAAGAGCCTTCTACACGTACCATCTGACTCAAAGGCCAGAGAAGTAATTAAAGATCCCTTGCAATTACAGCAGGCTTTGGTTCAGGCCCACAGAGACTACGCTGCCAGGAAGCTCAATCCTTCCACATCTCAGTAGATCATGACAAACATTAGACTGCCAAAGGTTGTAAAAATAACTGAGAGACAGAGCAAGGCCTGAATAAGCCTTGTTCAATGCATTAAAACTACCAGATAATGTAAACTTTGTGGGAACTTTTAATCTCATCTGTTCTGTCTCTAAAGAGAAGAAAAGACATGGTTGCATTTATTTTTTTCACAGTAATTATACAAGCACAGTACAGCAAACAGATGGAGGTGTCATAAGCAAAGTGTGAAAAAGGAAAGGAAAAAAAAAAAAAGAAAAAAGTGAGAGTCCCACTGCTGGAGATTATCATGCTGTGAAGTCTTGCTTGCAGTGATCTGTCAGGAAAATGGCTCAGCTCCCCCAGGTCGGGACAAGCAATAGGATAAGCCTAAGTCCTTAACCTCGGAGGGAAGATGCCCCGGGATGGACTGGTTCGCCACTCCAGAAAGCGGGGCACAGCACAGCACGGCACAGCATGGCATGGCACAGCACAGGGCAGGCCAGGCCAACGGCCAGCCAGCCAAAAAAAACAACAACATGGAAAGTGAAAACCTCCTCTAAGTGGAAGGAACTAAATAACTGATGTTATCAACACATAATGGAAAAGCCTTAATGATAGCCACGTGGACGATAAAGACTATGGATCTCCACCACAAAATACAGACACAAGTTTTAACTGAGCATTACAGATTTTGAGGGACACACTGATTTATCTATGAAAAACATGACAAGATGCTACAATTTAGTCTGTTTGCAGGATGTCCTTTGCTAACGCCACTGTAAATGGTCACTTGTTCAACTAAAGAACACTTCTGCCATG
The DNA here is from genome assembly GCF_964034855.1 of Anser brachyrhynchus. Taxonomy (NCBI): domain Eukaryota; kingdom Metazoa; phylum Chordata; class Aves; order Anseriformes; family Anatidae; genus Anser; species Anser brachyrhynchus. The sequence goes on from NC_137712.1 coordinate 2,077,071, forward strand.
CAGTATAAAAGGACATTAATTTTTCAATTCTGCTTTTGAATTATGTTTCAGGTATTGATTTTACCTCCTGCTCAACATAACTGATGCTTTCTTCATAGTTACAGCCTAATCTTCTGGTGCTCGGAGCAGAGAGAAGCAGCATTTGCCACATCTTCATCAAGTGTCTGAACAGTTGTTTGTTTGTTTGTTTAAACAGAATGTTCTCTGAACAGATCTTCCCCACGCTAGTCGATCCCCAATCCCAGCAGCCAAAACAAACCAAAATATTTGGCAATACTGAATTGTTCAAAGAAACAAGGCTTTTTTCTGTTCATAGGTGTCTGAGTGGGTTGTGAAAGCAGAGACATTAGTCACTCAAAATAGTCTGTATCCAATCACTTTGTTTGATGGTGATTAAATATAGAAAATGTTACTTGTCCAATGTTTGAAACAGCAAAGCCCAGGGCACCTAAAAATGCTTTCCTTAAAGAGCCCTGTTCCCAGCCCAGCCCACTGAGTCCTGTAACGGGAGCCAGTCACAAACCTCTGCTCCAAAGGGAAGAGAACTAGAACAGAAAGGAAGTGAGGAAGTTCAAGAGGCAGGACTCTTCGTTCCTCTTCATCTCCTATGTAAGCCACTCTTTGTTGCAGACCGCTATGAGACAACAGATGTTACACACTCTTCTACTACCTAGATGCTGTTCCTAGGAGGGGTGCTAGTCTAAGTGGTTCAGTACAGAATTCTTTACCGTTTCTGCAAGATCTTTACACTTCAAGTGGAAAAAAAGTTAGGGCTTTTTCCTAGCTTTGAAAATGCTATACTTCGGACGGTCCCCACTTCTTCAACATTCGACAGGAAAAGGCAAAGCAAAGCACAGACACGGCAAGCACCATCACTGTCTTACCAAGTAATTTAAATACACATGAGTAAGTGTTGCCTTATAGTCCTTTAATTATGCATTGCATCTGAATTATGTATTGAACAGAGGGCACACAGGAATTCTGGTGGAAAAAAACATCCCTGTGCAGCAATGTCTCCTCACCCAGGGTAAGAGAGGAACGTGCCCTACTACGGGATCACTCTGGCTGACCGGGGTGCTGCCACTCCCAGGGACAATCTACATACCTGTTCTCACTGCAAGAAATTGACTGCAGCCCTCTCAGAAGAAAACACATTGCTGGTGAGCAAAAACCTTCTCCTATATCCCGCTGTACTCTTATTTTGCCCAAATTCTGTTCAAGAATAACATAACACATAAGCACTTTACACCTATAAGCCTGCAAGGCCTAACCTGTTCACCATGCTAACAGCCTCTCTACTGTAGATGCGAACTGTTTAAATACAGAATATACATCATGCTTTTCACATCAGACAGTGGTTTTACAACGTATGCCAAACCCCAGAACCGTTCAGATTATTTTGGTACTTGATCTAATCAGTAGTTTTACTATTCTGTTGAAAAGCATGACTGCTCTTGCTATTCTAATTCAATATTTACATCTCTGCCATTTTCTGTGAAGGACAGAAATGAATCAGCTCTCATAACGTTCATATAATCTAGTTCTACTGTCACGTGGAAACAAAAGTCTTTTTCTTTCCCAGTGTTGTCATGTTAGCATTACACACACAGTGGTGATAACACCTACATTAATCACTGTATCAAGTTCTCCCTAGAATGAATCTGTAAGGACCGTATACATACACAAATGCTCCATTTAGCATAAGGACTCCCATCTCTGTTCTATCCTTAATCCCCTACCCTTCTTTCCATTTCTTCTGTTTTTCATATTAAACATATAGTTGTAAGATTTACATAAATTAAGACTGTTTACAGAAGTGGTAATAGATAAATGATTAACCCTCTGAGACAGTTTTACAGGTTGATCTCTCCTCGTCCATTTCAACAGCCAGACATCAGCCAGAACCATTCTCCCCACCCTGCTGCCTCTCTAGATTAGGCCTGTACCTTGCGCTGGGCAAAATACCAAACACTGCTCCCCCAAAACAAGTTTGAAGCAGAAAACAGCAGCTGTCAGCTTCAGACACGGAGTCAGACATGCAGGCTGGTCTTTGTTTTGTGCTGAGAAAAACTTCTGAAACTTCAGGTCTACTTTTGCTTAAAGAATCTGCTTTTGTCTTCTCCTTAGCACGATGCCCTTCTTCCCTTGAAACCATGGCAGTGCTGGCAGGCTGAGCGGCGCAGCCCTGCTGCCAGACCTCCTCTGGCTGGGGCCAATGCTGGGCAGTGATACCCAGCTGCCACTTGGTGGCAGAGGTTAGATACCATCACTACATTCCTGGTTCCCAAGAATGCATCGTGCATGCTTATTCTCTGCTCAAGGTGACTCTCATGATAATTTCTTGCCGCCGCATTAATTACTATCCATATTTATAGACAAATTAAAGATTCAAACAAACATTTATTCAATTTATCACTTCGAGTTGTAGTAGAATAAACCGTATTAGCTCGGGGGTTCATGGTAATTTAACACATCCATTTTCTGCCTCCTCTCTGCGGCAGCACGTCTCACATGAGTGAAAACATCAAACAGCAGCAGCTATCTTTGTAAAAGAAAGAGCATAAGAAGTTCTGAACCACCAAACTGTTTGCTGCAAGTCACAATGATCAGAAAATGGATTTCCTGCAGTTATGAAATTAAGCTTGTTCCACACCCTCCTCCAAAAACATCGTGTCTAATCTTTAAGTCTTTAGCAGATAATTCAATTACTACTTTACTGAGAGCAACTGTAAGCACGGTGTGTGTTCCTAACCGTGACTTCTTGCACAACGTGAATAAACAATATTCTACAACCAGACGCTGCTGCCTGCTTCGTGAGACCTAACTTATCATTCCACTTCCGAGGAATATATATATATAATATATATAATATAATAATATATATATTATATATATGCTGCAAAAATTTTTGATTCTACGGCCACAACCTTCTTTCCCCTGAGAGGAGCAACCCCATGACTTCAGTGGCTTTGCCCAACAGGGGAGGAAGGGAGCGGGCCAAGGGACCTACCTGAATTTACATGACATTTCCCTTTCTGCATCTGTGTTTTCCCCTTTTTGTTTCAGAATCTTTTTGAAACCATCACAACACTGTGAAACTCATAAATGCACACAGCGATAACTATCCACCTGATCTATAAGTGAAGGGGATCAGACGTTTGCAGGACTTTACAGACAGACCAAGCTGACCACTGAGCTGAGTTTATGCCTAACTTTGGCCACAGGACTTTCTGCTCCCTTTACTCCTCTCTACCCCAGTCTTGCACTCCACAACAATTCCAACGGCAGTCAGAGACAGTTACACACACGGTTCCAGAACATCCCTGCTGACATGCTGCAAGCCAGAACGCTTCCAACTGGACAGTATTTAGTGGAGTAGGATTAAGAAAAAGGCTCTTTAAGGCCAAGTCACTTTTGTCAACTGTTTTTTTTTTCTTCTGACAGGAATCTTTGTACAGATTGTACAAGTTGAAGTTCAGGACAGAGTTTATAAACCACAGGCATTTAACCTCAGAAATAAATAACTCAGCCTCCTGAATAATGATAATTTCACCTAACCATAGCTGTTACTGTTTGTTTAGTCCACACAAACAAACTCTGATCTAGAAACACTGACATAATTAAAGATCATCTCAGTATAAACCATTTCATAAAACTTTAATTAAACTTCATCTAGCTGACTTACCAGGTTAGCCAAGCTGGCTCTGTGTATACCAGCTGCACTTCATCAAATAGGAGTGCTCTATTTACAAAGTATGCATTAATCCAAATATTCGGGGCCTCTCTGACACACTAAATGATCGCTGAGAAAGGGAGCATGAAAACATCAAGATGTTTTGATACTGGTAACTTTCAGGCTCTAGAATAATTATTGCTGCTACTGAAGATGTGTTAGCTTTCCATCTACAAATAAATATGAGTTAAAATTCAGAGCAGACTAACTGTGTACACGTAAGAGAGAAACCAACTATTCTGCATAATTCACAGATTCACAACAGGAGTGGTTACTGCAGGGATCAAACATGCTATCTACCAAACTTCCACTAATTCAAAACTATGTCACCTGGAATATTATTTTTACATCCATTACACCAGTATCTTCCAAATCTAAGTCACAGCTGTCAAAATGGTGAAATCTCCATTTGCCTCTTCTTTAAGCATAGGTGGGGAGCTGGCATAACTGGTGTCCCTGTATTACACCTAGCCCTACTTAGAATTGAGTTTTCCAACCCATACGTCAACACCTCTCTCCAGAAACACCTATCTCCCACTCAACCAAATAGCTTTTCCAGTCTCTGCTACACCCCTCATAAAATCCCTTCTAACACAGCACACCTTCATTCTGCCCCGAGTATTCCAGGCTCGCAGTGCAGTTTGGACTATTTCCCTTCCTCAAACCTTGTGGATTCTTCTGCCTTTCATGTACTTAAGCACTGATGTTTCACTAATGCATCTTTTGATTTGCATTTCTCCCATGTTTTTGCTAGACCAGACACATGCAGCATGCTATGCAGCTTTAAAAAAAGCATGTAAATCTCCTTAGAATGGCTCAACAGCATAACAGACCATATGTGGCCCTGGTACACGGGCCATGCTCATTGTACTGCTACCTGCTGAGCACAGCCGCCAGCATTCAGAGCACTATAAAAAGGGCATTACTGTAACGGTGACAAAGACAGTGAGCACTACTTGTACAGCGTCTAAATGAGCCATACAGGCTGGCATTTGGAGACTGGCAGTTCAGGTATTTTGTTTTTTAACCAGATTTCTAACACCATTCAAACAATAAAATGCCTGAATGAATCAGTTTTATTCCTGAGGAAGCAGTCTATGATTTCAAGCCCTTTTGCAGAAAGCACACCTGGGTGCTTCTGAAGACCAGCATGATGACAAGCCTTCTGCACGGAAAACTGGAGAAGATCAAACTGTACTTGCTTAGAAATCATTCTACCTTTACAGGATTTGAACTATACTTAGACTGCTGATGCCCTGTTAGAATGGAGACAGAAGCAGAGTTACAGAGAGAACAGGACAGCTTTCAGGGGAGGGCATCACTCACAAACCGAAGAAACAGCTCAAAACGGGCAAACTGCTGGTACTGGTTCTTTCCAAGTTTTAGACTACTGCAGGATTATATTTATATGTAGGATCTTCGATTATATTTATAAATAAATATTTATAGTATATATATATATTTAAAAAAACAGCCCGTGTTATGTACTTCTACTCTTTCCCTTTAAATTTTCCACAGGACGTTGGTTTTTTTAGCTGCCAATTCTGTGACCTTGCTGGAAGTCACCAAGCCAGAGATCAATTAGTGAGTACAGAATAGAGAAGCAGCATTGACTGCATTCTGCCTGTCCCTTGGGAAGAACAGCTATGCTTCAGGGTAAAAGCAGCACAAACCTGGAAGATTGTTATCCAGTGGGAGTGCTGATACTCAGGCTGGTTACTAACTGCAGGATGCAAAATGGAGGACGGAAAGGATACAGGAAAATCTCCTCTTTCCTTTGTCTTCCCCGTTTACAATTTTCCAGTAATTTAAAAATGGTTTAGTTTTACATACAGCGAATCCTTGTTCCACTAAATATCTACAACAAATACACCATGCTGGTTTCAAGCTATGAGTGTTTGTTAGTGCCCCATAGGAAATTATCCTTTAAAAGCATTTTCTGCTTTTCACACATCTCACTTAATCACTTAGCAAATTTGTGAGAAGTTAGCCTGTAAAGATTAATTGTGAATATGCAAAAAGAAATTAAAGGAAACCTTTACTGAATCTCAGAAAAGTTTTCCTGGGTTTTATTAGCAAAGGAAGAGTAACATTATCAGTAACATTTAAGCATGATTGAAATTGCTAAGAAGATTCAACTGTGGACTGTCCTATAGCTGTATTCCCAGTATTACACGAACTCCAGCTCTTTAGTATTTAAATCAGTACATAAATATTTCACACAGAACTTAGCCTGCGATAAGCCACTTGCCTTGTTACTACAATGTTACAGCAGTCTGTCAGCTTGCCTTAATTTGCAGGCAACTATCATGCGATTTGTGTGATCCACTGTTCTGTGCAGCCCCTCAGAAGGAACCTGAGAGATCAATAGCCCTTAAATAAGTAATCAGATGAGCTAAAATCATTTAGGTTATCAAATAGCAAGTGTGATGAATAAAAACCCATAGCTCCATGAACATCTGTGTACAATACGATTTTTACATTCATTTGTTGAGTTAAATGATAGGAAGGCTGCCCACCGAAGCGTAAGAGGCAGAACTGCTAAACAGTATCCAGAACAGGAAAAAAAATAGGATAACACCACGTACCTACATCAAAGCTACTTGGTACGTTAATCGGAGAAAAAAAAGAAACAAGATATAACAAAAGCCTTCATCCTCCCACTCTATTGGAAGACAATCTGAAATTGAGGACTTGGAATCTAATCACAGAATGGGTTGGGCTGGAAGGGACCTTTAAAGCCCATCTGGTTCCACCTCCCGCCAGCCCAGGCCGCCCCCAGCCCGGCCGTGAGCCCTGCCGGGGACGGGGCACCCCCAGCTCCTCGGGGCAAACCTGAGCCATGGAGCAAAGACAACACGCAGCATGAGGCACGTCTACACTCACAGATGTGCTGCACTAACAATGAGAAAAGGAATGTAAAATACACTCTAGTGAAAATACAGCAGCATAGCTGCTTGGATGTCTCAGGTTTGATCTATTTTACAGCACCTACCCTACTCCAGCATGTTACCCTGTCATCCCTAGAGGAGGTACCTGCCCCACTGCCTTACCCCCTTACAGAGACGGCTTGTCTGACTTTAAAATCCTTTACTGTCTTCCCTCAAGGAGGCCTCCAACCTGCAGTTTCTTCAGCCTCAGCAGGGAAATTGGTCTTCTACATTTTTAAACATTTCATTCACTTATTTCCACATCCTTACACAGTAACTCCACCTTCCACATCTATACAGGCTCCTGCTTCCTCAAAATGGCTTAGAAGAAGAAAAAGTTTCCTTCCCATATCTGGTTGGAAGACTCTAAATTACAGCTGATTATTCTGCTGAGACTAATGACTTAACCTGACCACTTCAGGCTTGCATTTGGGCAGGTAAACCCTGGGAGCTTCTTTCCTGCTGTGTGATCGTCACGGGGGTATCTGCTCTACCAAACACTTTGGGCTGCCCCGAGGATCATCTTTACAGACTGGGCTCAACTTTCCCTTAACGGGGAAATCTGATACACTTCAAAATTGATGGTCAGCATTTCAACCTACATAACTCATATGACGCAGACACACAAATCTTTCTGCGGCTCCAGCAGCACACACAACTCGTTCGCTAGTAAAGGCTTACGGAAAGCTCCAGCTACCGCATACTCTACATCTAGACAACATCTTGGCATATCAATCAAAGTTTACGAAATTTTGAGGTAGACACCTAATGTTTGGAAGATGACCTGTATCTGTTGCAGATCTCTCTCCATTTATCACTTTATATGACAATACCAGGTAGTTAAGCAGCAGCATTCCGGGTAAATATTCTCAAATATTGACAGGCTGCTTCTAGTTTATACAACACAAAGAACACATCGAAATATCATGGAAAAGGTAAAACATTACAAAGTATGTCTTCTCCTGTGATTCTGGATAGAGGGAGATACATACATATATATATGGATGTATATATCTCAGTATTCATTTCTCAGATCTAGGTTTTGGTGTACAAGACCACATCTGTTTGCTCCGGAAGTTCCACTCCTCAAAGATGAATAAACATCAGAAACTGCTCTGTCCCCATGCTGAGCTCCTGGATTTGGATAGCACTGCATTCAGGAAATACTCACACCAGCCTCAGCAAGGCCAGGATTTTATGCCAAGGGTACAGCCTGTGAACATTTTCCAAATGCTATTGAATTCTTGTTGTAGTCTCACAAATTTTTTAATGATGTTGTAAAACTACTGCATTATAACTGCAGTTCTCATTACAGCAAGACTTTTAGAGCAGACTTCTGAGCGTGGTTCAAAGCTTTTTATTTTTGTCTGACTACTCTTATTCCTAAGAATTCTCCACTTTCTGTTGATGAAAATGAATCTTGGTAAAAGCTTTTTTCCTCTGCTTTGTTTTTTATTATGACTGTATTGCCAGCTGCACTCACACAACTCTGACTCCAGCTCTAGGCTTCAGGGTCATTGATGGACACTCAGCTATTGCTTTCATCAAAAAATACAGACTGCTATAGACAAAAACAGATATGGGGAGAAGAAAACATGCAGTCACAAAACAAAGGAGAAAAAAAAAGCGGCACTGAAAACAAAAACCTTTTGTACCAGAAACAGATTGAAAACGGAAAGAAAATTAGCATTTACGAATGAAAAAGCCTATTCACTGTTGACGTTACATACAATACCCGCGGAGATGGAAGCTGGGTTTATTTTTGATAGCAATACAAACATTAAAGATAAGCCACAAGCATTTAGAAAAATATGAGCGCAGTAGAAAGGCTCATGTGATGATAGATATTTTGCTTTTAATCTTGACCTGGAAAACCTCTTGTGTGACAGGGTCTCTTTACAGGGGAGGCACAGTCCTGCCCGGTTACTCTGACTTAGTGATAAAAAGGCCACCCAAGTCATTGCTACTTTGGGATGATGGCAGGTTTTCTGTCCTAAACTTCAAAGATAAAGGAAAACAAAAACAAAAATAATGCAATATATCAAACTAGGGACCTGCACTGAACTCCTGTCTTCCTTCCTCTTGTCCAATCGCATTCTTCCCTGAAGGTCATTACCCTGACAACTGTATAACCATTTATCTAGAAAGACACAAATTTTCCTCCACATGTACTTGAAAATATTCATCTGCACACACGACAGGTGAAAGCACTTCCTTTCACGATAAAAGACAAATGTTAGAAGTCAGATCATGTATTAACACCCCCTTTCCCAACGCAGAGATATTAAGGATCAGGAGACTTCAGATGATCACTTAGGGCCTCACCTTTATCAGAAATTTCAATTAAATGCTCATTTAAGGATGGCAATACTGTTTGTTTCCAGCACTTCCTACTACATAAGGCATGCTCTGCAGCTCAGATCAACGCTCCCGTGTGGTGTGGCGCTGTGGCTCTGGCAGTGGCAGCAGGAGACACCGCTTGGAGGCCACTTGTGAGCTTGGCCACTCCTCCCATGGCCTGCCCTCTGTTTTCCCCTCAAGGTCCACAGTTGTCGTATGAGTGATGTCAAACACCAGGAACTACTGCTGCTTCTCCTTGCCTCTCAGTAGGGGCTGACATCATACTATCGGCCAGAATTTGATAAGTTCTACCAACTTGCAGAAACACTTTGAGACAAGAATTAAAATTACTTATTTTTTTTTGACCTATGTTCACATGTGACCACATACGCAAGTGATAAGCAATATTGCAACAGTCCTTCCAAAGAGTTCTCTTTCCCCTCTTGGGGGGCACTACAGGTATTTCAAGAAAAGTATTAAGTTAACTACATAGTTTTAATTTCTCAGGAAACACTCCTGGAATACCTGCCACAACAAAATAACCTCGGTAGAAAACACGTCTGCATATGCACACTCAGTTTTAAAGCCAGCTGTTCACTGCTCTGCGTTTTGTCATGAGCACCAGTGGAAAAGTTGGAATTACAGGTTCAGCAGCTGCCGAGGGGTGGTGAGGACACAGGGGGACTGAAGGCAGCACAGCCCACCGAACCAGCTAGATGTCGGGATGCCCAAGACTAGCTACACCGTGCTGCGTCCTAAACAGCATCTATAAAGACAAGATTAAAGCACCTTTGGTTCCAAACAGTTCAGGAAGCTGCTGATGTGCAGGTTCACTACAGACAACTTCACCTGGGCTGGTTCGAGCCAAACAAAGGAGTAAGGAATGCAGTGATGGGGCCAGACCAAAGGGACTGACATGCCGAGTGCTGGTACAGCGTACAGAAATTCACTTGCTAATAGGAGGAACACTGCAGCACAACGCTCTGCATAGCTAAGACATCGAACAAAAACGTGGAGTTGGAAGATTAACAGGTAGAGTAGCACAGACTGGAATACGCACTTTTTTTTTTTAACCTAGACCTTTGTTGTTTTTAATAATTGATACAAAATAGCAAATGACTCACTAATTGCACTTCTAAATTGTAACCCAACCTGGAATCAATCACACATGGCATAGCTTCTGTTCTTATTTGAAGCTAAATCCACCTCAGTGCATGCAGTAGTCTCTAATAATTGCATTAGTCATAACCTGAAAGTGTTTCCCACTTATTTGGTTCCAGTTCTGCTTGCTTTTCAGGCTGATCCTCATCCCTATCGCTAAAAAGATCTCTGAAATGTTACCCCACAGAGCCTGCTCTGGGACCTGAAGAGCACTGTGGCACATTTCACTGTATGATTTCTCCCCTCAGTGTCTAATTTTCCTCCAGTATAATTTTATCTCCTTTGCTTCCAGTCCAAAGTCAAACAACTATCGTTCAGGATTGCACAAGATACTAGCGAGTAACCTGTCAAACTCTTAGTAATGACTTAGGTACACAAAGAACTGCCAGATTCACACGTACCGTCATTTGTTTTGCAGCACAGATTTGAGATTTTTAAGTACCCTCTACCCCCAAAAGTCATCTGTTTGATGCTCTCCCTTCTTCTGAGATGTTGATTTTTCCCTTCCTGCACTCCAGACCACTCCCACAAATTGACTACACAGGTATTGAGCTTTCGATTTTAGCGCAGATTTGCACAAATATTGGTTTTAATATCTGCACAGTTGCCCTACAAAGATAGGGACTTTTTTTTATATGTTTACCTTTCAAGACTACAGCTTCAATCCACCCTCCATCTACTTTATGCTGCTTAAATTATAACCCTTTAACCTTCACCTTCTGCTCTTTTTTTTTTGTTTCCTGTAGAAGCCAGATGACATCATGACTTTCCACTTTGTTTCCTGTATCCTTTGGCATTCTACTTCCCTTTGTTACTTTTCTCCTTACAACCAAATACGTAAGATGTAACAATTGCTCTAGACTCTAATAATTGTTTTACATTATATGGAATTGTTTCTGACTTCATTCTTATCATTAAGGATGAGTTGCTTTGTCAAACTTCAAGATTTTCTTCAAAATACTTCGCATTTGCAAATCATCATCTTAACTTATCACCCTTCTAAATCCAAGTCTCCCGTGTGGAAAGAATTCAAACACTGCCAAACTTCAAAGCATGCAAACGGTCACATTAAATGTCATTACTCCCACTGAAATTAAAATTAAGCACATTAAATTATTTGGTTTTATAGATTAAAAAAAATGTAAAGTCATACAAGCTCATTTTCAAATTCTTTTTTTTTTGTTATTTTTTAGTTCTTAGAACCTTAAGAAACTAATTTCACATATATAGTTTCTTTTATGAAGATTTCTAAAATATATGCCTCAAACAGTTTTTTTTTTCCAATTCAAAGTCTATCCTCAGATACTTTTGCACAAATCCCATTAACTTTGGTACATACATCTAAAGGCAGAATTTGAAACCTGAAAAGAACTGGGTCACTGGACAATGGCAAGTCTCAAAGAGAGATTTCTTTTCTGTGTTATAACAAGAGAATGCCTCTTCCCTCAGGCACTATGTGAACATGCCCATTTGTCTGTAAACAATACCAGACACTTGAAAATTGATAGGTTACATTTCATCCTTGCTCATGTAGGATTTTTCTCTTTACTATAGCTAATAGCCATTTAGTCCTCAATGTAGCATTTGTAGCTGATGCTAGATCATCCAAATACACCGTCCCATGGGGCTGCCTCACATGATCTCAGTGCCTGGTTCATTCCAAGCTTAAAACCAGTAACTATCAACACCGTCTTGCAATGAGTTCCTCTCTTTTTCTGTCTTTTGTTTGGTTGGTTTTGGTCCCCATGAGCACGGTTGGTCATATATACCAACCCCCTCCTTTCCTCTATTTTTTATTTAATACTGGTAATAATATGTCTTTATCAGATATACAGAATGCAACATAACCACATATGAGATCTGCAAGCTGTAAAATCAGTCTTGGCATGGATATTTTTACAAGCTAATTCTATATTAAATGTCTCAGGGACATAAATAGAAAAGTTCAGTCACTTACTCAGTGTGCTCTGCATTAACACCTCAGATCTGTATGTTGTTCCGTATAACTGGTTATATTCCATTATATACTTGTCACAGTACAAAATCTACACAGTACTTCAAGTCAGACCATCCTCAGCTAGCCTGACCATTGAGGTGAAAGAAGAAATCGCTGTGCAGTACTCAGAAACAGATTGTGAGTTTCCTTTCCATACTCACTTTTCCTAGAAAGTTCAGGCTTGCAGGAATCATCTAAATCATCAGTGTCTTTCCAGAAAAAAAACCCATGTTACATACTAATGACATATACTCTGTATTTTCAAAGATAGTGTCACCCTTTGGATTTGCTTCTGCTCACAACCGTGTTCCCAGTTAGAGGACAGTCTTCTGTAGTGAGCACAAAGCTTGGAATACTAACCCAGACTACGTGACTTGGGCGTGTTACCTCTGGCAAAGTGCTTCACCTAATTTTTTGTCTGTGTCTCTACAGCCTTTGTGATTCCCTCAGTTGTTTAGGGGATGCTGGGAAAATTCAAGAATACCAGATAATATTCTGGCATCCCCTTGACACCACAGCCTTGCAAAGAAGCCTACAAACTATCAGCAGTTCAGTTGGAACAAGCTAGGCCTCCCGCTACATGTAAAGTTATTCATACACGTGTGTTTTCTACTTCCACTGCAAACTGCTCTTTGGAATGAACGTTACTGCTTATCTTCAGCACTGCAGAATTCCTAAAACTACCGCCTTTTACCAAAGTTCCCTCACAGGCTACTTTAGCACAGCATGTTGCACGTTGATTAGTTTGGCGTGGCATTCCCCAGTCAATTGCCTTTCATCCTTCCAGCCTATGCAAAATTGGTTTTGAAAAGTGTGAGAAATTATATTACATAGTACGATCGCCATGAACTAATATGTTCAAAGCTGAGCCTGAAAGGCACTTAAACTAGAAAACCTTACAGAAATTTTGAAGCACTCGTGCAAACAGTTCTGGAAACATTCGTCTCTTACATTGATCCTGGAGTGCCAAGTCTTGAGGGGAAAAAATAATATTTTTGCACAAATTATAGGTCAAATATCCTCATTTGAGGCACTCAAGTGTAATGATTTTGGCAATTTGAATGTTGAAGCAGAAGCACTGAGGTTCTTTGAAACACATACCAACAAACAAGCAAAAATCCCAGACCCAACCTTCCCTCCTCATACCTAAAGGTTTCGGCATGCTAGCGCTGCTCTGAAGCGTCTGAAGCACATTACTTGAACTCTCTCCTTGACTTCGTATTAGTGCCCGTGGCAGATGGAGCTCTAGAACTGTCAGATGCCTGGGGCTGGAAGAATTATCATAGGGCAGCTGAAATCTAACTCGAACCAGGAACGCGTGCCTTTGTCTTGATTTCTAGAGGAGAAAGATGTAGATTACTGAACGCTGCACTGCTTGTGGTGCCCAACCTGCCTAGGCTCACCCACAGAAGTCTTGATTTTAACGGCCTCTGACACCCACTGAGGGATCCGTGTGGCGAACAACCCCCATGGTGACCCTGCTTCTCAGCCCAGCTTAGCCTACCGCTCCCTCCTGCCGTGCCGTGCACCACGGCTTACAACCACGAAGGGAAGCGCCGGGGCCTCACCTCACACCTCACCCCCGGGCCAGGCCCTGTCAGAGCCGAGCGGCCGGGCGGGGACAGGACGGGCACGGCCCCGGGGCCAGCCCCCACAGAGGCGCCCTGAGGCGGGGCTGCGGCGCCCCCCGCTCTGAGGGGCCGGGGCCGGGGCTCGCCGCGCACACCTGCGGCCGCCTCCGCCAGGCCCCGCCGCGCCGCTTGCGTACCCTGCGCCCGGCACGCCAGCACCTACGCCGTCGGCTACGCCATTTGCGCAACGGGAAGCCTCTCAGGTGCAGCGCCCGCCTCGGCGGCGTTACGGAGAATCCGTAAGGAACACTGACCTCTTTGAGGGGCTTTACGCAAGTGGCGTGCCGAGGTGCGGGCTCGGCCGCTCCCGCCTCGCGCGGCCGCGGGAGCTCCCTGAGGCGCCGGGAGCGCTCCCCGCGGGCGGCGGCTGGGGCTGACGCGGGGTACGTGAGGGGCAGCGGCCGCAGGTAGCGAGCCGGCAGGGCCAGGCCGAGCACCTTTACGTCAGCCCCGTGAGGCTGCGCCGGGCCGCCGCGGGAAGGGAGGGGAGGAGGAGGCGGCCCGGCGGGGCTCCGCTACGCACTCTGCGCGGCGGCCCGGCATCCCTCTACGCCGGCGGCGTAAGGCTCCCTCTCAGGTGCAGGCAGGGGGCGGGCTCACGTTGCCCGGCAGCCGCAGCCTATGGGGGCGCGGGGCGCTGTCACGTGCCCGAGCCCCGCTCGCCGCTGCGGAGCCGGAGGAGCCGGACGGGGCCGGGCCGGGCCGGGGGCTGCGGCGGGGCCGGCGGCCGGCGGGGTGAGGGGGGGGGGGAGCGGGAGGGGGGGCGGACGGGGGGCCGGTGGCGGGGCGGGGGGGGGGCTCCCCGCTACCCTGAGGGGAGGCGGGCGCCGGGCACCGCTCCGCCCACTGCACCGGGCACTGCGGGCAGGAGGCAAGGGCAGGACGGGGGCGGCGGGGCCGTTAGGGACGGGGGGGCCGTTGGGGCCGTTAGGACCGGTGTGGCGGGGGGGAGGTGGGGCGGGGGGGAGGTGAGGCGAGGGGAGGGGGGGTGATGTGAGGGAAGGGGGGGGCGGCCGCGCGCCCTGAGGGGCCGTTAGCCCGGGGGGGGGGCTGGGGGCGGCCGGCCTGAGGGCGGCGCGGGGCCAACGGGCACCGGGAGGGCGGGGGGGGGCCGGGGGGGGCGGCCAGGTACGGAGAGGTGCGGGGGGGGCGGCCCCGTTCCGCTCCGCCCGGCTGAGGGAGCCCGGCCTCGCCCCCCCCCCCCCCGGTGTGTCCCCGGGGCCGGGGTCCCCCCCCAGCGCCGCAGCCCCCCGGGGTGCGGGAGGTGCCGCCCGCGCCCTGCCCCGCTCTGCCCCACTTCGGGGGTTTGGGTTTTGTTGCTCTTTTTTTTTCCCCTTTCCTGGCTTCGCCCTGCACTGGGTGTTGCGGGTTGTGGAGCCGCTGCTTGGTGTGGAGGGGAGAAGTTCCGAGGGGCGGCCGGGGAGCCGCTGGAGGAGTGCCGAGGGGAGCCAAACGTGAGTTCTGTATGGGAACAGAAGTGCCCGCTGTCCGGCCAAAGGGCTCCTTGTTGATCCCACGGCCCTGAAAACGGTGCTGTGCGATCCCAGAAGGGATGGGGAAAACGTCCTGCTCCAAAGAGCCCCCGCTCCAAAGAGCCCATGCACAGAACAGAGCATTGGAAGAGCTGGTAAAATGGTGGAGTTGGGATGGGTCTGAATTTGCGTGGTGGTGTCCTACAGACCTTTCATTTTCCTTATGAGGCTGAGGATGCTTCTTACGGAAGACTTAAAATTTCTGAGCATGGTTAAAGCGAGGAGAGACTGAAGTGGACACCGTTGTCAGGTGGTCGTAACGTGACGTAAGGTGTTTCAGATCTCCAGTTCTAAAAAGTGCTTGCACGACTGTAACGTAAATCAAAATAGCTGTGCTTACACAGCTGTGTGTCCTCGCGAGCGTCTGAAACCGGGTAAAGGCAGAAAGCTAACCTCATTTCCTTCACTCGTGCAGAATAATTTTCCGTTCTTAGAAAGAACAGGGAAGGAAGGACTCTGAAAACTTTGGTCTTACTGTATTTTGGTTTTGAAGATGTGATAACCTCTTTTTTTGGAGACCCAAAGGAAGCAACTGAGGAGGCACAGAGGGCCTAGTGTTTGCAGGAAGGGAGAGAAGATGGAAAAGTGCTGCCTGTGCTGGGGGAGCAGGGGGAGGCCTTGAAATTATGAGAGGGAAGGTTTTGGGGAGGGAAGGGGTAAGGCCTGTCTGTGTCTGTAGAGGTTGTATTGGTGTTTTCCTTGACGTGCGTGCTGGTTGCTTGCAGCCTCTCAGAAAGCAGACGTGTTCTCCAAGAATGTGAATAGTTCGCCTCTTAGATGGACCATCAAAAGTGTGTAAAAGATGGCTTGAGGTTATTTCCCGCCAGCCTGGAGAAGAAGAAAAAATAGAAGGCCATGTCAGCAAACGGGCTGGCTGTGACTTGTACTACATTCCTGGTCATTTTTAGGAAGTTGGACTCTGGAAGTTCTTGGCGTGTGTCATTTTGTCTCTCTGGAACTTTCCAATCATTTTCCTCAGCTTCACGTTGGCGTAGAATGAAGGGAGGAACAGGGAAAAGAGTGGGTACGGATCGCTAACGGTCAGGTTTTAATATTTTCTGTTTTCTGTTTCTCATTATCTTGTCGTTGATAGCACAAGTCTAGTGCTGTTTTCACATTCCTCGTAGAATCTTGTTCTGGCAAAGTTTCTTAGTCCTGTTTTATAAAAGGGCCGTTCGCCCGCACCGATCGCTGTTATTGAACTATCGACAGTATTGTCATCTCCTCCCAAAGAGGATGCTGAGGAAGCACCAGGTCTTGCTCCCAAGGGTTCACGGGCTAAATGGAAGGTAGGAATCTAGGACTGAATTTCTTGGAACCGGAGGAAGCTTCTACCTAGAAATACCCGTGTGTTTGGGTGAGCCCCAGCTGGTGACTGGTACGAAGGCTGCTGAATCCAGCCTTGTGGCTTGTCCTAGAAGATGGAATTCCAGTTGCTTCTGGTGGCTGCTGGTGTAAAACCAATTGCAAGTGAGAAGAAATGGTAGGCAAATGGAAAGGTGTAACACAAGATGGGCCGCACGTGTGCAGATCCCTACAACAGTCTTGAGCTAGCTAAGCAATCATATAGAAAGCCGCTGGGAAGAGAGGAGCAGTGTGAGAGCAGAGGGCAAAAGGCATGCCTTCCGTAAACATTAGCGGAGAACTGAAACTCGGGTGCATATGCGGAGCTCGGGAACTGGTTTCCAGCTTGTGAGCAGAGTCCCATGGGTGTTCATTCGGTAGCAGTGATGCTTAAGGTTGCAGAGCTCTTTTCTTTTGAAGCCACTCTGTTCCTCAAAGGTCTGTGGCTGGGCAGGCATTTTTTTTGAACTGTCTCATCTAAAAAGTGAGTCCTGTTGGGGGAGGGGGGGGGGGGAGAAAAGGAAAAAGGGGAGGGGGGAACTAGTCCAGACTGCTTCGTCTTGTGAAAAAGCCTCACTGTAGAATCATAAAAGCTGCACTTTTTCCACGTTGCTTTGGAAGCAGCTGAACTTTGTAACTTGGCATGTAAATAGAGCTCTTTGAAGAGCACGTCCATGGCTGGAAAGAAGGGAGAGGGAAATGCCCTGGCTGGTTAACAAGCTTGCGTGTGTGTAAAACGCCACCGTGAGCGTGCTCGCTGACAGACCTGTTAGAACATAAAGAAAAGTTTTCAGGGTCTTGTCCTTGGCTGTGGTGATGTGCGTAAGCATGCTGGCCGCTTCTAGGGGTGAGTATAAATACGGAGCTGCAAGAAAGCGCAGGCAGTTTGAGGATTTCTATAGCTTGGGCTGGATGAGGACGAGTACCTGGAGCCACGGAGGGGAAGCATCCCCGAGAGGTGCCAGCCGTCGTGGGAGACGCTCGGAAGGTGCGCAGGCCGGGGTCCCGTCTGTGCCGTACAGGCCAGCTGGCAGCTGTTGGTGGGTTAGGGTTTAAGATAAATGTAGC
Organism: Anser brachyrhynchus; assembly: GCF_964034855.1. Taxonomy (NCBI): domain Eukaryota; kingdom Metazoa; phylum Chordata; class Aves; order Anseriformes; family Anatidae; genus Anser; species Anser brachyrhynchus. The sequence goes on from NC_137712.1 coordinate 2,094,806, forward strand.
CATGCCAACAGAGGACTTGAGCACAGCATTTTGATTTCTGTAACTTATTTTGTATCGAGGTCAGGGAGAGGAGGCTTTTCTGTTCTGACAACATATGCATGAGGAGCACTTGGCTGAGGCAGTGTCCTGGATTTGCTGTAAACTGAGTAATATTGGCAAGTGAAGGTGATTTTACTGCTGTATATGCAGCAGCCATGAAATTAAAGGGAAAAATCCTGCTTAAAGCAACGTGAAAATTACAGTTACAGATTTAAATGGCAGAAAAATGCAAATCTCAAACATTTCTATAGGAATCATAGTTTTACTGCGTATGTTGTACTTGCAGCGTGCGCTTGGCAAATAGAAACTTAGCACTTGATATTTAAGGATAGAGAAGCCTGTGCTGCCCTACCTGAAAATATTTGCTTCTATTTTTATTAAAAGCAATGATTAATACAAACTACAAGACAAGAGACAATATTTTTTCAGTTGTCCTTTTGCATTTCTTGGCAGTTGTATAGTTTTTCCTTCTTATGTGCGAGTCTTTCGCTGTGCAATGATGACAGAAAACACAGATAGTGGCGCATGCACTGTGTCAACTCCCAGACAGTGTTTCTATTTAGCCCTTTCAAAAACCTTTAAATTGATGTCCCTTTAAGAAAAAGCATGCACAAGAGTTGTTACAAGTGATATGAGTGAGTTAGACTTCTTGCACTTTGTATTTTTGGACTTTATTTTGTAGCTACATTACCTTACGTTTCTGGTCCTTTAACTTTAAACATCACGGAATGAAGGAGGATTTGGACCCCGCTCCATGTTGGTCTGTTGCCTTGTATTCATATTTCTTCGTTGCAATGCATATACTGACCTTTCTGTTAATTTCCTGTGCAGTATAGGAATGTAGACAAGGTGCTGGGTATAGGAGAAATGTTACAAAAAATTCAGAGTATGTGGTTTGTTCTGCTGCTACTGAAAGGTATGTAAAGCATGGTACTGGGCTGCTCCCTCCCTCCTGCTCTGCCAGCTAAAAGCAAGAATTGAGCCTAATCCTACGCGTGGATTTTCCATGCAGCCGAGCAAGGCTGCTCTGTTACTGGGCCATCTGCACATCTGCTGATTGGTTTCTCAAGTAGTAAAGACCATGGATTATTAAAACCCATGCCCTCATTGTTTTACTTAATTGAATTTTTCCATAGCTAAGCAAAATTTTTCTCTTTCGTAGTAAAATGTTTTCTTAACGTGCTGGCAAACTACAGGTGTCTACAAGAGGAATAATCTTAGGGAATCCAGTTGCTACCTCAGTTTAGCAGATCTCTCGGTTTGGGGAAACTTAAGTGATCCTGCTGCACGGGTTGAATTAAAGCAGTGCTCTTATGTTGTGGCTTGGCATACTGCTTAAGAGCCTCAAGATGCTACTTGTGATTGACATAACAAAATGTAAATTATATGCTGTTTTACTAGGCTCTAATTTATCTGTCGTAAGGTTTGTGTACCAATAGTACTAAGCTCTTTTTACAGCAATGCTTCTCTTCCATTTAATATCTGCATAGGGGAATTGAATTACTCTTAATTGTATGCTTAAAAATAAAATAAAATTGGGGCATGTCTGGCTATCACAGTAAATTAAATTTTGCTGCTTCACATTCTTATTGTGCATTTACTTTAAATTGACTTTATTGAAAAATTAAATGCTTGAATAGCTGATTGGGAACACCACTCTCACTAGTGGTGGTCAAGAGATGTCACAGAACCTGGTGAAATCTTAGAAAACAAAATCCATTAAGGTTTTAGACCTTGAATTTCCCGATGTAGTTAGTGCTTCGAGAAACGAAGCAGTGACTGAAGCTGACCGTGACGTTTGACTTAAATGAACTCAGTGGTGAGGAGCTGCCACTGCCTCTCAGGCGTTCATGTCCCGTAATAGAAGCAGAGAAGCACAAGTTGGTTTGGGAGGCCTTTACTTCTCTCCTTCCTCAGATTCCTGGGAGGGGAGACACTTTCACTAAAGGCGTTTCTTGTTTGACTTGTAATACAGCAAAGCGGAGCGTTAGCATAGTTTTAAGTGTTGGGCCCGGAGGTGTTTTTAGTGTTCTCTGAGCCACAGGTATGGTGTTACATGGGGAAATGTTTCTCCCAAGCTATTGCATTAATTCAGATGATTATAACCTTAACCAGAGTCTTCCCCTAATCATAGCTCTCAGCTGGCAGTGTCTGTCTTCCTGGAAAAGCAAAAATGGGCTCCAGGTGAGCGTGAAGCGCAGACACGGGTGCTGTGCAGAGCTGGTTTGGGAACAAGGGCTGCCTGTTTCTACAAATGAGCCTTGGCAAAGCAGTCACAGACTTGAGGCCTGGGAGCAGGATTTTCATGGGCACGCAACACTGCTCATCTTGTCTAGTGAGATTTCACTGCAGAGTGCTTTATCCTAGTGGCAACAATACTATGAAACTGAAATATATATATATAGGGGGAGGATCTTTAGCTGTGGATTTTGTAAAGTCACAGAGTTAATCTTTGAGGAGGCATGAAAAATTTTGCTATTTGTTGCAGGGCACTGGCTTTTGTTATGAGGTAGCAGCCAAAACTTCGTTACCTCTCTACCTATTTAACCCTTCCAATAAGCATGCTATCTCTTGAATGTTCTCATCTTCCAAAAGCGTACATAAAATTGAGCAAGCAAAGAAGCCAGCATACTGCACCCCACTGAATTTAGTTGCTGTTGTTGAAATGGGTGAAGCTTTTAAAATTGCTAGCTAGTATGTGCAGCACTAAAGAAGGCATTTAACTTGAATGGCTGGTCTTCTTACAGCCTGCTTAGCAAGACCCCGAATGGTTGTACTGAACGCATCACCTGGACATTGGATGGAAGTCTACAGTTAAGGCTTTACAAGTCCATTTCAAAAAACAAATTACAGCTTGTACTAAAAAGAAAAAAAAGCATTTAATTTCTCTGTGGTAGGAGATTCGGCTGTCCAGAGCTGCTGGGTCTGTGTTTCTGTTCTAGTGTGTGGCGTGGTGATAAAGGGTCCCACCGGGCAACCTTATGGAGATAAGATGAATAGAATTGGGTTGGGGATGTTTTTCCTAACCCTAGAAACAAATAATGTGTTATCAGTTGATCTGAAAGTGCTGACTAATGTGTGTTAACATTTAATCAATTTGGAGCTGAGCTGAAGGGCCAGCTGTTTATGTTGTTGATGACCCGGTCCTAGGCCTGGCCCAGAGCTGGGCAGAGGGCAGCACGCCGTGGTGCCGCACTGCGCCGTGCTGGCCTGGGGCGCTGGCTGTGCCAGCTGTGCTGGGCAGAAGCCGTGCGTTGTTCCCACAGGCGTGTACCTGGTACTGAACCTGGGTGAAGACACAGAATCTGCAGTATGAAAATAAGGGAAGTTAATCATTTATTGCCATCTTTTATACTTCTGTGCTGTTGGAGGGGCAGGTCTTTGCGTATGGAAACCTTGCTGTTTCTCTGGCTTTGGGGTGCCGTGGTTTGCTCTCTGACCCTCCCCAGGCTCAGCACTTTGCTGCTTTCTCTATCAACTTGGCTTAATTTGTGTATGTGTAATGTGGTGATTTTGAATGGAAATAAATGGAAAGGACTCTGGAATAGGAGGGGGTTTGTAGGTGTACAGCATGTCTGCAGGGAGCTTGGTGCCAGATAGTACAAGACCACGCTTAGCCTCAGTTCTAGGCTTCTGCAGTCCCTTTCCCGAGCAATAGGTGCCGTGAGAGCTGGAGTTTCCTTGGTTTTTGCTTTTCTTTAAGCAAGCTAGCCTGAAGTCCTACCTGAGCTAGTGGCTAGATTCTGACTAAGTGAAGGAGCTTGAGCTCATCTTAGTTGCCTCAGAAAGACTTGTGACATTGCTGAACTCAGGAATGAGATCTCGGATGTAATCTTGGATATGTGCTGGAGCTGCTTGGTAAGTGCTCGTGGTACAGGCTTAGAGAATTTGGCTATCTGCTCCTCTTCCACTTCCAATCCTACTCTTACTCCCTTTACGCTGATAGCTGGTTTAGGTTAACAGATGATGAGAGGAAAACAAGTGCCCAACAACTGATTTCTCCTCACCACCTGCTCTGTAGAGGAACCCATTTCTCAGGTCAGATCCTCAGAGTGATTGTCATCTCTTTCGGAGCAGCTATTTAATGTCCTAAAGCTTCATGATCTCTCGATGTTTCGATAATTGGACTTAACAAATACATTAGGGCTTCTTTGGTTACCCAGTCATGCTGTCCAAGTATTTAATCCTATAGAGACTTAATTTGTTCCTTCAAAGTGATCAGCTATGCCATTTGGATGACCTTAAAGATGGGTAGCTGCATTGCTGCAGATGTACCACTTGTTATGTATGGAACAGGGGCTGTTGTGTTGGGTGCAGAACACTCAAGCCCAGGAGAATTGCGAGTGTTCTTTCTCCAACTGGACACTGATAAAAAAAAATCTTCAGAACCAGGCACAGAGCGGCACTGATCTGGTGAAGAAGTCTGGTGATTAAACTGAAAGTATTGATTATGGGAGCATTTGGCTCCTTTTCAGGTTCTGCTGTGGATTTACCACATGATTTCATTTCTTCATGTCTCAGGTTCCCCTTTAAAGACCTGAAATGTTTCCCTCTGTCACAAAAACTGTTAGTTTGAAACCACTAATATATGTACTTGGGTAAATATGGTGACAAGTGTTCTAGAAAAGCCAGAAAGAAAAGCAAACACTGGGAAGGGGGGTTGGAGACAAGGCTGATAACTTCTCCGCTTCTGGTGGGTGAGGGTGAAATTGGCGGCTGCCAAAAATATGAGCTCAGACAAGTCGCTTGTTCTGCTCGGAGCCCACATCTGCACACACCTCCCCATCTCCACAGATGGCCAGGAGGCTGAAAAGAGAACACAGTTGTCTAAATTTGTGTAAGAGAAAAGAATCATGACTCCCACCTTGAAGGCGAATAAGAACCTCCTGTAACTGCAGTATTTTTGACAATTTAAAAAGTTTGGTTGAATTTTCAGTCCTAGCAAATTACGTGAAACCTGAGGCTGTTGTAACTTCCAAATAAATAATTTTCACACTGCTTCGTGTTAAAAGGTGGTTGGCTGGAACTGGACTCTATTCCTGTCAAAACTCCTGCTAAGGAACCAGTTGGATTCAGAGCACTTCTTTGCATGCTTATGCTGTAACAACTTATCAATATGATAATTTTCCTTTTTAGATTTCACAGTACTACACGTTTTAGAAAAAAACAACTGTCACCATCTAAATAGTGATGGTACTGTTTGAAACAATCATCAGAAAAGGCACAAAAATAGAAATAAACTATTTTCTTCCTTATGTTTCTTTTCTCCTAACAGTATTGTGGGAATGAGACGGTAATATTTTGTGGGTTGGTTGTTTCCCTACCATCTGCTTTATCTTTTGGGGGTATTTAGTCATTTTTCTTTGTTAGCCCATGGGATATAGGATATGGTTTATTCCGAGTGGATGGGAGTCATATAAGTGGTGAGCTCTTGACCAAAAGTCTGTTTTTGTGGATGTGGCCTTGTGTAATAGACCAGTAACAAGAGCAGTTTACCAAGTGTGTCTTTGGCAGGTCTCTGATTAACTTTGCAGATAGTGATTGAGAACTGAATGCTTCTGAAGCTTGACGTATATTGTTTCTCCCCAGCCAGAACACTGAAGAACCTGAAACTGGAGACTTTCTGACTCTTCCAAAAACAAATGAGCAAAGCTGTGTTGTTTACTTTCTTGCTATGGGTCGGGAGCCTGAGCTTCATGCCAAGTTTCAGTAAGAAACAAAATAGGACTGCAGAGTTGAGGGGAGGAAAAAAAAAAAACCTCTTACAAAGAGGGTTTGAACAGGACTGCTGATAAAGCTACAACTTTGAGGAACTTTGACTTTAATGAAGAAGATTCTTAAAAGGGAGATGAGATATGGCCTGCCTTAAACATCGTTCGGTAAACTACAGTTCTTAGCTGAAAAACTTCCCAAGTGCGTAAGTGCAGTGTTTCAGGCTACTTAATAGAGATTCCACATTAGTGTTGGAATAACTGCATGTTACAAATAAATCTGCTTTTTCTGTGTAGTTGAAAAGTAACATACCTCTGTTTTGGTTTCCGTTGAGATGTTTCCAAGTGTGCTTTTAGTAAAGCAACATAAGCATAGTGTCATTGTCATAACAGCATTCCACCCTTGGTGAGAAGTTGCAGCAGCACTGTAGGAAGGTGCCATCGGTCTTTTCCTTACAGGATGTCAGTCATTCTTGCAGCACCACGTCTGCAAAACTTTCTGTGAAGGCTCTGTTGAGTTCCATGAAATTTTGGAAGAAGCGAGCATGCTGAAAGAACGTTAAGGTAGAAGAGAAACGGGCAAGTAGAGAGTTGAATTAAGCTGATCTGGATCAGTGATTTGCCTGTAGGTAGGTAGAGTCCAGATGAAGCTGCCAGAAGTTCCTTCAATATTTTGAGTATCCATTTGCTCCTGATGCTTTTACTGTTACTGCAGTGTTTGAATATCACGCTGGTGCTTCTGCAGTTGCTGAAGTTGGCTCAGCCCCTGCCTGCTTGCAGTTCTTCCATGGAGGAGCTGCCTGAGGAGAGCTCATCTGGGCTTGGGATGGACTCAGTGGTACGCTTAGTGTTTGCTTTCACGCTGAGATCTGTAATCTTTATTTTAATGTAACCCCCTTGGCTAAGGTCTTTTCTTTTGCTCGTAAATGTTTGATCTGTATGTGCAACTCGCCATAGTCTTGTGCCAGAAAAATACAGACTGGCTTTCTGTTTGCACTGGGTGCTACTGATTTGCAGGAGTTGACTGATTTCACTGCCAGCTTTAGCAGGTGCTCTGTGCCTGAATGAGGGCTCTTCACCCCCTTCGCACAGTACAGTAGCAGGTCTCATGCTCGGTACAGAGAAGATTCAGTTTTGGCTGAGAGCTGAGGAGTACAGGGATCTGCTGTACTTCTCCTCTCTTTCCTTTTTCTTGTTCTGTTTCTATTTGTGCTCCTCTTGTGTTCGCAAAGTTTGGAATATTTCCTGAAAGTACTTTGTGTGTGTTTAGCGTTTGTATTGGTAGATTGGATAATAATTGGATAATGTGCATGCACAAAATATAGCCCTAAGTCTCCTTCATACTTCAAAATGTTGGAAGAGATCAGAAAACTGTCAGCCTGGATGCTGTAAAGGGATGGTGGCTGTTCAGCACTGCAGCACAAGAACAGCTTGCAGGTATTCAGCACAGGAGCGACGAAATGGGGTGGCTGCAGAGCCTCATGCGGGGGGAGAAGAGTGGGGAGCTCTGACGGTGCTCACTGTGCTGCTCGCCGGCCGGGAGAGAAAATTGCCCAGAGAACCACATGTGCAGAGTGCGTGGAGCCCGAGGGAAGCGGTAACTGCTGGCTGTGTTTGCTTTCCTTTTGTTTGTTTCTCAGACGCCTAAGAGATGTTTTTAGAAGGAGGGTAGAGTCACATAACAAACAGCGATGAAAAGTGGTGCTTTGGCAGAGTTGGGCTTCGTGTAGGGCTTGTGATACTGAAGAGATGTTTGAGGTGTGTGATGTGGGCGCAGGAGGGGGAAGTGAAGTGCTGACATCTGCTCTCCTGGTCATCCTGGAGTTTCAGCTTTCTTCTTTAATTTGTAAGAGAGGTGCTGTCAGGTTGATGGGGTTGGGGCCGTATAGAGGGGCAGCCAGCATCTAGTGTGAAGGCTGGTTTTGTTGTTCTGAGAGAGAAATGAGCTCCCCTATCTTCTGTACCCTGTGCCACGTAGAGCTTTAGAAATGCCAGGTGGCAAAGCCAACCGCCTTATGCAGTTGTCTGTAAACATCTACTTATACTTGCATGTCTTTGGTTTCCTTTTTTATTATTTTAAAGCAAAATCGTGATGATAGTGTGAAACCTGACACTTGCCAGGTGACAGAAACAGGCGCGTCCCAACAAAAGCAGCAGTTGCTTCTTTTCCTCCTTCTCCCAGCAGTGGTGCTAGGAGAGGAATTTGGAGAGCCTTTAAGGTGCCAATAGTGCACAACTTTTTAAAAGTTTCGCCTTTTGTCTCTGGCAGAGTTTCTGTGTTAGAAGTTGGTAACAGCCGTGAGACGTGAACATGATGTGCTGGTAGGTTCTTACTGCTGCCTTTGAAGTTATTCCTGGGAGGCCTGTGCAGTGAAGCCCTCAACGTGTGTCCATGCTTACAAGAAGCAGCATTTGTAAGATTTTATCTCAACATTTATGAGCTAAATGCCCCAGAACTGGGGGCAGGGCTCCTCCTGCCCTGTGTGTTTGCAGTTATCAGAGGACATCTTCTGAGCACAAAATCTGGGGGAAAGCAGGACACCGGTCCTTGAATGACAAGGAGTTTTTATGTGGTTTGTGTCTCATGTCAATACTGACTTGGATTCAAATTGTTGAGTGTGCCTGAAATTAATTTCCTTCAAAACCTAAACACTGTGCTGGAACTTGGTGTCCAGAGCGCGATGCGTGATGATGAGGAGGGGGTTTCTGGATGGAGTGGGGCTGCAGAGCTTCCCCTCACCTTGCTGAACGGCTCAGGGCCCTTGCTGGTGTCCTGAAATGTCCTCATTTTGCTGGCTTCTGTTCTTCCCGAGAACAGACTGTGTGCCTCTTGCTGCCTAACAAAAGAGGGACTCCATTGTCCTCTTCTGAAAAAGATGGGGGGGTCGCTGAGTCCGTGTCAGCCTGACTTTCCAAAGAGTGGAGTGCTCAAAAAATCTGATGCCTGAAAATAGGACACATTCCGAATTCGCTTCCTGAGATTAATCACCCCATATTCAGATACTGAATTGCTAATTTGGATGCCATGAATCTGCAGGTAATTGTTGTCAAGCATTTAGCTGTGACTCTTTGCCAAGCTGGCCTGCAAAGGACGGCTCCGCTCCTGCGAGTGAGGGCAGCCAGCAGCGCAGCGTCTGTGCAAATGGAACTAAAGAAGCCTGAGTAAGGGGTGGAAAGCTGGTGGGGCAGGGGCTGTGGCACACTCCAGAGCTTAGTGTGTATGGTAAGTGAAAAACTAATTTAGTTTCCAAGTCCTGCCATAGATTTACAATGGCATTAGGAAAGTCACTTCAGTCTTTGGGGATGGGGTCTCTTCTAAATGCAAACAGCATCAAACGTGTACCTGTTACCGGGGCTGGAGAAGTAATGGCTAGGAAGTGCTGTGAAATTCTTGTGTGCACAGCTACGTTCGGGGAGTGTTTTGCTCTCTAACGAAAAAAGCACATTGGAGCTTCCTACTGCAATCAAAATGGAAGAGCTTATTATGCTTCAGTCCCCGCTGCTAGGTTAAGCCGAAGATTGCTATCTCCCACAGGTTAGTGGTGGAGCACTGGGTAGTACTGTCTGTTTACCAGTAGATGGAGAAGTAATGACCCACATTTCTTTCGTTTTTAACCTCTGAGCTGTTTCATTCAATTTGTTCATGGTGCTGCAAAAAAACTTAATCTCTTGAACGGCAGCAGAGCGCTAGGGACTCGCAGGGGCTGCAGGAAACTTGCGGGGCCTGCCAGTCGCTTCCACAGAGCAGCCTGGTGACACCTGCCTGCTTTGGTCAGTGTCTGCTCATGGGATTTAAGAATGAGGCCAGAGTCTAGAAGTGCGATATATTTGCCCCATGGTACGTGGAGAAAAATTACCCTGAGCACTTTAAATGAACCTAGTTATATAAGTAGTCCTATTGAGCAACTATGCTTACAGTGCCATGGAGCTAACTTTGATTCCTCTACTAGCTGTAATTTTCATGGTGTTTTTCCAAGAAGAAAAAACACTATACTTAAGTTTTGTTCTCAGCACAGGGATAAATGGAATGTCTCTGTCACTTGTCTGAAACCATGTGTTGAAAGGCATGATTTTTCCCTAACAGTTTTGCAGAGTAATAGAACAGAATATGATTTGGATTACAGCAGACACATGCTGGGTCAGTTTAAAGTCTGCCAACTTCTAATTTGCAATTTCTAGAAAATTTAGAGCAGAAACATCTGAGTGCCTGCAGAAATCATCATTCTAAATTTAACTTGCAGATTTTGTCTTGGTAAAGCAGGAAACTGTCTGGTAACATTTGTCCACTGAATTCCAGGGACTAACCTTTCTTTTCTCGTGCTGAGTTCTGCATAGGTAGAAGCAGTTATATTGAGAACATTAAGATCTGATTTTTTTATTTTTTACCACCAGAACTCTAGTTCTCGACTGTAAAAACTAAGGAGATTCGTTGTGCTCAGTGTTTGAGCTCAGTTCAGTGTTTGTGTCCCTCTGGTTCTTTTTCTCTTTGCCTAGTATCCTGTAATAATGATGGTGTAGGGACATGGCACAGACTTACACAGATGGCTAAGCAGGTAAGAAAAACATTAGGACTGTAATACAGCTCTGTCATAACTTCTGACTGATGGCTGCAAGGTTTTGTATCCTATTGCCCAGCTTAGGAGAAATTCCATTGATTTATAAAGTAGCTGTTTTTCTATTTGGGTTTTGATCCTGCCCTGTGCATCTTGATCTGTGCGCTCCTACCCTGACGTGCTGTGGCTTCCCAAGTACGCCTTCTTTGAAAAAATAAAATTAAAAAAAAAAAACAAAGCAGCTTCACTGTTGCTTTTGGGAACAGCAGGTTCCCTGTTATCAGGGGAAGCTGAAGTGGCTAGACACAAAATAGTTAATGACCCAAAATAAACAAACTTAGATTGTTTTTCTCCAGTCTTTCCCTTGGTAACAATTTCAAGTGTTACTTCTAGCAACTATAGTGTATAGAGGGGGCTTTGGAGAGAAAGTGAGATTTTTGTTGTTGTTGTAAATCGATCTTCCTGTAAAGCTGAGAGCATTTTGAGTGCTGCTATCGATTGCACAGTCTATTTGCTTCCCTCAGAGAGAAACGGGCATGCACCCTGTTTTACATGGGAGTTGCAACAGCTTGCTTTCGCGCACTTCTGTTTCCTAACCTGGACGTCATCTTCCTAACCTCCAAAGAACCCCCAAAAGGCTGGGTCCTTTGGCTTGTGACAAGCAAGTTGCCTCCAAGCCACTGGTGTTGGTCATAGCCTTATATTTTGATGTTCAGAGGTGTTGCTTAATGTTGAGAGAGAGAGCAAGGTAGGTCGGTAAGGAAAACAGCGGGGAATGGTGAAGATGCGGGAGCCTTCTGGTAATGAACAAAGAACCAGGAGTGTTCCCACTGCTCTGAGTAAAGCGGTACTGGGGATGACATTGTTACCTATGAAGAGAGATTAAATGAATTCATACCACTATGTGAAACTTAAGGGGAACACCAAAGCAACAAAGCTGTATCCATGTTCTTGTAACAACAACCAGGTGTGGTTGCTGGATTTGTGCTGATAGCTCCTCGTTTCAGATTTTATTTGAAATTCAAAAGACAAGAAAGAGATTGAATGTAACTTCTCAAGTTCAAGATGGATTACTTAGTTGTGTTTTCCAAAGACATTAGAGAATATAGTGCTACAGATGCTTACATATATTTAACTTTTAAAAATTTTGATATCCAGTTAAAAATAAGCAATTGTGGAATTCAGTGCTCATCTCATGAAGTTCCTAAGGGTAAGATTGACAGATACAACTTATTCACACAAAAAGATGTTTAATTTTGCAATCTAGCCATCATGAGTATTGCCATCACTGGTCTCTGCAAATGTCATCTTTTTTTTTTTCTTTTTTTGCATAGCTGTACAGTGTTGTGCTAACTGGAGAGAAGAATAACAGATGAGCTTTGCGACTGGGGTTGGCAGATCTGACGGCGTTCACATGCAGGGTAGATCTGCTGGATTAGGCCAGTATAAAACATTTTTAAGACTCGAATGACCTTCCAAGGAAATATTAATTTGTAAATCTCCAAATACATTTATTTTTTTCTTCCTCTTAGCCATGCTTGGACTTCTTGAGCAGTTCTTTGTAGTAAGAAGTAAAGGGTGTCCTTAAGTTGCTAAGGTCAGGCTGACAGTTCTTCTCTGCCATCTAATGTGGATGTGGCGTTGGTTTTTATCTTCATCATGGGTATTGTTGCTAGCTTTCATGCCTAAATAAACTAATTCAAATCTTTTGATAGGTTTATCATGCCTTTGAAGTAAATAATTCCATTCTGAGGCTGAAAGGAGATGGCAGCCAGGGTACTCTGCAGCACTCGGTCCTGCTCCTCTGGGCAGCTCAGGCTGTCTGCAGTGGAGCTGCAGCATTGTGAGGGAGTTTCCAAAGAGGAGGCTTTGGTTCCTAAGTGGCCTACGGTGGTAATCACAGTTTTTGTTTTAAATGTGTCTGTGGCATTACATATTGTGCCACTGAGCTTCGGGCTTCCCTGGAAATAATGATCTAAGACAAGAATACTGAGACAATGCATGGTAACAGGGGAACAGGCTGAAAATACCAGGACTGGAGCATTGGTCGTGGTCAAGCCTGATGGCAAATGTGGACTGGCGGAGGGGAGAGCACAAGAGCTCTTTGCACAACACTAACAGAGACTAGCTAGCAGTCTGCTCTTCCAAATTCTTGTAAGTCTTCTCTCTTTTTTTAAAAATGTCACCGAGGCATCAAGACTGACATACTAGAAAATGCATTTAAGTGGAGAGTCATGAATGTTTAAACTGGCTAATGTGCACAGTATCCAGCGTGAATTTGCAATATTGAAAATGCCAGCTTCCTCATGTGCTGTCACTGGGGACCTCAAGGAAGAAATTCTAGAGGAGAAGCTGTTGGTTAAATTTTGCTATTAAGAGTTGCTGGGATTCTAATCAGAACAGCATTTATTCTTAAAAACTTCTTAATCCTTTGAAATTAAAACTTTTTGTTAGCATTGGAAAAATACAGATCTCAGTGCTGTCTAAAATACAGTATTTACATTCTTATTTGTAAAACAGAATTACTAAATATGTATTATCTACAGCACAGATTTTTGCTGTAAAAAAGTTGTGTTACTCTTCTCCTTCATCTCGCAAATCGCTGAGTTATGTATTAGCTTGAGACACGGAGCAGGGCTCCCTGCTAGTACAGCAAACGCGTTCTGCTACTGAATGGTTTTACAAGCAGTTTTAACTGAACGCTCTTTATTGAAATAAGAACAGATTTTTTGAAAAGTCACAGATCTGTGCATCTTCTACAATAAGAAACTTGTAATGAGCAGCATTAGTGCTTGAGAGTTTCTGTGGGTTTGGGGCAAGACCTGGCTTGAGGGGCAGCCCGTAACTTTGACAACGCTTCCCGACAAAGCACCACGGCAGTCTTACTGCCACGCTGGGTGTTTGTTCGCAATGCCAGCTGCAGCTGACCCGTACCTCAGCTCTTTGTGTCGTTGCTCTTGTTCAGCAGAACATTTTGGATTGGATGCAGATGGAAAGCTGATGCAGGAGCTGTTGGGGAGCTCTTGCTGTCATACTAAAGGGAGAGGCAGATCGTGTATTGTAAGCAATCTGTATGTGTTGGTGAACTTGTGAACATGCTGCTGTGGCTGTGCTTCTGTTGAAAGGGAATTGGTAATGCAGACAAGACACAGGAAGTAGGACATGGCGCTTCAGAGCGTGCAAGCAGAAATTTTTCCGTGGTTCTTCTATGGTCTAACCTGCTGATGGAGGAACTAGCGGGTAGCTCAAAGGAAAAGGGTCTGCATCTCTTACGTAGGAATGTCTGAAATGCTTTCTTCTACGTTGGTGAGTGGTCACAAAACACCAACCTTTTGGAGAGCCCAGGAAGTGTCTAACGATACTTCGTGGCAGTAAGCCTGTATGTTAAATGATACCTGCAGAGACTATCTTCTAGGAATTCAAATTGAATAGATATTTCCTCGGGGGGTTATGTTGCTTTGTTGTGAGAGGAGTAACTGTGTGAGATACTAGATACGTTTTATGTATAGCCCATTTGTGAGCTTGCATGTTTTTTTTTTAACGCCTTTACGAATATTAACAGATAAGATCGTTAGTCATTTAGAATAAGCTATTTTATCCTATCTGATGTGCCTAGAATAAAAAAATGTCTGCTCTGATTTTAGTTTGAAGCATAAGAGTGTTTTTGATTAAGTACAAATACGGCTTTTCTGAATATAAAATTATACAGGAATAGAATCATTGCTGAGCTCTAGCATGTCACCCGAAAGGCTGTTCTTGGGTGAGGTAAGAAGTTACAGCCTCATGCGATTTTCCCTCCTTCACTTGATGAGAAGTGCAAACCACCAAGGTGATCTAGTTCTTCTGTCTGTCTGCCTCCATGTTTTATTTCCAGGATGTAAATCACATGCCGTGATTTCCAGCGTGCAGGCTGCAGCACGTGCTGCTCTGTGTGTGTACTGCTTCGGCCTCGCTGTTCTGCGGAGAACTCATTCTCCGGGGTGGAAGAGTGACCTCTTGGTCTTTTTCCCCATCCCGGTTGCGTGTCAAATGCTGCTGGTTGGTAGGTCAACCCGCAGTCTTTGGGGTATGAATCACAACAGGAAAGAAACTGGGGCACTGCAGCTTTTTGAGTTAAGCTGGAGGATGCTAGGGAAGGAGTATCCCAGTTCTTCTCTTCAATGTTGTGGCTGCTTCCCGCTATGGTTCTGGAGCAAAAAGCCTCAGAAGTAAGGCCGTGGACAGAAATACGGGGATGGAAAGTGGCTAGGGGTTTGAAGGTCTGTAAAGCTCCGGTGCTGGGATCCGAGTGCAGGGCAAGGCTTGGGCAGTAAGAAGCCCGGCATGGCACTAAGCTGCGCTGTGTGGTTGAGGAGGTAGAGCTGCGATTCCGTTTTGGGGAACGTGATGTAACGTCGGGCATAGATCCAGAACTTCGCTTAAGCCAAATCTCTCTCTGGGAAAACTGACATTGCAGATGGTTTCATTTCAGCGTAATGTAATTCTTTTTATTAATTTAGTTAATTCTTCAACTGTAACTGAATGTAGTCTGTTTTATGGAATTCTCTGATTTTGAATGTTGATGTCAAATTCTGACTGCTTCACTAACAGGTGAGTACTTCAAAGTAGCTTCTGGTTTCCAGCATTCAGTTTAGCCAGAAGAGCAGGAATGCCTGCTGGAAGTCAGAAATCAGTTTAACATTTCAGACATGGAGAGTCTAGTAGTGGTTTCTGTCTAGTCTCAAGATGAATAATTCACTATTAATTATTCATGTACTATCTAATTGTGATTTTTTTTAAAGATGCTGCCAAGAAGTTCTCCTTTTAAGATATTTTGGTTTGTATAGGACTCAGTTTTACAGGCATTCTGTTTTGGATGTTTCTGACTGGTTGAGCAGGAAGTACATTGTCACTTTGTTATTTAAGTGCCAACAGCTGGTTTTTAATTTTTTTGTTTTGTTTTTGAAATTGGTCTGTCTCAGTCTTGTATCTGGGCAATAATAGCAAGACATGAAGGGGTCTTCAAAATCACTTCACCAGAGAGCCTTTGTAACACTAGCTGTGAGTGATGTGCTTGGTATTGTGCAGGTGCCAGGGAACAGGAGGCTGTATAAGATCTGGACAGAGAGGAGTTCCACCTTGAGGGCTGTAACTGATGTGCTGATCTGAAGACCACTGAGTGAGCTTGGTAGGATATTTTCATGTCCTCAATAGTGAAGAGTAGCTTGAATCCTAAAAGAAAATTACTTAGGTTCTGCCCCCAAACTATTTTTTTTCTTTTGTTACATCATAATTTGATATCTGCAGTTATTTCTACTAATGTGCGTTCCTTTCTGAGGTTGCCTGGTGTGGTTCTCCAGAACAGTGTTTTCTTTCTTCCAGTGATTGTGCACTTACTTACACCGTGCTTCCCTGTTCCTTTTTAGCCTTCCTGTTAGGGTTGTGATGTTTTCCCCTTAGACCGTCCTTTTTCTTCAACTTCTCCACAAGCTAAAAATGTGAGGTATGCTCTGCACAGCCCTGTTTCCTTTCACCTTAATTAATCTAATGAACTGATTGGTTGGTTTTAATTCTTCAACTTGGATTTCTTTACTGGAGTGATTTATTTTGGCTGGTTTTTTTCCCTCTTTTTTTGCTCTACCTGGAGGAATCCGTGTGTTCACCTGTTCACAGTTATGCATACTTGTTTGCATCATTGCAATTGAAGGTCCCCAGGTTCCGTCCCCATCTCTGTCCTCGGTACAGCCAAATCCTCTCTAGGAGCTCTTCCAGTAGCTTCCTCCCCCGTCTTGTCTGAACGCTGCTGTCCTTGCACTGTGAGCTCTAGCGCCGGGAAGGTGGCTTGGGTGGTTCCTCTGTTCTGGTGCTATCACTTCACGTCTGTTTACCAAGTGTGTGCCTGCCTGGCTGCTCCTGAGAACTTCGGAGCGCAGGAGCCTTTTCTCAAACTGGCACGAGAACTGAGCAAGCAGGAGTAATGCTAGACTCCGTGTGTGTTGCGTGCAGTGTACGGGTTTGCCATGGGAAGTACCTCTCCAGCTCTTAGCTGTAGTGTTGCTTTGTAATTATTTATTTGGCTGGAAAATTCCAGCCTTCTGAAGGCTAAACCAGATGCAGCTTTGCCAGGAATTGTATTACTTGGAAAATAATAAAACTCATCTGGCTGTACAGTCTGCAGGTGAAGCTGGAAGCTGAGCGTGTTGGTGGAAGCAATCTGAGTCTTATTAGCAATGGTTCCTAGTGCTCCGATTGCGTTCCTTCATGGGCTGCTTATATGGCGGTGAGTGGCAAGGGTTTCTCTTCGGTGGTGAAGAAAGAAGAAAGCAATGCTGTGCAGCATGCAGGGCGTCGGGATTTAAAATAGCAAACATCTGCACACGTAGAAGGCTGCTCATACTCTGCAGATTTTTCTGCCCCACACTCCACTTAGTCCCTGTGAATTGTGGTTTTTATCTGTATCTCTTGGTTTGTTGATAATTTTAACAGGAGGGAAAACTATTTTGCTATTTCTCTGTCTGTTATTTTGACACTAATCAACTTTGCAGATCTTGTTTTGTTTGGTGTCTGGGTACATCACAAAAAGAGTTGCTGAAAGAGTTCAATTATAATATCAGCATCTCTGCCAAATGTATTGAGCCGTTCTGAAAAGCGACTTGTCTTTTCTGACCCAGATACACAGTTTCCAACTGTGGGAGATGCTGCCAGAAAGACTCTTGGCAGAATGCCAGCAAAAAAATTTACTGCAGAAAAACACAGCATATTTTCAGCAGCACCATGTGCAGTGTGACAAAAACCTACCTGTCTGCTGAACGCAAAGCAGAAGTTAAAATCAACCTGCAATTTCAAGTTGCAAGCCTCTTATTCCGATTTGAAAAAGTAACAAAAAAGATAGCTTGCACCTTTTCTCGCCTGTTCTGTATAAATCCCAGTTCTGATCCATTGCCTTGTGTGGTGCGCCCCAGTCTGTGCTGGATGCCCACCCGTTCGTTATGAGCACCCTGCGCTGCCCTTGCTGCGCTGCTGACACACATGTGGAGCGATCTCGGGGTGGCGTGGGCTGTAAGCTGTAGTTTCCAGGAGTAGCCATCGGTAAGAGGGTAGGCTGGGGGGTGGTTTTGCTTCAGCTGACTGCTACCTCACTCCGGGCCTTCTGAATTTCCGGGCTCGGGATTTACCAGTCAGCCCTTACAGAGGACAGGTACCTGCTTCTGCTTTTCACTTGCCTGCACTCGAAGGTAGGTGAGCACGTTCGGTACTCCTGGATGTTTAAACGCCTCCTCCCGGGAGCACAAGTGCCAGATGCAGGAATGTGCCCTATGCAAAGGCCTCCTCTGAAATTCTTTTCCTTGTTTGTCTTGTGCCAACGCATAAACTTCCTCTGTGCGGGATGGGATGTTTAATGGAAACACTGAGAGACTGTCATGGTGTTTTAGTAACGTTTCTAACGTGTCAGATCCCCAGTGGCTTAAAACCACCCTGCAGACTCTGCTCGGCTCCTCCAGATCAGGAGACAGAGAGTGTTTACTCTGTTTTGTGCTTTAGGTCAACGTGGTCTACAGGTAAAGTGACTTTCTCGAGATCACCAAGTTCTCAGTAGTGCTAGGAGCTTTGTCTAGAAGTTTTTTGCAAGTGTAGGTGGCAGCCCTCGCATCGGACAACCGTGCGTTACTCTATTGTGCCGTTAGTCTGGGCCTCAGCTGCTGCTCCCTGAGGATGCGGGGACATGTATCCTGCTGTAACTTGCAAGTAAAATGGGGCTGTTGGATTTATGGGATTGCTGCTCACTCCACGTAATGCTTTCTGATGTGTTCAGTGCTGAGCCGTGTTCTGCTGCCTTGGTCCATATGGTTGGAGCAGATTTGATTTTTAGTTTTCCTTATTTTAATTCTGCGTGTTGTCAAACGTACTTTGTTCTGTAAGTTGCGTCTGCGTTTTTGTAGTAAACTTCCTGTTTAGACCTTTATTTAAAAAAATCCCTGAAGTCTGGACCAAATTAGGTTTTCATTCCTTTGTGTGTTTCTGTGAAATATTCTTAGGATGTCAGTGACTTGCAAGTCATTAATGTGACTTTCATGTATGTCAGCTTCATCTCAGCTTTCGGGAATTTTTTTAGTTGAGTTGTTATAATGACGGGCAGCAGTGGAGATGTAAGTCCCTTTTTATTTCAGCTGTGTGTGCCCAGACCTCAGCCATTCACTGCTGAGAAAAAGGGTAGGTAGAATGGAGGTCATAAAGGTCTTCATCCAACTCTGTTGCTTGTCACTGAAACTTGAACCTCTCTTAAAGACAAGACCGCCACGGCCCATTTAAGGCGGAGTATTGGGAGATGGTGGTAGTTTTGCTTCGTCTTTCTAGTAGAAGATTAATCCCCATCACAGCTGTGAAACATTCCTTTTCAGCCTGTTTCAGATTTTCAAAGAAAACCAAAAAGCTCTTGATGTATGCGGAATTGCGCTCTGAGGTATGGCAGTTTTCAGAGCTTGTGACAGAGCCTGTAGACTTGCCCTCTAGACAACAGGCTGCTCAGCAACGTACTGAAGCACCAGAATTTGCTCAGCCAGCTATCCTTGTCCATCTGCTTTCAATACACTGCACAAGCTGATAAGCAACAGCTTGCAGTAGTCTTAGGAGGGAGTCCAGGCTGGGGTGTTGCTTGGAGTCTAGAGACGTCGTGCTGGGCATATGCTAAAGTCAGCAACACATTCCAGTGCCCTTCTCTCTGCCTGGCATTGCCAAGTTACAGTTACTAGAGAAGACAGCAAACTGAAAATGTGAAATGTAGGAGTCGCAGGGAAGAACGGGTATGTGAAGGTGGTTCTCTCTTCAAACTAAATCCCACCTAATTTGAAATAGATGATCTGGAAACACGTCTGGTAAAAGTCTCTCTAGCTTGCCATCTGCTGACTCAAAAAAATATTATTCATTATTACTACTACTATTATAGAAAAGCTAAGCAAGAAGACCTCACAGAGTCTGGTCAGTTCTAGAGATGGTGCAAAGCTAGTGCGTTTGGAAGTGCCCATGACTAGCTCATAGCCCGAATAGTGCCAAAGCAGTAATCCTGCCTTGTTTGTGCTCCCAGCTGACCTTGCTTGGCTTTCAGGGTCTCTTAAGGTAGGAATCCGGTCCCATTAAAGAACATCTTTCTTGATTGCTTCTAGGAAGCGATTTGGTTGAGTGTTAACATAACTTGGTAGGATGTATAGCCTTTGTGAGAAGAAATTAGATCCTTCAGGGTTTTTATTAGCTTGCTTTTCCCAAGCATTTTTAGTATGAGTGCATGTAACTCTCTTGGGGTTTCTTCCCTGGCAGTCTTTAGCTGCTGAAGCAGACAGGCCTCGGCATAGTGTTCTTGTCTGGCTTTTTTTTTTTTTAACTCAAATTTGTATCCTAAACCCTGTGGTATAATATACAAATAAATAATTATTAGGCACTTACTATCAAAGCTATTGGTCCTGTAAACCCACTGCATTTCTTCTTGATGGAGAAAATAGTAAAAAAAGCATTTGTGGTTGCCTTTGCCTTTCCCTTGGAATGCTTAAGTCTCTATCAGATACAGTATTTTAATTATTTCCTGTTACACCCCTGAGGTTTAAACATCTACTCAACTTCCGAGTCATCTCACCTATCCCTGTGTTGTTGCCAAACTTGCCTTTGATCTCTAACTAGAGAAGCAGGACTGACATATAGGAGAAAAGTAGAATATTTGAGTATGTGTGTGTCAGTCTGCAGAAATTTACTGACAGGTCTTCCAGTTACTTCAAGATGTTGCTGAAAAGCTGATGCAACAATATGTGCAATGAAAGGAAAACAGGAGTTTTCTGCAAGGACTTGCATGTTGTGCTGTGCAGTGAGCTTAGCCTTTCCTCTCTTTCACACCAACTGCTCGGTCATTCTACTTTAGTACAAGAGGGCTGCTCTTACAGGATCTTTTAGCTGTTGTGTGCTGCAAAAAGATGTACAAGGGCAGAAAAAGCAGTGTGAATGATTTCAGCTGAACGTTGTCACAATTGGTATGCCTTCAGTTTGTTGTAATGCACTTAGTCTTTTTTAATAACAGCATACAGTTATTGCTACCTGGAGTCTTAGTTCATGTCGTACAGCATCTGACGCACTCAGGATCAAAGGCTGCACTGGGAATTTCAGCTGATAATTACTTTTTGATAATTAAATATAGTATAAAAATAGAAGTCTTTTCAAGTTGCTTTCATACAGAACATATTTGAGACTTTGGATTTCCAGTCTTCCTCATATCAGAAACTGGGATTGCCAGGTAGCTGAGACACCGTGCTGAGAGGAGCTCTAAGTGGCATGGGACAGTGGTCACATACGTGTGGGCACCTCAGAGAAAGTTGCTTTCTGTAACGTCTGCTATTGTTCTGAGATAAACAGTTCAGCGAGTCCTTCCCCACCATGAATCCAGCTCGCTTTATTCAGCGGTTTGATATCATGTTCTGCATTGAGCACTTACTGGAATTACCATGTTGTTTCTTCTGGTTTCAAGTTGTTTTTTTTGTGTGTGTTTGTGTTTTGTGTGTTGGGTTTTTTTCCAGGTGAATTACAGAAAGTGACTCTCGGAGCATCTTGGCTTTATGAACTCTTGAGCTGTCAAGGGACTAAGAGGCTTATGAAGAGGTTCTGTCAGGCAAAACAGCGCTTAGCAAAGACACCAAGGAGGAGGGAAAAGGAGAAAGGAAGAGAAAAGCTGAAACACTAACAAACCATGGTAGGTATCTGTCATCTTTATAGGGCTGCATTAGTAATATTCTCTGCTGACAGTCTTGCATGGGGCCTGGTAAAACAAGAGTGAAGGGATATTCTGACCTTGCACTAAATTAGAGATGGTACTGCATGCTTTGAGCAAAGCAAATGAGGTTTGATATTTTGTCAGCCTTTTTAAACCAGAGAGTTGTCTTGTGAGCCTGCATTACATGAATTATTAAATATGAATGAAGGGGATGCTCATAAGGTTTTCTAATAAAACCAGCGTTGGCAAGCTGTAGCAGACAGCACGAATGACCTTGAACTTGCAGACTGCGTAACTGAATGCTGCTCTTCCTCATCCACCCTCCCTCACAAAAGCGAGTGTTGATTATTCATATTTGTGTGTGTGTGCATGAAAAGCTGATTGCAAGTAGTTTTGTGCACGCTTTGTTAATAGTGTAGATGAGACGTGTAAACAGTACACACCAAGTGTATCTGACTGAGTGAGGGGTCGTTCCTGTCTACCCGGTATTAATTGCAAATTGGGATTGTCTGAGATGGTGGATTGTGATCAAGGATTGTGATGATAAGGTTCTAAAGTCATGTTCACAAAAGGGCAGCGGTACTGCTGAAAAACAAAATGACAGTAAATGCAATAAACTTTAAATACAGCTCTCTAACATTTGTGTAGCTGACTGTGGATGATAGCTAGGACATGTGTTTATATTTAAAAGCAAAACAAAAACAGCAATGTAGAAGACCCGAGACAGGATTTTACCTGTTACAGAGCACAGAGAGGAAGAACATGTGACACAGCAGAGTTGTCGATACATTGTGTTTTAAAAAGTCTTGTTTTGCTATTATTTTTGGCTTAAATTGTAATGAAGAATTGATCTTGCCAGTCGCTGTCTATTAGAAAAGAACACAAATGTCTTCTAATCTGAGTTACTCATTTGTTGCTCTCTGACTGTTTTTCTGATGGATATTTCATGAGATAAGAGATGTGGGGGGAGGGGGGGTGAATTAGGAACTCCAGCTTGTCAGTTTTCACTGCTGAAGTGAAATGCAGCTTCTTTGTGTACCCAGGCTGCAGATAGGCCTCAGGAGGGGCCTCCTGGCAACATTTTGCAACCTGTGAAAGTACTGGGGATGACACCAGACCCTTGCCAGATGAGGTTTTACTATCTGAATTGTCTGTTTGGGTAGGAGCACAGAAGTTAGGGAGCAAATTGTGACATAGGCCTTTGAGGGACCCATGGATGTGATGAGCTGGGAAGCCTTGACCAGTTCCTTAACAAGGATTCAACCCAGAGGCCTTTCAGATCCTTCACAGGCCCCAAGAGTGTGTGCTGTTACAGGGTATGTGCTGTTAAACTCATGAAGTGGAGGTAAAACTGAAAGCTTTTTGAGGTATTTAATGTGTACGAGGAAGAGGGCTTTTAGCTCACGATTGCAAATTCTGGGAGCCTTTCAGCATTGACTGGCATGTGCCTGTAGAGAATATTTAAAGATGGTCTTGCTGGAGGTCTGTGCTGGGAGAGCAGCTGGTCCAAGTCACTGTTTACATCAGATAAGTCTCACTTGGATAAGTGTGTGGCAAACCATAACGTCCTGGCACAAGTCACCCCATCAGTTCTGTTTACCTCTCTCAGCACTGTCACTCAGGTACTGCAGTCTCACTATAAACTCTTTAATTAGCAGTCTAATCCCCTTCTGTTCTTTCAAATTTTTAATAAATTATTTTTACATCATTTCTTACCAGTTTCTCTCTGTCCTGATTTTCATTCATGCCTTTGTAAATCCCAGTGCAGTTTGCTAAGCCTCTCTCAGTACTAGGTAGTGCCTGTGACTTCATGTGCAGCAGCAACAAAACCATATGGGAATGGCTATTTCATTGCCTTGTTCCAAAGGGGTTGCCATTGTCTCTGGCATAAACTGAGGAGAGATAGCTGCATTCAGCCTATTCGGAACATGCGAAGTTGTATTTGGAGAGCATCGATGCCTTCTGTAAAGAGGAGTCTTCTCCATGTTCTCCTTGTCTGCCCTCCTCTACACAAGCATTGCCCCATCTGCTTTCACCCTGGGCTACTTAAGTTCTGAATTTCCCTACTTTGAAATGTGATTACCTTTTGGAATCAAGGCCCTGGCTTTTCTCTTTGCTTTGAGCTATCAAGCCACTGAAGCTTGAGACAAGTCAGCAAAGATCACTGAAGTTCAGGATCTTCTGAGCTCCTGCAAGTATTCCTGGGCAGGGTGTTTCTCCCGGTTTGTTACTCAGCCTGTATCTCCAGGATAATGAAGATCTTGCTTTGAGCAAGATCAGGGCCTATGTCTTTTCTCACTGGCTTTGAAAACCTAATCTAAATTAACAAGCTAGTAATCCCTAGGATGAGGGAAGTCAGAGACACTTGAAAGCGAAGGGAGTGCCCAGGACCCTAGACTGGCTGTTGCAAAGCTGGGAATGAAATTCAGGTTTTTCTGGTCCCCCGCTTCAGCACCCTAGCCTTATGCACAGCTAGCCTATGCCCTCTTCTTCAAAGAGAAGGGGGATAGGCAGGAGAGGAATGTACTTCTGAAGCACAATTCATTTCATCCTAGAGTGGGGTAAACATGAACTGTGCTCCAGATGTGCCTGGTGGAGTAGCCAACAAAGTGATTCTAGAAGAGTTGCTTTTAGGCATCTAATCTAGGTGCCATGAAACCTACCGAAGGCCTTATATGTTTCCCCAGTTTAATGCTGATTTCACATTAGTGTTTGGTCACTCTCTCTCTCTCTGATAAGAGATCACTCCTGCAAGATTATAATCCATGGTCATCAAAAAACACTTGCCTGCATCTGTCAGAGAGGATTCCCATTCAGGCGATGTCCTTCTGTTGATAACCCAGTAACTTTGTTCTTTCCCCCCCCCTTTCCCACTTTGTAACAGAGATCTATCCGATCTTTTGCTAACGATGACCGCCATGTTATGGTGAAACATTCAACCATTTATCCATCTCCAGAAGAACTTGAAGCTGTCCAGAACATGGTATCAACAGTAGAATGTGCCCTTAAACATGTCTCTGACTGGTTGGATGAAAAGAACAAGTCTGCAAAATGTGAGGGTGACGTGGAAGCAAAGGAGGAAGCTGCAGAAAGCAATGCCAAGTGAGTGAGTTGAACCTCATAATGTGTTACTGTACGGCTTTGAATGGGTTCCTTTCCTTCTAAATAAGCGTTGTAGTGTTCCTTGATTCTGTTGCATACGAGTATTCATAGAAGGAAGTGGATATATTTGCACTTTTGAGGTGGGAGCACACAGGATGAGTGCAGGGAATAGTAATAAGTCCAATGTAGGCAGCAATTGCTTTCTATTTCATTATTTATTTTAATGTGATACGGTCCAGTTGCATTTTAGCAGACAAACTTCTCAGCAATTATAAGTGAATATATGTCCCTGTAACACACGAATGCAAATCCACAGCCATGTAGCTTAGGGACTCCTTCAGTTTAAGAAATAAAAGATTTTTTTTGGTAAGCTCTCATTGTTTATCCGGCAAACTAACTTTTCTAAGGATCCATTATCTTCTGTTATGTAGTGCTCTCCTGAGTGAAACATCTGTTTGCTCTATTTCTGAGTCAACTCCCCGAGCCGGTGCCTAGTTTTGTTGTTGTAGCATAACTCTGGTAGTTGAGGAAGAAGCTGGAACAAATGGCTCCTTATTTTAGGTTTCTTGATGTATGACTTCTTAACTTGGGTGCTTCCAGTTCTTCAACACTTCCTGGCTAATCTGTCATGTGCTCTGCAGCTCCTGTCAGTGTTCTCTCAGGTTTGTGGATGAGGAAGTGAAGCGCTAGGCAGCTACTTGCACAAGCTGGAGAATTGGCCCACGTGAACCCAATGAGGTTCAGCAAGTCCAAGTGCAGAGTGCTGCACTTGGGCCGGGGCAGTCCCAGACATGGGACTAGATCATCTAGGTGATCTTTAAGGTCCCTTCCAACCCAAGGTGTTCTTCGGCTCTCTGATTCTGTGAGACTAACAGCAAAGTTGTCATGACCTGAAAAATTTGATGTCCAGTTCTCTTCCTGTTAGACAATTCTTCTCCACTGAACTTACTCTGGTTACCCCTGTAACGTAACCTGCAGCAAAGGTGTAGTCAAGGACTCTTCCAATTTCCTTTCCTATGGTGTGTGCAGTATTAAGAATGTCTGCTGCTGCATGGGCTTTGCCCACTTACATTGTGTTCTTAAACTGATAAATAAAGTGTATTCTTTATTCATTTGTATTAGTTATCTGACACCTTTTATGGTAGTGAAAATTTTATCGAGGCCTTTTTAAAATATGTATTATGTACCAGGACACCAAAAATTAAGTTGTTCACATTTGGGGGCAGGAGGAGGTATAGCCTACGCTAGCAGTAGGAAATAGAAATGCAGATGCTCTATGCTGGGTGCTTCTGGAGTAGGATACAATTCAGTGCAGATAATGGAGGAAGAGCCAACTGAATCAGTTGTATCTGTATCAGTTCGCAAATTGAAAATACAGTTTACTGGCTTAAAGTGAAAGATGCTGATCACTGCTGTATTTATCAGTTATTTCTAAATTCATAATGATGTATGTCTGAAAATTCATAAGTGAAATATTGCTTCCTGTTTTATAACATTGGGGTTCCTACTTCTTGCCAGGCCTCAGATTTTCAGAGTAGCATTCAGGAAATGCAATATAAAGCTCTGGTACACCTCACTACGTGAACGTACTTCAGTTTGGAAACAAGAAACGTGCTACTGCATTAACTGGGGAAAATTCTAGAGGGGTGGCAGAAGCAGAAAGTGTCCATGACTTGGTATTTTGCTGTTCTGAACAGCATTGTGGATTCTACAGAAAATTCTTCAAGTATTGTAGCATTTTTCCACAGGTTTCTTTCTTAATGTTCAGGCTTGTCTTTGATTATCTCTAGTACAAAGTTATGGGCTTGGGAACCATTGAAAGAAAGTGCTTGCTCTGCATGAAGCTTAAATGGAGCACCACCTACTCAGGATACACTGATCTACATAAGAAACGGTCAGCAGCATGAAGACCATCATACGATAGCCTTCAAAAAGTAAATGTACAAACGGTCCCTCATTTTGATTCTGTGGCTTTCTGTTTCCCCTAATAAATATTTAACAGACACACTCATGAACACTGGCATTTTTGTGTTAGGCCGAGCTGTGTTATATCACTTTTTTGGTGTGAAATCTATTCAAATAGAAATAGCAAAACACTTAAATTCATGAATATTTTTACATAAATTAACGTATAAATTGGTTTAAGACAGGGATTGTATTGCCACTGGAGAATAATTGCAGTAGACCAATAGGCTGTTTCTCCACAGATGGACAGTTAGGTTCTGTCATCTTCTTGAGAAAGGTTCGGTGTCCTGCTGAAGAACAGTCTCTCTTGCCATGCAGTGTACTGGATGTTTTGTGGGTGATTTCCTAGCATTACTGGCAGCATTTCTACATGTCTTCTGGTGAGGATAACATAAGCACAGAATGGATTCTTCAAAAAAAAAAAAAGTTCAAAAAAAATTGAGGACCTGCATTAAGTGCTTTTGAGACAACTGGTTAGCCTTGCCTTCACACCTGTGTGTGCAGGATGTTTTGTGCTTGGGCTCTGTTACAAATCTAGAGTAACTATCCATGTAGTATAAGATTAATAAAATAGTTTGTGTATTTATGCATTTGCTTTGGGACAGATTGTTTTACTAATCTCTTTACAAGCTAAGAGGGGCTAAAATAGTACGTTTCCCCACAATGTAAAACATCTTTATGGCAGTTAGAAACTATATCTGAAGGAATTCTACATTTTCACACTTATTTGCATCCAGGTACTGGTAAAGAAGCGGAGTTCCACGCTGGAAGTTGAGAGGCTGTTTGGTTTTGTAACAGTATTTGCTTGTTTGCTTCTGGCTGTTCCAAGAAGAGTGGGATTACCACTTGGTTTTCCAAGTCCTTTTTTTTTTTTTTTCCCCCCTCTGTTGTGTAAGCATCCATTGCTGCATTTCTATTTAAAATGCATAGGCAAAGTTAGAAAAATGTTTAGATGAAGATACTTCTGAATGAAGCTTAGGATTTCTTAGGATCGATTTGATGATCATTGATCACAATGGGATTGTTTTGTTTGGTTTTGGTTTTGTTTTTATCCAGTCGATCCTTTTGGATGGTAAGAATGACAGGAACAGGGGTACTGTCTTTCTGGCAGTAGTGGTTTACCGCTTTCACTGATTACATACTTTCTGTGGTTTTTATAACAGGAATGTGCCACTAGTTGGTGCCACAGTGTTTAAGATGCATCATATGGCAATACCTGGTTTTGAACTGTCAAAGGTGCTTTTCTTGCATTTTTTCCTTGCTGTTTTTATGCAAGTTTTATGGTTGTTTTTTTTTTAGCCTACTGAATTGTTTTTTGTTGCATTTTTCTTCTTGATACTCAGAACTAAAATGTTCTTATGTTGCTTTGAAAGTTGTTTGCTGTGATCTGTAAATGTTCCCCTGAACGTTAGTGGGGAGTAGAACCGAGTGTTCAGACGTCTATTCCTGTAGGTTTTGGTGGTGAGACTTGTTGAAGGAATTGGGCCTGGAAGTCTTTCTAGAATTAGAAGCTTTCTTGAAACATCAGTTTGTACTATGTGCTAAAACTTCAGAAGTTGGTTTTACAGTTTTTAAGATAAAAGTTTGAGTTTATGGATCAACTGAAAGAAGCGTTGAAATGGTATGTGGCCATGTTCGAAGTTGAAGCATTGCTAAAAGACAACTCAGATCACTTTTGCTAACAGGAAGACTTTGTTGGTTTAATTATTGTACTCTTCTGGTAGATCTGCAGATAGTTAATTTTGGTGGTTTTTTGTGTGCTTTGTGTCTTAAGCTAGGCAACTTCTGCATTCATGTGAATTGCAAATCAGTGTTTCAGTTTTGTTCTTTTTTTCCATAGGAGCTACTTGTATAAAAGCATTGTATGCTTTTCATTTTCTGATCAGCGGTATGCCACTTTAGCACTGTAATCAGTCCAATCCATTCATCTCTTCACTGTGATAGCATAATGCAAGTATTTTGAATGTGTGAAAATACCATTTTAATTACTCAGAGTTATTTCGTTTCCAGGGATCAAAGTGGTCGGACCTTGTGTGGTGTTATGAGAATTGGCTTGGTTGCAAAGGGCTTGCTGATAAAAGATGATATGGATTTGGAGCTGGTTCTCATGTGCAAAGAAAAACCCACAAAGACCTTGTTATGTATAGTCAAAGACAATCTCCCAGTTCAAATTCAGGTGAGTTAACTTAGGGTGGTCCTGTAATAATAACTGACAGCACTGCAACGTGTATTTGGGTAAAGGCTGGAATTTCTTCCAGCAAAAGAGGCAAATGATATAGATTAAAGAATATCCTTTTAATCTAGGACATCTAAGGTGTGTAACGTCTTTAATGTGGTGTTATGAAGTAGCTATTCACAAAACTTAACATCTTACTCCTGATGCTGCCTAATCCCAATTTGTGATGTCCATTTTCCTGTGCTGGCAGCTAACCTTTCTATTTGGTAACTAACCAAGCTGATTTTGTTCTCTGCTCCAATCCACTAATGTGAGCTAAATCGCAGTCCCAGAAATCTTCCCTGCTCAAGCATGTGAGTTGGTCTACGTTGTTGTCCCCTGTCCCCCTGCCTGAACTTTAAGTTCTACATTGCAGCAGCTTTGCTTTGCTTTGCTTAGGCTTTTCCAAAGTAAGTGCCTCTCTACTTCTGAAGTGAGAACAAGACAATTTAGGTGATCACTCATTTTAGCTTATGTTAATCATGAGTTCATAATTCTTTTTTATCTACAGCTATTTCATTCTAAAGTTGGCATCCAATAGGCATCACTTACAGCTAATGTTGGTCTCTGCAAAGCAGCCAGGTTTAATACCTTTTTGACAGAGTTCTGAGCTTGAGTAGTAAGTCCAGCTTCCAGATTGAGACGTGCCCTGTTCATGAGAAACCGTGCCCCAAAATACTCCACTGCAGGTGCCTCTCTGCAAAACAGGTCCAAAGGGGATTGGTTTCTCTCCTGATCTGCTTTTCTGCCTCGTGTTTATGTCCACACAGACAACGTGATCTGCCATTCTTGACAGTTGTTTGTTTTCACTGTTCATTTGTTCACACAAAGGGCTTGTTTTAATGAGATAATACCGTGCCTGCAGATGTAGCCCTATCCATAGCTGAAAATGATAGGAATATATCGAATAGTAGAGAGTAAACTTTACTGTTTATATTGAGGTGTGAGTTGAGAAGGGTTGAAAATGGTAAGAAAAGTTGAAATATGTGCGTTTTTTTTTAAAAAAAAAAAAAGGGCAAGAACAGTAGAACAGCCATATCTAAAAGACATACAGACTGCAATAAACTCTGGGGACAGCAGGTAAGGTCTTATGGGGAAGCAAGCTGACGGAAAGGATTACAGAACAGTTGGGGTAAGAGGAATCTAGTGAAACAAGCTACAACTATTATGGCAATAAGGAGAGGTTCTGCAAACACATTAGAGAGATGAGGAAGGTGTAGGTTCATTAGCGGGCAAAACCAGCACATGATGTACAGAGACATTAACAACTTCTGCTTTATTTTTCTTTGAAAGCTAACTGAGCATGCTTAAAGAATTTCATCCCAAAAATAAAGGAGTTGGAGTGCAGGTCACGACAAGAAAAATAGTAGTTAGAACAGTTAAATACGTTAAAGTTAAGTACGTTCTAACATCGTAATCTTGCTTAAACATACAAATACAGGGAGCTGACTTTAGGATTCATCTTTGGTTATCTCTGTACTTTTGAAGGTTGAGAGACGACCCAAAGGGCACTGAAATACCTTTCAGACACAGATCAGTTGAGAGAATTCTGATGCAAGCTAGCGAAACACATTACTAGGCAACTTACGTTACTATCTACAAAAGAAATCTAAGCAAGAAATAAAATGTTTGAGAGCAAATCAATTTTAAAAATGCACTTACTGACTTCTTGTCAAGAGAGGAAGGTTAGGTTTTCCAGGCATTCTCAGGAATCTCTTCTGGGGCTGGTATTAATGAGGTGGGTGACAGTGAAGTCTTGCATTCAGTTTCAAGTGCTGTGTGGAAAGGGAGCGAGAAAGATGGATGGTCAAGTTGAAGAAAATCTAAAGAGAAGACTGAGAATGAGCACCTAGAAAAACACTGAAGAAAGATTAAAACGATCGTGTTTGGAATGCAGGTGTAAGTTTCAAAAATACATTAATGGCTAATTATAAAGGGACAGGGAGTCAGTACCATGCATGGCTACTAAAGGTAATTTAAAGAGTAATTAAAAAAGTAATTGGAAGTATAGCAAGGGGCAGTTATGTTGCAAAATAGGCCGTCTATATATGCGGGCAGATAAGAATCAGAATACACTGTTTGGCAAAGTGGTGAAATCCTTTTTGCTGGGGCATCGAAGACTGGCTTAGACGTGGTAAGAAATGGGCTAGGTGAGCCACCGCGGCTCTTGCACTGCAGTCTGCTGTCCGTTCGCACTGGCAGGCACAGCTGTGTTGGTCATTCTGCATAAGAGAGCTTTTACGTTTAGAGGCAGCATTACCAGAGGTCTCTGCTTCTAAGAACAGAAGTTGCTGGTGGTAT
The DNA here is from genome assembly GCF_964034855.1 of Anser brachyrhynchus. Classification (NCBI taxonomy): domain Eukaryota; kingdom Metazoa; phylum Chordata; class Aves; order Anseriformes; family Anatidae; genus Anser; species Anser brachyrhynchus. The sequence continues at coordinate 2,125,418 of NC_137712.1, forward strand.
TTCACATACTAGCAGCTACAAAAGTCAGCTTCTATCTTTTCTATCTTTTAATTAAAAAAAAAAAGTGATAGTAGTGCCTTTTGTAGTGGGACTACTTAGCATTGTCATTAAATTTGGTGTAGAATTTTCTTAGCTTTTTTAAAAATCACGTTCCTGGGGTTTTTCAGTTTGTTTTTAATGAAGGAGGCAGGGCCATATTTGCTATTGCAATGTTTGTAGGCTTCTCATTAGTTCAAGAGATGTATGCACATAAAGAGATTCTGCGGTTTTTCAGTTGATTAGGAGATTCTTGAAATCTTTCTTGGTGACTTTCAGAAACTTACAGAAGAGAAGTATCTCGTGGAGGAGCATGTAAATGAGGCAGCTATTATTATTCGTAACACAAAGGAGCCCAAGCTAACCTTGAAGGTGATACTTACATCCCCTCTCATTCGAGATGAAGCAGAGAAGAAGGAAGGAGGTACATGGAGCGTTTTAACGTGTTTCTAAGACTGTTCTATCAAAATGCCCTGACTGTGCAGCACAGGGTTAATGAGGAAGTAGGTTTTTAATTGTGTATTCTATACTAACTAGACTGGCTTTTGCCACAATAGGTTACATTATTTGTGCCTTAAAAAGATAGCAGTCACTTAATTGTCCTGTAAGTATCCAATGGTTTTCATTTGCAAGCAGCATTGCTAGAGTGTTAACTTTGATACACAACCAGATCTTAGTTCTTTCTTTCAGACTTAGTGGTTAATTCTGAAGAACCCCAGCGCTGCACAGTCTCGTTTTTAAATTCAGTCAGTCAAGTGGGATTGCTTCTAGTATCTTGACAAACTCGTAAAATTGTTTCTCTTTTTGCATAACATAACTCTCCTGCAAAGCTCACAAGTATATCCTCCTGGCCCTCAATTCTTATCAATTGCTGATACATGTGTATGGTTCTAGCTTTAAGAGCTTCCTTGTCTATGAAGTTAGGGTGCTATAATGCAGTACTTTTGCTTCTGAGTTGAGTATTGTACCTCATGCCCCTAGTGCCAATAGATTTAGAAAACTGTAACTTAGTTTCTTTCTATTCCTTCCCCCTAACTGCCTGACTTCCAATCTAGTCCTCAGCCCCTTGGTAAGGACGGGTAGTATCAATGAGGCTGGAAACAAACCAAGAGAAATAGAGAAGAGCAAATGTAGCCGTATTTTGTTTTATTTTTAAAATCTTGTCAGTAATTTCTGCTTCCGCTTCCCAAACCTATCCCTAGAAACTTTGCCACTGGACGATGTCAGACCTTTGACCAACTGGCCACTCTCTGTCATGACAACTGAGGCAGCTGGGCCCGCGTGGGCTAGGGAACTCCCTGTCGCTCTCTTCCCATTCTAGACTTGCCACAAGCCCTTTGCTTCTCCCCCCCTCCCACATGAACTACCGATACAATGGGAAATGTTGGTCAGTTTCTCTTCACTTTTGTTTGAGGCGAGGGCAAGAAGGATAACCTTGAAAGGAAACAGAGCCCTCTGGCAGCAGTTGGATGCAGAAAAATCTTACAAAACAGATGAATGGCAAAGATTTCCAAATTGCAATGTCTTATTCTCAAATTAGTAACCATGCTCTTTTGCAAGACCATTAAAATAAATTGCACATTACTTCAGTTGTTCAACTTTCTGTAAGATGTTGAGGTCAGGCCTGTTGTTACTGCAGCTGACGGATGTTTGTAAGGAGGAGCACAAAGTGCAGAACAAATTTTAATGATAAAAGATTTGTAAGATTCCCATAAGGGAATAGTTTTGCACAAAGGCTTCCATCCAAGTATTTTCTTGCCAAAAAAATGTTAGCATTGTGGCAGTAAACTCTCAGGACTCCTGAGTTCATCCTAAAATGAATGAGGATTTGAATTTTTATGCTTTCTTATATTTAAAGTGTACGCGTCCTATTTTGTTTTCAGTGTCTTCAAATATTTTTCAAAATATTGTACTATTTTTTAAACTTAAAATGGTTTCACTGCCTTTGTTAGAGCAGCGTTGCACTATCATTTCTGTAAAGCTGTTAAGTATTTGTAGGGTAATTGGATCTTGTTTTAAAGTCCACGTGCTTTGATGTTGATTTATCACAAGTGCAATAGAAATTTATTATATCCCTTTATCAAAGGTGTGTGAAACATTATGCAGATGTCACTAAATGCAGGTTTTAAAGAGTTAAAAAATACTTTTTTTCATAATATTTGCAACTGTTTTTAAGTCACTTTCACTTAGGTTCGGACCAAAAAAGTTTTGTATCTATCAATGGAAAATACTCAGAGAAACCACCAGGTGAAAATACTTTTTCTTTGGAAAAATTTCCAAAGAAAGTACTGCCATATTTTTTCCAGTGCTCCCAAAAAATTGCCAACCAAATGTAACACAGCTTCTGTGCAGTTCTAAAAGCGGCCTTGAGTTTATTCCGTACGTCCTTTTGCACGAAGGAGCTCTGAATGCTGGTCAGCTTGCCGTTCATCTTCCATGTAAGATAGGCCCTTTGGGTCCAGGTGCTGCTGCAGGTTTGCCCTAGAGCCTGCGGGCCCCTGCGGCAGCTCCCGGTGAGCAGAGGCTGCATGAAACTGACCAAGGTTTCCGGCCGTTCGGTGTTGGTCACTAATCTGTCCTCTAACCAAATCAGCAAGGTTAGGCGCAATGACCTCGTTACCAGTGCTCCCATCTGTTCTGTAGGAATGCTGTGTGTACCTTCATGCCCTGATGTCAGAATGTATCGAAAAACGTTCCTGGATTTCTCTTCAGTCCCCACCTCTTTTGGAAAAGTGTTCATGTTTAAACTGTGGTGTTTGCCCTATTTGTTTTTGCTGCTTGTTAGCAAAAATAAATAGCAGACCTCTGTGTGTGTGTGCGCGTGCATTTCAGTGTTTCTCACAAATGGCTATCTGTAAAGCTCTGCTTTGTCATGTTAAGAAGTCAAGCATCTAAAATTCCTGCATTTTGCATCAGTTTAAAATTTAAACTTAATAAACTAAATTTTTAGTCACAGCATCAAACACGAATTGGGCTTTCCAGGCCAGAATGTTGTACCTTGCAAATCAATTCTTGTTACTGAGCAATACAGTAAAACAAGCTTGCATAATAATAATAATAAAGAAGTTCAGTCACTGAAGTGGTGCTGAAATCAGCCTTGCTCTGGAACTGAGCAACTGCTGCATAAACAGCCTGCCTTTGCTGGCAGCCAGCAATGCTCCAAAGGTGCCAAGCCCTTCTGAAGGGGCAACAAGCCACTGATGTACCTTGCCTCTGTGGAGAAGGCAGCACTCCTTGTGTGGCTGGCCGTAAAGGAGTGAAGTTGGCAGCCACCGTATGAAGAGAGTAAACACAGCAAGTGGGGAGAGAATTACTGAAGGATTGGTTCTAAGTTGCAGAGTGTGAGCTAACGTCAGGGCTTTATTATGAGCTGTTTATTAAACTCTTTGTATCTTTGCCCTTGTTAAAACCACAAGAGAAGAAGGAAAGCTTTGCAATCACATTTAAAAATTTTGATTGGGTCTCACTTTCCTGACTGGCAGAGCATGAAGAAACATGCCATTCTACTGAGGATGTCGAAAGGGAGTCTGCTGCAAGCCGCTCACCCTCTTCACTGCCTGTTCTCTTCATCTTTCTGTTTAATAGAATCTTGCATCAAAAGCTGGCTGACTGCAACATCTGCAAAAGGTGTTCACAGCACTAGTACGGAAGTTGCAATTGGCAAAATTCTCCAAGTTACTTGTAATTTAGACCTTTGGAAATAGCCTTGATCTTGCTGGAGAAGTAAGATTTCAGTCTGCTGAAAACAATTCTTATGAGAACAGAAAAGGCCTTTAATTCACCGGAATGACTGATAACATTCTGTTTATGGCCTTGTAGTTTAAAGGCAAAATTAATTTACTTGGTCAACAGCTGCAACACGCTTTAACAGCCTTGTAGAATACTAAGTAAAAGTCCCTAGGTATGTGAAAATACAGTTCATTGCCAAAAATCAATGATTTTGCAATCAGTCATCTTTGCTAGTTCTAACGTTTTAAAATAAGATTCTGATCATTCATTGACAGTAGCTGTTTTATACAATACGTGAGCTTTAAGCAGATGTTTATATTGTCCAAAATAAAGGTTTTTTATGCAACTACATAGAGGTACATTTAATAATTGTGTGCCACAAAACATTACTCCTGAAAATAAATGAAACTACGAAGGAAACTTGGAAGCAAATTTTGTTTCAAGGTGACCTTTTGTGCTCACAGAAATCAAGCGCCTTGAGACTTTGCAGCTTTTATTTGGATAACAGGCAAGATGAGTGATTAATCTCAGTATCGCAATAATGTTGGTGAGGGCAATAAGAAACAATGCAAATATCTGCTGTGAAGTTCATCGGGGTCAGAAAATAAGCTTATAGCACTTTAAGTCTTCATTCTGCTGACAGCACAGCCAGCAGGTACAGAATGCAGCCATGACCTATCGGACAAGATACCTGCCTCTGTTCAGTTTTACACTTCTTTTTTTTTTTGCTTTGGGTTCTTTTATCCATCGTAACACAATGTGCCTTTACCAGAGTAACCTTCCTGGTGAACGGCATAGGAGGTGGAGTAACTGAACATTAAAGATGCAATTACATTTGCAGTCAATACTACCCAAATTAATCTATGTAAAGGTATATTGAGATGTTACTAATAAATTATACATCCAAACTGATTTTACTTTTTTCTCCTAACAACCTGATATTTTAAACGTCTTTCTGGGTACTGGATTTTGCTTATCTGGCATAGATTTTGGACTGGATGCTGCATTTCAGTGAGGCATTCAAGGATCTCTCTGGAAACCTGCAGAATTGTCCATTGTGAATAATGAAAAGATAGTTTTTTCCAAATTATTTTGAAATTAAGAATAATTGTGTATTCATAGAAAAATAACACATTCATGGTTTTAGTTGAGCCATGGATTCATTTAGCTCTTCCACTGTGTTCTTCTCATGTCGGCTAAAATCTAACATCCTTGTAACCTGAACTCTGATATGCAAAATCTGTCATTTGTACGTAGCTTCCAGTGAATCTGAGTGCTAATCACACATTTTAAGAAAAAAATAAATAAAAATCAGTGAAGAAAGGACTGTTGTATAATATCCCTCATTACAGAATTGCTTGTGACTGCTAAAAGCAGTTTGTTGCGTGCTGGATAAAAAAAAAGGGAAGGGTGGGGAGTGTAAAGCTCCACAGAAGATGTCTTGTCTCTAAAACCCTTCTTTGAATTTCATCTGTCAATTTTGCTTGCTGTTGGGAAGAGAAGCTTTATATAAGTGGAGACTACATCTCAATATATTAATAATCTGGTAGTTAACAAAATTCTTTCATATGTTCTAACTATATGAAAGATTAATTTTTTTTAGCATTTATATATTTCTTTCATTGAATTATATTGACTAATACTATTCAAGAAAAAATATTTCAAATGTATTCATTTTTTTTGAATTCTCAGCAATTGCATGGGAATAACTTCAAAGTGTTTCTACCTATTATAATTTTTCTTTATGTTCTGTGTCCCTCAAGAAAATATTCCCCTTGTCAAAAGAAGCATGTCTCTGAAATTCTGTGCCACTTTTTGCACTTGGAAGTCACAAAGAAGTGAAAGAAAAATAACGATGAAAGAAGTGCTATAAAGCTATTTTCTGCCCTGAAATGTTCTACATTTTTAATAAGATCCCAGATTGTCTGTAGCAGTGGCCATCTTTATTATTACTATTATTGTATGAGGAGTGAATGCCTTTGCTTCTGTTGCACATGTGCACATTTACTATCTTTAATGGCTTGTTTAAATTAAGTAACAGTGCACTTAAATTCTGGGAGTCTTATTACCTCATTGAGATGCTGCCACTCTTTTTGTATTGTGACAGAAACCCCTTGGTCAAATTGTATCTGTCTCTTTTTATCCCATTTTTACCAGTAGATAATGTTGCGATGAAAGATCCTCCGGACTTATTGGACAGGCAGAAATGCCTGGAGGCCTTGGCGTCTCTGCGGCACGCCAAATGGTTTCAGGTTGGCTATTTGTTCTTACCTTGTTGTTACTGTAGCCTTATGAGGTTTAATTTCAGATATTTAATTTTAATGCCTCTTTAACTTCTGATTAGTCCCTAGTAGAGCAAAGGTCTAGATTTCCGAATTCAGTGCTGTACTGTGTAAGGGGCAGGCATGACAGGTAGACAGCCAACTGGTCTAGAGTTGTCATGAGGCTACAAGAGCAATCTTGATATTTTGCTTCCTTTTCTTTGTCTCTCTATAAGTTGAAATATTTTACTTAATATAACTGTTCTTTTGCATGAAGCTGATTAAGTATTAAATAGTTATTGTAAAAAAAAATCTATCACAGGACTCTGTGCTCTTTTTTTTTTTTTTTTTAAAAAAAAAAAAGGCAAAATTGAAGGCCAGGTCTTTGCAGGTATATTGGAACCCTTTTGTTTGTTTTAGGCCAGGGCAAATGGACTAAAATCATGTGTAATTGTGCTTCGTATTCTACGGGATTTGTGCAACAGAGTCCCCACATGGGCACCACTGAAAGGATGGGTAAGTACAGAAAGAGCTGAAGGCAGCCTGGTCAGATCTTAAATTTTCTACGGATTGTAGCGGTGTTTGGACTGGGGGAAGCAGTGCATTGTATGACACTCCTCCCTTTAACCTGCCTCCCCCCTCTTTTCTCCCCGCTCCCCACTAACTGCTAGCTGTGTAGAGAAGTGCTTACCAGAAGGAAAAAGAATGAGTCGTGTTCAGTCTGTAAGATGTACTGATACCATGCGAAGAGGCGTGACATTGTGGGGCCTTGCACGTCCTCATGGATTATCAGTAGAATCCCACTTGTTGCTTCCAACCTCAGTTTTTCAAGTCTCCTGCTACCATGACAGAGCTGGTCCTTTCAGAGCAGCCACTTCGTGTTAGCAGGTCTGGGGAAGGCAAAATGCTCTGTGTCCAGAGAGGAACACTTCGGAGGTCAGCAGAGGCAGCGTTTTCTCTCACGTAGAACTGATATCCCTTTGACAGGAGGAGAATATTCACATGATTTGGCTGTAGAAGGCTTCTCCTTTTAGACTTCCAGTGCAGTTAATGGAGAGCAGTTGGTTTCCTCAAAAGGTGACTCAGAGCAGGGAACAAATATACACGCCATGAACTGTCCTCTGAGATGGCAGCCTCTGTCAGTTAGACCTGTAGTGGATTAAAGTTGAAGTAAGCTGATGTGAATATTCTTCCCCTCTACCTCTCCATATTTAACTGCAGTTATAGTTACCCTTGTGTCCATACTAATCATAATTTAATGTCTTCTAGCCACTCGAGCTTATATGTGAAAAATCTATAGGTACTTGTAATAGACCTTTGGGCGCTGGGGAAGCATTACGACGAGTGATGGAGTGTTTGGCATCTGGAATTCTGCTTCCTGGTAAGGGGCCAGATTAACCTCAGGAATACAGAATGTTGATCGGGCAGCCCAGACCGATTTAAAAGTATGCTGCTGTATGATTAGATGAAAAACACCCGCCTTGTGCATCCCACCTGCAATGGAACTGAATGAATATGGCTTATTATTTAAAACTGAAAGATAAAAGGAAGTTGCATGGTCAAACTGAAGTACTTCCAACACAGTTAGGAGTTCATGGGGAATGTTAGGTTTGTTTATAAACGAACCTCTATCTTATTAAGGGGTTGCAAACAAATCTGGACCTAACGACCAGCTACTTCATTTAGATTTACTGAAATCACCTTATCTACCCAAAACATTATTATTTCTTTTTAAACCTCTTGCTTTTAATTCACATTGTTGTACACGTGCGGTGTTCACACTGATAAGTTCTGTGGCCTCTTGCTTCATGGGTTAGCTTGCTTTGGATAATATTTGAATCCCTTATTGGGAAAGGTGCACTTCCCACTCTGCTGAAGATGAAGGCAATCTGTTAGAATATTCGTTACTCCCTTTTTTCACGTTGCTTTGTTTACTCTCAATAATCTATTTTGCCTTTTTCCTTCCCAGGAGGCCCAGGTCTGCATGACCCCTGTGAACGGGAGCCAACAGATGCTTTGTCGTATATGACAGTTCAGCAAAAAGAAGCCATTACGCACAGTGCTCAGGTAGAAAACTCATGCTGAGGAGCTAGGTGCTATAATACTTGAGATTTCAGCTAATTAATTCAATTTATTCTCTGACATGATAGCTTATTTTAATGGTGGTCCTGATGGTTCTTACAGTGCCCTGCACTGGAAAGATGAAATAATATTTTTATGAGTGCAAGAGTTAAATACAGATGAAATACAGCCCTTACACAAGGCAGCCTAATGTGTGTGCACCATTTGCATCCTACTTCAAGCGCTTACGGCACAGAATCCTTGGGTAGGCTCCCTGTCAATGTGGCCTGCACTTTATATTACAGAAATTGATGTGTTTTAAATTTCTAAAAATTAACATTTGCACGGAAGAAATGACTTTGTGTCTACAAACTTAGACAACTCAGATAAAATAGCATTGTGATGTATTTCTACTGTCATTTTATAGCATGCCCTCAGATTATCAGCCTTTGGTCAGATCTATAAGGTTTTGGAAATGGATCCCCTCCCATCAAATAAGTCATTTCAGAAATATTCCTGGTCAGTAACTGACAAAGAAGGTAGGTATTGTATGCTCTAAAAATCACTAATTTGGAAGTAAACTAGGGATTAATATAAAACGAGTGAAATTCCTGAGTTCCATGCTATGAATGTACAGTGAAGATTTTTCTTTATGTCAAATGTTTTGTTTTGTTTTGTTTTTTACTCGGTTTGTTGTTTGTTTTTTGCTGTTGTTGGTTGGTTGGTTTGTTTTAGTTGTTTGGCTTGTTTTGTTTTGTTTTGGTTGGTTGGTTTGCTGTTTGGTTCTTTTTTGGTGGCTTGGTTTGTTGCTTTTAATATACTTATTTTATTGTTACGAGAAAATCGGAATGTTCTGTTCTCCAGAAGTACCAACAGAGAAGCAGTTAGGGAATAGCTGATGACTTTCTTTAAAGCACAAATCCTTTTGGGGTCTGAAGAGTAAAGTTAATGTTTACGATTCTTGTGCTGGGGAAGGAGAGACTTCAGACTGGTCAAAAAGCGTATAATGAATGTCCATAATGAGAATTACTCACATTTTTCCTAAAAAATAGTATACATCTAACAAAAAACTTTCCATGTATTTCTTTTTTGGAAAAACAAAATTATTACAGTTCTTGCCATAGACTAAATATAAAGCAAACAAAAAAAGCCACTACAGAATTATACTACTTACAGCACACATACTATTGGAAACAGACATCTTGCATGGCCTGGTGCAATGAGTAATAAGCTATTAATGGTTTACGTGTAACAGTAAGAAAGCTTTGACTGAAGGTTGAGTTCTTTTCATAGTAATAAATGTGAAAAGAACAGTATGGGACTAATCAAATTCCTGCTGTGGAATTTTATTTTTCTAAAAGTTTATTCATATTACAAGGAAATTTATACTCTAGGTACAGGCTCATCTGCTCTCAAGAGACCATTTGAAGATGGTGTTGGGGATGAGAAAGATCCAAATAAAAAGATGAAGCGTAATCTGAGGAAAAGTAAGTGCAACGCTTCTCCATTCTCTTTTCAAAGAACCATTGTACAGTGGGAGCTGGCTTAAAAGCTTCTCCCTGTTGGTGTGGAATAGCATGCAAGGAAGTCTTTGGAACAAGAAATGGCGCCTCTCTTGTCCCACATTGAGAATATACATTTCTTACTGGGCATCTGAATTTCCCCTGACATGTTTTACTAACTGAATGATTTGCACTCTAAATAGGATTGCTTGTCAGGTCATATGAAAATTTAAGTTGCCCAAGCAACTGAGATATTTTATTGATTACTGTCCTCTACCAGTATTTTCCACCAAATACTGCAGTGATTTTGCTGTGTGAAGATACGCCTTTTTTGCACTCCTCCCTTCTCAAGAAAAATAAAATGCTTAATTTACAAAACAATGACGCTGAAAATGCACAGACTAAAAGTCTCAGCATTTCTGGGATCCCGTCAATTCCAGAGGCTGTTTAGATTGTGCTGCATTGGTGCCAATTCTATGTCTGGTTCTTCACTACCTATGAAACTTGTTACTCTTATAGCAACCAGGAAAAATACAGGTAGCTGGAAAAGAATTGTACTAACGATATTAAAAGATGGGTAATTATAGTTACCCAAAAGTGGAATGGCTTATTACAGACTTAACAGTGTCATGACTATCCTCAATCTTTGAGAGGCTGAGGGGTTGTTTTGCTCCTTTATACAGACAGAAAGCTCTTAAATGCAAACTGTTTCATTTTTCTGTTCATCTTGTTTTGTTCATCTCCCCTCACCCTTTTTTTCCCCCCCTTCTCCCCCTCCTTCCCCACTATCTTGTACTAGTACTAGATAGTAAAGCAATAGATCTCATGAATGCTCTGATGAGGCTGAACCAAATCAGGCCAGGGCTTCAGTATAAGCTGCTATCACAGTCCGGTCCAGTCCATGCCCCAGTCTTCACAATGTCTGTAGATGTTGATGGTACGACATATGAAGCATCAGGACCTTCTAAGAAAACAGCCAAGCTCCATGTGGCAGTGAAGGTAAGGCAGCCTAAAATACTCTGCTAACCCCAGATCTTGGAACATAGAGCATGAAATATGGTTAGAACTAGTAATACTGGTAAAACTCAATAATGAATAAAATTTTAAAACTGAATTTTAAAAATGGATGAAGCTGAGGTGCTACCTGTGTACTTGAAACAGAGGTTCAAAGGTTCAAAGGGCACCAATATTTTTAGACTTGTGGAGAGGGACAATGTGGAAATGTGAAGGAAAAACGTCCCAGGGCTCTGCTCATGTGCCAGAGAATTGAACGCAGTGTTTAAGTTCTGGATTGGGGGGGTGTACGTGCTGGTTTTGTTCTGTTCTCCTCCTCCCTCCTGTTGGCTAGAAAACAGCATGTTGGTGGCTCCCTCTTTCTCCCCTTCCTTCTCTGTGTCTGTCCATTCCTGGGTTGTGAAACTCCTTGACACATGGAGTTGTTTCCTGTCTTCAGTGTTTGAAGAGTACCTTTTGTGCACTGGGATGAACGCTGTACATAAATGATTGGTCTCCAGTCAGTTTTTCAGTAAGACTAATCTCATGCAGTCGCTAGTCAACCTACTGTTGCTTCTTGTAGGTGCTGTACATGGCAGAGCTTTTGTCTGTTAAGCAGTAATAGACTGGAATGCCCAACATGAACACCTTTGTTGTATGGCAAGAGGACAGTTCAGACTGCTAAAGCAGACCGAGCCTGCTGGGTTTCTGGGAAGAAAGGAAAGTTTCCTACAGATTTTTCATGTGAAAGAGAACCTCTTCTAATAGAACTGCACTTATGATAGGAGCAAGCGCATCTGTCATTCTGTGCTTCGTTTTGTGTTTTTAAGGAGAATTGCCTTTTTAGAAGCTTCATCTGGCAACTTTCTGCTTTCTTTTGATTTCAGTTTCGAAAATCCCATTGTCCCTCGTGCTTTCAAGTTCAAAGTGTCCAGAAGTATCTGAGGGATGTGTTGTTCCTCAGGAAAAGCAGCTCTCTGCATGTGTGTCCTTCCAGACCTTCTTCCTCGTACTTTTATTTTACCTCACTCCCTGCAGTTGTTTGGAGGAGAAAAAAAAAAAAAAGATCTATATATAGAGATTTTTTATTTTTTTAACAAAACTTGCCCTGAAAAGCTGCAACTTCTCTGCCATTGAACCTCTCTGTATCTGCGCTGGTACACACCTAGCTCTGTTCTCTCTCAGTCTACACATACACAAATCCTTGGTTGAATTTCAAAACATCCCCAATTCAAGCCAAGGGCAAATGGATGGTGTGTAGATACAATTTTTTTTTTCCCTGAGCAAATCTGGGGCCTTTTTTCCCAGGCTTACAAGAGAGCTTAGTGTAACCATTTCGGTTTCCAGACCTGATCTTTTTAAAACACAGAAGCCTTGAAAATTCACCTAAATACACAGCAATTGTATGGGAGCTGAGTCTGGGATGGCTTCTGTAGTTCTCAGTTCAGTGTTTGAACAGTGATTTTTGCAGGCTTTCTTCTTGGGACTACGTTTTCAAGGGAGCTTCAGGTTGGTTTCAGATTCCCTGGGGCTGTGTCTGGTACCACTGTCCAGGTAGGTTAGGTAGCTGGTTAAAGGAGAGGCTGACGTTGCTAGCGGAGGATGTTTTTGAAGGAACCGATTAGTACCTTAATCGGAGAGTAAAATTTCATTTGGCGTACAGCTGCTGGAAGCAACAAGTAGGAAGTTGTGACATGCTCCACTAAAACTTACTGCAGATGGAGTGGTTTGTTGCTGCCAGCTGGACCCTCCCTCATCTCACAGCTCAGCTCAGGATACCTGAGTTTGTTCCCTGTACACCCACTTTGGAAGCATCTACCCTCCCGTGTTCTGAAAGATGCAAGCAAGGAAGGTGATGTCAGCCCTGTAGCTCCAGGGATACACTTTGCATGACCAGCTGTCACTGCACTTTTCTAGGAAGCTCCAGAAGTGCCATCTTCTAGAAGTGTAGTGCTTTGATTCTCATGAGACTGTTTGTCCTGTTTGCCCCGCAGTCAGTCTATTCATCTGTCTATATACACAGAGAGAGAGGAAAAAGTATGCAAAACAGTCTCCTTATCATACTGTTAAGCAGTACCATGGAGTGGATGAACTTTTTAACTTTACCCTATTATTTTGCATGGAATTATCAAGATGAACGATGTTCATGAGTAATTGCCGTCTTTGAGACAAACATTTCTGTTTGTGTTGATTCCACTTTTGGAAACCTAGGACTATTTCCCCCATTGCTGCTGTGCTTTTCTCCATTTCAACACAGGAGAAAATGCATTTTCTAAGCAATCTGCCTTTATTAAGTGTGTGGTGGCCATTCTTTTGTGTTGTGATTAGCCCTCTATTTGTTTATATTTGTTTTGGTAGCGTTAACCTATTTTACAGTTCATTTCATGTGGTTTTGTTGTAGGTTTTACAAGCAATGGGGTATCCAACTGGTTTTGATGCAGATGTCGAGTGTGTGAGTTCTGATGAAAAATCAGATACCGAAGGCAAAAATGAAACAGTGTCTTCAATCTCAAGCAATAATACTGGAAATTCTACATCTGACACCTCCACTACCCTAGAGGTGAATATTGCATAGAAAAGTACAAGTGATGGAGAGGTGTGGGGTTTTTGTTTTGTTTCCTGTCTTGGAAAAGGATGATGTTTTCTTTATGGCAGCAGATGAGAAACTGAGTCTCAGACCTTCCATAGGCTTTGTCACTGTGCACAAATAACTTGATTTTTATGCCTCCTTTCCTAAAATTTAAGGTGAAGTAGCCATATTATGCTCTTAAGACCATAAACTCTTTGACAGGTGTTGTCTCTTCTACTTTGTTCACATACGGTCCGGTCCTAGGAGTGGGACAGCATAATCTTTTGTTACCTTTGGGCTTTGGTAATGCAATTTTGGTATTTTCTCTCTCGTAATAGGTTTGTCAAACAGGTATAGTTCTGCAGACAGTATTTTACTGATACACCTGAAGACCAATGAAAATAAAACAATTCATCAAGGGATGTTAAGAAATGTAAAACCTAATACCTCTATACATATTGAATGCCCTAGAAAAAGCCACATTGAAGATTACATTGAAATTGGATCATTTATGTTAACTTCAGCACTTGTAGCTGACTGAAGTCGGTTGCTACAAAGAAGTATGCAGTGCTTGTTTCCTCACTGAAGTTGTAAGAAATATGGTATTCCTCAAAGGACAAAATTCCAGTAACTTTAGCAGTCTTGGCAGAATGTCCCCAGAAATCATGCTAGGATGGGTCTGTAGTACATTATTTGCATGTTTTCTTAAAGTATTTCTGGTATTTCTTTTCACAATTGAGAAAGCAGGAGATTTTGAAGTGGTGCTTGGATATCTTCTCCTTTGCCCTTCTCTTTCTGATTTCCTTGACCAATCTCCATAATTGAAATAAGGGATTTTAGAGAATTATTCTGTGTAAAAAGAGAGTAACAGCTTTTATTTATGTATTTGTTTGCCTGATTGTTCTGTGGCAAGCTCTCAAGGCTGTACAGATAAACCACTGTAGATATCTGCTTTATTTTTAGTCGTAATGCTTTTCTCAGACAATGGGGAGGGGTTATACTATGAAACCAGTAATCATTCAGTTCAAGTATTTGTCAACACATTGAAACATGAATTTCTTCAGCTGGAGGTCACTTTCTTTCCAGACAGTGCATATTTACTGATGACTCAGTTTATATATGTTTTTAGTCCAATGACGTATTTCCAGGGAAAAAGTGCACTTGGATCTTAGCTCTACCTTCCTTGCTTCCCGAACAGTTGCAGATACATTTGTTGTAACATGTGACCTGGGTGGAGAGCTCTGCAGTCAGAGCTCAGTAGTGCCAGGATGTAATTAGATCGAGGAGCAGAGATGTGCACAAGGTTGAGAAGGCCAGTCTCCCCTTTATCAGCATTTGATGTCAAGGAACTTGACACCATGGCTTCAGCTTTGGAAACCTCAGGGTTGAAATTCCAAGCACAGCTGGTGAGAAGTTCAGTGATGGGTAGACACCAGACCAGGCCCTGAAGACCAGGCTCACTTCTGGACAGAAACACAGGGTATAACTTCTTTTATGGTATTTTTGTCCCCCTGCCATTCTCTAGAGAAGAGACTTTGTCTGGTATTCTAGCGCATCATGTTACACTGAAGCCAAGGCAGTGTTATCTGTGATACAGGTCTGTTACTGGAGTGTCTACTGAGGCACACGTACTAGGAACAACAAGCTGTTGCGGAAGCTTGACACGGTGATAATGCCGGCCTTCTCTAAGGGGCTGGCCGTTTGACGCTGTAAGCTGTACTGCTGTAGATGTTTGCCATTTGAAGACATAAAGGCTCTAAAGCAACACCATAAATGTGTCTCTAGGTAAGAACTCAGGGTCCTATACTGACAGCAAGTGGCAAAAACCCAGTGATGGAGCTTAATGAAAAAAGAAGAGGTCTGAAGTATGAGCTCATCTCCGAGACGGGTGGAAGCCATGACAAGCGCTTTGTGATGGAGGTGAGCGAAACAAGCTTGTAGAGTTGGTAGGTGGTTTTAGCAACAATGCTTCAGTCTTTGGGGTTCTTGCTGCCATGATTTTAGATTTTTTGTGTTTTGCTTTTTGCAGCGCACAGCTGTAGTGATGTTTTTCAGGCTTTTGTATCTCTTATTACAGCTGTGATGATTAGACTGGGGAAGGGAATGTCTTTTATGCTGTAGGAAAATAAAAATGAGAAAACTGGATTCTGACTGCCCCAAACCACATTAAGTCTTGTCACAAGTAGGAGAAAAGTAGATGATCTACAGTCTGACAAACAAAAAAACCTGATTAGCAAATTTTGCAAATATGCTTGGTAACCCCACAATTTGAATCTCCTGTTGGAGTCTTAGGGGGGTATTTGGAATGACTGTGACAGAAGCTAAACTTGTGCGTCTTCTCTTCTTCATCTACTTGTGCTATCTCTGAAGTAGCAGCTAACTTGGAAAGAGTTATGAGGTAGTGCTCCAGTTAAATAGTGTATATATAGTGTAAGCAAAGGTGTTGTTGTTTGAGGCACTGATAAAGTTGAGGGGGACTCAATATTTGACTGAAATGCCCTGTTTCCCAGCAGTATCGTTTATTTGTTGAGAAGCCCTCACTGTGAGGGTGACAGAGCACTGGAACAGGCTGCCCAGGGACGTTGTGGAGTTTCCTTCTCTGGAGATACTCAAAATCCACCTGGATGCCATCCTGCGCAACGTGCTCTGGGTGATCCTGCTCAGCAGGCAGGTTGGATCAGACGATCTTCAGTGGTCCCTTCCAGCCTCGGCCATTCTGTGATTCTGTGAAGTTCAGGCATACTGGTTAAATTCAGTATCAAACAGATACACTGGTCCTCTTTTAATTGTACTTGTAGTTTCCAGGTTCCTATTATCAGTCATGTAATGGTTCATGTGATCACATGCACACGCTTCATCAGCTTCGTGTTCTTGAAGCTGAAGAAAGAAATTTGTCGTATAAAACACGGAATAGTTTTTGTTTGTTGTTTTTTAACTACTGAGGCTCTCTCATCACTGACCAGTAGGTGCAGCATGGTACTCCCAAGGATAAAATACTAGACATAAATTCATATCTTAATTTTCAGGTAGAAGTAGATGGCCAGAAGTTCAGAGGTGCAGGTCCAAATAAGAAAGTAGCAAAAGCAAGCGCTGCATTAGCTGCACTTGAGAAACTGTTTTCTGGGCCTAATGCAGCAAACAACAAGAAGAAGAAGATTCTTCCTCAGGTAAGAATTGTTACTTGCTTTTTGGACTACTCTGTTATCACAGCTCTTGTGTGGTTTTATGACGTGACTTTCTAGAGGAAGCAAGTAATTTCAGTTTCTTGTCTTGTGCACACTCTGTAAGGTTTCTATTTTTATTCTTATATAGTAATTGTTGTAGTATAGCCATATAGTATGATAGCTGGGACTGTATTGTGCTAGCGCTACTACAAAATATTTTCCTATTATTAAGGGGTTTAACCTAGAGGACACAGAGTAGAAAACGAGGCACAAAGAGAGGTGGTGATTAGCCAGAGGAAATACAATGAGGTCAACGGTTCACTGATGACATGGAAGTCTCTTGTGTATAAGGCCAGAGCCATACTGTGCTCCTCCATTATCTAAGATACATAGACTTAAAGAATAAATCATTTATAGCTTGGCAAAGGCATTAACTCTATGTTCTGGAGTAAGTTGAGATTTTTGCACCAGACTTTTCGAATGAGACATTTTATTTAGTCAGGACGCTTCTGTAATAAAAAGCTTGGTCTTGTCCATTAGGTTTAATAGCCACAATGATTTCTCAAGTCTATTAAGTTTAAGGTTGAACAGAGCAGAAACTATCAACAGTGTTCTTCCTCCAGAGAACTGTTATCAGAAAAAAAGAGAAAAAACCTTGAGGGTTACCATTTGGATCTCTTTTGTGCAAATGTGTTAGAATTAGGATTTTCTTATTTCACAGTAGCAGAATGTATCCCAAAATACACTTACAAAAATTAAAAGTCAACTCTATTTTTGTCTGTAATTACTAAGTCCTCCTCAGTTCACTAAGACTTTCGGTTAGGAGTATTTCCGTTTCCATTACTGTATTGAAAGTCTAGTAGATCAGAAGAAATGGTACCTCACAGGACAATGTTCCACAGGCAGCTAAAATATGAGAATGACTTCTGATTCTGGCACTTACTAAATCTTTTTTTTTAACTTTTTTTTTCTCTGTGTGTTTATGGCCAAACTTGTCTTTGAAATATCTAGATATGCTTGATTTTACTGTTTTCAGAAGGTAGCCGGGGGGTATGTAGTACAGCAAAGCTCTGCTCTGATGCACTGAGCAACACCAGCGTCTGCAGCTCCTTGCTGTGCTCTGAGTTCTTTCACTCTTGACAATGGCAAAGGAAGGTGGCGTTCTAAAAGAAGCTGGTCTGAAGTAATCCAGCATTGTCATGAGGTGGTTTTGTTTTTGTGGTGAAGTCCTCGCCCTGCTGAAGATTTGTGGATTCAGAGTTGTAGGAGAAAAGCAAAGACCACATTGTAGATCAGGGAGAGGCAGTTTGTAAGGATGTGGGAAAGACAGCGGCGAGGCACGTCAGAGAACAGGGCAGAAACTACTCATGTTTGATCATGCCCACGCAACCAAAACTGAAGGAAATAAAACATGGCCTGACTATGCCAACTGCCAGGACAGAGTGAAGTGACCATGCTCTTGGATTCAGAGTGCTATGCAGTCGGTGAGAACAGAGAGCTTTTCGTCTCAGAAGGGACTCGCTTGGTTTCTGTCAGTCTTTTTTTTTAAATGTTACTTCTCCATTTTGTACTCTGTGTTAAATAAGGCTTCTGCAGCAAGCATTCTCAAAGAGATTTGGGAAAGGTGGTGATTTAATGCAGATGGCCTTGTATTTCCAGCAACACTTCAACCTTCTGAATTGCTATTGTTTTTATTACTCTGAGCAGACTAAAGGGGTTGTCAATACAGCTGTTTCGGCAGCAGTCCAGGCTGTTCGAGGTAGAGGAAGAGGTGCTTTAACACGAGGGGCATTTGTTGGGGCAGCTGCTGCTACTGGATACATAACACCAGGTAAGGCATGGCAATAACAGCTGATACTTTAATTCTGACTACCGGTGTGCTCTATTCCATTTGTCAGTCAACTATGCAAGTGACCTCTTCAGCTTCAGTCATCTGAGATGAAGCAGAAGAGAGAATTCATGGGCGTTTTAATAAATCAAAGAGCTGAAAAACTGGCAGTACCTATCCTTTATAAGTCTGCAACTTAAAACTCCATGTGCACAGGGCACGAGTACACAGTTATCCCCATAATGGCTTTCCTGGCTTTATCATTCTATTATCTATCTGTGTAGTTGACTGCCAAACAATTTCCCAAACTTTCTTCCTAGGTCAGGAACCTCTTGGATCACGTGTCCTGTAGCAGTAGGATTGGCTTGCCCAAGAAACCCTTGCAGGGATAGAACTGGCAGTCACTGTGATCCCAGAAACTTTCCACATGAATTGGGCATGTGGGCACAATATCTATCAGTAGCTTCTGTGCTGGCCTAAAAAAACAAAAGTAAAAGAATTTGTGTTCATACTCTGTTAATTCATCATCTGTGTTGTATTGTTCTGAGTAGCAAAGGATCTTTTGAAATCCAAGGGCCTTGTGGTTCACATATGTGGTACTTTCTGTACACAGCAGGTGAGTTGCTAATCAGGTTATTTCACTGCTGATTCCTCAGGGCAGATCTGCAACCATCAGAGGCAAAACTATTTGAGCTTTAAGAGCTGAGGTGCTCAACTATTAGTGGCTGGTACAAAATAGTGATGATTTTTATTAACCAGTAGGTTGCAAGCAGATATGAAAGGCGTACAGAGTGTAAGCTGTTACAATCCCCAGACAAGAAACTTTTAATGAAATGTTAACTTTCTCGTTACTTTCCAAAGTGCGTTGTTTTTTGTGACTCTGCATCATATCTGAGGCTTGCAAGTAATGTGAAGGGAGTCTAGATGTTGTTTTGACTTTGAATATGAATCACAGATTTTTAAGAATGAGATGCTTGGAGATCCCTTAGTCAAAGCAAACCCAATAGCTTCCAAAAGTAGTATGTATACTCATACTCAAGTTTTTAGATTATAGCAGGAGCTCTAATTATACCCTTCATCCATTCACACATGCTAGTAGCGTAGCCCTGTTGTTTGGTAGACCTGCTTTCTGGCACAGTCAACAGCATGATGTCTTCATTGTTCCTGTATGTTGATGTAATTATAAATATTAAAAACCAGTAATTCATTTTTAATAGCTGTTAACATTGTTTTTGGAACTGTCTTGCTGCCTGAGGAGTCATTTATGAGACATTTTAACCTGTCAAGGGCATTCTCATTGCCAGCATGGAATTACTCCAGAAACAGGTTTAATTTCCAAGTCATTGCAGTTGTTAAGCTTTTATTGGTCTTGGCCTACACAGATTATTGATGACGTGGTATCTGCCACAGGCACCTAGCATTCCCCTCTTTATAATGCAAGTTGAGGAAGATGACTGTTCTCTTCATCAGACTGTATTTGTACTTCAGGGGTAGTATAAGCAAATACGGGATGTGTGACTGGATCATGCCAACTCCGTGCTCCAACATTACAGACTCGAGAGCTGAGGTTTAAGGAAGTCATTGGGTAGCTTGTTTGTTAAGACACTGTGTAGAAGGATTTTAGTGTTTTCAGCAGTTTTCACATGCATTAATGTGAGTTTGGTTTTTCCGTGGTCCTTCTTTGTGTACCAGAAAGGGTCCCTGTGTATTGGTGTGCGAATACCAATTGTCTTCAGGTATCACAGGAAATGAAAACCCATTCCCCATCTGTTTATATTGCAGGCTATGGAGCACCATATGGGTATAGTACAGCTGCGCCAGCTTACGGTATGTATAGCCCAGTAATTAACAAAGTAGAAGTTACACAGAAACCATTGTGCCAGTCCAAATGTGGCAGTCCAAGTTGGTTTAGGGTTTGCAGGAGAAACTAGAGATTAAAGCTCTTAAACCATGATGACAACACCTTGCCATAACCTTGTGGTTCTTTTTTGGTTGGAGTAGTTTTTTGCCTATGCTTTGCCTGATCTGTGGAAGGACCGCTTGTTCTAATTGCCTGTTCCCTTTCATACTGAAACTGAACTGAAGTAGTTTTCTTACTTTTTACAGCCAATCTGTGCTCCATTCAAAGACTACCTAAGGGCCTATGTCAGCAGCTCTGAGCAATATTTATCTAAATGGCTTTACAAATAATTGGCAATGTTTGTCTATAAGTTTAATTGGCTTGTGGACCAAGCTCCCTTAGTGCTGTCAACTCTATGAAATAATCTCTGATACAGTAAAAGTCTACATGCGTACAATCCCATCCCCGCCCCACCCCGCTCCCCCTGCTGCAGGCTAAACCACTGCTGCTTGGGACAAGCAGAATGATTTTGTGTAGTTTATATCGCTGGTGATTAGACTGCAAGGAAGCTAGGATACGGTAATTTGCCACAATGATTTTACGAAGAAGCATAGTGAAATTAGGCTGGCAAAGCATTGGTTTTGTTAAGACTGTAAAATAAACTAAAAATCAGCAATGATGGAAAGGTTTTTCTTACCTCAGCTTCTCCCTACCCCCCTGCTTTTTTTTTTATGCTAGACTAACAAAGTGTATTTACCTCTAACCGGCCCTTTTGGTTACTTTGAATGAGGTTTATGTGGCAATGGGAGCAAAGCAGTTTGGAGTCAGTGATATGTCCTGGCACACACACAAAAAAACACACCTGCGCCTACCAGAACCCATCCCACCGTCCTCTCCTGTCACAGGGCTGGAGGGAAATCCTGATACTCAAATGACAATAAGTACATTTCAAGGCCTGCAGTTTTTTCATATGGGAAACTGAGCTTGCAATTTCCTACTCATGTTCTAGCTTTTGTAGTATTTGTAATACTTATTCCTCTCTAATTTGTATAGCTTTTATAGCTTGGGCAATACCAACTCCCCTGATAGCATTATAAAAGTTAGAAATATTTTCAAATGTTTATTTCATTACTTTCTTTTAGAGGTATGAGCTATAAACAACAGAATGCTGCTACTTTATTGAAAACATTCCCTTTGCTTGACTAAGACCAGCTGGCCCTATTCTGTACTCCTGCAGTGGAGAGTGGAAGTACAATGGGCCAATGGGCTGCATTTAACAGTGGGAATTCTCCCTTCAAAATATAAGCAAACTTCACTAGTTCTGCAAATCCTGCCCCGTTGACCGGCCAAGTGCTTTGACAAAATGGCAGCTGACAGCTGTGCTTTCCTACTGAGTGTGCTCTGCATTGTCTTCTGTGTTGTATTACTGAAAATAGAAGGAATAGCTATTTGTTTTTCAAGGAAAAATCAAAGGAAGTTTAGTTTATGGCTTACTTCATGGCATGGATTTTTAAAAAACCTCTTTAGTTCTTTCCAAGCTGTAGTGACTGGCTATAACCAAGATCAGTGGTATATGCACATGCGTATTTTTACAAGCCAGGGACTTGCAGTGACGTAACATGAATCCTTTTCTGGCTGAAGAAGACAGTGCAACTGTTATCAGTGCTCCTGCACCATGAGTTTTACTTACAGCTTTTTTTGCCTTCCTTCACTCCTCCTACTTTTTTTTTTTCTCATGATGCGTATTTTGGGAGCTAGATTTTAATCAATTAACTGTGTATATGTGACATATCACTGACTTCAAAACACTGTGGAATTTAATGCCCCCATTTTTCACATAAAGAGTTTCTGTTTTTAATGTCTTATTATTGTGATGCAAAGTACTGGGATAATGCTTTTTGGCTGTGAGGTAAACATGTCTCTTTGCCTTTGTAAGCTGTTGCATGTTGGGAAACTTCACTTTGATCATCTGGTGCTCTGGAATACCTGCTGTTGCTGCTTTGTGATTTCTAAATGGACACATAGGATAAATACTAGAATTTAAATAGGAAAGAATTATTAAAAAAAAAAGCATTTAATTGTGCAGAAGCTTGTGAGGCCACAAGAACTCTGTAATAACCATGAAATCAGGCAAATATTAATCTTTCCAGATTTGCCACTTCAATACAGGATAGCAAAAGCAAAATAAAGCAGCAGATACAAAATTTACTGTAGGTGCTGGATTATTTGGCTGATCTATGTGGATGCTTATCAAAACTGCTGGACAGTTTCCCTATGAATTTTCTTTTATGCATAGCAGTTCCTGTCAAGAGTATCTGCAATTGTTACTGGCCTGTGAAATATGAACACAGAACAAGGTAGTAGAGATTAATTATCATAAAGATTATGAAATAGCTTCAAGTCCAATCTCTTTTTAACAAAACACACTCTATTTTTGAGACTACTGCTTGCTTTAATTTTAACAAACACTGGGACAAAAATAAAAGCAAACTTTAAGCTAACCATCTGTCTGAAATAGTACAAAGTGTTGAAGTGTTACTGTTTATGGGGCCCTGTACCCTAAAGTCACATTGACTGATTTGGAAAAGGTTAATGAGAACACTACTGTAAGCTCATATCTGACTTTCTTGGATCACTGAACTTATTTGGAGTCCTCTCCCTTTTTTCTCTCTGTAGGTTTACCCAAGAGAATGGTTCTGTTACCAGTTATGAAATTCCCAACTTATCCTGTTCCCCACTACTCATTCTTTTAGCAAATGGCAGAAGCTAATTCCTATTGATTGAACAACACAGTACAGTGCAGAATGTTAGAAGAAAAAAAAGCCTTTTTATCCTGTTTTCTTTGAACACATACTTGAGCAAACTCATTTGTAAAGAAACATCTTTTTCCTACTTTTTGATTTTAACAAAATGCAAATTTAGTTCTCTAAAACTTGAAAAAAAATGTTCTGTGAAATGTTACCTCATTTTCAAATAACTTATACCAGCCTTCTGTTATAGGGAAGAACTAGAAGCTTAAATCTTACGTTTTAAATGAAGTATCCGATTATGTAAAATTAAATTTGTGAAGGATGTATAGAATATAAAACACTGATCACAAATAAACTGTTTTGTTGTAACACAAGAGTACTGCCTGTTTCCTAATGCAGTCACACAGATTCAGTTAGTGACCTGTACTTGTTGTAGGGTTATTTAATGCAGGGCATAGTTCTTTAAAAAAAATATAAAAATAAAAATAAAAAAATAGAAACTTCAGTTAAAATATAACTTTGTAAATATTATGGTGTGTAATAAACTTAGAAAAATATGGGTTAAATATTGTTTTATTTTATAGAGCTAAGCATCAGTATGTGAGTTTCCTTAGAATCTTTAAAATCAGCATCCTGTAACTCTCAGTGACTTTAGAGTCTTAATCATCAAAGAAGGCTTTTCATTTGTACACAGAATACTGAAAAAACAAACAAAACAAAGGGAATTAATCCTAGACTGTCTCTTTGTATTAGGTTACATTCTGTGAAATACATATTAAACAAAGGAAGTTCCCACAGAAGAGCTCATATAATTACAGGGATACACAGTTAAGTCCGTATTGCCCAGAGAAAGGACGTCAATAATGTTACAATCTTGTTCTTTAGAGCTCAAAAGCTGCTTGTTTTCCTTTCTTTTGTTTTTCACCAAAAAAAAATAAAAATAAAAAATTGCACTTGTTCTTGTGGCCTTCTTCACTTTTAAGATTGTCTGCCCACCCTTGATTTTCCATTCACCATTTTTGCAGAAAGCATTTTAGTTGTCAATCTTGTATTAAAACAAAGGGTTCTCCTTTTTCCCCTTACGTTTACAAGAATCTAAAGCAGCAACAAGGTCCCCATGAAAACTTGCTATTTAATTGTCCCAGTTCTTGTTGAGTGCTGCTGTGGAAAGTGACACACTTCAGCCATAGGCCAGTACTTTTCTTAAGAGTTGGTGCTCAAACCAAAAGAATTTCCTTTCAGATAAGGAGTGGGTGCACCTGTCAAATTCCAGGACAGGCCCCAGCTCCGTGCTGGCTCCATGTGTTTTAGACTTCTGCAGAAAAACTGCTGTGGGCTCTACTGAGGGATTCAAGTAGTCTTTATTAAGGTATCACCCCCACAAAATAAGTAGCGTTGCTGGTTGTACTTCTCTACTCTTTTAAGTTGCTTTTCAGGAGGTTTGCTTTAGTTCATGCTCTTTTCAAGACTGCCTTTATACACTGTTCTCCAACAGATTTTGCTGTCGAGGCAGGGGGGAGCTATATTTATGAAGAGGGTGTAAGAACAGTGCTTAAAGCCATGTAAAGTTCCTCCTCCCTTTCATCACCCATTACAGGGAAAGAAATATTAGAACAGCATAGTAAGGGGCAGCTTATTTAGCAAGCTGCTCTTCTTGGAATTAACTGCACCTGTTAAACTAATATGCTTAGAACTGTGTTCATATCTTACATGGTTTTCCTTCTGACATAGCTCTCGCTTTTGTTTGGTGTTGGTGGTACTTTAATAAAAAATGCAGCTCTACTGACAAGTAGCGGTGAGCCTGCTGTTCTCATCCATGCGACAGTGCTGAAATAAAGAGCAGGGTCTTGGGGATGTAATCAAATTGAGCAGTGCTCGTAAGTCACCAATACATTTTGCTGGCCTATGGATGAAAGGAAGCCATCACGGAGCAGAAAAAGCATGGCTGATAAGAGCCCGTTTTTGTTAATAAAATATTCATTAAAGGAATCTTTCCTCTGCACACGTTCCACCCCCTCCCACCCCTCTTTTGGAGTTCCCCTGATTGGCAACTGTTTTCTTTTTTCTTTAATCCCCAGATTTGTAAAATTTCTAACAAAATATTGTCTGAACCAATTCTCTACAATAAACATTTGTATGCCAAATAACTTGTTCCTTATTTCAAAAACAAGGAGGGCGCTATGCTCTTTTCCAACATGATGGCAGTCATTTCAGATGATTGATAGAAGTCTTTTTTTTTTTTTTGTCATTTGTTGGGAGTTACTAACCACATTGTAAACTTGCCCCCTCGCTGCATATTTTACATTTCTCTGCTTTACTGAAAATATGAATGAGCTGTCAGTTCTTTGTTTAGAAAGTGGTAACCTTGGAAGTGTTAGATATTTCAATACCTTCAAAGAATTAGAAGTGCCCATTTTACAATGAAAATTCCACTTGCAGCTGAAAGAGCAGAGAAATTTAAATGGAGCTTTAGCTTCAGCCATTCTCTGAAATTAACATGAAATTTTTGCTTCTCTGCTCTTTTCCCACTGTAGGTGGTTTTTTCATTGACAGTCCCTATTGCCAGCCTCTCAGCATCGCACCTTTTATTATTCACTTGGGCCCTCAAGATTTCTTCTCTGACTTCTAGAACCATCAGGTTGTGTGGCTCCAAATGGCATTTTGTACATGTCTTAAAAGCAAGAACAAAAGTGGCTCGTTTTGAGGTTTCTCAACTTCAGACATGGAATCTGAGGGTGTTTTTTTTTTCTTTTTTCTCTCAAAAGTGTTTCTCACTTCTTGAACTTTGTTCCATTTACTGAAAAGCAATACTTACTTCAAGCCACAGTCCTTTCTTTGGGTACATAGCAATAGATGTGTATATACTTCTGGTTATTTCTTTACACTAGAAGGGAAGGGGGGGGCAACAAACCAAGACTTTAAACCTCACAGGGTGCTTGCTTTAAGCAGTGAACCCACATTTACTTTCACTATTGAAGTATTTTAGAATTTTAATATTATGACTGTATTTGCATGTTTCCTATAAAAACTGCTACAAACAGTTGCAATGGTCACTCTTGAAGCAGTAGTGCTTTGTACCATTGTACATGTCAGCAGACATGAAATGTAGCAAAAAGCTGGAAGAAAAAAAGTCTTTTTTTCTCCAAAATATAACTAAATGTTATTCTTTCTCTCTCTCTCTCTTTCTTTACCACATCGTTAATATGAGGCACAAAAAGGGTAGGCCTGAATTTGACTTTGAAATAGTTCTTCTGTGTCTCTTAAAATCATCACCAAATGATAGGAAATTGTAGTATTTGGTAAATCTTCAATTCAAAATCCTCACTTCTCTAAATTTACTAGTGTGTTTGTTTTTTTTTTTTTTCTCTTAAACTTGTATGTTGATATTCTGAGATTGTGAATCAGTAATCAGCAATAACTGAAAGGTAAATGTCCTTGTTTATTTAAATGGTATTGGAACATCTGTATGTTGCAGTTAAGACTTTTAAGCGATTTTCAGCAGGTTAATACCACTTTATTCTCATTCTCTCCGGACCTCCATAGCCATATGCACTTGTATAAAATAAGCAGAAATGTAATGACTGTAAGCTGAGATCGTGATGTAAAAGGTAAGAAATTTTATTTTAAGCTTAAAGAATATTTTTATTGATTTTTTTCTAAAAATCTCACATACCTATGACAATCTTGTATATGGCAGATTTTTATTATGTTTTGTTTAATTCTAAACATTCAAACAAGTAATATGCAGTTTTGGATTCCAACTTCATGTTTTTCAAGGCCACTTCAAATATTCCAGTTTCAGTTAAAAATATATATATATTTCTTAACACTTTTAAGAAATAGTTTGGTTTTATCAACAGACTGTTCTTCAAATATCTTTCTCTAGCATAGCCTAAAAAGCTGTTTTGATACTGCTGTGTATCAGGCACCGCATTCCTTGCATACTTGTGGAAAACATTTAGGTAGGTACTAAAGCCTGGCCATGGCCCGCACTGAAAGCCATACCATGGTTACAGTTACGTGAAATAAAAATGTGAAGTGTAATTTGTGGTATTATCTAACTAACAAGAGAGAAATTATTTCCCTAAACTAGTAAAGCTGAACTCCAAACTGAGAATGGAAAGACTTTGATGATGTTAGAGTTTAAATCTGCAGAGATCAAATTACATTAGGCCAAATTAATTCATGAAGCAGCCAGGTTTGCTTTCCTCTTGTGGGTGCAGTGGGAGGAGAGGAAGGCAGGCAGGAAAAGATTTAACTCTGCATGAATAAATTGTTTGGCTGTAGTTTTCTAAAGCTAGAAATTAAGATAGGGGCATCCGTAAATAATTATTTTCAGTTCTGTAGTAAATGTTTTAGATGATATTTTACTTGGAGTAAAATGATTTTGGATTATGACTTATATGGTGCACATGATATGTGTAGTTTTAAAATACTTGTTTTTTTAATTTGCATTTATATAACCTTACATTATGCAAGATTGCATAGCACAGTACTGCACAACTGCAGTACCTGCAGTACTTGAAGTTGCTGGAAACAACTCTTTTATATTAAAAAAGAAAAAAAAAAGAAAAAAAAAGGAAAAGGGGGGGGTTGATGATGTATTAGCGTTTTAGGGTCTCAATTCAGACATGAAAGCATTAAAAAACCCTGACTGATCACAGTTTATACTGATGTAAAACAGAAAAATACTTGGTATGAAATATGTAGTAAATCAAGCCTAAACCTTGTTGTTTTGCATCAAAATATAACAGCAAAAATAAACTATATTTCTTTTTCAATATTGAAAATATCAAATTCAGTAAATAACTGCATGTGTAGGTTCTCCATAACTCAGGATATGTCTGGATAAAATACATAGGTTGATGTAGAAAAATAGCTGTCAAATATTGTTGGTTTTAGTAATGTTGGAGGAAACCTGATCTTGCAAGTGGCCTATGTATCTGCACCTGGAGAAATTAAGTTCAGGAACTTTACCAGTGACTTGCCCACTAAAGCACATAACTGATTACATTTGCAGGTGCAATTGACGAGCCATCAGAATGACCTTTCTGTTTGGTGGTGCAGCTTTTCATCTGCTGTTATCTTCAAGGTATAAATATAGGGTTTGGTCTGAAGCTCACTTAATATTCAATTATTTGTTCAGCCTGTAAGGCAAAGTAATCCTGATAGTGGAGCAGCAGGCTGCTCTGTTTCCTCTGAAAGGCAGTGTTTTATATGCTTCAAGGCAATATTAAGGCACATTATAATGAACTTCTCTTGAGTATTCCTTTTGTAGGTTTAACTGATGACAGTCTGACAAGCAGCTTATCTGTCCAGTTCAAGGACTGATTAATAAAATGTCTTGTTGACTTCTTTGATCTCTCTCTTTGTGGCCTGGATTTGGCAGCCTAATCCATTTGTATTGGTTTTCATCAGCACTGTTTTGACTGTGTATTTCCATATTTTTCTGTCATTACCCTCTTAACTCTTACAATCGTAAGCATTCTGCCCTTCTGCTTTTTTGACATTTTCACTTTCTTGGATCTTCTCCTCTTTTTCAACGAAAAGATACTAAATTTCTTTGGTATATTTTTGCTCAGTAGGCAAACACGGCCAAAAATTGTCCCCTTGACTTTGCTGCACGCCTTCGCAGTAGGATGGACACCATTTCCTGACATGAAGTACATGTTGTACTTAAAACTCCTAAATCCTGGTTTTGAAGCCATTTGGAATCAGTGACAAGACCCTACTGTGGGTGCTAAGACTGCCTAGGACTGTCTCATTCACGGTGGTACTTGAGCAAAACATTCACATGTTCTGAAACATCTTTCATGTAGGTTCCACAAGTGCCTAATACATTGGCATTTGAGAGAACTGTTACGGACTGCATTATAACCAGTAGGTTTTAACCAAACCAAAATACCAGGCTATTATTTGATGACTGATTTGGATAACATCTACTTGATCAATGTTGTAACAGCCACTGTTTTGCTAAGGCAGAATTAGAAACTGCTTTCTTTTGCCTATAACACTTGCAGGTTTCCTTTTAAAATCCAACTCACTAAGAGAATGGTCTGAAGTGCCTTTTCTGTGAGATTGAGGTCTGCTATTTGATGGCTACCGAGCTTTGTCTTTCTGGATATATGCAGCAGTCAATGTGGAAACCTGGTTCCATGTGCTTTGTGTAGCTGCTGCTATCTTTGCCAATTCTGCAGTACCATTTATGTGAAGCAAAAATATTTTACAGTTGGAACTTCTGGTTCATGGAAAAGAATTCTGAAAAAGTTCTTTTCAACTACTACATATAAATAGGACACTCGGGAAAGTCTGTATCTATTCACTTCCCACCTTAACTCTAGTTTTAGCTAACCAGATGCCAGTATATATTTTGGGAGATGATGTCTGGCACTTAAAGGATTAAAAGAAACCAGAGCTTTACAATGAAAAACTGACCTGCTTAGTGTGTTACCTGGACTGGAGATGAATGGCATTAACATTGACTTTGGACGAATAAATGTGAGCTTGGGTGGCCTGGCTGGTTGACATGGAGGGAAGTGAGGCTATTTACAGAATTGCGAGATTAAAACACAGGCTGTTCCATTGTTCCAATAGCATTTGTTTGCTTTTAGCTGTTCTGGCATACAAATCCACAATCACACACAGTGGCTTTCCCTTTCTAACAGTTTGGATTTTCTGGAACGATGTGAGGGAGAAATGTATAAGCAGCCTGTTGAGTTGTCAGATTGGTATCTGACGTGGCCGTGCAGGACAGCAGTCTTCACAGATGGAAACATCTAAGTACAGTATACTGCTAACCATAACTCAGCATTTTTCTTCCTGATGGTTGAGTGGCAGCTGGAATGGTTGTCATTTTCCCAGATAGGAAACTGTGACTTTTGAAGAAATAACATATTTGACAAGGGAACTTAAATCCTCCTTTGCCAGCCACATGAAATTTCTACAGGTATGTTCTGTCTACAGACGGGTTTAAGGCAACCAGATCGGTTTGGAAGAAAAGTGTTATCTTGAGCTAGTGTCTTAATTGTACATGATACAAACACCATAGAAAAACCTGCCTAAACCTTTTGAGACATAATTCCATCACCATCCTTTGCTTGAAAGCCTTTACGTTAAAGCACCAGGGTTGAATGACTGTGAAAGGCCTTGGCGAGCTGAAAGCATGGCACATGATGCTTCCTGCCATCGTATCCTCTCTCTGCCAGTGCTTGCTGTCTTCTTTAAGTGTGCATTCTGGAGCTGGAACACGGTGACCTTATTCCTGGGCATTGAGCCATACGGATGGAGGGAGGCCAGCCTATACCCATGAAGGGACTGTGTAACACATGGCCTCTGTTGCCCAAGCAGTTTCTGTTGGACACAGTACACAATCCAGCCCTCACACAGGCAATTTAGTGCCTGGGTAGGTGGTTCCTAATCTGTCTAATTTGCTGTCATGCAGCCAATGTGAGTTAATTAGATGATTCAGCAATTGTTGTGGCTCCCAGTTAATGTGCTGTAAACCCTGCTGCCCTAAGTTTCACTGGAGCGGAATACCTTCGTTTCTGTGAATGCTGTGCTTCCCGCTGCCTTTTCTGATCTCCTCTAGCGTTCCAGTAAATAACCAAGTCTCTAAAGTTACAGAATCTTTATGTAGCTGTTTCTAGATTGTTGAGAATTTCTAATCAGCCAATGAAAAGCTTTAGGGAACAAGTTTTCCTAGAAACTTATTAATGTGCCAATGGACTATTTTTACTCATGTGCAAACATCTGTGAGAAGTATTCTGGTATCTCTGGTCACTTGAAAGGCCACTAGTATTCCTTCTTTAAGAATACTTGCCTTCTGGCAGAAAAAAATAGATTTAATGTTTGTCTTAATTCTAAGATTATTTGTGCCTTTTTCCTTTCATTGGACTACTAAGAGAAATTTCCCTGACCACAAGTTTCTTGCATTAATAGGAAGTAGAAAATGAAGGAGGAGTGGCATGAAGACTTTTCAGGTGTTCCAGGAAAAAAATCTCGTTTGTTGGCTGTTCAACTATGGGACATCAATCTCCTGGCAATTCTAAAATGCCAAGATAGCAATAAATGTGAGCAGCTTCAATGTACTATCCTTGATCCAATCCAGCAATTCGGAGAACGAGTCTGACAGTCCCTGTGTTTTCAGTCACTGATCTCTGACAGAAAGTGTAGAAACACACGGATCCCTTGCTTCATTTTTAATTCTCCATCTGTACTTCAAGAGTCCATGGGTCATCACAGTCTAGTGATGAGATTCCCAAACATCTCACCAGAACTGTGTAAATTAAGAGCTAGCACAACATTACAGTATTTCAGTCTTGGACAAAATTCCAAGTTTCCCTCTGCATCCTTTGCTCTGTAGGCAATACAATACAATCATTCTGTATTAGAACTTAGTGCCTTTAGATAAATCCTCTGTAGTCAGTTGCTTGCTAATAAATAAAGGGAAAAATATGTCTTCCACCTTCAAATGAGTTCCAAGTCACATAAGCAGCTTACAAAAAAAGGCTCCTACTTCCTGAGGCTCTGGGAAACAGCACAAGAACTCTGCCAGGGCGGACTCTTTTGGATACATGATGAGATACACAAATATAAAGTTCAGACTGCTGTTCTCAGTCATGAATCACACTGGGACCTCTCCTCTGGCAACAAAAGAATGAAAGTGAGGTCTCTGCTGGCCTTACAAATTCTGTTAAGTACAGTTGTACTGTCTTAAGAACCAGTAACTGAGCTTGAATTTTCAGGACACAGACCCTCTCAAGCATCCTGCTGAAAAAAACTACGGAAAAATGAGATACTTTGCTGACTTGCTTAAAGAGATGCGAAGGTATATCATAGTTGCAGCCGCTATCCTTAGTATATAGACAGCTTGTCTAACAGTTCATTGGTTCCAGTCTTCTGTTTTAGCAGATCTGGTTTGCTGTGAAACTGAGCCCTACTGTAAAGTGGAAATTCTGTCGCAGTCATTTTAGAGCAATTCACTGAAGAAACTCAACACTGGAGTCCTACACTTACAGGTTGTAGCAGCAGTTTTCACCTCTATTTTCTTTTGAACATTAACCACTTAAGCTGGTAATTAAGTGTTTGACATTAAGAGAATTCACACCACAAAGCTGCTTTATTAATTAACCCCTGAAGTTATGTCTCCTTAGCTTAACTTCTCTCATCTAATTCCATACCTATCTGTGTGCAGGTTCTTTAGTGCCCCAAAACATCTTCCTGTTTCCCATTGTACTCACAGAAACAGGAGTGATTCAGTTACTTACGTGCAGCTGATGCTCAAGATAATAAAACAGCATGAGTGGGATGCATACAGACCTGTTCCTCTAGTCTGGTGTTTTCTAGGAGAGAAGATGCTCTTTCTGCTAGACCTGTCTAATACTGTGTAGGCAGTGCAATGCCTTATTAAAAGAAGTTCTGTGAGCTTTTTAATAAAAAAAAGTTCATCTTATATTAAGATTTAAGTTCAGTATTTTTTTCTCCAATTCCTGTGGCTATGTGAAAACATTCAGACTAAATGCTTACTTTGACACTTAAGAGGAGTCGAGTGATCTAAAGTGCTAAGTGGAGATGTGCAGTTCTAAGTCAAATTTCTTATGTTGTATGTTGTTTTAACTTGTATTTGGTGCCTTAACTCTGTACAATCTAATGTTATCTATACTGTACCACAGGTAGTTTAGTGGGTAAGTGTATTTTAAGAGAAGTCATCAAGCTAGGCTACAGAAACTGTAGCAAGGACAAGCCTTCTCAGTGTGAGCTGTCCTGCATATTTAATTAATAATCCACTGATAAACAAAACCTGAAGAATTTAAAGAACATATAAAATTTTTAACTACAAATTGAGACTGAATGTATCCAATTTCCAACTTCAAAGGTTTGTGGCAATGAGATAAAGGTACAATCTCTTCTATGCTGTGTAAGTAAACATCAAACTGGCCAGAAGTGTGTGTTTGTGAAAACCTATGGACTCTTATCTTTACTAGAACAAATTGCACTAGAAGGTATTAACTGAATGTAGTTTAGAAGGGTATTAATAGAATGTAGTCGATTATCCTTTATCCACTGGTACAGGGGGCTTGGAGTGAGTCAGATTTGCAGTTAATGTTTAAATCCAAAATAGCATGCGGACTTAAGCCTCATTCCTCCCTCTTACCTGAATCTAGAAGCTCCAGGTGCCTTATGCTGCTTTGCAGTTTGCAAGGTGTAGCACAGCTTCTACTTGAATACACATTTGCTTGCTGAATGCACCTGGTCCTGGTAGAATGGACTGAGGCAAAAGAGAGAGAGAGAGAGAAGAAAACAATGAAGGTAGAGTGCTCTTCTCCAGTCTTAGGTTAAGCAGACAAGGAAGTTGCAGGGAACGTTCCACTGCCTTTTCCAAGGCCATAAATACAGTCTCTGGAAAAAATAGGTTTGTCTATTGTGGTAAATCAGCAGCCTTAGTATACTAAGAGCAATGAGGAAATGGTATTGTTTTTTCAATAGCTTGTAAGAAATTAGGTAAGAGATTTAAGCTACCCATATTACAAGCTAAAAATCTGCTAGAGCAGATTATACTTTTTTCCTGCTTCAATAAACAGGTACAGGTTGGAAAGAGGAGGAACAGGAGCAATCCAATGAATCACAGAACAGTTTGAGTTGGAAGGGACCTTAAATATCATCTAATTCCAACCCCCTGCCATGGGCAGGGACACCTCCCACTAGACCAGGATACTCCAAGCCCCTTCTTTATATCTAATCTAAAGCTACCCTCTTGTAGTTTAAAATTGTATTTGCTGATGCAGCGCTATCCGCAACAGGGAGACTCCTCCATGCAGTATATAAAGCATGCAAATGAATTTTGGCAGGGAAAGGAATACTAGGAGTTTTCTCTAAAGGAATACTAGTAACTTATTGATATGATGACCACAGTATTCCAGACAACCTGCTTTTGAAAAGAGCAGCACGGTAACAAGGGAAAGCCGATACTGCTCCCACTACTACATGTTGTAATGTACATACTGCAGGTCACTAATACTGGCATAACTAGTTATGACAAGATCGGTTCATCTTACCAGAAAAGCTTATTTTGGCATTCTAGCTGCTTCTATTTTTTAAGCTACAAGGGAGTTAATTATAGCACAGATCTTTTTCTAAGGCAGTAGAGCGGAAGGTAAGTTTCAGCTTTGTGCTTTGAAGCTGCTGCGAGTAAGCTGATTAACAGTGTTCTGTGGAAACAACCTGACGTACTTATTTATTTTCTTTGTGCTCATTTCTATGTTCTTAGAAAAGCACAAGCTTCTATAAGCATAATCAACACAAAGTTACTCAGGGTACCGTGTCATCTCAGCAGTGGACACCAACTTGCATCTTCAGTCAACAGGCACATATAAATCAAGCTTAATTAAGAGGAACAGAACATCTTGGCAGGTTTGCTTTACTACTGGCACTGTTACAATTTAATGATCTATGCATATGGAAATGTGTGTATTCCTGCACTCCCAGTATAAGTAAGTTATAGTTCTGCAAGATCATCCTGTAACAAAGTAAAATGTGTTTAGTGTAGAAACAAGTATTATTCCTTCATTATTTCCACAAAGGGCTGTTTATAAGCAGTTGCAAAGCGATACTACTCAAAGCAGAATAGCTGTGCGCTGAAGAACAGTAGTCAGCTTTTGGAAATTTAGCAGTGATATAAATTTAATAATGAAACAACTGTACCATACAGATAATTTCCTGTGTTTTCAAACTAGTATCCCTGCTTCCCTGCTCAAAGTAACAGGATAAAGACAAGTGTAGTTTTCCAATAACATGTATTGCATGGAAATGTACTGGATGAAAATGGAGGCTGTACTGCTGAGAGCATATTCTACTATACAGAGCCATTCTCTGGGCAATGCTGCATAATTTAAGAGTGGGTAAATATGCCTTCAGGGACAACACAACACCAAACAGATGTTTGTTTTTAAAAAAACTACACAAAAAAAGTCCAAAAAATCAAAAACAAAAACCAGAAAAAAGCCTTGAAGCTTTGTCCAGTCATACACCTATTCTTCCCTGAAAAAAAGAGACAGGTACATCCATACGTGCTTAGTGAGTTACAAACCAGGTAACACAAAGGCCCTTAAGGATGAGTGTTTTACAGATAGTCTCCTTTTGGCCAGAAAAGAAAGGAAGTTGACGCCGTCTTCCAGTTCCCACAGAGCAGTGTCTTATTTCTGATCCTAACCCTAGAGCAGTATTTATTGATCAAACTGACTAAGCCTTTTAGGTCGGTGAGCTCTCCGCAAAGCAATTCTCTTCTCTCAAGCCTCTGCAGGGGCCAACAACTGGTGCTTAACTACTGCTTCCACTGCAGAATGTCACCTGTCCTCCAGCTGGCCCAGGCGTTCTGGGACACTTGCACTTCTCAGAGCAGCGCTGCTGTGGGGGCACCCACCAGAAGTGCTGCAGTAACACAGCAGCGCAACCCCCGGTGGGCTGTATGCTTTCGCAAGTCCCACCCAGGTCTTAGTGACAAAGTTGAGCATGAAACCTGTACCGCCAAAACTCCTGCCCTTTAATGAGGACATCTATGGGAAGGAGATGTGAAGCTGGCGACTTTGAGGAAAGGTTGGTGTCTTCCAAATCCAACTCATCTTACAAGCCTTTTTTTCCAAACGGTTGAGCTTCCATCCACCGTCCACCGTCAGTCTAATCAGTTCAAACAATTACTGCTAATTTGGGCTAAAATATCCCCCTTGTGTAACCCAAACTACCACCACCAATCCATCTGAAGAATTTTTTTAAACAAAGGGTCATCTGGCGGCAGATCACTGCTAAGAGTATGCATACTGCAAGGCAGACAGGAAATCTGGCAATGCAGTGCAATGCTTCTTTTCTGATGACAGTTACTCCTACAAGACAAGAAAAAGACTGAGGCAGTGCTTTGGGGCAGCGTTTCATGCTCAGCAAGTTTGCAGAAGGAAGGAATGCAATTCTATAAATCACTTGTACTGTATTTCTGTTTCTAGACTTGAATGAATTTCACTTTTCCTTTGTGGGTCAGCATAGTAAACATTAAAGAAAAGGACTATTTTTATAAATCTCTTTCACCAATAGAGAGGTCTGACCTGCAGCCACCAGATGGACTTAATTATCCATAGAGGACAGAGTGTTTATTTTTACACTAAGATTACGTATGATATTGAATAATACAAAATATGGCCTTTGAACTATCTAAACCTTAAATCCTATCACCAAATTCCATAAATAAGTAATATGGTGGACAATTCCATCTTCCTTCCTAATAAATCTCCCTCTCAAAAGAAGTTACTCAGAAATAAATTTCCAAATGAAGTACAAGAGATCCTTGTGGTCTAATTACAGAATACTTTACAAATCAGGAGGCATCTTAAATATTTTTAATAAAGTGAGCTGTATGTACTCACTAGCTAAAAAAGCCTGCAAATGTAAAGTAACTGGAATGCTCTTTGGACATGAAGTTGCTTCCTCATGTGATGCTGTACCCAGTACACTTGGCTTCATTTGGCTTCTGTGTTGTGGTTTATATGCCAGCCACTGTTCTGAACTGTACACAACACCGATATTTGCACTGTAATCTTAATTCATTTGCCACTGATTGTAACCCAATGCTACGGACTTCTCTGTATATAAAACTATAACCATGTCCCATTTGCTTCCAATAGCACACAATAAAGGCTTATCTCTGTAAACGGGAATTATGTCCTTATGACTCTTTTTTTAATTAGTATTTTTGTCTGCAGTGAGGAAACTGGCTTTAAGGATTTTTTGAAGCCTGGGGAGCCAAACCACAGAAGTCTGTTCTGCTTTAGGCAGGAGGCTAAGACAGGCTTCCAGGGCTACGGACTTATCAGAGGCGACTGTTAGCAAAGCTGTGTCCTAGAGATGGAAACGTAAAGCACATTTACACCATCTGTACAGAGCGGAATGCCTTCCTTCACAAAGGTGAATAAAGTATGCAGGACTAATGTCTGACACGCACTGACGCTGTGGAGGGCTGCTGCACAAAAATACTGCTTAGTGTTAGCCAGTGGAAGCAGTAACAGAAAAGCTCAGGAAAGGCTGCAATGAAACTAGGCAGGAAAGCAAGTTGTACTGCAGAATAAACATTGATTTTCTAGCATGTAGTTAATTGGTAAAGCGGGATGCTTATTTTCTTAAAATATAAACTATACAAATGAAAAACCAGTGAAGTTCTTTCTCAAACTTCTATTCTCGTTCCTCTCCCTTCACTGCATTTCCTAGAACATTCAATTCCTGTGGTCCTGGTTTGCCCTCTGAGGTCTGGAGCAAACCCAAGGCACTTCCCTGTCCAGGGCCACTGAAGGCCCAGCTGAGGACAGCGGGAGAACCGTGTGCCTGTTTGCTTGAGGCTGCATCCCACAGCAGGATTTACTGAACATGCGTATGTCCAGGTGCCTGCAGTTAGAGAACATGCTTTTAGTCTAGAAACCAACATAGAGAAGGCGTTTTATCAGATGGCCTTACCTTTCCTTCAAAGTCTTTTTATGGTCCTTAATTCAGCTTTTCAAGTCTAAGTGCAGAGCTCATTAATCGAATTCAGAGGAGCTCAACCTCGAGGAAGGTTTTAAAACCACTGTGAGCTGACTATAGTTGAGAGCGCTCTTAAACATGAGAATTCTGGAAACCCACGGCTTAGCATGTATGGCAATGGGGGTAAGACTCGGTGTGTGACTCCTGTTCTCAACAACACAGCGGGCAGCCAGCTGAGTCTGCTGTTGTGAGGCAAACCAGTCAGTTGTGCACATGAGCTGTTGAGGGACCTCTGTGCCAAAACTGACTAAACCATGTTTCCTTTTAAAATGCAGAGCTGCATCAAATATTTAGCAAGTAAGAGCCATAAAGAACCAGCCTTAGTTAAGAAAACACCATTAACACTTGGCTGAAACAGAGGCCCGCTTTACCCTATGTATTGGCATCATACCGTGCCTCTGTACATGCTTAGTGCTGGCTGGCTTACTGAGAGGTCATTCAGAAAGCTACCTCAGGATTAGCATCGCAGAGGTGCCAGGAAGGCTGACAGCTCTTCAGCCGTAGCCTGACAAGTGCTGTTCAGTGCCAGCTAAAGAAATGCACTGGGCCCGCTCCAGGAGCTGGCGGATAGCTGTGGCCTCAGAGGAATGACAAAA
The DNA here is from genome assembly GCF_964034855.1 of Anser brachyrhynchus. Taxonomy (NCBI): domain Eukaryota; kingdom Metazoa; phylum Chordata; class Aves; order Anseriformes; family Anatidae; genus Anser; species Anser brachyrhynchus. Next base: position 2,163,303 of record NC_137712.1, read on the forward strand.
GGTGTAGACAGGAGAGTGGCACATGGGAGGAGCAGTACGATTTGGTTCCAGATCAGTAAGAGAGGCTAGCACGCCATCTTTCCTCCCTGTGAAACTGCCCGAGGTCACCGACTGATGTTTCCTGTCCTGCTGTAGCTAACCTGAACTTGCTGAGGTGGCTGCACGGAGCCTTGCTTAGAACAGGAGGCTGCTCGTCGTGGCCCCGTGCACACAGTACTGCTCCACCTGCTCCCCACCAAACAACCAAAAGGAACCACAAACGAGCACCCAAGTCTGTCTGCTTTCTCTCAGGATAACGCAATGTCTTTACCATGCCAGCACCCAGTGCCACCAAGCTGGGGCTGAAGGCAGGCAGGGAACTCTTCAGCAGCCCACAGTCACTGGACTGCACCAGCCCCGTCCCTTGCGGGCACAGCACCAAAGGGACCATGTGGCAGGAACCAGCCACTTAACGAGCAGGAAGCCCGGTTTCTCTTGCTGCAATCAGCATCACCTTGAAAAACTGTATTTGATACAGACAAAACTGAATAAATGATTTATTGACTGATGTCCATGTAACTAGCAACCCAGCTTGTCGCTTCCACGTGGCCTGATGCATCTCTAAACCTGCCCCAAAATTCAGAGAACCAGCTCTAGTTTCACTGTGCAATAAGCACACAACAAATAACGCACATTCTGTGTCCTACTGCCTCTTAATTTATTGATGCAGTTTGATTTATCCAGGCATCAGTTCTCTTTCCTCATGAATACAGAACAGGTCCCAGCTGCAAATTTTTGTCCCAGGCAGTGGGGATGCTGAAGGCTCCTATTTACTCCAAAGCACGCTTACAGCCTGTGTACAGCAGCCACCCCTCACGGTGGTCTCCTCTAATGCTGGTCTGTTTCAAGAGAATTGGAAAACGGTAAGGAAAAGCAGTTAATGCAGAGTGGAAGTAGAGATCTTGACAGTGCCTCAAACAAGGATGTCTATCTTCCCCAGGCTCACAGATACCTCCCACAAACCTGTTAGAACACAACTCATGCTGCCAGGTTTCCTTGACAAAAGATCAGAAGGCTCTTGGTTCGGCGTTCAGGTCTCTGAAAACCTCCAAAGCCAGCAGTCTGAGCCACACCTCCCTGCCAGCAGAGACAGGCAGCTTGGTTACAGCCCCCACGTGTCACTCACTGCAGACATCAGCATGGGAGCAACCCGTATTGTTGCACAGGGAGCACGCAAGAAGCCCGACCACGGAGCTCCCCGCTGGATGCCAATGTAGCGCTCGAAATGTCATCCTCCATACAACTTCTGCGCTCTGCGTCAGGCCCACCACCGAGCCCCTGCTCTCCCCAGTGCCACGCAATCTCCCTCACCGCTGCACAACTCCTGACCAGAATTTGAGGCTTACTTGAGTACCACCCATCCTCACAGGGCTAGCTGTCAATAAATCACAACTGTAATTTCTTCACCACACCTGTCCCCTCTGCCAAGCTAGCACCAATTCTTTCTGAAGAGCACCCCTGCTGCGAGAAGAGAAATGTCACCTCACTTAATTGCTCACTACTTAATGCTGACTTTGGTCCTCTGCTGCAGATTGAATTCCAGCAAGTCAGCTAGAAAGAGCTCTTTCCCTCTTACCAAGCTGTAAATTATCTTTCCCTTTTGTCAGCCCAGTCCTTGGTACACTCCACTGAAAGAAACTGGAGCTGCTAACATTTTCAGGGCCCTGGATTCATCCCTGCTTTGGGTTATATGTCCCAGCAGATTTGTAAAGGTACAAAAAGCCTGTGTGCGCTCCTGTCACAGCAGTACAAAAAGGCCCTTTATTGCTCCAGACACGAACACAGAGCAAAAACCTAAAGAGGCCTTTGGATCCCCAAAAAGGGTCACACACCCTAGCGCAACTCACACTTCCCTCTACTGCCCCTTCCTTAGGTGCTGACACACACCAAAGATGGGATGTCCTGCTTGCAGGAAGAGCAGACTCAGCCCCCTGCTCATTATAAGTTATTCAAAAAGGATTTTTTTTAAACTGGGCAATTCTGATTACAGCAGAAGACAAACTACAGCTCAAGTAAATCAAATGACGTTGCCCTGCAAAGCAGTTCCAGACTCCTACATTGTGACACTGCAGGGCTTGGCGTAGCAGAATCACTGCATGCAGCACAAAGGAAGCCTGGGGACAGGGCTATCAGTTGCAAAATGCAGGTCAGTTATCCCGGTTTTAATGAAAGATGCTGCTAAATGCTGAAGATATACAGCTTCCTGTGCCTGCAGCCTGGGGACTGCAGAGATCTGTGGGTGCCTCAGTTTCGGCAATGAATAAACAAATCTGAAAGACAAAGGTGAGACCAAGTCCCAGTGACCGGAGTAAGTATGAAGAGAGCTTTCTCCATCTACTGTTAGTCACATCTACTGTTAATACAGTTATTCAAAAAACCTTTCTTATGCTGGTTAAGATGAAAGGTTTAAAACCCCAGACAAGTAGCCTGGTCCAAAGTGACTTGGAGGGCTCTGTTTCTATGTGGTCTGAGAGGAAAGGTGCTTCAGAGAAAGCCAGGAGCCAGTCTGCAAGCCTCAGCTCCACCTGCCAGCTCTCATTCAGGTCAATTTATCTCAGGAAGAGCGAAAGCAGAGCCCTGCCTACACTATGCCTGGCTGAGGAGTGATTGCTCCTACACAACAGCTTTGTACCTGGAGACGGAAGGCACAGAAATCAATAAATCATGTCAGTGATACCACAATGTACAAAAATAAAATTAAATAAATAAATAAAATCTGTCCCTCATGGCTCTAGCTGTACAGAAAGCTGAGCATCACAACTTCTTTGCCCTTATACCAATCTCTCGTTCTCTAATTTTTCTCTGCATACAGCTGAGCTCCTTAAAGGAGGCATCTGTTTACAACACCTAACAGAAGCCCAATGGAACTGGTCCGCCAAGGCTGGGCTGCATGTCCGAGCAGCTATCTCAAGATATTTTACGCTCTATTTATTCTCTCACCTTGCTTGCTATGTTCACAAAGGGCATAAGGATTACTCAGGGCTGTCTGGGACTATGACCGCCTTGTTTCATTACTGGAGCAAAGTACAAATTAAACAGCTGAACGAAAAGACAACATCCTCCCCGCAAAACTTACAGAACAGGCCAGACTAGCGCACACTCAGACTAGGAAAACGAAGCAGTGTTCAAGTGAAAGATGATGAATAAATTAAATTCAAACATGTTACACAGATCTGCCTGGGAACAAATGAATGAAGACTTGGACAAGATTTAGAGCTTTCCAGTTATGCTACTTACCACTGGCCTTCTCACTCTGCCCTAACCATGCGAACCAGCAGAACCTGCAACATCTAAAGACATTCAAATGAGCTCAGAGCAGGCTGCTGAGCACCTACCTGACTAAACGCAGTCTGTTACTGTACTGCTGAGACTGACGGCACCCAGGAGCTCTACAGTTTGCTGTTCATGTCTGTGCTAGCAGCAGCCATCTCATTCATAATTCACAGAAGTCTGGCATGGGCTTCCACAGCCCCTCTGGCATGCTGGGGTTTTCACCGTACCATGCAAAAAGCACTTTAAGGAGATGCACAGCCATCACCTCTTAGGAACACCGTCCCTTCCGCTCCGTGCTAGACGAGATCTTGTTCCACAAGTGATTCCCAGTGGGATTATGCAGCAGCCTTACTACGTCCTGGGCAGGTGGAGAGCTCAGACGCACACTACTCTCTAACAGCCTTCATTCTCCTCCTCTTCCTATCCATTTGATCTGGCACATTGTTATTAAATTACCATAAAACCACTTCTTTAAACTAGCACAAGCCTTCAGGGCACAGAAGGCATTAAGTCACTTCCCTCTTTTCTTGTCAGCCAAGAACTGTGCCAAAACCACAATGGTTTTCTACAGTATTCTAAAAGAACTGATAAAAAACTTTCACACTGTGAAAGCTGATAGCAACACGGCTCTCAGCCTCATCTCAGCAAGTATTTTACTATCTTTTCTCATGCACAGAAGCTGAGTGAAATCTGCAGTTTTCTTTTCCCTACATGGGATAAACTGGCCACACAATAGATCAGAAAACCTCATCAGGAATCATTCCAGTGTCACCTCCCAAAGTTCATTTATCAGCGTGGCTCTGAGGCTCCCCCTTACCCTGATCACAGACAACTCTGTGCATTAACAGATGCTCACAGCAGGGAGTTTAAACACACAACTTTGATGTATTCATGGTTTTACACTAACTGCGCACTCTGCATGAGGGCTTCTGCTTCCTATCTGGCAGGCTGCAAATCTCATCACTTCTGCACCTTTTGGCATCTGAGAGTCCGCAGCGGCTGTGATTCTACCTGAAGTACTACAGAACCTTGCTAAAAATCAAGACATTTGTCATACGAGCTGTTGATTAGGAGAAACTCTGCAACCTTGGAACGAAAACAGTGTGCTCGTTTCTATAAAACAGCCTATACTCTAAGGAGTTACCACCTCTGCAGACAGCCACGTACAGAGTTAACCTGCTCATGGAAGGCCCATACGGCAAGATCACGGTAGAGCAAACAACTTAGGCCACATCACACTAACTAACTCATCACTAAAGCTGATTAAAAAATACTTTTGTCTTAACATTTTAATTAAGCTAATTTTTTTATCATATTCTGTTTTTTCACCATAACGTGATAAACTTTTGCTCTAGTATGCTCTGCCTCATATCTCAAGCAGTACTATTAAAGCAAGAGAGCAGCTGAAAGACTTACCATACTCTAAGCCAAGTCCAAGATGTACTACAAATACATCTCACAGATTTACTTCATACATACTTAAATTTAATCACACTCCATCCCAGCAGATCTTTTACATACAGGGATATAACAACACAGCTTTCAGAACAGAAACTCACAGGAGACTAACATGGAATGCCCTAGTCTTGTAACTACCCCAGGTCATCTCACAGATTGTAGATTTTGGATTTGCTAAAAGGAAATGAGGGTTCACACAGAGGCTTTTGTTAATGCTGGGCACCTACTATCCTCAGATTCCTTGGAAAATTCCAGACCTAATGATTTGAGCCTTTGAGAAGAGCCTAAGCACACATTAAAACTCTCTCTGCTGCTGCAGACTAAGGAACTGATTCCATAACAAATAACCATCAGGCCACAGTTTTCTTTCTTTACCTCTTCTCTGATATCTAGAATTAATATGACATGCCAAGCAGGCTGAATAATACATGTACTAAGGACAAGACAGCACCAAGATAAATATTATCTTGAAATCTGCATCTCTGGCTGGATGCTGTTTGGCATCCTGACAGATCCTGTCTTTTATAGTTCATTGCTTGAATTGCCTAATTGCTGAATTTTATTGAAATAGATTTTAGCTCCCTGCAAGTACGGCAAACTTTTAATTAAGCATTAAAAGATCATTTAACAAAGATTATTTCTGTTAAGAATCTTGTTATTTAACACTGCTCTTTCGAAGTCTTGCAGGGTCCGGAATTTTTACAGTACCATCTGCAATAATTTCATCTATGCCAATTTGGGCCAAGTCTCGTAATATAATTACTCAATTAAAAACAAAAATAATTTCAAAGAATTGCTTAACAAACCGCTTCTGCAGTTCTCAGAAGAAGATCTGATAAATCATATTCGCCTCCCATTACCTCAGGATCAGAAATGAGAGACGTCCTGTCTACAGCAGTTTGTACCCTATAGAAATGCATTTGTATGCATTAGACGTGAAAATACATAGACTATAGATTTTTTTTCTGTACAAAATTAGCTTCTGCATAGAAATAGCTTCCTTTTACACACCCATACAAACATTGTCTCAGTGATTCTAAGATTTACAGAGGTAGAGTTTTTTCTTATTCCAGCTTTCTCTACATCCAGCCTCAGAACACAGCTGACACTCAGCGGAGCCCATGAAGGGAGGAGGAAACCAGGATCCACCTCAACTTGCACAGCGGTTAGCGACTTCCCTGGGTTCTCGTCGTGGGCAGCACAGCACAAGACACCGCTCATCACATCACGAACCAAACGGTTCGAGCGCAAAGCACCTTGTTAGTTCTCACGTCCTAGTTTAAAGCTTGTCACATTAGGAGGCCTCAATTCACCTCTCAACAAAGTTGGCGCCAGAGAAGAACAAACCTGACTGGAACTGTGACAAAATGACATAAAAACAACCCCCCGCAATAGCAGGTGCCGATCCCGCACCACACAAAGACCCAACCCCTTCCTCAACCCAGGGCGCCTACGGCATCATCTGCAGAGGACAAGCACGAGGACAAGGCAATATAAATGCCATGTAAGTTAGAAAATATGTGCATGTATATATATATACCTGTCTTTTCCACAACAGCCATAATGCCCTGTCAACTTCAGCTCGCTTTTCCTCTTTGGTGCTATCACCCCCGGCCCTGCCCCACAGCCCCCACAACGCCCCACTCACCCCGAGGCCCGCTGCACACAAAATGGCGTCGGAGCGAGAGCCCCGTGGGCACCCCTGCCCCGCGAGCCGCTGTCTCCCATAGGCTGCTCCTGACGCCAATCACCGCACGGCCTATCAGGGGCCGCTCTGCCACCCGCGGGACACGCCCCCCTCCTCAGGCGGGAACTAGGAGCGCCCCTGACAGGGCGGCGGCCCGGGGCTCTCACGGCCCCTCAGAGCCCCTCCGCCAGGCTGTCGTAAAACGTCAGCCATGTGCGAGGCTCCAAAGTGAGCTCGGTTCCACTTAGCTCGTGTTCAGCAAGACCTTACACCATTGCAGGAGAACACCTGACTTTAAACACTACAAATACTAAAGACGCTTTCTTAAAACATAGTCATACCCAGTCCATGCTTTCCCACCATCTTAGTGACTGGACTGCAGCTGTGTGCCCACATTATCCTCAGAACAGTCCTTCAGTATGGGATTACACTTTATTTCATTAGCATGCAGAAAATGCAGCAAAATCAAATCCTCATTCCTCAAAGTCCTTTTGGACACATAGCTGTAAATTCCAGTAAAACTCTAAAGGTTTTTGTACAGTCTTGTAGTCTTTTGCCCTTAGCGATAGTGTTAGGGTTAGGAAAGATAACGCACAATAAGAAAAAAAAAGGGGGGGATCTAAACTAGAAAGCAATTCTTGCTGTGCACACAATGCCCTATTTTCATTATTATTTTTTGATTTAAGAAGGGCCTTCATGCAGCTGGTTGCCATTAGCCTCCTCGCTCAGTCACAGCGCAGCACGTGGGCCGGCGTGCCCAGGGACTGCCGAGCAACCCAGGCCGATTAAGCTCTTAAGTGAGGCACCTCCGTGAAGAGTCTAAAGTTAGGTTGGATGAACACGAGCCAAGCTGTTGAACAGATGGAGTGAAATCCTCCTCTTGATAACAGGAACTTTATATCACTGCCATGGATAAGAAGGGCAGCTAAAAAAAGTCAAGGAGATGGTTATATAAATTTCAAGAAGGCTTACCAGCAACACTTAAAGGTAAAGTTTTTGATAGATCTAGAATATTCACTTCCATCTGAAGACCCTGCACAGCCAAGAAGTAGATCTGCAACAGAAAGGAGATTGTAACACTGGAGCTACCAATGCTACAGAACCCTGGGAATGCAATAACACAGCACAAAACACGCAAAACTCGAGCCTGGGCCACACCAAACTCTTAAAAAAAGAAGCAGCATTTGTTTTGAGTTTTGTGCACAAAGCCAGCTGAGAGGCATATGTGAACAGAAAGGTAATTAACTACCAGGAGATAACTAAACATCTTATTAATGCCAAAAATGCTAGTACATTCATTCCTCTTTGCTGACATGTCTGCAAATACCCTTGCTTATAGCACCTTTGACACAATGTTTTTTTTTAACCTTGCTTATACATAGTTTCAAATATCTGTAAATTCATCTTCCTCATCTTCAAAATGACCTGTTTCCTTGTATTTCACATGTAACTAAGATTCTGACGATATGCCTCTCATTGGAGGATCCAATATTCTTAATTAGTAGTGAATATTTTAGATGGAGTCAGATGTGAAATATACTGGTAACATTTATTTCTGAGCATCAAAATCCATGTTCCATGGCCATACTAAAAGGAATATATGCTGCATGCAGTTTTTAGGTTATGTTTACTTAGTGGAATAAAGCAACTTTTCCCCTCCTTTAAGCACCTAATTTTTGGAGGAAAGGAAGCTATATTATTTCCCATTCCCCTTGGGAAAGGCAAATGGATGAATTGCTTTGGTCTTTGGTTGTTTCTTCTTCCCCATCTTTCACCTATTTGCCTTCAAACTTTCTCGAAAAGGTGTAATTACTGAGAAACTGCAGAGCTGAAATTGCCAAGGGATACCAGTCTGCGAAAGACAAAGCAGCAAAGACTACACGCAGCGTTATAATACCATTCTCTTACAGCAAAGTATGGTTAGAAAAATGACAGCGTGATAACAGCTTCCCAGAGTAGGGCTGCTTTCAGAGTCACCTTTAGTCATTTTGGTGACAAAAATACATTTTTACTCCTTGTTATCTCTGCAGAACACACGCAGTTAGGGGAGCCTGATCTGCACTGTGACCCAATTAGTGCATTCATCTAGTTGCACTGCTAAACCCTACATTCAGCTATGACTAGAAGATCCTAGCGAAGATGACGTGAACAACACTTGACCCCACAGAATTTATGTTCCTGATGATAAGCAGAGCTAGGCTACATTTATTTTTGCAGATCCAAGCAGAATTTGGAGGGTCATGAAAAAAAGCATTCTAAATTGGACATATTTGAGAAATACTGAGTCACAAGCCTCAAGCTGCACAAGGTCATTTTTGCAGTTTCTTTTTTCTAAGCAAAACCTAGATTTTATTATATAAAGCAGTGTTGGCAACATGAAGAACATGCAGTCTTTTTTAGCAAAGCCCTTTGCAGCATGAATATAGCTTTGGTCTTACAGAAGCTTGCAGATCCTAATGCTTCTATTTTAAGAAGAAAATTGGTTTCATATTGCAAAATATTTAATGAATTTCCTGTTAAAATGAAATGAAACGACAAAGTAGTTATACAATTTTACTAGTTTATATTTCAATTCATAAAGTATACACACTGCAACTATGCTACCACAATGTCCACGCATCTAATATTGATGGAGTTACAGGTTTTGTTTTGTTTTGGTATTAAACAATAGAGATAATGTATGCAGTTAAGGAAAAAAGCTTGGACATAGCATGTTCTATTCTGTAGTTACAGAGTACATTAGCTAGCATTAGTACAGTAAACAAGAAAAAGGTAGAAATACAAAATAAACCAAATATCTTTATATACAAACCAGTGCCTCTTATTGTTACCAGCTTATACTCACACTGCACACAAAATTTATCCACTGATGCAATAGATACTTCAGCATAACACAAACCATTATAAATTAAAAAAATTACAAGGTGCAAACTCCATTCTACAGCTTTCTGGTGAGAACTCAAGACAATCCAAAGAATAAGAAATCCAATCACGTTTAGCACCTATTAGTGCAACTGCATCGAGCGTGGAAAATGACCTACACAACCTCTGAACATGTTAACAGGGAAGCCAGTTGGACAGCTATAGATGCTCGCAGCTACACTCACGCAGTGATTTTTGCCTCATATATATCTCAGTTTATTGTTTCTTTGTCCCATTCATACCTATGTGCAAAACTAAATCCTGGAAGCTTTCTCAGAGCTTCACAGAAGGCCTGCTACAGCCAGTTAAAAACAAAACAAAACATCAACAACAACAAAACAACAAAAACAAAACAAAAAAACGGACAAAAAAAACAAACAAAAAGACTTAATTGTCAGACCATCCACATAATTAGTACTTATTAGCAGTTCTGGTGTTGGGGATTTTAACGCTGTTGATATGTGGATCAAACAATATGACACAGAAGTAAAACGGAAATTTGCCAAGAATTCTGATTATTCTTGTCTAGCACTTAGACAAGGCTCCCAACCTCAGGTTGTGAATTTGTTTGGCAGTCCATGCCAAAAAAAAAAAAAAAAAAAGCCCAGAGTTGCATAGAATTGATTAGTAACAGAAAGAAATGCCAAACACAGAGAGATGGATGCTGCATCTAACTAAAACAAAGTGGGGTTGCTCCGACAGGAATGCTGAAATCATCATCCCCATTCATAAAGCAAAACATGTCACCTCCTACTCTCCATATCCTACCTCTGGGGACTGCTTTCTGGCACTGATGTAGTTCTTGTTAAAGTTATCTTTTTTTTCTTTTTTTTTTCCTTTTTTTTTTTTTTAAACTTTGTTAGTGACACTTTTCCTTTCAAATAAAATATTAAAAAAGGTTATAACTGTAAAAAAACCTATCATATGTAAACTTAACGATTAGGGTTTGGTAAGTTCTCGTACCTAGTCTGTGAAAAGCCTCCAGCCAGACCGCAGAATGGAGTGTTTCTCTGAAGAGCTTCAATCTAGCTACATCACCTGTTAAATATCAGTAGTATGAAGATCCCGTGTCTAGCAATAAAGCCATTTTTGTGTTTCCATCCTTTTTATCACTGACCTATTGAAATCCTGACATGCTGTGTTTCTATTGTATTTACATTCTGGTCCTCTCATGTCACAGAATTAAACATCTGGCCAAGGAAGGCAACAAAAGGTGTTGTGTTAAGAAGGTGTGTTTGACCGAACTGCTTTTCAACAAGTCTCTTTTCCTTGGACTCCAGTCACTGTTTTTATAGAGCTTATTGTTCTGTTGAACCATGTTTTCTTTGCAGCTTGTACTTCATTCAATGCCAGACCCAAATGGTGTTCCAAATCCTGCAAACAGAAGAGTAATTTCTTTAATTTGGTATGCATTCACAACACAAAGTTACAGGAGTTAAACTTAGAAGGATGTAGGACATCTACAATCTCTTGGCTACTGTAGAAGCTGAACAAGTCTTACATAAATTAAAAGTAATATAACAAGCAGGTAAAAAAAAAAAAAAGCTTTGAAAAGCAAAACAAGCCTTTGTTGTTGCCCACAGTGAAACATTCAGCTTTCTTTAGTACATGTAAATCCATTAATTCTTTCTATCTGAGAAGGAGGTGTTCCCACAAAAAGTGGACATTCTACAGACTAAGTTTTAAGTTTCTGTGAAAAGCACTAACATACCAGTTTTAGGCTAGAAGAAGAACACTGTCATATTTTACACTAGTACCTCAAATATCTGTAGTGCTTTTCATTCATGTTTTAAGAAATATGTCTAACATTTGTCACATTAGTTCTTCATTTAACATTGTGAGATAAAGAAATGCATGGTTCAGTAGTTTGTCAGAACTTGGATTTCTTCCAAGAAGCTGCAGAAGGTCAGTCAGTAAGTAATGCACTGCAGCCAGGCAAATGTCTGGAAGTTGTGGTAGCTGGTAAATACAGTTCATGCGATTTCAGTTATTTTATCTGCATACACCAAGTTTCAGACAATATTTGGTTAAATAAGCCATACAGGAAACAGCAGGTTACAGTTTCAACCACAAGGATCTGTTCCAACCCCTCTACAACAAACACGCTTTTCTAGGAATGCAGACACACCATATACACTACAGAATAAACCCCCCAAAATATTACCTGTATTTTACATTCTGCTTCCACAAGCTGCAATTTGGTCTGGGCCAGCTCAAGCTCCATCTCCCTCAGCTGGTTTTTCAGCGTTTCCTTCTCCTCATCTGTGTCCTCATCTGAACCATCCTTGGCTGAACTAGCAACCTTCACACGGCCTTCTTTATTGAAGAACTCCCGGCAATGTTCACAGTCATCCACTTTTTGCTAAAGTAAATACCTGATTGTGAATGCTTGTACTGAAGCACTGACGATATTATCACAGCCTTTTCCTGCCTCTGCTCTGGCAGAGCAGCACAATGTGAGAGGGACCACTAATGGCCTGCAAACTCTTAACTACAGGGAGCACAGTCAAGTAGGTTGCAGCCATGTGGGCTGTACAAACACTGCTGTATTTTTGGTAAAACTGGCTAAGATAGTGGGCTCTGTAAAAGACAGCCAGAGCAATCTCCTCCAATAAAAAATAAATAAATAAAAAAGACCCCTCAGAACAATTAACATTTATTACTGCCCAGCATGAAAATGTAACCAATATGACATTGGAAAAAGATGACAGCTATCCATCTCTCCTCCAAGATCTCCCCCTCATAATCTTAATTCCAAAACTGTAAGTCAAAAATGAATGCTCTTTCAACCATCATTTTAGTAATGACAAACTATATTCTTTCTGTTATGATTTGGCTAAAAGACTTTAACAATGCAGACTGTGGTTCTATCTGGTCTCTTACCCGTATTTTCTCAATTTCAGCTTTATTTGCTGTTTGTTGCTTTTCCAGTCGCTCACTCAGCTGGGAACAAATCTGAAAGCAAAATTGTGTTACCAGACCATTTATAAATGTACATTTTCTCCAAGATGAATGCTAAAGCACAGATAAGTGCTACAAGAATGTTAATATGGATTGTTTGAGGGCTCTGAGAAAAATCGGAAAATTGGGATACTACATTAAGCTGTCTCATTCTATACATATTCTCCTATGCCTATAGGAAAAGGTGCAGTTTCAACATCAGTTATTGGCCTTTTGTTTGGCCTTGCTAAAGGAATCCAAAAAGATTATGAAAAGCATGGCTCTTCTTATTGTCTTTGGGACAAAAGTCACCAGCCAAGACACCAAAATAGTACCAAAAAAAGTCTAAAAAAAATAAAAAGATGCATGGATTCACTCCCTTGATAACCTGATGATCAGGTGCTTGAATTCTAAAGCAAAATCTTTGAAAAGAAAAAAGACATCTTATTTTCTTCTTAACTGCAATTACCATCGGATTGAAGAAGTGAAGATTGGAGAGCTTTTAGAATAAGCTACAACTTTGATACATGAGAGCCAGCTTGAACAATGTTAGGCTGTCATCGAGGCTGTGGTGACTGGTGATCTACAAATACCTATGTCAGGGGTAAACAGAACGGGCTATCACTATCTCAGCAAAATAAACATAAAGCAAGAGCAAGTTTCCTGCTTAAAATAGCTAAAATGTCTCCTCAAATGCATGGTGGAGAAGTCTCCTAAAGTACCTGAGAAAGTCTTGGGATTAGATTGCAAAGCACATAATCATTAAGTTGTTCTTACCTGTTTGTAGTCACCAATAATAGAGCTGTTCTTTTTGATCTCTGACTCTGCTTTATCTAGTTCCCTACGACACATTTCCTTCAGCTGTAGGAAAAAAGGTAAAAGGTTTGTAATATCTGTACAACCTGAAAAAATAAATGGTTGGTATTTCCTCCTCCTCCTTAACCTCAATACTTTTCGCATAGGGCAGTATTCTACAGGGAACAAGGGTCTATCTCACCTACATGGAAACAGGGAAAAGCTGGACTTTGGTGGCTCTCATTGCTAGAAAAATGACTAGTTTAGAGAAGAAAGTATTAAATGTACTGACAGGTGAAGTCCTATGCTGCCTCTCTGTGCAGTAATCTCTGACACAGTCTGCGCCTTCGCAATTTCAAGTTAAAAATTCACTACTCTATGAAGCACCTGACAGGAAAGCAAAGAATTCTGCTTTGCTGACGTCCTTTACACTACAGAAGAGGCACAAACATGACTTCGAACATTACGCTCTTCCCACGCTTGTCACTTTTTTTTCCCTCTCTCTCTGTACTGCACAGAAATGTGAAAATGACAGAAATGCCCCTAACCTGAGCTGATTCTTCTTCTAGGCGCCTCTTTTCTTCTTCTGCATCAATCAACTTCTGCTTGGTCATTAGCAGTTCCTTATTTAGAGCATCTGCCTTCTCCTCCGCCTGAAACACAGAGAAGTTTATAGCACTAAAGAGAGGATTTCTTGCTGTGCTGATGCTGTGAGGCAGCCATGGGCGGAGGCTCCAATAGGACACAACCAAGAAAACAGTCTTTTAATTCTTATTAATAAAAGTCTGTTCATTGTTACTAATAACAATAGCTGGATTATTGTGGTATTATTTTTATTATAAATAAATAAACATTTAATTGTATTTATTTTTCTGAAAAAGTACCATCTGCAATGGCAAAGCAGCAATAAATTAAAATTAACAGAGTACACCACTATACTCCATCACCCCTAAAGTCTCTCTTGAATTCAGTGATTATTTTTAGCAAAACTGGAGTAGGGCTTGCTCCAAAGAAATCCAATTACAGAATTAAGCTTTGTTTTCTCATCCAAACTGGAAGCTGACCAATACATTTTGAAGACAATGAAAGGTACAAAACAGCTCACAATGCGCAAGATCAATAAACAACTATAATCAGCTTAGACCTAAGTCCAATTTGCAAGCATCCAAACTTGTAATGCAAACAGAATTCATGAAAAATGTCTCTATAACATTAAAAACACACCTCTCTGATGCCTACCAATGGATTTGATACCACCTTTGTGTCACCCAGAAAATGCATGAAAAAATTTAGCTGCCAAAATAAATGTCAGGCTCCTCTCTTTTAAGAAAAGAGATGTCCCACCAGAAAGCATACATTTTTTATTTTTTAACCTTTTTTTTATATTTAGATGTATAGCTGAAAAATCTTTTGCTCTTCATAAGCCACTCAAAACTACCTCTGCAAAGTAAGACATCTTTTTCCAGTCTTGTACACGGCAGCTCGGTACTTCCCAACAGGTGTACGAATTCTACATAAAAATAGATCAATAACTAAAATGATATATAAAATGTTCAGAGAGTAGCTGTACCATTTCCCTTCAAAGGAAGAAAGTCAGAAAGTGAATTTTAGTCCCTTAAAGTCCTGCTGATCCTTTAAAACAGACGGCAAAGGCAAAGAGAATATCCTTTCATTATACATGGTTTTTAAGGCTGTTTTAAAGTTAAAGAAAACTGGGATGGTGAGAGTCTAGCAACAGCAAAAAAATGAAGCCTATTTTCTGGTCTAGTGCAAAGGTTATTAAGGAAATTCTCATATTCCCAAATGCTTTGCTTTGATCTTTTAGGCTGCAAGATTTCAGACACACCATGAAGGTATTAGAAAAGGTGTATTAAACAATGTCCTTTGGTACTTTTCTTTCAGGACATCTGGCTAGTAGAATGAAACTTACCATTTCAGGTTCCAATTAGAAGAATTAATCAGGGTCCTAAAGTAGGATCAAACCTACCAATCTCCTCCTGGGGGATAACCTGAATGCTACCAATCGTTTACCACCTTTGAAGGCATCACTGTTACATATCCACTGGGGTATCTCAAAGATTTTGCTTAATTTTGTTCCTCTCTTAGCTCTCCATTTCAACGAATCAATATAAAAGCGTAACTGGGTTACATGTACTGAAGCAGCCACAAACAACAGCTAAAAACAGATACAAAAAGCTTCTTCAGCACATTTTATTTGCTACAGTCCACCCTCTGAGTGCAACTACCGGGCAGTCTGCGTAGCCTTCTATGAGCTATCTTTAATGAAATAAAAAAGCATAGGTAATAGGAATTGGACATAGCAATGCTTTGTGAAAACCCTGTATGGAACATACTTCTATGATTTCCACATTTTAACATTATAGAGCAGTAGATGTAATAAACCTGAAAGTCACAAAACAAACCTCATTAAGAGCAACATTCATCCATTAGCATCAACATTTACTATGAATATTTTTCTAACAGCAAGTTTCCAGGAGACCGAGGGAAACCTTAATGTTCTCTGCAGCAGGTAACCTGAAACGCTTTAAAGCCTGTCAACTCTTGCACTATAAGATTTTTGAAAGTTATTTTCCTTTGAGATTTCTGAAATGTACTTATCTCAGTACAGAACGAAAATGCCAAACTCCAAGTACTTGAACTCTTCTCTTCATGCCTCTGAGCAGATAGACCAAACGTGTTCTAGCCTACTACATGCAATACAAATGCCAGTATCTTTCTGCCTCTGCATGTCTTGTAAAAAAGCATAACCTGATAAACTCTCTCCCAGACATGACTATGTAAAGAAGGGAATGGGAGAGCAAGCTTAAAAAAAACAAAACCTACAACAAAGCAAACCTGAAGCTTCCTGAGAGCTCTACTGATACGGGAGACAACCACTGACAGTGAGTTCAACATGGGCAGATTTCAACAAGCCAAACCCAAACCACAGTAGCTTTTTCAGAGTTGCCTGAGGTATCTAAGAGCCAGACAGACTCAGGCTTTCAAGTTTATTAGCTACCTTAGAAAAGCCCATCTCCTGTGAGATCATACACATTAAAATATCAGTTGAGGGAAAACAGAACACATGCTATTATTTTTTGTAGCAATTCAAAGACTTGGCTCCTGCTATACTTTCTTTCAACATACATATAGCAGAAAGTAATTACTCAAGTACAGGTTTAGAACCTGTCTTCTTCCTCAAATTACACTGAATGCTTTTCAGAG
Source organism: Anser brachyrhynchus (assembly GCF_964034855.1). NCBI lineage: Eukaryota > Metazoa > Chordata > Aves > Anseriformes > Anatidae > Anser > Anser brachyrhynchus. Next base: position 2,179,642 of record NC_137712.1, read on the forward strand.
CAATCAGTATTTCAGTCAGAGGTCCTGTTTCTTGTGGATATCTGACACAGGTCTATATATCACTGTTCTGCAGTAGGAACATGGAGGAGGAAAGAATCCTATCCCACCCAAATCAATACTATCACATTCTGCAGCGCATCAGATACCCTGTAAACATGCCCCCCCCCCCATGTAATGTGAAAAACTGCACCTGCTCAGCCTATGGACCTGACAGGACTACAAGTAGCCCAGTAGTCTCAGAAATAAACATAAAGGCAATCCCTAAGCCCGAAGGCAAGACATGAGTGAAGATACATCCCATAAGGCACAAAGAATAATGGATTTATCAGTCCTGTGAACAGAAAATGCAAATCTACAAAGTGTGAAAACATTCTATGATACCTTCAACGAGAGGAGTAACTAGGAATTAGCCCAGTACTTTGTCTCCACTACAGAGCATAAAAAAAGTCTTACATTGTCTAAATCTTTTCGCAGAGCAATCTTGCTGGTCACCAGTTCATGTGCAAGATCATCATTTTCTTGCTCAAGCCTCATGTTTGCTTCTTGCAGACGACGGTTTTCGCGCTATGGGGAAAAAAAAAAGAAGTCAAGAAAAAAGTCTTACCAGGTATTTGTCTATAAAACACAATGCCTACAGTGCCTGAACACAAAAGCTACCTTATATCTCCAGTATTGAAAGAGAACTCTACCTGCATTAAATTCATTGAGGACAAAAGCAGCTAGCCGTATTGTTAATATAAATTAAACGTAACTCATCTATTACTTGTTTTCCCAGAGAACTGGTTTTGAAGAATGCAATGATAGGGGTGTCTTTCTGCCATCAATATCTTGCAAGGAGGTTCCTACAAAAACTGATTTTCTTGGCTGAAAATAAAATTTGCATGCTAGAAAAAGGTGAGAGAGGATGGTCCTGGGAAGGCCACTCTATATTCTCCTGATACAATTTCCAGCACACAGACAGATGTTAAAGTTTATATACAACTTTTCAGCTTAAAATATATAAACGTATGTATGTGTGTTGATGTGTTATGTATAAGCATACAAAATTATATATAAAATATATTCCTATTTTTTTTGCAAAACAAGTATTTATAAAATTATATACTTACCACAACATACATCATTTAAAATCAGGGAGAGGAGTAAAGGCAAAGATTATAATCAACGGAAAATAGAGTTATAATCAACTAGGAGTTTTCTTTCTGTTCCTGATATTTGGCACAATCAGCACATTATATAAGTGCCAAAACCTGGCTCTAGTGAAACAGTTCTATAAGCCCAAATAAAAATTCACACTATTCCTTTTTCCACTGAGAAGCTGGGCTCACAAGAACCCTGCCACAATTAACACTGCCAGTACAAAGAAGTGTACTTGATGTTCATGTAGTCTATTTTCCTGCTACATCAAAAACTGGTCACAAAACAAAGAAAACAGCTTAAAGGAGAAAAAGACGAAGTAGGAACTTCCTGCAGGTATTCTGTGTTAAAACAGATGGCAGTAGGTAGGCATTACCTCAAATCTTTCTATAGGATCCTCCTGTTGAGCTTGCTGCTCTCTCATGGTATGATATTCCTTTTCATATTTCTTCAGCTTCTTCTGGCTAATCTAAATTAAAGCAGCCCATTAGTTCCTGTCCAGAACATCAATAAAAGAACACACAATTCACAAAGGGTTATGGTACAAGCTTTGGGCAACTCCTGCCTTCTACAAAACACAGCTAACATGTTCACTCAAATTTTGAGTGTCAAACCATTAGACATAGTCAAAAATTCTATTCCACTCAATAGAATCACAGAAGTATTCCTTTCTCTTATCCTTTTGTGAAACAGAAAAGTTTTTAACGGGATCCATTAGAGCATTCTACCCAAATTTTCCTTGGTACTTTACAGCTATTTGATGCTCCAAATACTACAGTGGCTTAGCAAAACAGTTTGCTTTGAGGCTTGTGTGTTTAATTTCTGACTTAGCATGGTGGCGAGGTTTCTTCAGCTGCTTTTTCAGCTGCAACATTCATCATCGTGCAGAAATGTTTGCTTTACTTTGCATGAGGCTGCAAATGCTGAAAGGGCAAGCGCAGGCTCAGCTGACTTTTCTGCTAGTGTTGCTCAAGCCCAGTAGAAAATAATCCAGTCCTAAAGTTGTCTAGGTGTTTTAGGCAAGCAGCAACACCTCAGAAGCATATATGCTCTGTCCCCTGCTGCTCTGGGATTCGGAAGACAGGAATTCTGTTCTTATCTCTGACAGACTGCACAACACTAGGCAAGTGACTCCCTCAGGGTCCCAGTTTCCCTTTCTGTGAGAAGGGAGAGAAAGGTGGTGTTAAATTCAGTGTTTTGTGCACATTGTCCAAGTCCTACAGGGACAGAGAACATGAGATCTACAACAGATCGTGACCAACCTATTTCCGGGGGTCCGCAGCCAGGTGCGCCGTACACCAACATGGTTTAGCAGTACAGGCTATGCTCACACTGCTGCAAGCATTTCACATGCAACGCAGCACCCATCTAAATTAAATTGCTAGTAAGAAAAGCTGCTGAGCCTTTATTGTTATCTTAGTAAACCAGGAAAATTGAACAGCTATGGATACATTTTCCTCTTAAAAAAAGGTTTTGTCTGAGAAACATATTAAACAAACTTTCCATGCATAAATGGCAGACAATGGAAAGCATGCTTTAATTTCTCTTATCTGTGGTTTTTATCACTAACACTCTCACTTGAAATGAGCTGTAGAAAACTGGTAGGTAGGCTCCCCCTAGTGAGAGTTGCACAGAAACATTTCACTGAATGTATTTCAGGTGACAATTTTTTGGAGAAGCCTACCCATTTAAGTGCAGTCAGTCAGCCCCATCACAAGTGCAGAAGGTATTCTTACTAAGCAGCCCAGACAAATACTGAGAGTATTAACCCTACTGACAATACAGCCAGTGACTTCAGGAGATTATTTCACTGCTCTGCTGAAACACTGCCCGAATTGTTGGGTTTCATACACCAAACCTCAAGCTGTGTAAAGGTTAGCTCTTGAAAGTGAGGCATCCAGCTGTGCAAGAGGAAGAGAAGGAAGTCCCACCACTATAATTTCATCCTCTACTTTTCTGAGTGCATTAAACCAGTTTTGCCTCTAGATACTAATAATGAGGTGATCAGGAGAACATTTGCTGTTGTCACCAGTTCTTGACTCTGGAGCCCTAGAGGAAGCCGCGCTCTGGGAGTCAGCAAGGCCTTTGGGTGTGCGTGGTGACGGAAGGCAGAAATGAACGCTGGAGTCCCACCGGTTCTCCAGGGGCACAGAAGGCAGCAGTAACTCTGTTAACATTTGACTGCACCACTGAGGAGTGACTTTAAGAAATTAGTGTTGTCTCAAGCTCATCATTTACTGACCTCCTTTTCAGCAGAATGCTGTTGCAATCACAATGCCTTTGCCAAGCTACTTCTCCCTTCCTATAAATGATTTATTTTGACATCAGACCCTTTTCTGCTCAAAAACACTTCCAGACACAGAGCTGACGATTTCTACTGACAGCAAAGGACTTGTATTTTAGGTCAAAGAAGGCGATTATGTGCAGCACTCCAACCAGAGGCAACAAACATGGATGAGATACAGAAGTGTGCAGCATCTGTGCAGAGCCTGCACAGAGTAGTACAGCCTGCACTTTCTCCATAACTTTCCATTTAATCCCCTGAAAACATGAAGCACTCAAGAAAGCAGTGTACAACCTTGACTGTTTGCCTTAACTACTTCACACAGCACTGAGAACGAAGGGAAATTTGGCAGTGTGGGAAGAGGAACAAGTTATTTGGAAACATGAAAAGCAAATGCACCCATTACACATGATCTTAACCAGATGTATATGCAATGTCTAATCTGTGGCTAACATCAAATGATTGGATGAGCTGAAACAGCTTGCTTACTTCTTGATTATTTGCTAATTTCTACACTAGTGTCATGGAAGACATGCTTGAATTGTATGGAGAATATTGCTACTACTACAGGATGTCTTGAATGTTAACATACTAGGGAAGATGTGTACTTATAAACTGACGCTACAAAAGAATTTCTCCAGTGAATTTTAAGAAATATAAAAATAAAAAAATTGAATCATACCAGTATACTTGACCAAAAGTTAATCTATGTGAAACTATAAAGAAAGAATCACACCTTCCTTAAAATATACAAAATAAATTACCAAAGTTCCATTTTAGAACTCAATCATCCCATCTATTAAGAGGAAACGATACATTTCTTACAGTAACTTCATTCTGAAGTTCCATTTTAAGGGCCTATTCCAAAACGCCAATATAAAGCTTTAGTTAGAATATTTATTGACTATAAAAGCAATTGACTTTCAGCTACAAGATAATGCAATACTTGATGTATGTAACTAAAGTCTTAATGTCAAAGGCTAGAACTTTTATTTCATGTAGTTATACTTAATAAATAGGGCTTAATGGGCAACTGAAAAGTAACAAAAAACATCAAACAAAAAAACTCCACTGCGTACCTCAGCAATTCAAACACACAAGGAAGCCCACAGAGCTCTCTGAATAAATTATCTCAGAAAACAGGAACTACTGAGATTAATTCATTTATAGAGAGAAAATTTCTGGGACAACATCTCTCCAGTCTATAGTACATACTGAACTCTAGTTTCTATTCTGTTCAAAAGAAGGCTCCTATAAAGATCAGAAATGACATATTTTACTATGAAACATGATTTCTGTTCTTTAAGTCAGAAGGCTAATCATTCTCAATATTTTATTACAGTATCACGTGTGCCCAATTAAAAATAGCCACACTCTGAAAGATAACATTTTGTTTGTGCATTATATACTCTGTTTTAAATAAAACCTCCCCCCTTCTTCTCAGTTACAGATACTAACTACCCTTTTTGTGCCTACTACTAGATGGGAATTTCAAAGAACTGCAGCTGTGTCAGTATTTTATTTTAGTGCCATTAGCGATGTTTTTGTTGTTGTTATGTTCGTTTTTTTGTTTAAGTCTGATTTTAGTAGCACTAAATATTGCTCTCTGAAAGCCAGTCTCTCTTATTTCTCCAAGTGGGCCTATATCACTGAAAATCTCACGGCTTTACTGTATTTCATTGCAAAGAATCTGCAATTATTTTCATTTGGACAAACAAATTGTAAAGTTACATATGGAGACTGAAACTGTACCCATTCAAGACATGGTCACAGTTGCTATCACCACATCTTTACCTTCATATTACAGGCTAATTCCATCAGCTTTTTTGCATTTTCCTCTGAACGGTATCTCTTGGGCAGCTGTACACGGAAGAATTTTAAAGCCCCTTCAAAGTCAGTCAGTAACAGATCATCCTTGGTAGTCTAGAGACAAGGAAAGAAGACCCAGTAGTTGCAAAGCAGATTTTGAACGAATACTGAATTCCCAGAGACAACGCAACAACAGTTTTGTAAAGCTCCCAAGAAGATATTTACTTTTTAACCTTCTAAAAACTTTTTGTGTCTATTTCTGCAACCTTCTATTTCCCTGCCACCCCATCCCCCAAAAGCACTCTGTTGCACTCAGTAAACCAGACAACAGCATATGTAATACAGGAAGTTTTTAGCTTTAAAATATATATAATAATTATTATTATTATTAAATAGTTTTTAATAAGCATCTTAAATTTTGATAATGTGCATGATGAAGTATAAAACACTTTAAAAATGGGATACTCACTTTTAATAATCCCAGCGCAACATTAAAAATAACACTTATTCCCTAAAGAGAAAAATAATGAGAAAATAAATTCATTTCTCAGTATTTACAATCCTAGTTATTAAATTATTTGGTGGGTTTTGTTGTTTGTCTAGTTTTTGTGAAGTTGAGAACCAGGATACAAGTTTACACTTGTAGGTAACTACAGGTACTACATTAAATCAAAGGCCCAGAGAATGACTTTGCAAAAAATGAGGAAGGTATTTTTACTGGATTGCCATTATGTGATAGCAAACCAATCTTTCAACACAGGTTTTACTATCTCCTTAGTAGTTCGAAACTCCAGAATGATAAAGCACTGTACTTTATTTTTTAATGACTAGTTGGTCAGCTCAAGGTCATTTAATTTTCATATAGCAACTTCAGAAAACACTGGAGTCAAACGCAGCAATATATGCATGAATATATCAATTTCTGGTATTCAAAAGTTGGAATAATTCTTTTAATGACAAAGAAAGTGACTCACTTTAGGACAGAGTCCTACGTCATCTAACCTTTGCCACTACGTTTTAGAAGTGCTTTATTTAAATTGCCCAATTAATTATGAAAAGTCAACAGTAGCATGCAACTTAGGTGGTACCTTCAAAAATCAAGACACACTGCTGGTATTGTTTCAAGATTGTCTTTCACTTCCCCAATGAATTATTTTTTCACTATTATTTTTAAATGACAAAAAAACCCCTAAACCTTCACTAGGAACACATTTACTATTTATTAATTTAAAATGTGTTTCTAAACAAATAAAACTGATTTTCTAGGTACCATCTGTTACTTCCTATTTCATTGGCACATGGACAAATCAAGCAGCAGACAGATAACAGCGGAAGGGTAGAAACATTGACCAGGAGGTTTATGAATGCTGAAACCCTTCCGTGTAGGAAATGCAGACAAACTGTGCCACTTCACAGCAGCAACTGCAGATCTGGTGAAGAATGCATGAATAATGTTAATCAGCAAGTAAAAAAGTAAATCATTAGTTAACTCAGGGATGCTTCAGTACAAAATGTGAATTGTTCATATATTTTAATAAGCTCCAACTGAAACTACACTACTTACCAACATATCAGCAAATATACTGTTTTAAACATGATTATGTACAAAATCTCAAAGTAAAGAATTTGCTTTCCTCCTTATATGCTGGGAAGTATAAAGAGACTTCAAGTCTCCTGGAAAAAGAGCTCCAAGCTTGTGAGATTACCAGCACAGAAGTTAGCTGAGCAATTTTATATGCAATGACCTTCTTTCAACAGTGTTCTACAAAAAACATTATCATGTATAATACAATTTAACAACCAAAGAAATCTGGAATCTTTCGTCCACATATTCGTAAATTAATTTCCATCCCATGAGCACTGTATGGAATTATACATACAGATTAAACAGTATTCCATGAAATGCAATTTTATAATCCCATATGTTCCCAGTTCATACCTTTAAAATGCTGAGATCTCTTTTTCAGTGCAAAAATGTAACACTTCTACATAAAAATAAATATCACTTGCCTAGCTCTGAAAGAACAGATAGTAACAAGGACATGAACCAAGATAGTAAAAAACTGTCAAAAGTTACTAGTAGTACAAATCTCCAATTATAACACCTACCTCACATAAGAGTAAGTCGATAATATGGAAGACCATGTAGAGAGGGAATTTTGCAGTGAACAATGTAAGGAACCACTGGGAAGCATACATGTGTGCTTCAAGGCTAATGTCCAGAAAGTGGTTATAGAGATCAGGAATGTATTCCTAAGAATAATATTACAAAAAAAAAGTTAATTTACAGTATTTTGGAGCATTAGATAAAATCCCAAAGTAACAGAAGTTGGGTAGAGCCCTTACAGTGACAATCAGTGCAGATAGGCAGGCTTCTGTATCTACTCGTGCCTGACAAGCCAGCTGTCTGACATGTTAAAGAACCTTGCAAGGATGCTGAAGGCATGTCCCAGTGCAGATGCTCAAAAGGCCACTGTATTACATGCACAATGAGCCCAGTCTCCAAGCTCTCACCCTAGCAAGAAACCCAGACAGGAGATGTGCTGACCCTGCAAAGCCACTCTGCGGCGTGCCCGCAGTGAGCTCAGAAGTCACTGGCAGGACAGTCTGTACGAGCGCCACTCCAGCTGCTCACACACCTCTGCCTTCAGACTTACTGCATGCGGCCAGTGCTACCCGACGGTCTCGGGTCAGCACTCTCTAGTCTCAGAAAACCTCCAGTATGGGTAATCCTCACTCTTCATCCTTACTAAGAGGTTACAAACAGCATTCATGGGTAAAACACATTGCCGATTTTGCTAACGGTTTGAGTTGCAGGCTCTGATCCATTCAGTTCACACAAGTTTGAGCACCTACCTGCATGAGGCGCTCCAGCTGGTAAAACTTGCAGTGCAAATCTTCGAAGTTTTGTTTGAAAAGTTCCCTGAGTCCGTAATCAAACATGATTTTGACCAGAACACTGAAAGCTTGCTCTTCAGGCATCTGTGAGAGGAAAGCGTATTTATCAGAGAGCATTTAAATCTTTCATACTGGGTCCATTTGCCCTTGCTGTTTCTCCTCCCTCTTACAGAAAGGCCAAATTATTACTACTATTTAATCTGGCCCAAACCAGTTTAAAAGTAAACAAGAGTATTAACACACAAAATGAGGCCTAGCATTGGAAACTGCATTTCATTCTTATTCTGTCGAATAAACCATCTCCCAATGCCCAACTAAAAACACATCTTTCAGACATCGAGACCAAAGAAGCTTCTTGCCATATTTTTTCTGAATCATGTCAGAATCCTACGGATTTTAAACAGCCTAACTCTGTCACCTATGTAACTAAGACAAAAGCAATACTAGATGATGTTTAACTGGATCTTTCCCTTATTTTTAACTATATATTTACCTTTTAAAATGACATTATTATATTTGATGTTTATTTTTCAGATTCCATGAATACAAGAGCCCAGTAACTGCTACCAAAAGCTCTATTTATCACAACTCAGCATTGGTTTGGGAACGTTCAATATCCCTTTCCTGCCAAAAGCTGAAGAAACACTCATCATGGCTTGTCAGTGTTTAGACATTTCCCCCGAACATCAAAATTCAGTAATAGTAAAGTCTGACTTCAGGTCGATCACTTGTTCCTGTAAAGGCCAGAACATCCATCTCAAGTATTCTATTATTAATCTGCAGATGGAGTCTGTTAAAAATGAAAACTTTGCTGAGACATGCCAAACTGGTAGTGAAGGGCTCCTTTTCTGCAACACTGTCTTAATATTTATTTTCCCTAGCAGCCACACTCCAAAGACTGATTTCAAAGAGAATCAAATAAAAAGAAACTTATTTCAAATTTAACTTTTTTTAATGCATATTCCATTCCCACAGGCAATAATTATCATTAAGAAACAATTCTAGAATAACTCATGGTCCGTTCTTGACAGCCACTCTCTCTAATGCAATGGATATTCAAAAAATGGACATAAGACAATGAAAAAGAAAAAAAAGAAGGCACATATGTTTCAGTAAAAGGGTTCAATTTTGCTATCAGAAAGTATCATCCTTCTTGATCTGTTTCAGGACAGTAGTAAAGGATTAATTGGTCATCAAGCAAATGTTTCAGATTACAGTCACAAAGAACTAAAAGGTTGCTCTGCTTAGTCATTTGCCTAACGTTTGAAAAGAACGGAGTTTACAGGATCTTTGACATCCTCCACCGACTTCATAACGTTGTGGAAAACACTACACCGAAGATCAGACTTCCACTGAAAACTGCAGAGAAGGCTTCATGCTCAGTTCTCACTGGTAGCAACAGGCACTAAAAATCAGCTTGGGAAAAGAAATCTCAGAGCTCTGCTGGGCTTAGGAACTGGTCAGTTTCAACTGCCCATGGCTGCAATACACACACTGATAAAAAGCAGACCTTCCTTTAAAAAAGAACGGTCTATAAATAATTTGTACAGATTTCTAATCCTCTCATATTTCCCAAGCATGAGTGAATCTAAAATTTTTGCTTCTGATTTACGGTAACCATAAATCTCTTGGCTTCTGAACACGCAAGCAATTAAAGGGTATTACTCTGCCGAGGTCACTTTTAGCAACAACAATTAAGTTAAAAAAAAGTATTCTTGAGTATATTAACAAAACAAATATAAAAACTGTTTTATCCTTCAATAACCTCTAAAACCAAGAAGCACAAAGGCCTCCAATGCAGTAGTCCAAATAAAGGCAGCATTTGTAACGAATATCCCAATAAGTTTTAAACAATTTACTCTTCTCAGTCCAAAATCACATTATTATTAACCAACATTTAAGTGGATAAGCAGTCTGCAATCCCGCTAGTTCAGAAGTTACCAATGTCTGTCCCAGACATGTGGAGCAATATTTATTCTTAAGCTTAAGACAAACTGGAAAAAAACCACCACTTACATGTAGAAGCAGCACAGCAGCAAGAAACGATTGGCCTTGACAGTAGCCAATCTCTTCATCATAGACAGAATAGGCCTAAAAAAGGAATCAAAATTTACCGCATATCTGTCTTAACCTAAAAGCACAATGAGAACAAAATGCTACATTAAACACAGCTCCATGAAATTTTCATGAGGCGTTCTGGTGCCAGTGAAACGAGGGGACAACCCATGTGAAGAATCCAAGCGTGGCATGTAGCGGCAGTGGCTGATTACAGCGATGCACCAGGACTACTGCAGCCTCTCCAGGTATTTATCCGAGCGCTTTTACCTCTGACCAGCTGCTACAGGGGTGTTAGGAGATCAGATGTGGAAGATGGAGAAACACAAGAAACACAAAAGAAAGGGTGCTGGAAGCTTAAAACATTCTGGTTGAGACACAAACAACAAGCTGCCCACTTGTGCTGCTAATTTCTGCCTTTTAATAAACGACTCCAGTGCATGCCTGTGGCTTTATAACATAGCTATCTCCAGTCTTAAAGACAGACCACTGTGTATTTTTCCCCAACATCTTTGCACTTTGCTAGACTAGTGTATCTCAGATGACATCCTACAGCTTCATTGGTCATATTTTGGAAAAGTTTCACCCCCTGTTTGGATTTCAGCAGGTTTTTTCAATGCGGAGGTGTGATCTATAGAAAGGCGGTTATCCACATTTGCCCTGTTCTGATAAAAACTCTAAGATGTCTTATTCTTTCTTCAAGGCTGCATTTTGCCTGTGTTTGATGCACTCAAAACACTCAGATATTTCTGTTAGAATAACCACCTGTAGTAGTGTTGGCTGGGGAGGCCTGTCACGAACACACCTACAGGTTCCTTTCACCATCTCTAACCAACTACACTGCGATGAGCAGCCTGCCTGCTGCTATGGGGATGGGCTCTCCCAACTCTCTTTCTCTCACTGCATTTTAACCTTTACCTAAGGATCTGTTGTGTCCCTGTCTCTGCATTCCTCCTAACGGGGACAGATTGCTCCAAATTCAACACAGTATGGCCTGTGTTTTTGTACTTCATTTGAAGGAAAAAACTACACAACTTTCAATGTGGATATAAGGAAAAACATGATGATTTCTAAATTGAAGCTCACTCACTCACTGTAGTTTTTATATCTCCTTTTGAAAAACAGTCACCTGGCCACACAAACTTCGTATCACTCAGCAGGAACAAAGCTCAGGAACACACTTTGTGAAATTACAAACTGATCTCTCGAATTAATTTGCAAATGTTCACTGTCTCCATTTTAGATCCAAAAATATTCGTTAAAGAATGCAGAGAAAGCTGAACAGAAGAAATTCAACATCTTTCATTTATTTCATGTAGATGTTGCGTTCACACTTGCTAGTATACATTAATGTAAAATACATTAATGTCAATCAAAATCAAATTCAAGAGGCAACATCAGCATGATTTCCTGCATGTGTCCCCGGTGTTGCCGGAATCATTTAGACAATATTGACAACCAGGGAGCATGCTAGAGTGACAAGCTGTTCTTGATCACTATGGAATTAGTCCTCATCTCCAGAACAGCATATAATTTGTCCAGCCTGATCCAGGCTGACATGATGTTTCTGTACAAAACAAATTAGTGTTCAGGAATCCAGAGGGCTTACTACTTTAGACCTCCTACCTGAATGTCACTATAACCAGATAAACATCTGCAATGAAGGACCAACCTGAGCCTAGCACCAGTCTGTCTCCACGATACAGTTAACTATAATACCCTACATATTCTTCTCAAGTAACAGAGTTACATCTGTTAATGATTTTAAACATAAGTTACCAAAATAAATGAAGAAGAATTTAAAGAATACCTTGCATATTTTATACAGGGAGTCCTGACCATCTCCCCCAGTATCTTTAAAATAATCATGAGCAGGGAACGTTCGATTGATGTCTCGGGTGATAGCGCTGTCTTGTGGAGATTCCTATTAGACAAAAATAAAAATTCAGGTAACGTAAATGAAAACACATCAAAAGAGACTAAATTACAATATGCTAGGACTGAGAGTTAGGAGACTGGCATTGTGTTCTGTGCACTGTTCTAAATTTAACAAAATACAGTCTACTCAGCCAGAACAGCCTGCCTGCAGGCTGGCAGCTCCAGATCACAATCTTGATAGATTTGGTTACCTAAGCACATCTGGGAACAGTCAGTGAGTGGCAGAAAAAGCACACACAGAAAAGCGTTCCAGGACGTTGCAGTGCAGACAGCAGCCTTCCCTCGCAGTCTCCTGAACACAAATGCTGCCTAGTCACATCTCATTTTTCTTACAACTGCAGAGGGTAACTACCAATTGTAAGCAGCTGCACGCTGCCATCCTAAGGTCTTTCATTCATTCTCTTAAATGTTTTAGCTAGAGAAACCACTCTCCATCCTCCCCAAAAAATTAGGCAAAACAAGAAAAGAAAACTCAGTATGAGCCCAAGGAAGACACTAACCATCCATCCAGAGCTTAACACATGGTGCAACAGCACCACACACCTCTCAGAAGCTACTTCTAAATTCACAAAGGTCAGGAAGGTGACTGGGAGCAGCAACATGGATGTAACAACGGCAAACCACTCCTAACCAACCTCCCAGCACTAAATGGTGAGGTGACTGGAGCTGTGGACAAGGAGAGGCCAGCGGATTGCGAGGCCTTTGACACAATCTCCCACTTTCTCCTTAAAATCAAATTAGTGAGACGTAGGCTAGGTAATTGGAGCAGAAAGTGGGTGGAAAATTGCCTGGACTGCTGGGCTCCAATAGCTGTGAGCAGCGGTGCAAGGTCCAGCTGGAGGCCAGTACCTGGCGAGAGCCCTCAGAGCAGCGCTGGCACCAGCACTGCTGGATGTGGCTCAGGGACGTGGATGATGGCAGGGGATACCCCGCAGCAAGTCTGTGACCACCACCAAATCAGAAGGAGAGGCCATTATGCTGGAAATAAAACAGAAACAAAGCCCTCTGTTTATCTGTAGATACTTCTTTTTTGCCTATAACTGGCCCCTCTTTCTACTGCCAAAAAGAGGGCTTTTTCTAGGCACGGAGCGAGAGCTCCTTGGTAGGGGGATCTCGGCAGTGAGTAACCGCCTGAAAAGATGCCACAACAATAAACCAGCAACCACTGCTACGGGAAGGATCCAGGCTCCCTTACTAGATGGCACTGCCGACTGACTGAACGCTGAAATAAAACCCCGGTCAGCTTCACACCTGAGGCTACCACAGAGCAGCGCGCCAGGCTGCGGCTGCAAACATCCACGCTGCCCCGCGGAACCACACTGAAGAGGTGGGTGTTCGTTGTTGGTCGGTTTACTACAGCCAAATCGCTTGTGGGTTTGTTCGACAAAGGGAAGAAAGTTCAGAAGTAAAATAACTTCAGAGTGCGTGAATTAATCAGTGTGAATACAGATTTTAGTTGATCTTTTTTTCAATGTTGCAAACAGGAACAAAATTACAGCTCTGAACTTGATTTTCTCTTCAGATTTTATCCAAGTTTAATGCTCCTCTCTGTGGCTTAATACAGACATTTCATTAGGAAAGCATTACACTGCTATTAGAATCAAGTTATTGGATTGTTTTGGAAATTATATCAAAAGTACTGTACAGCATTTCAATTTGGTAATAATTAATATGCCAAAGAGGTCCATTTCATTACAAGGAAATCAGAAGCAAACAAAAGCCAATACCAAAGAAATTTCATACATATACACACACACGCATTAAAAATCCTTTTAAGTCAAAGACATTAAGATGATGGCTGGCTGTCAGCTTCGGCTAGTTTCACAAGAAGAGAAAACAAATGCTCAGAAATAAACCAAGAATTTTAAAGCATGTGAATAATGTCTTTGTGATAACTTCCAGTTTCTTAAAAGTTTGCAAGGCTGAATTACAGTGAAGTACCCTTCTTTGCAAGAGCGCAGATAGTGTCCACTGCTAATAGCAGTCTGTGGCACCAAACAAGGGGATTTCCTGGGAGTTACCTGGGGTCTGCTGCAAGGGCAGAGATGACAGAAAATAACCTTAAATCCACCTGCCTTTTAATTCACTTATTTAATAGCAGAAGCAAAAGCATCTGGTTAGAAACTCTTAGGACAGGCTTGTCAAACAAATCACTCATTTTGACTAAAGAGAGCAATTAGTGGTCCCTCTGACTTTGCGTGACTTGTTGAGCACTTGACTCCTGTATTTCAGTACAATTCCTCAAGTAATCTGGAAAGCTAGTTCCTGCAGCTCCAACAGAGCTTGGTGAGAGAAAAATTAACGGAAATGATAAGGTTTTAAAAATGTTTTTCAAACCATGGCTTTGAAATCTCTCCATTAGTACAAACTGCTGCAATCCAAGCATTGTGTAACCTTTTCTTTACTCCTATTTTTATACCTTGCTGTGAGAATTGGCTCAATGGGCAATTTCTCATGCTTTCAGGGGACTGGGAACTGAAGGAAACCCTTCTGAACCCACACCCTTCACAAACTGGGATTGAAAAATAGAAAGCTAAGAATGACAGGAAGAAAAAGAAAGTAATAAAGAAAACAGAATGGAAAACAGCCATGAGAACTGAGGCAAGCGCAGTAAAGATTAAAATTCTCACAACAGTTCACTGCTCTGAAGGAAAGCAGGGAAATATGGATGCTCCGAACACAGCCTTCCTCCCCCTTTCATGCACTTAATAATATTAGTGGGGTTATACTAAAAACTTCCTCTCCAGTTGATGGAGCGTCCCAGGATCTGCAAATTGCATCATGTAGTTACAATCTCGATCAACATCTTCAGAGTGAGACTGTTGCATTGGAAGGCTTTTTCAGTAGCTTAAGACACTTAATCTCGAAGAGCTGGAGTCAGTAGGACCTCTTCACAGGGCTGAAATACTTGCAGATTTCAGCAGGTCGGATTTATTCTTCCTAATCCCGTACATAAAACTGGAAAGACAAAGCAGCAGCAGCAAAGAATTGCTGAAGGGACAAGAGCTGTGATGAAAAAAAACTGAAATAAACCATTTCAGTAGAGGTAGTTGCCTGCTGAAAATGGCTCGCCACTCGAGGATCAACTCCTGTCACACCTGGAGAAATCAGGTGTGGACATAAAACAGAGCCCTTACTGAGACACAGGCTGACTTCAAAAATGACATAAAAGTGGAAAAATGGTAAGGTCCAAAACTTAAGACCATCTCCCAAAAAAATTCAAAATACAGTTTGTTCACTGGGGTGACACATCCGCCCAATAAATGATTAAAATCCTAAACATTTAAAGCTTACCAAAATTAAACCGTTAAAAAAGTTAAGAGAACTAAAGAAATCAAGAAGAATTAAAGAAAACAGTCCAAGGAAAAAGCCGTCTGGACACGTCCCGGGCAAGCTGCTCTAGGTGTCCATGCCTGAGCGCGGGGATGGACCAGATGACCTCCTGGGGTCCCTTCCAGCCTCAACCATTCCATGATTCTGTGAAATGCCAAATAAAATACAAAAATGAAGGAAATTAAGAATTTCCTTGGCATAAACCTGAATTCAAACACCATTCCCATAAGAAAACGAAACCCAAATTCTGCTCAATTCTCACTCTTGGCACCATGGAGTAAATTTTCACGCTGCAATTGCTTCTCAGGAGGTCGCACTGACTTTGCCGAGTTTTTGCCATACAGGCAGAGATTACTGTGGAAAGAAAGGCCTAAAGATTCCATCTGTCGGTCACATTTCAGATGCTTCGGCCAGGGGCTGATCAGCACGCGGCACAGCATTGCAAGGCATTTCGATGCAAGGCACACACAAGACATTGAAGGAAGCAGCACGGCAGCTGACAGCTTCCAGCAGCTCTAACGAGTGGGGGAAAACGAAGCTGTCAAACTTCCATGGACAGCAACAAGGGCAGCGTTACACGCTATGGGTACGTTATTCGGAGATCTGTGCATTTCCAATACACCCTGCAGTATTAAAAGGTCTTTCAATGGCTATTTTGGATGTTCGTAGGACACCACGTCACCAAATTCATTCTGCAGGTTAACGAGGTTAATGGCATTCCCACCATTACTTTTGATAGGGAACATTTACAGCGAGTGTATCTCCTGCGTGTCCTGGACCAAAGCGCTGTGAGGTTTTAGGAAGAGGAATTACACCTGTTACCGAGACCTTGAGGAAGCCCCACAGAACCCACTTTCAAAGCAACACACTGGTTAGCTTCCCATAAGAAATGCTGCCCCCAGAACACGTGTGTTACCTGCAGTCAGCACTCACCAAGAACGCTCCCAAATAAACAGTAGTATTTGTGGAAAACAAAAATTGAATAATGTAGAGAAATTCGGAATGGGCAAACAGCTGCAATTTGATACAATAGTGCATTGATACAGCATACTTTCAGTCCAAATATGGCAATATAGTGCAATTCTAAAAATAAAAGTGAATCCCTTGTGATAGCCAGCCCTTTAGCTGTGTTCATTTCCTTTTAGGGCTCAAGTTTCCCACAGGAAAATTATAGAGAGAAGCTTGCCTACAGTGCCCTGCATCATGTATGGATAAAGCATAAACACAAAACGTATGATGGAAGGTTTTCCTGCTCTTGGCAGTTACGTAAAAAGCAGAATATTTGGAGCAGTAAAGATAAGAGGGAAAAGCCACCCACTCCAAAACGAACACACCTTTATCAGCCCGCTTACATAAAAGTCATCGGAGACAAGACATGAAAACATGTGACATATCATTTATTTCTTAAATGTATTTATGATCCATTCAGACCTTTCAAATAAAGTGTACAAGTGCATTTCCGAATAAAAAACTACACTCTTCACACAGCTCTGTAGAACACTACATTTCATCAAGAAACTTGAAGCAAAAACTTCCTATTAAACCACCCATGCATCCTTTGGCTACAATAATATCACTGATCAACGAGTACTGCTATTCAATTCCAGGTTTCCCTTTAAAGAGAAGGAGCATCCTAAAATATGCTACCCCTTCCGACGAGCTCTCTTTAAAGAGAGAATGTTAAATAAATTAGCTAGGCTTTTAGGCAAAACAGTAAGGCTACGTAGTACTGTTGATGCACGATCCATACATTTGGAGAACAGGCAATCCCAGGCTATGTGAAATGCGTCAACAGCCCTTGAAATTTTAGTAGTATCGAGATTACATCAATCCAAAACGAATGGCAGACAAAAATGTAACCAGTGGAACAATCACTGAAATATGTGCAGTTTTTCTTAGGATGGGAAGTGCTGATAACAGATTCAGAAAAGTGTTTATAAAATTCGCTAAGAACCACATTGACATTCTTAAAATTACATATTTTACAAAGCCCTAAACTGTGTGACTGTACAATTACTGCCACGTTAAATCACTTACTTTGAGATACATACATATCTATGTATGTACATCTACAGCAAAAAGGAAACAAACCAAGAGATGTGTGACACAGCTAGAGTACAGGTCAGCTCAAAGGGAATAATACATTTCTTTGAGTTTTAACAGCTCATAGCAAAATTATCTCTTGGAAATAATTATGCAAAGATTGAGGATCAGATATGTACATACTTCGCTTTAATGCAGTTCCATTTAATTTTTAAAAATACGTAGGTTATTTTAAATCAGTAACATCTGTAATTTTTGGCTTAACTATAGTTTTTCCTATATTAGCCTTAGCTGAAAAATCAGCTACAGAAATGTCTATTAAAATAATTGGGCAGAAGTACCTCTCACCCCTCTATTTTAACAACAATTCTGAGTTGGCACAAAATACACATTTTTGGACTCACAACAATAACTGTTCCTCAGCTGCCGTGAATATCAAAATGCCCATCTTCACTACCTCCCCCTTCCCCTGCAGGGTGCAAAACAGAACAAATCAGGCAGAGATCACGGACATTAAGGGGCCTAGGCTGACACCTTAATATTCCACCCTTTGTCACAACTACACGCAGCATCACCGAGTCTTAAGGGTTGGACTGCCTCAAATTCACCTGTTTTCTTTTCTAATCTGCTTTGGTGGATTTTTTTTTCCCTGTAGTTTTTCATAGCAGGGGTTTCACACTCACACCTCTTTCTCATCTTTTAATAAAAAATAAAAATAAAAAAATTCCAGCATTAAAAAGGTGCACAAATTTCTTACAAACACACATACACACTCTTACGTGTGATTTTGTCTATTCCTGGCCTTTTCACCGACGCTCAAAAGAAAAGTACCAGTTGTAACACTACTCATGTACAGAGCTGGATCGTCTCCCCCAGAAAAACTCCTCGTGACAGCCCTCAGGCAGATGCCCCATCCTGCAGAACACTGAAATTATCTGACCGGTGGCTTCTGCTGTCCCAGTGACTGTGAAGGAGCAGACACAGGTGGAATGTAAGGACAAGAGAGCATCCGTAAAGTAAGATCGCTCCACTGCATTTTGTTCAGCAAAGCAACCTAGAAGCACATGCATGCATAGCCTCCCATGCTTGCAGGTTAATTGTAAACAGCATGTGGAAAAAAAAAAAAAAAACAATTAAAAAAGGTACTAATACAATTTTGAACTCCCTGAAGTAAAAGACATACCCACGAGTATTAAGAACAGTAAGAAAGCTCATCATTAGCAATTGCAAACTCATTTCCATCCTGTTGCATTCATTAGAGGAATACAAAATTGAACCTAGTGTTTACATGCTAGAATTACAATAGAAACTTGATTTCAAAGGTTACACATGGAGAGAAATTTATCAGCATAGCAACTTGCAAAACACTGTGCTGTACAGCATTGCTAAAGACATCAGTCTATGAAGACAATAAATGCGATGGCAAATCCTTTCAGACAGTTCAAAAGCATGGCTGGAGGTAATGCTGCTTCCTGTTGCTGAAAGGATTAACTGCACCATTATTTTTAGTAGGTTCTAACAACAAAAATTTATCCCAAGAAATCCCTAATCCCTCAAAAACTGAGGTGATCAGAACCACACATGTACCTTACAGCCCTCAGGGTTTTATTTCTTTGTACACTAAACATCAACTCCTTTGACAGCATCTACAGAAAATGTTTTAAAAAAATGTTTTTATGAAATACTTTTAATACCCAGTAATGCTAATATTTAAAAATACTTCACAGTGTTGTACTAATGTAACTTCATAAAACAAGCAACTTTAGTCAGCTAAAGCTCAAAGCCTTACATTATATTAAAATTGTCCAAAGTTTTCACGCACACAAATATCACTAACACTATAAATAATACCTAAGCCACTTTAGTGCAAAGTCTGTTTTTGCTTCCCCTGACAAATCCCTCTATATTCCTGCCAGCATATTAAAACATCATCCTTTACTAATCTAATTATTGATTTTCAAGGATTCATTTACAGTTGAAATCCTGAAAGAACTTTTGTTTCCCCCAGTTTGGACAAAAAGCGCCGACTTGTTTTGCCACGCATTTGGCTGCCTGTAGCACGCGACCCTCAGGACGCCTGAGGATGACCCACATATGCACAGCAAGACTTGTCCGAGTTCATCTTTAGGAGGGGCCGCTTGAATTTGTGTAACCTTTTAACCGAAGGACCCCCAGCAACGCCTGAGAAGCCTAGGCTTTGAATTCCAAAGCTCCTGTCCTCGTCTTACACGTTCACACAGAGAAAGCAGCCCAACGAGGAGCGCAGGCCGCCCTCCCTCGCCCCTGCCAGGATTTGGTGCCGTGGCTCAGGTGCCGCCCTCCAAACCTGCCCCTCTGTCGGAACCCCCATTCTAAATATAACCTAACCCAACGCACAGCCCCCCAGCGTTTCTCCAATCCTCACGGCACACACAGCCCCTGCGTACAGCCCCGTGCCCAGGGAGCAGCCCCACGCCACCCCCGCTCCGTGGCACCAGGCCGCACCCAGCTCCGTGGCACGAGGCCGCCCCTCGCGTTCCCAGGCCAAAACAAAGACGAGTACCAACTCGGTTTCTCAATGCCAGTAAGGGCAGGTTCACGAGCTGGAGGATCCGTTCTGACCGGACAGATTGCCCAAGCCCACCACAGGTTGTAAACAAAGAACTTGGGGCAGGACGCGAGAACAGAAGACTTAGGGTAACATTTTCACTGAGTGCCAAAGCCCAAGAGAAGCAGATGTTCCACGGGTGAGATCCGCAAACATTTCCTCGCGACAGCCACTACGTGCACAGAGAGCAGGCACAGGCTGTGCACGGGAATGGGGATAAAAACTGGAAGGCAACAGAAGTCAGTAACGAGCAGAGAACCATGAGTGTAGCTGTCTGTGTAACCGACATCTCACACACCTAGAAAACCCTGTGTCACAGGAAGGAACTGGGAAGCTGGCTATGCCCACCCAACTAAATCGGCCCCTTCTCTCTGGGCAGAACACGTCGGTCACCCAGCACGGCACGGGCCCGCCTCAGCTGCCCCCTCCTCCCCGACCGGGGCTGGAGCAGCCCAGGCCCGGCACTGGTGTGGACGGGATCCGAGCGCTGCGGGTGCGGGGAACCCAAGGCTTACACGAGCTGCCCCTGGAGCACAGCCCAGCAAGAAGGGTAACCTCCGTCTTTAACACGTGTGCCATACGGGATACACCCAGGTTAAATACTCCATTGTTCTAACCCAACTTACATCATACCACCAGCGCAGACACACTGCTGGCCCGCAGGCTTCTTTTGTTCATTTCCAACAGCTTTCAGTTTCTTTCTCTAAATATAACGGCACCTGTTTTTACATATACTAGATTTTAATTTAGAAGACCTTTCCTCTTCCAAAAGCATTTTACTGATATAATTTTAGTATTAAATCATCTGCCTTTGCTTATCTGCAGAAAACGTCTTTCCAAGTGGTAACCCTGCAACACCAAGGCAGTAAGGGAAATAACACGAAAATAAGGACCAGGTCAGCCAAAGTTTAGCAGGTGCTTCAAGTACCCAGAACTAAAGATGTGTTAGAACAACCATAAGATAAAACTTCCAAAATCTCTACCTCCTCATAGAGAATTATAATTACCTACAACAGATGAATAAGGTCACTAGAAAAATTTTAATTGGGCGTTTTGTTTGTAATGTCTAAAGGCAGGCTCCTATGCTCAATTATTAGTTCCTAAGAAAAATACTTCCTAAAGCACCAACCTGAATTAGGAGTAGATGCTTAATCAACTTCAAACCCTGATGTGGAATAAGAGCAGACTGAAAAGTTTCAGGCTTCCTGGCTCAGGAAGGTTCAATACTGCTGTTAGCATCCAGTAGCTGGTGATGCCACAAAACAAATACAAAAAACTACTCATCAATTTCGCACACTGAATATTTCCACCTGACCTTACATATATGCTTTGGAAGTGTCTTTTTCAGAACAGACAAGCTTCTTACAGGTAAAAGCTTTATGTGAAGGGGAAAGGGGCGCTGCCACAGAGATGCAGGGCAAGACTAAAATTTGGGAATTCTCATTCAAGTCTTTGCTCTATGAAAGACCCTTCATGCAACCTTGCACTACTCCTGAGATTCTCAGTGCCTCAGTACTTTACACCACTTTCTTCTTGTAGATTTATGACAAATATTCAAAATTGTGGCACTCAGACACTGAGTAACGTCAGAACTGCAACTAGGAGAAACAAATTTCTGAGTAATAAGCAGCTTAAAAAAACAAGTAAAAAATCCCTAACAGCAAATAATGACTGTAGAAACCAGTAATATTTAATATTAAAAACTAATGGTAGACAACAACAAAACTTTTGCTTCACACAAATTAAAAAATATTGTCACCTGATTCAAGATTACAAAATTAATACTTCACAGATCTTCTCCCAGCCTATTTGGAAAATGACAATACTATCACTGCCTCAACACCCAGTAAACTTTTTTTTTTTTTAATCAAGAGTACTAGATGAAGCAAATTAATCACACTGAGAAGTTGTGCGTATAGAAATCCTTTCCCATGATACTAAAAAAAATGCCACTGAATTCCGTCCTGTAAATTGAACCTTCTAGCAGCTTAATTTGAAAGTAAGGCAGATAACCCTAATAAGAAATAAATGTCGAGTCTGAGATGGAATTTCAAGATTAGTTCGTTTAACTATACTACAACATGCCATTTTTATGAAGACGGAATTTGATTTCTATGTTCTCTTCATCGTGGCACTCATATGTGCAATGCTCTTGATACCAATTTCTAAATCACTAGGCACACTCGAATACAAATAGAGCCAAGAAAGGATTAGCTTCATATGTACAACGATGAAAGCGATCCGACTGGAAAGTTAGCTGCCTAACAACTCATAGCACATATTGTGATGAAAAGGACTACAGTGCCTCACGTTAAGTCCATGGCAAAGGATGTTGAATGGAATGCCGAGCAAACAAGGTAATTCGTTTCAAAATTATTTCTTCCACAGCTGGCACAGTGAGCTAGATCCACCCCCGTGCAGTTTCACTGAAAACAACAGGCTCAAATGTTATGAATATTTAAACCATCTAATCACCTACTGAACTCAACCAACCTTAAATTAATTGACAGGGGAAATTAAAAAAAAAAAAGATAAATTAACACAGACAAAATTAGAAATACCTGAAACTAAACGAACGAGGCTACTGAGGCAACATTCCGAAGTGCCTCTGGACATACCGGACGGAACCTGACCACATCAGCTGGCTGCAGCTCTGCCCTTCACCTCTCAGACTTCAGGTTCTGATTTTCGCCTCTTATGGAAAACACCTGAGCCGATGAAGACTTTGAGATGTGTATGGCAACTGAAGAAAAGCCTAGCTGTTAGGAATATTGACTAGAACTTTAGCTGCAAAGCAACAACAGCTGCAAAAATGCATCTACATCCGTAACAACCACTGCACTGAGTACAGCTCTAGGCTTACAGCTGAAGTAGCAACTGCTTCAACTCGAGTTAAATCTCCATGCCATCGTTTAGAGCCCTTGATTTATTTTAAACTTCCCAACTTTCTCAAAAAGTAACATACAATACTCCTACATAAATCTTTTACTCATGTCACAAAAACTGAAATAAAAGCCACAATATTTGTAGTCCAGCTCCCACTTAAACCTGGAACTGCCATTTTTAGGGTTTTAGGCCCTAGCAGATTAGTTTCTTCTATTAAATTTAATCAAATGTTATTTTACTGCGGGATTGCATCACTTCAAAGACGTGGAAACGTTAGCTCAGGTGAAGAGTCAGAGGAAAGCTACTGAGGAGTCTACCTGAGATGCTGTTCCAAAAGATGCCACGCAGAAATGCTTTGATATTGGTGACTCAAGCCCTTACATTGCCCCCCCCATGCCCTAATACCTACAAAACACTAGGAACAATTAGCCAGCTGGTGTGCCGCGAGCTTATTACACCGTTTACAAGTGACTCACTACACCGTTATGCTCTGCTCCCCCACGGCTGTCTGGCATATTCAGGTGCCTCTAACCAGAAGTCAGACTGCAAGAACTGCAAGAACCACCTCTGCTACGTCTGTGGGAAGGCCACGGCGAACGCCCTCGCTCTAGACGCTGTCTTAATACAGAAGAGCACAAGTAACGTCGTGAAGGCATCAGGATTTAAACAGCCTTCATCCCTAAGATTTCAGATGAACGAAGGAGGAAGCTTATTCGGAGAGGTTTGGGCGATGGATGAAATACTCTGAATGCCGACCACAACGTGACTTAGACACGGTTTGTAGCAGCGGCTCTCAACCCAAACTCAGCAGCAGCAGCCGGGGTCTCCCCAGGAGCGGGACATGTGCTGTGCTTGCGGGGGGACTCGTGCATCAGCGCTTGCTGCTGAGCAGGACCAGGCATGCCGGGAGCGCCCTGGTGCCCTCCTCCAGGCACAGCGTGGAAGACCAGGGGCTGGAGCACGCAGCACATCAGAGCAGGGTATGTAGATGCTTGCGGGAGGGGCAGTGTAGACCACTTTAAAACAGATCATCTCAGTCAATGACAACAGTAGAGCTGAAACCAATTAACAAATACACAGAGTCTTCCCTTCGGCCAAAAGAATTACCCTGCTTCTAAAATATTCCTCTGAAATTTATTTTCCCTATTTTTTTTATTCCTTTCTCTGTATGGCTAACAGCGTCCACCAACAGCAACTCTAACACAAGAGCTCCAAGAATTCCCCCCGGTCACAGCAGTCGAGCACAGGGCGGGAGCACAACGCGGTGACCGCGGGCGGGCGGGCGCAGCACCAGCTGCAGAGCAGAGCTGTGCCTGCCAGGGACCCCCCGGGCCGCAGAGCCGGAGCTACAAAAGGTGATGCAGATGTAATCCATTACTACAGGAAAACGTGGTTCACAAACACTTTCCTATTCCAATATGGCATCAGTAAAGAGACAGAGATATTCTTTAGAAAAACCCATCAAGTGAGGGCCGCACTGCATTCGAAC
Organism: Anser brachyrhynchus; assembly: GCF_964034855.1. Classification (NCBI taxonomy): domain Eukaryota; kingdom Metazoa; phylum Chordata; class Aves; order Anseriformes; family Anatidae; genus Anser; species Anser brachyrhynchus. Next base: position 2,204,101 of record NC_137712.1, read on the forward strand.
AGCACTACAATACTCAGAAACACCTCACCTAAGCTAGCTTGGAAAAAGTCGTGGTCAATGAGACTTTGTTTCTCAGATACCGTACATTGTTTGACCAGTTAAATATGCGTTTGCCAACAGGATTTAGCTCCTGCTATATTCGAACCATCTTTAATCCCCTGCAGCCTAAAGAAAAATGTCTCTGATTTAGCTCTGTGCACTTATGAATAACTCAAATACTACAGTTAAATTTACAACATAGTTCCCTTAGCTGTTTAGAAGACAATTGTTTTCTTTCCTTTCCCCTTAAGTTCTAGTATGTAAAATATCAGAAGAATTTAGATTAAAAAAAAAGGGGGGGGGGGGAGATGTTATTTTTAAAGTTGTTCTTGAGAAAATTTCCACACAAAAATGTGGCATTTCTCCACTGTTTTGAGAATAATTTTCACATGTTGGCATCATCCTCGAGTGACTGCCACAACTCTGCTATCATAAAACGACAAGTATTTTCTCTTAGCTTATCAAAACACATTTTATTTAACTGCTAGATTTGGTCTGATCCAAGTTTTTCTTCCTACTTCACAACAAATAGGAGAATGCAGATGCCACGCTGATCGCACGCAGGCAGCCTACCAGAGGAAGGGGCACAGAAGCCGGATCGCTCCCCCTACGCGTACGACTGCCCAGACCAGGTTGCTGCACCCATGGCTCAGTAAGACTTTAAGTTCATGCTGAAATGTTCACATTGTTCACTACTGTTCTAGAAATCCTGTCTAGGTAGCACTGAAAAACAAATTGTTTGGCCCCTTCTCTTACGACGCTGGAAAATTGTGTCGATATACTTTGGCATATATTAAAAAATCCCTGTAATACACCATATACCGTGACATTTCCACTTCAGATCTATCATTTACATGTGAAGCACGAATCTCCAAAGAACCTAGTAGAGCTGTAAGAAAGACTACATTTTGCTGAAGCTCTCAGACACCCACTCCATTCAGTCACACCAGCTGGAGAGGTAACTGTCAAGATACAGCTTTATTCTTAAAAATGAACATGGAGGTGAAACTCCACGGCCGCCTCCACAGCAATAAATTTTTAAAAGTGAAATCACAATGATATGTGCTCCTGATTCTTCTATGTCAGCAGCATTTCTCAGAAACCTTTTTGCAAATCTGGACATCTTAAAATCATATTTAATTTTTTGCAATTTACAGAGTTGTCCCTGCACTTCCCAGTCAAGCCGATAGGTGTCTTAGACATGACATCCATTGGAAGATCTTTTGCTCCTAGAGGTAGAGGAGTCCTTAGCTACCCTCTGTCTAGCACAAGAGGCACAAATAGCCCCCGAGAGACGCTTAAGCCCCTTCTGAAAGACACTGTTGGAGAGACTGTAAATGACACAGTTGCAGAAACTGTTGCTAATGGCAAGCCAAGTGGTCAAGAAGGACGCAACGCGGTTACTATAGACATTGGAGCTCTCCAGCAGAAAATAGATGATGTAGGGCAGCCAGAGGATGTAGAAGACACTGGTGATACGGAAAAGAACCATGGCGTAGCGCTTGTCCGGGCAGGGCTGGGCCTCCCCAGTCTCCCCGTCCTGAGAGCTGAAGCGCACCCGCCTCTCGTTGATCTCCTTGGTGTGCTGCTGGCAGATGCGGAAGATGTTGAAGTACGTGAAGCAGACGGTGAAAGCAGCCGGGGCGTAGAGCATCACCACGATGAAGAGAGTGAAATAGGGATCGGTGTTCCAGGAATTGGCACACCACTGAAACACATCCCCGTGATATCCAGGCTTTCCCCAGTGGAAGGAGGGTAAGAAGACGAGGCAGGAGTACAGCCAGATTATCAGGATGCAGATCCGCAGTCTCCACGGAGTAACCAGCGTGTTGTAGGTCAGCGGCTTTGTGATGGCGATGTATCTGTCAATACTAATGCATGCCAAAGAGGCCATGGAGACGCTCTTCAGCACCGACACCACGTAACCGAAGATTTGGCAAACCAAGGACTCACTCAAAACAATGGGATAGTGCAGCAGAGACAAAGAAGGCACCAGACAGCTCACGCCCACCAGGAGGTCAGCATACGCCATGGTCTGTATGAAGTAACTGGTGGTGTGGTGGTTCAGCAGAGGTGCACAGTGAAAGACAAATATCACGATGATGTTGCCCGAAATAATCAGCACCATGAGGAACACGATAACGACCACTTCCAGGAGGCAAAAATTGATGGTCTCCAGATAGCTAATGGCCAGGAGGCAGAAGGGCCGGCCACTCTGGTTGCCGACCAAGGAGGAGTTCATCTTGAGCACTGCAGTGGTCTCCTCACTTCATGCTCCTGCCTGCTGCCTGCAGCCACTCCAGGCAGCCGCTGTCATTGCGGCTGGTGCCGTGTGTGCAGCAATGTCAAAACCGGAGCTCCAGTCCCCGGGGCTGCTCCAGATGCCGCCGCGCATTGTCTGCAGCACAATCCCCCTCGGAAGCCGGCTCCCCGCCGCTGCCGGCGCACCGGGACCCGGCGGCGGGCATGGCAGCAACTTCGTGCAGCCGCACCGGGGGGGCTCTGCCGGCCCCGGGGGGCTGCTGCCGGCCCGGGGTTGGGGGGGGGGGGAGGGCTGCGGGGCCGGGGGGCAGCAGGAGGGACGTTCCCCGGGCCCGGGCGGGACTCCTCCCGCAGCTGACAGAAGAGAAGGGGAAAGCGTTTTACAGCATCATCCCCGCCCTGCTCCCCCGGCCCCCCCCCCGGGCGCCCCCCGCCGGCCGCCCCAGCCCCCCCCCCGGTGCTCCCGTTCCCGGGATGCGCGGCGGGGCGGGGGTCCCGGCCCCTCTCCCTCCTGGCTCCATCTTGCCCGCCGCTTTGTTCCCGGCTCCCCCCGCCGCCGCCCGCCGCCCCGGCCCCCTCCCCCGACCCCCACCCCCACCCCGCTCCCCCCCCCCTCCGCCGCCGCCCCCCGCCCCTCACCTGCCGCCGCCACCCAGCCCCGGCGCGGCCCCGGCCGAGCGCGGCGGCGGAGCTCGGGCCCGGCACTGCGGAGCCGGGAGGGAGGGGAGGGGACGGGAGGGAGGGAGAGGAGAGGAGGGGAGGGCGGCAGGAAGGGGAGGGCGGCGGCCAGGAGCGCGCCGAGGGCGCGGCGCCGCCGGCGGGGACCCGGCAGCCCCCCCCCCCCCCCCCCCCGGGAACCCCCCCGGTCCCCTCCCGCACACGGAGCGGCCTCGCCCTGCGCGCCCCCGCGGCTGCGAGACGGGCGGACGGACGGACGGATTGATGGATGGATGGACGGATGGAGGGATGGACGGATGGATGGATGGACGGACGGACAGACGGACGGACGGACACCTGCCCTGCTCCGCGCCCCCCCCTCGCTGCGTGCCGGGTGCGAGCAGCCCGAGCCCGGGCGTGAAATGAGCGCCCAGGGCTCCGTTGAGGCTCTTCCCCGGGGAACAAACGCTCATTCGGGGGGAGAAAGGAAACCCACCCTGGGTCTTCCTGCCTGCCGCGGCCCGCGTTGCTCAGGAGACACCTGAATGCGAGGACACGAGAGCCCGGCGGTGCGTCTCACCAGCTCGGGGGGGCTCCTGCACCCTCACAGCCACACGCCCGGCTCTCCGACCGCTGGCGGTGCCCGAGAAAACCCAAACCGACCGCTGACGGTGCCCAAAGCAGCTGCACAAACTGGAAAACCTGAGGGCATTCCCGTGGGCAAGCGTGCAAGGGATTCACAGCAGCCCTTACACGTGAATTCGCACCACAGACTAACGCGTCACGCACAGGTAAGCAGAGAAACCTCTTCTGCGCACACCGGCATAGGTGTCACAACAGGATACGGGCACCTTGTCTGCAAAACCAGGGGAAAACACCCAAGAGCCCTCTGCTCGCTCAACGTGCTGGAAAACACATCCCTGCAAGATGCCGAAGCTCACTTTGCAACACCGGACCGACTGCTCCACAGCCACGACGCGGGCAGGCCGTCCCTACGGGAACTGGGCTTTGAGCCCATCAGCCAGCAAGGGACTGGAACGAGGCTCTTCAACAACTGAAGTCCTTTCACCAAAAACGCAAGCACACAGCTGTTGTGTGCCAGTGCAAGTCCACACACCAAATTCCATCGGTACCAACAAGCCCAAGGTTTTGGCTAACGCAAGCCAAGTGTTTGTCGCACTGTGGGATTTCTAACGGGAAAGGAATTCGCCAAAGGGATGAGTCTCAGGGCAATCACACTGCTGCACTTGGGATTTCAGTTGACCTGTAGGCAGAAAAACCATTCTACAATGTATTTGCACTGGCCAAAAACCTTGGTTGGACAACACCGTGACTTGGCAAATCTATAGGCAGTCTCCTGCAAAACTCTGAAAACCAAAATCGCATTTTTGCACCTTATTCCACCCCCCAGCCCCCAAAGATCACTTCACTGTTGTCCTTCATTTCTGTTATAATTTATGGCATTTCTACTCATGGAAAGTTAAGTACTAGAACTGTAGCTAGGAAACATAAACTTTGAATTAAATTTAGGCAAGTGTATTGTGGTTGTACAAAAAACAAGCTCTGATTGAATTACTGCTGGAGAAATGATCTCCTATCTTTCCAAAGCAGGGAATGATTTACATACCAATTGATTCACATAGTATTTCTGGATCCTTAGGCATGAATAGGCACATTATAAACATCTTTAGTAAAACAGCACACATTGAACCTTAAATATATCTCAGATATAAAAGTAAGGTGGTATTGGAAATCCTGAGACTGCCCAAAACAACATCTGCTTGCTCAAATTTCAAAACAAAAGATGTCCCACCAAATCAAAAAGTCTTCACTGTTTTATTTTTATTACTATTTTATTAAGTCCAAGCTTAACTCCTTTATAGCTGACAGGTATTTCTATGTCAGAGTTTTCTCCCTTTAATTGACAGCCTATTGGTTCTTCAACAGTGACAGCTCTGCCCAGAGTCCAAGCCAACTGCTCCATGACGTTACAACGAGAGCTCCTGGGAGACCTACTGCTTCTAAAAGATAATTAAACTTTTATCACCACGTGATCAAAACTAATCAAAGGGAGCTACAAGTTCAGGCACACCAACACCAAGACTGTCATACTTCTATTACGCCGCGATTCACAGATGTACATTAAGTTTAATTTCGACGGATCACACACAGTTGTGGCTCTCTGTACGCCTGAAAACTCAATGGATACTTCTGAATTTAAATGAATATATGGAAACCTGACTGTGATACACGTGGAAAATAAATGTTAGTCACCCACAGCTAAAGTACTGTTACATTTTATGCCACTGGTAAAGCAACAAATTCAGTCAAATAATGGTAGTGACACATCAACCTATTTCTTCCTTAAAAATTCGTATCATTTGCTCCAAGACTCGGTGCGTTTGGTAGAACTTCCATGTACTATAATCCTCTGCTCATGGAGACAAAATAGGGGGAAGATGAGAAAGGGAATAGCGAGAGTCCCGCTCTAAGAAAAATTGGAATAAACTCATCTCTAGCTAGGCCTTGATTTTCTATCACAAATGTTATTGCAGGGTAACATCCCAGGATACTCATTCTGCCACTGTTTTATTATTATTATTGTTTAAATTTGTGCCACCAGATGTCCCTCTCATGTTGGATTTTTCTTAATGTAGTGCATTTATCTGGTTCAACAGTTCATTGTTTCTTTTTTTTTTTTTTAATTATTTTAATCTTTCAACCTTATTTCCTCCCACACAGACCTATATCCAAAAGCTTTTAGTTTCTCCTCAATATTGTAAATGTCAGGTTTTTAAAATTTTGGTATTATGGAGTACTTATCCACTAAAAGACCTCCACTGATCTGAGAGATTCAATAGCTGTATTAATCCTCTTTAAAAACATTGTCTGAAAAGTAGGTGATGCCTATTTTGCTTTGTAACACGATTTATTTATTTTTTTAACTTGTATGGTAGTTTTACAAGTCTTCCATTCAGCACCACTCCCCATCCATCTATGACTGTCAAAAACACAAAGTATTTTTCCTTCAGGTACCCGTTAACACCTGGAGCAAGTCCCCATCTCTCCCCTCCTACTGTTCAATGGCTGAAAGCCTAAAGATTAACAGCCATAACCACGACTGCCAAAGTCCTATCAGGAACAGATGCCTCTCAAAGGATTGTCTAGATCATTTTACCTAGAGTTTCCTTTCTGTCCCCAGTAGGGACATGACCTTAATTCATTGGGCTGGCTTTCATCCACACTCCCCATCACGAGCATGGCAATCTGGAGTTGCTAAAAGCTTTGTTATTGCACACAGATGGTGTGCAAATTCTCAAAAGTAATTTGAAATACCACAGTGGTGCAACACTTCTGCAATAACGAAAGCACAGAGTACAAACCCAACTAGTGCATATCAAAGAAACGTGGAACAAATAATTAATACACGTTGTCACCACGACCAGAACGCGGCACTGCACCTTGAGGCCTGGTTTCAACGCTGGCTTTTATGCACAAGTCAGATTCAAGAAGAGAACTAGATACAGCCTTCACTGGTGAAACCCATTGCAAGACACTTCTCTTTTCATCATTCAGTAGTCACACTTCAGTAGTAAACAAGAAATTATTCTTGCAGCAATTAATTTGCAAAAGAAAGCTAAAAACAGTTCTCCAAGCACCAGAGGCCAGAATTCCATTGGAAAGCATCAAACATCAAAAGAAATACTGGGGAGCCTGCATCCAACACCCTGCTCACAAGAAAAAGGAAAAAAAAAATCACTGAAAGAGACCAGAAGCTTTTGAAGCAGCTGTCAACACAGATCCTTATTAATTTGGGACTGTTCTGCCACATGGGGTCGTGAAAAGCATGGCAGAAATCAAATGCAGCTACAGAAATAGAGGTCAACATTAAGAGAGCAGGGGCACGGGATTAGGAGTGCTCAGACTGGCTTACTGCACCTCCTACCTGCACTGAAGAGCAAAGGTTTTGCATCAAGTCATGCTTCAACTCTGCGCCACAGCAGTTATTTCCTTACAGAACATTTTCAGTGGACATTAACAGAAATAAGTGCACTCCTGCCAGAGCAGGATTAGCGTTAGTGACATGCAAAACATGACGGAGCGTTACGAGGCCAGCGACACAATAGATTAGAAAAGACCCTTGCCTTCACATGACTCATGACTTTCTTTTTTGGACATTCTCTCTTGTGCATTGGTGCATTTTGACTACAACTGAGCTGTTATTTTCAGAGCTGTTATTTTCAGAGCTGTAAGAATAACCAGTCACATCAGAACTCCAAAATTATCAAATAATCTATGAAAGGCATGAAAACAAAAAAAAAACAAGGCCAAGATGCTATTCAGCATTATTATACTGTTGGCGTACACTATATACGATGGGTCTGCAAGCATCATCTTCCCAGGTCCTGAACTCATGTCCTCAACAGTATACGACAGAAATCATATGACTGCAGCAGAGTCTGAAAATAGACATTCAGTGCTTGTTTTCTTTAATTCCTTAATTAGTTTATATGCTGAACGACCACTGCAAGTATAGCCAGTTCTTTTGCTGATCAGTTCATTTGCTCTCCCTTGCACTTGGACTCTAGAGATGCTTCCAACGCATTAGATCCAGGTTATTTCCTTTGTGTCTGCTAAATGTGAGTGAGTGGAAAGGTTTCACAGATTTAAAAACCGTTACACAATTCCTTTTTAGATCACACAGATAGCACCAGTATGTGTCATCAACTGTGCTACAGAGATCACCTCTCTGATACCAAAATACTGAAACAGGAACAAGTGACATGGTCACCTGCTCAACAGGCAATTAAAACAACACAGCAAGAGTAACTCTGGTATGCTCCTTGCAAGAGCACTCAACCTCCGTAATATTTGTATGATTTATGTACCACAGATACAAGTTACAGTTCTACTATGCAGGTACCAATATTAAGGAATTCACATCAAGTTTCTCCTACGTTCAGTAAGCGTGTGTGAGTATTTATGGCAGAACATTTTTAGCTAATCTAACATGATTCATTTGAATCATGTAGGATCCTTCCTACAGGATGCCAGCAGAAACCAAGTTTAAATTCAGAAGCCCTCTTACCCTCAGAATAAGATCTTTAATTGCTCCCCATGAATCTGTGCCATCAGAACATAAATATACAGAGACTGATTCAGTTGTTTTGCTTTTTTAGCTGGTGAACAATTAGTTTGTTATTTTAATACTAAGCCTGCATCATTAACAATGTCTAATATAGTCCTTCTAGACATGAACATTTGATGAAAGTAGTAAAATACAGCTTATCTATAAAGATAATGATCAAATCCAAATCAGCGTATTGGGAGGGAAGAGAGATTTCATTTTGTGACACATTTGTTACTCTAGAACTCTGAGAAACACTGAATGATGTCTGTATCTGTTTTTTTTTCTTTTCCTGTATTATTGAGGTCAGCATTCAAGATAAGAAGTTAAAAAACCGCTGCTAATGCAAAATGTCCAAAGTGCTCTGCTTTTTCTATCTAAAAAAAAAAAACACAAAAACCAAACCAAACAAACAAAAAACCACCCTGCAATTTCAACTAGCACTGGATTTTTAACATAAACATTAAGACAACGGAACAAAATTCAGCCTTCTTTCAGGAAATCCAAACAAGCAAAGGAAATGAGCTTCCTGAATCTGTCAGTTACGAACGCAATTAATAGAATATTAATTTCTGACAAAGTAATTCAGAACCAATCCAAGTGTAACAGAAGCAGAACTATGAAATGAAAGTGTTCTACAAATACTGTAACAACTAATTTTTCTTGTTATTTTTGTTGTTGTCGGGAGGATTGAATTATCCTCACTAGTTCACATATATTCAGATATACTCATGAGCCTTTAAACAAGACGTTACATACTTGGAATTCTCTGTATTTCCATTCATTAACTTATGGGGGTGGGGAGGAAGATGGAAAATAAAATAGCACTCTACCTTTGTGATGAGAATTCGGTACTTCTCCACCAGGTGATCGTTGTTATGACACCCTGCCAGCAGCTGCCACACTTCTCCTCTCAGGGCCTCAGGGACACCACTTCTCACGAGCGCTGACAATGTCTTTGGCCTGACGCTCAGATTGAGGTGCCTGGGTGTAGAGGAAGCCTTTGTTACTATTATCCAAGTACATATAAATGAGCACATGAACAACAACTGAGGTGCAACACCTGACATGACAAATGACAGGAAGCTCAAGATACTCCACATATTGTCAAGAGTAAGTGAAATTCTTCTGAAGAGTGAAAAGTTATTAAAAAAAAAGATTTAGAGAAGCACTCTGCAAACTCTTTCTTTGATTCCTATTAAATTTAAATACAATATAAGCATAAGCTATAAAACACTCAAGAAAACAGAAGTCCACAGCAAAAACTACAACTGGAGGACAGTACCACATTGTGTAAATCCCAAGTGCAAACTGCACGAACAACAGAAAGAGCTTGCAGAAGCACGTACTGCGCTCTGGTCCTTCTATGCCAGAGTAGGCAGGTGACCAGCTAACCTGTTTTGGTAGCAGAGCTATCAAAACATCTTGCAGGGCTTTCTAACTGCATCCATACATTTGAACAGCTTTCACTGTTACACAAGCTAGTCCCATCTAAACATTTTTTTTGAGTGAAACTGGTTGACAGCCCATAAATTACAGCACTGCAAGTTGTAAAAACTAAACTTAATTTATGCAGTTACAGAAAGTGAAGCCGAACAGTCCATTTGTGGCTCAAACATTAAAATCCCAAAAAACAGAGTCCTTCAATCAATCATATTTTTTTCTACAGTTACTGAAAGAAAACTTCTTAGTAAAATGATTAAGAGGACTGATAGACAAACCAGGCAAAAACTGAACTTGTCAACATTGACTGCATTCTATTAATAAACTCGTGCTTAACAATCTTTATTAACAGTCTAACATACGTGGATGATAATTTTACACGTGCTGGGAATCCTTGTTGCCTTCCTCCCGTCTACAGTGTTCCCACACAATAACCTGGAGCCCAGCCATCCTGGACACTTAAATCAGCTCGTACCATAAAGTCCACCTTCACTTTGTTTTCTCTAAACAAAACCAACTATAATCAAGATAATATTTCTATAATAGTTACACTCATATTTATATACATTTATATTTACATACTTATATTTCCTATTTATATGAATATTTATATCAAATACTCACTATACAAAATACTCAAATCACAGAACAGTTTGCAAAGGCCTATTAAATGAAAGATTTACCTTAATCTTAGACCAAAATAAGTACAACAGTAGCTCTAATGAATACAGCCATGAGCTATAAGGCTGTGATCACACACTACTAGATTTTTCCAAACTATTTTGAGATAAAAAACCTGACTCACCAGTTATAAAACAAGCCAGATATTAAGAAATCACAAAATACCAACACATTTAATTGCTATACAAATCGAATGATAGGATTCTAAAAACCTAGCATGAAACTACCTGAACTCTGATTTTTATGATTTTCAATCCTCTTATGTTAAAAGCTCAAGGATCATTACTTCCAAATGCTTATTGTTGGTTAAGAAGGAAAGCCCTTTAACACATATTAAAGCTGTTGTTGCCAGCATTAGCAAAGAAGCACTTCATATCCTCTTAAAGCTGCCAAAACATTTTCAATGGGAGTCAGGTGGCTTAATTATCTTTCAGCCCTTGGAAGAATTACAGAAAATGCAAGTTGAAAGAAACTTTCCCATAGCAGCAGATGCATAGAGCTCATCTGTTAACGATGTTCTTACAAGTCTAAGAAAGGGAAGAAAAAGGGATCATGTATCTTTTTAGCACAGCCTTCCCCTTCTTACAAAGGTGTCCATATCAGACGTGCCCTTTCCTATCAAATTAGTGCAACACAGTAGTGCAAAACCAAATGGTAGCAAAAGCACTTACTTAAATAAGCACTAAGCAATAGCAAAAATAAGAAATAATACCACGTTGTGATAACCTTAAATTAAAGGCTGATGTGACCTCTTAGCCTGGTCATTTTCCCTCATTTAAAGTGCATGACTTCATTTAATCTCTGCTCTCCTACTCCTTAGATCTAACACTCTGTTAAGACCTTTGGTTGCTGTACACTCCTTGTCCTGCTCTTCAATAACATTAGGAAGCAGAAGGCAACAACTAAAGCAAGAGCTGAAATGTAGCACACTGGAGCTCAATCCAATGTTGTGCTTGTTGTCCTGTTTTGCCAAAAAAAAAAAAAAATTTCAGTAATTAGCATCACTTTCTTAAAACTGCTCAGGCTACTTCAAGGCGACTAAAAGATCCTTCACGAAGGGAAGGCAGGTGTTGCATTAGCAACTTGACTGTTGAGAAACGTGCTTCTTGTAAACTGGCATTTTGGAGGAAAAAATAGAAGAACTTATATACTTCCTTCTTGGCAGGCTCTGGAGCCATCTCACTTCAGAGAAGGGAGGAAAAGCATCTTCTGTCCAAGTACAAATCTCCTGTACTCTTAAGCTGCAGTTACTAGGATATGACAGCTGCAGGAAAAATGGCTGTGAACTACATCAGAATTACAGACAGGAATGGAAGTGATCTATGCAAAATAAAGACAAAAGAGCTGCATTTTCTTTATATTATTAGTTTAGATTCTTCTTCCAAAGAGTTTTAGTCAAGCTTACATATAAGTAACACACTTATTTTAAGAGATACAAGAAGCTAAAGAAGCAGCATAAGTGAATTTCTGTGCTGTATTTAAACATGCACTCAAAATGAAAATACTTGAAACACTCTGAAGAAATCAGAAAACACAAAGCCAGAGAATATGGAGTGTTCTGGGGATAAAAGAGGACTAAATCCATAGTCATCTTAACTGGCTTCTGGAAATACGAAAAAATCCAGGCAGAAGGAGCAAACAGGCTGAGAATATTCAGAATTTTAATTTTCAGAATGCGATTTTGCAACTTACCATTTGGACAGCAGCTCTCCCCACGTCTCAAGAATTTTTTCTGCACACTCTTTGGAAACATCTCCAGAACCACTCAAGAGAGGTTCATCGTTGTCTGCCAGCAGAATAAAGGAGATGCTATGAGATCAAGAACCATAACGCTACCTCTGCAGGTATAAATATTGCTCTCCTAAGAATTCCTCGTTTGTGGATGCGCTGCTTGTGCACTCAGCCCAGAAAAGCCAGAAGTCTTTTCAAAGGAGCACAGATGTGATAAAACACAGAAGGCAAGCTTTAACGTGAAATTCTGGTTAAAAAAATAAGGTAAAAAAATTACCACAAGGGTGTCCAAACACCTGGACACAAGGACCCAGAGAGGCTGTGGAAACTCCATCATTGGAGGCTGTCAAAATACAACAGGACAGCCCTAAACAACCTAACTAGCTGGATTCACACTGAGGCAGGACTAGAGACCTCCACAGGTCCTCTCCCATACAAGTACTTCTATTATTCTATCCCAGACTTTTGGACGATTACAAAAATTGTCCAAGAGCACAACTCTCTGTATATATATATATATAAATAAAAAACACAAACTAAAATAATAAAAAAACTAAAAAGACAATAAAAGCAATATGGTTCCACTGACCAGCTGCAGGCTCAGCCCCGTTGTTGCAGATCCATGACAGTCCACAAGCTGTTTTAACTGTTTTGTAGTTTTACTTTGAAACCTGGTACTTTTTGATAACATCCCTGACTTAAAGTAAACAGCCTTTTGAACCAAACATTTTCAATTGGGGGTGGGGGGTGTACAGATTAGCATAATCGCAGTAATTCTTTTCTTTTTGAAACCAATATTAAACTGATGTACTCCCAGATATTTTAAAATGCTAATAGCAGGTATCACACACAAAAACTACATTTCATCAATAGAGTAGTCAATATTGGTTTTGTGTTATTCAGGAAATAGCATAGATTTAGTAAAAAAGACTGTATCTCAGCTGACACCTGAAATTGTCAGCAAACTCTTGCAATACTGCAACTTCTGTCTTCTGCAAACAAAATACCTATGTTCCTGGTCTTGAAAAGAATGCCACTGTGGTAACACACAGAGGTTGGAGAATCCTTATGAATAATACTTTGCAAAAGGAGTTAAATTTCAAACCTTTTTTTATTTTTTTAATAAAGGGAAGGTAAAGCACAGAAATGAAACAATTCACCTAAGGTCACACAGAAGGTCAGCAGAAAAAGCAAAAAAGCAGAAAGTCATCTGCACTTCAGCTCAAAGCTGTAAAGCCAGATGTTTATATACTCAGAACTAGTCCATATTTTGGCTTAAGAGAATAAAAAAATAAATAAAGAAGCCAGAAAGATATATTGAAAATGCATTAAGGTTCAGACTAGGCAGCTCCTGATAGAGTTTTATGTATTACAGATGTCTGTATTTTTCTCTCCACTAAAAATGCTGCTTGCTTACATTTCTAAATATCAGCTTCTCATTTTCACTCTCAAATCTTTTCACAGCTGCTCAGGGAGGGGCAGAAGCTACATGATAATCCCAAATTTTTAGCAGCTTCTTTTCACATTGTTCCAAATATATCACACACGAGGCTTCGTGAGGCCTGTGCTGAGCAAAGCACAGACAGCACAGAAGCGGCAGACAGGGGAGAGGCCGATCCAGGAATGCAGGGGTACTGGTTACTGAATACTCACAGCATTAAAGCAAGATTTAAACAAGAAAAACAAAACAAACAAACAAACAACAACAAACTATCAGCAGGACAGAGTCTGACTGGAAAGTATTCAACAAGTTTCATAGCTATTACTTAAAAGCTACCCTTTCTTTTGAAGTATACAAAGTACGCAATCCACTTCTTACCTTCCTCTTCATCATCCTCTGGAGGAGAAGGAATCATCGAGCCCTGCGACCCAGACTGGGGCAGGCGAAGAGAAGGGCTTGCTGTAGTTTTTCTTCTCTCCCTCTCTGATTCACTTTCTAGACACACAACTTCATACAGCGTGTCCGAGTTATTCTTTCTGTCCTTTTGCTTTATCTAGGAAAAAAGAAGTTTCCTTTTACCAAGAAAAGGTATACAAATCTCCATATTACTTCATAAGGCTCTACCTCCTCTTTTTAGAATAGGAGAGCTGAGACAGAAACAATTTTCATCACATTCTGCAGTGAAAAACGTTCAATCTGTGCAGCACCCTCAATGCATCATGCCAGCCTGTAAATGTTCCCATCCCTAACGTTGTGTAACAAACCCTAAGCATGCTTTCATACCTTTCAAATGCAGTCTAATTTCTCTTTTCTAACTTTCTGGGCATACTGGCAGGAGCAAAGGGAGAATTCTAATAAGAATTGTTCACATTTAGTTTCCCAACGTGACGATGTCCTTAGCAATGCCTCCAAGTCAGCTATCTGTGCATATGTATTGCTGTGGACAATACAGGCACACAAACTGGTGGGTCCCCAGGTTTATTACACGGACCTGTTTCATCCTTAATTTTCAATGTTTCACACCTTCCTTTCTTTTGAAATGAAGGTCTTTCTCTGTGAAATTGTTTCAGATTTTTGATGCAGTCCAAGAATTTTATTTTTTTTTTGTCATAAAGTAATAAAACGGAAAATAGAAAAGGAAAGGTGAAGAAAAGAGGAAGATAAGATTTATAATCATTAAGCTCCCTGTGCTCAATTTTATCCCTTGTAGTACTTAAAATGAAGAGAAACGCATCAAAACTAAACAGGACTAAATCACTAAATGTACTCTGAGAAAATAAAATCCCTCTGCTTTCACCATTTCCGAATAAAGAAACACTGCCAAAGTAAGATAAGCCAATTCTACACAGCTGTATTTTAATAGGCTAATCATGACTCCATAGAAACAGGTTTCCCTTCCAGGCTTATCAGGCAGTACATTCTATATTTGTTGCTTCCACTATGAATTTTGATAATCTTCCATTAGTAAACACTGGAAGTTGGACAGCCTGACAGTGCCTGTGGAAAAAAGAGAATCAGCTAAGATAAGTCACAATGCCTGTGAATTTGGTGAGACAAAAGATACAGAATTAGCTAAGTAAGATAAACTTCCTTTAAACTACCAATCCGAGAAGGTGTCTGCTGGAGGTAGTAAATTATTTATAGTTCAGCAGCCTTATCAGCTCAACATCTCCATGCTACACCTCACAAACGTTCCAAGTAAAAAGACTGATCTCAATCACAAAGATTTTTTCCACCTTACGTTTTGAAGGAAATTTTGAAGGAAAGTTTCCAAAATATTTATTCATATTTTACATAAAAGATAGGACATACCCAAAAAACGAATCCTTAGCAAACCTCATCTTTGTTACTACCAAGAAATAATGCCACTATGTGCTAGCACTGTAAGACAAGTGCACACACAGATGAAAAAAAGCTCACAAAAGCATCTTATTTCATTCAAAACGTCTTTAAAAAAAAAAGAATACTTATCAAGAAATCAGATGGACTCCAACCTTGCTTTTTCGAGATTCACTCAGAATTATTAAACCTTGAGAGAGTACATACACCCACACAGATGTTTGCTTCTATCTTTCAATTCCTTTAAACAGGACTTTCAGTTCAGAACAGTGATTTCTAAAGCAGGAGAACTTCAAGTACATCATCTCCTTAGTAATGTGGACCTTCAACTTTCCAGACTTATTTTGAGACTAAGTTATTGCCTTGTATTGTTATTATGAATATTATAGACAGAAATATCCTTTCCTTTTTAGTAGATACGGTTAAAAAAAAAAGTTGGAAGAAACAGTAAAAATTTTTAACAAGTTCTAGGGATTTTTTGTGGTTGCTTAGATTTTTTTTTTCCCCCAGGGGAAACTTGGGGTATGTGTGAAATCTCTGCTCTCAACCATGTACAAGTGGGAAAAGAGACTTTCACATATGTCTTTTTCCCCCCTAATTTCAGGTGGATGTTTGCTCATAAAAAGAAAAGTTTAGTTTGTATGATAAAATAATTTTAGTGTCATATCAGATAGCATGTCACCAGGATTATGTTAAAAGCTTTTTCTCCCCCATTAACCCTTTATTTTACATGTTTGCCCTATGTAACCCAAACACAATCAACTCTTGGCACAGCATTGGACTGCAGATAAATCCTCTGTTCCTTTTATTTTTGAGGTTTTGCTGGAAAATCCATAAGCCTATGTATAACTTCACAGCCTCATCAAAGCTGTCAAAATTTGCTTTGAAATGAAGACACCCAGCTCTTTATGGGAAGTTTAGATAACCAGCAACAATTAGTGTGATGATTTTAGCTTTTCTAAAAAACGAAGACCATTTATTACATCTCTATTTCAGGAGAAAAATGCTGAAATATAAACATTATATTAGCAAGGGTTTTACCAATCCCAGGGAGAAACAACCGTAGTGAAATTTTGATCTGCTAACAGGCACCAGTAAATACAATTCTTTATCTTCAATGCATTTGCATTTATTCAGCATTACACCGTAAGTTTACCTCTCAAGTTCCCAAACAATCTAATTGACTGCACCACAATTAACCTTGAAAATCAACCCAGCAAAATCCCAAATTAACTGTAGATTATTGTTTTTCAAAGTGTTACCTGTTTCAATTTTAGGAAAAAATTTTCAGTCGAGCTACGTTTGCTGAAGGGCCAGAACAATCTCTCGTTAGGTGAGCAAACTCTGACTTTAGTCTCCAGAATGAATCGAACAGGTTCCTGAACCTCAGTTATCACCAAATCCACAGCTGTAGTCATGAAAAGTACTTTATCTAGAGAGAAGAACCAAAGCATTAGTATTAAGAGAAATATTTCAAACAAAGTACTCTGTAATCTCTTTCCTAGTAACATGAAAGTACAGAGTAAACTTTTTTTTCAGAATTCTATTTTTTTTGCGTAGATTAACATCTTCAAAACCCAGAAGTTTCAAAGAAGATGGAACAGGAAAATACAGTGACTGCACACTACTCATTAGGGAGTAAGTATACTTAAGTCTTCAAGCCAAGAAAATGATCTTGTTAAAGAGAACAAATATTTTTGGTTTTCAAATCCCACTGAAATGTATCGGAAGTTTGTGGGTATCAAGGTTTTGATTTGTATATTAATGCCACAGCGCAGATTTCTTGCCACCTAGCCTAATTACATTTTATCTGTTTTTGAAAATAAGTTACTTAAGTCCCACCGTACTAAACAGTGTTTAAGACCACTTCAGCTGCGCGATTTAGTACATTGGCTATATAATATGATGCTCCAAAAGGAGGCAACTGGACCCAGAGACTTATGAGATCTCTTCCGGTGCTAAATAATACATGATGTCCTTTAGGTAGGATGGCATCTCATCGAGCAGCAGACTGTACCCAGCTGTACCAACCAGCTGACTTTTATGACTCTGCTCAGTCAATTCCCAAGAACTTCCCCAACCATCGGTACCTACCTGTGACAGGATTAAAAAGATGATCAGTCAGCTGACATCTTAACAACAATGACAGATCTGTTTCAGATCTCTTCTTGGGGTACAGTTGTTCTTACAAGGGATTATTGCTAAACACAGGACTTTTCTTCTAGCCTTCTATTTTGTTTCTGAGAGTATATTACACAATATGAAGAAAGTTTTTTTTTGCAGGATTCATCTTAAAAGAAAGGAGAATTGAGCCAATGCTCCCTAGATAAGTCATCTGCCCTAACTAGGAATAAAATCTGGCAAGGTTCATACCTTTTGGTGTTTCTTCATTTACAAACTGGAAGTGTGGAGATTTTTGATTCCAGCTCCCAGTGATCACGTATGATTTCCCATCAGAACTTTTACCCATGGACTCCTGTAAACAAGGAATTTTATGCAACTTTATTTAAGTCACAAGAACCTCTACATTACAAGAGTCTCAGCTGCATAAAACAGCTCCTGCACTAGCTAGAGAAGGGCAAGCATGTGTAGTCCATTTTACGTAGTCCTGTAACAGAGATCATCTCTGAAGGTAAGAGCAGAGTTCCCATAGAGTCTTTGCTCCTTTGCTGAAGACACAAAAAGGCCAACTACTGATAACTGTTCTGTGTGTGTGTAGTACGAACATCTGTCTAGTGACACCTGAAGATCAATAGCTCATTTTGGAGGTGGCTATTTGACAGCAACTTTAAGCTCACCAAGCTGTAGGTGCAAGTACACCAGTTCCCCAAGCTTCACAGGTTTTGCTCTTTCTTTTTTTATTTTTCCCCTGTTGCTGCTGTTGCTTGGGGAAAAAAAATCAAAAACAAATAAAAGCTTTTCAAACTTCTTTTAAAGTTCTTTTTCTGGAAAATCCAAGGCAATCCAGTTATTCTGGCCTCATTTTGCATCATGAGTCTCTGAATGACAGCTGCCTGACTGGCAAAGCATTTAAACACATAAAGCTTTAATCACGCACTTAAGGAATGTAGTTCATTGCTTTTAAAAGAACAAAATAAACCAGAACACTGTCCTACAAGCTACTGAACTTGTAAACTTGGCAGATGTTTCACATCAACATCCCTCTACTTCGCTATCATGTTTTAATAAACTAGCTGTGTTTTATTTTATCCTAAATAGCTATTTTATAAAAGTAAATTTTACTCTAAAACATCTTGAGATCCAGCTTCATTCAGCAAACAAAACATGTTGCTCAGCTATTAGGAACCGAGTCAGTATTTTATCTTTAGTGTTCAGTGTATCTGTCTTCCTATCAACCTTATTTTCTGAGCAACTCAAAGCCTGGTAAAAAGTAAAATCATTCATGAAGTATGGGATCATTTTGGGTGGTCACTACTGCAATAAGTATGTACTTCATAAACACTAACCAAGTTTGTTTTTACAACACACTAGTGAAGTCAGACAATTTCTAACATCATTTTATAGATGAAAAAGTGAGTTGTAATAACAAAGCACCCACTAATTCTCAGAGTTATAAGTGAAGCTCTCAGGCCTTGATTTTTACAGCAGTAAGTATGCTGTAAAACTTTATAAGTTCAAGGCACAACTCTTCAATATTCAGTACTTCCAAAATAAAATGTATCATGGAATGGCTCAGTTGGAAGGGACCTTAAAGATCATCTAAATCCCCCCCCCCGGGGGGATGCTTGCATGTTTCTTATTCCAGGCCCCTAAACAAGAACAGTCATGGCTGACTGCAAAATTGGGCAACTCCCTTGACCAACATTATGTCATGTCATATAACTCTGTAGCAGTAGTGATTCATCCCAGTTTCACAGGGCTACACTCAAGAGCATACACTACAGCATCAACCCAAAACAACAAGTCTGCCTAAGAAGCTCAGTCTTTTCTGTCTATCCTGAGATCACAAGCAATTGTAATAGAAGTTGTTATAGAATTTTGTTAACAAGAGATCCTTACCAAATCTAAAAGGTGCATGTCACCACTCCGAACATCTTTCCCACGGCTCAGGAGGAGGCCAAAACATCTGCAAAACCAGACAAAAAATTAACCTGCAAAAATTACTACTTATGAACAAACCGTTAGCATTCCTTATCTGAATATTCTGTCATACACCACAAGCAGCCCATGAATGCAGTAACAAATGTCAACAACTCTTGACATTTGAGAGTAGTATCAAGCATGTACACCAAAACAATGTTAAGCCAATATTGAAAATGTCAAGAAAGATTTCATGAACATATTTACAGTGTGATTGTATCCTGCCTGCAGTTGCCTCCAAACAAAGATAACTGTCAAACAGACTCTGCTCATGATCCCTATCCTGTAGGTAGGGCAACACTGCCACCATTTCTCTTCCCTTATTTTATTTTATTTTTGTTGTTGTTTTGTTCTGGTCTGATACATATTTGCATACAATTTAACCTTTTAACAGACAAGAATCAGGAAATTCTACATGAAGTGCACGGACCTGTCTTCTACGGGTTTAATTTGGAAAGACCTTTGGCCCACAGAGATATTCCACTTCATCCTCTGGTTTACCACACTTTCTGAAGTTCCTACATTTTGTGTCAGACTGTAGAGTCTGGCAGAAGATGCATCTTTTCTCTGTATCGTGAGCAGCGCAAAACTCTGGCAGTAATCAAAAATTGCTAGTTTATTTCCAAGCAGCAAAAGATTTGAAGTCTGAACTCTCCACTCCCTACACAGGTGCTTCATGTTCTAGAATTCCACACTGCAGCAGATTCAAAGTGTACGTACCAAGATATTCTCAGATGCAACTGAGAAAAAAGGAAAGCAAAATACTTTAAATAATTCAGTCACTGATTACAGCCTCTGCATTTTAGACATATTGACCATTTAAAACGGAAATAGTACATTTTTATACAAAGTTTTTGAATGGGCTAGAGTAGATATGACACTGACTCAACAATCAGATCCACGCAGATTCCACTGCACCTGCACTGTGCCCTGCCACACACGTGTTGAACATACCAACGAAATCTTCCGCACAATCCCGCTCAACACAGAGGTGTTGAACTAAATTACATAAACAGAGTATTCATGGAACAGGCAGTAAGCTGCTGCCTCAGAAGAAAGAGCACAAAACATCAATTAAAGATATATTTTTTTAAATCAATAAAATTACCTCTCAATAGCAAGTTCCTTATTAGTTGTCTGTTGGACGTAAATCACTATCTTCTTATCAATTCCTTGGCGGAGTTTAAAGCATTGCCTGTCCTTGTCTTTGGGAACTGCGCTGTTATTTACCAGAAAAGGAAAAAAAAATAAAATAAAATTCTCAGAGCATCATTTAACTGTATTCTTTTTATGCATTAAAAACAGCATCACACACTCGGTGAAGCCAGCTTCTTACACTAAAGCACTTAAGACCTTTCTTCCTTGCACACTGCTAACAGTTACTTGGAAGCAATAGCCACATAATAGGTGTCGGTATTTTATCGCAATTAGGTGAAACTTTCAAAATAAAAACTGTATTTTTTTATATTGCTTGGCTTATTCTTGTGAGACCTCCAGCAGCATTTAAAAAAAGTTTCCAAATACTGACTCCCCATATAACATGGGATTATCATCTGTTAAGTAATTGCTTACAAGCGGCAGCACATCACTTTCTTTCACAAGGGAGATGAGCACTGGGGCACGTGATAAGTCAACAAGTCAGGAGAACATTATGATCTTTAGGCCATTTTTTGTACTCTTTTTCAAGAGAGAGCACCTTCTCCTAAATGCTACCAAAAGCAGTGATAGTGCATTGTGGTGGGCAAACCTAGAATTATATTTCCATCCCAATATTGACGGTAAAACCTTAGCATCTGTATTCTCTACTGAGCAGCACAGTCACAGTAAAAGCTCAACAGATTGAGACTGTTGGGTTTGGACTTTCTTTCAAGACATCCACATGCTCACTTTTCCCTTGGACATAAAAATATTCTTTATTTTAGTTCAGACTTCTCAAGCTAAGTATTGTGACCCCTGAGAGCTGCAAAATGGGATATGCAGTATTGCCCGTAGTTTAACAACTCCAAAAGAATTTGGGTTTATTTTCTGACAGCAGGTGCTTACCCAGGGAACAGCAGACTACCTTTAACTGGAGTACTCCGGAGTTTTGTCTTGGAGCAGGACAGTGGATTTACACTTACGGCCAGTACATGCAGTCTGAGCTCACGTTCCCAGTATGACAGAAATGCACCACTACTATTGACCCATGGTGAGCAATGATGGTAAATGAACCAGGACAGGCTCATCTCTGATAGCAGACCAGTTATGTGAAAGAGTTCTCTTACTTTCCACGTGAGTATGGGTCTGCACTTGAAGGGTCATACAAGGATTAGTGTCAAACAACTAAAGCTAGCTGAATTAAAGCTAAAGCTAGCTTAAATTAAAACCTTTACAGTACACCCAATGTAGGTAGGACAAAAAGTCACTTCTCTTTATTTTCTGTAGAACGGGTACATAGCTTATAAACAAATGCCCTGTTCCACCCCTAAAGCAACAGAACTGTTGCGGCTGAAGAGATCTTTAGGCATCTCTCCACAGCAAAGGCTGAGGTTCAGTGCAGTCCATGCTGGCGTACCTGAGCTGGCTATGACTGAAGCAGCTCTTGGCAGCATGGTTTCTGAAAACCACTGCAAGCGCCAAATCCTAGGGACGGCTTACACCACCCGCACAGCTGTGACTACACTGTTACTGGTACCAGGCCAGTGAGCCTGAACATCACCTAGAGTACCGCTGTGTGCTGCAGCCACGCACCCTGGCAGCTGCTGCTGCTGCGCCCAAGAACCATCAGTATCTTTCATACTCAGGCTCTGAGCTAAACCATTTTTCTGTTGCTAGCACATGAGCAGTCTTTTGGATTGTCTACAATGGAAGGTGCTGAATAAATATTGGATTATTAGATGTGATTTATTTATTTATTTAATAAATAAAGCATGAGCTGGATGCAAATCCAAGAGGAGAAACATTGCTGAAGCTGTGGCTAGGAGCCAATGTTCTCAACAAGTCAGAGTATTTGGCAGACATGTTGTACTGTAATAAAGACACTTCAGCAATTACAGAACACTATAAATGGTTACATAAAATATCTAAGGGCACTGTGTATAGGCAAAGCAGAAAAAAAACTTCTAGCAAAAAATTTAAAAAGTCTTTTTAGAAACCAAGGTTATCCATTAGCAGACTTCACACGAAAATGGCACTAACTAAAACAATGTTAGAGACACCCTCACCCTATACCACTTGCCATAGCACCTGGATCAAGAAACAAACAAACCTACCTGGGAAAAGATTTATGGTATTTTGAGAACTGGATCAAAAAACAAAAACATTCAGAAACAGAAGCAACATTTGTTTGTAAAGCTTTTTTGATACAGACAAGGAAGCACTATTTTACAGATCAGAACAAGTGAGTATTTCAAATAAATGGATCACAGCAAAACTAAGGAGAATCAATATTGGTGATTTTTTATAATAAATTTAATTTCTGCCTTCTTTTCTGCTTTCAATAACTAACATACAGATCAGCCCTAGGAAATCACAGGGAAATGGATAAGGATGACCAATTTAGCCTTCCTAAGCTTAAAAATGCATGATGTAACTAAAAGTTGCAAGCATGAGGGGAAAATAAGGAAAGCTGGGTTCTTCCTAGGATAAAAAATAACAGCACGTCTACACAGGCCATGTCATTCAAGACATTTACCTTTACTAAGCAGCACTGGAAGATCAAATGTTGGACTAGATGATCTTAGAGGTCTTTTCCAACCTGAATGATTCTATGATTCTATGATTTCGGCTTGGACTACTCAGCTGAACGCAACTTAAAACACATTGCACAGAAAAGGTTTTAAAGACAAAAGAAGAACACAAAATAGAAACAGCACGTTGCAAGTCGCATCAGGTTCAAATGAATGAAGAATCTATACCTGAAATAACCTTTGCCATCGTCTTCTTTGATTTCCAGCGACACAGAGAAGGTGAAAATATCACTGTCTGGAGTCTGTGGGGTGGCGATGGCTGAGAGTGGAGTTTGTTTGGCGGAACGACGGAAGGCAGTGGCAAAGCTGTACAGTATTCGGCTCACCTGCATTTAGACAGCACCAAAGAAAGTTCAGAAAGATACAGGTATGCAGAATGTAGCAGCTGAAAACCTACCTGAACTTTCACTATATAACACAATGAGAAATAAAGATGCTGGCAGCTTTAGCATCTAACTGTTTTTCTACACTTTTTTAAAGAATAAACCATTAAACGTGTTCTCATTTCATATCCAAGATTTCTAAAATTATCTTAACTTGGGGTATAAAAGAAACAAAAAGTCATGAACTGAATTACTTCTGAAGTGCCTGACATAATTCTGCTCTATCTCAGTAATAACTTTTACGTTTACATAATAATTATTTGACAAAAAGATTCAACTTACAGCCTCTTGGATTTCACATCGGAAGACATGAATCCTAAAGAGTTCTGCATTGTAGTGGCTTTCAGTGAAAGCAAAGCAATCACTTTCAGGGGTTCCATCATGCCCTCGTACACAGAAAAGGATTTTATAGATTGGATAATTTGCGATTTCTGTGTTTGTCTGAGGATCTAAAAGTCTGTTAAAAGAGAGAGAGAGATTGGATAATTTGCGCTTTCTGTGTTTGTCTGAGAATCTAGAAGTCTGGGGGGCAGGGAGAGAGAGAGAGAGAGAGAGAGAACCTGCACCTTTAGACGAATTATTTCAGCCAGCCAATAACTTGCAAGCCTCAACAATTTCATAGCTACTGGAGAATGTACGTCATGAATAAAATAACTAATATACAGCAGTGGATAGCCTCATCCCTGTTAAGCCTAATGTACCAGCAATATTCCAGCCCTACAGACTAAATACTTCTCAGGCTATTTCCAAAGTGTTCATCAATAACCACTCCCACTGTAGCTTTTGGGACACCCTGGATCATCACAGTATTTCATACTGATTCTTGGGCAAAAAAATGTCTTTAGGAAACAAAATCAAAGCATCACTTTTGACAGATCTCTTTAAAATCCACTTTTTCCACTAAAAGAAATGCTAAGTTGCTCATGACTCCTCACAGATAAATTGGTAAATTGTTTCTTTTGCTAAAAGAAAGTAATATTAAATGCACAAAGTCAGAGTACGCTTGAATTAGCTTTGTACCTCACTGTTCCTTCAGAGACATTAGGCACTGACAGAGTCACATCTAAAGAAATCTGGCACTGGCTTCGTAAGATGCACATCATTCTGAGGGCTTCCACTTCACTCCGAGGAGCATTCACAGAGGCACAGCCTAAGTAGGTGAGCTTGCTAAACACCACACTGTCCTCATCAGTCACAGGTGTAAAAGGGCTCAAATCCTCACAGTCTAGGGTAAGACACAAAGTTGAACATAAGAAGCAAGACTAGGTTTACAGCAGTAAATTATCAGAGACTGACTAACTGCATGCAAAAAGTGACTAAGAAACATATTACAGAAAGTCAGGTCAGGCCAAAATACTACAGCAAAACCTGCCTGAAAGGAAGTTACTGATTGCTAACATTGCTACCCAAACTCTATAATCACTTCACTCAGACACCTTTTCGATATGAGTGCACCAATTTTCACTACAGCAATAAGATGCATAGACAAACTAAACAAATTAGTATTTTATACAGCCAGACAAATAACCATAGTATTTTTGCACAAGGCCAGTACAGCAAGTGTTTTCAGAAGAGACAATGTTTCAGCATATGGTAACTCTTGCATCACATAACCTGCACTAGGTGATTATAGTGGGAGAAATGGGGAAAGGTAGACGGACACACCTGTACCTAAATCCTCCTTCCTTTCCCCAGATAAAGCTAGTTCAGAAGATACCACCAGGCATTCCCCATTTTTTTCTAACCTCCCTGGGATGGTTTCACCGGCAAACTCATTTCTGGTTTCTGGAGTCCTGCCACCGACACTGGGTTAATGGTAGAAGATGCTGAAGCTTCAAGGACAACGGGTTCTTCCCCATCGCCATCAGTCCTAATTTCTTCTCCATGGTCCCGGTCACTTGACTGATCTTCTATGGGTGGATCCATCAGCACGTCCTCAAGTTCCCTCTGCAGCTGCTGTTCGCTTCCATTCCCCACAATCTAAGAGCACAAACAGAGTTGGGACACACACACAAGAAAAAAGACTGTTCAAATGAAAAAGAAAAAAAAGAAAAAAAAAACAACAACCACCTTTGGGGTACGTGGTCATTCATATGGCTGCCTCCATCAACCAAAACAGCAGTTAACAAATTTCATCTAGTTACAACCGTAAACACAAATTGCAATGAGAAAACGTTCACCAGTTCAGATTCTATCCCCCTCACTTTAACAAACTAACAAAGGGAGCTCAAAGCAGGAATTTTCTAGTACTACAAAGACTAGCTTATGGCAGAGGAAACTTAGAGAAGTCCACAGTTCACTGGTCTATTACAATTCTCAGAATAGTACCAGGAAGGACCAAATATAGTTAATATGCAACGTGGTTCATGGGGAAGATAGCAAGGTTCCACAGGAAGAGAAGAATCTGGAACAAGATGATGCCACCATGCTGAGGAGCAGTGTTGGTTTATTTCCTAGCACTCATCTGCAGCCTGACCTTGCACTTGCTGAAGTCAACAGGAAAGAGTGCAGCAGCCCAGGTGGTGCAAAATCAGGTCCTAAGCTAGAAAGAGGATGAAGATATTAAGTGCTACTGTTTTTGTTCGTTTTTTTTGGTTGGTTGGTGTGTTGTGGGGTTTTTTTGTGTGTTTTTTTTTTTTTTTAGTTTGTAGGCAATATGCAGGGAACTATTCGTGTTCACTGAAGAGAGAGAGAGAACTGGAATTCCTGCACTACCTCCTGTTGACAAAGACAATCCAACTCTATTGTTCTCTAGTCACATCTGGGCAGAGATGTTCAATCTTTGTGCAAAAAGACCAAAGAGGCTCGAGATATACGAGGTTCTGTCCCTTACGGAAGATCAGCATAGGCTGTAACAGTGGGCTACACTAACAGCAGCATAGGCAGCAGACACAGGGATGTGGCTTTCTCCTCTGCTCAGCTTTCCTAAGACCACATCTAGAAGGCCACATCCAGTTTTGGATTCCCCAGTGCAAGAAAGATCCCCGTGAGCTGCAGCAGGTCCCAGAGAGGGCCACCAGGTTGGACAGGGAGCACTTGCTCTACGAGGAGAGGCTGAGGGAGCTGGGCTTGCTCAGCCTGAAGGAGAAAAGGCTTTGGGGGTCCCCAACAGCAGCCTTCCATAGCTGCAAAGGATGAGAGAACCAGGCTCTTCACAGTGCTGCACAGCAAGAGAAGGAGAGAAAGTGGCATAAACAGCAAGATGTTCCACCTGGATAGCGGGAAACGTTCCTTCACCATGAGGACAGTAACACATCGAATCGTGTCACCCAGAGACGCTGTGCAGTCTCCATCCTTGGAGGTTTTCAAGACCTGACTGGGTGACAGCCACGACAACCTAACCTGGCCTGACGCCACACTGCATGCTGCTTTGAACAGGAGGCTGGACCTGAGGCCTCCTGAGGTCCCTTCCAACCTGACCCGGAGACCTGTGCTCTGAGCAGTCTTCCACAAGCAGTCTTGGTCAGAAACAGGCACTGTAGCAAGCGATCCAACTGGAAGGATGCAAACATTTCTGTCCCAATGAACAGGAGCTCTTTAAGAGCTTGCGTACCGAAGTCACATAAATGCAGGACACCAGTCACAGCAGTAGGACCCTGCGTTCCTGCAGTTCCACAGAATCACAGAATGGCCAAGGTTGGAAGGGACCACTGAAGATCATCTGGTCCAATCCCCCTGCCAAGCAGGATCACCCGGAGCACATTGTGCAGGATGGCATCCAGGTGGGTTTTGAGTATCTCCAGAGAAGGAGACTCCACAACGTCCCTGGGCAGCCTGTTCCAGTGCTCTGTCACCCACCCAGTAAACCTCTAATTTCAGGAAGCTCTCAGATACTGGATCTAAGGAAATGCT
Source organism: Anser brachyrhynchus (assembly GCF_964034855.1). Lineage (NCBI taxonomy): Eukaryota > Metazoa > Chordata > Aves > Anseriformes > Anatidae > Anser > Anser brachyrhynchus. The sequence continues at coordinate 2,231,386 of NC_137712.1, forward strand.
TTGCCCATTCCTCTGCAACTAATAGGAAGTGAGTGATGCTTTACACGGTTTAGAAATTAAGCACGGAAATGGAGTTTACTGGAAGTATTTTACCAGATGGCAGCCAGAGCAACGCACCTGATTCCAACACTACAGCTGCTGGCTGCTGGTTATTGTTGTTGGCACCAAAACTCACCCTACAAGCAGATACGCATTTCTATGTCCTTATGTTTCCCTAAGCTTATTGACTTAGGGCGCTACATGCAAGCTAATAAAATCCAAATTGTGCAACCACCTAAAAAGACTGCAAGACAAACCTTATTAAAGAAAATCTGTGTTCTTTCTTTTCTCTTTAAAATAAGATAGTAAAAAAAAAAAAAAAAAGAAAATGGTTAAAAGCAGGAGGAAGAATGCAGGGCAAACAGACGTCTACCCATAACACAATCTCAGTATTAAAGCAAACTCCATCTGCCTCAAAACCCGCATTTCATCACAGAAAAATAAATTATCTTAAAAGTATCTGAAACAATGGACAAGGTTCTCATACTTTAACAATAAATAAATAAATAAATAAACACTTTAAAAAACAATGAACATTTATCCTCCTGAAGCTGATGCTCGAACAGAAACTAACTTCCTAGTACGGATTAAAACTTATTGACGTGCTATCTGGGATCACCTGCCAGGAGTAGAACAGAGGAACTGCTTTCCTCGACTGTAAACACACAGAAGCACCTGTAACCTGTAGCTAGTTACAAATATGGATTCACATTCCCCCCCACTAATGTCAGGATTCTTTTCTGTGATTCACCACAGAAGCAATGACAAAATCTTGCACAAGCATGTGGTCAAAGACATAATCTCTGTAAGTATCAAGTTTATTATTCAGGTTTGTGCAGGCTTTCCTCAGAAAGATGACGACGATGATGGAAGATGCTACATGTTGGTTTACTGCACCCTGTTTATATGGCTTGCAACAAAATATAATGAATCAATTAGAGAGTTCCACCAGTCCCGTTAACGCCTGTAACTTCTATTTTACAGGACGGGTATTCTAAGGAACAGGAATTCAAAATTCTGGCACAAACCTGCTCCTCACATGCTTTTGTTCACAAGGATTAAACAGACTACAGTTTGGGGAGGGATGGTGGGGAATTTATATCCAAAGAGAATTAAATATTGTAATGGCCTTAACATAAAACGCAGGTGAAAAAAGTTCCATTCCATCAGGCTTACAAGACAGAGAACTCTGAATGCTGACCTACTGTATTTGGTACAACAAATTGTATTAAAAAACTATACCTCGATACTGCTCTATAAAACATGATCTAAAAAGTTCATGAAAGCAGCAGGGACAGGTAAAACGTGAGTCCAGGTTGTTTACAGCGCGACAGTAAACAGGCACAGGAAAAAGAAGAAAGGGCTAGGGGAGATTTACCTAAAATGCAAAGTAACCAAGAAGCAACAAAACTCGACTCCGAGGCACTGCTTGGATCCAATTTAATATTTAAGCTATGTAAAGACAAGCAAAATCACTGCCTGCTTCCATATATTTTAAGATCCAAGGTAAGTCTAGATTTAACTGTTCTAACAAAAACATAGATAAGTAGACAAAAATAATACAACAACATACATGTGAAGCCCACAGCATCAGCAGAGAGCAGCACAGCCCACTGAGGAGACTCTATCTAGCAAATATTCTAAAAACTCCAAATCCTCATTTAAAAAGTAACTCAAAATGCCTCCAAGAAGGCCCTCCTTCTCAAGCCAGGCACTACTTTCCAAAAACAACTCTAAAAGCAACATCAGTGACACTTCTGGACTGGAGGCCTTCTGTTCTCACAGCTTAGCAGCCAGTTGCAACAAAGGAGCTGCCCAAAGGAGACCTAACGTCCGAAGTACGGCCGACTTCGAGTGAAGCAGAGCCTCTTCCGCAGCCGTAACAACCACCACCTCATGGGGAAAGCGAACGTTAGGCGAACAGGCGAACCTGTTTGAAGCTCTGCTGCAACCCCAAAACCGGTAAGATGCGGCAGGACAGAGTGCAGCAGAATCAAGGGCAGAAGGGGAGAAGAAACCAAGTGGATCTAACAAACGCCTTCACGTAGGTCCGCTTGAGACGGAAGAAAGAAACCATTTAGCCTAGACAGCGTTTCCTCCATTTCTCACAGCACTGAAAACTAGTTTGACTTAACTTTTAAATAGTATGCAGCCTCCTTCAAAACTTCCTTCACAACAACACAAAGGATCTATTAGAAGTGTAGTCTATTCCCTTCTCCTTACTTATGCACTGCTGGCCTCTGCTGTCAGAGAACTTGAGGAGTTAGTGGGCTCCAGAAGCAAGGCTTTTGTAAATCCAGTTCAGTCCCACTCGCAGCAAGCAAAAGCAGACACAGAAATAATACTGGAAAGCAGAGACAGCTAGCAAATGATATTTCTGGAAACATATCAGTGACAAGCCTGTTCTGTAATTGTTGAATCATGTTTCTCTGTATAAAAAGGCAAAGAAAAAATACAAATTACAACCAACTGAAGAAAAACATCACTATTCAAAAGAAATATTTATCTGTCTGGACTTGAGAAAGACCAAGAATAAAACTGTGCATTAGTTCAATTCACAGTGCTATTACTTACAGCACTAGGTTAGCAAAAAATGCACAATGAAAGGCTCAGATTTGATCTACAAATCTGACAGCCTACTGCATTCAGCCAACACAAGCCTAAACTTCTAGCACCATCGTCAGACTGCATTTAGCAAATGTTTTAGGATCCTCAAACTGCTCTTCTAAAGCAGCAGAAAAAAGACAAAAGCTCAAATACAAACCTCAACTTATTTTCTGCTTTTCTTGGTGGGCTCATCATGGCAAATGGGTTTTGACATCTACAATTTAACTTATTCTACATACCAAAGCAATTGCTTCTCCTTGAAGGACCCTTCTCCCTGTTTGTCCCTATGAAATGCATAACCTCATGCTCGTTTTGTAGTCACGTTAATTTTCCATATACCACTGAAATACTTTTACCTATCACTGCGTCAGTACTTTTAACACACCTGACAACCTTCAAAACTCCATTTATCTATTCACAAACAGTTCAATAATACAGTAAAAGTGTCTACTGAATGGTTATCAGCAAACTAAAACCAAGAAGATATCAAGAACAAAGGTGCTTTCCGGGGCAGTATCTCTTTTCTTGCAGAACAGTACCAGAAGACAATTTGTGTCCTTAAGGCCAGCTAAAAGATCTTCCATTTCTGATGGTAATTGTTTTTACAACCTTAACCAGAAGAAAGGAGGTTAACAGGAAAATTCCTGCATGAGAGAACTTACACTGCGCACTGCCTGCTTATCTCAGGTGTTACGTTTCCACTAACCACGCCGACTGCAGCCACTAACAAAACAGCACGCACTCAAACGGCAGAACGTGGAAAGGCTCAAGGTGAATCACTCTGTTCAGGGATTGTGCTCAGTCTTGGCACCAAATTCATAAAGAAGCTTATCTTTAAGACCTGTGAAGCTCTGTCACATTCAGTGCCAAGCCAGGGAACAGCGTAACTTTCCTGCTGGCTGCTGATCAGCAGAGGCAGCAATGGTAACGGCCTTTCCTCATCAAGAGGAACAGCGTGCCTGCAGCCAGCATTGTGTAACTGCTTTGAAAGTAAACATGCAGAAAATTTTACTAGTAAGTTTCAGGAGTCAGTCTGAAATTGATTAAGGATATTCTTCACAAATATCCATGTGCTTTAATGAAGATGGTTTCACATACGAGTCTCTTTAATGTCTTTGATTGTACTAAACAAGATATGTCCTGTCAAACTATCACAACGGGACAGCCACAACAAGGCAGTCATTAGACCAACAATAGACCAACAGCTCCCTTGTGGAGCAAGGAGTGTTGCAGACTAAGGCATTTCATGTTTCCAAACCTTCTTTGGGAATAACAAGATGAAATGAAAACTCTGGTAGACCGTGTCTATCTCCTGGGGTCTCAAATGATGCATTTTGACTTCGGGAGCTGGACCACACACAACTACCACATAAGTATTCTCGAGGTAAGGAGCACTGTGGAGACTATTCTGAACTCTTAAGTACTTATAGCTGCTGGTACATGCAGAGTCTAGAAAGATAAGCATGAGGTTACAGTCTTCCAGCAGGTTTTACAGAACATCAGGCTGATTATTCAAGAAAATTTCAAACTTTCGTAGACTATCCTTCTATGATCTTCTGCAACTGCAATAAAATATAAGTGAACGTTTTTGCCAGACTAAATAAAAGATCTTGAGACTTATCTCACAGATTTAGCTGGAAGTCTTATGTAAAAGAAAACAGACCCTATAGTGGCCCATCTTGTGTGGGGCTCAAATCAATGCACAAAAAGCAAATACGGCCATTGGAGGTAAAAGCAAGATGAGCACAGACATCAAGAAATGTTCAGTAAAGTCTCTGTTCCAACTACTGCTAAGGAAAAGAGGAATATACAGTCTACCAGCAGAACACAATTTCTTATCATCTTTGAAGACACTATTTTGAAGACATAGATGTGACCGTAGGTTTCAGTTTCTTGCAGTGGTGGAATGTCTTTTCGTCTCCCACAAAGAACACACCAACTTGACTCGTTCTAGGAAACATCTGGTTTTGAACAGGTTAAAAAGACAGAATTCTGAGTGACCACCTTACTGGCGTCACTTTGCTTAAGGGCTGGTCAAATACATACTGGAATGAAAGATTTTCTTTAAGTAGACAAAAAAAGGAAAAAGAGTAACAAGGGTCTCTTTCCAGAACAGCACTTTTAAAAGCGAGAAGACGTCAATACCCTTCCAGGTCACACAAACCTACCCACGTAGGTTTGTATTCTCAGTTTCATGCCAAGTTGTTAGTTATAACTACACTTCTACGTTTCTTAAAGAGAACATTTCACATTGGGGAAAACTTTAATATATACTTTGAATTAACAGATACGTTCAAATCAAGCGTATGTTAATATTGCTTTCTACCTGAAATCTGTGAGGAAATCACAGTTCCAAGCTCTTGACAGTCTCTTTCATCCTAAGCACTTCATGAAGGATTAAGCGAAGTGGGAAAAAAAACCCCACAGGTAGTGATGGAGAAAGCTCTTACTCAAAACCTAATTATCACCTTTCACATCAGCAAAAGTAAAGCAGAAACTACTGGCAAAATCAATTCTTGAATAAGTTCTCCTTTCTGTCAAGTTTTCCACAATAAAGAAGTCCCTCTTTAAGCTCTTCTATGGTTAGTTAGGTTTAGAAGAATAGAGAACAAACTCAGATTACTGATTCTTACCTTCAGTCCTGTTTTTTCATCATCACTACCATTATTTGTAGATGGTGTTTCATCCCCTTGCCTGGAAACCAAGACAAAATCTTCACTGTTAAGAGTGGATACCGAGTCTGATGAGACACTGATTTTTCCAACAGAAGCCTTGTCATCCATGACTTAAAAAGGAAGTTCGACTCATGAATGAGATTAAATATTTTATAAACTCCTGAAAAACAAAAATCATAAAAATACTTATATAAAACTTCATGCTAAAATGCTCGAATGTTTCTTTACAGAAACCTGCTGACTAGTTAAAAAAAAGAAAAGGAAAGCAACACATCTGACAGCATAACCACGTTACAACTCTCCTGCCAGCGCACACTCATTGTCCTGCTTTGATTTTGCTAAGAAGCACACTGCTATTAGATCACTGGTTTCCACAGCTCACAGCTGGGACGTTAATAAACCTTTTTGCAGCATTTCATGATTGTGTCAGACACCACACACAGCACAAACCAGGCCCTCGGAGCACCTGCTACACCTGGTGACAAAGGACTTGTCTTAGGGCCGGAACTATTCAGTCCATTTACTTTCTTCAGAGAATTTGTCTGCCTTCATCTACGTTCCTGCAAAGTATTTCTGTAGCTACTGGAGCACGCTGCACGTACAGTCACATCCAACACCCCTCCCCAAAAAAAGAGTTAGATCCAACTCGTGACATTTTGCACTGAGGCTGCTCTAGAACCTTGGGCCGAACGGTATGCTGTGAATCTGTGCTGAATCTTCTGTACTGGAAGGAACAATAAAAGATTCCAAGAAGCAGGAAGAACAGCGTAGGCTGGATCAGTACTGAGAATCAGAGCCAAAAGAGAATTTTAAAAGCTGGAACTGGCACTGAGAGGCAGCTGAAGAAAGGAACAAAAGGTGAAGTTCAGCTGCACACCTTGAACTCTACAGCACAGGTTCTCAGAATCCGTGGCTCAAAACAGACTGCCGTGATAAAAACGGCTGATTAAATTTCCCAGAAACCCAATTACACCCTTATTGCGATGGCTTGGGTCTTTGCTTGCTCCCGAGCACGACCAAACCCAGAGGCCTTTTCAACCTCAAGCTCGGCCTTCCACTCGGGGAGCGCTGTCCCAACCTGGCTCCCAGCAGAGCAGCCAAACAACAAAGGCACCTGGCCTAGCCACAAGCACGGCTCATCACATTCCTCTCTGAACCAAGAACAATGCATCTGAAAATAGCAAAGCCTGCTTTTATTTCTGTCAATACCCTTCTCCACAGCTACCAACAGGACTTGAAAATCTGCCAGGACGACAACAACATTTTTTTTCCCCTGGGTTATTTTTAACCTGATTACTTTCCCAATCGAGTCACTTCGTGGTCCTGAAAACGTTCGGCTGGACATCTGAAGCAGTGCGTAAGATGAATAATGGATGTGGGTTGTTCGTGAGTAACAACATACCTGTGATTACTGGCTTGCCTTTTCAATTGCACGATGTTCACATATCCCTTTCAAAAACATTTTAAGATGCGCTGGCTTTCCATGAAAGTTACTGGCTGAGAAAGATAGACAGTTTGTAAAGTTTTACGCACTGCGTGTGTCTCTGATATTACGTGCAGCTACCTTAAAGGTAGGGCATCGTTCTCATTTTTAAGTTGGTATTGTTTAAAATGTTAGTATCAAAACAGTTCTCAAGAAGCTCCTTATCGCTCCATCTACATAATACACAGATTATCTGATGCTAAAATCAAACGTATTGAAACACAGAATAAAAATAAGCTTAAAACACTTTATATGCCCCCAGCTTTACTGCTTTCATTCAAACAGAGCAAACTCGTCTGCCACACTAAGACGCACGAGTAGAAGAGCTGGCTTTGATCACAAGTGGCGCTGAAGATCACCCAGGCAAGGATCAATTCAGCAATTTATTTTGGCACAGAGTGCCTGTCTTGAAGCGTTAATTTCACCTACTTCCAAAGTCCTTCAATCTGTCACCTTTCACCAGCATTAACCTCAATTAAGGAAAAATTATGCTGTGCTTTTGCGTACTCCTTTTTGTGGTAGTGTGGTGGAAACAGACGGCACCCGTGGTCCTGGAGCACAGCTGGCTTAGCCTAACCCCCGCAGCGGTTTCACAACACAGAATTGCAACAGCAGAAGGTCCTGATTAGCCCAACTTCGCCAACCTCACGTTGAGCAAAAGTCTTACAGAGATTACACAAGATAAGAAAGCACAGGAAAGGGGAGAACGTAGTAGGTTGTTGGACGAAGCTTCTGTCCCGTAGCGACGTACCGGCAGGCGAGGCTCGATTACCCAACCGCTCTGGAATCAGCAGCAGAGGTTCATCAGATTGACACCCAAACAGAGGAGTTGCAAAAGCACTGCCTTAAATACTAAAAATACTGCAACATTGCCTCAAGTTAACCCAAACGTGCATAATCCCGTACCTTCCGCACGGACCGTTTTACCCGAATCAGGAAACCGACAGCGGCAGCACCCACACCCCAAAGCCCACGAGCTCATTAAAGCACACCGGTACATTGGGGCGCGCATCAAAGACCAGCAGCAGAGCAATTACGTGCAGCAGGCTTATGGCTCCTCTGGAATCAAAAGAAGAGCAAAGGACAGTGACAGCGCTCATTAGTGCTATCTGCAGCTCGTGACGAACCGAAGCTTTCTCTGCTGGCAGTTTTGGGAGTTAGGAGAGAAGACCTCCAGCCCACCGCAGGCCTCAAGTCGTAGCGTTTCCCAGAAGCCAATGTCTCATCCTCTACAAGGAAAGGGACTGGTGCGTTTCAACACGAGTAAAACGGGAGCTTTCAAGTTCAGCGCAGCTTAGGCCCGGACACAAACCTACACCTCAGCAATGTATTTGCCCGAAGGTGTCTTTACACCTCCGTGGGAGTCAGAATGTCTGGGCAAAACGCATACCAAGAGGCAAATTTTTATTAACTTCTTTGCTCACCTGTTAATTAAAGGGGTATCCCGGCCCCTCCCCAGGTGAGAGACCATTGGAAACAGCTGCGAACTGAGACAGGCACCACGGCCGGCTCTTGGGCCACTGCCTTCAGCTTTGCTTAAAATTCTGGTTCTCAGGACAACTCACCCTCACTCTGCGCTTGCTCTCGTTACACAACGCGCGTCCAAGAACCAAACTCTCTTTTAAGCAGCAGTCTCGTTTGCCACCAAAGCAACCAACCAGCTGAGGCAGCCCACCTTACTCTCACTATTTAAGGTAACGTGCAAATGGATATCAAAGACGCCCTGCACCGTGTAAGATCTCAAGCAAGGGGGAGACAAACCTACGAAATTTCAACAGTAGTTCAGCAGATTTATAAGACATTTATCCTTTACTTTCCTACCGTCTTCCCAAGTATTTGCCACCTGGCCTGCAACTTGAGATCAAAATTCTCCTCGCAAGTACTTCAGGAATGAACTTAAAAGAGCTTCAAGCCAACAGGATATAAAAAATAAAACCTTCCATCTTACATTGCTGTGAGACACGGAGGCCTGAACGCCACCGTGAGAGCCGAGCACTCGTAACTGCAGCTGGTTTCACTCCACGGAATGCCAGCTTTCCAGTGTTTAGGAAGTCCAGAGCCACACCAAAAGGCAGGAGAGCAGCAAAATCAATGCCGCAGCTGTGAGCTTCCCTGGCTGCTCAAAGCAGCAGTTACCTTTACGGCAACAGCACGCTCAGCACCGAGTTTAGAGGCGAACACAATACAGAACAATTTGGGGAGGGGGTTCAGGGCAGGAGAGAGAAGCAGCATGAGAAGGGTGTGCAAGCTAGAGACAAAAGGTGATTTTTTTCCCCTTTCCAAACCTCTCGGCTTTTATCCGTCAGCAGCAGCTCCTTTAGCAATCCCATGGTTAGAGCGCAGCTGATGAACGCACCAGGTACAGAAGAATGATACAGTAACGTTAATTAAATTACTGAAGAAGATTTTAATTCAAGAAGCTGCCTGAAACAACAAAGCTAAAAAGCTCCTCATGCAGAACAAACCTATACCCTCTGCCCCCTACAAATAAAAACCCAGTAAGTGTAACATTAAAAAACATGAAAAAAGAGGTAGCTTACAGCCAGGAAACTGAGGTGACTGACTCAGTACAAATTCATTCACTGAAAAGTAACGTCTTTTCTGCTTCTATTTCTCGGCCTTCGCTTTCCTGGTTTGCAGCAGCAGCAACTCCGTGCAAGTGAAATGTGGAATTTGTTGTAGAGTTCAGAAGCTTTAAGGTACACACCCCAAAGCTGGTTTACGACAAATAAGCCTGCATCCTTTAGGATTTCTAGCTCCTTACAGGCTTTGACAGCTGTGATTTTTTCTCCCGCCCAATTCAAATAGGCCATAATTATTATCTTTATAAATACAGTGAGTGAAAGAGTGTGGAAAATGCTACAGCAGGATGCTGTCACTGCAGGCGGTCATCCAGATGTTTCTGTCTGAGCAGCCTAAGAAATTTTCAGAACAAAACTGGTGTCGCACTGACAGACGTGGGAAAGGAGCTGTGGTTCAACTTTTCCTGAGCATATGCACAGAGCCTGGATTTTACTGCAGCTCTGGGAAAAAATCATACAAGGAAGATCAATCACCAGCAACCTTCTTCTTCTCACGTATCATATGATTAGTCTGCATAACCTTACGTTTGATCTTTACCCACCGCTCTTTCAAGGAGACAGCTACAGCCTTTCCTTCCCCGGGCAAATCATTCTCAAAAGCACCGAGAAGTATTTTAGCGCTCCAAGTGAAGCAAGAGAGTCGGTGGAACACTGCGTGTGAAAAACCAAGATTTAGGATAACTGAAGAGAGCAATTAATTAACAAAATAGCAACTGCAATACTAAATTTTCTGTTCATTTTAAAAGACTGACAGCCACAGATGTTCCCGCTAACCTCAAGAGACAGGCGGAAAGAGGTTTTTATCTGCAGATAACGCTGCCTCCGATGTCACCACCGCTCCTCGAGAGCAGAGCACACCCATCGCGGGGAAGCTGGCGGAATCACTCCGCATTTTACGCGGAGCCAGGAATCGGGCAAGCACAAGAGTTAAGCTAACGCAATCTTTGCTAACAATCCTTAGCAGATTCAAAGTTGGTGCCAAAACCATTTTGCTTTTACTCTTCCTTTGAACTATTTGCTCAGAGGAGAAAACTGTCATTTCAGGCTCTTGTTACAGGCCGATTCGCAACCCCAGGAACATGCTGCAGGCCCTGGGAAGCCGTGGCTGGTGACAGAAACGCTGACGCTGCCTCAGCTCGCCCGTCACAAGAACGTGGCCGGGATGAATTAACCCCAACATCCACACCCTGCGGCCGACGCTTCGCCAGCATCGGGCACATCCAGGGGCTGCCTGCGCGGGGCTGGACACGCGGGACACACGGACGGTCTGGTGGCCGGGGCAGAGCGAGAGGCAGCGCAGCCGGTGCTGGGCACGCTCTGATGATCACAGTCCGCATACTTCCGTGGCTCGCTCTCGCCAGGATTCAAAGAGAAACGCAGCGTTATGCTTACCGGGCAGACACAGCGCTTTAAAAACGCGCTGTGAAAGAGCTGGAACAGGAGTTAGGTGCTGCCAGAAGCTGCCTGCGCTTGGATGTGGAAAGTGAAAGGAAAGCCCTGCGCCAAGCTCAATTTGTTAATTTATTTACTGTGTACACAAAACTAAGTTTGCTCAAGTCCTTGACCTTTTAACGTTCAGTAGAGACCTTTAAAAAAAAATAAGTGTTTCTGTAATTTAACCAGCAACGGGGAAGTCTGTGCAGCTCTGCATTTTTTAACAAAGCAGCTACAAATCCCACCCGGGTTTAATACAGCCCCGTGAGCTGGGTGGATTTGGGGGCACCGATGGAGCTCTACCTGCACACCAAGGCAGCCAAGCAGCACCCGATCTCCAACGCCTACTTCAGAAGAAAGGCGCTGCTTCCCTGCTCCCAGCCGTCTCGGTGCTTCAGCTCCCTCTCCTCTCCCCAGACGACTGACCGGGCAAAGCGGGGTGAGGGACACCCACCGATTTTACTTCCACCGCCCCGCTTTTCGCTCCGTTGCCAGCAGCCCGCGGTTCGGGGTGGCCGCGCACGGTGCGGCCGGTGACCGTTCCCCTCCCCACCCCTCCCCGGGCGGACCCGAGCGGCCGGGATTTACCCGCGGGGGCCGAACCGAGCACGGACCCGCGGCCAGCACGGGGAAGCCCGAGCGAGGCTCCGAGATTGCGGCCCGCGCACCGAGCTCGGCGCTGCGGAGGCCGAACGGCCCCAACGGCCCCACCGCCCCCCACCGCCCACCCGCCCCGGAGGCGGCCCCGGGGCGCTCGGCGCGGCGGGAGCGGGACGCGGGGCTCGGGGCACGCCGAGGCAGGGGCGGCTCCGGGAGCGGGGCGGGGACCCCGGAGCCCCGGGCACGGCCCCGCCGCCACCCGCTGCCGGGCGGCTCCCGGGCCCTGCCCCGTGCACGGCCGGGCTGGGGCCCGGCGGGGAGGGGCGGGAGGGGGCGCGCCGGTACCGGAGGGGGGAGAATGGGGAGGGAGGGGAGGGGGCGGCCCGGCGGAGCGGGCGCGGGGCGCGGCCCCCACCTACCCCGGCCGCCGCCGCCGCCGCCGCCTCCCGGTGCCGGGCCTGGGCCGCCGCTGCCGCGCCCCACGTGACCGGGCCGAGGGGCGGGCGCCCCGCGAGGCGCTTCCGGGTGCGGGGGGCGCGGGGCGCGGGGCCGCTTCCGGCGGCCGAACAATGCGGGCCCGCGGCGCGGCGGCGGGGGCAGGCGGCAGCTGTAGGTGCAGCCGCGGGGGCGGCGCTGGGGGCAGCGCTGGGGCCCGGCCCCGGGCCCGGCGGGCGCGCGGCGCGCGGGGGGCGGCCCCGAGCGGGGGCCCGGAGCGGGGCGCGGCCGCCGCCCCCGCCGCCGCCGCCCCCCCCGGCCCCGCCGCCGCCGCCGCCTCCCCTCCCGCCGCCGTCCCGCGGGCGGCCGGGCCCGGCCGGGAGCGCGGGGGGGCGCGGGGCCGCCCGGGGGTTGCGGCCGGGCCCGGCGCTGGGGCGGCGCGGTGCCGGCCGCGGGCGGCGGCTGACGGCGGCTCTCCTCCTCCTCCCCTCTCTAGGTCCGTAGCCGGAGGCCGCGGCGGGGGCGGCGGCAGCGGGTGCCAGCGGGGGGACGCGGCCCGACGCTCCAGGTACCGGCCCTGGCCCCTTCCCTCCGGCCGCTGCCCCGGCGCGCTCCTGCGGCTCGGCCCGGGCCGGGTCGGGCCGTGCCGTCGGTTCCCCGGGCCCCGGGATCCGCGCGTGTCCGGGCCCGGCCGCGGCTCCCCGGGGCGCGGCTCCCCGAGCGGGCAGCGGGCCCTCGCCGGGGGGGCACCGGGGGGAAGGGGCTGGCAGAGCCGTGCTCCGGCAGCGTGACGGCACCGTGCTTTGACGGTACTTCCACTGCCTTATCCCGCGTAACCCGAGGCCGGCTCACTTGTAGGCTCCGTTGCTTCCTACAGAATAATGAAAAGAAGTCGTTTGATATTTCTTGAAATTCACCGAAAACGTTTGCTGCAGCCTTTTTGCCCTGCAAAGCAGATGAGTCAGGCAGTGCTGGCCACAGGGTGACCAGGAGGCTTGTGGCTTTACCTTCTGTAGATCTAACAGAATTGTGCTACAAACAGCACTGCCGCTGTTTCTGAGCGCTCAGTGCCTTGTTTCTGAAAACTCTTGAAATCCTTTTGTGGTTTTTGTATGTCACGCACTGGAAGGTGTGCTTGATGCATTTGCGTAGTAAGGCTCAGAATGATATCTGGTCAGGAAACTGAAACAACTTAGACAAAAGTATCACCAAATACTGCTAAAAATGTTCTTGGTACCCCGTCTTGTTCATTCGTTCATTTACACTAGGCGTGACTCCATTTCCTGTTGTGTTCATTGACCTAATATTTCATGCCCCAAGAGAGCAGCATCTGCTTTTATCTATAAACTTCAAAGCTTCTTGTCAAGCTTTATGTGGTGTTCGTAATAGTGGTGAGGTGTAAGTTTTGCTTTGTTTTGTTATTTTATCTCACCAAACCTTGCATCATTTAGTCTCCTGTGATTTCTTCACTTCCTGCAATCCCAGTTCTCTGGCAGGATTATTTAACGATTTCATCTGAATCAGTGTAGCCTTATAGGTTCTTAAGAGAACTGTTGAAAGACAAAATATTGATACTTGTCTTATGGAAGATTACTGTTCTTCATTCCCAAATACTATCAGAGAAGAACAAACTTCCTAGAGGAGTGGTCTTTCAAAGAAGAAGACAAGAAACAAGACTTCCTACATTCCCCAGGTATTCAAAATAGGGAAGCTAGAAGATGTGATTTATATAATGAGGGGTCATACAGCAGAATTTTTCTTAAATCTTAAAAAACATCAGACTTATCCCCCTGCCCTCCCCCCCCCCCCCCAAAAAAATCCTCAAAAAAACTTCAAGGCAATGTAAAACAGTCACTTGAACCCAGTGCTGCAGATACTGAAAAGCTTGTGTAGTCCTTTCTGCCAGAAGACAGGTTAGCCAGAGTTAGTTACTTCCAGTGAGACAATTTCTCCTATGTCAATACTCCTGAAAATCATGAAGTGTCTTAGAGGAACTGTAACTCTTAGGAGTAGTAGGTAGTAGATAGACAGTTAAGAGGGAATTCTCTGTCTGGCAGGTTCCAGGTTCCATCTCACCTTGAATTAATGTGTTATGAAAGCTATTTAGCGCAAAAGTAAATCAAGCTAAAGAAGCTAAAGGAACATTGTTGTATTTGGTAAAGACAAAACCTCTGAAGAGTTGCAACGTGGAAGCAAAATTTAAAAAGAGTTAAGGCTGCTAAAAATACTTCCAGAGTTTCCTTTTAAATTCCGTACAAGGAGTGTGGAAAACATCTTAAGTCTTTAAGATACTGCCTCAAGAGGATTTCTGTCATCACTTCTACTTCGTATTCAGACTGCATCAAATTTAAAAAAAAATGTAACTGCAAGGCAACGTGCAAACCTGATTTTTTTTTTTCAGTTTTAAAGTCTAACATGCTTGACTGTTTACCTAGGGCAAAACATGATGTCTTGTTGAGCACGCTTTACTTTAGAACCTTCTGACTTGCATTCTAGAAACTAACAAAGTTCTCACTTGTTTTTTTTCTTTGCTGCTTTTCTCTAGGTGTGCCAAAATGTCAGAAAGATCAGACATTCTTCACTTCAAGTTTGACAATTATGGAGATTCAATGTTACAGAAAATGAACAAGCTGAGGGAAGAAAACAAATTTTGTGATGTTGTGGTCCATATAGATGATGTTGAAGTTCATGGGCATAAAATTGTATTTGCTGCTGGCTCTCCCTTTTTAAGAGATCAGTTCTTATTAAATGACTCCAGAGATGTAAAAATCTCTATACTGCAAAGTTCAGAAGTGGGGAGGCAGTTGCTTTTATCCTGTTACAGTGGCATTCTGGAGTTTCCCGAAATGGAACTGGTCAACTACTTAACTGCTGCAAGCTTTCTGCAGATGAGCCACATTGTGGAACGCTGCACACAGGCGCTCTGGAAGTTCATCAAACCGAAGCAGCCATTGGAGAGCAAGGAATGTGAACAGCAAAGTGACTCCTCTGAGCTGAAGGAGCATCCAGAAGACGAAGACTCTCTGCAGCAAGATTCACCTTGTATTCAGCCCTCAGAAGACAGTATGGACATGGAGGACAGTGATATTCAGATCATCAAGGTGGAGTCCATTGGGGAGGTAACGGAAGTTAGGAACAAGAAGGATCAGAACCAGTTTATTTCTTCTGAACAAACTGCTTTGCATTCCTCAGAGCCTCAACACTTTCTAATCAACTCCACTGTTGAAAACAGAGCAAGTGAGATAGAGCAAAACCACCTCCACAACTATGCCCTTTCGTATGCCGGCAGCGATAACATCATTCTGGCCTCTAAAGATATGTTTGGGCCTAACAACCGAGGTATAGACAAAGGCCTCCAGTGGCACCATCAGTGCCCAAAGTGCACGAGAGTATTTCGTCATCTGGAAAACTATGCTAATCACTTAAAGATGCATAAACTATTCATGTGTCTACTGTGTGGCAAGACATTCACTCAGAAAGGCAATCTCCACCGGCACATGAGGGTGCATGCAGGCATCAAACCGTTCCAATGTAAGATCTGTGGGAAAACCTTCTCTCAGAAATGTTCCTTACAGGACCATCTCAACCTGCACAGTGGGGACAAGCCCCATAAATGTAACTACTGTGACATGGTTTTTGCGCATAAACCCGTTCTGAGGAAACATCTTAAACAGCTACATGGTAAAAATAGCTTTGACAATGCCAATGAAAGAAACGTTCAAGACATAACAGTGGACTTCGATTCATTCACTTGTAGCGCTGCTACAGACAGTAAGGTCTGTCAGCAAGCTGACGCAAGCCAGGTACTGGATGCAGGGAAGCTGCCTCAGGCTGTGCTCAGTTTAAGAAATGATAGCACCTGCGTCAATTAAGCAATTAAAAGGAGCCCTTTGTGGGGATCATGACTGAGAGGAGCAAACAGTTGGCTTGGGCTCTTACCTAAACTAGTGGTTTGCTCTGAAAGGCTATGGATAGATGGATGGATGGAGGGTTGGATTGCAGAAACTGGCAGGTCTTCAGCCATCGTTCTTAGTCTTACTTGATATCTTCTGTGAATAACAATCTTCCTTCAGGTTTCTGTCTGTGTCTCTACTGTGGATTAAGAGGTTAATTGTTTCATTTCTCTCTGATCAGGAGACTCAAGACTAACACCTTTTGAAAGACTGTTGCTGTGGGCTGCAAGTAAGCCATCTGCTGTACAGTCAGAGGCTTCTCTGTGTCTGGGCAGATGGAGGAAAGAGCAAAGAGGACAAGTCTGTGAGATAACCCAGTTATTATTTTTTAAAGCACTGGATCACTGAAAAAGCACTCCACATAGTGCTAATTTGTTTTAAACTTACCTCTTAAAATGATCTTTCACCAATCTTACCCCTAGACCCCTACAGTTGAAATGAAGTATTTTTGCGTCACTTTTTTGCCCTTCCTACACTATTTCAAGAAACTACTACTGCCAATCAACACTATCTTAAAAGCTCTCAGGGTTTTTAATGTTGGCATGTGTTTTGAAAAGGTAAAACCCTGAATGATTTGGCAGGGTTAGCTGATGGTTGCGTAGAACTGTTTGAAGTAAGTTGCAGCTCTGGAATCTGCGAGCGCGGCACCTGGAGTGCCGGTATGACCTATTTCACAAGCCGTCATACCGAGGGTCGTTAAAGGGCACTTACCGTTGTATGTACTGAGACCAGCTAAGCACTTCAGAACTAGAAGTTATTATCTATCTTCCATAAATTTTGCTTCAAATAACCACAACAGTTGCTACTTTCCTAATTGGTTTTAGAGCAAAGTTGGAATGGAGAAATACTGCTTTTTGACACTGTGAAAATAATCTGTTTTTTAAAAGCTGCAATGTATAGTAACTCCGTGCTTTTCCTTTTTTTTTTTTTCCTTAGTTCTTGTATATCTCTCCTCGATAACTAGTAAGGGCCACATGTCAGTTAAATTAAAAAAAAGAAAAAAGAAAAAAAAAAAAAAGAAAAGTACCTGCCACAGGAACATTAACATGAAGTTTTTTGATTTCTTGGATACTCAAAGAACACTTCTTTTTTTTTAAGTGACCTACATAGTTCATGACCATTAGTGTTTTACAGAGCCTACGATGAGGTATAGGTAGCACAATTTCTGTAGTTTAGTGTATCAGCTATTGACTGTACTCAGCAATACCTCTTGTATACCGCCTTAAACATCAAATGTAGCGGGAATGGCATATTAATTGGGATTCTAGGATGATACTGTATTACTTCTCAAAAGTGCCGTGGAATTATCCACATCCCAATTGGGCTGAAAGAAACTAATTTCTCATCTGAAGGACACCATTCCCAGTAGAAAAGCACTCATTCTGTTGAAGTGTAGCATAGACTAATAATCAAGTGGCAGATCCTTGGTGGAGAACTGCTGTTTGTATTTGGAATAAGTATTTCTTCCAATGCAGCTCTTTTCCTCAAGGTTTGCCATGAGGCTGAGATGATGCTTCCTACCTAAAAGTAGTACTGTCTGTGTGTCTGAATGAGGGGTAGGGGTGGGGGGAGGCTGCTACTGTATGGTTAAAAATGCTTAACAGGTATGACCAAAGGTATGTTAGAGCAAAAAATGTTTTGTACGTAATTATCAAAAGTTGGTCTTGGTCTTCAGATACGTGTATGTAGAAACCAGGATTTCTTTATGCAGACATTACACCGATGGACAGTAGAAAGTGTTTATCTTGCAGAACGTTTTCAGAAATCCACATACCTTCGAGTAGCAAAGCAAGGTGATTCTGTGAATCAGTTTTTGCAATTGAGTTTTTAAACTACTGTACTTGACTGTTACATTAACTATTATTACATGGACAGCTATG
This sequence comes from Anser brachyrhynchus, assembly GCF_964034855.1. Taxonomy (NCBI): domain Eukaryota; kingdom Metazoa; phylum Chordata; class Aves; order Anseriformes; family Anatidae; genus Anser; species Anser brachyrhynchus. The sequence goes on from NC_137712.1 coordinate 2,249,074, forward strand.
AAGTAAGCAATGGAAATGGAGTCAGGGCATTACGTCTTTCAAGTTGTAGCAAATATATTTAGGCCTAAAATACAACTATTTGAGACTTTTAAGAATTATTGTTCAGGTTCCAGGGGCAGAAAATGGGTAGGCATGGGAAGAAAAGCTGTTTTTCCTTTTCAGTAACCTGCTTTCAGAATCACTTTGAGCTAAAACAGACCGTGACAGTTGCATCTGACCCTTGTATTCTGACTTCAGGCAGAATCTTCCGTGGCGTTGTAACATTTTTATAACGTTATCTACTACATGGAAATAAGTTACAGCTCTAATGTCAAAAAGAAGATAGAAACGGAGAATAAGAACTTGCAGGGCCAGGTCAACATACTGTAAGGATTTAGTGACAAATCTAACAATATATGGATACAGATACGATAAAGAAAATGGTCTTCTGCTAGAGAAAGGAATAGAACTGCAAATGCTAGAAGAAAAGTGGCAGCAAAATGGACAGTATTGAGAACTTTGTCTGGGAAGTTTCTTCATGGAATTACTGAGCTGTAATGCTACTGCAAGGAGGACATAGCTTGTGGAAGTAGCCATGGGCGACCTGAAGTTGATTTGAAGAGACAAGGGGTTATCCTAAGAAACAAAAAATGATTTGATCAGGACATCCAGGTTTTCCATCCACCCTGTGCTGTGGTGATACCAGCTTCTGAGAAGGCTGAGACTGTTGGCTGTTCATTTGAAAGGCTGCTTGTGTCATTTGGTGAGACCGTGGCAGAAATAAATGGGAAAAAGCAGAAATGCAGAAGACTGCTTCTTCAATGAAGGCAAGACAGATCCGTTGGATGAAAGGTGTCTTCTTGCAAATGTCTGTGCTTTTGGCCTGGCAAAAGGGTGCAGACCAAAAGATTTATTCAGGAGACAGCGACGTAGCTCCAGAAGCACTAGAGATTAAGAAGGCAACATGCTGATGGCACAATGTGAAGTGTGCCAGTGGTAAGAGTTCATGTAAGGTTTGCCCCTATATGGAACAGATGAGTGAAGAGTACAGAAGAGGCATTAGAAAAGCAAAATCTGGCTATTGCCTCTTCACTGAATTAAATTAAAATGGAGTGAAAATTATTATAAATGGAATATACAGAGGCAGTGTGATTATAGAATAAGATGAACTTAATTGTCCATGTATGTAAAATGTTGTCTTCATTGCAATGTTCCAGTTAGTGAAAGACTAGATCCAGTGGTTGTTGCTGCTGATGCTGCGTATTCAGACAAGGACTATGGCAGTTATAATCTGTGTGTTAATGTGTAGAATACTATTTGCTGGTAAGTGGATAGTCTCACAACTTAATGTGCTGTACAACTTCCTGCATATCCTAAAAATAACTGGTCTATTACAAAAATATTTTAATAACTCCTCGAATATAATAGGATTTTTTATGTTGGCATTTTATTTATTTGATATAGAAGAGAATTCTTAGAACTCTTAGATTTACCAGAGGCTGAGGCTCACCGCCCTGCTGAGGGGTGGTAGCTCGTGCAGCACGCGTCCCCGCTGAACGTGGGGCAGCTGCACGGCCTCCTGTAGAGATCAGGGATGAGTCTTTCCGTCATTTTTCGTTCCGAGGACGTGTTTTGCAAGTTACTAACTGATGTAATCGAAGCGTCAGTCTCTCTTCCCCAGCTTTTTGGCAAAACTTGGAAAGCTGCCGCTGAACTCCTGCTGAAGTAACTTTAAAATGGTGTGGGGCCGGTTTTGGTTCTGGAGTCGTTGGGAGGAGCGAAGGCGAGGAGGGAGAATCAAAACTTGATGCGGACCGAGCCGTGAACGGATCTAAGGTCGCGTTAAGCCTCGCTTACACAGAGAGGAGAACGAAGGAGGACAACGGCCGGCGCTCGTCACTCGGCGAGGGCGGAGGAGGCCGAGCGACGCCGTGCTGTGGGACTGCCCCCGCCGGACCGAGCATCAGCTACCTCTTCAGGGACCGGGCAGGAGGCTCGTCCCCAGCGGCGTTACCAAAGCAGGCGGGCCGGGGCCGCGGGAGGGGGCCGCTGCCTCGCTACCTCTACCGGGCGTGCCGGGCGCTGCGCCCCGCGGCCGCCGCCGTAGCAGTGCCAAGTCCCGCAATAAACGTGCTGCTAACTCTGCCTCCGCCGCCTCTCGTTTGTCCGCCGGGGAGGGGCGGGGCGGGGCGGGGACGCTTCCGGCGCCGGTACCGGTACCGGAAAGGGCGGGCGGCCGGGGCGGGGCCGGGGGAAGCGGTTCCGGCGGGCGGGCGGGCGCGAGGGCACCGGGAGCGGCGGGGAGCGGCCGGGGAGCGGAGCGGGGCGGCGCGGGGCGGCTGGAGTGGGGCGGGCGGCTCCGTGGGGCTGCGAGGCCTCGGCTCAGCCCGGCCCGGTCGTGTCCGGTCCGGTCCCGTCGGAGAGAGGCGGCCCCGGTGCCGGCGGCCCCCCGGGAGCGCCGCCATGGCTGCGGACTCGGAGGTGCTGCACTTCCAGTTCGAGCAGCAGGGCGACGCGGTGCTGCAGAAGATGAACCTCCTGCGGCAGCAGAACCTCTTCTGCGACGTCTCCATCTACATCAACGACACCGAGTTCCAGGGCCACAAGGTGATCTTCGCCGCCTGCTCCACCTTCATGCGCGACCAGTTCCTGCTCAACCAGTCGCGGCAGGTGCGCATCACCATCCTGCAGAGCGCCGAGGTGGGCAGGAAGCTGCTGCTCTCCTGCTACACCGGCGCGCTGGAGGTCAAGAAGAAGGAGCTCCTCAAGTACCTCACCGCCGCCAGCTATCTCCAGATGGTTCACATCGTGGAGAAGTGCACCGAGGCGCTGTCGAAGTACTTGGAAATCGACGCTTCCATGGAGAACGGCGGCCAGGCTGCGGAGAGGTGCCATTCTTCAGACACGGAGCTGAGAAGTAGGGACGAAGTTTTGGATAAAGATTGCGAAATAATCGAGATTTCGGAAGATAGCACGGCTAATTTAGAATTCTCCATTAAGGAGGAAAATGGGGATGTCTCGCAGCCTGCAGCACAGAGCTTGGACTCGGAAAGAAAGGAAACAAAAACCCCAGAAATATCAACAGTTGAAATAGGATATAAGGATGACGAAATTTGTATCTTCAGGATGGACTCTGTGAGTGTCCCTAGCGTAGAAAACGATCACTTTCCTCAGCCTTGCACCTCCTCTAAAACAAACTTATACTTTCCAGAAACCCAGCACTCCTTGATAAATTCTACGGTTGAAAGCAGAAATACCGAAACGTCAGGAAATCACTTGCAGGCTTTTGTCAATGACAACCCAGAAGGGACTTCGAGTCTGATGAATGGGTTTCAAAGTCTGGATGATTCCGGTAATTCATGGCGGCACCAATGTCCAAAGTGTCCGAGGGGATTTCTGCATCTTGAGAACTATCTTAGGCATCTAAAAATGCACAAGCTCTTCTTGTGTTTGCAGTGTGGTAAAACGTTTACACAAAAAAAGAATCTCAACAGACACATCCGGGGGCACATGGGTATCCGCCCCTTCCAGTGCATGGTGTGCTTGAAGACGTTTACTGCCAAAAGTACCCTCCAGGACCACTTGAATATACACAGCGGTGACAGGCCCTACAAGTGCCATTGTTGTGACATGGACTTCAAACACAAGTCTGCTCTTAAAAAACACTTAACGTCTGTTCACGGGAGGAGCAGCAGCGAAAAAACAAACCTGAGTGCTATTACAAAAATTAAAATAGACTATGATGAATAGATGGATGGCTGTGGAGCTGGGTTACACCAAATGCTCCCACCTAGTGAAACTCTAGATGTTTAACAGATTCCCACATAATGGAGAGAAGGACAGATATGTGACTGGTGAGCAAAGACAGGTCCTGAGAACAGCGATCTTGCCTGTTGCATTGAGGCTGCTATCGCTGTAAGTGTTCAAAATGCGTTTACTGGTTGAAAGTAAACCATAAAATAGGGGAAAATGTTTCATGCCTCTAGTGTCCCTGAAGTATCTAATTTTTATGCAGCTAATCCTGTTTTGTGCTCTCTTGTTTCATGGGTGGGCACTGCCAATTTTCAGACTCTTACTGACATTGCAATAATTTGAAGCCTGAGCTGTGACGCTCCTGATCTATAATGGCTAAGGGAAGGAGATATTTGTACTTATTCAGCGAGTCAGTCGCTCCCACCCTGTTCGTGTGTCACTCACTTATGGTGAAATCATCTCCTTAACTTGACCAAACTTTGCTGGATCTTTCACCAGAAGAAAGGCACATTCTCATACTCAAATCTGTGATATTTAAGAAAGAACATACAACAAACAAAATAAAGGAAGCTTTCAAGTTGCCTTTTGCAAATAGGGAGCTGGTAAAATAGGGAAAAAAAAGTATTGCCTTGCAGTTCATTTTTTTTTAAACTGGATAGTCTCATTAGACTGACATGCATTCAGTTTTATGAATGAGTTCTGAATTGTTCTAAACTTTTGGTTGATTATTTTTTCTGTCATACCAGTGTTTAGTGCCTGTATTTGACTTATTAAGTTAGTCCTATCTACTGAGTTACAACATTTGTCTTTTTTTCTTTTACAGATCTTAGATACATATACTAATGTGAAAACTTAAACTGTATGCTGTTACATAATAACGTTTGCTATGTTCATTTTGAAAAACAATTCTTTTATATCTTGAAAGGAACAACATAGACATAGAAGTCTTATATACTCTGGTTCTGTGATACAGTAAAACAGTAACTGCGTGTGTTTGGATAGCTGTGTTTGTACTTTGTCAAAGGTCATTTCAGTTTCATCATAAGTATTGAAAGCTCTGTAATGCAGAATCTTTATCCAGTACCTGTCTTTGACTGGCATATGTTTCTTTCACTTAATGTGATATGAATAAAGAGTCAATTCAGTTTCTATTACAAGATAATGGTACTTACATTAGATTCTCTCCAATTAGCAAAAAGCAGTAGTTCTTAATCTTGTCTGTATCACGAGGGTACACTTTCCTTCAAATTTCAGAAGTGCTGCTGTGAAGTTCTTGATGAGTCCGGAAGTGTGACGCTTGTGCTCCATAGCTTGGCTGTTTTGAAAATAAAAAACAACAATTTTTAATGTCGATTAACAAGTTTAACTTACTTTACTGTGACTGTACCAGTTGTTGTTTGGGGTTTTAGTTATCAGTTATGTGAGGGGTTGGGTGCAGTTTCCTGGTACTACCTGTAATGGGAACAATCAGCTATGCCAGCGTTAGCATTGTCATCATGTATTAGAAACTTTCATTGAGGAGATTTTAAGAACTTGCTTCACAAGGTGTTTTTTAATCTCTTAATTTGATATTATTCACCACTTAAAGTACGTATTAGTTGGACTGTAATATTTGCAAGTCCCAGTTCATAGTAGGCCTTATGTGTGTGTGTGCCTTCCTCCAATATCATGGAGTCAAAACAGGCAAGTACTGTGTTCTGAAGCTGAGTGGGCCACCAGTGCGGTATTCCTTCAAAAATTCACAAAAAGTTTAACTTGTTTAAGTTTTCTTGTGAGTGATTCGATTGTATTGATCCGTTGGAAAGTCAAGTCACACGCATGCTAAGTCTGCCTACCTGGGTGTCTGTATGAGTAGGGACAAAAAAGATGCACCCAAGGTAAGTAGCTGTGTAACTGGATTAAAGTCACCTGTTTTATCAAGTACTTTGAGCATGAGGCCCTGCCTTCAAAATCTCTGTTCTTACTTAACGTTAAAAGGTGATCGTTGGTTTTATTTTGGTGATTTTTATCTACAGTAATTGTCATGCTGAGATTTGGGAGCCATCTTGTTTACAGTGCAACTGCCTCACATTTTGGGGAAAAAAAGCATTTCTGAGCAATGTCTTTTGTTTGCATTTGTTACACTGTCACTGTCAGCCTTTTTGACCTTGTGATTAATATTGAGTTTGCTTGTTTTTCACAGAATGCCATTAATTTCTGGTTCTTAATTGCATCAAAATTACGAGCCTGACCTTGAAAAGCATGCTAATACCCTGCACTCACCCTTCCTGTATTTACAGGTATTAACTTGGGTATATGTACAGGTTTGTATGTAGCTTTTCCTTTGTGTCTACATTCTTATTTTAAATAAACTTCTTTGTCCTTGAGAGAGGTCATAAAACAAGGAAAAAGTTTATTTCTCCCCCACACCCCAACCTTTTACGCCGGGCTGCCATTACCCTTCAATAAATGTGCAGTTATGGGACAGATTTGGTTCAGCTGTGCTTACATTTGTGCTGTGCATACTCACTTTTGACAGACGCATGATTATCATTGGTAATCAGACCAACGAAATACAAGGAATGATGAAGTGTTCTCAGAGGCGTGTGAAGGGTATTTCCCTGCGTCAAAGGGAAAACAGGCCGACTTTTGAGGCGCACCTTTGCGGGGAGCGGGACTGTGAGGTTTTTGCCCCGCTGCTGCGCTGTGTGTGACCGTGAGGGGCAGTTGTGTGGGGCCAGGGGGGTTCCGTGAGGTGCCCGCAGCGTCCCGGGGAGCGTCGTGAGGGAAACATTTTGCGCCCGCCTTCACACGGAGGGCCTTTCCGGCCCCTCTCCGTACCTGTAACCGCCAGTCCCCGTCACAGCGCCGCAGGAGCCGCGCACACGGCGCTGAGGAGCGGCGCCGCCATTTCGCGACGCGCCGCCGGGAGGCGCTGCCGGCGGCCGCTCTGTGGTGCCGCCCCCTCCCCCGCCCCTCCGCCGTCACGTGGTGCCGCGGCGCTCTCGCGAGAGGGGCGGGGCGGGGGCGGGGCGCTCCCGGCTGTCAGCGCGATGAGGCGGCGCCGCCGGGGCCCCCGCCGCTGCCTCCGCCGGGCCGCGCCGCGCTGCCCGCCCCATGGCGTCTGAGAGGCCGGCCCGGCCCCCAGCTCCCGGCCCCGCCGCCGCCCGCGCCTCGCAGGTAGGAGCGGGGCCGCTTCGCCTGGGCTGGGCTGGGCCGGGCCGGGGCGGCGGCGAGGGAGGGGGGGGACGCGGTGACCCGGCGGGGCCCCGCCCGCACCCCCCCCCCCCCCCTCCCCTTCCCGGTTCCCGTCGCTGCGGAATCCGGGCCCCAACCGCCGCCCTCCGCCCCCCCCGTGAGGCGGCGGCGGCCATTTGGGGGCGGCTGCGGAGCGGGGCCGGGCCCGGGGCAGGTGTTGGGGCCGGGCCCGCGGGCGGCGGCCTCGGGGAGCGGGGCGAGGCGGAGCCCGCCCGCAACGGCCCCGGCACGGCCCCGGCACGGCCCGCGGAGCCCTCAGGTGCCGGGGGGAGCGGGAGCCGCCCCCGCGGCGCCTTGCTGCGGGTAATGGTGGAGGAGCCGCGGTGGGAGGCAGGCCCCGGCCCCGCGTCGCCATTCGGGAGCCTTAAATAAATAAATAAGTAAATAAATAAATAAACAACCGCGGGCAGGAGCGGCGGGGCTGGCCCCGGGGGGGCCGGGGGCTGGCAGCCAGCTCGGGGGGCCGGCCCCTGCCTGCCGTGAGGTAACGGCACGGCCCCGCTGACAGGGCTCCGGCGTCGGCCTCCGTCCCCTCGCTGTCGTTAAACGCCCGCTGAGGGTTTCTGTGGGGAAAGGTGGCTCTGATCGCAGCTCCTGTAGTTGCTCTTCATGCCCGTCACAGCCGTGTCACAGTGCTGGAAAGAACGTTTAAAACAAGCCTCCGATTCACACGTTGTGAGCTTGTAATAGTGGCAGAATTTTCATTTTCAGTAAGAACGTACAATTTAAATCTCCCGAATCAAAATGCTGTTATTTGCCCTTTGCTCTGTGTTAAACATCTGTGGAATTTCTAGAAATTGAATCGTGTATTGGTAGCACAGGTATTACCCTGTGAAGCACTAAATTCTCAATTTCTGTAATTAATCACTTTCCCAAGGGCTGCGTACGTTTTTAATGAACTTTTTCTTATATCTGCAGCATGGGCAAAGCTTTCCCCAAGAAAAGGTTTCTTATTAAATCACGTTGCTGTCTTGTTTGAGGTCATGGCCGTTTCTCTCACAAATATTAAATTCTAACAATTTTACCGACAGTTCTTGGGATATCCTGAACTTAAGGCATGGCGTTGAATATTCATCTTCTTTTATTTAAGGTTTTGCTGGTTTGCAATATTTACAGTGTCCAGAGGGTAATAGTTAGTAGCGTTTATTTTGCCAGGTGTATGATACCGAAGCTTCCCCCCAAAAAATGTAATTCTCTTAGTGGGATGAATAGAAGTGGGCTCTCTTTACTGGCTGGACCTGATGAAAGGAATAAAATTTATATCCATGGGAATATTAGGCCATTCTGTACAAATTTAAAAAGGCTTTCTGCCCCTTATGGAAACCCTCTGTTTTCTTGCTAATGTCTCAGAAAGGAATTAGTATTTCATTAAAATTATAATTGAAAAATGTTAGACCATGGAACCTCTTTTGTAAATTTATCGTTGAAGCATTGCAATGGAGATGGTGTTTAAAAAAACAAACACCCCAAGGATTTGAAAGACCTGAGGAACTAAGCCACACGTGAGAGTCCTCATTCTCTGAAATTACTTGTGAAGAATAAGGAATCCTTCAGCATATCTCTTACTGGAGTAATTGCGTCAATGTGGATCTGCTTAGAAACAGATTCCCTTAATCTGCCTTTGGTGCAAGTTCAACCAATTTTGGTGGCAAAGAAAATTGTTTGTTTATTTGCCCTTCAGCTAGTTCTGAAAAGGCGATACTGTTACAGGAGCTGAATTCATCTCGAGCTTGTGGCAAGGGCAAGCTCTCCTCTCAGTGACACCTACAGAGCACAAAAACCCCACGGTGGCATTACATAAGTATGTAGGAAACTTAAAATCCAGTAGCAGGACTTCTGCTGGCAGCACTTGAACAGGAACGAGCAGGTGTTGGCTGCCAGGGATACGCCGACTCCAGTGCTGAGCAGGGTGGGGAGATTTACATCGGAACCGAGTGAACTTTGGCCACCACTGAGTATCAGCGAACCGACGTTTCTGTTGGTGAATTGTGCTGCTGTTTGTTGTGAATTATTCTTCAGCCACGCGTTTAGGGAGGGCGAGGCGATCTGTTTTAATTTCTTAAGCTGGCTAGTGAAGCATCTGGTGGGCGTTTTAGCTAAACGTAGTGTAGGTGAAGTTACAGGTTCAGAGATGTCACCAGGTCTTCTTTTGGTGATAACTTTTCTGGAGTTGAAGGTAGGCTGTAGTATTCCCAGTACCATTAATGTTCAGTGGAAAAAAAGGATTGAAATACCGTCTCCAATGGTCGCTAAAGACTTTCCTTCATATAGAATCTGATGTGATATGAAGAGATTTACCTGTGACAGATTTTATGGAATGTAGAAATAAGTAAGTCTGCTCTGCAAAGAGGATTTATTTTAATTTCAAGTCATCACCGCTGAATGGTGTAAAGCTATTATGAGGGTAGCCCTTTTCTAAGCCTTTAGTGAAGCTAGTTTTGTAGATCTGTAGATGATGGCTGCTGAAGAGAAACGAACAAAAGATTCTAGCCTTTGCAGAGAATAATGCCAATAACTTAATTATGTGGGCACTCTAATTTTTTGACCCAGGCAGGATGCTTTCAGAACTGCCTAACTTGGGAAGGAAGGCTTGAAAAAGTTGGTCCTTGCAGTGCGAGCAATCTGCATAAATGGAACGTTAAAATGGAGATCTTTAAAAAAATAAAAAATAAAATAAAAACCATGATCTCTGCAGTCAACATTAAGAGCAAGTCAATATCAAAGACTATTTAATTTAGAGATTAAAAATCAATTTATGTCTGAGATTTGGGATTAAATCCACAGTGGGCTGTACCGCCTTTGTTTGTGAAAGCTCCATATAATGAGCCGCCATAAGTTTTTTAAGATTTTCCTTCATCTGCAGAGAAGACCCTCCTCCATTCAGCCCTGTCCATTCTCATACAAGATCTGCTTTCGGCACCGTCCGTTGCGGGTGTTCCACAGGGGACCCGAAGTGGCAGGCCAGGGCAGACCTCACGTGGTGCTCCCAGGCTGCTGGTCAGAAGCTCGGCAGCTCCCAGGCTGCTGCTCTTTTTTCTTTCCTAGGCGTTTGCCTGGGCTGTGGGGAACTGAGTTCAAGCCTTCGACCTTTCCTTGACCAGGGCTGGTACTTGCACACCCTGTGCTTTGGTAAATGCGCTGCCCCGGTGGTGTGCGGCCTTGCAGGGGAGCACCTCGGCCTCGTGTTGAGCTTGAAGAAAATAAAGCAGTCATAGAACGAGACGTGTGCTCACCGTGCCACCCAGGAGTTGGGGCACCTAGCTGGGGAGGAGGCGCTGGCTTTTTTCTTCCTTGCTCGACGAGCTACACCTCGATTTGGTGCAATGGCTGGCTGGTCAAAATGCACAAAAAATATTTAAAATGAGGAAAATCCAGGTGGAGGGGCTGAAATTGCTCTGTCTCAAGGCGTGTGTGTTTGGCTGCTTTTTTGGAAGGTGGAAATGTGGGTTAAAAGCATTTAAAAGGAATTGGGTTTGTATCTCTGTGTGGGTGAGAAACCTAGTCAGTGAATTAAAATGTAAGGCACCAGCACCGCTACCTGAAGCGTGTCCCTTTCTCTTCCTGTGTAATGGTCGGCCTCCTGAGGTCGTTAACGTCTGCCTTGGAGAAGTGAATGGCTTCTGGTGTGAGGGCTCCCAGCCCTGGATACGGATAGACTCCCAGATAAAGCGCTGGCATCAGAGTTTCTAATTAGCTAGCCCTGAGCCTGCTGCTCAGCGCGGTGCCTCGCTGTCCTCACGGTTTGAGTCCTGTTCTGAGCACCAGGCGTTTGTTGCTGTTCTCCACAGATCCGCCCTGCCTTCACAAAGCCAGAGGTCGCCAGTGGCTCTGCGACAGGGCAAACGTTGGAGTTCCCGCAGAGTTGTCCCAGCCCTGCCTTCCAAATGGTCCTGCGCCGTAGTGGGCAACGTGGGCTGGTGGGGGCTGGGTTCTGGCTGGTAGGCCAGGCAAGTAAGAGCAGGCAGAGAGCTGCTGCGTGTGGTGCCGTCGCCTGTCCTGAGATGTGTGTGGACCTGGACCGGTCTCTGGATATTGACTTTTATGAAATGTGAATGCATTTCAGATGTGAAGCATCCCTGTCGTGTTTACGTGAAAACTGCCCAGCGGTCCCAAGGCTCCTTTGGGAGGGGAAGATGCTGACAGAAGTACGGTCACCCAAGCTTGGCTTCCCTAGGAAGCCAGGCCTACGTGCTGCTTATGGGGCTGCTTATGGGGCCGTATCGAAAGGTTGTTGAGTCAGTACGATGGCTTTGATTAGTTGCAAAGAGTGTCATGGGATTAGGATTAGGTAGCTAAAAGTTAATGTAAAATAACATCCGAATCTTAAAACTTCCGTTATGTGAAAGTTGTACCGCTGCGTGAGAAAAGCTTTGGGGCTTCGCACCTGCTCCCCCCATCCCTGCTTTCAATTCCATCAAGCATCCTGTCTAAAATAATGATTAATCACTGACTTTCTCCTGATTGTTGTTATGCTCCATTGCAACCTTTACTGCAATGGGAAGACGTTATTGTGTTACAAACAAAATGACTCAACTGTAATAGTTTTTATTTATTATGTAACTTTGAACTTAGGCACTTGTGTTTTTCAATTTGTCATCTGAGATTGCTCTTAATAGTAATAGTATAACATTTATTGGAGTGATAGTATGTAAATATATTTTAAGTAAAAATTACCATTTCTTTTCAAAATCTTTACTTGTATATTTGGCCAGTTTCTGTATCAGACATTTCTTTTTTGCAGGGTGCTTCAACTTTGACAGGGAAGAGAAGCCTGGTGTTGTGTGCTGACATAGCGTATCTGACAGAATGAATAGATAGACCAAGGTGAATTCTACGGAGTATATTTTCCATTTTTTAAAACACAACACAAAAAAAACAATGCCACTGATTTCTCATTCACCTTCTTTATTGTGTTTCCTTCCTTGTCTTTGTTCAGTGTAGAGCACTGGAGCAATTTGTTCTTCAAGAGAACATCCCTGAAATGCGTTGTTTTTGACAAGGAGCAAGAGTCAATTAAACATGTGGCTTATGCTTCTTGTAGAAGTCAACATGATAATTAGTAGATGTGAGATTGTTTTCTTAACACACTGGAGTGCAAGAATGGCAGGATATCTGGCATGTTTAATAGAGTATGGAGACTTCCTCTGTCTATGGCTGCTCGAAGTTTTCAGAGTTCAGAGCTTTCCCCAGCTGTTGGCTGATTTAATTAGACTTTTTCCTGTCAAGAAATATGAAGGTCAACACATGCTTAGAAGAATCTGTCATTTATGATGATTAAATACTCAGAGACAGATCTTCAAAAATCAGTGGTGCTCTCTTAAAGAATCTGTTTTGTTTCAGTTCTGAGCTGGCCTGGAAAACAAACAGCTATATTGTAGAAGCTTGTAAATAGAGAGGTGGCTGTTTGTGCAAGGCTCTGAAGTATCTGTGGAAACTGAATGTGGCTACTGTGTCAGAGAAGGGATTCCTGCATTCGAGTTAGTTAATGAGTGGTGTGGAAATAGAGACTGTTTATTAGGAGGTTGTCAGTGCCCAACAGCATGTTAGCAGTGGAGCTGCGTGCGTACTGGCCTTTCCTTCAACTTTTCCCTCTGTGAGTCACGGTGGCAGCACACTTCCCCACGTAGCCTAGGCCGTGCTGCTACCTGCGCTGTGCAGTCAGCTGGCTGGAAAGCCACTGAGAATTGTTCTAGGTCAGCAGTAACATTGCGTTAGTACCTTGATGCTTCTGGTAACGCTGGCAAAAAGATTTAAGGACAGTGTTTACTGCAAGGCTTTGCACTACGATTCTGTGCATCTCGTCCTGCCGTTTTGGTCGGGAAGCTGGAGGAAATGGTGGGATTCTTTACCGAGGAATTAAAAATCTTTCCAGGCATGTTGGCTCATTGTTTGTTTTTGCAATTATTTACTTGTCGTCTGCATTTCCTTGGTTAAAAGACACGTGTAGCAGTAGCGGATTAAAGATGAGTGCCTTTTTCACCTCTGCAAGAGCTTTGACTGTGCTTTTGTAGAAGTTGGATGAAAATCTATTTTGTCCAGTGGATGTGAGTATTCTGGCTGATGCTGCAAGCATTGTCTCAGCAGTCTGGCTTTGGAGGGACAGGTTCAACTTTCAGTTTTTGTTTTACGTTTACTATGGGAATTCATTTGGGGAGGGAAAATCTCTGCATAATATTGAAAAGCTCGCTGAGATAAGGACATCCTGTACAAGTATCCTGTTACTTAAAGGCCACTGAATGTTCGTAGTACTAAATAGGATTTCTAAACAGATGGTCATAATTAACATAAAATACATCCACACATCAAGTCTATTTGGTGTTCTGGTAATTATTTCAATGGTCCGATACTTTAGCATTAATTAAACCGTAGCACAGCCAACAATGGGATCGCAGTGACAAGTCACTGAATTCAAATGCAGAGGGGAGAGCTCAGCTTCCCTTTTTCCATCATTGGAAAAGAAAAATAGAATTCTAAACGTGTAATTAAAACATTTGTGTATTTGCATTTCTAACAAGCTGCTAGGGTAGGCTTGTTCATTGCCTTGAAGTGAACTAACTGGTCTCTGGGTTGCATGGAAAGTCAACATCGCGGCACATTGCAGGGAAGGGTGGGGCTGCTCAGCTCGTAGATGAAGCTGTGAATGTAAATCTTCGTGCCGAAAGCTTTAGCGTGAGCGGTTTCGATGAACTTCTTAGGCCTGTTATCTTTTCCGTAGAACTTAAGTTATATAAAATTGTGTATCTTTCAGAACAATTTCTCTGTTTTTTCTCTGGAATACGCTTATGTAAAAAAATTGCATGATACTGCTAGACAGAGTACGGTGCTGATTTTTGAGACAAAAGACTTAATAACAAGCCAACTGAAGTTGTTGCTTGCTTTATCATAAGTGTTGTCCAAAATGCCTGGATTTTCAGTATATCGGGTATTTTCTTTCAAGCTTACTGAAGTGGAGTCGCGTTGCTGTCAGGTAGAGATGTGAAAAGCAACGCTGAACACCGATATCTCTGCCTGGCAGAAGAGCCCTTTGGAGGGATTCTCAGGACAAAAGGGGAAATGGCATAAGAGAATCATAAAACTAATCTCTTGCGCTTTTAGTATCTTCTTATTCTCAACAGAAATGCCTTAGAGAAACAGAAAATGCTGCTTTAAAAAAGTAAAAGGCAGTGTTTAGTTTGGTGTCTGATTAAATCCGAATAAGAACTTCAGAAAGAAGGGATTGCTCTACTTCAGATGAAAGCACGTAACGTTTTATACTCCCTCATTTTTTGTGCCGTCTCCCCAGGCCCATTCTATAATCAAGGAACGTTTTCAGCGTTTTGAAAATTTGAGTTTAGGTGGGATTTATTCATGCTTACACACTTTCTGAGCCAATAAATGTCTTCCTTTTCCTCCGCTAACGATGTATGTAATCCCATGAGAAGAACTTTAGTGCCGTTTATTGTGAATATGTTTACATTTAATTTCTGGTAGTCTGCATTGATTCAGTTCATGAGCCTTTTTCGTAGAGTTATTAAAATAAAGTTGTTTTTTTGACATAAGGATTCAGTTTTATTCTGTAAAATATTGAAATTGTATTTTTATTAAAAAATATTCTAAATTATCAGAAGGCATGTTTTAAATAATCTGTTATTCACTTACAGCTGCCAAAACGTAGTACAGTGAAATAATGGTCTGCTAGCCTGCTAAACAAGTGTCCAGCTTCCACAATGCCTGTGCAGGCAGCTCAGTGGACAGAATTTCTGTCCTGCCCAATCTGCTACAACGAGTTTGATGAGAATGTGCACAAACCCATCAGCTTAGGTTGCTCTCACACTGTCTGTAAGACCTGCCTGAACAAGCTTCATCGCAAGGCATGTCCTTTCGACCAGACTGCCATCAATACAGACATCGATGTGCTTCCTGTAAACTTTGCACTCCTCCAGTTAGTTGGAGCCCAGGTATGATTTAAGCAGCTTTTTGTTTTGCCACTCCATGTTATTAGCATTTACGTGCAGTACATGTGCTGATATTTTCCCCTCATTTTAGGCTGAGAAATGGCAAGGCTTTGACTTTGTGGTATGTTAAAGTCCATGTGTACCCTAAAAGGAACCACACCATTTTCAGAACCATCCGTTTCTCAGGAAACGAAAACATATTCTAGTTGTAAGCTGATTTCTGGTGTAAAAAGGCTCTTGAACTTTGACTGTAGAAAAATGCCTATTAGGGTATAAACAATTATCTGTCACTAGAAAAGCAAGCCTGCAGACTGCACTCGTTCATTCTAAATTTTCTTGCAAGGAGTCTCATTTCTACATGTCACATGTTCGAAGTAGCTAGCTGTTCAACCAAGTTCCAGAAATGTGTGTGTAATTTTTTTAAATATGCATGATGGCTTTTCAGTTGCATTTTCAGATACTGGCTAATCAGGCCAGGAATGTTCCCTGTGCTGTCTCGTAGCAGTGGCAAAACAGCGATTATATAATCAGTACTGTGCGTTATGGGGACTAAATAAGTCTGTTCACCTTATGCTGATTCATGTGTTTTTTCATTTTACGCTGGTTATAACACCTAGGTGATGCAGTAAGGACGCTTTTTTACTTTGCTTTTTAATGCCTTATCACATGCCTAGACACAACTATTGGTAATAACACTATATGTCAGTGTTCTTGTTTCTCAAATTCATCTGTTCCTTTCTTTTTTTTTTGTTTCTAAATTTGTGTCTAGTCACTGCCTTGATCTTAGAACGTTTGTTTTCCTGGTGTCCTAACTTCTTGCTACGTCTTTCAAACAATTGACTGTATTGTGACTAATGTTCCTTCTATTTTCATAGTCTGACCTTGTTAATCCACTTTGAGTTTTTCCACCAGTTAAGTTTGCTAGTTCTTCTCTTTGAAGACTTCAAAGCTATTTGTATGTCTATGTGCCTTTGTGCTTAAATTATTTTTTTTAACTTTGTTTTTGACTTTTTCATACTGTATTCTTGCCAATTTATTATAACTTCCCTGTCTGTAGTAAATCATGCTGGTCATCTCACAAATCTTGTGTTCTTCATTTATCTGTTAACTACATTCTCATGAGGCCTTGGTTATTGTTTTTTTTTATCCTACCTTTGTTCTTCATGTGTTAAGTACTAACAAAAGTAATCTTTCATTACCATGATTTTTGTCTTTAGTCCTTTCTGTTATTCCTTATTGCATTCCAGACAACATGGGTGGGTCCTGTCTTCTCTAAAAAGCATCGTACATCTGCAGTGTTATGTAATTAATGGTAGTGATGTTGGTACCATCATAGGCTTGTCAGATGGATATGTATAATTTTTTCTACCCTCTCCCTTGCATTTTTGTAGGTACCTGATCATCAGACAGTAAAGTTGAGTAATGTAGGAGAGAACAAACATTATGAAGTAGCAAAGAAATGTGTTGAGGATTTGGCACTCTACTTAAAGCCATTAAGTGGAGGAAAAGGTGAGTTTCTCCTGAACAGCAGAATTTTGATGCAGCAGATTGGCTTACTTTTAACAGCATTATGTTTTCAGCACTGATTTTAGGCTTCAGTGGGATAATTATCTCATTTTCATAATAAAATTTCCCCTATGTCTTTAAAAGCTTATTCACACCTGTGACACTTGGTTCTTAATTTCAAGTTTACTAAATACTCTTATTTAATAATATTTCCATGTACTAACTTTGTATTAAAGCAGAACTTTCCTCAAAGGAGGGGTTTGACGTCAGTTTTAAGACTCTAATTAAAATTCTTTTTGATAATGAGTTACCCAGAATTGCCCAAGAGAAAGGAAGATACCTGTGATTACATTCAAGTCCTAGAGACATACATATACTATTAGACATTTTTGTTTGCCTTGTTTAGATTAATTTGCCTGATAAAAAGCAGTAGTTTACCTTTTCTTTCCTTCCTTGTAGGTGTTGCTAGCTTGAATCAGAGTGCACTGAGCCGTCCAATGCAAAGGAAGCTTGTGACACTAGTGAATTGTCAACTGGTAGAGGAAGAGGGTCGGGTTCGAGCTATGAGGGCAGCTCGATCACTGGGAGAGAGAACTGTTACAGAACTGATCTTGCAGCACCAAAATCCTCAGCAGCTTTCTGCCAACCTTTGGGCTGCTGTCAGGGCACGGGGATGTCAGTTTCTAGGGCCAGGTAAGGTAATTGCAGAATCTGCAACAGGCTATGTTCAGCTGTACCTTTTCTTAACACAAAAACATTCCTTGGAAATTTCTTCTGTGCAGCTGAAAGTGCAATTACTTCTGGTTTTCAACTTTAAGCTAAGAAGAAAGGGAAAAAAAAAAAAAGAACTACAAGTTAAGAGAATCTGCTTTCTTGAAAGGTTTGGGGTTTTTTCTGCCTTACTGACTGTTCTTTGAAATGGTGAAGAATTATTTCAAAACTGGCAAAGAAGAGTAAATAAACATGCTTTCAGCACAGCCTGTAATGCAGTGTAACTAACATAGATTAGTTGTAATGCTGCCTGTGATCAGAATTTGATAGAAAACTGCAAATGTTCTCTTGTTCATCCAGTAGCTGTAAGAACATTCAACCTAACTTTAATTGCAGCATACTTTATTTTTAAATTTTATAGTGATGGTGTTTCTATCTTCAATACAAACAACAAGGTCTTAAAGTATGCTGCAAAAGTAAGCACGGAGATGAGAAGGAGGTTGTGTTTAAACTGGAAGTAATCCTCTCATGATTCTGATAATTGATGATAGCATTGCTGTGCTGTTCTCATATTCTATACAGCTTCATGGTGTAGCGTTGTTGAGATGTCCAAAATGACAAAGGCTACAAGACTACACAGTAGAGAAAAGTATAAAAGGTGCACCAATTATGCTTTTATTACTGAAAATCAGTCTTAGCTCTTTAAACCTGCTGTGTTTAGAGTGGTTCTAAATGCTCCTAAATTTCTTAAAATATGTGTGCAAAGCTTTTTTTATGATTAGTGAAATAAAGTAATAACGAATTATATTCAAGATAATTCATATGTTCCTACTTAGGGTGTTGATATATGATAGCCTTACTGTTTTTTGGCAACATATTTCTATTCCTATCTTATATTTTTGTGTTAAAGCTATGCAAGAAGAAGCACTGAAACTTGTATTACTGGCATTGGAAGATGGCTCTGCGCTCTCAAGAAAAGTTCTGGTACTTTTTGTTGTGCAAAGGCTAGAACCAAGATTTCCTCAGGCCTCTAAAACAAGCATTGGTCACGTTGTGCAGCTACTGTATAGAGCATCATGCTTTAAGGTAAAATACCTCAATTAACTTCAAAATATTTGAAGTTTGTTACTGTGAACTAGTGCAATTCCAAAGAACCCTTCCTGTGATTAATCTTTCATCTGTAAAATGTTACATAAATTCAGTTTCTACACATTTGAATAGTGTAGAATATATAGCATAAAACTGACATGAAGTAGTTTAAGAATTGAAGTTCTCTGCTAAAGGAACAAATAGTCACATGTGGAATTAGCTGGAATCAATTCTGGAATTACCACTCTCATTCCTAATTGCTGTTCTTCCTCTGGAAATTCTCTCCTAAATACAGAGGCATGAAACATGACACTCCCAGCCTGCTTCAGGAAGAAGTAAAATATTGTCATTTTTGGCTTTGTTTATTTTTGTTTGTTTTTGAATCACAGTTAAGAACACGGTTATCATAATATCTAATACTTAATGTCACTAAACAAACATGAAATCTGTTACCACCTTTTATGACAACTGTCTTAATACTTATAGTGGCCTCTCAGGTAAATATTCTACTCCTTAAATGCCACTATCTTAAATTTTTTCTTCCCTTGTATCATTTAAGTCAATTCTAGAGTCTTTCTTGTTTCTTTAAGTCATCGTCTAATGCTGGGCAGCACCAGCTACTGGTAGAACTACTAAATACCTTACCATATCAGATAACTGATTTGTGTGTTCTGTGACTTAAGATAATCTGATTGGCTACTAAGTTGGAAGTAGTGGAGTTGATATCACAGTTTTTTTACTAGTGATCCTGTAAAATCTTGAAAAGCTGGTTGTTTTGCCTGTGTGCCCTGCTAAGCAGATAATCAAATGGAAAAAAAAAAGTATAAGGTAAATATCCAGCAGTAATATACTTCTGTGTTTTGTGCTGGGTAGCTCTTTTTCTGGTAGTCTTAGAGATTTTTTTTGTTAAAGGAGTGTGTACACATCACTGTTTATTAGGTCACTAAAAGGGATGAAGATTCTTCTCTGATGCAACTTAAAGAAGAGTTTCGGAGTTACGAGGCTTTGCGGAGAGAGCACGATGCCCAAATTGTTCACATTGCCATGGAAGCAGGACTTCGAATATCACCAGAACAATGGTCTTCCCTTCTTTATGGTGACTTGGCACATAAATCACACATGCAGTCCATTATCGACAAGGTTTGTCAAAGGATGGTTTTAGTATCTTTGTAGTTTTGTGTTTGACTGTTAAATGTTATGCTAAAAATCCAAGGACTGCTTCAGTTACTTTTTTGTCTTTGGTTGGTTAAAACTAGAATGAAGGCTTTTCCTCACTGTAGTGTATTCTTCATATAAAGACATTTTGTTTTCTAGTACAGTGTTTTTTGTGTCTTATGATGAAGCTTCATAGGGCAGATTCTGAGTTGAGAAATAAAATTTCTCTCCACTGATATTTGCTATGTACTATCTGAAGACACTACTTATTGCATTTAGGAACCAATTTAATGAAAATCTTCTTAAAATTAGTAGTTCACAGGTGTATGATGCAACACACTAATCCTTACTTTGTTTTCAGCTCCAGTCTCCAGAGTCTTTTGCGAAGAGTGTACAAGAATTGACAATTGTCTTGCAGCGCACGGGCGATCCTGCAAACTTAAACAGGCTCAGGCCTCATTTGGAGCTCCTGGCAAACATAGATCCAAATCCAGGTATGCAAATGAATCTTATTTTAAGATCTCTTCACATTCTTCGTATCTAGCAAAGTAAATTATATAAGATAACCTCCATTCTTAGTTTCAAAATTCCTATTATTAATGTAGCGTATCATAAACTCTTCTTCAGGATTCTCTGAATTCTATCGTACTTTAGTGTTTTGGTAGAGTTGTCTCATTTATGATGCACTTAGAATTATTGACAGAGTGACAAGCCTGCTTTTTAATAATTTTAGATGCAGCATCTCCAACATGGGAGCAGCTGGAAAATGCAATGGTGGCTGTAAAGACTGTGGTACATGGATTAGTGGATTTCATTCAGAATTACAGTAGAAAAGGACATGAAACTCCACAGGTAACTGTATTTGACCATTGTGTGGTATGTCTTAATCTACACTTCTTGAAAGATGCAACTTTGAAAAAAATAAGGTTAACTTGAAATATTTATGGCATTTTCTGTGGAATTATCAGTGGTACTGTTATCTGTTGCATTCAGGTTTTGAAAACAGCATTTCTGAATATGGAATACACGAGAGCTCACTGAAAAATTTTAAAACTTCTTAAATGTGTGTATTTCTATGCTATTTTTGTCTGTTTATTGGAGTATAAGTGGAATGTCTTTTATTTGTGTTTCTTAAGCCACAACCAAATAGTAAATATAAAACAAGTATGTGCCGAGACCTTCGACAGCAAGGGGGATGTCCAAGAGGAACCAACTGTACTTTTGCTCATTCCCAGGAAGAGCTTGAAAAGTGAGTATAGGAGACTCTTTTTTCCCCAATTTAAATCCAAGCAGTTTCCTTAGAACTTTGAAAATGGTTTCTTCTATGCATTTATTCATTCTGAATGGGTTCATGAATCTCTTGAATTGACAACTTCAATGTGAAGTTGAAGGTGCAGTAAAGCAATGCCTGGAAACTAATTGCATTTTTATATATATATATATATATATATATATAAATTAAAATTTTATTTTATGAAACAGTGTAGGTTCAGTCTGTCAGGGATTGGTTATACGGTCCACAGGGGAGAGAATGTTAATTTTATTTTAATTAAGTAGTAAATTGAGTTATTTAGGTAATATGTAACACATGCATTTTTGAAGCTGTTCTCATGCAAATCCACTTCCAGAGAACTGCAGAAGTCAATCTTCTAAGAGGAGGTGGTCTTTGGTTACAAGGAAAATGCTGATGTTCTACTTGCAGATTCGGCCGAACTGTTGAAAATAAACGCCAGTGTAAACTCCTGTAAATTTTGGTTATAATGTTTATCTCAATCCCTATCTTTAGTCAGTTTTACAAATAAATTAAACTGCACAATAAGCATTTCTTTAATCATCTGTCTTTTCTGTGTTTGCGTACGTTTGTTTGTAGATACCGCCTGAGGAACAAAAAAATCAGTGCAACAGTGAGAACGTTCCCCCTTCTAAATAAAGTCGGCGTAAATAGCACTGTCTCGACCACTACAGGAAACGTAATTTCTGTCATAGGAAGCCCCGAAGCAACAGGGAAGATGGTGCCGAGTAGTAATGGAATAGCTAATCTAGAAAGTGGTGTTCCCCAGTTGATCCCTCGCTGTGCAGACACCTCCTTGAGAGCTTTGGAGAACACCAAGAAGGGAGGGAAGACTGGAGCCAATGGCCAGAATGTTTCGGGATCCCCTACAGAATCACTACCTGAAAAGTAGGTAACATTTTTTTCATAAAAATAACTAAACACAATATTCTGTCTTTAGGTTATCAAGGCAAGAAAGCTTGTGATCAGAAATAATAGGTACAATTCTGGTCCTGGCTTCCTGTTTTTGGTGGTGCTCACTGGCAGCAGAGTTGTGCAAGATCTTGTACTGCAGTGCAGACATCATACAAAATTTGGATTCAAGCTGTCAGAGCCAGCATCAGTTGTTTTAGCTGTTGAATAGTTCTATGTAATATAAATTTGCAAATTTCTCCCTATATCTTTTATTCTCTTGTTCTCAACTGGTATATAACTTAGTATTGGGCTATTACATAAAAACAAAACAAAAAAACTAGTACTCAAAATTTGATATTTCTTGGAACCAAGAAGAATTCATGCAGTAGTTTGTTTGTTTTTTTTTTTCCTTAAATCAAGAAAAATCCCTTTATAATAAATCCCTTTATAACCCTGGAAACCTTCCAGGTTTTGGGTTTTTCCTTAAAAATGCTTAGGTACTTCTCTATGAAACACTGAGCCTCTAAATTTTTCAAAGCCTTTGTCTTTACCAGAATACGCTTAGAAGTAGTACGTAAGCTTATGAGTATATACCAGCACCATCTATATATGCTTTTGAGTTCTCTTATGAGAGAGTCTGAGATTTGATAATACCATCAGTTTGGGGTATTAGATTAAAATTCCAGAGGAAATGACTTTACCCAACTTTTCACTATCCATAGGAGTGTGTACACAGAGAGATGATTAACTGAAATAAGTAAAGGTCTGCTTAACAATTCCTTGGTAATCCTTTTTCAGTAAAATTGGTTCTCCACCCAAGACTCCTGTAAGCCAGGCAGCAGCTACCTCAGCTGGTCCTCCCAATATTGGAACAGAAGTGAACTCTGTGCCTCCAAAATCCAGCCAGTTTGTTCCCAGAGTACCTGTCTACCCTCCACATTCTGATAACGTTCAATATTTCCAAGATCCCAGGACTCAGTTGTCATATGAAGTTCCACAGTACCCCCAGACAGGTGAGTGAGATGCACACTGAGACGATAGGTCTGAATTCTCATGTAGGTAAGCCTGCATGTTGTGTGTTAAGAAATAACTTTGGTTTCATTTTAGTGGATTTCTTTCAGTTTTGTGGATTTCGTATCAGCTGAATGTTCATTTAGTAGAATACCGTTCCCCTGCTGAATATGGGAGGGGCCTGTAGTCTGCTTCCAGTATTGGTGATTCTTGTCTTGAGTGCTGTATATTATGCAACTTGTACCTTGATAATCCAGAACTTGAACCTCAAGGTCTCTCATCTACTTTTTCCTTATTAGCATTTAAAC
Organism: Anser brachyrhynchus; assembly: GCF_964034855.1. Taxonomy (NCBI): domain Eukaryota; kingdom Metazoa; phylum Chordata; class Aves; order Anseriformes; family Anatidae; genus Anser; species Anser brachyrhynchus. The sequence continues at coordinate 2,271,942 of NC_137712.1, forward strand.
AGGTTTAGTTAGGCTCACTCACCTTGTGCCCTATCCATGGAGGATATCTAGAGCTGAGAGTCAGACCCAGAGGCATAGCTTGCTTATAGTAGTGTTTAATAAACAAGAGAAATACCCTGCTGGATTACATGTATTATTAGGAGTGATATTTTTTCCTGCTTTAGTCATTCAGAGTCGTGGGGAAGAACAGTGTTTTCATGTATTATGACGCTCTTACCTCTTTGTATTTGCTCAGATGTTTTTGAAAGGTTTCAGTAATCTTTTTAGGTTGCCATATGCATGTTTATTAAGATTTTGTTCTAGCATCGGGTCATTCACAAGCTATCAGAACAAATGTTAGAGGTGTTCAGACAACTCTCTCCAATGAAAAGGAGTAAACCAAGTGTGAAATGGTTACTTGGAAACCTTTGAAATTATTTATTTTTAGCAGTATAGCTTTTATTTTAGAGGTGCTATTTTAACTGTGTATATAAAGAAGTGTTTAAAATGCAGACTTTTTAGTTACATAGATAGTTAAACCATAATATCTGGGAGCAATGGCAGAGAAAGTCGGTTTTCCAGATTGGGTCATGTTAGTAAAGGGTCAGCACTGCATCTGCAAATGTGGTTGTCATACATGAAATTATACTCCATTAAAGAGATGATAGGGTCAGTAGTGAGTTTGTAGAAATGTGATGCTTCATTCTCTAAAGGTGTAATGCTTTACTTAATGCTATTTGGAGTTTTAGAAGGTGTAAAATTATGGGTCATTTGTGGTCACATTAAATATACCTTTTTCCAATTTTCAAGGATATTATCCACCACCTCCAACAGTACCAGCTGGCGTGGCTCCCTGTGTTCCTCGCTTTGTGAGGTCCAATAATGTTCCAGAATCCTCCCTCCCACCTGCTTCCGTGCCATATGCCGATCATTACAGTACATTTCCCCCTCGAGATCGACTGAATTCTCCTTACCAACCTCCTCCTCCGCAGCCGTATGGACCAGTTCCTCCTGTCCCTTCTGGAATGTATGCTCCAGTTTATGACAGCAGGCGCATCTGGCGCCCACAGATGTATCCACGAGATGATATGATTAGGAGCAATTCTTTACCTCCCATGGATGTGATGCACTCATCTGTCTATCAGACATCATTACGTGAGAGATACAACTCTTTGGATGGGTATTACTCTGTGGCTTGTCAACCCCCAAATGAACAGAGGACTGTGCCTTTACCAAGGGTAAGTGAGAGCCAGAAAGGGAGGGATTAAGGCTTTATTCTAAAGGTCGTTACTGAAGAGTTGGTAAATAATTAGCATAGGCCTCCTCTGTTTAGTTGAGGTTACAGAGATAAGAAATTAGACCTGGACAAAGTTTTTGTTCTGTTTTATAAACAGAATAAGATGAGCCTGTGAAATAGATTACTGTAATCTGGATTAGGACCAGAGCCATTCTGCCTCTGGAATTCCTGTACAAGTTGATAGAATTCATTACGTATTGATTGAATACATTACATATTTTAAGATTTGATTTACTGTACATGGACTGCGTTTTCCTCCAGATCCTTGCAGGATTCTTCTAGTGATATTGCTGGAAAGTTACAGTCCCAAGGGAATACATTGTCCAAGTGTGTCTACTGCAAGTATTTACCTTTCGGTTAGAGTATGGCAGAATGAACAGAACTATCTTTATTATTGCTAGGAGCCTTGTGGTCACTTGAAGACTGGTTACGATGAGCAGTTAAGACGGAAGCCAGAGCAATGGGCACAATACCACACGCAGAAAACTCCTCTTGTGTCGTCAGCCCTTCATATGGCAACACCTTCTCCAACACCACCTTCTCCTCTCTTCAGCGTAGACTTCAGCACAGAGGTGGGAAGCCAAAGAACTTCTTTATTTTCCTTTCCTGTTTCTGTAAGATGCCATTTAATATTTCTAGTAAAGATTTTCCATCTGCCATCTGTTGTTCAGAAAATGAATTTCGTCTTTTAGCAAGAGGAGAGTAGTATCTAATAATGAATACATTCAATTTGTTATTAAGCTGATGCTAAACATGATTGCTGAAAAACTTCAAAAAGTGAAGAAGTCAATTCAATTTCCTTTCATTAAAGGAAATATAACTATATTGAACTTGCTTTGTGAACTTCACAGAGTTTGGTGTTTTTTTTGTTCTCCACACATAGGAAACAATGGTTGTTTTCCACTAAGGACCTTCCTTAACATATTCAAAATTGGCAGTATGGCATGACAAGTAGACTGAATCAACCTGCAAAAATGCTTGTCAAATCCCAGAGAATATATACCCATTAAAAGTGACAAAAGACACTGGTAGAATATTGTGTACCTATGCGATACAGTTCTGTAAGCAAGAATGGAAATCTACCAAATAGTAATAGTGTGCTTTGAGTGTGGGGGGTAAAAAATAAATAAAAATCATTCACTGTTTTCTATACATGTAACATAAATGCATCCAAGAAATTCTTTGAGAACCACTGTACCAAGCACTCTTTGCTGTAGATTACTGGTTTCACTGTTCACACTTGAGGCGTTGTACTGTAATTATTCAGAATAGGTCTTGTAAGGTAGATATACCTGAAGTCCTTCATGGGTGTATTCAAGGTATATCAGGATTTAGGTCTTCATCCAGGCTGGAGTGTTCTGAGTCGTACTTCTATCTGCCACTGGCTTCTACAGTAAAGAAAAATGCATGGCTTCCTCTGAATTAACTTACTGTAGGTAATCACGTGAAGAAACCCGCTACCAATATAGCGACACTGATTTCAGCCTCTTATCTTGGCAGGTCAGACAGTTACTTGTACTGGGAAAGCCTACCCTTCTTGGACAGCTGTCAGCTGCACTGGTTTAAAATTTGATTGTTGAATGGGTTATGCTGTCCCTGAGTCAAGTCTTGAACATGGATATACCTCCTTGGTTGACTTTTGATATAATATGATTAAATAGCAGTAAATGTCTTTTCTTATTTTAAGACTGAATGCCCTGTTTTTCTTATTTATTACTTATTTATTCCCTTTTCCGTAGTTCTCAGAGAGTGTCAGTGATTTGAGTGGAACTAAATTTGAGGAAGACCATCTCTCTCACTATTCACCGTGGTCTTGTGGCACTATTGGCTCTTGTATAAATGCTATCGACTCAGAGCCCAAGGATGTGATTGCCAATTCAAATGCCGTGTTAATGGTAGGGGTTTTCTGCATGTTATCTCATTAGTGTAATGATACTTACATGCTGAAGTGTCTTCTGTTTGATTAAACAAGCCTTTTTTTTCTTTTATTGATAGCTTCTATTCTTAGTATTTTAGTTTAAAGTAGCTTGGCCCATTTGAAATTGTTTGGAGTACCTCTTCCTAGTTTTGTAAACAAACTACATGTTTATGTCAGTGACAGGATGTAGTGCCAGGAATAAAATTCTCAGACATCTGAAACAACCATGTTAATAACACATCTCTATAAATCAAATATGTATTCAAAATGTTTTGAGTAGAAGGTCTGTAAATTAATAGGATTCGCTGATTTTTCTTAATGTGTTCTCTAATTATCAGAGTGATGGGATAAAAATTTTGACTTTTCAATCCTGTCTCTTTTATCAACTTTTTATCATCTGACTTCCATGAGTGGGGGAAAAAAATGAAGTACTTCAGGAAACAAAAAAAGAAATGTAGTATGAATCATGGCACACAGCTTACTTTTGGAGGGCTGAGAGCTTATGCTTTTTAGAGAAGAGATTACCCTTTTTAGAGCCTTTCTGTTATACAGTGTAGCAGGTTACCTTTATGTCCTATGTAGGACATAGAACCAAATATTATAATTTCTCAAGTCTTTTTAATACTTCTTCCTAGTACAGGGAATGGTACTGAAGGACCTTAAAACAATAGTGGAACATTTTCTGCCTGGAAATACTAGCTTGGAAAAAAAATACACTTCTAATGCTGGCAATAGCTTTCTGATGGTCAGTTTGCTGTTAAAAGGCAATAGTGAAATCATCGTGGTCCATCTTGGCTCTCTAGTGGAATTGTTTTTCATCACTGTATTCAGCAACAGTAGTCAGAAAGTCATTCGCCAACCGAGTCATATGAATGACCTCAAACAAGTCTGTGTATCTCTTTCTGTTCCTTAAATATATAGGATTTGGACAGCGGGGATGTTAAAAGGAGAGTGCATTTATTTGAAACTCAGAGAAGGGCAAAAGAAGAAGATCCTATAATCCCATTTAGCGATGGACCGATCATTTCCAAGTGGGGTGCAATCTCCAGGTCATCCCGTACAGGTTATCACACAACAGATCCTATTCAGGCCACTGCTTCCCAAGGAAGTGCAACTAAGCCCATCAGTGTATCAGGTACAAGTACAGGCTTCCTATTGACAACGTAGCATATATCACGAGCATTTCTTCTTGTTTATATTTATTGCAGCAGTGAAGATGTAAAGAACTAAAACACCTGTATGTCCTACTTTTTAAGAACAGATATATATATATATATGTATATATATAAAGATAAGGTAATGCAAACATATTTTAAATTGTTATAGATTACGTCCCTTATGTCAATGCTGTTGACTCGAGATGGAGTTCGTATGGCTCAGATTCCACTTCATCAGCACGTTACGCAGAACGGTATGGACTTGTCCTTGGTATACGCAGTTAACAGTGTTTTCTATAGCTGGCTAATGTTTAATATCCCTGAATGTAATTTAAAAAAATAATTACTAATAGACCTTCTTAATTTTTAAAGCAACAGATTTTTTCTACCCATTGTAAAGCCTTTGAAAAACTAAGTTAAAACTTGTGTAGTCTGTAATACTAAATGCAGGTAATACCAGATTACTAGCAATGTTACTCTTGAGACACCTAATCAAAGAATTAGTCAGGTACTGCCAAGCTATCCAAAATCTACGTCCAAATCTGATCTTGACTTTTTCAAGTTTTCTTGCCGCTTCTTACCAGTAAGGATGTTTGCTTCATATGATGCTTTAGGGTACTGTTAATATACCCCTTTCCTCCCTTGCCATGAAGATGAAGAGCTTGTTACCTTAGTCATGTAGTTTGTCCAAAAACCTGATATTGATAGACTGTTTTTTTTGTGTCCTTTGATTTAGAAAACTTGCTTTTAATTCCCAGTTTTACCTTCTTTCTCTTAAAGGGACAGATTCATAGTTACAGATCTGTCTGGTCACAGAAAGCATTCCAGCACTGGAGATTTATTAAGTATTGAATTACAGCAGGTAAGATCAGATATACCATGTGCTTTAAAAAAAAATTTTATTTTTACCAATTTATTCTTGATATAATCTACAGAAAACAGTGCAATTAGCAAGGTGGTCGGTGAGTTTCCTAGACATGAGTACCACGACGCTTCGTGGGGTGCATAAGGACAGCTAGTATGAGCTGTTCCGTTGACATCAATAAGACCATTTTTGGGATAAAGTAGTGGACTTGGTAAATGTCAGCAGATGCAGAGCAAAATAGATGTTGGACATCAAAGGAACACATAATTATCCATCTGGAGTGAGAGCTGTTCTTTTTGTAAGCTGATTTTATATTGCTGTTTGACAACGTGTTCTAAGTGTACTTGTAGGTAACGGGTATGTTTCTTTTCGTAGGCCAAAAGTAACTCGTTATTACTTCAGAGAGAGGCGAATGCACTAGCCATGCAGCAGAAGTGGAATTCTCTAGATGAAGGCAGTCGCCTTACCTTAAATCTTTTAAGCAAGGAAATTGATTTGAGGAATGGTGAGGTAAAGCAAGGGGTAATTGGGATTAAACAAATCTTTGGGTTTTTTTTTGTGTATATATGTACATACGCACACATGAACACCCTCTCAAATCTAATGCTCCCAAACATTTATAATTCATTCTATGCAAGTTAAGTTGCTATTGTTATTACACCCAGTTATTTCCCAAGATCAAGTAGGTACACCTGCTGTGCTGTTGCTCCAGTCATCCACTTACAAAATGGGAAGAATGTGTCCACTGATTTTCATGTGATCCTTTCTCTTTGCTCTACTTGTGCATGTTAAAAATCTAAAACTTCTGTCAGTGGGCTACAGAAATTTCAACTCGGTATTCATTGTCTATATCACTGCTTTGTGAACAGATTATGCTGTGTGTTCTGTCTTGCCTATACCTGAAGTTTTGTGTTTAACTAGCTCTTCTGTATCATAGAAATGTTGTGTCCTAGACATGCACCTTCTGTTTTCACTTTAGTATTTGAGTGTTGTGTGAAGCAAGTGAAAAGCCAACTTGATGTTTACAGAAAGTATTTTATTCTTTTCTAGACTGATTATACTGAAGACTGTGCAGATGCAAAGCCAGATCGAGACATTGAATTGGAGCTGTCAGCCCTAGATACGGATGAACCCGATGGGCAGGGTGAACAAATAGAAGTAAGTTAACAATCTGTGTCTAAAAAGGTCGCTGGGTTCTTTCATTAATTATTCAAAAAAAATTAACAATTTTTCGTACACTAGTAGAATATGTTGATAGCAAAGCCTTTTGTCTTACTCTTTGTACTGATATCAAGCATTTGTCTTACTTTAACACTAGGGATCTCATACTTCTCATTCAGATACGTGGCTGTTAATAATACCCAATTTAAAAGCCAGCTCACTGTTTTCTGTGGTAGCTTTCAGCTTTTTACTCTTTACCTTTTGATAGCATTAGTCATGCGGGGAATCTGTTCCTTTCCACTTCCTTTCCAGCATTGAAGCTGTAATTTAAGAACGTTTTACATTGAAGATCACATTTAAATGTGATCTTTAATTTTTTAAGATCACATTTTATTTTTTTCATCTTTAGTTTTTTTTTTTTTCCTTTTTGATACTGTTTGTTTGAAAAGGACTGAAGAATTTGGAAGCTATTTTCCTTCCTTCTTATACAAATAATTGTGTAAGGACAAACAATTCTGTATCCCTTATGAATTCTAATAAACAGAATGTGGTGCCTAGACTGCTGGGATTAGCTGTAATTTCAAACAGGTGATCAGCATGTAATCTAGATATGATCTGATGATCTCTTCTGTAATCTGCCTCTTATGTCAGCTTTATAGCTGGAAAATGATGGAGATGGTCAAAGCACTCCTGAAATGCCTGATGAGGAGGTCATACCTGCAGCTAGGGAGCTTCTTTAAAAAGTTCTGTTTGAATTCCAGTCCTCTTAGGAATTCACAGTTTATATCACATTACTTCTATAAAAAACAAACAGGATAAAAAAGCTATGTTAAAGATATCTGATGAAGTGATAGGCAAAAATGAAACATGAGCACTTCTATATTAAAATGTGATAGACGTACCAATAGTCTGAAATAAGAATCAAAAGTCACATGAAGACACTCCAGTTTCCAGCAGCTTAATGTAGTGGAACATAATAGGAGAATTTGAAGTTGTTAGCAACAGTGTTGATGGACATTTCTCCTTTTCTCCTGTAGGAGATTCTGGATATACAGCTAGGTATTAGTTCTCAAGATGATCAGCTGCTCAATGGAACAACTGTAGAGAACGGGCATCCACTAAAGCAGCACCAGAAAGAATCTATGGAACAGAAGAGACAAAGTTTAGGTGAAGACCTTGTGATTCTGTGAGTGTTAGACAAAACAGCAGTGTCTGCCAGTATTAGACAAACAGCAGCATCAAAGTAGATGAAGTATGGTTGTTTAAGGATGAACTACATACCTTCTCAGACTTGGGGTAGACATCTGCATTGTGTATACATGGTGAAGTGAGAAGAACCTGTTAAGAAATCAAGTTAGGTCACAAATGTGAAAGTCACAGGATGGTACCATTGTTTGTATGCATTGTTGTTATCATATATGCTGAAACGTGTCACAGCTGTTAAAAATACCTTTCACATGTTCAGTAAGCAAAAAATGCAGAAGTATTTTTATAGTTGCCAGAAATTTTGAAAAATTTCAAAAGGTTAAGTTTCAGACTGTTTGCACAAATCTCCATAGAGAGGTAGTTTTTAAAGTACACTATTTTAGGTTTACATGTTCTTTAGTTTTTAATGTATAATTGCAGCCCTTGAAAATGAGGCAGACTGCATTTAACATCTTGAGCATACCCTTCCCTAGTAAGATGTTTTATTCCTGTTGCTAAAATTGAGTTTGTCAGTATTTATTTAATGCACAGAAATTCAGTTCCGGATACTTGTGCATGTACTTGTTTAATATTTGTAACTTATTTTTCTCCTCAGGGAGGAGCAGAAAACAATCCTGCCCGTAACTTCTTGCTTCAGTCAGCCGATCACAACATCTGTTAGCAATGCAAGCTGCCTGCCCATCAGCACATCAGTCAGTGTTGGCAGCCTCATTTTGAAAACTGCTCACATTATGTCTGAGGATAAAAATGACTTTTTAAAGCCTGTTGCAAATGGCAGGATGGTTAACAGCTGAAAGGCATTCATCTTTCCAGCTTGTGACCACACCATGGAAGCATTTACACTAGCTTTTTATATATATAATATATATTATATAATGTATATTTTTTTTAAAAAAAATAATATTGGGGTCATGCATTTCCTGTGGACTCTTTGATACTTCAAGCCCCTCTCGCATTAGCATTCTGAAGAAAAAAAACTTACTTTACTAGGGTAAGGCGTTCACTTTCCACAAATGAATGGAATTTGGACATTGTTTTACTTAAGCTTAAAGCAGCTTTTTATGAGTTTGTAGCAATCCGGTGCGGTATCTGAGCCATTCTTGTTTAAAATGGCTTCTGTAGAAAACTAACAACTCAGTTATTTAAACTAGCAGGATCCTACAATGATACATCTAGTGAAAGGAAGACTAACTTATTTGTCTCTATTTTGTTTCATGAGAGAAGAACTTGTGTCTTGTTGCAGCTGCTTTTTCCTTAGTTGTGGAACTTTGCATGGAGTATTGTTTCCTGTTTGAAGACTGAGAGGTGGGGATTTGGACTTGAGACTTTTTACAGGGTTAACACACCATTAGCTTTGCACTGCTGCGTTATTTGCAGGTCTGTGGTGCAGTGCTTTGCTGCAGCTTTTTGTTTCCATCCCCCCACCTAATTTCTGCTTTAGTACTGTAGATACACATACACAGGCTACTTGTCCAAGTAAAGTCACCAGAAGTAAACCAAGTGCCTAAGTCCTCCAGCTAATGTACTAGGTATTGATCTCCCCAAGTTATACATGAAACAATTTTCAACTATTTTGAGAGGTTATGCACTAATGTAACAGCATTTTTTTTTATTAATAGTTCTCAACTTGCAGATTATAGAATCCAGATGACTTGGCAAAAAGTATCAGGTGCTCTTGGCTTTCCTTTGAAAACCCTGTATGTAGTGTTTGCACTGACTAACAAGATGGTATTGCTGTTTTTGTACTGTTTTGTTTTTAATTTAAACTAAATATTGGGAATTTAAGGCAGTTATTACCTTTTGTTTAATGTTGTTAATCATTATTTTGTATTCAGGTTTAATTTTTGCTTGTTCAGTGGCAACTTATTTTCAAAGACCTTGAAAATACAATAATATAGCATTATCTGACCTTCAGAGTACGGAACAGTGTATGAATTTATGCCCTGTTAAGATGTGACTGAGAATCATGTTAGACATGTCAACTGAAAAGAGTTTTTCATAAACACACACAAACTAGAGCCCTGGGCATATTTTTTTTAAGAAGCTTAAAAATTGACTTTTTTTGGAAAAGAAAGCAGGACTCTCCCTCCTGATAATTACTATCTTGTTTGTCCTCTTACTTTTCTTTGTGACAAGTTTTACTTTTTTTTTTTTATGTTTTATTAACTTCTGTGAAGTTGTTTACTCTGAAAATTGTACTGGAATATTTTAAGCCAAGCTGATCTTTCACCAGGTGTACTGCATGTAAGGGCTTTTCCTGCTAGCAAAATGCTTAAAGAGGATCATGTTACTGGTCGTCTGAGTTGTTATTTTACAAAATCACAGCTATGTGGTCGGGTAAGATTTTGATAACTGTTTTGTGCACGTTTCTGGGGGGTGGGGGTTGGCATTTCCCTGAGGGTTACTGATTAGACTAAGTAAATATTGGTGTTTGATATCTCTCCTAACGAACCTGTCCATGAAATAATTATGTTGTAAATATACCTGAAAATCCAAGGGTTAGTTTTGATATTCTGGTGTCAGTATGGAAGATCTTACACATCTATTTAATACTCAAATGTTAAGGAATGTATGTAGAAAAACAGTCAAGTAGTCTTCTAGTGTCCTCTGGCTGTTGCTGTACCTTCCTATAGCCAGTGCCACCTCATAGCTAGGGTTAGATTGATGCTTTGTTTCACTTGCAACTCAAAGTGAATGGATACAAGAACCAGACCACCTTTGTCACCTTAACTTATTTCCTATTGATGTTAAATTTAACTTAGAATGTTAGACATAAATATGATTGTTGTATATTTTATACCAAGACCATTCTGTAAATATGAATTTATATTACTTTTGAAATGCTTCTGAGATACTATTATTTGCTGTACAATGTAATTCCAAAACAGATATGCAAACAAGTATGTCTCTTTCATGGATATTTAAACAGTGAGATCTTCCATGTTGAAGGTGATGTAATTTTTTTAAAAGATTTTTAAATTTTAAATTGCTATTTTGTTACAAAAATAGAGAAAATATAAAGGTTTGAGAAGTCCTTATTTGCCCTCAGGGAAAGAGCCCTCTGTGCACCAGAACTCCACAGAACATCTTCAGCATGATCTGAGGGTGAATATATACTACATAAATTGATTGTGTATTTACCTTAACTTTTTAATTTTAAAATTGCAATTTTAAAAACTTGGTTGTGCTCTGCTGGAGGGGGATTGGGATAAGCTGCTTACACACATTTGCCTGTTTGTCCAGTGAAGTTACATAAGCCTAACATATTCCTGCCAACCATATTGGCATATTTAAGAACAAATGTATCTATATACTCTTGTCTGCAGCAGGAGGTCCCATGATAATAGTATTTCTCTAGGATGACCATACACTTCATACGGAAAGTTGGTTCTTAACTGAGGCTAGTTATTTTCTCAAATTTTTAATATAGAGAATGAAAGGCAAAACATTACTTGGGGGTTTAAATAGCATGTCAGCTTTTGTCTTGCAGTTTTAACACTGACTATGTGATTTTTGCCATGAAACTATGCCCTCCAGTGCCCTGACAAGTAGAAGCTACAGGTGGGAACCTAGTTCTGGCTTTCTTCTTTGGTGGAGTTTCATCCCTTGACCCTATATAAACAAGTATGTATTCATTTGTCTAGTTGCAAATCAGGTGCCTTTGGGCTACGGAAGGGCTTATTTTCTGACACTGAGATATAGTGACTAATCTTCGTGCATTAATAGCAGTGATTCCCATTTAGGTTTTGGCCTTTGCTGTCAGAAAAAAAAATAAAATAAAAAAAAAAATAAAAAAAGAAAAAAGGCCCATAGCGGATTGGGGAAAAGAGATTGGCTCTTTTGCTTTGCTTGGACAAGCATTTTTTTATTATTTTTGTTTTTGTTTGTTTTTCCCCACCCCTGCTAGGGGTACAGCAGGGATTTCACATGCAAGAGATACAGGAGTTATTAGTATCTAAGTTAATTGTGTTGCCTCACTACCTGGATTCATTCCTTGTTTTGCCTCATTTCCCACATAGGTCTTAATAGAGACTAATGCTTGTGCTGGGAGAATGCTTGTATGAAAAGTAGTTATCTGTACATTCTTAACATATAATTATAGCAGAGTGATCGCCCTGCTACTGATACTTTGTTCCTGTAAACAGGTGACAAGAAATGAATCTTAGTGTTTATGCAGATTTTGCATTGTAGAATGTATACTAGACCCTTCAAAGGAAAGGTTAGACTCTTTGCAAAGCAAACTGGCGTTGGTTCTTGGTAGTCTAGTACAGGGACGCTAAAGTTTGACACTTGATTTCAAAAAAGAAAGATTGTATACAGCTGATTATGTTAAATAAGCTCTTCATTGCTCATTGTATAAGTCTAATTTGGGAGGTTTTAGTGCTTTGATAACATGATTGAGATTTTAATTTATCCTGTACTCAAGAGCTGAATGCTGTTCTTGTATAATAGTGTACTAGGCTGGATGAGGTACAAAATAATACACAGTGGTCATAAACAGCTGAGGAAAGAACACTTAAAAATAACTATCTAAACTCAGAATAGTTCCAAACATGTTTTTTGTTTGCTTTCTTAAAGCACAAGTTGTCAAGTTGTGCCTGTTGCTGTACATAAACACTGTATGCCAGCAGCTCCTTGATCATATTTGTGAACAGATTTTTCATTATTATTAGACTTATTAAAGGAAGATGCTGAATTTGAGAGTGTAACAAAATGAGAAATGATTGACTTATAGTATGTAAAAGTCCATTCTTTATGTTGTAGCTTAATCCCTTTTGTTAGGAAATTCCCTCTAATTGAGGGACCTCTTCTGCAAGCAGAACACAAATGTGCTTTTTAAATGACCCAATTTTCCAGTATAAATGAACAGCTAAAATTGGCAGTAGTCGTCACTATATCTCTTTGCTTGCAAGGGAGCACAACGAGGGAAAAGAAGTGGCAGTGATGGGATAAAAACAAATGTGAATATTCCAAATTCCCTGTATCGAACCGTAGCGCTACACCCCGTTATTTGAGGAGTAGGTTTGTGGAAGCTTTTAATCAGTCATTAGGTTGCTGTAAAAGCTGAAATAAAACAGAGCCTGCATTCACTACTGCCAAAAGCCAGGGTCATTTGCACATAGCCCATCAATTTATCCAGAGTAGATCTCAGTTAATCCAAGGCATGGAAATGCATGCATTTTCTTAGCTGGGCAAACAAGTACATTATACGGTAGTTGTGATACAACACACGTGGCTTTTATTTGTACTGCACATACCCACTGTACAGCCACTCAGAAGTATTGTGGTTAGCTTGCAGCATCTGCTGTCCGCATTTATACTGTTTACTGCGTATTCTTTTCCCTGGAAGTTTTAAGGAAATTTTTTTTCTTGTTGCATTGATTACATTTTATAAATTTGCTTAGCTGGAAAGTTTGGGAAAAGAGGCCTGTTTGTCAATTGTACAACCGATTGTGAAGCTCTAGTGTGAATATTTTTACGTCTGTATTAGACATTTTCTTTGCAAATCTATTGTTCGATTGAAATGTAAATGAAATAAAAGATGGTGTACACCCATCATGTATAAAGCAGGCACCATCGCTACGATGGATTTAATGCTCATTTTTATGGCGCATTCTCAGCTTCTATTTAAAACTATAATTTAAAATCTGTAAAATGAAATGGGGTTATATGGGGGAGTAAATTCTATTCCGTTTATTTCGGTTTTATTCCCGACTTGTACTGTTTCCCTTTGTGTTAGAAGTAGGGCAGGGCCCGGCGGGGCGCTCTGTGCGTGTTTGCTGTAGCACTGAAGTGAAGAGGTTTTAGCTTTGGCTGGTCACAGAGTAGAGCATCATGGTTTTCAGTGTTTGAGAGAATCGATGGAAGAAGTTTGCAGTATTGACATGTATTTGCATGCACAAATAAAAATTATTTGTCCACCTTCACCGCCTCCGTGCCTCAACCCGGGGAAGGGCGGGGGTGTGGGGGGGGTAGGAGGTGGTGCGGGCCGGGCTCCCCCCGCCGCGCGAGTGGTAGCGCCCGGGCGGGCCCAGTCCCTGCCCGCGGGGTGGTGGCGCCCGGGCGGGTCCATTGGGCCTGCGGGGGGGGGGGGGAGGTGGTGGCTTCCCCTGTTCCGCCTCCTTCCCGGCCTGCCCCGCGAGCACCGGAGCGGCCTCGGCTGGTGGTGAGGGGACGGCGGGGCCGGGACCGGGACCGGGTGGGGACGGGAGGGGGGGGGCAGCGGCCGGCCCGGGCTGCTGGGCGCTGGTGGCGGGGCGGCGCTCCCGGCATCGCTGCTGGGGACGAGCGCGGCGCCGGGCGGGGCGGGGACAGCGGCCGCCTCCCGGTAATCCGGGCACCCCGGTAATCCGGGCGGTAATCCCGGCGGTAATCCCGCAGCCGTCACGGAGCGGGCCCGTCAGGCGGGGCCCCGCCGAGCAGCGCTGCGGTGGAGGGGCGCTGAGGGGGGCGGGAGGGTTCCGAGGTAGCGGCCGCTGCCTCACCGGCCCTGTCCCTGCCCACAGGAGCCGGCACCGGCGGGACCATGGCAGCCGCGGAGACCTCGCCGTTGGTGCCGTGACCCGCAGCCTGCAGCTCAGATCCGAGGTCGGAGCCGTCAGCACCGAGCGTTTGCGTCGTTTGTCTCGGTACTTAGCAACTACGTGCTCCCTGTTCCAATAACGCGCTTATTTGAACAGAAAAAGCGGTCGTATTTCCTCTAAACGTTTTTCCTTGCATGCGTTATGGTGTTTAAATGCGTGGGCTGCCCGCAGAAGTTTTCATGAGCTTGTCTTCAACAACTTGAACTGATACAATCTGAAATTTCCTCCTCCAGGTTTGGTTAGAAGCTTGTTCCTGAAAGACTGGAAAGGAATAAAGGTCGGAACGTTTGAATTTGATTAATTATATAGAACATTTCTCAGCTCAGAGGAATCATTGTTAAGATAATTCACATATTATTGGAAATTGAAATGTAAATAACTGGGAATCAACCTAATGAAGCTGTCTGATTGGGGCTTATGAGACTCCCAAATCACAGTTAAAAAACTCATTCTCCGTGGGTAAAAGTATTTAGATATATACTAAAGTACACTGTAGTGCAGAAACAGCTTTTATAACAGCATTTTTTTTAGTAGTGAGCCTCAAAGTAAAGCTTTGTTCATAAAGGTTTTTAACTTAGATACGTTTGAAATTGTGACCGAGAATTAACTTGTGACTGACTGCTCTGTAGACTGTGATAGTGGGCTGTTACCTTCTTACACGGCTAAAAAACTTCTCTGAAAAAGTAGAGTACTATTGTTACACATTTCAAGGGGTTTCTTGTGCTGCATGTTTGAGTAAGAGAAATGTCTGTTTTGTTAATTTATTTTTTAGAACAAAATGACTACTTTGGATGATAAGCTACTTGGCGAGAAGCTCCAGTATTATTACAGCAGTAGCGAGGGTGAGGATGAAGACAGTGAGAAAGAAGATAAAGAAGGGGAGAGCTCCATTCCTGAAAGTGTTGGGGAAATAGAGCTTAGCAGCGATGGAAGCGCAGTCAACACAGGTATTATTACATCAAGCTAACTGTTTTGTGAATACTTTGCATATTGGAAGTTTTGTGTGTTTGGTTTTTTTCGGTAATGAAAGTTCTATTTTCCTGTATACTTGAGTCAGAGATTGATCATTTCCTGGTTATAGTCTAACCTTAGTTAATAGCTGGTTCTTTATTTTAGCGTTTGCCTTCTCCTTTGAGAGGCTTTGACTTTATATCTAGGACAGTTAGTCTCTGCAGACTAAGGAGATTTATACAATTTGGCTGATAATCCATAAATTTCTTTCCTGTAAGCCAGCAGTTGTTAACCACTAGCAGTCCTGATGTAACAGATGTAGGTGCTGAACAAGTATGCGAGGAACAGAAAGTGGCCAGGCTCTCCTAAAGCAGCATTCTGTCCTGCCACTGCCAGAGGCACAGTACTGATTTGTGCAGACAATTGGTGGGATCCAGAGGGTATTTTTTACATTATATATTGGCCGTCTGTATTTCACAGTGTGTTTTCTAAGAACAATAAAAAAACTTTCTTATGTGTGTTCCTATCCATTACCTGAGAAGGAAGAATGGAAGAATTATGGTACTAAACTGGCATATTTAGAGAGGACCTGAAAAAGTACTTCTTTCCACAGGGCCCCAGCAGCATGGTAGCACATTGTAAGGTGAAGTCTGTGAGAATTAACACAATTGTACATCACAGAATGTACGTCTGTACAGGAATATCGGCAAACTTAATTATAGTTTCCCATCACGTTGTTTTTGTTCTTATGAAAAGTCACACAGTAGTGGAATTCTTGAGGGCTGGTGATTCTATTTCAAGAGCCCAGATATTAATCTTTGAAATAACCCTTGGGACAATTATGAGAGTAGCCTAGTTAGATAAGCTTTAGTCTTCCTAGATGTACCCAAAAAAAAAGAAAACCCATCACCCAGATACACACTCAAGGACATGTAAATGGTAAGTTACTTTTATTTCATTTCATTACGGCATTTTGCACAGTGTATAAGAAGTTTATGACAGGCCCACTATTTTACTGCTGACTTGGGTAGTATTACTGTACTTTTAAACGAGAGATGTAATCGTATTACACATTACGGAATGATGTTTGTAATTTTGTAGTAAATGCCATCATATTTAATTTCAGGTCCGAAAGGAGTCATTAATGACTGGCGAAGATTTAAACAACTGGAGACAGAACAGAGACAGGAGCAGCGCAGAGAAATGGAACGACTCATAAAGAAGTTATCTATGACTTGTAGATCTCACTTAGACGAAGAGGCTGATAAGCAGAAGCAGAAAGAGCTCCAGGAAAAAATCAATGGAAAGGTAACATGGCTCGGAGGAATTAAAATGCCATTTAAATGTTTGACATTTTTTGTTTCATCGTTTGTGTACGTGAAGCAGATGGGAATCCTTATCTCAGTAGGTGTATTTAACAGAGCAGGTGAACAGACAAAATGCAGAAAATCTTGTTAGTTTCAGTTCTAGAGACAAGATAGTGCATTTGTTTTGGCAAAAGTTGTTTACTGAAAAACTAATTGAAAAAGCTGATGAGAAAGAAGCTGTTTGACAGCGTAGACTGAGGTCAGGCACAGTACCCAAAGCAGTGCTCATAGCTTAGTGAAAGCACATAGCTGCCATTAACCTGAATTAAAGTGGGAGCATGGAGCAGCCACTTGTGTTATTAGTGCAGCCTGTGGAAACTGGAATACCCAAGGCTGAAATCACAGTTCCCACTGAACGCAGTTTCTAATTAGATCAAAATGGAGTGTAATACAGAGGGTGCTTGAGCCTTCGTGGGTTGCACTTTGGTATTATTAAAGATGAGCGACCCACATTAATCCTCTTGACTTAAATCAATTATGTAAGTGACCCACATAGTGATGTAGACCTTTTCTTTTTGTCTTCTATCTTTCTATGTATTTTTTAGATGACATTACAAGAATATAACATGATTCACAACGACGAAGATGATGAGGAATTCTTACAGCGATACAGGAAGCAGCGGATGGAGGAGATGAGACAGCAGTTGTACAGCGGGCAGCAATTTAAAAAGGTTTTTGAGATTACCAGTGGAGAGGCGTTTTTGGACACAGTTGATAAAGAGCATAAAAGCACACTGATCATGATCCATATTTACGAAGATGATATCCCTGGCAGTGAATCCCTGAATGGCTGTATGATCTGCCTGGCTGCTGAGTATCCAACAGTTAAATTTTGCAGAGTAAAGAGTTCGCTCATTGGTGCCAGCACCCGCTTTACTAATAATGCCCTGCCGGCTTTGCTGATCTATAAGGCGGGTGAGCTCATTGGCAATTTTGTGCGAATCACTGACCAGCTTGGAGAAGATTTTTTTGCTGTAGACCTGGAGGCTTTTTTGCAGGAGTGTGGTCTGCTTCCAGAAAAAGACCTAGTGCTCCTGACTTCTATACATAATCCATCTGCATGTTACAGTGAAGACAGTGATCTGGAAATAGACTGAACCACATACGCCGACGGGCCAGTAGGTGTAGTTGTACAGTGGGATGTTGTTGTGCTAGGGGCTGGTTTCTTCCTTTCTTAGCGTGGGTATATTATTCTTCCCTTCCATGCACTTTGACTTTTGCTTGTTAAAATTTTGTTTAAAATAATACGAGGAATTCGTAACATTTTCTTAAATTAATTCAGTATAGTACACGCTAAAACAGTCTTGCTTTTTTGCAGTTCAAATGTGTTTTACTAAACCTGAATTTCTAACACAATTCAGTAAATTTAGGAAATTATGTATTCTATTGTCATCTCTGTTTTCCAAATCACTTAGATTTTGTAAACATGTTGTTCTTGGATCAGTTGTTTATAGTCAGTCTCCTTACAGAGAGACATACAGCGTATGTGAATACCAGTTCACATACAGCATATGTGAATACCCATTCGATCAGAAAGTGGGTACCTAGTCACTAAGACAAACGTGTTTTTAAGTGCTCAAATCTTTTATTAACCTGGAGTTGAACTGCTGCCAGCAAATTAACTGTGCAAGGTCCTATCTTCCATTTGTAGTCCCCTTCTTGGAAGTACCATTGTTCTAACAATTGGCATCAAATTTTTGTTCTTTTCTCACTTGCAAATAACAACAGCTCCTGACTTGATCCTGAAAATTACTTTTCAGATGGAGAGGGTTCTTCTTTCTTTGACCTTACCCAAGACTTAAATGAGAAAATCTTCCTTCTGTTACAGCTCTTACTGTATTCTTGGGTTTTAAAATACCTACCATTAGTTCAGAGTAGTTACTTCTGCAGAAAATAAGCTCTGCCTCTTAAGAGAAAGAGACCTCTTATAAAGAGCTCCAAAGTATGTACTGAATAGCATCAAGGAGAATTTTGTTGACAAAATGCAGAATTAGGACTTGAATAGCCTCAGAATTTCGTACATCTCTAAAATTGTTAAATCACTGCCAATGTTCATTTCTGTCTTCATATTATGTGCTTAAGCTGGGTCTTCAGCTGCATTTTGAATATTAATAACCCCTGGACCTGACAGATGACTGGAAGGCTTTGTGGGAAATCACCCTTGAGCCGATAGACCAGGTCCCTAAATAGGCGTTCAGTAGCACAGCTGATTCCCTTGTCTGAAGCTCAGGGACTCATTCCTGCACAGAGGGTTTGGCTGGATCAAAACCATGGCCACTGTCCTGTTCTTCCTCTGATGGCAGCTCTTCAGGAGCACGGCTTTCTGTACAGCGCATCAGTGGAGTTCACTAACAGACAAAATCTTGTGGGGTGGGGTTGAAACCTTTGTGGAGACTGTAATTTCTTCACGTGTCTTTTGCTACAAACAAGAAAGGTCTCTCTAAAAACATCACAGCTCTTTCAGCTGCCCAGTGATGTTGATCTTAAAGTTCTCCTCTCCCCCAGAACACAGGGTGGCTCCTACTTCTGGACACAGGGTGAAAGCCGTGCAGCACTGGCTGAGCCCGTTTGTCTTTTCATGAGCATTATTGCTCCTGAATGCAAGAGCTGTATATTGCGCCTTGTCATTACCATTTGTTAGTGGTTATGTTTTTATTAAAGTGTTTGTTTTGTTTGTGCTCTACTTACTTCATATATCAGAGGTAATACGGGGAAGTAATTTTCAGGGTTTCTAGTACGTTACGGTTCACCCTGACTCCAGCAAGTCTAGCGCTACGTAGCTGTGAGATAACCTGAGTAGCATTAGAAACCATTAGCAATTTAGAGTGAGCGCCAGCATGAAAACCTCCAGTGATGCAGAGCAACGCAAAGGCTTTCCTGGCCAGGTTATGGCTGAGTTACTCAAACAATGTACCTAGTACAAATGAGCATGTTGAGTGTGTGCACTCTGTACTTAGTTGTTACTGAATTACGTGTCTTCTGCATACTTAATTGGATGTTACAACACTTCTGCTTTCTCATGCATTCCTTATTTTGCTTGTTATTTTTTAATTGTGAGGAAAGTAGACTATCGTTACCTGAATATATGACCCAATGTAATGCCATGTTTAATGATTAAATTTAATTGTTTTGTTTTGTTTTTTTTTTAATTTCTGTTGTTGTTTAGTTTAATTTGCAAGTAGAAGGCACTTCGGAAAAGCAGGAAGAAGTGCAAATGTCTGTGTAAGCTCTTGGTTCATAGTAAGACTAGATCTTAGTACAGAAAAATAAGTGTTGGCAATTCTATCTATTTGAACTATATTTTTAAAAGTACTATGAGCAGGAAGATAAGTAATTTGTAATTAAAATTACTGAATTGGCACAAATTGTAGCTGTTTTAAGGAAACTGGCAGAAACCCAAATTTTAAAATGTGGTAAGGGAATCTTCTTTTTCGAATTGCGGAAAAAAAAACATGAAAGTTACATGAAATTAAATCATTGAGCGTGGGTATCAGCACATGTAAGAAAAAAGTCGAAGTAGCTGTAATTTGTATTTAGGAGGAGGTTCAGTGAAGTCTGTAGCACAGACAGGGTGCGTATTAGCATCATAATAAAATGATTTGGAGGGGGCAGAGCTGACTGCTTGAGGTGCTTTGAAGTTTTATTTGTACAAAGTGTTTTTTGTTTGTTTTTGTTTTTTAATCCGTACGTCAGTAAAGCTGTAATAGGATCAAAACCTCTCCTGCTCTGTGTCAGATGGCCTGCAGCAAGGGGACTCGGTTATTAATCTGCAGTGCTCAGCTATTTGACAGATGCTTTATGGTGCCAATAGCAAAAGGGAAAAAAAGGTGTGTGGGAAAGAAGTCTGAATCCAATTAATCACTAATCTTGGAGAATACAATAAGCATAAGGGAGAGAGGGATAGAGAGAAGGTGTGTTACGATGCTGCTTCTCAGCAGCAGCACAGACAACACAAACCTGAGGAGGAGTCAGAGGTTGGCTGCTGGAGCTGCTGAGAAGCGTTGCGGGCAGGGCTGGGTACTGCCGCTGGTGCTTTTGCCCGTACTTGAAGCGAAGTCCTCCCAAATCTACCAAGCGGTAACTGTGTGCCCGAAACCCAGCATCCTTCATGAACATTAAACAACGTGGCAAAGTGAAATGAATTTTAGGATAGGTTAGCTATTGGTTTGTTAGTGTCTGTCCCCTGTCCATTCAGTAGAACTCAAAACTACAACTCCTGTCTGTAAATGTTATAGTTGGAATGTTGAAGTCTTCTTTATTTATCTAATTTTTTTAGATAAGGCCCTGACCAGATTAAAAACTGGAATGTATTTATGTATATATATGCTTTAGAGGACTGAAATTAAAATGAAATTGTACCAACACCTACGTACAATAAAACAGTTCTGAAACATCCAGTTTGGCATTGGGAGCGTCAGGTTTTTGGTTTGGTGCAGGTGCCTCTCCTTCCCCCAAAGCTGTTGCATTCTGTCACCATCAGAACTGCATTCATGTTGATGCGTTCTACTAAATGGTTTGGTTTTGAATAAAGGATGCTTTTTAATTTTGTCGAAGATATTTCATCGATCTTTTCTGGCACAGCAACTTCCCTAGCACAAAACGTTGCTCCTGGCAGAAATGTGTGATGGCATGTTTGGTACCACGAATGGCTCTGGTGCAGGAGGTGGCAGAGAGAAGCTGGCTGCGGTGTCCGGCGTGGGTTGTCTGAATTGGGTTATACACTCGAATGTTTTGTCTCTAGCAGTGCACCTTATCTTGACTGGGCCAAAAGTCCTCTGTGTGCTGCTAGGGACCAGCAGAAGCTGGGAAAGAGTTCATCTGCCCAGCTCTCCCCGCTAGCCGAGAACTGCCTCCCGGAGGGCTCGGTGGGCAATGCAGAGCCCGGGGCTACGAAGCTGGGCAGGTACCGGCCTGAGAGTGACGTCCCTTGAGCTCTGCCAGTTGTTCCCTGCCCCAGCTACTGCCACCAGCAATTCTGTTCCTTTTATTAGTGCATCTGATGAAACCGGTCTGAACTATAAATGTGAAAAGTTGAGGGAGGCTGGGGCGTTACTGCAAAGCGACTGAGGTTGGTTGCCTTTCTCGTGCCGTGGCAGAGCTTGTGCGGGCACTGCTCAGGTTTTAACATTTTGGGATGCAATTCTATCAGTATCGAATGGAAGCAAGCTTTCTTAAATCCGTTATTTCAGTGGGGCAAGAGAGCTGAGAAAGAAAACAACTGGAAAACAAGGTTGGTACTTACTACATGTAAATGTTTGTGATATTTGCACTAGTCTGTGTATCTGAAATATGACAGTAAGTTAATGCATGGCGAGGATTCGGTGAACAAGACTTCTTCCTTCTGAGCTGTTGTGTGCTCTGTTTGCAGTCCGTCCTTTCTATGTCGCGTTTTCTATCTGCTGCTTCTCAAGCCTAGGACAAACATGCAGATACGGCCAAGGTGATTTTGGCTTTTCCTGCCTGTTGGTGTAGCTCTGCTTAGTCCTGCGTGTACCCGTGGAGCCTGAAAAACCACAGCTCCCCTGACGGACTGTCCGTTTGCTTGTCTCCATCTGTCTCTTCTGGTCATGCAGCTACATTGCATCCCTTTTGGAGCGCTGGGGGTTTATTTGCAGGGACACCAAAAAGTGAATTAGTACTGTAAGGTTCGGTGGTGTTTTATCGGAGCCAGACGATCAGGTTGTCACCCCAAGGAGCTTAACTCAGATGTTGGGTCATGCGCTCACCTGGGTGCCAGACAATGAAGGATAAGACTGAAGAAAGTCAGTCTGATTTCATAAAAATAGCTGATTTTTTTTTTGCCTTCAGTATAAAAGTTACGGATAAATATCTTAACATACCTAAAAAGTGATAGATGCTCATTGATTTACATCTTACTAAAAGCATTCAAAATGTGCCTTTCTTGAAAAATCCAAGCAGACATTCCTGCTCTGGTGCCTGGTGAAGTGCCCCAGCCTGGCTGAAGAACTCATCGGACGAGGGTGAAAACGCTGCTGGACGCCCCCGATCCCACCCAGGTGATGGCCGTGTGCGGCTCGCACCTTGCGGCCCCCTTTGCGTGGAGCAGCGCTGCGGGCAACTGATCTCCTCCTCCTACCGTCCACTCCGGTCGTTGTCGTGCTCGGTGAATCACTGCTCCAAAGGTCACACAAACACGGGCAGATGTGCGCGCTGCCGCTTCACGCACCGCACGTACGCAGCACCAGCGGTCTCCTGTCCAGATCGGCCCGCGGGCGAGCTGCA
This sequence comes from Anser brachyrhynchus, assembly GCF_964034855.1. NCBI lineage: Eukaryota > Metazoa > Chordata > Aves > Anseriformes > Anatidae > Anser > Anser brachyrhynchus. Next base: position 2,294,670 of record NC_137712.1, read on the forward strand.
GCTGTGCTCCCCCAAGGCGCTTGTTTAAAAAACGGTGCTTGTTTAAGGGCATCTTCTGGGCTGGCCAGGAGCAGGCAGAGCAGGGAGCAGGCAGAACAAGGAGTCTGTCGGAGCAGGGTGTCCAGCAGCCCCCGGCTCCACGCTGGACCCTGGGTGCGTGGGGCAGCCCCCTGGGCGATGCTGGGGAGCTCCAGGCTAAACCCCGCGTTCCAGAGCCGCAAGCTGCTGTCGTTTGTACTATGTCAGGCTTGGCAGGGCTGCCTCAGCTGCACTATTCCTGGCAGGATGTTCCTCTGTGGTGGCAGGGAACACCTAGGCAGCAATCCTTGTGTGCCTGCCGGGCCGCAGCGCGCTTATCAGCTGGTAGCAAAGCCGTGCTGGCAGGCTGCGATAGCTACAAACAAGAGCAGGATGTTTGTGGTCTAACTGAAACGAGCCGAGCTTGTGCTGCTAACCAGATGCTGAAGGATGCTCCGAGGCTGGAGCTCTGCACGGCGAGGGCAGTCGCGTGCGTGCTTTGGAGGTGTCGTGGGAACGCGGTGCATGGCTCGCGGGGTGCGTTCCCCTAGGGGGAGATGCCAGCAGCCAGCCTGGGTGCTGCTTGCTCTGGTTTTGAGCGCTGCATTGCCACCTGAGCGAGGGCTGGGACCCTCTGGTGGGCTGGCAGCCCCCGGACCACAAAGCCACCGCACCGTGTGTGTGTCACCGGCACGCAGCGAGCTGCTGCTGGGAGCTGGGCGCGTTGGTGCCCGGGCGTTTTGGTGCCCAGGCATGTCCTGCATGCCCGTGCCTTCCTCAGCAGCAGCGTGTGCAGTGTGGCAGAGGAGGGGTCTGCAGGGGACTAGGACCTCCAGATTGAGGGACATGGTGGGACAGCTGCTAGTTTTTTTTTTTTGTGTGGAAGTTTTCTCACCCAAGAGCAGGAGCACTGTCCCACCTAGCGGACGGTACCGCGAGGTTTCACCGGTGAATTGGCCACGTGCCGCTGTCTCAAGCCCCATTGCAGGGGCTCACCAGGACAGAGCAGAAGCACAGGGCCGGGGCCCCTCCAGCTGCTCCTGCAGCACAGCAGGGAGCTGCAGCCTGCACCTCACCTGCAGCTGGGGCTGTTTGTGCCCTTGGGTGGATTTCACATACAAATACCCGGTGCTGGGCTTAAGCTCTGCATCACCAGCAGCAAAGCGCAGGTTTGTGGGGCAGTGGTGGCTGGTGGGAAGCAGCGGGGCCAAAACCTTCACGGAGGCTGTGGCACAGCCCCTGCCGAGGCACAGGGAGCCGGGAAGCTCCGCTTGTTTCTTCTCACGCAGCTGGCAGTGACACGGGCACGCTGCTGGTGAGCACGGCCCGCATCGACAGCCCGGCTGAGCACTCACCTTCCAGCAGCGCCGCTGAGACGTCTGCTCTCCCAGCTCCTGCTGGCCCCGGGCACCCTGCCTTGGCCTGGCTCTGCCGAGTGAGAGCTTGAAAACTTGCTGGAGGAAATGAGAGTGGTTTTTAACATTGTTTATTCGAGAGGTCCATTTTCTGGGATCTGACTGGGACCAAGGCCAGCGACCCTGGCTTCCAGCGATCGCATCACGTTGTTGGCGATGGCTTACATCTGCGAGCTGTGGAGCGGGACAAGCAGGTTCTGTGTGCCTTGGGGGACGTCATTTACTGAGCTATTAATGCAGGGCAGTGTAATGAGCATAGGGTGCAAGAGCCTTAACAGGTGGTTGGCACAGAGGTGGCATCGTGCTCGGAGCAGCTGTTGTCGTGGCTCCGGCCAGCCCAGGCCAGCCGTGCGTGACGGGGCCAGCGCGGTGCTGAGGGCACAGGGGCCTGGGAGTCCCACCGAGACCTGGGGCTGGGCAGCTGGCACGGCCACACCGCTGCACCCGGCGTGACTGGGACTCTTTGTTTGTCCCAGGCCAGGCAAATGAGGCTGCTGGGCTGGGCTGGGCCGAGCCAGTGCTGAGCGGGCTGCAGGAGAGCCAGGTGAGAGCGCAGCCCGAGCTGGGCCAGAAAGGAAGGAAGGACAGACGGACGTCTGCAGCACATCATCCCCATCTCTCCCTTGCTGCCGTGTGCGGAAGACAAGGCTGGGAGGGCTCCCTGTGCGCCGTGCCCCTCTCCATCCGAGTGGGGACGCCCCTGCAGAAGAGGGGCTGCTGGTGCTGGGAAGCAGCGGGAGCTGAGGGTGAGCAGGAGCAGAGGAGCTGGGAGCACCCCAGGGTGCTGGGGGTCCCCGGAGAGCCCCGAACGTGGCTTAGCGCAAGGCAGGGGCTGGGAAGAGGATGAGGTCTGCTGAGCACAGGCGGTGGCAGCTCTTCTCCCTGGGCTCTCGAGCTCTTCCCAGAGGGGGCACCAGCCTCTCCCCACCGGCGTGGGGCTGAGCTGGAGCCTGCCTGGGGCGGACGATTGTTGATCCTGCTCCTGCTGGGCACGGGGTGGGCAGGGGCCCCCAGCCCTGCCGCTGCCTGCAGGGACAAAGGGGACACTCAGCACTGAGCGGGGGGCTTGTTCCCCCCCCCAGCACCTGGGTGAGGACAGACCCTACCTGCACAGGCCGTGGAGGTGCTAGAGCTCCGTAGACGGCCCACCGCCCCGGCTGCTGCTGGCCGTGCCTCCTGCCACGGCGTCCGGCACCCGGAACGCCACGTACGGGCACTTCTTCACGTTGAGGCACACGAGCTTCTCCAGGGATGCTGTCTTGACTATCTCAAAGCCAGTTGCTCCGCCAAAGGTACTGGGTTTCCAGTACTCTGGGGAGCAGATGGGGTTTCCGAGAAGCCCCTTCAGGGAAAACGGAGCTCCGATCTCCACCATGCTTTCTCCGAAAATGCCGTTGGGTTGGGGTTTCTCAAGCAGCAAGCCCGGATAAAACTCCAGCGCATCGATGTCTCCATAGAGCTCCTCCAGCTCTGCCGCCTTCTCCTCCTCTCCTGCACCAGGTGAACACCAGACGTATCAGCAAGGGTCCGGCCTTGCGATGGGGCACGGGGACGTGGCAGGAGGGAGACCTGCAGGCACCGCACTGCCCCTGCCCACCTCCAGGCGAGGCTTGGATGGGGAAGAGCCCAGCAGGTCCCGAGCTCGGCTCAGGACAGCAAAGCCTCCGTGCTGCTGCAGCCAAGCCCGGAGAGCCCCGGTGGCAGCTCGGTGCTCGTACCTGTTAGCTCCTGGAAGGACGTGTAGGGCTTCATGCCAAACCTCTTCCGATACTCATTGAAGGGCTGCAGCCTCAGCTGCCGCGACTCCTTGATGACCCCGACGGCCACTTTCAGGACGTTGGCGTTGATGGTTTGCCCCCCGCCGATCTGGAGGGCGAGAAGACAAGGAGGGACACGCTCACGTGAGGCACGCGGAGGTGCCGGCCTCCACGGAGGCACAGCCCGGCCTCCCGGCCCTGCCACGCTCCCAGGTGCCCACATCCTGGGCACGGCACGGCCGCAGCAGGACGAGGGGGAGCCAGGGGCAGTGCCAAAGACCAGCGGTGGCACAGCTCGGGCTGGAGCCTGTCTCCCGCAGGAGAAGGCCTGGATGGCAGCGTCCCACCGGCTGGGGAGGAGGGAAGGGATCGCGGGGCCTGGGGTCGTAGAGGGAGCCTGCACACCCCAATAGCAGCAGGGCTGCGTGTCAGCCGTGTCGCTTTGCCCAAGTCAGAAGCGTTGATGTAATCACTTGGAAGAAAACATCCATGTGATGGCAGCAAAGAACAGCGCGAGACGAGCTGTTCCCATGCCCGGGCTGCTGCACGGCCTGGTCTGGGGCACGGAGGAGCCTGGCTGCACCCAGCAGGGTGCCGGCTTCACCCCGATGCTTATTCCAGTGTCCCAGGATCAAGCAAATGGGGCTGCCAAGACCCAACCTCGCTACACTGCTCATGGGGGGGTGCTTTCAATGAACACACCACGTGCTGCCCTTGGGAACAGGCTGCGAATGCTGCACACAACCGGGACATTTGTTATGGGTGGGCTGTGGCTGTGCTCTGGCGATGCCCTGGGCCCGGGGTCCCGCAGCCCCCCGTGGGACGTGCTGCAGAGAGGGCAGAGCAGGACCTTACCATCCCCGCAGCCTGCTTGGAAAAGGACTCCACCAGGGCCTCCACGCCATAGTCCAGGAGCATGGAGGTGTTGTAGAGAAACTGCTCGTAGCTGTACTCTTCCCCCTGGATGACGAAGGAGTCCGGCATCAGCCCGTGCCAGTGATAGAGCTGGTTGAACTCCACCGCGATGCGATTCCGGTACTGGAACTGCCTCCCGAACAGCAGCTCGGGGTCAAACTTGAGGCTCAGGAAGTACCCGCTGAGGTGCTGGACGTAGTCTTCAATGACGATCTTGATGGTCTCCCCTGGGCAGGAGGCGAGAGGAGGAGGTGTCAGCTGGCAGCAGGAGCAGCCGCAGCCCCGGCCGGCCCGGATCAGCCCCGGCTTCCCCAGGGCTCGGGGCAGCCCCGGTTACTCATGTGCTGTGCAAGGCTCCCCGCGGCAGCCTGTCCCCGCAGCAGACTGTCCCTGCGTCCCCGCACCCTCTGCCGCCCGGACCTGCCTGACATTGGGCTTGCTGTTGGCTGGGAATTTCTGTCATTTATCTTTTCACCGGGAAAGGTCAGCTTGCCAAAAACAAAATGGTTTCATAGAAAGCTGACCCCGATCTGGAGCTTAAAGACAGTGTGGTGGCATCGTGGGTCTTTCATAAGTCTACTGTAAATTCACACAAAGTCACCTCCATCCAAAGTCCAGAACATTAAGATGGAATAGTTCAAAATGACAGCTAAACTGCTCAAAAATAAATTTTCTGATGGACTAAAGCCAACGATCCCCAGAAGGCTGCCAGAGGAACTCCTCCAGCCTTTAAAGCCGGGCTGGCTCCCGCAGAGCCCGACAGCACCAGGTCACCGGGGCTCTCCCGGGAGGTGGGACGCGGGGACCCGCGGTGCGGCCGGCCCTCACCGATGAGGATGAGCCGAGCCGTCTGGAAGAGCTGCTCATCGCTCCACGTGGGGTGCTCCCGCTTCAGGATGTCGCAGACGCGGTTGTGCTCGCGCAGCCAGAGCGTGGCGTACATGCAGAGCCCCGGCAGGAGCCCGAACACCTCCTGACCCATCGCCAGCTGCTTCTCCTTGGGGATGGCAGGCGGGTACACCATGTGGACCGGCGCTTCGATGACCGAGGGGGGGTACACCTCTCCATCCACCACCTCGGGGAGACAAGAACGGGGTGGCAGAAAGGGAGAAGGGGAGAAAACCACCCTGTCCTGGCGGCTGCCAGAGGGACGTGGGCTTCAAAAAAACCTCGGAGCCTAGGGCTGAGATGCGTTTTGGCACATCGTGCCACGTGGTACCTGGAATTTGAGCTTCCCATCCCTGAAGAGCCGCAGCTGGTGCTGCCGCTGCAGGTTGTCCCCGTACAAGTGCCCCAGGTCCACCTGCGAGACAGCGCGGTGTGACGGGAGCGCCAGCCCGGCCGTGCCCACCCCCGGCCCCCCTCGCTCCGCGCCGGCCGCCCTCGCATCGCGCCCTCACCCCGTGCCCCAGCGCCTTGGTGAAGCCGCGCCCCATCTTCCCGGACGTCTTGAAGAACTGGTGGGTGAAATGCTGGGCGAAGAAGGCAAACATCAGGTTGGTGCCCCGGGGATCGGCTTCAAACTTGTGCCGCAGCAGGAACCTCTCCGCCAGGAACTGGGCGTCGGGGAGCTGCCGCTTCCCTGTGGAGGATGGGGATGACGCCGGTGCCCCGGCGGGTGCCAGCGGTGCCGTGCGGGCTCAGCCCCACAGCAAGGCATGGGCGCTGGGTGGTGGTGCTGCACCAGGTACGGGTACGGTACCAGGTATGGGTACGGTACCGGCTATGGTACCCGGTGCTGCTCTGCAAACCCAACCATGTTCATCGCCTCGTGGTGCTGGTCCTGCGCCGGGCACGTACCTTTGGTCCCCATGGGCGTGGGGCAGTCGTCCGGCACCGGCGGGAGGATGCGGGTGTAGTAGCTGACGTTGGCGTAGGCCTCCCAGCTGATGTAGCCGTAGTTGGAGTTAAAGGTGGGGGGGCTGGGGATGAGATTGGCACGAACTGGAAGGAGAGAGCAGTCAGTGCCGCGGGGCAGCACCCAGATCCCACTGGCATCCCAGGAACCAGGAGGTGATGGGCAGAGAGCCCGGCCGCATCCTGCTGTGCTGTGCCCCCCACACACCCGGCCTTTTAGGGGCTGCAGTTCCCTGCAGGAGCAGGGGGGTTGTACTGCTGCACTAAGTGGATTCCTGCTTGATGAATTAAATGACAAACACGCAGAAATGGGGAAACCAACAGCCGGAGCCTTGCGAATGTGTTCCTGCAGCTCCAAGAGCTGGAACCTAAATATTTACGCAAAGTGATACATGTAGGGACAGAAGTAACAAGGGCCAGCTCCATATTTCCACCAGCTGCTCCCTGTGTCTGTTTGAGAGCCCTCTGGAAGGGGAGCGCAGCGTGCTGAGAGCAGCTCATGTGTCTCAGCTGGCCCCCAGCCCGCTGCGTGCGGGGCTCAGCCTGCGGCCCCGCGGCCCCGCAGCCCCTGGGCCCCCGCTGCTAACGTCCCCTGCGGGCCGGCTCGTGGGGAGGTGGCCCCGAACTGGTGCCACCGGGAGATGCTCGGCGGCTCCGCTGCCCCCTGCCCGTGCTGGTGCTGCTGGAGTCCTGCTCGGCCCCGGGGACCTGTCCCAACCCCTCCCGGGAATCGCCCCCCGCACCTGTGAGCACGAGCCTCATCAGCGTGTCCCTGATGAAGGTGCTGTTGATGATGTCCCAAAACCACCTGAAGTGAGTCAGGACGAAGTGGTAGAAGGCGGGACTGGGCTTCAGCAGGTTGTGGAGGCGCGTCCAGAGTTCGGCTGGGGGAGACAAACCCGGGCACGCCGCTCAGCACCGGCTGCTGCAGCGCTCGCCCCGCTAACACAGCCCGTGTGGCGCCGGGGCTCCTCCGGGAGGGGGACTTACGCGAGGTGCAGTTAGCCCCGAAGTACCCCGTCCGCGTGCAGTCGCACTCGTAGCCTTCCAGGCCGACCCGCACGCACACCCCTTGGTGCTGGCAGGGGTAATAGCAACACGGGTTCACTGCGGGGAGAGAGACAGAGAGGTCGCCGGCCATCCACGGTGCCACCGCTGCCCCGAACGCAGCTGAGAAATAAAGGCAGAAAGGTGCTGCCAGAGCATCACACGTGGGGTTCCTGTGCCCCGTGAGCCCGGGAGCTGGCAAACCCCTACAAACACGATGTCAGCATTGTTAATAATGGCAATTGTCTGGGCTGGAGTTTGCTTTGGCAAGCGGCTGCTTTGCCCCGGCCCCACGGGCGGGTGGAAGGGGCTGACCGCTGGGCTTCTTCCTCCCGGCTCCAGCCCTGGCCCTGCCGCTTCCTCCGCAGCCACCTCTTTGCCCGCGCGCCCCAGCTGCAGCCGCCAGATAAGGGCCCCATCCTGCCCTGCCTGCATCCACCGGGGTCCCAGCAGCTGCCAGTGCCCCCCCGGTGTCACCCGGGCACCGCAGCTGGGGCCGGCTCCTGCAGACGCGTGGGCGGCCTGGAGCCGCTGTCCCCCCGCCAGGACCTTCCCCGGCCGCCCTGCGCGGCGTCGGCGTGGGAGGAGGTCGGGGCTCGGAGGGACGCGGCTCCAGCGGCGCTGGCACCCCGGTATCTGCTGCTTTCCCTGCCCCAAACGGGGGGCAACAAAGCTGGAGAGGAGCAAAACCACATTTCGCTGCCGGAGACAGAGCCCAGTGGGATAAACCAGCCCCTGCGTGTAATGGAGGGATGGGGCACAGGGGTGGTGGGGGCGCGCGGGGACAGCCGCGGCACCCATGTGCAGCGCTCTGCCCCGGTGCCACCCAGCAGAAGGCTCCGGGAGCTGTGACCGGCGGGTGGCCGCAGCATCCTCAGCGCTGCAGGGCTCTGCCCAGCCGGCTCCAAGTTCTGCTGGAGGCCGGAGCCAGGCTCTAACGCCGGGGGAGGTGGGCAGGCACAACGCGCAGCACATTTTTCCGTAGGAAATTGAAGCTAGAAATTAACATCTTTGAAAAATCAAGCTCATTTTGCAAAGTCTCCCAGTTTCCCAGGCAGCTCGGGGCCGGGACAGGGTGGGGGCTGCCTGGGGACCAGCAGCTCTCACGACTGCTCTCAGCCCTGGGATCCCGAATCCCTCACGCTACAGGGGACGGCTCGCAGGGTTCAGCTCCCAGCCCTTCCTTCGGGCTCCCTTTCATCTCAGCTCTTTTCATGTATCCAGCCTCCGTTACACATCCAGACGGGAGGCAGCAGGCAGGTCCTTATTTATCTCGGACAAATTAACTTCAGACCACCCGCCTGCAGCTTTTTGTAGCATGGAAACTTTTACCGTGCTGCAGCGCAGCCAGAGCATCCCCCGAGCAGTTCCCGCGCCAGTAGCTCTGCGCTTGGCTCCACCACAAACATCTGCAGGAGCGGCCCCGCTCCCTGCCCCGGCCAGCTCGGAGGGGACACGGGAACACCGCGGGTGCCACGGCCGTGGGGCCGGGTGGCTGCTCCGTGCCAGGGCCCCGCGGGCAGCTGCCTCCTGCCGGGGTCACAGTGGTGTCAGTGCCGTGGGGGCCCGGAGGTGGGGCGGGAGCGGCATGTCCCAGCCACAAGGGCACGAGGGGACGCGGCGTGTCCCAGCCCGCGACAGCCGCCCCCCGCGGCGCTCCCGGCCTCTCTCCACCCCAGGCAGGAATCCGGCCGGGACGGCTCCAGGTGTGGGGAAAGCTGCTCCCGGCCCCCGCGCTGGATCGCGGCCCCCCCTCCGTGACGGCTGAGCCGGTGAACACGTGCGATCACCGCTGAAAAATGCCAGATTTTGGGGACGACATCCGCTCCGCGAACCGCAGCCAAAGCGACGTGGGGTGAATCATGTGCGGGCTGGAGCCGGGCTTGCCCGGTGGGACATTCCCGTCTTGCGCACGGCTCCGTGGCTGCGGGCTGCGAAGACAACAAACGGCTCACACGCTTGTTTTTCTGACTGGGGATGGTTTCCTTGGGTTTTCCATGAGCTGCTCCCAGCCCGCGCGACGGAGCCAGATTGTCATCTGCAACCACTTCTGGCCGCACCGCCAGCGACAGCAACCTGCCAGGGCCGCAGCTGCGCCGCACATGGGGCTGGCGGCTCCTCCTCCCCGCACCTGCGGCCAGGCGCTGGGGGCTGCTTCCAGCAGTGGCACCGGGGCTGGCGGGGGGGGACATGGCCATGCCACAGCAGCGTCCCCTCTCTGTGCCCGTGCTCTGCCGTCCCCTCCATGCAGCGGAGCCGAAGCCCCGCGAGCGCCGCCGCGGACGGGGCAGGAAACCCGACCGCAGGTGGCGGAAATGGGCACAAATCAAAATCGGCTCTGCCGAACGCACCCGCGGGGTCCGAGCCCAACCTCCCTTCCCGTGGTGGGACCCCGGGCACGGTGGTGACATCCAGGGGCCCTGAGGCAGCAGTGAACGGCGTGGGACCCCGATGAGGAGCAGCTGGAGGGACCGCGGGGTTGTTTTGTTGGAGCGTTTGCTCTTGAACAAAAGCACAGCCCTGAGGGCAAGGCAGCAGTCAAGATCCCAAGGGCAATATCCATGGGGTAAATGGAGAAATACCACGGGACCAGGCTGGCTCAGCTCACAGCCTGGGAAAACCTCTACGGGGAGCAAACATCAGTGCTCTGAGGCAAGGTGGAGCCTGCGAGGGGCTGAGAAGTGCTCAGAGCAGCAACCATCATGTGGGCAGGAGGCTGCAGGCAAAGCCCAGCATCCTGTTATTCTGTCTTCTAGAGCAGATCTGAGCACAAGATTAAGGCCGTGGTCCTCCAGCTGCACGCCTCCCGCAGCCCACCTGCTCTGCTGGCAGCACCTCGGGGCACGGCACAGTTCCCCAAATTTCTCCATCAGGTATCTCCCTTGCTAATTAAAGCTTGGAGGAGAGCCATCCTTTTGCGTACATCCCGGCTACGGGTCCTCTCCCCACCTGGTGAGCTCTGCTTTGGCCCCGTCCTGCAGCCGGCAGCTCCGGGGCTGCCCACGGCTGCACCAGCCCGGCGTGTGCCTGTCCCAGCCGCTGCAGGCTGGGTGTCCCCAGCCGCTCCCTGGGGCCCATCCTGTGGCACCCAGTGCGCTCAGCCCTGCCGACGGGACCCGCCGCAAGGTGCCACAGCCCCGTGTCGGTCTGAGTGCTGTTCCTCCTCCCGCAGCACTCGCTCCCATGCCTCGAAGTGCCGTAACCCCCAGCTCATGTTCCCGTTTCGGACGCACACGCTGCCGAAAGAGGGAAGTCTCCACCTTAGGGGCATTGTTTCTGGGCAGGAACAGCCGCCTGAATGCCGATAAGTCCCAGCAGGATGGCTGCGGGGAGGGGGTGCGGGGCAGGGGGAAGGAAGCCGTGCCCTGTTCCAGCAGCCCCCTCTGCCCCGCTCAGCCCGAGCCAGCTCCCTCTGGGTTGCTGCACCCATGTCCTGCTGCCCCCCCAGCCCCGGCCCATGGAGATGGGGCCACCATCGGCACCGCTAGCACCAAACGCAGCCGGAGCCCCGCCAAGGGATGCCAACCACGTCCCTGCGCTGGCTGAGCGGGGAGCTGCAAAACCCGAGAAGTTCCCTGAGCTGGACCCGGGGTGGGCTTTTCTCCGTGGAAGGGAGGAAAATCCCCTCCCGGGAGCGGGACCGGAGGCAGCGTCCCCCCGGGGACCTGGAGGAAGCTGCTCCGGGGGAGCACGTGGAGGGAGGTGGATCACGACGCCGCGAGCAGCGGTGCCATTGACGCCCCCGAGCCCCCCGAGCAGCCGCGGCGATGCCTCGGGGGCACCGGAGCCGTCACGCTGCGGCCAGGGGCTGCGGCCCCGGGGGGGCTCCCACGGCCGTGGACACGCGGGGGCTCCCCCAGCCCCTGCCCGTGGCCCCGGGGGGGCGCAGCAGAGGGGGGGAGACCCCCGGGACCCGGCTCCTTCCCCCCCCTCCGTGTCCCGATCCCGCGGGGCCGGGCACCAGCGGGACGTGGGCACGATCCTGCCCCGGGACCCCACGCGTGGCCCCCCCCCGGCCCCGGCCAGCGCCGGGAGCACCGAGGGGATCCGAGGGGGGCCCGGGCTCTCCCCCCGCGCCCATCCCGGGGGCAGCGCCCCCAGCCCCGCGCCCCCCCGTCCCCCAACATCCCTCCGGGACCCCGGCCCCCGCAGGATCCCGGCCCCGCTCCCCAACCCCAGCCGGGTCCCCCCGCATCCCCCGGCCCCCCCGCCCCGCCCGGTCCCGCATCGGGCTCCCCCCCCCCCCCCCCTCCGCCCCGTACCGGTGCCGGTGCCGGCGGCCGCGGCGCTCCCGGCGGCGCAGAGCAGCAGCGCGGGGGCGAGCAGAAGCCGCAGCCCGGCCGGGGGGGCCCGGGGCCGGCACCCACCGCCCATGGCGAGAGGCAGCTCCGCCGCGGGCCGCCGCTGCCCGGCCCGGCCCCGCCGCCCCCGCCCCCGCCGCGCCTCCGCCCGCCCCCGACGGGACGGGGCCGCCTCCGTGCCCCGGTCCCCGCGTCCCCGGCATCGCCGTGCCCACCCCGGGCTCTCCGCGCCCCCCCCCCCCCCCCCCGCCCCGAGCATCTCCGCCGCAGGGACAGCACCCCGGGGGGGCAGCGGGAGGGAGGGGCTGCTGCCCCTGGGGTGGGTGAGGGCAGCACGGGCTGTGGCACCCCCAGCGCGGTGGCACCAAGAGCCTGGTGGCACCTGGAGCGTGGTGGCACCCCAAGCGTGGTGGCACCAAGAGCCTGGTGGCACCCGGAGCACGGTGGCACCCAGAGCACGGTGGCACCATGAGCCTGGCACCGTGCCTGGCCGCTCGCCCTCTCCCGTGCTGGCAGAGGGCCGTGGAGGAGCCCCAGGGCACGTCCCGGGGGTTTTGCCATCACCCCCCGCAGAGCAGCAGCAGCCCCGGGCACCTCAGGGGTGGCCGCGCGTTTCCGCCACCCGCGGTGGAAGCGGCTGCGGCGGGGCGCAGCAGGGCCGAGCCAGGAGCCTGCTGAACTGGAAAGGGAAAAAGTGGTGCTGCTGGAACAGCCGACTCCGAATTGCTGCTGGGAAGGAGCACGCGGCTCCACGGCGGCTTCTTGCCGCAGTCGTCCCTCCTGGCGGTGACCTGCCCGTGCTGGGGGTGGCCAGGGACGGGTGGCGGAGGGGCTTGCGAGTGCCCCGTGGGCAAAGGCACCAGCCTGACCCGAACGTGAGCTGAGCGTGCCCTCGGTGGGCTCCGGCAGGGTGGAGGTGCTGGCCGCTCCTGGTGAATGTGAGCTGGCACCGAGGGACCGACACCGAGGGACTGGTTTTGCTGTAACGGTGCAGCCAGAGCCGTGGTGCTCTCAGCACCCCGCTGGGCAGCACACATACTGAGCTCTTGCGGTGTTTCTGCTCCCCAAAACGAAATGCGGCCACGCTGCACCAAACCATCAGGCGCTGTGGGGCCCTCCTGCTGTGCCCAGCTTGGAGCCCTGGTAGCAAAGTGCTTCGGGCTGAGCCCTGCAGCCCAGCACGGTGGATTTGGAGGCTGTTTCTGCGCGCTCCCATCTGGCAGCAGCAGGGCAGCGGTGTTTCCTGCCCCTCTGGCCCCCAATGGCCCCACGGCACTGCAGCCCTGCGGTCTGGCTCAGGAAGCCGAGTGGTTTACCCCATACAGAGGCTCTTTTTCCCCATCCTGCCAGCTCTGGTGCCGTCCCCCTCCCACAAGCCCAGCACCCAGCTGCAGCACGTGTAGGACCCGGCCAAGTCCATGGCCCTGCAGCCAGCCCCACGCTGCCCGCGCTCCGCACGGGACCGGCCGATGCCGACGGCCCCGCGTAGCGGCGAGGGAGGCGTCCAGGGCTGGCTGCCCACAGCGTTCACATCTCCCGCTCCCTTCCCTTTCATCAGAATTCAATAATCATTTGCTTGCACAATATGGGAAGCAATTGCAACAGCCCCAGCCCCACTGTCTCGGCAGGACTTTTTATAACCTGCGCCGCGCACAGGCTGCGGGAGGAGCGGCTGCGCCCAGGGCGAGGGACGCTCTGCTTGTCCCATGGCACAAGTGGGAGGTGGGGGGCACCGCAGGGCATCCCAGCTTCTCGTGGGCTCTGAGGGAAGAAATGGGGCAGGGGCAGTGCAGATGTTAGAGGTGGAGCTGGAGCTGGCCAGCAGGTGCACCGACATCGCTCCTCCGTGGCCAGGGCGGTGGAAGGGGAAGCGCCAGCGCGGTGGCAGCGGCACGGTGCTGCTGGGACACTGCTGGCATCCACGGTGTGTCACCCAGACAGGGGGGTGGCCCTGGTGGGAAACCAGGGAAGTTAAAAGGTTTCTTTTGGCCTGAAGAGCCTCATCTTTGAAGAGGTCTGTGCTGGACCCCATAGGCAGGGGGCTCCCCGCCTCGCTGCGGGCTGGGGGTGCCGATGAGGGAGGCACAGGTGGGAGGGACCCCCCGGCTGTGCTGGTCCCGGCACCGTGGCCTTACCAGTGTCCCCAGTTTCACTGGTCACAGGGCTGGGAAATGGAGCGTGCGAGTTCCTAAAGTGTACAAACAGCCTGGGGTTTGCACTGGGAAAATAACATCAACCCCCCGCCCCCGGTGACTTCAGAACGGCTGCGGGAGCCTCCCTGGAGCCGGGCGGGAGGCGCAGATGTGGCCGCAGCTGGGCTGAGCTCACAGCTGCATCGGGGCCGTGGTGCTGAGCCCTGCCCCGCACCCTGCGGGGAGCGAGGCGCCGCGGGTCCTGTGCCGTGCCCTCTCCGCGCCCTCTCCATCGCAGCGCCGTGGCGAGAGGGCACGGGCTGTGCGACACAGGCAGCCTGGAGGGGGGTCAGGGTCTGGCCGGAGGGTTTCAGCCCCACACGCTGCTATCCTGAAAACCTCTGAGGAGCCCCAGGGGTCTCCCCTCTCCTCCTGTGCCCTCCCTGTGCTGTTTTCTCACCGCTTTTCCACTTTTCTCAGCAGTGGCCAGGGGTCACAGCTTTGCTCCTGTTCCTCACACGCCTTTTTTCCTCCTTCGGGAGGCATCTCCCAAGTTTTGCTTCCTTTTTCTTTAGCCCCCCCTCAGGGTGGGCACGACCCTGGCCCCACTCTGTCTCCGGCTCCATCGGGTGCTTCCTGGCCATGTGTCCCCGGGGAGCCGCAGCGGCACTGGGACACCCGCCGAGCCCCTCCTGCGGAGCTGGGCCTGGGACCCCCCCGGGAGTCGCTGCGCGGTGCCCCCACCCCATGTGCGTGTCCCTGGGGCTGGGACCAGGGCCCCCAGCGTGGGCTGGCCACGTGTGGAGGCCCAGCGCTGCCGGCTGCGTCCTCCCGTAGGGAGGCAGCAAAACACCGTCTATGGCAGCGCGCAGCCGGCCGAGGAACAAGGAAGGCTCAGAGCGAAGCTCGTCCCCAGCCCGCTGCGTTCCACTTCTGCCCGGGTCTGCAGCGATGTTTTGTCCCCCTGTGCCAGGGGTGGGATGGCAGGACCCCCGAGCCCACCGCAGGCTGGCACCGCAGGACCCCTCCTATCCCCGCTGCCGCATGTCCCCAAACCGGCGGCAGTGGGGCAGCGCTGGGAGCCCCTCCTGGAAGGCTGATATCTGGGGGGGCAGGCATCGAGACCCCCAGCCCCTGCCGGTCCCCAGTGCCCCTCAGCCCCCTGCTTGGGGGTGGCTGTGCCTGGAGGGAGCGTGGCTCCCCCGCAGCCCTGGGAGCATCCCCAGCCCGCCCCGGCTTCGTGCACCCCTCTGAGAGGCGCGCTGGGTGGGGATGTGCCTCGGGAGGCAGACCTGTGCCGAGGCGTCGTGGGACAGAACCGGCCTGGTTCTGCCTCACCCCGGTGGAGGCTGAGGGGACTCGTGCCCAGCGCCCCGTGCCAGTGCTTGAGGCCGACACGGCGGCACAGTGAGTGCTGATGGCCACAGCCCCCCTCGTGGCACTGCTCCCGTGCACCCCGCATGAGGCTCAGTGGGATGTGTGGTGTATGAGGCCGGGTGGCAGAAGGACAGCCGGGGGGGCACAACCCTCCCTTACATCCAGGCAGGGTCTGTGGTGCCCACGCTGAGCCCAGCCCTCACCTCGCTGCCCAGCCCAGCCCCTCGCCCAGCTCTTCGGGGCATGGTGACAGAGGACCGAGCTCTTCCTCCATCACGGGGAGCTGACGGGCTGTTTGGGGGGCTACAAATCAGAGCTGAAAAGCCCAGGCTGGACAGGCTGTCTGGGAACTCGTAACCTGAGCCCCAGGAAAGAAGGACTCAGGAAAGCGCTTTCAGCAATCATATTCATCATCTTCAGCCCAGGCTCATTAGGCTCGCCGAGCCCAGCCCCGCCGCTGCCAACGCCTCCCGCACGCAGATAGAGCCGCCGGCCCAGACAAATAAATGCTTCCAGCTTCCCGGTGGATGCGGCAGGTCAGGGAGCATCTGATGCCAATTACCTGCGGTGTAGGGTTCCCCGGCCGCTCTCGCTGGCCCCGCACAGCGAGGCTCTCCCGCGCTCCAGCCCCTGTGCCTGGCTCTCCCTGTGGCCTTGGGGGTCCCGGCCCCTGCCCAGCCCTTGTGCTTTGGGGGCCAAGGGGGGAGTTTGGGTCTCCCACCTCTTGCAGGTGGAAGAGCAGCCCCGTGCCACTGGTGGTGGGCTCCTCCATGATGGGAATGGGGACCGGTGCAGGGGTCGCCCACCCGAGCATTTCAGGGGACAACCCTCTGTGTAACCATCCCCACCATGGCTGGAGCACGTGTCCCTGCCGGGGCTTAACTCCCCCAGGTCGTAACCGTGGTGGGAGCAGCCACAGGGCCTTGATGAGTGCTGCTGTGAAATGGGTGCAGGCGGTCGTGCTCACACGGCGGCTCTTTGGGGCGCTGCATATTTCCACCGCTCCGGGCTGCCGTCGGCAGGGACGTCCTTAATGGGCCCAAAGGTCGGCGTCCCCGCGCCCGGGGCCACGTGGCGGAGGGACCCCGGGCAGGAGCTCGGCACGGATGCGAGTCACTCAGCATCAACGCTGGGGGCCAGGAAATTGCAGCGGACACAAACCTAAATACACCGTGTGTCGCCCCCAGGTAATCAGGGGCTTGGCCAGATTCCGGCTGACAGCTTAAATGCTTTAATTCTTCGGACGCTGCGTTTCAAGGGGGTCCCGTGCGCCGAGAGCTTCTCCCAAACGGTTTTTGTGCTGGAGATTTGTCTGTAATTGGAGGCATGTTTCATTCCCCTGAAACTAGCCAGGTCCCTGCTGGAGGAGGGGGCTGCGGGAAGGCAGCAATTTCCCTTATGGAATTATTTACCTGATTAGAGAGTTTATTTTATCAAAATTGCTTCAGAATGGGGCCACTCAGTGTGTCCAGCGCGGGGAGCTCCCTGGTGGGGCTGGCGGCCTGGAGACAGGTAATTTGTGTGGTTAATGGGACTAATCCACCAGGCAATTACACCAATAGATTTCACGGCTGCAAAGTGCTGTGTTCCCATTAATTAAAAATCTGTTAAGAAGATTAGCACGTAAAGGTATCAAAAGAAACCCAAGAGTTTCTTTCCCCACCGGCCCCCGAAGGCGAGTGTGGGAGTGCTGGATTGCTCGCATTAGCACAAAAATTATTCTTTTAAAGGTAAGGGCTCCACATCCAAAGTAACTGCTGACAGTTTTCCCTGACTTCCCCACCAAGAGGTCCTTTATGTTTAATTATAGTTTGTTTAAATTAGCCCTGATTGTTAGCATGGAGTGCTAGTTTAAATATATTCCGAAGGCATTGTTCGCCCTGCCGGGATGTGGGGGTTGCCCCCGGCCGAGCCCTGTGCCTGGGGCAGGTGCCCCCGCGCCCAGTGAGGAGAGCGGGGACGGGGGTCCCGTGTGGGCGCGGGGATGGGGGCTCCCAAACTGAGCATCCCCTGCCCAGGCCAGCCCCGATGCAGCAGCAGGAGCCCCACGGGGGCCCAGCCACCGAGCCCGGCCAAGCACCGGGCACTGGGCTGCAGTGGGCTTCCCCCTGGCACGTGGTGTGCCCGTGCCCCCCGGAGAGCCCCGTGCCCCCTGGAGTGTCCCATGCCCCCCAGAGGTGCCCAGGCAGTGCAGCAGCACCCACTCCATCGCCCCGCGGTGCCGGCCGCATCGCCCCAGCCCTTCGCTCCCAGGGCCGCTCCTGGCCTTCATCCACAGCCAGACAACAAGTGAAACAAAAGCGAATTCCCCGGCAGCTGAAGGTGCCATTTTTACGGCTTGGCTGAGCAAGGAAGTATTTTTTTGATCTCTTAAAATCCTGAATATTATCTGACAGTTTATCTTGTTTCTCCGCATCCGTGTCTTTGCAGCAACGCCAGCTCATTTACATGTGTATTGCGCCTGCCTCCACGGGTGCTGAGGTCAATTGAAACTCAAGAAAAGAGGAGAAATTTATGCAAAACTGTTGATTGCATTTGTATGTAATGAAATCATCCAATATTCATCTGACTATAGACTCTAATCTGAAAGGAGAAGTGAAGGACATAAGAGTCACTGGAAAGCAATAATGAGCTTCTGTAGTGATTAAAAAAGCACTTGAGCTTTCTGAAAATCCAGCCAGAAATCGTGTCTAATCAACACGGAATATAGGAGGCAGAGATTACATTGATACATTTTGCAAAGCTCACTGTTGAAAATGTATGCGAGCTGTAAACTCTGACATGCCATCCATGGTCTGTTTTATACAAATCCGGGAGGCACACAATCAGAGCCCGGGCTCGTCCCTGGCACAAAGCAATCTTGGTGTCTCTGCTCGATGACTCATAAGGAGTGCAATCACATCTATTTTGAAGAGCAATGTTGTTTTTTAACTGTGTCGAGAGCTTCCAGCTTCCTCGGAGATTTTCCTGCCTTTCGCTTCCACCCCGCTTTCCCCGCGGCCGCAGCTCTCGGCGTGCGGGTGGCGGGAGGCCGACGGCGCTGCTGCAGCTCCACCGAGCCGCGGCTCAGAGGGGAGCAGAGCCCGGAGCCGCCATCCTCAGCCATCGTGCCGGCACCCACGGCGCTGGGGTAGGGCACAGGCATCTGCCCGGTGCCATGTGCGGGGCTCGAGGCCCTCGGAGACCCCACGGAGCTCACCAGCAGCTGGGGCAGGGACAGCAGGGACCCAGTGGATGCCCAGAGCTGTGACAGGCACTTGGAGGGGAGCCCTGGGGTCAGGTCTTGGGGGTCTGGGCACAGCCCCCCTCACGTCCCACCACCCTCCTGTGAACCCCCCCAGGGGGTGCTCGCTGCTGCTGCACCCAAACTGTTTGGTGGCCAAAGCAGCTTGCTGAAATCAGCGCTGTTACACCCAAATGTTTTCTGGCTGCGGTCTCTGCTCCTCCTGGGTTATTTGGCGCAGCTGGAGCTCCTTCTCCACCCTCCAACAGCATCAGCTGCAGCTTCTTATCAGCGCTGGGCACAATCCAGGCTCTAGCTAACTGAAGGGTTGCTGCTGGCACCGGTGGAGGAAGCTTTTGCCTTTTTATTTCCACCTTGTGTTGCTGTGTGCGGGAGATGCTGGTGTGGTTGGGGCAGCAGCAGAGCAGATGTTCAGCAGGACCAGCCCAGAGCCACTCCTGTGAGCCCGCTGGATGCGGTGACAGTAAGTGTGGTGTCCCTTGTCTCTTCTCCTGGACTAGCAGTGACCCTGCTGCAGGCTGCCTGTGCTGTGGCAGGTGTGGGGCGGTCTCCCTGCCCTGCGTGTGGTCGGTGCCATGGTGGTCCTGTGCAGCTGGAAGGTGCCTGGGCTGCAGCTGGTGCTTTGTCTGCTTGTCCTGCTGTTCGAAGGACAGGTGAGTGGTGTGGCTCTGGCTGGTGTGTGCTGCTCCCTCAGGGCTGGGGCAAGGGTGGCTGCTGGTGGCTGAGCACTGGGGGCTGTGGGAGGACATGGGGGCTGCCTCCCCCATTTGGTGCCTTACTGTGTGGTGATCAGCTGAAGCTGCGTGGAGAATGGGTCTCTGTCTCTATTTTCCTGCACTAAATCTACCTTTGCACCTGTGTTGCTGTGCCATTGAGGCCTGCATCTCCCCCCTTGCCTCCTAAAGGCCCCGGGTACCCCACAGCAGGGACAGGCGGCCCTGTTCCCAGCAGCATGTGGCTGCTGGCACCTGAGGGAGGCCCGGGGCAGCCATTTTGGATGGTGCTCAGGTGCCTGTGCTGCAGCTCTGGTTTTACCCCCGCTTTTAACTAACCTGGAGTGAGGTGCGACAGGAGTAGCAGTGAATACTTGGGGAATTCCCTCATGTAATGGCTCCCTGCAGGTTTGCTGCCAACCCATCACCACTGCCTCGAAGGCTGGAGGAGCCCCTGTGCCCTGCCTTCCAAGTGCACGTCCCAGCCACAATGGCCCCAGGCAGGTACAGGGGAAACCCTTCAACCCCAGGCTGCTGCTGGGATGTAGAGGCTGCAACAACAGCAAAAAAGCCCAGTTGATAAATGTCAGAAGAAATACAGTAATCAGCTGAAAGCAATTTACTGAGCCATGTAACCGCCCTGGGCTCGCCATTTTCCTTTATTCATTTATCATGGTAAGTGCTTTGGCCAAAATACACAAAGCAGAGAAATTGTTGACATGTGGGGCCCTAGCAGAGCAAATCCTTCATCCTCCTCCCCTTCCCCACTGTGCACAAACTAACTTTTTGGGAGTTGTTTATTTAAGGACTGCAGAGGCTTGGTGCTCTTTGAACCCAAATACTTTGGGAGTGGGGCTGTGGTGCCGGCCACCACCTTCCCTCCCTCTTGCCATTGCCTGAGGCTGCTTGCTGCTGTTGGAAAGTACCTGCTGGTAACTAAGGGTTATAGTATGTGCTCAGGACCATGTTATGATTCTACCTCCTCTAACCCTTGGAACGTGGTACAAGCAGTGCATGCGGGAAGATGTTGGCTTTGTAGACTCCTGTGCTGACTTTTGGTTGTCTTACTCCTAGCAAAAACAGCCACACTCACAGTATTAATTTCAATTCTCTATCTATGAATCCTAGGGAACTGTAAAGCCACGGTTCCTGCTGGCTGGTGTGTAGCAGGTGGTGCTGAGCTGCCATGTACCCTCCAGGAGCGGCCGGTGGCCAGGCCACAGGTAGCTGTGCTGGCCCAGCTGCTCCTCTGGAGAGGAGTGAACTCAACTTTTGCTTTATTTTAAGCAAGAATAAATGACAAGGGTCACAACAGGAGAGTGTCAAGTTCCTCCTGCATGTGGTCCTTGCTTCTACCAGCCCTAGGCTGACTGCTGCTAGAAACACAACCAGGCTGGGGTGCGAGACGATTCCACAGCCCTGCAGAGGGTAGGGCGTGCAGGAAACGGGGCAGCAAGGAGGTGACTTGTCTGGTGGTGTGAGTTTCACCCACTCCTGCTGAATTGATGCCTAAAGCAGAGGGCAGTCTTACCTCCTGGGTCTCAGCTTCTGCTGTGGGAGTCCTTCTAACAGCCTCCAGTCCTCCTCAGTATTATTTTATTTTTAATCTTACTTCACCCAATTCAGTTGATGCCTGAACGAAGAACAGCAAGGAGAGATTCCCCCTTCCCTTCAGCACAGTCCAGGTTCAGGAATCCCAGCGGCCAGGGGATCCCAAAGCCCAGATCTGCTCTGGAGGTCTGGGAGAGCCGTCCCTGCCCATCACCTGAGTCTGCCTGACTCCAGGCAGGGATGGCCAGTGGGGTACGTGGCAGTCCGTTCTTGCTTGTGGGGGGGAGAGCATGTCCATACGGATGACACTTATCCAAGCAGCTCCTTGGTCTTGGCTGCCAGCAGCTTGTCCATCTCTGCTGCAGCGTTGTCTGCCATTTGCTGGATCTGTGGCAACACAGCACAAGTCTGAGTCACGTACTAGGTAATGTCACAGCTTAAAGGAAAGAAACGACCAGACCATTTCCTGAAAGAAAGCCTAAAGCCCTCATAAAATCCAAAATAGTGCTTGGGCAATAGCTGGCTCCTCCTAGAGCTCGCAGCTGCCCTGTGTGAGTCTTTGCCAGTGTTACATCTGCACAGTGATAACAGGGATCAGTCAAAGGCTCTGAAAAGAGAAGCTGAACATGGACTGTCTATGCAGCTCCTACTTACTGCCGATAGAGGCTTGGATGCTGGCGTACAGCATCGTGAGGGATCTGGGGGACTTCCCCATCAGTGCTCTGTTGTTTCAGTTGGACCTGCTCAGCGCCCAAAGATGTCTGCACGTGCAAATGCCCTGTATCTAATTTATACTTGCTGCAATCCTTGCTCTCCTTTCCAAGGCTCCTGGCAAAAATCTTGGCTGTGCTTCACAAGTTACTTGGTCAAATCCTTATTTACTTCAGGGAAAGGCAGAGTTAGAGACCAGCTGGTGTCAGCACCAGAGCAGAGGGCTTATCTCTGCAACCTTCTATTATTAGAACAGACCAGGTCACAGCAGGAGCACAGCCTTAGCACACTAAGAATTCACACATCAAGTAACAAGTCTGTTTATTTCTTGTAAAAAAAGAAAATTCTTGTAAACTGTGCATTTCTTTTCCTTGTGTAAGAAATTTCTTGTAAAAAGAAGTAAACAGCTATTGCTAAAGACCTGTTCATTGATCACAGTAACATGGGATGGACAAGGCAAACAGTTCCAAAATGGGCACGTGTGTATTTGAGTGAGTGAAGGGTGCATGTGCGGAGAAAGGTTGGAGCCTCTGGGGGTTTTGTGTACTACTTTTATAGGACTAATTAAGATGCACTCGATTCCAAGGCATATGAGTATATGACCTTTCCTCATGCTGAAAAATTTGGGTACAAGTGAAAATTAGACTTGAGATGCTACCTCTGTAAATGCAGAAAACCATCTGTGTGCTGTGGGACAACTGCTTCCCAACAGGATTCAGTTACAATAGCATGGCCATTTTTCCTGCTTGCACAAACGCTCTGTATATCAATGTTTATTTTTGTGAGCGCACAGAGAACAGTTCTGAAGCATTTGCAACGTATCTAACTTTAGCTGTTAATAAACAAACAGCTAAAAAGTAATGGCCTGCCTTCAGAGGCATCAATTCAGCAAAACACTTACGCTTGTGCCTGAGTTTTTGCCCAAGTAATTGACTTTAGTGACATCTGCTCTTAGGGAATTAGGCGTGTGCTTAAGTATTTTCCTGAATCAGAGCCAAAAATCTCCTAACAGAGAATCTTGCTAGCCTTTTCGTTAACAACAAACTGGAGCAATCCTCATTAATGCCAGCTGTTTTCTCATGTCCAGGCACTGCGTAAGTGGTGGTAAAACTTTGGGTAGCTTTGCTCCCCAAGATCAGCTGGTTTGTGTAACAATCCCTTGGACTACAAAAGCTTTCGGGGAAAATGTTTTTTCCTGTTTCAGCTTATGGTTCATACCATAAATTTGGCTTTGAGATTCAAGCCTGAAATCTCACAAAGAAAAAGCAAATACAACAGCTGTTGCCTACTCCAAAAATTCAACCCAGGGTTACTTCTTTTCCAGCCAGGTTCTCAGTGCTGGAGGTTTGTCAGCAAGCTCTGGCATAAATGCTCACTGTGTGTTCACACTACTAAGCTGTGAAACGTGATATGTTAGAAGGAAAAAAATTACCTGCTTTTCTAGCAGCCAGATGGTATCTTCAGACACTTTGCTCTTGAATTTCTTTACCTGGTTCATGCTTTTGCTTCGCACCTTTCTCAAGGCGTCTTTGGATTTGTTGGTGGACTGTTTGGCAAGCTTGGCCAGGCTCTCCCTGTGCTCTCTGGTGACCCTATCAACGAAGAAGGAAAGAAAAGTGTAATGTGTAGCACAGCCAGATTTATCTCCTGCAATTGGCAGACTGGGCTCTGGGTAAATCCAGTGGCCATCTCTGCTGTGGCACCTCTCGGACAGCTCCCCAGCCTCCTATGGGGCTGACGGGCTGAGGCAGGCCTGCCACGTGGCGCTGTGCAGGTGTTACGATGGTGCTGGCTCTGTGCGAGGCCTCGCATCGCAACGGCGCTGCCCAGGGCGTGCTTTTATCCTGCGTTGGTCACCCTGAGCCAGCTCAGCTACCTCTGCACATCTGCCATGGCAACACATCTCGGCACAGAGAGTCTCGAGCCTAGAACAGAAAGTTCCCAGCACAGCTCTAAGCTGAGGGACTTGGACCGAATCTCACTTGTTTTATGGTGGTTGCTGCAGTGCCTGAAAGTCATGCTGAAATGTTTAATTTCTTTTTTCTCCTGCCAAAGCATCTGTGGGGAAGAGGGAAAATGCAGCTCCAGACCTGAGACAGAGCTGAGAAGTGTAATTTCCCTGCAAAGCTGAGAGGAAACCTCCATCCATTCCTGAAACTCAGAGCGGTCTCCCTGCAACTGGAAGAGGCTGAATCATGTATCTGGAACCTACAGAGCTTGTATTTCACTTGACCTTATTCCAGCTCATCATGACAAGGCATCTCCACTGAGACCACATGTAACACCCTGTCTGACAAGGAGGTGAAATGGCTCCTTCACAAGGAGGTGGCTCTGATGTGAGCAGCTCGTACAGCCGCAGGTGACGTGGCACAGACCTCCAGCTCTCCCCTGACACGGCGCCAGTCACTCTGTGCTGCCACAAGAAAACTTTCAACTTTCCATCCCAAACTGAAAACCGAAGGTGATGAGGGAGCCTGAACACAATGTGGGATCGGCTGACATCTCGTCTTAGCTGCAGTAATGTTCCGGCACCTACAGCTGATCACTGTCAGCATCAACTGTTAGTGCTTAACAATAATATTGTAATTATTTTCATGGCTATTGCGGTTTCCACATCACCTTGAGAATAAACGCAGTGCTCTCACTGAGACTTGCTAGGCAGAGAGCTCCCGTCTGCTCGTGGAAGATATTGCAAAATAAACATTTCACGCGAATATTTAGAAATTGGCTGCAACAGCCTGGGTCACCAAAACACTGAGGCCAAGACTCTTCCTGCAAAGAAGTCAGGAAACGTGGGGCGAGGGCTCCCGCAGCAGCGCCAGCTCTGCCCCCTCGCGGGTATTGCTTACGGGGAGGCTGTCAGCATGCATCGGCCTGCGCCTCTCGGAGCTTGCTGCAGCCCTGCGCGTCGCGCTGGCTTTGGCACCGTCCTGCAGCAGATGTTCGCAGGGGCTCCGACCGCTGCTCAGCACCGCCGGCTGTTTTTACTTTGAGGTACAGGAGGGAATAAGCTTTCCCGAACTGATCAGCGACTGCGGGGACTTGGTATCCCTGGAAAGGCTGACAGACGTAGAGCTGAGACCCAGCTGCGGCACTGCGGTGCCCCCTCGCACCCAGGGGACACCCTGGGGACAGCGGCGTGGCCCCGTCCTCGCTGCCGAGGGGGGCGAGCAGCGTGCAGACGGCGAGGGGCTTCTGGGCAGCGCAGGCTGGGGCTGGGACTCGAAGGCCTAATTAGAAGCGAGCGGGGTTACTTGTGGTTTCCTACGCATCCCAACGCCGATGCCTTTAGGGCTTCTCTTGTTCAAAATCCCAAGCCAGAGGTCCTGCGGCACATGCAAAGCCAGCTCATAAACAGAGGTCTGGGTGAGGTCAGGTTCTCAGGCAGCTTTCTGAGGGGGCAGGGAGGGAAAAAAAAAATAAAATAAAATCCATGGCTGCTAAACCGGGAGGAGGGAGCTGGAAACCTCTGCTCTCCTGCTGGGCGGTGGGGTGAGCTGGTCCATGAGGACTGCCTCGGCCGGGGGAGGCCGAGTTTGCCCTTCGCTTTTCACCTCCCCGCTCACTTCGGCTTGTGCGAATTGTGCTGAGGGTATCACTCGCCTGCTTGGGGCTGCTGAGCCTTTAAGGAAATGTTTTTGTTTATGCAGGGCTGCCAGATTTCCTATGCTTCTTGGCACAGGGTCACAGCTTTCGTGCCTCCTTGTCTGTCTTTATTAACACCAATTTCTTTTTATCACTGCGCAGTGCCGTGGAGTTTCTCAGCGGGTTTTACGTTCCAACCAGACCATATGTAAATTCTCAGCAATGCTACCACCGATGCCAGAAACGGACACTTTTTCAGTCAGATGCTGTTTCTGGTTAAGGAATCCATCAACATGAGCCAGGCCCATGGTTTTTAAGGACAGTTGTTTATTCCTGTACCCAGATCTGGGACTCTTAAGCTGTCTAGTAACTGTTGCAGCTGCTTCCTCTTTAATCCCCCAAAAGCATGAAGCAAACCTGGGGAAGGGGTGCCAGAAGAGGGGTGCAAGGACAAGGTTCCCATCCAGGGGCAGCTGCAGCATCTTGTCAGGTAAAGTAGCAGGAAACCCTGTGGGTTTCCAGGGACAATCCTGCCCTGCCAGGACCATGACACAGCCTGGTGACTGCACACCAGCGCGTTCAGAAACGCACCCTGCACCACGGGTAACGTCTCTTCTGTTTCTGCTTCAGTCAGCAACCAGTGGTTTAAGCACTGCAGCACTTGGATGCTCCTTTCCCAGCATATGGCATGAGCACACCCACAGTGAAAACAATGCAGGCCACATCTCATCTCCAACACAAGGCGTTTATGCGGGTAAGAATAATTTCTGTATCTTAAATGCTAGGAATTTCCTGTGAATGAGAGGGATCGGTTCAAGGAAAGTAGGCTTAACTAGATACTCTGCATGCATAATTGCAGATAAACATAGGGTGCAAAATATATTATTCAACAAAAAGCATGAAAGAGACCTATTATGATGAGCGATCTGGAGCAACGCAGCTCAAACAGCTTTGTTTTCTTCAAATGAAATTTCTCAAGTCCTTTCTCCCCATAGTAGGTATCTTTGCATATTTCTTAAAGGGCAAAGGAAAATAAAAGCTCACAATGAGTCATTAAACTTTCAAATGAGTCATCTGGCTTTCAGTAAAGCATGTGTAAAAATATTACTAATTTACAAACAATATCCAGTGTAACACAATGGGTCCAAAAAAGATGAATCTAAAAATGAGGCAATACCATAAAAGACACAAGGTCAGGTCAAATTCGGCCACGAGATCGACCAATACAACTGTTCCCATGGCTGTGGTTTTTTTTTTCTTTTTTAAACCCTCAGAGAATAATTTTTATACAAATAAATATTGCCTATGCAGTGCTAGCAACACAAACAGGCTAATACCTTAGGGAGTAGAGGGGATCCTAGCAGGAAGCAGAAATAAACACCAACAAAACGGTGTATTTTTAAAACTAGCATATGTTTAAACTGCAATGCAAAAACTTACCTAATAGAATAAATACTGAAAAGTAAATTTCATTTTTAAATACTCAGTTGAAACAATCTCAAGCCCTGATGTGTAGCTGCACATATGAGGCAAAATATAACGCATAGGCGTCCACCTGATAAGTCTGATTAAAAAGTGTTTTTAGTAACAGGCAAAGATTGCTCATGTTTGATTTACTTTTAATGTCTCCCCTCATGAAAGTATCACTTTTTGCAGACACCCTGTCTCTTCACTGTTTGCCTGTTTTGCACACCTGCCCTAATTTTGGTGATTTCACTGCCTCCATCTGTTGTATGTTCTTTGCAAATATTTTTAGAGAGTTGAGAAAATTAAATATTTTGGAAAAAATAGAAAAAATCAATTCAGAGATATAATATTAAAGAGTAGTCTCTGGCAGAACCTGCCTATTTTTCTTCCATTTGCATTAGAAGCTTTTAAAGATTGAAACCGTCTGCTTGTCTTCTTGGTAAGTGGAAGAAACTCTGACAGATTCAGTTGTGTCAATAGAGCGGGTCAGAAAATGGAACTAGAGGAGCCCACGAGGGCAGACCTGCAAGGCAAGTTTTCCAAGCTGAAAATCAATTTAACTTAGGACTCCCTGGGCTGCCGATTGTCCAGGAAGAAAGGGACCAAGCACAGCAACCCTTGTGCACCAGAGGAACAAGGGAGCATGTTAGACAGATCTGTCTTGGGGAGAGAGAACCTGGTTTTGATCCACGACACCACAAAAAGTGACAGAACGTACATATTTGTTTGAAAAACAATATTTTTTTGTAAAGATTGAGATTTGTAGTTTTGGAGTTTCCTCCCCTGCAATTCATATTCAAGGATGACCCAAGTGCCCATTAACAATCAAACCACTGTGCAGCAACCCGGGAGCCTCAGCAATTATGAAGATAATGGTGCCCTCCTCCTCTGCCTCCTCTCCTGAGGAATGGGGGAAGGGCAGAGAGCACAGGGGAAAAAGAAAATCAGCAAATAGAATGATAATGTCATTCCCTTTCACCGACAGCAACAGAAAGCTGCAATTAGACTTCTCTTGAATTTTATCTAGCATTTTGATCAGAGAATTTCTAAAGTAAATCTAAGGCATGAGAAATACTCGGTTCATCTTTACCTAGCAGTCACCTGCTCCTAAAACGCAGCGCACGTGTGCAGGGTTTGTGCGAGCAGCCGGGCGTGCAGCCGTCCCTTTGTGGGAGCTGTTCACGGCACCCCAGGGCCACGTAACCCTGGGCTGGCAGATCACACAGCGGGGGCTTTGTGCCCCTGCGTCTGACTGGGGCATTTTGAGGGCTCCGTCACTGCAGGGTCTGAGCGCCCACAGGTGCAAGGGCCACTCTGGTTCCAGGAACTGCACGTGGGTGAGCTTGCCCTCTGAAGGGCCCTCGCTGCAGCCCTCTGCGTTACCTTACGCGAGGGTGAACTTGGGCAGCCGTGGGCACTTACTTTGGAATCGGCACCCGAATTAGCGTCCCATCCACTTCCGGGTTCAGGTTCATTCCGCTCTCCCTTATAGCCTTCATAGCTGCAGCTGTGCTCTGTAAAACAGATCAAAAGGTAAAGAGAATTAGGAAATAATCATTCCCATATGCCAGAACTCTGTCAATAGTTGGCAATCCATCTCCACAGAACATGGAAACATTTACTTCTGTTACCAGTAAGATCAGGAAGTTACATTGGTGCGGAGAGCTTTGATCAAACTGAATGGGAAACTATGGCTGCGCTCGGTATCGGGGTAGGAAGGGCACGAAGGGGGGAGAGGGGAAGGGAAGCAACAACAAAAGAAAACTGTTTTGCTTCTTTGAAACTATTTGAATGGTTTGAGGCAATGCAGAGTGAAACCACAATAAATTCCCTAGGCATAGCCTGACTGTGGCAAAGGAGATGAAAGATTCTGAGCATTTAAAAATTCCAGTTGAATGTTTTCCACTAGAAATCACACAGTGCCAATTTAGAAAAGTTAACTAACTTAACCACTTCAGCACTACGACCTAACCACACTACATCAGTAGCAGTTGGCTGAGAATGGAGCCTGTGCCCAGCTCTATGTTTATTTTACAGCTTATTACTTAGGATTAAGTTTTCAAAACTCCATCGCTGCTGACTGACACTGCTCTGCTTAAAAGGTGAGGTGTGCAGGTTTGCTTGGGAACTACAAAGTGATTAAAATGCTTCCTTCCCCATTTTAGAGCGCTGGTGAACTTTCACACAGCATCAAACGTTACGGTTAAATCACAGTTTTGCTGGGAACTCCCACAGTGCTCTGCCAGTTTGTTTCGTTCTTTGACATTGACAGTAACAAGACCGTACTAGTCTATTCCTTTGGCACTAGTGTGGCATTTCCTACAAGGAGCATTGCTATTTCTGATATTCTTTCCCATTGTTAACTTTAGCTCCAGGCTGCTACACTAGACCGCGTTTATGAAGCTCAGTTTCTATCAACCGAGGCACAAACTAAAGCTCTGCATATTCATTTAGCTCTGCAATGCATGATGTCACTGAATGAAATTAATGCTGGGCCAGTGTTCTGTAAAACACAATGGCCATGCTCTAAAACACAAATAGTGCAGAGAAAACATAACAAAGATTTCAGCATGTTAGGACTGTAACGTGTTATTGTACGCACAGCGCATGCTTTGTAGCAAGAGAAAGCTCACTAGAAGTTGTATTGTTTAACGTACATTCTAGAGGAGATAGAAATAGTGAAAATATTGTCCCCATCTTATCGCAGCACATAAAATAGCCGTAGTTAAAAGACATGGTCTTGTTTGTTTTTGTAACTCTTGGGCAAACGGGATTTGGCCCTGTAAGTCCTCTTCTATAATTATTTTCTTTTCCAGACTCTTCAGGGATTTTTATTTGCTTTTCAATGCTATGAAGTATTGGCTATATTCTATAAATAATGACATCACATGAAAGTGAGCATAATGTTATTAAGCAGTTCAGCCTATCCATGGAACAGTTGTGGTATAAAACATCGCACTGTGAGAAATAGTTACAGCTCTAGTTCGAATGAAATATGGTCCTTTGGCTTGGAAAGCAAATGTAGGCAATGGTATATGTGACGATATTGATATCTTGATCTCCTGCCTGGACAGAGGCTGCATCATGGCACGGCTCCTCCGGCCCTCTCAGCTCCAGCACTCTGAGGGACCTCGCTGCACTCGCTGATGAGGGGCCTTCAGTCTTCGAAGTCATTATACGTGCTGGATACACTTTAAGAAACACTTAGGCATCAAGTGCCTTATGCTGACCTCCTCTGAGACTTTGCTGACTTAATTAATTGGGGAAAGCCTTTGCAAAATAAATAGAGATAAGCTTTGGCAAGCCTCCAGACCCGGAGCGGGATGAATAGCTAACCTTGCGGTCGCTGCCGCTCGCATCTGCAGGAGCCCGCTGCGTGGGACCACTAATGCCTGATCCTGAGGTGTGATTTGTACTTGCTGCCTAATTTGGAGGCTAGTCTAAGCCTCCTGCAGAAGGCTAAGGGAAACTAACCCTAATTTAGGGGTTCTGATCTGAAGGTGCTGTTGATGGAGGAGCTCACTAACTACAGCAGGGCCTGTGTTAGGCCTTGTTCCTGTTAGCCCAGGCCCAGCTCAGAGGCAACATCAGCAGCTGCTTTCCATGCGCTTCCAGAGGGTGCCCTCAGCCTCTGTGCTCAGTAAAGCAAGCTTTATAGGAGTTTGATGGTGCCCCCAGCACAAGTACAGACTATTCCAACTGCTCTTATGGTTCGGCACATGGCCGTGTCTCCTCAAGGCGCTGCGCTGATATAAATCATCAGGGCAGATCCAGCACGGCTCCCACATGTGGAGATCAGGTCGACCAAAGGAGAGGGTGCATGCACAAGACTACTGGGTGCAGAAAAAGCAGGGGAAGCAGGGACCTGGCAGGGCACGGTGTGTGCAGGTGTCCTGCCAGCACTGCAGCGCCCTAACTTACAGATGCAGCTGACGGCAACCTAACCCCCAGAGCAAACTGACCGGTCAGTGGCGTGCTCTGGGTATGAGCCTGAGGGCCCTCACGGCCTGATGTGCAGCACACCACTCCTGTCTGACCCCAGTGCCGCCACACGTGGGAGATGCTCTGCTCCAGACGGTGCTGGAGAGTCACTCGCCCCGCGCAGCGTGCAGTCAGCAGCAAAACACGGCTTCTGTTTTGTGTCAGACAAGAAGCGATACTCAGCGCAGTCAGAGCTCCCCGACCCTGTCCGATTTGATTGATTTTGTCCAATTGTCTCTTTGCTCGGTATCAACCTGTTTGTTCTGTCAGTGATTACCTCCCTTTGCCATGCCATCAGTAACGTGTCCTTACCTCTGGAAAATTGGTCATGTTCACTATGATGAGCTGAGGTGACTTCAGTGAGATTTGCCCAAGCTGGTTCAGCGGAAACTTCCCATCTTTCGTCACGACAATTATGTGATCAAGGGCCCCTCAAAAGAACCAAACACACGGGAATTTCAGTACGATACAGCACTTCAGGATGTTGCTGTTGTAAAAACATGAACGGAGTGTCCCAGTTTCCTTATGTTGTGCAAAATATAGACGTTACAAAAGAAATTATATATTTTTTCAGACTTCAGGTGCTATTTATGTTTATGCATCCCCTGCGGTATTTGCAAGTTAATTATTTTAACACTGCTGTAGAGCACAAAAACGTGAAAGCAAAACTCACTTGTTTTTGTTAGTAGAATAGGAAAACTAAACAGATTGCGAAGAATAAAAAGGAAATAAATATTTTTTGATTCTTCAAATTTAAACATTAAAATGTTATTACAAAGATCTGGAAAATGATTGTCTTTAACTTAGCAACGTTCCCTTAAACCCCTCATTTTTTCCAAGTCCCAAGAGGAGGTGCTATACACTGCCTAATTTAAAGTATTCAGTTTCTCCCTGAGCTACTCTTAATCTGCTCTCTTGTTTCTGCTGCAAAATGTTAACAGGCCAAAAGGCACATGGGACAAGAGGTACTTTATCAGTGCAATTAAAAAAAATACCTATGGTTAAAATAAATAGTTAAGAGACTGAGCTACACTTTCCAACTCCATTAAAAACTGAAGTGCCCCTGCCAGAGCAGGGGTGGTGAATGATTCAAATTTGGTCATTGTTTAATGTTAAATTTTATCCCTGAAACTTGATACTACTTACAAATACATATGTTCAGAGTGTTATAGTAACTGTAGCTTAGTCAAATATATTCACGTTTCTTCCTGAAACACAAAATTCAGTAAGTGAATAAGGCTTGTAAAGGTCAGTAACCACAAAGATGCATAGCAAAAAAAAAAAAGTTTGTATATGCCAGACACCAGCCTGATGGCAATTTCCAAAAGGCTAATTTAATGGCAATTGGATTTTTCCTGCCCTACTGCACCATTAGCTGACAACCTGCTTCTTCATCACATCTGCAAACAGTTCAGTTAGACACTTTTGACATCTCCCACTTAGAAAAGCTATTTCCAGGAAGCTATTAACAAAAATAGATTCTTCCTGGTCAAGCTCAGGGTGAAGAGAGCCTTTAGTTGGGGACGTCAAGGTTGTAGTAATCGGGTGCCCAGTGAATAACTCAATAAAAAGAAAATCAATTTTGAAAAAAACAGACTTCTCTGTTACTAGGACGGGTATCCTTCCTTACAGGCAACAGAGCATCGTACAAGAAATTTACCAACCTGGCGAGGTTCTAACGCTGACATTTCTGTTGAAATCTTCTTTCAGAGCTTCTACCACTGCCTGCATGTCTTCATTGGTTTCCTCCAAATTGATAATATCTTCAACTAAGGCAGCGTTGATATTCACTTTGGCTTGAGTCTGCCCTTTACCTTTAGCTGCAGATTACACAAAAAATAATTTCTGTTTCTGAGAACACTTAGTAGTTGTATTAGAAAGTAGAAAGAAGACGTTATGACCACTGTTAGATTCAGAGTTGAGTCTAAGATAAACTGATATTCTTAAATGGGTAAATAGGCCAGCACTTGAGCGCAGAGCCGAGATATTTTTGAATGCCGCGCTGTGTGCACGAACTCTTAACTCCACAGCCTGGCTGGTGCCGATGGCTACTTGCTGCTGCAGTGACAGCTCCGTGCAGCACTCCTCCCTGAGGAAGGACTAACGACTCCTGTACCCTGCAGTGCACTCGGGAAAACTAGCTCCTCCAGGGCAGTGTTCTGCCTAAGTTGGAGCGATACTGGTACGGGAGAGAAAAGGAGTAAGAAGTTCTGCTTTCAGCAGTATCTGGCAACACCTCCAGGGGTTGCAGACCCGGCCAGAACTGCTGCCTGTACCTTTTTTGGTGGCCAGCTGCCGGGTCAGCATCACCTGGCGCACACACTGCCTGCAGCCCTCCAGCAGCGGGGCCGGGCAGCCCGCAGCAGCCTGTGGCAGCCTCCTCATCATGGCCAACGGGGAACAATACAGCAGGGAGTGCAGGTGCCGAAAGCATCTCAGTGCCATGGCCATCGTTTACAGCTCGCCTTCAGCTCACCTGGAAAGAGGAAAGAGGGGTGAGGTGCTCAGCTCGCTGAGCAGAAACGGCTTCAAGTCTTGGCTGTGCGTGTCAGGGCACGGTGACAGCTCGGCAGTGACAGCGGAGAGGTGACAGCGGAGAGGTGACAGCTGAGTGGGGACAGCTGAGTGGGGACAGCTGAGCACCGCAGGCTGCTCCCGGTGCCCCTGCAGCTGCGTGGCTCAGGCCCAGGCACACGGCGCTGTCCCGGCCACCCGAAGGGCACAGCCCGGGGAGCCACAGCCGGGGGACGGGGTGCTTGTGGAAACTTTGGCTTCCATCCCACCAGCTCTGAGGCTGGAAGGCACTATTATTTTAAAGCATTTATTTCAGACCGTTTACTGCGGGGAGCCCTGAGGTGTGATCGCAGCACGAGGGCAGGCTGGGGCTCGGAGGTCCGAGCTGCAAAAGCGCGGAAGGGGAAGCAGGTGGAAGCCCGGCTGGGCTGAGCTGGGCAGGACTGGGCTGAGCTGAGCGGGGCTGAGCAGGGCAGGGCCGTGCGGGGCTGTGCAGGGTGTGCAATGCAGAGCCGTGCCGAGCCCTGCAGGGCTGAGCAGGGTGTGCAATGCCGAGCCGAGCCGAGCCGAGCCGAGCCGAGCCGAGCCGAGCCGAGCCGAGCCGAGCCGAGCCGAGCCGAGCCGAGCCGAGCCGAGCCGCGCCGCGCCGAGCCGAGCCGAGCCGAGCCGAGCCGAGCCGAGCCCAGCCGAGCCCAGCCGTGCCGCCCAGGTCGCGCCACCCGCAGGGGACGAACCGCGCCCCCTGCCCCGCGCCCCCCAAGCCCCGCCCCCGACCACGCCCCCTCCCCATAACCACGCCCCCCCCCCCCCGTAGCCCCTCCCCTCCGCGACCTCGCCCCTGCCGCCCACGCCCCACGCGGCCCCGCCCCCTCGCGTAGCCCCGCCCCTTCCGCTGGCCCCGCCCCTCCCGGCCCGTTCCCCTCCCCCCCCCCCTCCCGTTAGGGCCGTGCCGGGAGCCCCGGGGGGGGGCTGGGGGGGCTCCGGCCGCCGCCGCCTCCCCGCTCACCGTCGCCGGGCCCCGCGCGCTGCGCTGACGTCACGGCCCCGCGCCGCCTGCGTCACCGCCGGGCGCCGAGGGCGGGGCGAGGCCTGCGCGGGGCCGGGGCGGCGGCGGCGGCGGCGGGCGGAGGAGGGGGTGGGGGGTGAGGGGTGATGGTGGGGGCCGGTCCCGGTCCGCCCCGCGCCGCCATGGAGCCGGGCCGCCAGGCGCTGCCGCTGGAGAACGCGTCCATCCTGTGCGAGGGCGCCCTGCAGGACGGGCACCGCCTCTGGATCGGAAACCTCGACCCCAAGATCACCGAGTGAGTGCCGCGGGCGGCGCCGCTGCCACCCCCGCACCCCCCGGTGACACCCCCGGTGCCACCCCCGGCCACCCCCTGGCCCCCAAGGTGTCCCCGTTCCCCCTCCTGGCCACCCCGACCCCCCCCCGGCACCGTTACCCCCCCCGGTGCCCCCCCCGTTCCCCCCCGTTCCCCGGTGCCCCCCATTCCCCGGTAACCCCTCCCGGTACCCCCCTGTAGCGGCCGCCCCTGAGGGCCTGGGGGCTGCTCTGAGCCACGGTCCCGGGGGGGCACCGGCGGGTCCGGGGCTGGGAGCGGGGCCCGCGCCGTGCTCCCGCCGAGCACCGGAGCCGAGGCCGCGGTTGCCGCCCGGTGTTCGGGCGTTGTGCCGGGGCTCGGCTCGGTCCCGCCGGCACCCCGCGGACCGGCGCGTCCCTGCCCGGCCGCTGGCCGTCCCGCTGCCGCCCGTGCGGGCCGAGCTCCGTCCCGGGGGGGGCAGCCTCGGAGCTCTGAGGGGACGCGGTGGCGGAGCAGGGCGGGGGGTGCGCGCCTTACGCCCCTCGGTGCCTGCCCGGCCGCCAGCCGTGCTCTTCGAGGCGCTTTCGGCCCCACGTCGCTCCTCCGGGTGAGGCCGGGCGCCCCGCAGCTTCGCAGGCCCAAGCGTCCCGCTTACGGGGCGAGCGGGACGGGTCGCGGGGGTCTCAGCCCGCCGCTCGCACCGCTGGCGGCACCGTGCCCTACGATCTGTGCTCCCGTGCCGCTCGGTGCCTGCCACAGGGTTTGTAATTCTGGCTCCAGACCCGCATCTTTTGCTTTTGGTTTTGCTTTAAGAACGGCTATGCCCTTCTGAAAATGGCATCGCAATCTCCGTTTCCGTGTGAGGAAAAGAGGGGAAGTGCCTTTTAACGCGTTGTCAGCACGGAGAAAAAAGAACGTTTGTGTCAGTTGTGCAAATTCTTATAAATCGCCCTGACCCGTGCTTTCTTGTTCTGAGGCTTTGCACCCCTGCCCGTGCTCGCTCACCTGAATTATCCCCGTTGAGCCAACTAATCGCGTGGCTGAAAACACGCACCTGAACCCTAAATAGCTCTTTCTGCATTTGCCGCTTTTATCTGATTTTAGAGGGTTGCCCCTGCAATTTCTATGTTAGATTCCCTTAAGATGGAGTAAAGTTGATTGGGTTGTTAGTAGGGCTAATAATTGGTTGTGGCTTCCTCGAGCAGAAATGAGTTCAGAAAGTCTTGAATTAATCCAAGACTTCCGCTTAGCGAGCAACCTATAGCTGCAATCATGCACTGGGGAGTTAATAGGTAACGTACACATTTGAGCACAAGCTGTGGTAATAGGAATTTATAAATGTAGGGCTGCCTGCAAATTACAGCCTGCAAGCCGATGGCTTTCGGGGAGGTTTTCGCGCGTACCGAGCAACTGTGACTCCAACGGGAGGCTCGGAGGGGGTCGAGCACTGATGCCCCATACGTGGCGGGGTTTGGGGCGCCTTCTGGTGGGCTTCCGTACTGGTAACGGTTACTGGGGGGCTTCCTCTGGGTGGTCAGGTTCTGGGTTTGGTGTCACTGAGCAAGGAGGCCGTAGGGTTCCCCCATCATTGTGGTAAGCGTTGTCTGGTGCAGGGTTTGTCCCCCGCTGGGGCAGGAGGTGCTCTGTGCCACGGCCCTGTGTTCACAGCACTGCCTGGCGGTCCTGGCCTGTGGAAACAGCACTCGTGTTACGTGTCCCGTGTCGCAAATGGAGTGGAACTGCCGCCTCTGCCAGTTCTTGTCGGCAAAGCCTTCAGAGACTCATATTTTGTGTGTCCAAATGCTGCGTTTCCAGTGCTGCAGCTACACATACGCTGTCTGGTCTCCAGTAGCCTTTGAATGACCATTAATTGCCTGCAGGTATGAAGTCGTGTGTGTCCAACTTCCTCGGCTGCTCTGCCGCTTGTCTGGGGTCCCATCTTGATGAGTCTCACCTCGAAAACAATGTGTGCATGAGTTGTTGTTGCGGACTCCTCCTGGCTCCCAGTGGGGCAGAATTCCTCGCAATAATAGGTTTAGCATGTGGCCCGGTACCTTCGCGGCATCCTTGGGACGGCATTGTTCAGAGGAAGCCTTGCCGGTGTTTGAATAGCACTCGGGGTGCCAGGAGGAAGGCTGGAGGAAAAGGAAACGGGGGAGCTGCTGGTTTGTCTCGCGTTCACATCAGATGAGAGGAAGTGGAAACTGGGGCTGGCCGCGGTGCTCCGCGGGGCCGCATCTGTGCGAGCAGCTCTGAGGCTCTGGGTAGCCTGGGTCGCTGCCATAATAACGCTTCTGATGCGTTCACACTTTTTTTTTACACTTGGGGTTTTCCACGACAGGTCTCCCTTGAATACTGAAGTCTTCTTCAGTTGGAGATGAGTCAAACTGCTCTTAATGCCTCGCTGCGTTAACACCGGCTTGTAGTCACAGCCTGAAACTTTTGGTTGCACACAACTTGAGGTCTGAGCAGTTCCTTGTAGCGTAGATGACTTCCAGTGGTAAAAATTGTGTGTCTGGTTTGAAATCCGTGTTTGTATCATCTAAGATTTAAAGCTTGTAAATTAAATGGACTATGTAGGTCGTTTCCAGGCTCTTCTAATAAAACGTATTTTAAAGGAATGACTTCTGCTTTGCTGCCAAGAAAGCAGAAGTAAATGCTGTTCTTTGAGCGCAGAGGTGCACGGGGGGACAGCCACCACCACAAGGTAGCTGCAGGGGTGTCCCTCCTTGCTGAGCAGAATGCAGAGAGGAGCCTCGCTGCCCGTCCCACGGCTGCCATTGCAAAAAGGCAAACAGCATCCCAGCAGTAAAGACTTCATTCCCGTACTGCTGAAACTGTAAGTGCTTTTTGTAGGAATATGTTCACAGACAGAAACCTGGGGCATTTACGTGTTTTGGAGGCTCTGACAATTGGACACGTGGGATTTATGTCACATCTCCAAAGCTGGTGCTTTTACTGGTACGTCTGTGCCTGCTTGTTGGTAGCTTGAGGTGCAGCGGTGACGCGTGGTTTCTGCGTAACTGGCTCCCTTCTCTTCCTGCTCTTGTTTTTCTGTCTCTCCTGCCTGCTAAGCAGAGGCTGAGTGTTCACGAGCCTCTTGGAAGACCCCAGCACTTCAGTGCTCCTTCTGTATTCTGAAGGACGTAGGAAGCTGCCCCTAATCAATTTCAATGTGTTTGTTCCCCTGGAAGATAACCTGGCCCTCCTGCGCTGCGGGCCTGAACACTTTCTGTACCTTCACCTCTTTGAAAGTGCACATCCTGAACGTCCGCCGTGCCCGTGCTGGGAGATGACTCACGTTCCTGGAACTTTCTTGCTTGGCTCCTGAAGCATACAAAGGGCCACAGCCCGTTTCAAACATCCTATCGGGCTTTATTAGGAAAAATATTGTCTGTCCTTCCCGTTCGGACTATCCCTAAAATTACGTGATGCACTTGGGTGTTCTGGGGCACTGCTGATCTCTGTGCCTGGACACGCACTGTTCTGGCCAGTGCACCAGGAGTTGTCCCGAGGGACTCGGGAGCTGCGACTGTTCTCTCGTCAGGGAAGCTGGAAATTGGGCTGGGGTTACACGCCTGCTAATGCTATACAGCTAATTGGCAGGAGTAGCTGAGTCCTAAGATGCCCTTTGTAAGCCCTTGGACAATTCTTGGTCTCCAGGTTCGGGGTCAGCCAGTGACTGCCCTGACAGGTGCGGTTTGCCTTGTGGGTCAGCCAGCGGTGCTCGGCTTGGACCGAGGGAACCAAAAAAAGCCGTAAGGAACTTCCAGGTTTAGATGTGGCCTCTGCAACAAACAGGCTCCCGATTTTAGGCTGCTCGTTGCACTAGATGCTAAGCAGACAAGTGTACTCAGGCTTTTCCAGACGTGTTAAAATACCAACATGCGGGGAGAGGGAATAAAGGAGGGGGAGCTCCAGGCTGGAGGGGGGCAGCTTACGGTTGGAAGTAGGTGTGGTTTTTAGGCGAGAGGCAAAGCCCTCCCAGCCCTCTGGGGAGCCGTTGCATAATTGCCCAAAAGGCAGCTATTAATAGGTCTCCTCGGCTGGCACTGCGGGAGGAAGGCCGCGTGCCAGGGGTTTGGAGCTGCCACCGAGCGCAGGGCAGCCCGGAGCCGTGGGGCCGAGGCGCTGCAGCACGCAGCGCCCACCCCGGCGGGTGGCTGGGCACTGCTGCGCCACACCACTGGCAGCTGGTGGGGCCGAGTGTGAATCGTGTGCCTCTGCGTGTGTGTGTCCTTGCTTTCCAAGTACTGCTAGGTGCATTAAACGTCTCCTTTCCCCTTCAGGTACCACCTCCTCAAACTCCTTCAGAAGTTTGGCAAAGTGAAGCAGTTTGATTTTCTCTTTCACAAGTCCGGTGCTCTGGAGGGGCAGCCGAGGGGTTACTGCTTTGTGAACTTTGAAACCAAACAGGTATGTTGCTTTTATGTGGAATTTTGTTTTAAATGACTGGCTTCTTTCCCCATCTCTTTTCTGTCAATAAAAAGCTAAACCAGGAAGGGATAAATTAAATACCTTTCCTACACAAACCTATAGGCTCCAACAGCCTCACTCTGTGACCGCTCCTGGAAGCAGCGGTGATTTCCTTTCTTCTGTGCCATCTATTCCAGAGCTCTGCTTTCTCGTGCTGATTGCAAAGGGCCAGTTCTTTGGTTCCTTTCTGTAGTGAGCTGGTGGGGGTGTACAGTGGTGGAGCTGTGATCCATGCAGAGCCTGGGATCAGCCTGCCAGACCGCTCGGAACCCAGAACTGCTCAGAAGTCCTCCCAGGCTTCATGAACATGCAAACACCTTGTGTGATGCTGCCGGATACAGAACATGCTTCATCTGCAACGTCCTGGAGGGAACTGCCTCTGGATGCCCGTTTGGGGTTTTAACTCTTGCAGTCTAAAATTCAAGTCAGGCTAGCTGTAACACCAGAGCTATAGTTATTTGTCAAAATTCTGCTAAATTGTTAAAAAGTTAGGAAAAACAACGTTTTTGGAGATTGCTAGTGATTGTGTGCCCTCATCTTTTTGCTGTGAAATCCTCCCTGAGGATGTCAGAAGAGCCGTGATGCGGTGCCAGAGCTCTAGAAGCTCTGCTGGAATGGTTATTCATAGCAAGGTGGAACAGCATTGCAACGCGCGTTTTTAACTGCTGTGAACCAAGTTTTATGGGAGTGTCCCAGAAGTGAGATTTCACTACTTAACGTAGATCAGGGCCAAGTGGCTAACATCCCCAGTGTGCGCTAGCAAGATCTGGGATAAGCATAGGTAGGTGTTTATGAGACATGTAATCACTGTAATGAATCATAGCATTTTCGAGAGAAACCCCTGTAGCACAAACCTCCTTCAGCACGCTGTTCCAATAGCTTCTGCAGCTGAGCTTTTCAAAACTTGTGTTCGTCTTCCCCATTTCCTCCCCCCAACAACTGAAGGAGTCTGCCCTGCTGGTTTATAAAAGTCTGGTTACTCAGATGGGTGTGGGAGGCTTCCAGATATTCCTGGATTGGGATACAATGGGATAAACTTTCTTTGCTGTCAGTTAGCTTTACTTACAGAAGACTGATTTACAAAGAGGAAAGGGTCTTTACATCTGCGACAGTTTTGACTGAAGACTCGGTTTGTTTATTGAACTGTCTTCCTGTGCGTCCTGTGCAGGAAGCAGAAAAGGCGATCCAGTGCCTCAATGGGAAGCTGGCCCTTTCCAAGAAACTGGTGGTGCGGTGGGCACACGCACAAGTCAAGGTAAGCCTCTTGCTGTAAATAAGAACCGCGTTTAGTTTGCAAAGGCAAAAATCTTTAATATTAAGGAACAATTCTTATCAAGGCCACCTTATCCTGGCAAGATAATTTCAGTCTGTTCTGGGAAATAATTCTCATGGAAATAGCATGAACGATCTGCCACTCCTCTCTTCCACCTAAGCTGTGCTGGATCAGCTGTGAATGAGAATAGGCCGTTTAACCTGATGTTCTTTGTAAAGGAGCTTCTAATCAGAGCTCTGTGAACAGGTTACTCTGTAAATGTCTGCATTTCAACTTTTCCCAAAGGTAGTGAATGATTGGCTGAAAGTCTGTATCCTTCCCTTTGTGGTTTTGCTCCCTTTTTGGATAGGAGATGCATGGAAATTCCCAATTACTAGGCACTCTGTTACTTTGTTCCACTTGTGAAAGCACTTATGTGGCAGCAGCTCTAATTACTTCTGACTTCTAAAGCAAGGTAGCTCGCTTCTAAACTAAATATCATTTTATTGCTTGCTCTATTGCATAAAACATTAAGTTTTTAGTATTAACTTAAGCAGTACCTTCTGGAACATCCTTGTTTTAATGTCACTGAAGTCTTTTCTTGTTTCTCTTGCAGTTATTGGCTAACTGGTATTTGGTAAAGCAACGTGCTGTGAATAACTTTCTTTGCAGAAAGATTGTTGGGGGGAGGCAGGGGAACCTGCTTATTGCTATTTACCTGGGGGTAGTTTGCTTTTAACATGTGTTGATTGTCTTATAGACGACTTCCTAGCCTTTCTCTTATTGAGTATACCAATGCATTTGTTTTTAGAGTCTTGGGAAGGGAAAAGGGAAGAAAAAAATGAAAAACAAGGGCAGGTATCTGTGTTAAAGGAGACCGTGTTGTTTTAATTACTGGCTGTGAGGGCTCCAGGCTCTTGTCAGCACATCCAAACGTGTGCAGATCCAGTCTCCGTTTTCTTGGGCACCGTAGGCACTGGAGCCACAGGCACCTCTGGGTGCCTGACGAGCGTTCGGGCCACAAAGGAGCTTCAGCCCGAGGAGCGGGCGGCCGCTCAGCTGGGACTTGAGCGGGTAGCTCAGTGCTTGGCTGGCCAGGGTATGGCGAAGAGCATACATAAACAAGCAGTTCAGTTTGCATGGCATTTTCTAATCTGTGACTGGAAAGATTTAACAACGCAAAGCCTTAGCTTATTGCAACAAGTGTTTATTTTAGGCAATAGCAGCACTGTGCTAAGTAGTTTTAAGATGAGCAGCCAAGGCTTACCAGACACTGTCAATTTGAGCAGCTCTGCTGAAAAACAAACCTGAATTTGTGCCAAGCGAAACAAGGAAGCGGAGCACTGTGAATAGTTCAGGAGGCCCGTTGCCCGCAGAGCAGACAGACTCACAAGCTGCTTTTTACGGAAAGGAGGTGGTTCCCAACTGATCTGGAATGCGTTTTTCTTCCAGCACTGCACAATTCAGAGGAGTTGGGTGCTTGGGTTATCTTCGCACTCTGAACAATATCTCTATAAAGGGTGTAGTGATGCAGTGCAGTAGTTGCCTTAAAATTTAACATCTTTACTTTGTCGTTTGTATTTGTGAACAGGAAGTAATAAAACAGGATGAGGTGTAAGGATCTGTAGTACAATGTACATAAGTGTGCAGTATGTACGCATCATGTTGGTACTAAACAAACATCATGGTTAGGGTTTGTTGTAGTGTTTGGCCATCAAAATCACTCAGTGAAAGATTCACAAAACCCAAGGTGATATTAATTCAAATTTAAAGCGCATCCGTAAGCAAATGTTTTTGTTTGTAATTCCAGTTGACTTGAATATTGGTTTTCTGTTTGCAGAGATATGATCATAATAAAAATGAGAAGATTCTTCCAATCAGCCTGGAGCCATCTTCCAGCACGGAGCCACCCCAGTCTAACCTAAGGTAGGAGATGGAGTGGGTGAGAGGTGACCAAATTGTGGGAGTGGTAGGGAATTAGGTTGTCTTAGATTTCAGTAAGATCTAGAGTTGGCATTACCTTTGTACTAAAAATCTAACATTGCTGTAAAGCTGTTTGTAGACGGGCAGCATGCTACGAAGTGTCCCAGATGAGTTACTTAAGACTTGATGTTCATTTTCTAATGTATTAAACTGCTAGGACACTTACGGGAGAAGTG
This sequence comes from Anser brachyrhynchus, assembly GCF_964034855.1. NCBI lineage: Eukaryota > Metazoa > Chordata > Aves > Anseriformes > Anatidae > Anser > Anser brachyrhynchus. The sequence goes on from NC_137712.1 coordinate 2,336,440, forward strand.
GTAGAGAGAGGAATTGGAAATGTGCAATACTTTAGCTCATTTGGCCAGAACGTGCTTTGTACTTCTTCACATGAATTTCAGTGAGAGGTTTTGTACTCTACTAATTTCATTAAGCAAAATGCTTATGAACAAGGATTTCCTTTATAATGGTGAAAGATTTTTTTTAAAAAAGATTTTAAAGATTTAAAAAATCTTTCTCCATTAAATTACAAAAAAAAATAATGCTGCCAGCATTAGGGTTAGTAGGTCTTGTCTGTGGGATGCGGTTAAATTCTCCAACCCCAGGGCTGCTTTGGTTTACGGTTTGGTTAAAGGTGTGTGTGATTTCCAACCCCACCCCCCAGTGTTCTGTCAGCGGAACCTTATAAGGAACCAAGACTTGGGATAATTAATTTGCCTACAGATAAAATGAGATTGAAATTCAGAAGTACCGTGCTAGGAAAGTAATGAGCAGAGAGACGGAGTCATGCAGATTGCTAGCTACGTCAGTGACACAAAGGAGCTGTTCAGTGAGGACGGATGCCGCCGCGGAGAAGGGAACATTCCTCAGCCCGTACCCAGCGGAGGACAGTGGATAACAAAAGTCCTAGGAATTTGGGGTGTAACCTAGGATAGCTTCTCCCTTTGGGATAAACTCTGGTAATATTGAAATAATGTTTCTTCCTGACCCAATTAGAGTCTGGGGTTTTCCCATCCCGAGTGGTCGTGTAGCTGGGAGGAAGTCTGGCTTTCATTTCTCTGCTGCTTCCAGCAGCCTTGTCTGAGCTGCACTCTGCTGCACATGCTCAGACCTCCTCAGATGACTTCATTTTGCGTGAACTAGGAAGCCCTGTTCTCATCTAGCTCAGAATCCTTAAGAAAGTGCTGAGTAGGTGCAAGGACTGCTGTTTCGTGGTGCTGCGTCGTGTCATGGAGGGCCTTTCCTAAGCAAATCCCTGCTGAGAATTCAAGTGAAATAGCGTGGGCATTAGGCTGCTTCCTGATCTCGCACTTGCGGAGGCAGTGATGGGGTCTGCCCAGCTGCTCCTGGTGCAGCTAGGTATTCAACTGTCAACAAAACTTTTGGATTGCTGTAGTGTGATTCCATGCTAAGATCAAGCTCAATTTCTCTTTTTTTCCCCCTCTCTTTCCAGTGTCAGCGCGAAAATAAAGGCCATTGAAGCAAAGCTGAAAATGATGGCAGAAAATCCAGATGCCGAATATCCAGCAGCCCCTGTTTATTCTTACTTCAAACCACCAGATAAGAAAAGGACTACTCCTTATTCCAGAGCTGCCTGGAAATCTAGGAGATGATGCTTACGAATGGATGATGGTAGCAAGAAACACTGCTTTGTATATCTGGAATCCTCCAATGCTTTTGTACTCTTCTAGAGCGAGAAGGATACTGCCACCTGAGCACAACACCACTGTACATGGCACAGGGCTTTGTAACACCTTAGGTGGTTTGCTGAATACTCCTTACTGCCAGTGTAGCTTCACAGCTGAATGCTGTTCAGAAAAGTAGGTTGCATTCAGAGCCTCTGATGAACATCCAGACAACCTCTTGTTAGCCCGCATTCATTAGCAAGATTAGAAACAGTAACCAGTGTGTGGAGTAAAGCACATCTGAAATACTCCATTTAACTGATTATTTTTTAATTTTTTTTTAACAAAAAGTATTCCAATTCATGTTTTAAATGGAGGGGAAGCACTTGGTTTCGATTAGCGTTCTGTAGTTATCATGGAAAACTTCATCTTAATAAAACTCATTTTAAATAGACTTTGCAACACTTTTAGTAACTGTGCATGCAATAGTTTATATGCACCAAAGCAAATTTACTTTGCATTTTGACTTGATAACTTTAAGATAAGTCATGACACAGCACGGGTATTTGCAGTGCCATTTGGGCTGTAGGTTTGTGCCTCTGTGTTGGAATTGGGGTATTTACACACCACTGAGGTTTGTTCTGTGCCATAAGCTTCAGAGTGCAGCAGTGGCATATCTGATGTTTGCGTTCAGTAATCCCCTGTAGTGGTAGCTCTTCATAAACCAGATGTGACAGCGTGAGAATAACGTTGCAGCCTCAGAGACATCTGTCAAGCACATGACCTCAGCGCTTGCCCACCAACCAGTCCAACTCCTGTACTTTTCACTGGCTGGTAAGGGAGGTTGATTGTCTCTTGGTTTAACTAAAGTGACCCAAGTGTTTGTGACAAAATTGCTTCTGCTGCCTGCTGAGGCTCACCTGTGCAAGGTGTTTAATGTAGAGGTCTAATGGGTGGTGTTTTACTGAAATCATTTGATCTGCAGCTCATGCTTTTCCCTAAATGTTCTCTGCAAAATTGAAAGATCTGAAGAAGGACCGCTCTGGCAGCGTTTTCTCGTCTGTGCACATGGTACTGTGACTGCGTGTGCAAGAGGGATATAGGAGAACTTGTGTTTTCCGGTGTGGGAGATATTGTTCTGATTTTGTCGATGTTCACTTTCTCAAGTCCTTTTAGTGGTGAGTCTTTACCTTGTCTGTCACTCTTGAGTTGCTTCCCCAAGCTGGCAAACAGTGGTCTCAAACAAGAGGAAGAAAGTGATTTTTAAACAGCCACCATTTCTGTGCGCAGGTGTTGCTCACTTGTATAGCAAAGTAAGGTTTGTATTCCCAAAGCGGTGCACCTGCCTTCAAGTGCTGAGCACGCTTCCTGCTTCCGAACTTAGCATCTAGAATGAAGCTGTGCATGTGTATGATGGATAGATTAAAAGCCTGAATTGTTAAAAAGTAGGTCTTGTACTGTTAAATATTTGCTTTCTAATTTTCTTTGGGTACCTGAGTAAAGAGAAAGTAGTGTCATTTGGAGTTTGTACCCCTGTGAATGTCAATAACACCCATTTACATTCCTCTGTGAACAGCCTGTGTTTTGTTCTTACGTGGTCTAACACTTGTACTCCTCAGGATGTGCATCAGCATTATTTCAAACAACAGTTTTTGTTTTTAATAAGAATTTAGAGAGTATCTGAATTCAAGTCAGGCATGTGGTTGCGTTTTCTTCAGAAACATGCTTTGATATTTATTTGTATTTAAATTGAACTTGTTGAAATTCTTACCGCTCTAAATAAACGTCCAAAACGCCTGTCTTCTCCCAGGGCGGTGAGGGTGGTAAGCAGGATGTGAGGGTGGTAAATGCTTGGCATCAGCCGCAGCCCGCTGCTACGAGTCCGTGTACAATAGCAGCAGTCATTTTTTTCCCACTGCCCCCTCGGTAACAGAAGTGCCTTGTGTGTCTGTCGGCCAGACCCAGACCTGGGGGAGCTTTACTGCAGGTCCCTGTCTGTCGGCCGCCCGTGCTGCCCAGGAATGTCGCGGCCTCCTGAAGGCAGCCGCCGCTGACGGCACGGCCAAAGCGAGGAGTTTCTCCCATGGGCTGTGGGAGGGGGTGAATGCTCAGAACACTTCTCACGAGCATCAGCGCTCAGGCCCTGTCAACCATCATGAGCTAGGCCTGAAAAGCACCTGGAGACACGGGAGACACGGCACCGCTGTGCCTTTGGCAGAGGATGCGGCTGGCTCTGAAGCTGTGAGTACGGAGGGTCGCAGGCGGGCGGTGAGCAGGGGAGCAGAGCTCTGCGGCCGCTCACTTGAGGCCAAGTCTGGGGGCTTTAACCTATGGTCCTGTCCTGTCGGGGTTTCTCTAGCTGCACCCTATTGCCAGCCAGGTGGGATTCCAAGGAACACGTTTACCATGTCCATGATGTGGGCTTTTCCTCAATATTTCAGTTTTCCTCCTGGTGGTGAGACCTGCCCCTAACGCCCCAGACCAGAGATCCCATCATGCTTTCACTTCTGGGGACACGTAAGATGACTGACCTGAAGTCTCAGGGTCCTGGCTCAGTCGCTCATCGCTGCGGGTGCCCTGTCTGTGTTCCTGTGGTGGTGGTGGGGAGCCCAGGGAGGGGTGAGGCTGGGGCTAGGGTCGGTGTGAGCACCTGGCTCTTGGGCTGCTCTGCCTGCCCCGGGCACTGCGGTGCCCCCAGCTCTGTAACCTGGGCTCCAGCCCCTGCCTGCTCTCATCGGGGCCAGGACGTGAGCCAGGGGCTGGGCTGCACCTCAGCCTGTTCTGACTTCGCTGGGCCCTTAGTGCTTGGTGTTTAATTTGGGTGTACAGCCAGCCCCGGCGTTACTGTGTGACGGCGTGCCGGGGCCTTACAGCCCTGCGTCCTTCTGGGCTGCAGGCAGAAGCCGTCCGGCCCTGCTTGGGGGCAGGCGGCGTTCACTGCTCTGTGAGAGCTCCTCCGTGTTCCTGCTGGAGCAGCAGGGGCTGACTGCATCCCCCGGCGGGGCTGAGGGGTTCCCAGCGGCCTTCCCAGCGCTCGGCACTTGCCCGCGTCCCTCCCGCGCTGCGGTGGCCCCGTGGGTCGCGCTGCCGAGGATGGCGGGGAGGATCCGCGGGCAGGCCTCAGGTTGGGCTTCCTGGGGTTTTCGTAGGCTTTCGTACGGCCTCGATGTTTAAACCTAATGTCTTGTATTTATTCTGAAATGGCTTTCATCTGATTTTCCCTCTCGGTTAACAATTTAGCTGTCAAAATCAATAACGGCGAGGATCCATCCCCAGCCGCCATCAGCTCACGTTACCGTCCTCCAATTACTCCATGGTGGAACCGCTGCTGGGGCTTTGCCGGGGAATTATCAGGTTACTAATGAAGCCCGGGCAGCGGCGGGCGGCGAGACACCGCGGCGGTGGGTGCGGGCCCGGCTGCGGCACCCGGCCCGGCCCCGCCGGGGGGGGCTCCGGGGCCGAGGCCGCTCCCGGCGGGGCGGCGCTGCCCGCGGCGGGCCCGTGCGCCCCGTCGGGGCGGGCAGCGCCGGGGCCGGGAGGGGGCCCCGCAACCCCCCCCCCCCCCCGCACCCCCCCCCGCGGGCGGTGCCGGTGCCGGTGCCGCCGCAGGTAGCGGGGCCCGGCGGGGCGGGCGGCCCCCGGGGCGCGGCGGGGGGGCGCCGCTTCCTGCCCGGCCCGCGGCCGCCCCCGGCGGGGGAGCGGGGCCGGCGCGGCTCCCCGCCCTTCCTGCCGCGGCCGCGGGACGCGCCGCCCGCGGGCACGGAGCGCGGCGGCGGCGGCGGGCGGAGCGGGGCGCGCCCGCCCCATGCACCGGAGCCATGAGGGCGGGCAGCCCCGGGGCCCGGGCCGCCGCGCCCCGGCCGGCGCCGAGGCGGGCAAGGTGAGCGCCGTCGGGGCCGGGAGCGGGGCCGGGAGCGCGGCGGCGGGGCCGGTACCGGGGGCGGCGGGGCCGGTACCGGGGCCGGGCCGGGGCCGGCGCCGCTCGCCGCCTCCCGCGCCGAAGGGGAGGATTTTTCCATCCCGGCGCTTTCTGGGGCGTTTTGTGCTCGGCGGAGGGAGAGGGGGAAGAATTTCGATTTTTAATTACTACCATTAAAAAAATCAAATTTGCAATTCTTTGGGTGGCCTGATGGATTCCCTGATTGACAGCCGGAATTGACACTCTGGGTACCTCTTATCTCGGGCATTTACGGCAATTTCTAATTGCAGGTAGTTTGTGGGGTTTTTTCAGCGCTTTGGCTCGCATGGGAACCGAGCGATTACTTCAAGAGGCCCGGGTTAAGTGCAGGCAGGGAGAGAATTCAATCCACATTCAAATTGCTTCATTAAAGAGACGCAGCTTTTGTTGCAAAGGATTTAAATGGCCACTAGAAAGTTCTTATTTATTGTTTTGAGGCGGTTTATATAGGGTGCCCCGCGCTCGCCCGGCGCATGGAGCCGCAGCCTCCCTCTCCCGCTCTCTCCCGCAAGGTGATGCCGCCGGAGCCGCTGCCCAAGGGGAGCGCCCGCTGCCTCGACCCGCACGCCCGCGCCATGGTAAGCGGGGCCGGGGCCGCGCCGGGGCTGCCGGGGGCACCGGGACCCGCCGGGCCGAGCCGGGCCGGGGCCGCGGGGAGAGCGCCGGGCCCCTGGGGGGGGTCGCGGGCGGCCGAGGCGGGGCCGCGGCTCACGGCCCCCCGGCTGTGCCCGCAGTCGCAGCCCGACGGGGAGCCGCTGCCCGGCGCCCTGGAGAAGGAGGACGCCCGCTCGGCGCCCAGCACCCCGTCCACGCCGTCCGTCTGCTCGCCGCCGTCCTCCTCCTCCTCGTCCACGCCGTCGGCCGGCAAGAACGTGTGCTCCAGCTGCGGGCTGGAGATCCTCGACCGGTACCTGCTCAAGGTGAGCGGCGGGGGCGGCGGGGGAGGCGGCGGCGGCAGGCGGCGGGCGGGCGGCCCCGGGTCTCAGCCCCCTTCTCCGCCGCAGGTGAACAACCTCATCTGGCACGTCCGCTGCCTCGAGTGCTCCGTGTGCCGCACCTCGCTGCGGCAGCAGCACAGCTGCTACATCAAGAACAAGGAGATCTTCTGCAAGATGGACTACTTCAGGTAGGGGCCGGGCCGCCGGGGCTAAGCGGGGCGCGGGGGGCAGCGGCCCCGTCGGGAGCGGAGCGGCCGCGCCGGCCCCGGTGCTGCCGGGGAAGGGGCCGCGAAGCTGCGGGGCCGCGGGGCAGAGCGCCCCGGGGCTGCTTCGCGGCGGCCGGGCGAAGCGGCGGCTCCCCGGGCACGGCCGAGGGGCCGCAGCCGTTCCCGTGCCCTCGGCGGCTCCGGTCCCCGCCGGCCCCGCGGCGCCCGGGCAGGGACCGGGAGGCGTCGGACGGCACCGGCCCGGCGGCTGCGGGCAGGCTGAGCCCGCACCGAGCCGTCGGCAAGGCTGAGCCGTTGCTCCAAGCCTTTTCCCGCCGCGCAGCACCAAAAACCGCGGCGGCGTCGTTGGCGTTAGCGGGAGAAAGCCGCGAACCGAGTCCCCGGCGGCGGGGAGCCCCCGGCCGGCACCGGCTCCAGCGCGGCTCGGGACCCCGGCGGCCGGAGGAGCGGGTCCCGAGGGGCGACCGGTTGTTGGGGCTGCGGCAGCCTTCGGGTGGCGAACCCGAAACTGGGAATGCTCCCCTGGAAGAGGCGCGAGGGGATGCAGGGTTCCCGAGCTCCGCGCCGGGGTTTGACTGTCGGCAGCGCCCCCCGCTCCGGCTTTGCCCATCTCGCCCGCCGAGGGAATGCAGTTTGCCCCAGAGGAAGGGGAAATCGCAGGCAGGAAATGAGAATGACCCCGGCGGGGCTGCGCGGGGCTCGCCACGACGGCCGCGGCTCGGGGCGGCAGCTCCCCCGGGCAGAGGTGCTTCGGGCAGGGCGCGCTCCGCGGGCAGCGTGCTTTAGGTGCCTCCGGGGGCTTTATTTTATTTAATTTGGTTTTGGTTTTATCTCGATTTCTTTGAGAGGGTCTCCAGATGCGGCAGGAGGGGGGCCGTGCCCCCCGGCCCTCCGGCGCGGTGCTCCCGGTGCCCGGCGGGGCAGCCCCGAGCCCGGCTCCCCCCGCGCCCGCCCCGGCCCCGCCGCGCCGTTGGCCGCGAGCAGCCGGCGGGGGGAACCCGGGATCCCACCGGAATCCTCCTCACCCGCGGCGGAAAGCACCGGGGCAGCCTGGGGTGCCTTTGTGCCGCTTCGGAGCTCCTCCAGCGCCTTCCGTTAATTAATAACCGTTCGCACGACATTGCTATTTTTTAAAGACGGGCGGGTTTTTAAAGACGGGCTCCGAGCAGCGGCTGAGCCTCGGCATCGCGGCGCTCGCCGCCCGCTCCTCCGGGGACGCTCCGGGCCGGAGCCGCTGCTGGCCGGGCCGGCCCCGGCTGCCCGCGCTGGGGCGGCCGCAGAGCCGGAGGTGGCGTTTGCCGTTTGCACAAAACGATTTTAATTTTTATTGCATTTTTCTCGCGCGCGGAACGACGCCGGCGGGGCCGCGGCCGGGTGGGGACGGGGCTGCCCCGCTCCTGGCCGCCCCCGGGGCCCCGCAGCAGGCGGGCATCGGGCTCCCGGCGGGGGACTCAGGGCGCCGGTTTGGGCAGTGCCGAGCCGTACCGAGCCGTACGGGGCCAGGCATTGCCGTGCCGAGCCGAGCCGAGCCGGTCCCCGCGGCGAGCCCCGGGCGGTGCCGATCCGCGCTGCCGCTGCCGTCGGTGCCCGGGGGCGGCCGAGCCCCGGCTGCTGCGGGGCCGGGGCCGGGCTTCAGCGCCGCGATCGGGAGCCGTGGATGGCCGGGACCCCGCGTCTCGCGTGGGTGTCCCTGGGGCTCCCCCACCGGCAGAGCGGGGCCACCGGCGGGGACCGCCCGGGCTGGGGTCCCGCAGCCCCACGGGGAGCCCCCGGGAGCCGCCGGTGTCCGCGGAGGGCCTGCAGCCCCGGGCAGCAGGGACCCAGCGCTTGGCCGGGGACAAATCCGACTCTTTCGACTTTCTAAATTATTATTATTATTTGCTGCAGCCGAAGCGTGTTTTTAAAAGCGGAGCAGAACTGTCCCACCGCCCCTTCTGTCCCCCCGTCCCTTCCCGTTCACACGAGGGGCTGTGCTGGCGCTGCCACGGCCCCGCAGCTCCGTGCGCGTCTTTAAGCAAGCGTCGCCGTTTCCTGTGTCTTGTCAAATAATTGCATTTGGCATCCAGGGCTCTAGTGCTTCGAGGAGAACCAAATTAAAATCGGAGCTCGTGGAGCTCCGTCGGAGGAACATTGTGTTCCCGGGTGATGCGAGGGCTGCTCGCGGCCAAGCTCCCACGGCTGCGGTCTCGGGGAGGGCCAGCACCCCGCCGTGGTCCCGGTGTGACCCCCAGGGCACCCGGCCGTGCTGGGCAGCTCCGGGGCACAAAAGCTTGGGGACCCTGCGGGCTGGGGCAGTGCAAGGCCCGCGGGTGGGCCAGGGCCAGCGTGGGCTCTGTCACCCCCAGCCTTTGTGCCCCTGGGGTGCCTTTGTGCTCAGGCCCAAGCGCAGCCGTGGCTCGCAGCGCAGGCAGGCTCGCTTCGGCAGCGCGCTGCTGCTCCTCTGCGTGGTTCAGCACGGATCCTGGAAGCCGCAGCCATGGCTGCTTCTGGGGGCTGTGTTAGGAGCTTCCTACAGGGCGCACCCAGGGGGAACGGGGATGTGGAGCTGTCGGTGGCCCTCACCCCAACCCCGCAGGCAGGGGGGTGCCAGGGCTCGAGGAGCTGCAGCACCCGGGTGCCCGTGAGCCTGCACGCACCAGCCACCCTCCTGCCTCTGCTCTTCCCGCAGCCCAGATGCTGCGGCCGCCCGGAGGAGGCAGGATGAGTCTGGGATGAGTCCCTCGCGGTAATGTCGCTGCTGCTTTCTATCTCCCGGTGGTGGTGTGGAGAGCTGGCAGCATCTGCTCACCCACCACAGACCACACGTGGGGTCGGGGCTGTGTGTCCAGCCGATGCTGGCGATGCCCCGGCCTGAGCTGCTGTGCGTGGGCCAGGCTGCGGAGCTGAGCTTTGCCATCAGGGAAACCGCCTGGGCTTGGGGAAAACCTCCAGCTCTGTGTCTCCTGCTGCAGCGTGGCTCCATCCTTGTCCCCTCCCTGCCAGGTGGGCAGCAGGACCCCAGAAGCCCCTCGCCTGCTGCCCCGCGGCTGCTGTGTGCTCGGGGCTCCCTGGGCTCTCACTGCCCGGCAGCAGGAACAGGCTCGGTGAATTGAAGTCAGTTTTATTTTTGAAACATCATTTCCCATAGCGATGGGTCAGGGCAGTTTCTCTCCTCACGGGTGGTGACGTCCCTGTGGTGACAGCCCCTGCTGGGTGACAGTGGGTGCCCGTGCCCGGCCCCGGCTCGGTTTGGTTTCTGTCAAAACCCCCCAGCTGCAGCCAGTGCTGGAGGCAGGCGCTGGCGCGAGAGCTGCGGGCGCAGCATCGGTGGCTGCCGGCACTGCCTCCTGCACGGCCCCGTGCCCGCGTCCCCCTGCGGGACCACGGGGTCTGCGTGGGGCGAGCCCTCCCTGGTCTGTGTGGCTTGCTGAGGGGCCTCTGCCGGGAACCGCCACCGGCCGGGGACCCTGCCTGGCCATGGGGACACCGTGCTGCAGGTCTGGGCCACCTGGGTGTCCCCGTGGATCCCAGCCCCTGTGGGGACGTGTACTCTTCCCGGGCCCTGCCCATCCCAGCGCACAGCTTGGCCTGCTCCGGAGCAGGGAGCGATTGAACCGGGGAGAGGCGATTACCACGTGTTATTAGTTCGTTTAAGCCTGCCCCCTCGTTTGATAGCGTTCAGCAAATATGACTGTTTATATAGCACATTGTTCAAAGTAATTCGACTTACAGGAACAATCTTTACTTCTAAATAAAAAATTAATACAGTTCTTTTGTTTGTGCGTTTATATAAACGAGCTGGCACAAAGTCAGTTTACAATGTTCCCATCTGAAGTAAATTAGCGAAGTCTCTTAGCTAAGTCTCTGTATAATTTCAGCACAGAAATGTCCTCTCTAAAGCAGCCTTTTTTTTGTTGGTTGGGTTTCGTTTTTTTTTTTTCTTTGGTCAACTATGGTCAGGCTGAAAAATTTAAACCTCTCTCTTCCTCCCAAGTAGTTTTGCAGTTAGTGCCTCTGTACAGGATGGCCTTGCAGCATCTCCCCGAGGCCACGCGTGGCAGGCAGCTCTGGGACGGCTCAGCCGGGCTCGTGGCACGCGAGGCTGCGGCGTGCTCCCACCTGGGGCTGTCTCAGGGTGCCCGGAGCGGTTGCGGTCGCTGCCACCTGCCCAGCTCCGCAGCCTCGAGGCGCTGCAGCGCGAGGTGCCCTTGGTGCAGTCCCCTCGGTGTTCCCTGCCTGCAATGCAGGAAATGCTCGGGCTGTTCGGGCAGGGGACGGCACCGTCTGCTGCTTCCCGGCAGGGACGGGGACGAGGAGCGCGGGGCCGGGTGCGAGCCCCACGATGCGGTGGCTGTGCCACGGATGTGTGGGGACGCGCGGTGGCTGCGACCAGGTCTGTGTCGGGGCCAGCGCCAGCCCTGCGGTGCTGGAGGAGACACTCCTCTCTCCCTGCTGCTCACTGCTCGTTGCATGTATTTTTTTTTTTTAATGGTTTTAGTAAAACTAAAATGCGAAAACCCACCCATGTTAGAGGAGGCCGTGCCTGCGCTGCGGTGGCACCGCCTGGACTCGGTGCGGGGAGCGGCGGCCCGGTGGAGCTGCCAGCAGCGGGGCGCTCAGAAGCGTGCGCCGAGGCACGGCCCCCCCAGCGTGTGGGGATGCGGCGGCCTCGTTACCTTTTCATTTCACTGAAATACTTCCTAGCATAAATAACTTGAGCGCGATCATCATCTTCTCGCCGCGAGGAGACCTCCTCGTAGGAGGAAAAAGCAGATGCGTACGTCTGTGTGTGTTAGGAGAAAACACATGTTTTGATTTATTGCAATAGGGGAAAAACGGCTCTAACAAAATTTCCATCTGAGTGTCACACTGCCTGTTATCAAAATAAAAAGCCCACGAACTTGGAAGCCGATTCATTGCACTGCGTGACCTCAGCGCTCGCTCGCACGGCTCAGCCCCGCGGCCGCGCCTGGTGCTGCGGGGCCACGCTGGGCCCCCTGCCCGCGGGTAGCCCCCGGGGGATGTTTTCCCCGCAGCCCCTTCCCTGCGTGGGCTTTGTGGGGTTGGGGCTGGTTGGGGTGGGCGATGGGGCGGCGGAGGCTGCCCGCCCTCACCCTGTCTCCTCTCCTCCCGCAGCCGGTTTGGTACCAAGTGCGCCCGCTGCGGCAGGCAGATCTACGCCAGCGACTGGGTGCGGCGGGCGCGGGGCAACGCCTACCACCTCGCCTGCTTCGCCTGCTTCTCCTGCAAGCGGCAGCTCTCCACCGGCGAGGAGTTCGGCTTGGTGGAGGAGAAGGTGCTGTGCCGGATCCACTACGACACCATGATCGAGAACCTCAAGCGAGCGGCGGAAAACGGTACGGAGCCGCGGTGCAGCCGTCGGCACGGGCACTGCGCGGGGCCGTCGCTGCCATGGCGAGGCGTCGGGGCCGGTCCCGCTGCTGCTGGAGGCATGCGGAGAGCGGGATGGTGCCTGCCCAGAGGCTGCTGCTGCCCTGGGGTGCACGTGGGTGTGATGGGCTGGCACTGCTCGTGGCAGAGCTGCGTGCCGAGGGCAATGCCAGGCACAGCCCCTGGTCCTGCTCCCACCACACCGCCTGGCCTTGTGCCGCTGCGTGCGGCGAGTCAGAAAACCGCAGGGATTTTGAGGCTGTGAGTCATAAACCTAGAAGGTGGGAAACCTGGCGGGCAGATAGACTGCTCCCGTCTATTTCCACCGGCCCTGGGATGGGTTTCTAAGGGCTGGACCGTGCTGTGCGCTGCCGTCCCTGCTGCGGCACGTCACCAATGGCCTCCGTGTTCCCACCCAAGTCCTGCTCTCACGGGGCTGGGTTGGTGCCACCAGGTCACACAGCGCTGCGGCTCCTCGAGTGCAGCCTGGCCCCAGCGCCAGCCCAGTGCGTGCTTGGAGGAAAGAAGTGTCTTTGGAAGGTTTGCGAAGCCACGTCGTGCCACGTTACCACCGGGCTGGGCCAGGAGGGAGCCCAGCCAGGTCCTGCCCCACGTGCTCGGGCTGCAGCTGCCTCTGGCTCCCTCCCGTGCTCACGGCAGTGGTGAGGCGACGAGCGAGGGCTGTGGTAGGGCTGTTTGCTTTTATCATGTTGGGCATTGAGGGGCTGCCCATGGAGATGCTCTGCGGCCATGGGAATGCCAAGAGAAATGACCAGGGACCCCGTGGGGCTGTGCTGGGGGCACTGCTCAGCTGGGAGCATGGCTCCTGCCCGCGCTGCCCCTCGCTAGCACTTCACGGGCACGGGGAGGCAAACGCCGCGTCCCAGCCCATGCAGCATGTGGAAGCTATTAACAACCTGACACGAAAATAATCAGTGTTTCTGTTTACAGCATTTGAGTAAGAGAATGGAAACAGCGTGCCCTGTCGGGCTGGGAGGGTCCTGGCCGTGGGGCCGGTGGCCGGCTGGTTGTGGGGGCGCGGGGCTGAGGCCGGGCGCAGGGGGTGGCGGGGAGAGGCCGCGGGTCCGGGAGGAGCGTGGGGCCAGGCTGCTGCTGGGTCTGGCTCTGGGGCCCCTGCAGAGTCCTGGTCCCGGCCGTGGGCTTGGTTTGCACTGCAGGGGGGTCCCTGCCAGTGTTGGGGAGCCCTGCAGAGCCAGGGCACGGGGCAAGTGTCCCCAGGCAGGTGCCCGGCTCCGAGCGCAGTGCCCCTTGGCTGCAGGAAGGGATGGAGAGGCTCTGGAGAGCAGCGTTGCTGCAGAGTTAGAGGGCCACGGTTTTTTCCCCCTCCAGTAATTACCCAGCAATTTCTTCAGCACATGAGGTTTTACACACAAGAAAAATAAACAGATGTTGCTGAAGTCAGAGTCCCATTCATCATCCTAAAAGAACAAGTCAAACTATATGAGAAAGTCCTTCAACTCAAGCCAAGACAATCACAGCCCGGTCCAGCTTGCAGAGCAAACGTCGTGGTGTGCAGGCACATCCTGGGAGCGGGGTGAGCGCCAGCCCTGCGCAGGCACCCTCCCTCATCCATCACTCCTCCGGGCAGGACGCAGGCTCCGGTGGGGTCCCCATGGCAGGGCGTGGGCCCTGGCCCTGGCCGTCCCCCCCGCTGGCTCCATGGCTGCGTGAGCGTGGCCAGGCTCACCCCAACACTCTGCTTGGGCAGTGGGGGACGGTCCCTGTCCCAGTGTGTCCTCCTGCTGCACGGCTGCTGCTTGGGGTGGTGGCACCACACAGAGCAAGGTCACCGTGGGCTGCCGTGGGGCCCAGAAGGTGGTCAGGGGAAGAGCGAGGAGCCCATTGAAATGCACTCTGAGTGAAGGGGATGGGTGATGGAGGCAGTGCTGCAGTGGAGACGGGGCCACGGGGCACAGTGTGGGCTCAGCAGCATCCAGGGTCCTCTTCTGAGCTGCTCACGGGTGGACACAGCCTGGTGGTGCCGCAAGCTGAGGACATCAGTGTGTTCCTTTACACACCGCGACGTCCATCTTCCCTCTGTCCTTTTCCCATCCCTCATTCCCCAACTCTTGCACAAAACGGCCGTTTTTTCCAAACTCATCAGGGGCAGCATTACCCCTTGGTGACAGACTGACTTGGCAGCCCCTTACAGCTCTGGGTCAGTGCCACTGCCCCGTGCCGCGATGTCCCCGGGCAGGGCAGGGCAGGGAGGACGCTGTGCGTGTGCTGGGAGGCACACGGCTGTTATTCAGCTGCCCCAGCACTGACTGCAGCACTCTGGGCTTCTCTCCACAGGCAACGGGATCACGCTGGAGGGGGCCGTGCCCTCAGAGCAGGACAGCCAGCCGAAGCCGGCCAAGAGGGCCCGCACCTCCTTCACCGCCGAGCAGCTGCAGGTAGCGGGGCTGGGCCGGGGGCGGGGGGGTGCCCGCGGCGCCCGGCTGCACCCTGACCCCTCTCCTCGCCGCCCGCCAGGTCATGCAGGCACAGTTTGCTCAGGACAACAACCCCGATGCACAAACGCTTCAGAAACTCGCAGACATGACGGGGCTGAGTCGGAGAGTCATTCAGGTAGGGGCAGCTGCAGGGTGAGCGTGCGGGGTGCGGGCGAGGTGCGGGCACCATCGGCCGTGGGCACCAGCACCCCCCATGGTGGATGGAGAAGGGGGTGGAGGGGGGCACCAGTGCCCCTGTGTGATGGGGACACCGGTGCTAAATGGGACGAACGACCCCCTGGCCCCTTGCTCCCATGCTGGCCTCAGTGCATGCTGCATCCAGCAGCTTCATGCCCTCTCGTGAGCACGTTGGCTGTGCTTGGTCCCTTCGTGATGCCGGCTCCATCCTTCCCCTTTCTCACTCTTTGGTTTTCTGTATTTTTTTCTCTTTTTAATGCAATGAAAAAAATAGAGCCTGGGCCAGTCCAAACAAATTACAGGGTAGGGAGCTGCCCCTAGCACACTGGCTGCAGCACTCTGTCGCTGACATGGGCGCAGGCAGGACCGGTGCTTCCCCAGCAGCGAGCTGCCGGTCCTGCGAGGCTGCACCGTTGGTGTTGGGAAGTTTCAGGAGAAAGGGGGGCAGCAGCAGCAACGTCCCCGCTCCTGTGCCGTGTGTGAGGGGAGGGAGAGCGGTGCCGGAGGGGTTGGGAGGAAAACGCCACCTCTGCCGCTCCTGCAAGCCACCCCAGCCGTGCCCTCGGCCACATTTGTGCTCCTCACTTCAGCGTGCTGCTGACATACTTTCTGCATACAATGAGAGCACGAGTGATTAAAATAAACTTGGGGCTTTCATCCAGGATTGTTTTGCCAAAGACTCATTTAAATTTCTAGCGCGTGAAAATCTGGCTCGAGCCTCAGTTATCGAGACTCTTCATTTAGAGAAAGATCAACTGGTCTACACGCTGGGCTGTTTTTTATGTGGATATTTTTTAAAGGTGCTTCGAGCAGGAAACAATTTGTCAAACGCGTGTGACTGTTTCCTTCGCATGGTCTGGTGTGCGTGGCCTCAGGGCGCTGATCTTCGCTGTGACTTGTGGAAGGTTTCTAGTCCCAATTATCCTTCAAAAATTAAAGCGTAAGAAAGAAAACACCACGTTAGCATGGAAAAAGCGTCCATGCATGTTTTAGTTCTAGGGTGTAGTCCCCTAACTATTCCTTTAATTAAGAGCAGTGAGATATGGTCAGAAGGCTCCCGCCTGCTGGTGGATGCAGTAGGGCTGTCTCCTGTCGTACCTTCATTTCTCAGCTTTATTGTGCTGCTGATGTGGTTTCTGGACACAATAACCACAAGACATTAAATCGTTTTCATCATGCCTACGGTCGCAGACGCAGCTTGCTGCGGATGTGCTGTCAGTGCGGAAGGGAGCGGTGTGGTATTTAGCCTGAGCTCCTGCACAGCCCGGTCGTGGCATTTCACTCAGCGACTCCTGCGCCAAGCATGAAAGTTTTCATTGCCTTACTAAAGAATGGTGTTGGTTCTGACCACGCCAAATTAACCGTAATGGTGCCACTTCAGGCATGCTAATGTCTGTGCTTTCTGGAGACAAAAGTCTTCCTCCAGCGAGTGCAGAAAAAAGCAGTGGGAGGCAGCGGACGCTAACAAGGTGTTTCAGCGCAGAGATTTCCAAATGTGATTCCTTTTGTAAATACCCTGCAGAGGCAGCCCTCACAGGGTCTTTGTGAGTGACCGCAGCTCAGCCCAATTACCTCTTCACTCAGCGTCTGCCGCTTTCCTTTCAGGTTTGGTTTCAAAACTGCAGAGCCCGCCATAAAAAACACACGCCCCAGCACACGGTGCCGCCCTCGGGGGCCCCCCCGTCCCGCATCCCCTCCTCGCTCCCCGAGGACATCCACTACTCGCCCTTCAGCAGCCCGGAGCGGGCCCGGATGGTGACGCTGCACGGATACATAGAGAGTGAGTGCGGGGCCGGGGAGGGGCTGCGCAGTTTGGTCCCACGAAGGTCCCTGCCATGGCTTGGCTTTAGGGTCCTCGGCCTTCCTTGGGTTCCCTTTGTCATGAAGAGCAGCGTGGGTGCGCCCTGCGGAGCTGGTGCTCCCCTGAGCAAGGTCGGAGCTTTTCCTAACAACTGCTGGGTACCGATGGACCATTTGCGCGTAGGGTGGTGGTGTTGGGGTGGGAAGGGTCACCAGGATGGAGTGTTTGGGCTCCGTGCAACCTGTGAGGTTTCTCCCCACCCTCGTCCACACCAGATGTGGCCCCTCAGTGCATGTCCCTGGCTGCTCCCTGCCAGCAGCCCGGCCGTGCCGCTCGCAGGGCTCGTGTTGTTGGCAGTAACGGGGCTGAAGCCTCTTCTCATCCACAGGTCAGGTACAGTGTGGACAAGTGCACTGTAGACTTCCCTACACTGCTCCACCAGTGCACCTCAAAGCAGACATGGAAGGACCACTATCTAATAGGGGTGAGAAGGTAATTGTACTCCTTGTTTCAGGCTTTGGGGCCAAACTGCTGCTTGTGTAATGTCGTTGCCACGGCCTGCTCAGGCCAGCAGGGCTGCCTCTCTGTGATCTCCGGCAGCTGCCAGCTGCTCATGGTGTTGCTTAATTCTGGTGGCCCTAGACTGATGTACCAGCTGTTGGTACATGGCGCCAATTTGTTCTGCACTAAATTCCCCTCGTTGTTGTGATGTGCTGGGTGGGATGCTCTGCCTGGAGCCACTCAAGTCTCTGACCTCCCCCTGCCTTAGCTCCTCTGTTTCTGGTTTCTCCCTTCCCTGTGGTCATTCGCTTCCTTCCCTGCTCTGCTGCCCGGCTGTCGGCATGCTTGGTCTGCGAGCAGTGCACGGCTGCTAGCGACTGCGCGGGCAGGACCCACGCCACGTGCTGACTTCCAGTTCTCCATGAGCTAATAAGAAGAATTCATTTCTCGGGGATTCCAGTATTGCTTAAAAAATAACAACAGGCCATCATCATATCTTAAATAGGAATGTTATTTCACAATGCCTGGCTAAGAAACAATATTGCGTACAGATTATTTTTTCTTTTCAGTACCTAAGTATCTGCCCATTCTAACATAGAGCTCATTTTTGGGGGAAGGCTCCTGAAGTGATGTATACATGCATAGGCTCATAAGATTTTATTTAGGATCCCAATTTAAGTGACTTCATTTTGAGGAAACACTGAGCCTTTGGCAACTCTTACTGTTTTAGATTTCATCTTTACTTTTAGAAGCTCTCAGCATCTCTTTCCAAATCTTTCTCTATTCAGTGCAGCAACCAGAGATTGTTGAGCTCTTCCAATAAATGCAAGCAGGGGCACAGCAAGGTTACTTTTTTGGTCAAAATGCTACCATTTTATCATGATATCTACAAGAAAACTGGAGAGTTTTCAGAAAATATTACTCAGTCCTGACGTTGTCATTCAAAGAAACTCCCCAGCAGCAACTGGCTCCTGTGACTTCAGTGCAATTACTTGTGGATGTTGCAGGGCTGGATTCTCAGGACATGGAGCTGCCCCCCAGAACCAGTTCCTTTTCCAAACAATTCCTGCCGTGCTCAGTTCTGGAAACCTAAAGCAGCATCTTTTTCCTCATAATTTTTTTTTAAAGGCGGTGATATCTGAGATCCTGAAAAAGCAATTGGATAGGCAACACTAAGTCTCCCCCTCCCCGTGAGGCGTGCGCCCACCTCCACTCCTCGTGGTGCCCCGGGGACGAGGGCAGATGCCGTGTTTGGGGGCAGTGAGGTGGGATGGGTAGCCTGTGGTTTGAGGGATGCCTGTGGTGATTAGCAAGTGAGGTGTATGGAGTAAGGACACCTGGTACTGCTCTGCATCTTTCTTGGTAGCTGTCGTATCACAGAGCAAACAAAATACCCACTGGCTGTGCTGCGCTGCGCAGTGCAGCTCTGCAGGCTAACAGGGAGGTGGTGACTCCCTTAGGGGGTGCGCTGCTGTGCTCCCCTTATCTCCTGCTTGTGATGCCTCAGCTGCATGCTGCCTTCCCTGTGGGCTCTGGTCTGTGGGGCTCGGGGGCAAGAGTGGCTCCAGAAAGAGTTTGTCCCACGGGCAAGTCGCTGCCTTCCCTTTCGGCTGGGCACGTGTGCTGCCTGGCTGTTCCCCGAGAGCCCATTTCCGTGGTGAGGGCCGTTTATCTCTGGAAGAAGCTAACGCTTGGTTCACGTTTCTCCTCCCAATAGGTCATCCTCTTTCAGTACTGACTGCGCGAGCTCTTCCTCATCTGCCCACGGCGCTACCAGCACCACTGCCCCTCAGTCGCTGAAACAGCGTCCAGCCCGAGGCAACTGTTCTCAGTCATGCAGGAGAAACTCAGATCCAGCACTCTCAGTTGTTCCCATTGACCAGCATCTAACATCCACTATTATTTCTCCAGCAACACTCTGTGTATGTGTGTGTCGAGTGCAGAGTTACATTTTTCACTTGTTTCTTGTGGACTTGTAGAATGACAGTGAGTCTCTCCAAGGCAATGCCAGACACAGCCAAAATTAGTGACTCTGCTGTGCTTACGAATCCTGCTCCCCAGTCACAGGAATATGAACAGATCAGTTCACGCTGAGTCACAGGGGGTTCGATGATCACCTATGAATATAAAGAAAGGAGGAATTTACGTGGTTTGGCCTGATTCTCTTTTTGCACCAGTGAAGCAGTGTTGGTTCCCGGACGTCCCTCCTTATTTACACTTGCATGTGTGAAATCCGAAATGGGCTCTTTGGCTCAGCAACTCAATATACACACAGGACTCCTGAGCCAAAGCCACAGGTAGCTGTGGCTCCACTAAGTGGAAAACATGATGCCAGCTGGAAATAGGCAGTTTTCCTTCCTCCTCAAAGTGCTTTAGAATCACATGTCCTTTGATCACTCTGTAAGGTAAGTAAACCTTAGCGTTTTCCCCCCTCATTTTGTAGGAGGGGAAATGGAGATGTCCTGAATCGAAAGGAGCGGTGGGGGTTGGTGGCAGGGCCAGGTTTAGCTCTCTGAAGGTTTTGATTGCTGACTTATTCTCAGAGCACTGAATATCTCTCTCCTCTCACAGCCATCTGCCAAATCTTTTATTATTGTTTTTATTATTAGTCTCATTTTTTATTAACAAGCTAGTTTATTTCCGTGGAGTCATGTTGGATCACAAATGGGTGTACCTACACAAAACTTAGACACTCCATACACTGGGACTGGGGAATCCTGAAAGGAAGCTGATTGTAAATGCGTAGAAAAGTTTTGCCCTGGTACGGACCACAGGAGAGGGACCCAGCACCGTGCCCAGTGCTCACTGAGGGCAGCAGGGGAGGAACCCGGGAGCAGTCAGGGAAGTGCAACCGGCGGTAAGGCCGGCAGGAGCGGTCCCCGGCCGAGCGGCAGCAAGGTGACGGCGTATTCCTTTGTCTGGCAGCGTCCGATTACCTCTGCCCTTGCGTTGTTCCCCCTTCCCGGAGCATGACTGTTGCTTCTGCCACGACTGGGATGGAGGCGCAGCCCCAGCCGGCTGCTTGCAGAGGAGCAGGCGATGCGGGGCTCACCCTCAGAGGCAGTCTCACTGCAACAACAAAGGAAGTACTCGGCCCTCTGGCCCCAAATCAGGAAAAAGCCTCTGAAATGATACTTCATTGACAGTAATAACGAAAGTAAACAGCTAGCATTTGCCAGCCCTTCTCAGCTTGCACCAAGCCAAGAGCAGGCCGATAACAAAACCTCTCTCCACGTGAGCGCGCGGGGTCTGTCTTGCTGCTCGGTGTCTGCACGGCATTTCCAAGAATGTGAAAGCCTACCATGAGCCACAGTTAGTGCGTGACGTGACTGAGCGGTGCCTGCGGGACAGACGACAGGAATCCATCAGTTGCATAACTTGTTTTCGGTTCAAGCCGTAGATACATGTGTTTTTCTCTTGGGGAGATCCATCTCCAGCAGCCCGTGGCGGCTGAGCCGGGCGGGTGGCACCGGGCCAGGCCCGCTGGGCGCTGGCGGCCCCGCACGGTCACCGCGGGCTGCTCAGGGACTTGTGTGAGGAGACACGGATATCTGCTGAGGTGGCCACCGAGATCTCTCGATTTGAGGAATAACCGAATACAAGCACACGCTGATACATGTTGGAACAAATACATACATACCTCTGTGTGTGTGTACGTATATAAAGCAGGGAGAGTGATGGTAGTATTCAGACAGTTAGGCCAGTATTCTGTCTAATTGCAGCTAGCAGCTCTACCCCCAACTTAAAACAACATTTGGAAGGAGGGAGGAAATTAGGCCCGCAAAGCATTATCGTCACCTCCTGACATGCCAATAACCGCTTCCAGTGTGTGTGACCCATGACAAGGGACTCCCACCCGTGTGGCCTGGCAGGAACTACCACTCCAAAATGTCTCCGTGGGGCAGGAACAGTCACAAGCTGCTCCCGTTCCTGCCGCTTTTCTCCCTGTCTGTAGCGATGAGCGAAAGGACTGGCAGACCTTTTGTTGGCTGTGAGTGCTGCTTTCTGGCATGGGTGGCTGCGGGGTGTACGTGGCATGCTGTGTCCGCGTGAAATGGCCTTCAGATGCTGGGGGTGGTCGGCGGGGTCACCAGGGCCCCACTTTCTTCTCCATTTGTGCTCGCGCATTGGAATGATTGTTTAGTTGTGGACTTAGTGCTATAAACTAATGGGTAGCTGTCCAATTTAAGGCTGAAGGAGAGACCTCAGGCTGTAACTTGACCTGACATCCCCCAGTACTTGAGATTTCCACAACTGTTTTGTTGAGGGAGAAAACGGTCTGTTGCATTTATCTTCTGTCTCAGCGGTGCAGCGAAAGGGAGGCTATTAACTATGTATCTGCTAAATATCAGCTTAGTCACTGACCAAGAGAACCACTTGTGAAATGTACTGTATGTCAAAGTCTTTGTAGCTGATACCACGGACGGGACCACGTGCAAAGCGCAGGGTAACGCGGAGGTCTCTCCCCAGCCGCGCTGTGCTCACAGCGGCCTGCACCGCACAGACCCTGCCCGAGGGCAGCTCCCCCCGTAAGTAGCCAGGAGCAGCTTTGCTAATTCAGAAATCAGGCTCTGTTCATATTAAGCCCAAATTGTTCGCAAAAACTGGAAGCAATTCAGCTTGTGCAGTTTTAGAGCTAATTACGTGTATGGAAAATACTCAACTCTACCAAGAATGTAAGAAATTCTCTAATTTATTCAATACGTTGTTTCACAATATATTTCACACTGACTATTGCCACTGAACCAAACCTTATCTCAGGTCATTTGCATTCATCTCCTGTCTGTAGATTAAAAAAAAAAAGAAAGAAAGAAAGAAAAAAAGTAAAACTCATTCTCATTTTCTTCGTTTATTCAGTAATTGCCAAATAAGTCCTGGTGCAGCAATGCAGACTCCATGTATTAAACTTTTTCCAGTTGCTATTTACAAAAACTTTTGCAGACAAAATCCAGTGAAGATAGGCAGTGAAAGGCTTTTCACTCGAATTTAATAAGGTAACTAAATATGGCGAGGGTCTGAAAGTGGAATGGTTTACAATTTTATTGCCTTTTTTTTTTTTTCTTTTGGCTCACGCTGGTTAACCCCAATGCCCTAGCTAAAGGTGCTTACACAACTTACTAGTTGGGATGGGGGAGTGGGAATCAATCCTGCACTACTATCAGTGATATATCTGTAGGATGCCAACTATAGACACATCGGTTTTATTTCATCAGCCAATCATTTTGTTGTAGCATGTTGCAATTATGCATGTCTTGGCTACAATGGTTAAAAAATTCTCTAAATGAGTGGACAGTCAAGACTAATATTTATTTTAAAAATTAAAACTAAATTGTAAGCACTTTTTTGTAAAACCAATGTCTGTTTTGTTACATACTTTTAATGTTGTGCTTTGTAAATGTCTTATTTGTGTAATAAATAAAGTTAATGCAAGTAGAAG
This sequence comes from Anser brachyrhynchus, assembly GCF_964034855.1. Classification (NCBI taxonomy): domain Eukaryota; kingdom Metazoa; phylum Chordata; class Aves; order Anseriformes; family Anatidae; genus Anser; species Anser brachyrhynchus. The sequence continues at coordinate 2,358,631 of NC_137712.1, forward strand.
TGCTGGCACTTACATCCAGAAAATGATGTAATTCCATTTTATTTTATTTTTAAATACTTTCTGGCTTACTAATCAAGCAGCAACCCACCCAGTTTTCCTCTTTTATTATTTTGTTAAACTCTGGCTTCAGGAGAGTTCAACAAACGTTCGTAGTAAATGGATATAATTTCCTAGTTAGCAAACCAGTCATTAAAGAATACCTCTGGTGTACATTATTACAATGATCAATCAATATCAAAGTACTGAGCAAAAAGAGAGGAAAGGAATTCACCAGGACAGCTAACTAAAATCTGGGAAAATAATGTTGATTAAGATGGATTTGAATGACTTCAACACTGAATCTGAGGCACTCTTTTTAACAAATTGTTTTCAAGCTTAATAACGTGTATATATACTACACTACACACCTCTCAGGAATATTACTGTGAGTACAGTCTGCTCTTTTTCCATGGCTTTTTCTCAGCAGGACTGATTAAATGATTATTTCCATTTTTGTTTATGCTGACAAAGATGACGAAAAGATTATATTCCTGCGGAGGGAAGGGGTGATATAAATCTGCGAGGACAAATTAGACTTATTGTGAATCAGATTACCTGCTTTGGATTATTATTGTCTAGCAAAACCCATTTTCTTGGTTTAGGTTTATGCCCAGTTTTTTCATCCTCAGCTTTCCGGCAGGTCCGAATGATCCACTCATGCTCATCATCATCTAAAAGGGAGAGAAAGAGAAGGCCAAATATCACCATTTCACACCTGCTTTTTGCATTACCAGGGTTCAGCACAAACATTTTTTCCTTTGAGGAAAAAAATATCCGTTCTTAGCCATTGGCATCTCTCAGAACACATTTTTGTTTCTTGAAAAGATTTTGTGCTGTTGTGTTGGAATGTGTCAAGGCAGGAGACACCGGATACATGGCAATGATTCTGAGTACTCAGCTATTTGATAGGATTAACTTGGGCAGAACTGAAATTTATGCTTTTTTTGGACTTTTTATGACCATTTGCAGGAAATATGTTGAAAGTATCAGAAGTGAACTTACACGTTTTTGAATACTATGTCTGCATTGCTTGTCAGGTTATGAAAAGCGAAGGTAATGAAAAATCTACAGTCAAAGCCTAAGTTCTTCTCTTTCAGTTTTTCTTTCGGTGATGTTTTTGAAATGTACGTTATGATCGGTATAAATAAGCTGATATAGTACTGATGGACGTGTTATAGATCATCTTCTGTGTCCCTTGTTAGTATTCATGTCTGTCATATTCTCAGAGAATAATAGCATGAAAAGAAAAAAAAAAAAAAAACAAAGACAATGTAGGAAAAAACAACTGTCCAGCAAAGTTTGAATAGAAATTTTGTGTATGATTACAAAAAAAATAACATGGCAAATATAAGTTGTGGCTTCTTTATTCCAGGGACTTAAACAGTCTTGTCTTCAAAAACTGTTCTGCAGACTTTTCTTTTTTCACTTGCTTAGGGGAAAAGTGATCTGTCTAGTAGACCAGGAAAAAACAAACTTCAAAAAGCCTTGGGTAAAATCAAGGTATTGCTTAAAACAATACCTGTATTTATTTTTGTATAAATGAAATATATTAGAGCTGCTTCTTGTGTTTACCACTCTCTTAAGAAATTCACATTATCTGCTTGTGACATGTGCTTCTCACTTGCTTCCTCCTAAATTGTAAGGTTTTGTAGCAGCCTTTATTACCTGAAAGCCCAGATGGTTACAAGAAAGATGGAGCAGAGGGAGCTGTAATCGTGGTGCTGTGAACACCACTTGGCATAGCTCATGATCCCACCTTGCACAGCTGAGAGCCCTGCTCAGTTAGGTCAAAACAGATCAAGGAGGAAGAATGCTGCTTGTAAGGAGTCAAATTTTCCTGGAAACCTTTTGACTGGGGAGTTGTACCTTTCAGTTAAAGTGACATGGTAGCATTTTAAATGTAAAGGTAGGAAGGTCCTGGGAATGCAACTGTGCTCATCTCAGAAGTGAATGGTCACAGAAGGGTATGTGACAAACTAGTTTTGATGTACAAGAGTAAGCATGTGGCTAAGTCTTATTTACTCCAGTGGGTTTTGAATCAAGTCAGCTTTGTCTCTCTTTTTTTGTTGTCGTTCCTTTTTTCTTTTTCTTTTTTTTTCTTAATGCTGCCCTTCCCTATTTCTCCTTTCTGTTCAAGTGAGCTGAGTGCAGGTCTTCCCTTCTCATAAGGTGCTGCTCACGAGGAGCTCTATTGGCATCCTGGTAAAAGCATGCTAGGGTGAGGTCTGTGCCAAAGCATTCATCCCTTGTCTAAATGGCAGCACTTGTCTGACACCCTTGACAAACGGTAGTCAGAAAGGTCTGTGAATCTCAGGAGGTTTTTGGACCACTAGGAGCCACTTCCCCAGTCTGGTCTTTGCCTGCAGCCACTGGTCTCTAGTCAACGTGGCTGCTTGTGCCGGCTGACCATGCCCCAGTGACCGTGCATGGGGTAGGGAACACCCTTGGACTGCAGTTGTTCCAACAGCCCAGGCTGTAGGCTTGCCTTAGTGACTGTAAAAGAGTTACCATTTTGACAGAGTACCTAAGTACTGGTCTTTCTCTGTGTCACTGATGTGATACCTCTTTCACCCTCTGTGTTATTTACTTTGAATCAATGGCTCTGTAACAATACACCCCATTTATGGCACATTTCTTTTTCAGGCATAAACTAGGAGAAAATAAATGCTGGAAAATAAGCTAAAAAGAAAATGAAAAAGATAAGCAGAGAATCTTGCTTAAAGACCACACAATCCTTACGCAGGCAGAGATTCCATTGAGGGCTGCAGCAGGAATGCAAATGTGGTCCTTAAGCTTTCTTAAAAACAACATCAAAGCCATAATCAATGTGCTGGCTTTTGTTCTATGCACTAGGTGTTCCGGCTCTGTAATGATGTGATCACGTGAGCCTAGGCTATGACAGACGTTGTCCAGTCCGGGTATCTCTGCGGTTTTAGCTGGGATCTCCCTGACTAAGAAAAATAGTTTAATCTGAGCTTGTAATAATTGCAAGGAAATGAAACTTTGCCTATTTCCATCACAGTGAAGGAATAAACAAACTCTACACATGCTACACGTCAGCACTATCTAGCTCGTATTTGGGTAATGATATAATTGTCTCACCAAGTACTAATCAGTTCACCTTCCTAGTGAGAAATGTGTTGTAGTCACATCAGCGTCAGGGCTATAGGCACTAAGAAAGGCAGATGCTACACTTGGCTTTGTATCACGGATTTCCACCACATCCTTGCTTTGCCTAGGTTGTTTCCTTCTGCACTCTATACTCTCATGATCTCCTAGGAAAGCACACAAGGCAGATTGTGGTAGGGCTTTTAGCCTCCACAAACCAGTCTCAAAACATCTCGGTTCATGCAGCAATCTGAGCCCAGGCAAATTAAATTCATGTTCATAAACACTGCTTAACTCGCATATAGTTTAATCAGCTGCAAAAACTGAATGAGCTATATGAATTTCAACTTTATATGTGAAAATGAATAATAGATGTAATGACTTAATATTGAAAAAAATAATCTAAAGCAAATCCCAGAGCTGCCATCCAACCCAAGCCCACTGCACAACTGCTCCTTGGTCTAGGTAAGGGGAAATGAAAGCTTTGATCCAGCATAGCTAGAAGAACCACAAAACCAGACATCAGAATGGCTCCGGGGCTAGCTATGTGAGAAGAGGCAGAGAAATATTAGAATGTAAAGAGTTAAGCTATGGTAAAACATACTTTTGCTACACTAAAGAAGACTGGTTGATAATTACTGTAGTTTTAGGGCTATTTGAATCAGTGCAGCTGCAACCTCTTCAGTAGTAACCCCTGAAACAAGACAAACTGGGTTTATTGTACTGAACAAGTCTTAAAGCTCCTCCCTGATTGTTAGTAATTGGCAGCAATGGACTTAACAGCCTCTTGACTACCCTTTTTACACTCTACCTGACTGTGCAGCTAACAATTTAAATCACAGATGCCGATCCTTCTTTGTGGCAGCTGCTTGTTAACTACACGTTCCTCTTTTTCTGTCACTGGCTGCTTCCATAACCCTGCAACACCAGGGTTAGATTGGAGAATCACATTTCATCAATATTTAAAATGGAATTAAACCTTGAAGTTTGATTAATGCTACCAGATAGTGAGTTGTAATTACTATTTTGCAAATTGCGATTGTTTGAATATGTTAATATGATTGTCTAAGCACATCTTCACCTTCAGAAGTAATTTTCCCTTTAAAAAAGATTTGAAAAAAATACAAACTCTTTAATCAGTGGTAAATTATCACCCTGTGCACAATTAGGTAGTATGGGGTTCTTCACGTTGTGCGCTGAATTTTGTGTCAGCATTTTTATCTTTACAAGTTTATCCATTTTTTTAAGATTTTCCTCAGTAGAATATACAGTCATGGAACAGACTTTGCTGAAACAGGACTAATCTTTACGTTTGAAGGTAAAGAAAACAGGTTTGGCTAAAAATTTTATTGCAGTCTAGTGTCTCCCTGTTCAGTTAGTAAACAGTAACAAGTTATTTACTCAAAAGTTAGTGAAATATAATGATCATTATCATGACATACAACTGAAATCTTCAAAGAGAGAGATATTGAGTTAGATCTTAACGGATGAGCTGCTAGAATATATGTAAGTATTGATTGATTCTTGTGAATTATTTCCTTATGCCTCAACCAAAAAAAAAAATCAGTTTTCTACAACCCACAAAATATATTTTGAATATTGTGAGCCACATCCTCAGCCAGCCCAAACTGAGACAGCTCCTCTTTAATTTATATGATTAATTCAAGCTGTTTTCATTAAGCAGGCCCAAAGCATATGGGGCCAACCCTGCTAGCCACCTGCACAACCCATCCCCAGAACACCATCTTTCCCCAGTGGATGATTGCCTTGGGGTGGAAATCCTAGTGATCTGCTGTTAGATGCTGCCTATGTGGTCAGCAGGTCAGCTGGGACAGAGAATTTTTAGGCAACTTAGACCCAATTAAGCCTGTTGGTCCTACTGTGTTTCCGTAAGTAGCCACTTTTGTATTAGTTCTTCTTAACTACTACTTTGCAAGTTTCTTCTTTGTTCTGAGCGGCTTTAGGGGAAGCTGCAAATAGCAGCAAAATTCAAGCAGTGTCTGTCAGAAACGCTGTTAGGTGTGTTCCAAGGTGAGCTCAAACTGCATCCCCCTCAAAACAGTGGATTTAAGCTCAGTGTTTCTGCAAAATGAAACCACTTGCTTAATTTCCAATGTTCAGCTAATAGTGGCAGAAGAGACTTCCCCAACTACACACTCCATTTTCTCTCTCAAGGGGGATTAGAAACAGCTGAAAATTCAGGGTGGGCTTGCTTCAGGGTGCTTCCAAAGGATGGCTTGAAAATACACTGTAATTTAGGTGCATTTAGTCTTTCTATATTAAATGCATATTGCAAAGTTTAGAATGGTTTTCTCCTAGCTATCGCATTTCTGTATTGCTTCTGGAAACCTCAGCTGTGAGAGATTTCTTGGGACTCTTCGTGCTTAGGTGTCTGCCGTGATGCAGAGTGCAGACTGCCAGCAAAGAGCACTGTTGTCTGCAGGCTTCAGGATTTGCCCTCTACCTAGTGCTTTCTCAGGAAGCCACCCAGAGGTGCACAGGAGGATGCACTGCATTGAAACTAGAACGCTTAGGGGCTCACCCAGGGAAAAAGCTATACTGTTCACCTGAAGAGCCTTCCACACGCTCTGGTCTGACTGCGTTAGGCCTTCATACTGCACTTTGCAGCTGCATGTGGTTCTGGTGTCTTAAAGGCTTTATCTACAGCGGAGGCTCGATGTGCTACCCCTGCTGCACTCCAAAATTCAGATCCTTGGCTCCTTCCTCTGCCCAATGGTGAGCTGGGACCAGGCGTGAGTGTGCATCGTCCCTTTGTTCTCTCTTGCTGCTATTCAAAGCCGTGTGAGCCAGGAGGGAAGTAGCTGTGCCCTGATACATCCCTCCATCGGGACAATCGGAGGCTCACAACTCCAGCACACCCCTGTAGCTGTGCAGGCACGGCCGTGTGTCAGAGCAGCTTTCCATGAACACGGTTTGTCAGAGCGGGTGTTTACAGTAGACAATCCTTGAACTAGAGCTGAGTTTCCTCTCTGTTTGTAGAGGGCCAGGCACACACAGAACATTGTAAACAACAATATCAGTTAATTCTTTCACATGCCTGACTCCTCCCATCACCCGCAGTGCAGTTTATCATGTTCTTCCACTGCACAATTACAATCATATGTGATAGCATCTCAGCCATGGATTCTGCCTGCCTGGCACACCCCTTTCATTTCCACTGCCCCTCTGGGTCCCTAGCACCACTTTCCTTACTGTGCCTGACCTCACCAACATCAAGGCTGGCAAGAAAATGGAAAACATGTTTTCAATTAACCTTTGCTTCCACCCACAAATTCTCACCCTTCCATTTACATTTAATTACTGTAATTCCAAAATGGCCCAAAAATGAACTTTCCATGTCTTGTAAAACTTGTTTGCGCATGAACTGTATAGCTGACTATAAGTGCCTATAAGAATTGTGTATAACCTGTCTAATGGATTCACAATGGGATGGCTAGCACACAAACAAAGTTGTTTTTCTTGGCATACCACTATTCGGAGCTGAAAGTTTCACAGTTTTCAAAACGATAAGTATTTTAAGACCAGGAAACCACAAGGAACAACATATTTGCAAAAGCTATAGCTACTGAAATGCCTGTAATGACTTGTATCATGATGCATATATTAATATTACTGTTGCTGGTTATAGTGTTAAATATAAATCATGTTGTTTAATAATCTATTTTACTGAATGGAGGATATTTTTTATTAAAACACATAAACCAAATTTAATATAAAAATATTTTCTTGGTTACACAAACGAGGGGTCTCCAACTATGCCTGTCACCTGAATAGACTTCGATACTGAGAAGGACATAAGTATGCATTTTGCAATGGCATTCAAAATGTGCCTGATCTTAATGCATTTCTATATAAAAAAAAAAAGGAAAAGAGCAGACAAAGGGTAGGAGAATCAGTCCAACATTAGAAAAGGTGTTTAGGGTAGAATAATAAAAGATACTTCTCTTAGGAGTTGGGATCTTCTCTTTAAGCGGACTCGATTTCCTTCTGCCATCTTCTCTTCAACATTCATTCTCTTGTCATGCCCATTCAGCTGTCTCCAGCACGATATGTGCTAATGTTCTGCCTCTCTGCCTCCTAACATTTGAGTCCTCAACTAATTTATTTGTTGAGCACTGTGGATTATTTAGGTCCAAAGCTCTCATATCGGGCCAAAAGCTACCTATCTAAAAAAAAATAGCAGGAAATAGGCAAGAGACACTTGGAGATCCAGATGAAAGTGTTACGATAAAATTTCTAACCTTCCTCTTAGTGTAATATTTTTCAAGGCTTCTGACTATCACAGAAGTAATGAGTCTGGAAAGCAAGTACCAGAAAAGTGCGGTTTTATAGGAATGTGGGCAGAAAAGCTATCCTAGGACTAACTGCAAGGGAAAAAAAGTATATGGGAGATGGAGGAGACAAGACCAAAAGGTGAATTTGTATGGATTTGCGTAGAACCTTGAGGGTAAAAAAACAAGCTGAGTGCAGTGGCAGAGAGACAAAATACTTCTTGCAAAGGTATTTTGGAGGAATTTGTATAAAACAGGCCAGAAAGGTGGGTCAGCAGTAGTCAGAGGAGAACAAGAGAAGGACAAGAGCTTCAGCTGTTGGAAGAAAAGCAAAGGGCTTCTGACTTTCACATGTTTGACTGGTGTAAATGGAGAGTAGTATTGGCTCTCTATTTTATAAAACCCTTTTTTCAGAAATAAGTTTGCTAGCCAAAGTAAAGAGAAAAAGATCAATGGAGTGCAATAAATGGCATTTATCATAAAAATACATGAAATTTACAATTCAGTTAACTTGTCAAATGTTAAAAAATCAGCAAACAATAGACACAATTTGTTTTGTTCAGAGCCCAGAGGTAGAGACCAAATTCTCTAAATTAATTTCTGCAAAAGCTGTTTTTTTTTTTTTTTTTTCAAACAGGTCTGGATCCTATTCGTTGTAGAATATACTGATTACCAACTATTTTTAAGAGCTTTACACAAACATTATTTCTTTTGTTGTGTGAAATGCAGAATCAGCCATCTGGCAAATGCCCCAGAGCTAAAATCTTTTACATGACATATAATTCAAAATGATTAAATATACAACAGAAAATAGCTATAGCATTGCACTTAAAATAGCATGAACTTTTACTGCCGATCAAAACTGATTTCTTTAGCTTAACAAGTATCCAAAGAACAATTATTTGAAGAGCTTTTAAGAGTTTCAATATGTAGGAACTAAACCTCATCTAAATTCAGTATCTTAAGTCAAATAAAAAAGAAACAAATGTACAAAAGATTAAATGGTCCTGTGTTATAAGTAGACATTTAAATCTATGGGAAGCTAAATTCATTCGAACAAAAATACTATATTCCCTGTGTATGTGTATTGCTGAGGCTTTCCTCTCCACTGCTAAGGGCATCTGCCAAAACAACTCTTACATTCTTAGGCAATGACTAGGGACTAGCCTGGAATCAGACTGTTCATCCACTCCCTCCATCATCAGAATGGGCAATTTCAAAGAAGAACAGGGAATAAAGCTCAGTGCATGATCCCTTAGTGCAGTCAATCTTTTTTTTTCCCTTCCTTTCTTTTTTTTTTTTTTTTTTTTTTATCCCCTGCACCACAGTCAACTTTAACTTAAACTTGCTGTCTTCTCTCCAGAAATACTCCAGGCCTGAAAAATTGCCAGGTCCTCATCCCACACCCAATTCTCCAGTAGTTTATGAGAAAGAGCACGCAAACATCTGCATGTATTTGGGGTACATGAGGGTAGGTACAGAAATATTACCCTGCGTAATTATTGAGTGGTTATGGCTCTGTTTCTGCACTACATTTTTCAGACAAGTCAAAGTCTACTTTTCTCAGAAAGCACTTGGTGCAAGTCACTTCTGAGCTTTAAGACAAAAAAAAAATAAGTCTAAATGTAGATTTATCTCATGGATTTACATACTTGGATAAACCTGAAATGGATTAATAGATCTCTGCTGACTTTCAAAAAAATTGCTTCTAAATTCTTTCAGACCAAGCATGAGAACCTTCATCCCAAGGTAACAATGTGAGGAAACTCTAAGGCCATGATTACTAAGACTTAGAATTAAAATGTGTTCTCAAACTTGCCTGTGGAGTTGGGTCAGCCTCAAAACCAAGGAACCTCGGTTGTCCTAAAACCAGTCGTCTTAAAACTAGAATAAAATTATATTCTTGAGTCTTGACCTTTTCAGGTTATAATGATTCCTGAAGCAGCATGACTTTCCCTGCTGCTTTTTATAAGACTTTCAGGCCTGTAGAAATCCTAAACTGATTGCTGGCTGGTTTGGGACTGCAGCAACACCAAAACCACTCTTCCTAATAGGTACTTGCCTTGGTTTTCTGGGCCTAATCCTGCTCTTAGTTACATGTATATTAATTCAGATACCTTACTGAGTTTAAAGTGTAAAGTCTGACTCTGGGTCTTCCTGTTCTCGATCTTATACGAAGAGATGCACATATTTCAGGTAACATTGACTGCAGTATAGAAAGCCACCCTATGCACCATATTCATACTAATTAAGCCTAAAAGTGGAACATGAAAATAAAAGCACAAATATTATCATGCTTTTGCTCTTTGTAGTATGATTTATACTATTTAACCCAGCATCAGGGTAGGTGCAGCAGAAACATCAATTTTTATCAGACGTATCTTTGCTTTTCATCAGAAGAAATGTGACTCAGGCAATCTCCTATCGTCCTTTCCTCAGTAGAACAAGATTTCTATTTCTGACAGTATTTTCTCTTTGAAAATTATGGGACTGTCCAATATTTGTGGGTCCTAAAATCTGAATCATTTCTCTTCTTGTACCTCCCTGCTTTGAATTAAACATAACGTCACATATTTCCTACTTTTCACTGAAAAAACGGGAAATCTTCCCATCTTTCTATTGACCGAACTCGGTTACAAAGATGCCAGGAGTCCAATTTTTTTGAGGGGGGATACTCTGAGTGAAACAGGAGGCTTGTCCCAGAGCCTATTCAAAATAAACAACGTATCTTCTTACAAATGAGTATTCCTATTCTTATTTATGTGTCCAATTTTGTGTACTTCACGATACAAGAAAAAAAAAAAAGAAAAGATTGAAGAACACATGAGGAATCAAGAGAAATTTGAGCATCCCCAAGGAAACGGAGGTTTAGGGATGGAGTAATAACTGCAGGATTGCAATGAGAATTTGGAAAACTTTGCTAGATAAAAAGTATAACAAAACTGTTGCTGTCATTTCGGTCCCTGGACCTGATTATATTTTCATGATGGGCCTTTGCACTGCTTTAACAGTAAGAGCTTTAAGTAAATGAGGATCAGACCTCCATGCTAGTGAAATGCAAAGCTTGCCAAATTTAACAGGAGTCTCTACGGTACTCTACAAACACTCATCCTGACAAAGAAGCGGTGGAAGCAAACTCAGTAATTTCAAATGGAGTCTATTTGTTTCTCTTCTGGAATGATACCTGGATGCTGCCAATTTGGCAGGAAAGCCAGTGCCAAGGCAGTATGCTTCCTTGCCCTGTTTCCCCAACAGCCAAGAAACAATCAGCAATTGCTTCATAATAGGGCCAGGGTGAAAGGTGAGAACTGGAGTATTCTTAAAGCCTGCTTCCAGACCTGAGGAAGATAGTGTCATTTTGGTAAACCTGTCAAGCTGTTGTAAGAACTTCCTGAATGCTTCCTACCATCTGCTTTTGATGCTTTCAAGATTTGGCTGGAAGCCTGGAGGTTTTCCTGCTCCTTCCTGCCCAACCTATAATGGAGTAATTCTGGATCTGTTCCCTGTCATTCCAGCCTCTTCCTCAGTTTCTTCTGCTTACAGCTGGGGTTTTTAATTTTTTTTTTTTTTAAACTGCAGTGGCCTTGTGCCCTGAATCATCTCTCCTGGGGCAGTAAGAGTTCCTCTGATGTTGAACAAGTGCCGGGTTTTTCAATTGTGTTCATGTTCTTAAGAGGAAGGGTCTGGCCTACATGACACATTCCTTCTTCACGCTCACATCAACAAGTTTAACTGTGTGTACACGGTTCTCAATGGAATGGTCACACAAAGCACACCTCCAACAACTGTGTCAGGCTGCATGCTGTGCTGGTCTGGTTGGTGAATATTGATTGATATGATTTGTAGAGTTTGAGATAAATGTCATCAAGGACAATGAGTTCAAAGAACAGATTAAAAAACAATAAATTGAATTCCAAGGCGTTCCCTCCTGTACTAATCTGTGTAGGTTCCTGTGTTTTTGGAAAGCATGTTGCTTATCTTCCTCATCAGTAGGCCCACTGCATTCCAGTATTTTGGATCAATGCCATTTGTAATAATCTAGATCAGTTTTTATTCAACGTTTATAAAACAGGCCATGTATCATAGGGTATATTTTATAGCAGATGGTATCTCCAATTCATTTTAGCCCCCCCCTTCACTTCCCTCCTCCAATATCACAGTGCATGCTTATAAAAGCTCTTGAAAGTAGAGCTGAGCATATTTTTTTTTCAACAAATAGTAAATTTGCTGAAAAATAGTTTCCAAGCAACCAAACGGTTAAACTGTGGCACACTGAAACTGAAATGTTCTGTCTTCTAGAAATACCACGTCTTCCAATTTGGACGTTTGGGGAAGAAAAAAAAAGTGGGTGGTTACTTTGAAAAGCATTTTCATCTAAAAATAATAATAATAATAATCTGCACTTAAAAAAAGTGATAGGTTAAATAATCAGAACACAAAGCATTTGCTTCAGGTCATATTACATTTTTGAATTATCCCTGTGTCAACCATTTAGGGATCTTCTGTGTGTATTTAATTTGAAAAGTTTCTCTTTTGGCTTGATGAGAACTAATTTTCCTCAAGGTTTGTTAATTTGGGGACTGATCCACAAGACCTAATATTTGCCAGATTCTACTCAAAACACAGCTCTAGAAGGTGCCAAGAAAGTTTCCTATTCAGCAAGGTATTTAAACATAGCCCGAAGACCCATTTAAATAAAGTGGACTGTTCTAACATTTAAAGATAAGTGCATGCTTAAGCTCTTTGCTGATCGCAACAGAGTTTATTAGTTTTCAGGGTCAATGATGTACATCTTAGTACAGTTCCTTTGCTTGAGATTGTAATGGAAGGGATTGAAGATTTTCCTGAGATTAAGATACTCAATGGTAATAACCTTTATGTATTACTTCATTGTAATTTTGCAAAATATGATTTGTACAACTCTGGGGATACATAAATAGCTGATAAAATTAAAACCTAAGAAATATTTTAGCTCAGAACCCAATCATGGACTTTTAAAAAACTTCAGCTTTAATCATACATCGTAGAAGATATGACAAATATACTTACTGAAATTTACCTTGCAGAAGTTAATCATACCTGCGTTTCTCAGAAACCTCAGTTTGTAGTCAATGACAATTCTGGTTTCAGGGTTATAGAATCCATCACCACAGTCGTAACATCCTGCTGGGATTTTTCTAGGAGGATCTAGATTTGTAAGCTGAGAAATGCCTGAATTAAAAACAACAACAACAAAGGATTTGCTTTGTTTTGCTTTTTTTCTGTACTCATGCTTTTGTCTAGACAAATAACAAATGTTACATCGCCATGGCATTTGCTATAAAAACAATATAATTGGTTTACAATAAATTTTATAAAACATTTTTTCAATTTTGCAGATGTAGAAAATGAAAGTGGCGGAATTATGCACAAAACTTATGGGGTAAAAATACATCACTTTGATTTCCTCAAAGTCCTGTGACTCAGACCACTCAGCCAACATTACAAATATGAGTCCAAACTACAGAACGGGGCCAGGAGAGTCTTGCTGGCCTCACAGAACTACTACATGTCATCCCTAAAATATTCTATTTATAAAGAGTATGTTATGTATTATGTTACATGTTTCACTCACTTGTTACTTGCAAATCTTTTCACGTTTTAACTACGGGAAAATATGTTTCTAAAGTCTTTTGCAGAAATACAGACTAGACATACACGTTCATCGTGGTTTCTGCTAAAAAGCTATGCGAGGTAGGTGCGTTCAAACTTTATTTGGTGTTTGGTGCTTGGGTGTTAACTGCTTCTGTTCAATGTGTCTATATTGAAGGCATGTGGTTAATGTAGGGGAAAGTGGAATCCATTCATCGGGGTTTGGCGAGGCGCTGGTAAGGCCAAAAGTGACCGCACGCTCTGGCTGCACATCGCTCAGTGGTCCTGGAGCAGAGCCGTGAGCTTGGCTCCTTCCTCGGGACCACAGATACGGTTACCGGTACCTGCGGGCTTGAGGCTGGAGCAGATTTCTGTGTAAAACCTCCTGTCGTAGCCGTCGCAGTAATGCCATTTCTCGTCCTCGTACTCGAGCCCATCTGCGAAAGTGTATTTCCCCTGCGAACACAAGCGGGGAGTCATGGCTGGGGGGGGGGGGGCAGAACAAACTGGGGGGGGGACAGAACAAACGGGGAGGACATAGGAGGAGCTAGGGGGGACAGGACAAACGGGGGGGGGGACACGAGAGGAGCCGGGGGGGGCAGAACAAACTGGGGGCGGACAGAGCAAACTGGGGGGGACACGGGAGGAGCCGGGGGGGGGCAGAACAACCGGGAGACACACGGGATGAACCGGGGGTGGGGCACCGGACGAGCCGGGGGACAGGGAACCAGCGCCAGCGCTCCGCACCCGCCCATCAGCCCCGGGGATCCCGTCCCCACCACCGGTACCTCGGCGGGCACCCCGCGGTTCCAGACCGCCTGGTATCTGCCGCCGCCGGGGAAGAGCAGCACGCCCTCGCCGTGAAACAGCCCGTCCTTCAGCTCGCCCCGGTACTCGGTGCCGGTGGGCAGCGTGTAAGAGCCCCGGCCCTCCATCCTGCCGGGGCGCACGGGGCTGTCAGTGAGGGCAGTCCCCCCCCTCAGCACCCCGTCCCCGCCCCGCCGCCCCCACCTGCCGCGCACGGTGCCCCCGCAGCACCGCCCGCCCGTCACCTCCATGGCGGCGCCTCCGCTGTCGCCATGGCGACGCCGCCGCCGCCGGGGCGGCCCCGAGCCCCGCCCCCCGCGCACGCGCCCTGCCCCGCTCCCCTCCCTCCCGCCCCGCCGCCGCGCATGCGCGGTGCCGGGCGGGCGCTGAGGGGAGCTCAAGGAGACGGCGCCGCCATGGCGGGCGGCCCGGGGCTGCCCTCGCTGGACGAGCTCGAGGTGCCCGAGGTGAGTGAGCGGCCCCGCGGGGCGGCCCCCGGCCCCCGCCCGGCCCCCATTGCCGCTCTGTCCCGCTGCAGGTGAGAGTCAGCTCGGCCGTGCTGAAGGCCGCGGCCCACCACTACGGCTCGCAGTGCGACCGGCCCAACAAGGAGTTCATGCTGTGCCGCTGGGAGGAGAAGGACCCGCGGCGCTGCCTGCGCGAGGGCCGCCAGGTCAACCAGTGCGCCCTCGAGTTCTTCAGGTGAGCCGCCCTGCCGCCGCCTGCGGGGGTCTCGCTCCCGCAGCCCTGCTCCTGGAGGTATGACCGGTGCCCTTGAGGAGGGGCGCAGTCGCCGAAGAAAAGGTTGTGCTCTTATTTTATTACTTGCGTGGGTAAACCTCGGCTTGTCCTTTCACTCAGAGCTCCGTGGGCTCAGCTGCAGGGTGAGCGGCTCCAGGGGCTTGTCAGGTTAGCAGAGGAAGGCCCTCGGGGGTTATAGGCTTGCTGCTTCTGCACCTTGCAGCTGTGTTATGGGATGTTGGAAACGAGCATAAATTTTACTTTGTCCTCGGTTTTGTATGTATGCTGTTATAGAAACTTAGGTAGGTTTGAAATCGATGTCTTGTGACAAAAACATAGGTCATGGTATGTGTTGGTATCTTACCTTGCTGGTAAAGGGCTGTGTTAATTAGCTCAAAGTTTGTCCTCCTCCAGTGCAGCAGCCAGTCAGTAATGAAAAACCTCTGTCCTAAGTGTGTCTTCTCAAGTTCAAGATTTCCAATTAATTTGGAAGTATTAGAGCACTGTGTAACATGCACTATGTTACCTAGCAAAGCAAACACCCAATACAGGGGAGCCACGTACATCTGTGTAGGAAGAATACCTTCTACGTACTGGTGAAGTTGTCGCTATCCCGACTTGTAGCTACAGTGCTACAAACTGCAGGGACGTTGGTACTAAGTTCTGTTTAATGGTGCTTTAAAGACTGACTTCTGAAGATTCTAAGTGTTCCTGAGAACAACAACTACAAAAACATTTTAGCACAAGTTGAGGCTTGAATGAGCAATAGAGAAAACATGAAAACTACAATGGTTGCTAAACGTTTTCTTTCTGTGTTGTCTTGCAGGAAGATTAAGACGCACTGTGCAGAGCCATTTACTGAATACTGGACATGCATTGACTATACCAACTTGCAAGAGCTTCGTAGATGCCGAAAGCAGCAGGCAGTATTTGATAACTGTGTGCTAGAGAAGTTGGGTTGGGTGAGACCTGAGCTGGGAGACCTCTCTAAGGTAACTTCCTATCTTTTGGATTGGATAGCCAGGTTCTTCTTTCCTTATGTGCGTTTTTCCAGACCGGGTCTCAAACTTCCCACACCTAGAAGGTGATGTATGATCTCAACACTGGAAAACTGTGGATTTTACTAAATGCAGGACTCTTGTAGCATTCTCTAGAGTTGGGAGTGCATGCATTGCTTTCCTGGAAGACCTGCACTTTTCTCGCACAACTCCAGTTACTCTTTTTGCTTTTCCTAATGCAGAGACTTTTCCTTCAGGAGTGAGGCTCACATGTTTGTAGAACTACAACGTAGCTATGAATAAAGTACCCCTCCTCTCTGTTTATTTAAAGTACTCTGCAGATAGGAGCTCTCATCAGATCAGTGATGTATCCCTAGTGTGGTTTGGTGGTACTTATATTAAATTCTGACTTAATCTAGCTTTTCTGTTAAATGCCGTGAGAAGTTGTATCATTCCTTTCTTTTTCTTTCCAGGTCACAAAAGTGAAGACGGACCGACCTATCCCTGAGAATGTCTATCATTCTAGGCCTAGACCAGAGCCAAATCCACCCATTGAAGGAGAGCTGAAGCCTTCTCCATATGGCAGTAGGCTCTTTTTCTGGTCCTGGTAAAGTGGGCAGACTGTCCTGTAATTAAAATGCAAAGATACATTGCTCTCGAATGTAAATTGTTCAGTACACGTTGGGTATAACTTTAAATGTAATGATTAAAAAAAAAAAGTTACATGGCTTAGTAGATTTCTTTAAACGTATCTTTTAGCGACTATGATGTGAGTATCTCCCTGTTTTGTGCTATGGTCTCTGCAGTCCTATAGCCTTTGGGACCATCTTAACACAGTGATGTCAGTTGCCCGACGGTGGCTGCCAGGCTTGTCTGAGAGGCTTATGAATATAGCCTGAGTCTTTGGCCACTGTTTTAAACAATCGAAATGGTGTGAGGCTTTATTTGCTTATTGAGATCCCTGTCGCTTGCATCAAGCAAGCTTTAAGCACAAATGAGTCATCCATGTCTTCCCTTACAATCTTGCAACCAGTAATGGTGCATTTTTTCCAAGAGACTACTTCTGTATAGATTTTTACCTAAAACCTGTCTTGGAGCAAGACCTTAGTCTGGGTGGTTTTGGGTAGATATGAGGTCAGTACTGTTTTTGACATACAGATCCTTATTCTAATGACCAGCTACTTCTCCCGCAGACAGGTTAGCTGCTTCCATTGGTTTTTAATGGGGAACATAAGCTACTTCCCCAGAAAAATCACAGTAAGCTTTCAACTCCTTTAAGATGATCTTTTAAAGGATTGCATTGTTCTGTTGAGCAGTGTGAGAAGGTCGCTCATCTGCTGACTGAAGGGCCTTACATGAGCGGCTTGGGGCAGATCCTTCCTGTAGTCTCACCGTGATTCTTCCTGGTGGAGGAGTAAGGCAGCTTCCTCCAGCTGGTTTGTCTGCAATATCCAGAAGTTGCATGTTTCGTGGATCTAGTCTTTCCTCTGCTTTTCCCCTCCAATAGCAAGAACCTTATCACAAAGTTCAGAAAAAACAAATGAACTTGTTTTCACAAAGCCATGTGCAGTTCAGCTTGCTCTAGACCAGATGTAGTCTGAACCATAGCAGGCTCAAATAGTATTTTGCTCCTCGAGTAGACTAGCAGTGAAATTAGGATCTGAAGATTTACCATCCCCTTGTTTGGGGTAGGATTAAGTTGTAGTGGGTCTGTAGCTGCAGCATATGTTTCTGATCCATGGAGCTAGAGGGAAAATTGTATAACCTTTATCTAAAAATAGCTCATGTACTGTGTGGCTGATGGGTTCTTGCTACTTCTGTTTGGGCATGTTGACTGAAACTCAGAAAGCAGGTGCTATGGCATACATGTTTGCATTTTAATGTACATATCATGCTCTCTTAGCACCTCCTTGTCTAAACCTTCGCAGTTTTTCCTTCCAGATGACTGCCAGCATTTCAGAGCAGCCATGTATTTCTGAAGAAAGATAACCTCTTCTCTAGAGATCGAAATCACAGCAAGCTTGAGGTCTAATTACATTCAGCTGAGTGAGTGAAAATGAAGTTTGGCCAAGTAGAGGAAACATTTTTTGGGGATGTTAACATGTATCACATCTGATCTCTGCGCTGACCCATTCTAACACTTAGGCAACCCTGCAAAAAAACTTTAGATACTCCGTTTTGTTAATAACTTACTGTTGTCAGCATAATGTATGAAATACTGCAGTGCTGAACATCTGCTTTTGAATAAACAGGCATAGGCATTCCCATAGTCAGTCCCTAATCATAATTAAAAAGTATTTTCCATTAAATTCATTCTGAACAGAATGACATTCATAAATGCGGGGGGATGACATTTTTTAAACAGCCTCTTACAAAACCCAACCTTAAGTTGGCTAGTACTGTAAGGAGAAAAAAAAAAGGTGACTTATGCTGCAGTCTCAAAGGTTTAAGATTGTTCATCTTTCATGACAGCTGAATCTACTACCTCTTGGATTGGAGGTTGTTGATCCTATAATGATGCATTGATTATGTTTAAAAGTCAGAATTAACTGCTTGCTTAGATTCCCACGTGAGTTTCGTGCAGGGGTGGGAAGGTGAATGAACAAAAGAGAACAGCAGAGGAGGACAATGAAGTGATCATAAAGTCAAGTAGAATTCAGCTGCACTATGAGCACTTCTTTCATTAACTTCTTTGAGATAATTACTTCTTGTCTCTATCTCTTGGCTGAATCTGCAAAAAAGTCTTGCCAAAGTTCTGTTTCTTGGTGCTTTGGACAGTGCCTATATGTAGCTATTTCTGTTCAAAATAGTTGTGTGGCTTTACTCAAACATAGATCCCCCTTTGGAGCTGTAATGTTTTTTTGGAAACTTTAGAACAAGTGAATGTCAAGATTGAGTAAAGACCATAAAACTATTTTTGAGGAATGTATCTTGACATTTTTTTGGCAGATGGAGAGCAGACTCGCACAGATTCAACACAGATATTTTGCTGGCAATGTGAGAAGTGTTATTTGTTATGTTGTCGTCTCTAAGCTCTGCCAGAGCTTCTAATCACATGTGAAATTAACAAAATTTCAAGCCAATGTCATGGTAGCTTGCCCCGCACCATAGGCTGGATTAGGCAGAACCTGCTCCCTGTCAGATTATGGATGGGAAGAGAAAAATCGTACTGCAATTTCTAATCTTAGTAAGGGAGGAGTGTGCATTTCTAGCCCAGCAGTTACTGCGTGGCACTAGCATGACAGCATTGTTCCACAGAGAGTGGCCCCCTCCATGACACCTGGCAGTTTGATAAGCTCCGATCTCAAGTGGTTCTGTTTAACTCGCAAGGCAAAAGGACTGGAGAAGATGTACCGTTAGCCAGAAAGACCAGAAACCCAACAGCAATGCCCGCTCTGCTTATAGCCACCAAATTGTTCATCTGAGAAAGCGGTGGAAAGGAATTGATTTTATTTAGCTCTCCGAACAGTTTCATAAATCTGTTGCATGCCATTGTCACTCCTGTAAAAAAAAAAAAAAGTCAGTTTAGGTGGAACTAGCCTCCTGAGCATATGTAAACGGAGATTTGCTAGGACAAAGCCATTCATGTATTCTTCCCCTGCCTTCAATTTCAATATGGTTCTAGCATGGAGCTACGATAAACGAGATGGATTTTTTTTTGCCCATTCATAAGTAATGAAAAACCTTCAAGAACCTTTACCTTCAGAGCAAGGATACTTCTGTGAATCCAGAGAGAAAGATTTGGAGTTTGAGATGACTTTGTAAAACCCTTTTGAAAGCTTGCTCTGTACTTTGTACTAAAAGCATTTTGAAACTAGAATCCATCTGGATATTAATAAGAGATTTAAGACTCCCTCTTGTGGCTGCTTTAAGCTGGTCTTGGGCATTTGTGATGAAGATTTTGCCATCGTGCAAGTCCTAAGGCTAATTCAGTATTGCTAATAGAAAATTGATTACGGATTAAAGATTTCTCTCTGCTACAAGCCTCAATTGAACATTGTCTCAACTTTGTTTTTTCTACATATGGAAGAAACTCTTGAGTGAAATGAGAAGAGGAAGAAAAATTGGTTGAAAAGTTCTGATCACCTCAATTACATTTGATGTGAGTTCAGGAAGTTAAGACAGCTAAAGTAGATGGAGGTTGTTGGGAAATCCCAGTGCAATTTCCATTTGCTTCTCTGAATGCAGAGAAGAGGCGTTGGTGGCACTGCAGAGGGCAGGATGGTGCTCAGTTCTGAACCTGCTGGGCCAGCGTTAGCAGTGGGTGACAGGCAAACACAGGAAGCAGGTTAATTGCAATATTTAACTTCATGTAAAAACCCATTATTTCTCTTTATTCTATGAGGAATGGACGTGACCTTACCAAATGGTCTTAATAATGTAACCTTGCCCTCCTGTTAATAATTTTATGGCTGTGCTTTTGCATGAGCCCTTCTGGGTGGGGTCTCGATGTAACTGTTCTGAGACACCTCCTGCGTGGCTGAGAGCGGTTCGAATAGTGCCTTGGCAAGAAGAGCTGAGAAAATACAGCCCAGCAAACTGGAAGCAAAAAGTCTGCAGGGTTATTTTGGCTATTAAGGCAGTAAATCAGCCCAGCAACCAGATGCTGTGCAGGGGGTGGTTCCTGAGTACCCGAGGCACGTCAGCATCACTTTGCTTGGCAGTGCAGGGGTTATTCCCTTTTTTTTTTTTTTTTTTTCTACAAAGGCAAGTTTTTCCACTCCCTTACATACATTGCAAAAGCGTTGGCAAGGCTAATGTGTGCAATGGTGCAGGTTCCTCCTGTGTGTGATATCTGGGGTTGACAGCAGCGGTGCCGCGTTGCCTCTGTGCTCTGAGTCTGCTCAGCTGGTCGCGTGCCGCTCCAGGCTATCGCGGGGCTAGGGCACAAGCAGAAGCTGGTGGGAGTGAAGAGCTTTGCTGTATCTGACTGCATCCAGGAATAAGAGGGCTCGGGGAAAAGAAATAAGAGCATTTGATAAGGTAAAAGCTCCTCTTGCCTGCATCCCAAGCATCTCGTTGCTGCTGCCCTCACTGCCTGGGAAATAGCTTAGATCACGTTTGTCTGCGTTTGCCTACTGCAGATGCCCAGACAAAAGGATTCCAACCTGCGTGTTCTTGTGCTCTTGGCTGGGCTGGCAAATGCGGATGGTTCAAGCGAGTATTTTGCTCACGCTGTGTTCTGCAGCACAAAATAGTGAACAGCTTTTGCTGTTTTGATAGGGTTTAAATTAATTTCTCCCATCTCACCAGGGGAAATGAGGGCTGGGAAGAATGGCCATGCCTGTTGCTTTGTTAAGCTCGGCTTTGGCTCCGATTCTGGCACTGAGAAAGGAAATAAAATACAGGGGAAGGGGAGCTTTCTGAAAGAGCTACGGGTCTGCTCCCAAGTCGATAGGTTAAAATGTATAAAACACTGACTTCGAGGCATTGCTCTAATATTTGTAAAATCAGCGTGGCAGCTCTGTTAAGGGCTATGAGTCACCCCGAGGGTGGTTTAGTTCTTTATGAGCAGTAGCGCAGCCTTCTGCTTCCATGCAAACGGGAGCTAGAATTTTAATGGAGTCAGAATTACCCCTTTGGTTCGAGCACCGTCTGACCTCCGCTTTGTTCGCGCTGCCTCCCGTTCACAGCTGTGCGGAGTGAGCCTGACCCATCTTTGTCTGAGAGAGAAGGACTGGACGCAGCCCGTCAGCGCCAGCCGCAGCGACTGCAGCCGTTCCCCCACCGCTCTCCGCAGGCTCCTGCGCCGGGTCCCTGCCCGGCTGCTCCTGAGGGACGCGGTCAGGTGTGGCCCGACTTGGCTGCGGTTTTCAGGAAGCCGCTGACAGCGGGCCTGACCCCGGCCATGTGCACGCAGCGGGAGGCTCTGCCTGTCCCCAGGCGCGGCCTCAGGCGCTCGTGGCAAGCCTGCGCTCCAGGCTAAACAGAGGAAGGTGAGGGTCAGCAGCAGAGAGCTCTGCCCAAGACTCAGGAAGCACATTTTGGCAGAGGAAAGAAATACAATACAAGCAGGGAGGGAAACTCAGCTTCCATCCAACCCCCTCCAAGAAGCTTTTGGCTCCCTACAGCTGCCGGAGTCTTTACTATCAGTTATTGTGCTCTTTATTGTTACAAGCTCTCGTGTTTTTTCTGCCTTTTACACCAGCATGTTGAGGAGGGGAAAGAACAGAGCGATCCAGGAGCGGTGCGGTCTGCAGGGCAGAGCCCTGTGCCAGGGGACAGGCTGCCCAGCTCCCCCCTGCTGCCTGCCACTGCCTCCTAGTATGGCCCTGGGATGTGCTGCTTCTCTCTGTGCCCTGGGGTGGTTCCACCGACACACCGCCCTTCGCTTGTTCACCGTCCCTGCCCTTGTAAAGTGCCTCCGAGGGGTCTGGGGCAAAGCTCTGCACGGCCAGGGCGGGCACAGGCCCACCGCTCGCTGCCCTCCTTCCCCGGAGCAAGCAGAAGGAGCTATGCCCAGCCCTGCCCCGGCCACTCGGCCCTGTGGCCGTCAGCCCCTGTTCTCCTGCAGATGCTGCCTGCGCTGGCAGCAGTGGGAGATGCCCCTGCCGGAGAGACCGGGGTGAGAAGTGGCACCCTGAGCACCCAGCGCGCTGTGAGCACTCTGGGAGGAGTGATTCCCCGTCCTGAACATCACGGCTCTCTCCTGCCTGCTGGCTCGCAGATCCGAACCCTTCTTGCAGCTGTGCCATGTGCAGAAACCTGTGCAGGGACCCAAGGAGCAGCAGAGTTGGCTGCAGAAGTAGACATCCCCAGCACGCAGGCAGCACCAGCACGCAGTGCTCAGTGCTTGTCCTTGCAAACCCTGCTCTGCTCCCCATCATCACTCGCTTAGAGCCTTTGTTTCTCCTAACCATGAGTGAAACCAGTTGTGGGATTTTGTGTTAAGGGCATGACATAATCAGAGTCTGGGAATTCCACTGGAGGAATCCTTTTGAAGATTTACTAGTCTGGCTAATTACAGTAAAACTATGAAGGTGCTGCAGTCTAAATGATTAACAGTTAATAAGTGGAGGTTTCTGCTTTCTTATACTTTTTTTTGCTACGAAACAAAACAGACCAATTCTGGCTACGTCACTAGCGGTTTCTTTTAGGAAGGAGATCTGCCAGAGGCGTGCTAACAGGTTTTCACAACTCCACTGTCCATCTCTGTTGGTGGTAGCAGATCATTCAATTAAAAATGTAAGTCACTTCCTTGCTTCTTTCTATGTTTGTTGCTTTTCTGCCTTTCTTTAAGCTCGAGTAGTGACAACAGCCTGAAGGATTTATTTGCTGCTTGTTGACGTTTTCGCTTTCTGATGCGCATCCTTACATTACCCTGTAGAGTTCAGGCCATCTCAGCCACAGAGAGATGGTTTTGAGGAAAGGCAGCCTTAGAAAATATCTATTCCACACTCCTTCCCTCCCCAAATGCCCACATTATCAATACACTTAATAATTCTAAATTTGAGTATCTACTTCCATGTATTTACCTGTTATTGCCATTAAAATATTTGCTCTCTGTCCCAGCATCTTTATCATGTTTTTGATCGGATGTGTTGTAATAAACCCGCCACGTCTCATTCTCTGCCTGCTCCACCTCAGAGCTCCTGCAGACCCGGCCCTGCCCGCCTGCACATCCCCATCCTCCCCACCCGCTCCTGCGGCCTGCGAGGGCTGCCCTCGTGCCGTGGCTGAGGGCGCGCAGGTTGCTACCGTGCTGGTGGCATCCTCAGCTTGCAGGGGTGATGTGGTGCTGCTTCAGTCGGAGCTGCTTTTCCAAATCGGGCCCTAAATTTCCCCGTGCCACCTTCTGATGTCTGTACAGGGATCTGGAAGCAGCACTGGGTGCCCGGGGGAGAAGCACTGCCCTGTGTCTGCTGCCGTGGGGCGAGGCGCAGTGGGATGGGGCTCGGTGCCACGTGGGGTTGGAGCGAGGGGAGTGAGTAGCCATGGGAAGGTGATGAGAGGGGCCTGGGCTGAGCTGGTAGCGGGTGCATGGAGGCGGCAGCAGGGCACCTGAGAGGCTCACAAGCAGCGGAGAACCTCGGTGACTGCAAACCCCATCTCAGGGCTTGCTTCAGCCACCACAGGCCAGCTGCCCTGCGCATCCCTAGGGCGGGAGGCCTGAGCCTGGGCGCTGCTGGAGCCTCGTGTCCCCGGTGCAGCCAGGTGCCAGCCACCACGGAGGACGAGCAGCTCCCGCGGCGCGGCGCTACCGGGTGCTGGCGCCGTGCCGAGCCGCCCACTGGCGAGCTGTGGGTGGCTGGGCTGTCGTGTGGTAGGCAAAGTGCTGCAGAACAAAACTGAATTGAAGTGATTCTTTCCCTCTCCCCTTGGCCTGCGAGGAAATCTTTTTCCATTTACTATAAAACATGGTCCTTAATAGTGCTGAAGTGTTCTATGTATTTTAAATAAACATGAGTGGATTTGAGCCCAGGAGGACATGAAAGAATGCAGCGTTTGCGGGGTACCGGCCCGGCACACATGTCAGCAATTTGGCTGCCTTGTGTACTTTGGCTTTTAAAAAAGCATTTAAAAGTAAACAAATGAAGGAAAATCTGGCAGCTGGATTTCAAAGTAAATTGCTTTCAGCTGATAGACCCCGTTTCCAGCTTGGTTGGGTAGTATCAAGCCGTACACATCCAGCGAGAAGAGCAAGCGGCCAAGGAGGAGAGCGGGGGTGGGAGGGAGAACAAAAGCAGGGAAGTTCTGTGGATTTAATTCTTCCATTTCCTTCCTTTGCACCAAACACTCCCTGCCTGTCACTGCCCTCATGTCAGACGGGCAAGCTCATACTTCAGACAGCAAATTGCGCTCCACCGTCTCCCAGCCCCTGCTCTGCTGGGGCTCGCTGCCTCCTCTGGCCAGGCTGGGAGCATCGTACTGGGGCCAACACTGTCCCCGTGTCCCCTCCAAAAGGCACGGCGAGGGCTCTGTGCTCTTGTCCTGGTGTCCTGCTGCCAGCCCCGCAGTGCAGCGGGGTGACCCCCACCCGCGCAGCCCCCGGTGCTGCCAGCCCCAGCAGGCATCGCCCCGCCGGCGAGGGAAGCGGAGCTGGAAGCGGCAGAGATAACGCAGGCATCAGAAGCGCGGGCTGCGGCGAGGCCCTGCGCCTCCGGAAGGGCCTGGTGTGGCCCCGAAGGAGGAGACTCAGCAAATGCTGACAGATAATAACGAGGTCCCGGGCTGGACAAAGAGGGGAGGTTGCTGAGGTCACGCTTTGGCTCAGCTTCGGGCTCCTTCTGCTTTGACTCGCGTTTCCTCAAGTTTATAAAACTTTCTGCGGGTTGGTTCGGTGGAAAGGGCAGAGGAAACCGGTGGGTCTGCAACGCTGGCGGCATGGGGCCCGGGGCCGGGCTGCTCCACGCACGCACAGACGACGTGCCCAGGGCTGTCCTGCTGGCACTGATGCTGCGATGCCACCCCGGGGCTGTAGGGCCCTGCAGCCCCCCGGGGAGCGGCGTGTGGGTGCAGCAGGAGGAGGCAGCACAGGGACGGTGTCCCTGCAGCGCTCGGCGTGCTGCTCCCCACACCACATTGCAGGACCCCGCTCTGCTCCCCAGCCATGCTCATGGCAGAGGACACGGCTCCATGCGATGCTCCCTTTAAGTGTGCAATTAATCAGAAAGGCTCGCTCTAATGGCTTTCCTCCTCCCTGTAACACAGCAAATGGAGACCCCTCCTGGCTCTCCTGGCCACACTGAGGTGCTGTACCCCACAAGGGAAAAACGTGGCGAAACTTTCTGGGTGAGCAACGCTGAGCGCAAAAGGAGCCAGGGCTGAGGCAGCACCGCACGGCCGTGACGGGAGCCAGCCGGGCCGGCTGCGCCGAGCCGCAGGACAGCTCTCATTATCCCTTGGCACAGGAGGCCTCTGGCACTGGGAGCTGGCAGCGCCCACACGCACCTGCCGGCACCAGTGGGCTCACCGGGAAGTTCCTGGCTCTCGTTAATGCCATGGAAAAATGTTTTTGAGGCTCCCCAAGTGGCCCCTTCCTCTCCGCCCTGGCACAGGCTCCAGCACCCTGCCCAGGCGCTCAGGGCCCAGCCCCAACACCACGGCCCTGAAAGCTGCAGGGAAGAGGCTGCAGGACACAATGCGAAAGCACCTTCTGGGTCCTGTAATTTCTTTTTCTTCCTCAGGTAGGCAAATGGGGCTAGAGGTCTAGATGTGGGGATGTGGAGGATTCGTTCGCGTGGGGAAGCGGCTGCGGGTGGGTGAGGCTCCAGCCCTCGTTCAGAGGAATGGAAACAACCCCCAGCAAAGACAGTTGCTTGGATGTCCCTGTGATTAACGGGAAGAATATGTAAATGTATATAGCGGTTGCCATGGCTACCAGAGGCATTACGCGGGTGCTGAGGAAGGCAGAGCCCCCGGCCCAGCCCGGGTCAGGATTTGCATTCGCGGCACAGCGGCACCCCGGCACCCCGCGGTGCTGGTGCAGAGCCACCAGGCTGCACCCACCCCATGGCACCGCCACGTCCCCAGCACCCCCAGCAAGACCTGTGCACCCCTGCCCGGCAGGATTCATCCTGAGGGAGCAATGTTCCTCGGTCCCACGGGGCCACACAGCAGCACAAAGCTGGGAGCGGGATGGGGATGAGGCCTGCACACAGGTGCACCAACGCCCCAGAGCCATCCAGCCCCACCTCACACCAGGCCAAGCTCGTTGCTGGCTGATCCTATAAAGCTGGGAGGGGAAAGAGGCTCCCCCTGCATGGAGCCTGCAGAGCTACCCCTGCCCGCCTGCCCCCAGGCCCTGGTAAGTGCTGCGGGCGCCATGTTGTGTCACGTCACATCATGTCACTTACCCCTGAGGCTGTCACGAGCCCTGACAGCAAGGAGCCCCCGGGGGCTTCGTGCCCTCAGCAGTGCTCGTGTCCGTGCGCCAGCCCCAGGACCTGCTGGGCCACTGTATTTGGAGGGAGAGAGTGAAACCAACCGGCCTTCAGCACCCTGACCCGAAAAGGTCCTGGCTGACAGCTGCTTGCACGTCTCACTGCTGCTGCCGCATGAGCAAAGTGCTTTAAAAACTCTAACAGAAAGCAGCACCCCCAGATAATCTGAGAGATGGCACACTGGGGGGGTGGGGGCCAGGAACTGAACCTAAACCTTGTGTGGGAAGGGGCTGCTTGGGAACGTGTCGCTTGTCCCTCTGTACCCCACGCTGGTGAGGCCCCACCTCGAGCGCTGTGCTCAGTTTTGGGCCCCTCAGCGAGCTGCGGGATGTGTTCAGAGTGGAGCAGTGAAGCTGGTGAAGGGTCTGGAAAAGGAGACGAGGAGCGGCTGAGGGAGCTGGAGCAGGGGAGGCTGAGGGGAGGCATCCTTGCTGTCTACACCTGCCTGAAAGGAGGCTGCGTGAGGAGGGTGCTGGTCTTGTTCTTGGGTGACAAGTGACAGGATGCGAAGAAATGGTCTCAGGTTGCACCAGGGGAGGTTTGGGTTGGACATCAGGAAGAATTTCCTCACGGAGAGGGTGGTCGAGCATTGGAATGGGCTGCCCAGGGAGGTGGTGGAAGCATTCAAGGGATGTGTGGCTGTGGCACTGAGGGACATGGTTTAGAGGTGGACTTGGTAGTGCTGGGTTGATGGTCAGACTGGATGATCTTAAGGGGCTTTTCCAACATAAATAATTCTAAGCTTTCGTTTAATGTCGAAAGTGTAAATTTCAATGTTTACCCTCAAACTGCTTTGCCAACCCAAGCTGAAGCAAGGCTGTGAGTTATCTCTCAGAAGCCGAAGCCCCTGCTGGCAGGGTGGATGGGTGCCCTGTGCCCGACCGGCTGGGACCTGCGGTGCTGGCAGAGCCCGTGGGTGCCCCCGCACCGACAGCCCCTGTGCCTGTGGTCACTCCTGGCTTTGGGGGGCAGCAGGGGTGTGGGGACCCCGAAGGATGTGGGGATCTCCCTGGTCCCCTGTGGCCGGCCCCGGGCTCCTCCGCCTGTCCGAGTGCTCCGCTGCTGTTACAAATGGCAGGCGTGCACGCCTGGGCTCTCGTGTCTGCTATTTCCTTATAATTTAAGAGCCTTCCTCACATTAATCTTTTTATTTTTATTTTGACAAATGTATGTTTCCAGGAAGTTGCTGAGGTCAAAGCAGCATCTGTTGCTCGTTATTTTGGGGGATGCAGAGGGTCTTTGTGAGGGTTTCCAAAGCAACAAGGAATTAAGTGGTTTGTAAAGCGGAGACCAGGAATGAGGAGAGGGCTGGGGCTTCCCGAAAGGCAGCTGAAGATGCTGATGAAAATCAGATCAGCTCGCCTGTATTTTCTTGGAAACTTGATCTATTTTTCTTGTACAACTGTCAGCCTGACTCCCGTATTTCAAGCACTTGGCCGGAGCCAGCTCTGCGTTTCGGCGCTGGGATTAGCGTGGCCCCGGTCAGACTCGCTTTCCCCGGCCCACGCCGGCTGCTACGTGCTGCCCAGGAGCACGTGCGTGGCACCGGCCATAGCGTGCTCCGAGGGGCAGGGGCGAGTGAGGTACTGGGGACCTGCGGTGCGGGTCTCCGGTGTGGTGCTGGCTGCGGACACACAGGCAGGGGACCAGTGTGATGGCCCTGGGCCCCCTGCACATGCCCCAAAACGAGGGGCTTGGGGCTGAGTTTACACCTTAATTTGCCCGACACCCCTTCCAGGGGCACGATGCTGCTTTGATCGCCTGCTCTCGGGCAATGAGCTCAATCTGCAAAATCGGCTGAGAAATCAGTGCTGGGTCGGTCCCGAGGCCAGGGGCTCTTGTGCAGGGCTGGTGTAGCGGTGAAAGCTGCTTTTTCTTGCAAAACAACCCAAGGAGGGTCTGGTGCCAAGGCGAGGGCTGCTGAGGAGCCCAGGAGATTTATCGCTGAGGAAATACTTTCTCCAGCAACGGCCGACGGTCGCAGCAGGAACAATAGGAGATTCGCAACGTGAACAAAGCTGATTTCGTTCTTCTTTTTATCAATGCGTTTTCCTTGCGGATCCTCCCTTCCTGGAAGTGGGAGATGCAGCTTCCCCCGCGCGCTGGCCGTGTAATCAGCAGGAATGGCAATATCCTGGCTGGGAAGCGAGCTGTGAAACGCTGTCGCCCGCGCTGATTTATGAGCCCGGGATGGCGCAAGCCGTGGCAGCGGCCAGCGGCGGGGCTGGCCCGGGGACAAAATGCCAGGGCGCGTGCAATATCCACGTATTCTTTCTCCTCCTCACCGGGTCCCCGGGGAGCCCACGAGAGGAAGTTAATGGATTAGACACACACGTTCCGTTTTATTTTATTTTTTATTGCCCTGTCTTTCCAAACGCCTTTAGCAGACGTGCGATGACAATAGGGCCAGGCGGCGAGCGTCCCGGCCAGGCAGGCGGGGGGGTCAGCAGCCTGCTTGCAGGAGGTCAATGCGATGCACGGCCGCTGTGGGGACAGGGGGACGGGCCTGTCCCGAGTGAGCTCCGGGCAGGGGCAGCACGAAAGTGGCTCCATGGCACCCATGAGCTGGGCACCACCATGGGAGCAGGCAGCCTCTGCGGGGCCCTGCTGCCGCCATCCCATCCCTGCCCGCCAGGCTCCCGCGCCCCCACCGCGCCGCACCGTGCAGTCCTCACCCAGTGCCGGGAATATGAAATAATTATTCCAAGTGATCAGATTTTAATTATGCAACACAGAGGATGATTATTGTACGCCAAATTGGTGCCGAGTGCTTAGTTATGTATATGCCAAATTTAGTCTATACTATTATACCCAGTGGGTGGCCGTAGACAATCAGGAAGTAATTAGTTTTGCTGGAGGTTGTTCGCCTGCCTGGTTCGCTGTGCTGTCTGGGGAGCGTCTTGCTGCGCTCCGTGAATACCGCGGGCTTTGAGTTCAATACCGTCTTTTTGTGACAAGCTAATAAGCTGTCTGCATGGCGGCCTGTAATTAGCGCTGTCGATATTCATTTGGAAACCGAGACCGCGCGAAGCGTCTCTGCCGACGGTGCTTCCCTTTGTCGAGGCTCGGGGCTGGTCCCACCTCTCCTTCGAGGGATGGGGACACGGCCACATCCCGGGCACGTTGGCGAGGGAGCAGAGCTGCGGGGAGAGCACCACGATGCCCAGCCGCAGCCCAGGGGTGTGGGAAGTGCTGTGCAGCAGCACCTTCCTGGGAGGAGGGATCCTGCGGGGTCCCTGCTCACCTTCTGGGGTCTCGCCGGCAGAACCAGCGGTGCTCAGGGTTGCGCTGGCTGGGAGAAGCCGGAGCCACCGCGGCATTGCCCCCGGGCAGCGTTTGGTGGCGGTGCTGTGGGGCATCGGGATGCGGCCGCCTCGGCAGAAATGGCCTGGGTAAGCCGGGCGGGAATTGCCTGAAGTATGGAGCAACTTTTACCTCTGTTACACAAAGGAAACTTTCCTCCTCTTTTTGTCAGAGATGCTCACTCCATTGAAATGATTGGCATACTGGAGAGCTGAGAAACTAAATTGTTTATACACTAATGAATAGAAGCTTGATTGCAAGATCCTGTTTGGAAAATTATAGTGCTGAATTGAAGCCGTACAATTACATCCAAAATGCTGCATATTCATTTCATCTGCTTTGCATAGAGATTAACAAGCGAGCCCTAAAGCAGACTCTGAAATTAAAGCTAACACCAGATTTAGTCACAGGTTACAAACTAAATGGCATTGTTTGATGGATATGAATCTTTACCACCTGCCTGCCTGATGATTGCTAGCAGCTTACCAGACAGCAAAGGAAAAAGTTTCTTCCCATGAAGGAAGCATAATAAAACGTGGGGTTGGACGTGCCCCCTCCCCGCGCGGCCCCGCCAGGCAGATGTCTCTGCGGAGGCTGCGTTTCCATCCCGCCCCTCGGCCAAGCCCCCGAGGACGCCTTCGTCCCGGGCCCGTTCTGCTGCTGGCTGCAGCCCCTCCGGGGGCCTGGGCACTGCGGGTGGCCTGGGGGCATGGTGCTTGGGGTCCCCGTCCCCACCTGGGTCACACCCTGCAGGGCTGGGCTTCGCCTCCCCCAGGGCTCTCCCTCCCTGGGCACCTGGGCTGGGCTTGGTTTGGGGCCAGGATTTAGTTTGGGAGCAGGAACCAGGGTGTGGAAGGGCAGAGGGAGCTGGGGCTGCCCCGTCCCAGCTGGGAGCCCCAAGGGGTGTGGGGGCTGCGGTGGGTGGCAGCAGCGGGTGCGGTGCAGGCACCGTGTGCTTGTGGGGTTTGCTCTGGAAATGGGCCCTGTCCCTGATGAGGAACCTGTCCCCCACGTGGCAGCACCTGTGGGGACACGAGGCCTCCTGTTATCCTCGCTGGCATGGTGAGGGGGGGCGGCTGGGGCTGGCAGGGGAGCAGGCTGGAGGCCAGGGGCTGCCCTGGCTTCCAGATGGGATCTCCCTGCCCCAGGAAAACTTCACAGCCCCAGCCTGGTGCTGACAGGGTACCCCCAGGGCACTGACATAGCTGGGCGGCGAGACGCTTCCCGCGAGCGGGGCAGGGACCACAGCACTGGCTCTGCAAATCCGAGACGTTTATTTTCTTTAAAAGTCAGTTACCAAACCGCAGTGTACGTTATCTCCTAAGGAGCGGTCGCTCTGCCTCTACCACGCTAACGCGCAGCCCGACCGCAGCTCCGCCAGCCCGCAGCTCCCACCGCGGCGGTGCCAAGGGCCCTCTGCTGTCAGCTCCCGCTCGGCAGCTCCTGGCCAGCGCTGGGCCCCGCGGTGCTGTGCAGTTGGGGGGCCCTGGGGTCCCACCACCCCCTCCTGCTGCACCGGGACTGGGGCAGAGCTGCTCCGATTCTCCATCTCCAGACACTTCCCCACCTCGACCCTCCAGCACCTTCCCAAAGCCCCTCTCGCAGACACCCACATGAATATCGCATCCTGGGCTCCCTCCCCAAAACCCGCCCCAGCTCCCGTGCTGCTGGGGGACGTGCGGCAGCACCCGGCGTCCTCGGGTGTTCCCCCAGGGCTGGGTTTCCTCCTTAAACCTTCAGTATGCAAACTCATCCCCAGACATTCACACTTCCCAAACAAACCCAAACCGTACTGTAACGCCCCAACACGACGAAGCAGCGTCCGCCTGCAGCCCCCGCCTGCTCAGAGGTACGCGTGGCTCAAACACGGAGCAGCTGCCTCCAACACCCCAAGGTGCAGGCAGCACCCGCCGCAGCAATGGGCTCCCCGGGCTCCCCTGCACCCGATCACCCCGTAGTGGCCTCCTGTGGGGCGGCCCCCAGCCCGCACGGGCAGCAGGAAAAGGCACCTTTGGAGGGAGGCAGCGGTGGCATCGCCGCATGGGGACATGGCAGCAGGAAAGTGAGGCTGCTGTCCCCAGAACAGGGCTGGTGTCGGGGCAGTGAAGCACCCGCTGGGGTGGCACACGGTGTTAGGGTGGATGGACTCTGATGGGCTGGGGTAGCAGCAGGAGCCTCGTGTCCGAGTATTTACAGCCCTGCCGTGCCCCTCCCCAGGAGCTCCGGGGATGTTTCTGGGGTGGGACAGGCAGGGTGACGGTGAGCACAGCACCGTGCGGTGACCGCTGGCTGGCTGGGAACCGCCTCAGAGAGAGCCCAACCAGTGCCATCCGCATCCAGCATGTCCTGGTGTCCAGCAGCACTGTTTGCACCCTCCCAAGACCCCCGCGGGCCACCCCACCGCACTGGGGCCACAGAAGGCACCCCTGCTGCAGGAAGTTTGGGGTGGCCCCGTGCTGTCGGCAGCAGCGACGTAGTGGTGAGCGTGGTCTGTGCCCCTGCCGGACAGCAGCAGCGAGAGCTCCCCAGAGGCAGGAACCCACGTGGCACCCCGAGCAGAGGCAGGACAGGCAGACAAGGACAGGGGACAGCGGGAGGGCAGTGTGAGCTGGTGCAGCGGGCAGGGACAGAGAAGGGACCTGCCGCCCAGCTGGGGCGCAAGGGCCCCCAACCCCAGCGCAGGCAGGGGAGCGGTGTGGATGGAGCCGCTGGGACTGCCTCCAGCCAGCTGCCACGCGCCGTGGTCTGACTAAGAGGGGACCCTGCTGGGCCCCACCGTAGTGTCCAGCTCCGGTTCCAGCAGCTCATCTTCTGAGAAGCTGATGTGTAGGCAGGTGTCGTCCACAGGAGAGAAGGGCAGTATGCTGTCCGTGGGGCTCACCAGCACAGCCAAGTCCTTGCTCAGGACCTCGCTGGCTGCCGGGTCGTGGCAGCTGGCGGGTGGGGACGTGTGCCCGTTCTCCCCAGCCCTGTCCTTGCTGAGAACACGTTGGAAGGTCCTGGAGGGGACGGGCTCTGTGCTGGCGGCAGCGCTCCAAGCAGGAGTCCTTGCCTCGGAGTCCAAGAGGGTGAGGGAGCTGGCAGTGATGTTGGTGAGGCTGGAGACGCTGGGGCTGGGAAGGCTCACGTGGGCAGTGCTCTCGGGCTTAGCCTCCACTTCCAGGCTCGGGGAGGTCTTGCTTGACCTCTTGCGTAGGATGGGTGGCGGTGGGTTCAGCTTGGGAATGGGCTGCTGCCGCCTGGGAAGCAAGAGCAGAGAGGAGGTGACGGGCAAGTAGTTACTCACCTGTGCAGATGGCTCGGTCTGGCTGCCCCAGGCTCTCCAAAAGGCAGACACCTTTTGTGGCTCGGTTCAGTGCAACCCATTGCTGCGTATGTTGGAGCTGGGGTGCCGCAGTGATGCGGCATTGACCACATCGCTCCAGTTGGACAACCAGTGACCCTCATCCCTGTCCCCAGGGGTGGAGACGGTGGATTCCGCACCCCAGCTCTGCCCTCCTGGTCTCAGCCAGCGCACAGACCCTGTGCTGCCCGTCCCTGCCCCTGAGCCACGGCACCAAGAGCACAGCCCTCCCTCCCCGTGCCCCGGGCAGCTGTGAGCACCCTGCTGCAGGCGCTGTGCTGTCGTACTGCTTTTGGCTGGGATAAAGTTAATTTTCTTCATATTAATTCGTGTGGCGCTACGTTTTGGATTAGCGATGAAAGCACCGCGGTGCTCCCGCTCCGGCAGGTGGGAGCGGAGGCAGCGGAGCCCCACCTGTCCTCGTCCCCTCTGTCCACGTCCTCTGCCTTCTGCCGCCCGCTCCCGTTGAGCAGAGCCACGTCGCTGACCTCGGAGCCCTCCACGCGCCTGCCGAGCCCGTCCTGCCCCTCCGGCGCGGCGGCCAGGCTCTCGTCCCCCTCCTTGCTGCCGAAGCAGGGGCCGCCCCGCTCCAGGCCCAGCAGGTTGAGGTAGGAATCCCCAGCGCCCAGGGCCGACAGCGAGCGGGGGCCCACGGGGCTGCCCAGGACGCTGGCGGGCGTGGAGGTGGAGGGCAGGGCGATGTCCAGGCTGTAGTGGTTCTTCAGGTTGAGGGACAGCGACTGCGCCAGGGACAGGTTCTGCAGCGAGCGGTCAACTGGGAGAGAGCCGAGGGGGTGAGCGAGGAGCCGCGGCCGCCCCCGCCGCCGGCAGCGCCCGGTCCCCGCGCCCGCTCACCCGGCTGCCGCCGCTGTGCCCGGCTCTCCAGCGCCTTCAGCTGCCGCACCAGCAGCGAGACGTGCTGCAGCAGGTCGCGGTTGGTCAGCAGCAGCTGCCGCACCCGGGCCTGCGCCTCGATGCGCGCCGCCGTCTCCGCCGCCAGCTGGTCCTTCAGCAGCTGCACCTGCGGGGCGGGACGGGGCTGCGGGGCCGGAGCCTCCCCGGGCACCCCCGGAGCATCCCCGGAGCATCCCCGGGTTCCCCCCAGGGCCCTCCCCGGAGCATCCCCGGGTTCCCCCCCACCCCCCCCAGCCCAGCTCCCCGGGCACCCCCCGGCTCTGCGCGGGGCTTGGGCGCCCTCTGCCGGTCCTCGGGGCCCCCACGGGCCGGGAGCGGCTGCCCGGTACCGTTCGGTCCCGTCCCGGTCCTGCAGGGCGAGGAGAGGGGCTGGGGGGTGTCCCCCCGGCACGGCAGGACCCGTACCTGAGCCACCGCCACCTGCGTCTGCTGCTGCTGCTGGAGGAGCTGCTGCTGGAGGAGCTGGAGGCAGTGCTGGGAGGCCAGCGGCGTGATGGAGGCCGAGGAGCAGGGGCTGCCGGGGCTGAGCAGCTGCTGGGAGCCGGCCGGGCACAGGGAGCAGCTCTCGGGGTCCTGGCATGGGGAAAAAACCCGGTGGGGAGGGTTGGTTAGCTCGGGCTGGGGTTCAGACAGCAGCTCCCCAGGAGTTTGCTGGGGCCCCGCGGCACTGCCTGGGGGGGGGCAGAGCTGTCCCCGCAGCCCTGGCACTGCGGGAGCGTTGAAGGGGGGCAGTCCTGGGTGCTGTGTGTCTGTGTGAGAACATTTTGGAGCGAGCCCAGCTCCCTGCTTCCCCCAGGCAGCAGCGTCCCTCAGGGCTGCCTGAGCCTGGCTGCAGCGCGGAGCAGGGAGGGCAGGGCGCTGGGACGGGGGCGGCCGGCAGCCACCCAAAAGCCCCCCCTGCCTTCCCCACGCCGCCCAGACCCAGGCTGGGCACTGCTCGCTGTGCAGCTGCCAGAAACAGCCCTCGTGTCCACGCTGTGCTGTGCACCCCCAGCCCCCGGCTTCCCAGTGTGGGCCCTGCAGAGCCCCGGCCAGCGCAGCGCAGGGATGGTGACCCCACGGCCGTGTCACCTCCTCCTGGGCAGCGCGGTGGCACCAGGGCAGCAGCGGTCAGATCCACAGCTAAACGTTAAAGCAGAGCAAAGCCCAGCCTTCTGAGCCAAGGAAATAAATCCAATTGAATGCGTTTCATCGCAGCTGTTTGCAGCCAGGCTCTGCAAGCGATACAATTGTGTGAAATGAAATGATGCCATTAAGGCAGCCAGGAAATGCTCGCTGAACAGATCTGCAGAGCAGCTAATTCATTACGGCGTGCCCACGGCCAGCACTGAGCGCACCCTTTGGTGCCTTCGCTGCGGAGGCCGGGCTGCCCGGAGGGATGCTGCTGCCTGGGGGTAGCAGGGAGCTGGGGTCGCTGCCAGAGCACAGACAAGCGACTGCTGCAGACCAGCCCTGGGGCCCAGAAACCCACCTGCACGGCATGGAAATGCTCGCCTTGCTGGAGACACCTCTTAGTCTCCCTATTAACAGGGCGGTGCTGCTGCTGGGGTCCCTGCCTCGTTTTCCCTTCCCAGCGCTGTGTGATACTCTCAGTGCACTCAGTCAGGACCCTCCTGTGCTCTGCCCTGCACCAGGGGACTCTCACGGGTTGGGGAAGCTCTCGGACACAGCCTAGCCACAGGTCAGCTGGATGCTGAGCAGCCAGCCCTGCCGTGGGCCTGCCCAGGGAGACGGCGGTGCTTCGCCCATGGTGGTGACGGCCCTGGCTGGCTCCAAGTGCTCTGCGAGCCCGAGCTGCCTCGTGGCATGGGGCACAGGGCTCTGTCTGGTCAAGGTGTGCTTCAGCTGCTGAGCTTCCCCGGGGCACTGGGAAGGTGGGCACTGCAGTGGGGGCTGCACAGAAGACCCCTCCCCAAAACATCGTGAGCAGAAGGGCATCAGCAGCATCCCCAGCTTGGCCCCATGCACTTTTACCTGGCAGTTCTTGTCCTTGGTGCCTTGTCCAGGTTTCAGCACGCTGAGCTCACCCCTGGCAGCAGGCAGCTCTCCTGGTCCCCTCTCAGACACGCAGATGCCATCAGAGTCGAGGCCAACCTCGTCCACGTCTGTGATCTTGGAGCCTTTTATCTGGTGCACTTCAAACAAGACGGATAAAATGAACCAAGCACAGCCGCCAGCTGGGGCTGCCAGCCCCGTAACAGCCCAGGAAGAAGAGCCAAGGAGCCAAGTCCCTGTGTGCTGTGGTGGGGCAGGAGCGAGGCGGCGTGCCAGGCCACCACCCTGCTGGAAAAAGAGGCTCAGCCCCCGTGTTCCCAGGATGGGGAGGTGGGAAGGCCGGATCCCCCGCGGCCCCAGACAGATGGGCCACGAAGCTCTCGCTGTCAGCGGAGCTGGCCCACGAGGACAAGTCACTGTGCAGCCCCCCCACCCCAACACATCCCTGCCACCCGGACCCCGTGGGGAGCTGGACGTCACCTTCGGGTGGCTGCTCCTCCGCCGACTTGTCGCTGGCGCCGTCCGCCTGGCCGTCGGCGTTCTGCAGGGCGTGCTGCAGGCTCAGCTTGTGGCACACCTCGAAGGCCTGGCCCACCGTGCGCACCACGCGCATGGCCTGGCTCTGCGGAGCAGAGACCCCCCTCCCGTCAGCCCTGGGCGGGGGTCCCACAGCCCCATCCACCCCCCGGCAGGCGGGGCGCGGGGCCCGACGCGGACGCAGCGTCCTACCTTCTTCTTGGATTTGAAGACGTTGCACCTGAAGGAGTTGTTGGCGCCGTCCCTCGCGATGTAACTGAATATTTTCAGGTCTTGCGAGTCGTGAGACACGTAGAAGATTCTGGGGGAAGGCACAGGGGGAATTAGACACGCAGAAGAAGCTCTTTCCCCAGACAGACGTGTTGGAAAAGCCCCCGGACAGAGCCCTGCAGGGTTTTCTGAGTGCTGCCACCGCCAGGCACAGAGCAGCAGGAGATGCCTCCGGGTGTGCTTCTCTTCTCCAAGTACCTGGAGATCCCAGAGCAGGCGCTATGGCAATCAGTGCATCCCGTATGGGTTAATTCCCTCTAAGAGCTCATGCCCCAGCATCAGGCCCTTCTTCAGAGGCTCACAGCGTCCAGCGAGCCGTGCTCTGCAGGGGACCACAGGCAGCTGTCCTCTGCGTTAGCATCAGAGAGCAGTTCAGGTTGAAGGGATCTCTGCAGGTCATCGTCTGACCCCTGCTCAGTGCGGAGCCAGCTTCAAAGCCAGCTCAGTCTGTCTGTCTCACTCCCAAAAATGCACGAAAAAGATTCTCCGCCAGCAGTAATTTTGCGGCCTCGTTAATTTTTCACGGAGCTTTGACAGCCTGCCCTCCCGGAGGTGGAACAAGCAGGAGGACAGCTCTGCATCCCCCCAGGGCTGGATAAAAGCACCTGGGGTGCCCCCCCGGCACGTACCTGTACACGGGATCATGCATCACCACCATCTTGCTCTCGTCCCAGGTCCACTCCTTGCGCTGTAAGCAGGGCAGAAACACAGTTACGGTGGATTAGAGGCACTGAAACTCCACCACGCCGATGGGCAGGACCCACGGAAAAAGGCGCATTTGTCCCCAAGCCAAGATCGGGGCTACAGCTGGACTGGTTTAATGGTGGAGGACTGGGCAGTGCCAGCTTAAAGGTTGGACCAGATTTTCTTAGGGGTCTTTTCCAACTGAAATGATTCTGTGACTGCGTTAGCAGTGGCCGTGTGGTCGGTATCTTGGATTAAAATAGATTTCTTTAATCATTTATCATATCTGGTCATCTGATCATAGCCTCCAGGGCTGAAAACTGTTCCGAAGATTAATTTATAGATTAACTTATATCATCAAATATGCAGAAGATTAACACGTTTTTGGGAACAAGGCTCTGAGCGGGGGCTTGGGAGATCGGGGGCAGCCGCTGGCTCTCCTCGGGTGCGAGCCCAGGCACGGGGCTCAGCTAGCGCGGAGAGCTGAGAGGTGCACAGCCGAGGCAGTGCGGAGGAAGCCTGCCGGTATTAACAAGGAAAAGAAACTGCATTTCCTGAAAGCTTTACATTTTTTGATAGAAAAAATCCTCCTCCCACAGTGTAATTTTCCCACTCTTTTTTTCAGTGAGATTTTGCTACCATATTTTTTTTTTTGTGTGTGTGAAAAATGGAGGGTTTTTTCCTTGTGAAAATTCTGGGTGTTTCTTAAGAAAAGGCCACTTCTGGTTAGAAGTCTGGCTCCTCTGAGCAGCAGCAACACTCTGACATGGTCAAGGCCAATGTCCCGGGCACGCTGGGCTGGAGAAGCCTCACCTTCTGCTTCTTGCGCAGGATCACCTTCACGCCGTCCACGGACACAATGATGCTCACCTTCTTCTTCTTAATGTTCTTGGCTTTGAATTCATACTGATGGGAAGACAAAGGCGGGTTAGAAGAGAGGTAGGACCGGACTGTGCAGCATTAGTCAGTGCTTCACATGAAAATGTTTTTGTTTTTAATCCCAGCTGCCGAGGGAAGCAGTCCTTGCTTATCCTGCTGAGAAAATCCTTGTTGGAGGGACCCGGTGCTGGAGCTGGGGGTGCCAGCAGGATCCTGCCCTTGGCAGGAGTGCCCCTCGGGAGGGGACAAGCGGCGCTCCATCCTCTGGACCACACCAGGAGCCAGGTGGTCCCAGCCTGTGATGGGAACTCGGCTCAGTAAGCAGGGTCCTGGCAGAGCCCAGCGCAGGGCTCCCAGGGGCAAGGGTGCTGGTGACAAGGAGGGGCTTTGTGGCTGGTGCTGGACCACAGACCAACAGCCCAGGGGCTGTTAATCCAGACCCACAAGGAATTTCCTGATGTGCTGGCGTTTGAAACACCTTGCATAGTCCAGTGGGACCTGCACCAGCAGCTTGCCGGGGGGTGGCTCTTGTGGCAGGCACCAAGCAGTGATTTCTGGCATCTCCAGTGCCCTTGTATTTCAGCGCTGCAGTGCACAGGGAATATAAAATCACTTACGAGTTGCAGGGAGGGCCAGATGGGTGGCGGTAACGCAATTATATCTCACTCATTGACATAATCACATTAACCTCGGTGCGCTCGGTATCTCTAGAGAAAAAACCAACTCCTTATCTGCAGGTGTCTGCAGTTTGAACTCGCCTCCATTTGTGTTAAAAATTAAACTGCTGGCTTTTAAATGTTGCTTCTGATGATAACTAAGAAGCACGGCAGAGCCTTTCCACTCTGGAGGCCTGTATTAACCATGCTGATCCCTGCCGGCCCCATTTTAGGCACTGGTTTTGGCTTCCAAACACAGCCTTTTGATACCCCGTATTTTTTTCTGGCAGTCCCTATCTGAAATCCAGCTTTCCTGGGCCAGACCCTCGGTTTATCTAAACCAGCACACAGCCGTTACTGTCAGCGCAGCCACAGAGACAGACCCCATGCATCTATCAAAAAAGAAATCCTTTGGATTAACTCGATGTACGGTTACCGTATCTGGAAAGCAGAGGCTACAAATCCCCTGTTTTGATAGCCTCATAACATAGCCGTGCCGTGGCAGGGCTGGGGGCCACGTACACGGCAGCAGTCAGCCCCCGGCACGGCTTCTGACCCCTTGCTCCGGAGAATCCAGGCAGACCGCGTGATTCTGGTACGTGGAGGACAAGGGGATGCCAAGAGGCAGAGCGCAGACCGAAGCTTACCTACGCTGTGTAATTAGACATGTAATTAGCAATCTTATCTCTTCGTAGAGTCAGTGGAGCTGCAGGCAGCAGCTCAGTCGTTAGGGGAGTCCAGGCAGCGCCATCAGAGCCTGATGTTGGAGTGTGGGGGGCTCTGTCGGCACAGCACCCAAGCACTGCAAAGCAGACAGGAGTCTGTGCAGCTCCTCGGCACCCCCTGTAAGCCACACTAGCCTTACGGGCAGAAAATTGGATGGCTTTTCGTGCTGATCAGGCCTTTGATGATGCTCATTGAATTCTTAGCACTCTGCAAGGTTGCTGGTATCAGACAGACCCCTGATTAAACCACAGCCCTTTGATCTCCCCATGAATTATTACTCTGAGACGAGCTCTTTAAAAAATCTATCTATAGCACCGCTGCGTGTGAAGCCAGAGCTAAATTTGATGTACACGTATATGTAGGGAGGAGTGAAAGGGACGGGCGAGGCGGCAGGCGCATCCCTTGGATTTTGGGCAGCCTGCACGGGCTCACGGGCAGCAGGCAGCAGTGGGGCTTCTCCCGGCCCGCGCCCCGGCCTCAGCCCTGCCCTGCTGCTGCTCCCGGCTCCGCCAGGCTGCGGCTGCACCCTCCCTGCTCGCAGCTCCGCCAAGCTGCTGCTCCTCGTGTGCTGGCATGGATGTCAAAAAAAAAAAAAAAACACAAAAAAAAACCGGGAGAGATTGTTCTGCCCGCTAAAGAGCTATTTATCTTTCTTTGTACACAAATGGCTGGGAAAATACTAGCCGAGCTTTCCAAGACAGAGAGAGCAATGCAGTGTATTTTCCCCTTGTAGCAACAGGGGTGCAATTACATTCAAACAAGGCTCTTCACTCAGAGGCTTTAAGCAAAGTCCAAGTCTGGGTTTTGCAGAGATATTTTTTTCTTTCTGTCTTGGACAGAAAGCAAACGACCGGGAGCAGCAGCAGTGCACGGCCAGGCGCTGCCAGAAGTGAAGGAGAAGCCTCCTTCAGCACCGGGTCCAGCGCAGCCTGACCTCGGGACGGGCTCTGCAGGGGACCCACGCTGGACATCAGCCCTGCAGGCAGCCACAGGGCTGGTGTGAGCTGCCCGGCCCTGCCCCTGTCCCTCTCGCGGGCTGGTGTCGAGCCGGCGGGTCAGAGCTTGGCCTGAAAATGATTGAAATCCACAGGGCCCTGAAATCCTTCTTGAAGAGTGAGACCCCCAAATCTGCCTTCCGAGATTCAAGTTATTCTCCTGCTGCTTGTGTTATCCTATGGGGGATCTTTCTGGATGTTAAGGAGTCGGGAGCTGCCCCTGGAAGTGGAGATCCAGTGGGCAAACCTGGCGGTTTTATTAGCTATGGAGAGAGGAGGGGGCATTTTATTAAAAATGCAGGTCAAAAAAGGGCATTGCAACTCACCTAATTTAGCAGCTTCATTAATTCTATTTCTGATGTGTCTGACCTGGAATACTTTCCATTTTTGTTTTCAAATCCCTGTGTTCAGGTCCTTGCCTCTCATACGGTCCCTCACACTGTTGGCATGTAATATTAACTTACCCAAGAGCTAAAGACTGTATGACTAGAAATGTTAATGGCGCTGTGTAATGCATATTTCATCTGATAATTCCACCCAAGCAGATATAAATTACACATGCAGTTACCCGCTTCCACCTGCTGATGAAAGAGATGGGCTAATGCACATCTGAAATCATATGCAGTTTCCAGCACTAAGAACAACTTGCATGGATAGAGTTATTCAAGGAAGCAATTCTTAATGTGATTAATTACTGAAGGTATCAGGGCCTTCATTATGCAAATGAAAAATGTCATAAAATAGAGAGTTTTCAGGTCCTGGAGGCAGGCTCTGTCTCCAAAAAGTGCACCTTCCTCATTAACAAAGAGCAGAAGGGCCGGACCCGAGGGAGCTGCGGGAGCCAGCACCCGCTTGGTGCTGCGGTTTGTAGAGGAGTACGGGAAGGAGAGGCAGAGGCTCTCTGGGTTTCTGAGACAGG
Source organism: Anser brachyrhynchus (assembly GCF_964034855.1). Taxonomy (NCBI): domain Eukaryota; kingdom Metazoa; phylum Chordata; class Aves; order Anseriformes; family Anatidae; genus Anser; species Anser brachyrhynchus. The sequence goes on from NC_137712.1 coordinate 2,400,352, forward strand.
AGTAAGTCAGTAAGTGGGTAGGTACTTTGTTTGCATGCCTGAAAGATGATGCCACAGGCTTGGGAAGGGCCTGTTTCTTCCTGCAGTTGTAAATTCTTCAGCCAGCCCGGCCTGCTGTCCAGCCCCACTCCTGGCCCGGCAGCCTTGGGATTTGTGTGTCCCTAAAGAACCCTGCGGCGAGGCGCAGCCCCGGCTCCTTCCGGAGCTTTGCCCAGCAGATGGACACCGGAGGCACGGCAGTGAGGGAAGAGATCTGCTCAGCCCTGCTCTCCTGCAGAAGGAGAGGAGGCCTCCCCTCCCGGCCGCAGTCGGCAACCTCTGATGCCGCCTGGATGCCATGCTAGGAATTAATACCTCAGAGAATCCAAGTATTTCTGCTTCAGGAATGTTATTAATTTCCGACCAAACCCGCCTGCACGGAATGGGGACACGGTGTTATCTCAACTTCTGTTTGAATTATTGATGCTTGGAGGGCTGCTGCTTGGAAATGATGCCACAGAAACCCTGTGGGCTTTGCCCTCAGCAAGGGCAGATTACCGGCGCTTTGGATCTGAGACACGAGCACTGTCAGTTCCCACACCCGTCGGGCCACCGGCTACAGCCCAGCCTCAAATCCCCTGGCAGGTCACCACGTCCCCTGCTGCAGCACACCTTCGGGTGACAGCCCCTCGGGGAGGACACCCTCTCAGGTCACCCCTGAGCCCCACGGGCTCCATCTGGAAGCCGCCGGCTCCCAGCCTTCCCTCTGCTCCTCCTGGAAAGCAAGCTCCTGCCCGAATCCTCCGCACTGCCGGGGCCAGGGGCCACGGCCGGACTGAATGGGGCTGGGCATAGCCCGGGGCTGCGTCGCAGTAACTGGGCAACACGGACACAAAACCCGGCAGGAAGCGGCGCAGCCCAGGAGCGCACCTCCTGCCCAGTGGAAAAACGAGAATTTATGGTCCTTGGAAACATAAAACCACGCAGGGGAAAGCAGAAGCCGAGCAGGGAGTACAATAGGCAAGGAGAATGCTGGCAACGGACCCAAAGTCTTTTCTTCTCATTTAAATGAGCTCTTTCCCCCCAAGCAAGCTCTCTGCAGGCCGTCCCCGTGCAGTGACCTGGGGGGTGCCAGGGGCAGCCACAGCGAGGACGCGGGGTCACCGCTGTCACGCAGGATTTACAATTTCCTTGTTGGCGCTCCGGCTGTGCTGCCTGCTGCCTGGGGAGCCGGGGAGGACTGGGGCTTGTGCGGTGGTGCCGGGAGGAAGGACAGCCTGCAGGCTCATGCACCCAGAAGGCCTCCCCGTGCTCTGGCCTGGCCTCCACCGCACACAGAAAGACCCAGTACGTGGGTGCTTTCCGGCCCATCGGCTCTGCACATAGCCTTGGGAGACGCAGGCAGCAGGCACAGGCTCCCTGGGGAGCTCCGCGCTCCTTCACCAGGTCTCCACCTACACCTCAGGCCCGCGGTCGGCCTGTGTACAACCAGCCCGCGGTGCCGACAGCCCTGACCACAGCCTGAGCTGCAGAAACTTGCAGCCTCGGCTTTGATCAGTGCTGGCGAGGAACACAGGGGTTAGGCCAGGCCCCAGTGACTGATTTATGGGGCTGCTGCGGGCTGCCTGGAGCCAGTGCCCCACGCGTGGTGGTTCTGCTCAGGTGCAGGAGCTGGAGACAACTTGTCAAATATCTGTGTTCAAAGTATTAATGGGAAAATCCAGTCTAGAGCTCAACGTTTCTTCAACACACCTCAGCCAAGGTATGCGAAACCATCTGCTTCCTGGCACTGGCTCGGTCCAGCAGGCAGGCAATGGCTATTTGAGACGGGAGGTGGAAGCAGGGGTACTGGCAGGCTCGTACAGGGCAGGGGATGGACTCCAGCATAATGGAGCCCTGGCACTTGGATCTAGCTGGAGGACAGCCCCTGTCCTCCACAGCCTCTCACCAAGCCCAGCTCCATGCCGGGGCTCTCTCTTGGTGGGCTGTGCTGACACCTTGGGTTATTCTCATTTTGACAACTTCACCGTGACAGCAAGTGTGCACAGGCACAGGTGTGCATTTATCTGCAGAAACGTGGAAAGCTAACAGCTCTGCAGCTTACTGCCCCGACCACAGGATGCACAGAATTAAGCTGCTGGTTTCCACATAGACAACACACACCCGGTGCCAGGGCCCTGAGGCCACAACAGGCCTTAACGGTCCTGACCAGCTTCACCTGGGGCCTCCACCACACCCCCACGCACCGGGCACATGGGCCCCATTTAAGCTCGGCTCTGGGCCTTCCACCCCTTCCCTGAGCTGTGGTGTGGGAGCGTTGGTCTCCAGCTGAGCCCCAGCCATGACTGCCACGGACCCGCTGATCCTGACCTGTGCACTGATGTCCCACCTTGGCCTCAGACCAGTCTCATCACCACGGACCTGCCCGATGATCTGGACTCCTGGCTGAACCTGGCTACTGCACCAGGCCTGCTCTGCTCACCTTGCTCAGGTATTATGGGATGGGCCCAGGATGGTGAGGTCCCTGTTGTCCAAACCCCTTGCTAGTGGCCAGGCTCTTGCTGCAACCTGAACTGAGCTGTGCTGCAGTTTGGGAGAGGGATGAAATAAAAACCTGAATTATGCTAGGATAATATTAGCGTTTCTGGACTTTATAATTTGGCATTGTCAGCACTGTATGAATGGGTCTAATCTGCAGGTCTTCATGGCCGTGTACCTGCCAAGCCCTCAGGCAGCAGGAGGGCACTTCAGCCCTGATCCTGGCTTAGTTCACAACTGCAGCTCCAAAAGAAACTTCTTGAAAGTTGCCTGTAAATGGCAAGGGGCATGTGAGCTTGGCCTTGCTCCTCGTAGTTTTGGCTCTGGACGTGTTTCATCTCTCTGCAGAGACACAGGCATTTTCTGTCTCTTTTCAGGATGCTCTTTAGGGGACCAAGGTTTATAGACGAGGCACCACCAGGAATGCTGGGCATGCCTGGCCTGGCTGCCTCATGCAAACTCCTAGTTTGCCTTTGTAGTCAGTCTCCGGGGTGGTTTATGTGAGTGAAGCCACGAGACTGCTTAGCATCTAGCAAAAAATCACTCGTAGGAAGCTGTACCACACACCGCCCCCCTGCCACTGTTTTGGAAGCTGCAGAGAAGCAGTCTGTGGTAACAGGAGGGCAGCCTGTGGATCCAGGCTCTCTGGATGCTCCCTCTCAACAACACTTTTCAGGCTCCAGTTATATTAAAAAGCAATGCTGCATGGTTGTTTCAGCTCAAGGAGCTTGTGCTGCATCCCCTTGCAGACACCCTGCTTTTTGTCATCCCAGACTTTTGTCCCTTACCCTGGTAGAGTGAGGGTCTATGGAAAGCCTGAGGTAAGCAAGCACTCTTTAAGAAAACACTTCCTTTCAGGTAAGGAGCTGTACAGCTCGGCAAAACGTGTCTGACAGTTTTCTGCTTTCATAAATATTCAAAACCAGCCATACTGGGAGCTGACTAATCTGAAGACCTTCCCCTGAACAGAGCTTTCCACTCAGGTCCTTCTGCAGACATGAATCTTGAACTGTAGCTTCTTTCTGGGATGGGCAGATGTTAACCGGAGTCCCAGCTTGGGAAACTGAGGCAGGACGAGTCATCAGGAGCTCACCGGGCAAGTCGAGGCACAGCACAGCTGAAATCAGGAGTTTCCAGCACCCACTCACGGTAAGGATTACACATCCCCACTACACAGCATGTGCAAATCTGTGATCCCCTGTGGGGCTGCAGTCCCCACAGCCCACCCAGGAACCACCAGAGCAGCTCAGGACCCTGTCCCAAGCTGGCAAGAGGCTGTGCTGCAGGGTGTCTTGAGCCACGCTCTCTGAGGGCCTTGCTATAGCGCAGATGAGCTTGGAGAGAAATCCTGCAGGAGCTGTGAGGATGCTGCCTGAGGCTGGAAGTTGGTCAGGTAAGGGCAAGGCAAAGAAAAGCGCTACCTTTCATGCACATCTCCTTTGAGTTGTGAGGGAATCCTGCTTCCTGAGGTTCTGAAAGCATTCAGATGGGCATGTTAGATTAGGCCTTCCTCTTCGTCCCCTTTCTCCCCATCTCTGACAGACCTTATCACGGGAGGTCTCCAACTGCTGGAGTTCCAGGAAGCCTTCGAGGCTGGTCTGGTCATCCCATGAAAAGGTGCGGTGGCAAAGTGAAGAATGTGGCCAGAGTTTAGATGTTCCTCTGAGCCAGCCAAAAGGATGTGGTGCAAAGAGCGCTCCAAGTTGCACCCATGGGGGAGACTACAGCTTCTGCAGATGATGGGAGCTGGTGGGGTACAGGCAGTGGCTCTTTAGCTGGGGGTTTCTACCTCTGAAAACAGCCAAGTTGTTCTGGAACAAAGCTTCTTCGTCTGCTCTTTAAAAAGGGTGGGATAAAAGCAGCCTTTTCATTGCCTCCTCCCTGTTAAAAAGATATGTGATGCTGCTGAGCTCCATCCTGAGGCATACAAGCTGCCTCACAGCCCAGTGCAAGGTGACATCATCTGGCCTTTGGTGCCTCTCTGACAAAAGCACCATTGTGTGACTGTCACTTCCAGGAGCCCCCCGCTGTCCCCAGGTTTAATAGGGAGCTTTCCCACACACAGCCATTCTGCCCTTCTCTTGCCAGCGTGGGCCAGCCCCACTTCACAGGGAAGCTGGGTCCTTTTTTCCCTCCCTACCTCTATTCACTTACAGGAAAAAACAAATTACCTTTTCTGTCCACAGTGCTACCCATCTGCAAGGGGAGGCTAGCAACTGGAGTGAGAGCTGTGGGAGCCAGACGTGAAGCTCTGGCAGTGAATTTGCACTGAAAACCAGGAGGGCAGTCTGACTGCTGGCTTCCTGGCCGTGCTGAGCCCCACGATATACCTTCACCCTGGTGGGAGCACCTGGAGTCTGCAGTGCACAGATACAGCTGTCATTGTGCCACGCTGTCCTTCAGCAGCTGCTTGGAGCTAATGCTCTTCCCTGCTCTTAAGCTTGGGTTATTAATGAGCTTCAGTAATTGAAGCAGTGTCTTGGGACCCCACCCCAAAGGAGTCTCATGTACCAGGCACTGAGGGTATGTGAACATAGCTCCTATCCCAAAGCTGCTAAATTGTTACGGATGAGTGCTTGTTTCATCAGAAGCAAGTCAAATTCACCTGAAATAACCCTTAAAAGTGACACTGCAATTATGCACTGAGACACCTTCAAGTAATTCTGTATTTCCCTATAAAAACCACTGTAGAGGCCCTGGCAGAAAAGGTCTCCTGTTCTTGTACGTGCTATTTCGTATCCTAGTTGCCTTCTAGTCTGGTATGTAGGACAAGAGACAAGTTAAGATACTGGAATTTTTTTTTAAAACCTTGTTCATAAATGCTCAAACAACAAAGCTCAGAGGAAGAGCAGGAGCCAGGACTCTGCAGCAGGCTCAGAGCTCCATGAAAAAGACTCAGACCCCCTATGTGGCTGTGGGAAGGTAACAATATTTTGAGCATTGGTTTCTCATATGCAAAACAAGGATGCTCATTTTCTATTTCGTTCAGTTGTTCTGGTTACAGATTGTCCCCTGCTAGTGACAGTTCCACAGGGCCAGGCCACGAGATGCTGCTCATACAAATACACGAGCAGGGAGCAACTGAGGATTTCTGCTGCTCCCTCCGAAGTCCCATTGTACCCTCAGTCCCTTCCCGTGAGCCTGACATGCTTGCTCACATGGCAACACCAGTGAGATGTGCGAGCCCTGGGGAGGGAGATCAGAGGCAGCAGGGGAGATGTTCTTAGGAAGAATCTAGTTTGCTCCTGAGAAAAGCTGAAGAAGCTACATCTGCGTGACTAACACCTGCTTCTGGCAAATGCTGCAGGGAGGGACCATCTCCTGGCTTCTAATGTGCTATCGTGCACCATATGCGTTTTGGGTGCTGTCCTCCAGCCCTGTGTCTCGTGGCTCCTCTTAGCCACCACCTCGAGAAATTAGCATTTCCTTTGTGTAGCTGCAGCAGAGGTAGGAAGCTGCTTGTGCATCTCCAGCTATGAGCAAGCAGAATTTAAGCTAGAGTGAAGACCTGAGCTCCATTTGCATTCAGGAGCAGCGCTCGATTACAAACTAGACCAGAATGAGAATGTGAGGGATGCCGAGCTGCTTAGTGTGCTGCTCGGTGCAGACCAGGTTTCATGCCTCATTTGCTAGGTGCAATCAGGCTCCCTTCTCTTTCAGGGCAAAAAGCCCTTTGCTAGCTGAAGCCCCGTGTGCAGGCAAACCCTTCCATTTCCCAGTGCCAGCTACTTTCATGAACAGCCTTGCTATGTCCTGGTCTGAGACAGGGTCTGAAATAATCTGCTTTATTCCCAGGCGAGGAGACTTTCCTGTGTAGCTGTTAATACTATCAATCTCCAACAGTTCCACTTGAGGAAACATTTCTTACAGAAAGCCCAGAGTTATTGCTGGCCTCCAAGAGCTGCACAAAAAGCACGGGTCCGCATCTGCGAGCACCAGCAGTGCAGCCAGAACAGGCCATTGAGCTTGGAGGGCGTCAGTCGCTGTAGGGCCACCGCAGCCCTGCCTGTAATGCCTGTTAGCAAAGACTGGCGTGCAGGGCTCCCGGCTGAAGCAGCTTGCCTCCTTGGTAAAACCAGCAGGCAGGTCTAATGCTCGGATGTGGCTTGTAAGGGATTTTCTAGAGCATGCAATTCCCATTGATTTTAGAAGGAATCACGGTTGTTCTGAACAACACACAGGGAATGTAAATGGGTTTAGAAACTTGCCCAGGAGCATTTCTGTAATACAACAACAGCCAACGAGGAAGGGAGCGCACACCTCTGCTGCCAGGCTGCCCGTGGGCAGGGGTCAGTCATGTCCAAGCACTGCCCCGATGCGAAGGCACCGAGCAGAGCTGGGTGCAGCACAGCTGGCACCCGCTTCTCACTACGTGGTCCTTTGTTAAAAATTACTGAACACTAATGAAATCGCCAACAGACTGTGGTGACCTTTCTCTGTGGCAATCCCCAAATCTAAAGGAAGGTCTCTGAGTTCTCAAGCTGTCTGTAAAATCTTATTCTCCAATTTGGAAACAAGACTGTTACCAGATGAGAGAAAAAAATCAGTGCTAATTGTGTCATTTACACAACTAAGAATATTAAACAGTTCAAGGACTCTTTTAGCCTCGGGGGAGCTAATGAGGTTAGTGAATCATGATGAGAAACATAGCCCAAGTTTAGATAGCAGGAAGTATGGATCAGGAGCGTTTTGTGGCATCACTATCATCAAAACTGTACCAGAGCATCACAGCTGAGCACTTGGCCAAGGCAAGCAGCCTGGGCTTGGATGCAGGGAAACAAGAGAGTGGAGACTGGCATTGCCCTAGGCAAAAACGGGGGAAGAACCTAATGTTCCAGGTCTGGGAGCTTAGACCTTGTAATCATTAACCACAGGAGGCCGCAGCAGGATTGAACCAGCCCACGGTGCCTTGGGATCACTGAACCTTAGCAGCTGATTTTGCAGCAGGTGCAGGACAGAAGCGCCCTACTCAAAGCAAAGGTCCCAATGCCACATTTCCTGCTCTCTAACGGGAGAGGTTGGTGTGTTTATGGGGTCCCGCCAATTCCTCAGGAATCAGTACCTGAAAGCCCTTAAAGGATTAAACCAGGCATTAAGCATGGAGCTGTACAGCCTGCAAACAGCTGCCTGTGGCAGCCCGTCCTGGATAGCAAGCTGCCTGCTTGGGCACGGTGCAGACCCCCAGCAGCTCCCGGTGAGGCGGCAGGTACTGATGGCAGACACCAGCATTTGGGCCACTCCTACTACCTGTGCCTGAACAGTAAGCACCCTCCTGGAGCCAGCTCTGAGTGCCTACTCCTCCCACCACGCTACATCTAGTCTTAACATATCTCACTGCTCTTCCACCTGTCGCAAAAATGAGCTGTTTTTAGAAGAAACCTCTGGAGCTGAGAGGGTTTGTTGTGATAGCTGGGGGTATGTCAGACTTGACCATGCAGGTGGCCGTGATTCAGGGCCGTGATGCTCTCTGCAATGCAAGAGACCACATCCTCCTCTCCAGCAGACCCACCGCATGGTGGTAAAGCATGACCAGCAGCAGCAGCAGCAGCAGCGACAGAAGGATGGAGGAAGGGGGAAGTGACTCAGGTGTCCTGAAAACAGTCAGGCGGTTGCCAATTAGTCCAAGCAACCCATCTGGCCCATAGAAAGGCCATTTGGAGAATGTCTAATCACTGCTGCAGGAAAAAAAAGAAAACCATTGCCTGATGCCTATTAAAAATCCCTGTTCCCTCATCAAAGTATTCCTCCCTCCAGGGACTCGTTCAAGATTTTTATTCTGTGGATTTATCATGGAGTTATTTAGTGAAAACATGAAGTAACTTGTCACTGTATTATGTTAAGCAGTATGGATTCTGCTTGCCTTCGGGCCTCATTTAGTACAGAGCTAAAGCAGAACGAAGAAAGCAAGTGCAGAACCAAGCTCTTGTTTGCAAATCTTATTTTGCTAGGCTCAACTTTGCTTTGTGGTCATGGTCTCCCAGGTCTCCCTCTCCTCAGAACAGTGATCCATAAAGTACGAAGGACTCTTGTGCTAGACAACAATCAGTACAGCATCGACAAAGGCACCAGGTCTAGCCTTTCTCCCATGGAGACACAGCCTAAGAACCAGTAAGGCTGCAGTCAAAGCACTGGGTTACATCATTTTGTCAGAAATCAAGGAGTGTACTCCTTAGATGCACGAGGAGGGTCTCTCCAATCCACCGGCATAGTGGAGGCACTCCATGCCATGGTCAACCCCAGTTTATGTGCCCTTGCTCACCAGTTGTCGCTCAGATTAAGGCACCTCCTCATTAACGAGCTAGTCCAGTGTGCTTGCAGCCACTCTGGTTGCCATCTCAATTACATTTTTTCAGACACCAATAAAGAAGCAGCTTTGAGTCATGGCTGATTGCTCTACACCAGAATGTAATTTGAAAGCCATTATATTTCATCTCTGTAATACTCTACAACCAGTAATATAGTTGCCGAAAAAACCTACTTTATTTCGAACTAGATAAAAGCTTTGCAGAGATCTCATATGCCGATATTTTAGCTAGTGAACGCAAAAGCTTCTGTAAAATAATAACACTGTTAAAGCCACTTTATTTTACAATTAAAAGGTACCTGCCTCAATGCCAAGATCTAACATCACACAAAGAGCTCTGTCTTGTTCTATTTAGTACTAACATTTTAATTTAGCTTTTATCTAACTGCTGATTTTATTAGCCTTCAGCTAAACTTCAATCCATCATGGCTTATGCAGAACAATATGAATATGCCTGTCTAGTTCCACCCCCTCACTGGAGAAGCCATCCAGTTTTCAGCTCTCTCAGAAAGGCATTGAAAGGTCGCTGTTGCTTAGAGATGGCACATTTCACTGAGTGGTCCCTCCGTCCATCTGTTATCAATCAAACATAGTACATTATCTGAACAGGGTATAAGAACTGAAGCATCTATAATAGCCAGTCCCCTCTGGAAATCTAGGTCATAGCATGAGGCTACAGAAAAAAAGCTCTAAAATGACTTCTGTTACAGTGGCACATAGTCACAGCTAAACCAGCCCCACATAATTTCAGCTCAGAAGTGGCAGAAGACAAGTTATTATTCTGTGGCAAGAAGTCCAGAGACGATTTTGGGATGGAGACGAGCAGGGTAGAAACCTGCAGAAGATGCTAAGCCTCTGGCACAGCAAGACATCCCCAAGCAGCCAGCAGATGGATGGATTCAATCTAAAAGGTGTTTATTCCTCTCCTCCCACTCAAGATGCACAAGCAGAGCGTAGTCAGTTCTCTACCACAGCCACACTATGCTGCTTAGAAACACCACGCATGATGCCGCTGCAAAAACAACTCTTTAAAAGCTTCTTCCCTTTGCATTATGATAACACGAGGAACAGAAATTAGATGGAAAAAGCTTGGGCCGGTCCAAGACATGGCAGACAGTTCTAGGAAAGCAGCTTCCGTGTTTTTAAAGCTAATTCTTCAGTTTATAAAAATTAATGCTTCTGTATGGCTAGTAAAGCAGCGTATGTATGAAATGTGCCTGAGCCTGCCGAGGTGACCGTGGGCTGGAGAACACATGCAGAGAGGCCGCAGGGAGCCCCACAAAGCCATACCCGCACCACAGGGCCTCCAGGGCCCCAGTGCCTTCCTGGCAGGGGAGGTGCTGGGCCCGACAGGGCATGCTGGGACCGGGAGCCTGTAAAGGTCTGCCCAGGGTTAGGAAAACTCAGTGGAGATGAGGCAGGGGCCAGATGAGGAGATGCAGCTCTGCCCCAGCAGAGGCCCTGCTGTCCCCTGCCCACCCTCCACAGCATCCAACAGTGCCCTGGCCACGTGAAGGTAAGGCCTGCGATGTGGCTGTTGTCTCCTGGGGCACATCCCTCGGGTCTGTTATCTTCTGTGAAACCAGTACAGAGGCTGGGGAGCCTAACGCGGGTGGTGAACTGTAAATTGTTTTTTAGCAGAGCAGGGTGCTGTGTATCAGCAGCTCCAGTACCGGCTGCACATGCTGAGGCCACCAGCCCTCCTCTGGTGTGGGCCAAGAGCCCGCTGGGGTGGCAATGGCTCTGGTGAAGGAGCCCTAGGAAGGGATGCCAAATCCTCTGTGCCACAAAAGCAGGCTAGCACGTGTGTCTGGGCGTACCAGTGCCCTGCAGAGCTGGGATGAGGATTAGGGCTTCCCAGTCCCAGTGCCTCCGCAGCTCTCCTCCCACTGGAAGGTGCAGGGACGGCTCGGTGGGCGCCTCGGAGCGGGGCTCCTGGGGCTCCCTGGAAGCCCACCCTGATCCCCACACAGGAGACTCTGCTTGAGCTGTAACACATAGAGGAAAACAAACTAATGAAGCATTAGGACTAAACTTAGCTGCAATTAACGCTTAATTACCATCCTGAAAACACTTGCTCTATTTTGCCAGGGCCTAGAAAGGTAAAACCAATTAGCTTAATCTTGTGTGATAGAAACCTCAAATTGCATCAGATGCCTGTTGGGGATGGGACCCTTGGAGTACCTGGAATGACCCTGGAGCTGAGCCCTCCTGTGGGTAATGGGACAGCCCTGCTCTGTTCCCCAGGGAGGAGAGCCACGTGGCGAGGATGCCTTGCTAGGCATCTGCTCTTGATGCCCTTGCGCTATTCCCAGCTTTCTTAACCTGCTTGTCTGAGACTGGCCTTCTCTGTGCGTGTAGCTTCTTGTGTCGACTGGTACCCCCCCAGTTAAAGCAGGTAACAGGTAGTGATGCAGGCAAAGGTGTGTGGGCTGCTGGAGAGGGATAAGGAAGTACAGAAAGATCCAGAGAGTAGACAGAGGACAAAAGCTTTCCATGATCTCTTGTAAATCTCTCTCCAAGTGAAGTCTCTAGTGTCAGTTCTCCAGTTAAATTTTTGGGGTAGGCTTGCAGCCTCTGTTGAGGACTGGCAGTAGCCTGATCATGTACTGCCTCTGCTGTGCAGAACAGCCTAAACTGACAGCAGACTTTCTGCGAAAGGTATGAGAGCAAGTTAGTACATGCTCACGTAGACTGGGACACCTACAACCACTGAGCTCTGGAGGCTAGAGGCTTGATCTAATGTGTAGCAGAGCATGCAGTCCCTGCGAGGTTCTCTGGAGAAGAAGGGAAGGCATCCTAGAAAAAGATCTGCTCTTTTGGAGCATACTTTTGGGCAGCATATACTGTCCTTTTTGTAGAGGGGAGGAAGAGAAATGTACAGGCTTAGGGAAACTTGTTTATCTGAAGTATTCCTCTCATCTTTCTGTAAGGCCTGATGCCTGCCTGTATGCTTGTCAATATAAATGTTGGTTGGAACCATGGCCACAGCATGGGACCGTCTTCTGCAGTGCTGTTCATCAGTGAATGCCACTATGTGATGACAATATTTATGTAAAGGCCTCGGGTGAACCGAGGTGGCTCTCCTCTCCTGCCAGCTCTCCCAAGGCATCTAGTAAATGGGACTTGGCTACTCACCCAAACATGGAACGTATTCCCCACACTGTACTATCAGCGGTGTCCTTAGCTGGCTCAGGCTGTGCTAGCAGTTTGGAGCAGACACGTGAGATGCTGGTGTTTTATACTCCAGCCATGTAAGAACTGTCACCTGTTTTTTCTGTACCGTCCTGTAAATGAAAGGAAGGTGTGTGGCATTCTGAGAATTAAAGAAAGGTCCACACCAGCGGTTTGAGGACTGCTGAAATATTTTAAGAAATTGGCATATTTTTCTTTCACAGCCCAGGGCTGTCATTAGCTGAGCACTTGGATGTTCTTCCAAAGAGGCTGAAAGGAAAAGCCCTCCAGGAACTGCAGCAGAACAAACTCCCATCCAAAACCAACAGAGCCTGGCATGCAGCTACAGAGGTCTATACCAGGGCAAGTGCTCCATCGCTGCACAGGGGAACTTCCACGCTTGAGCCTGTCCTTCAGCTGCAGCCGAGCCAACCACTTCATTAAAGTGGGAGAGGCTGCAAAGACTGACCAAGAAACCCACCAGCTGGGAGTTCAGCTTTTTTTCCCCCCCCCTTTTTTAAAGTACTGAACACAGCTCCAGCTCAGCTTAATGCGAAGCTGGTAGGAAAGCTTAGCTCCGTGCATAGTAAGTAAAGAAGGGCTGACAGGCAGAACATTTTAGAGAAATCTACGCAGCAATAATCTTGGCAAACTTCTCTTCTGTAGTAGGAAGGGTGTCTGCCTAGGAAAACTGAAGGAACTGTGTTCTAGAAGAATCTCATTGTCAAGTCTGTTAAACATCTCTATTTCTGGAGTCCCACCACACAGTGATAAATTAAACTGAAATGACTGAAGGCAGCCACCCTGCCCTCCGCCATCTGTCTGCCTGGTTCCTCTCCTGTAGCACGAGCAGACAAATGACGCCCAGATTTGCTCCCGAGCCCTCGCCATTTACAGCCCGGTGTGGCTCTCAGCGTAGGCTGCCCTACGAAGCCTGCCCGGCCATCAGGTGGGAGCTGCTGTCTGCACAGCTGTCCCTGCCTCCTCTGCTTCACCAGCGCGCACTGAAGGACTCTGACTTCCACTCATCTGGATTTAAGCTGATGTCATGTCACACTTCAACACTACCAGTTGATATTTGGTAGTCAGTATGATTTATTGTGTGGCTAGACTGAACTTCCTCACTGGAATACTACACTGACAAACTGCAATTCGCTGAGCCTCTGCTTAAGAGCATGAATGCAGCAAAAAATGATCAGGATAAAGAGGAGGCTGAAGTGAGAACCTGGTTCTCACGCCAAGGAGAACTCAGCATTTCTGATGCGTCCTGTGTCAGGATTTATAAATGTTTCTGCTTTTGTGGCACACTAGATCCTGGAGAAAAGACTTCTCAGTTAATTTAAGTGTAAGAAATATGGAGGTTAACAGCAGAAACATGCTAGTCTGGAGATGCCTCCCTCCTGTTAGTTCATCCTGGTGCTTGGGTGGGCCCAGCACCAGTAGCCTGTCCCCTAATGAAATGATTAAACTGAACTAGCAACCCAACATCTGGCTGCTTTCCGAGTGTTAATACCTGCTCAAGTCCCAAACAGGCCCGAAATGTCTAGGCTTCATAGAACTGTAAGTGCAAATTCCAGAGAGCCTGATTCTCTGCCTTAAAGGTAATTAAACGGAGTAAATTAGGGAATTGCTGTCAGGAGGTTGTCTGTAGGGGTGATGGGCTTGGGCACTGTTCCTACAGCGTCCTTGGAAACTCGCCTCTCAAAACAGCAGCACTTCACCAGGGCTGCTGGGCTATCTGCGCAGGGCTCAGCTGAGGGTTGTGCTGCTCCAGGCAGGTCCCAGCTGACCCTCACCTCTGGTCAGTGTTAGCTCTGGAAGCTGGGGAAAGGATGCAGGACATGCTGCAATGTTAACCTTCCACATCAAGCCATTTATTCCTTGGTCTCTCAGGGCAAGATTCCCAAGCAACCTCAGGATCTTCAGAAATGTTTTGTGTTTTACAGAGCTCATCTGTACCCCCAGGGCCATACCAATAGGCACTGCCAGCAAAGCCGTCTTGCTGCTGTTGTAGGTTTGTTGTTACCTGGGCTCCACAACATCTCCTCCTTACCAGTGAGAGCCTTCATCTGGCTACAGGGAGGACTTGTCTGTTTAATTGTCCTCTAGAAGGCAGCCAGGAGTAGTGTGTCTAGGGAGAGAGTGACCCTGCTGAATCGTGGTGCTATCTGGGCCCTTGAGAAGGACTTTACATTCTTCATATTAGCTGCCACTTGACTGCTGTAGGAAGAAAAATCTCGTGTTGTAGATAAATTCCTAGAGTGATGAGAAGGCTCATTGTCTGCAGATGAATCCACCTGAGCGGAAAGCCAGCACTGGCACGCTGACTCCGAGGGCAGGAGCTGAGTGGGTGCTGCCAGACGCCCGGACCTGGATGGCCTCGGGCAGCAGCAGCAGACAGCCGGTGGGGCGCCTGGCAGCGCTGGGTGCTCGCAGGGAGCTGGACTCTCCTCACCGGCACCTGGAACTTGATGTGCCTGTCAGAGCACAGTGTGTACTCATTCAAGTGGCAAACTAATTTCATCACCTCCCCTGCCAGGTCTTAGAGGAGGTAGAGGGATTAGTTTGAACTCAAAGGATCATATAATAACATGGCAGCTGTATGCAACTAATAAGCCACGGAGCGGATTAGCAAACTTCAAGTTGTCTAGCTCTGCATAATGGGGAGCTAAGAACAGCAACTTCCCTGTTCTACCTCTTGCATTTGCATTCCCTTCAGTGGAAGCATAGAACATGACGAGACAAGGTTTTTCCAGCCTGTTATGAAATGGGAATCTAATCTGTGACTAATGGAGTATTGCTAGCAATTCCACAAGCATCCATTCAGTAAGAAATATGGATTTAAGCTTTACTATGAGAGTGCGTCTTAAATCCCTTCTGCAAAAGAACAGATCATGATTGCAGCAGGCTAATGTTAAAGCTTGTCATTTGAGGCTCTCTGGGAGTAGCGTCCCACAGCACTCTGCGTGTCCTGAACTCTGCAAGCAGACCGCTCTGCTGATGCGGGGAGAATGCTGCTGAACTCCTCCTAGGCTCCCTGGCATAATTCATATGCAGCTGGCAAAGGAGCCCAGTACAAAACACAGGCCAGCAAGGTGCCAAGGAGTAGACTTAGCAACTCCAGTCGCTGCTTTTCTTACCACCTTCTCTCTCTTCCCACACTGTACGGACAACTTTGAGCACTGCATAGCTCTTGGTTTTTCCCTGGGGCAAGTGCTTTTAATCACAGAGTGGAGACCAGAATTAGACCTAGGAGTAGGAAGGCAGTTTCAGAGCTTGTATTAGCTTACTAATGAGTAACTAGAGTAACCAGCTCTGTCAAGCCTGGAAAAAGAGGGCTGTGACTCCCTAAAGAGAGGCGCTCTAACTCCTCATCCTCCTTGTGGTCCCCTCTCAGAGCAGCAGAAGCCACAAATAACAGCCGGGCTGTGCCAGGGGCTGCCCCCGTGCTCAGCTGGCTCCCAGCCCTGCCTGCCCCAGCGCTGCCTCCTCCCGTGTCGCAGGGCACACAGGGCAGCACAGGCGATGTTGTGCTGGGGCTTGTACTGCGCGTCCCTTCTCTTCCGCTCCAGTAGAGAATTCCAGTTGAACACTGGGGCGCACAAAGGATGAAAGCTTCAGCAGAACGTGCCCTCGCCAAGGCCTGGCAGGGCCGCAGGACCCTGCTCGCTCTCGCAGCACAAACAGACGCTCCCGCTCACAATACGGTGGTAGCAAAATACTAGTTTCCACCAATAGCTTCTCCCAGTGTTTCCTCCCAGTTATAACTGGTTCTGCTGAGAGCCCATGGGAAAAGACTCCAGTATAGACAAGGCCACTGCATGCAAATGAATGCTACATAAATAACCCCCATCTTCCCTCAGTTCCTAGGTTGTGTACTCTATGCACTAGAACTCTCTTCAAAGACCTCCCAGTTCATTCTTTATGCTCTAATTAAGGATCAGTGCCAATTAACTATCTTCAATAGAGGAGCATCTTCCGCTCAGCAGCCAGGAAGCGTCTGAATGAGATCCTGCTGTACAATACATGCATGAAAAGGGAAGCCCTCCCCTTTTGGAAAGGGCTCCCAAGATTAAAAATCCAGTGTAGAATACAGGGTGCCTACTTTAAAAATATTGTGCGATCAGATTAATTGATGGCATCCAGAAATGCAGATGGTTTGTTACATGCCTCACATAGCACCTGAACGTGTTATGGCATTGCCACGACTCAGGGCTAGATACTGTGCCACTGGGGCAATAGCAGGTGTGAAAACAGAACGCAACACTTTCTGGAAACTGGGATTGAAATACTACCTGCTTTTTCTTGCAAGGGTGTTACCTGCTCAAAGATCGTAAGAAGCCGCTTTTGCTGTGCACTGTCAAAATGCCAAAAAATCGATTCAGAGCAAAACTTATTAATAGCTGCACCAGTATCTGAACTGGCCCAGTACTCCGCACCTATTGCCTTTGCTTCCTGTTGGTGTTCACCTGCTCCATAAATAACTAGGCAATTTAGATTGTGATTGCACCGTGTTCTGAGCAAGAGCTGTGCTGAGAGTCTGAGCAGGCACAGAATGTCATTTCTGAGCCTGGCTGGAAATGAATACATCAGCTCCCCAGTCACTTACAGGCTAAGTTTAAAAAGCACTATTCTAAATGAAAAATAGATGGTTAAACACTGCAGGGGGAAGGGCGGAGAATAGGATAATCCCTTCAAAGCTTTAAATGGAAGATTCTCAAACCTGCTTCAGCTGATGTGAGCCATACGAACAACCTCAGAATTAAGACCCGCACAACGCTTCAGCCAGGCACAATGGCTGCACTGCCTTTTGGGGTAGATGCACGTGAACATGAACCAGATGTAAGCTAGCCACAAAGCTTATCACTGCTAAATCTGGTGACCATTCACAGGCTGTTCTGAAAAGTAAAGGGCTAGAGGAGGAACAGTGCAGACTTGATGATGAGAAACAGGAACTGTAAAACTGTATTGGAGGACAGGGAAAAAACAGCGAATTAATCCATGAGCAGCAGAATCCACAAAGTCCTGTCTAATGGGATTTACAACCATAACATCTGCCAGGTCACTGATACTTCAGTATATAATAACATAATGTACCTAGAACTATCAATGAATTTGAGTGCTTTTGTGAAGCAGATTGTGCTCATTTTGCTTTTTGTACCGAAAAAAACAGGCTAAATAAATCTCTTAGGTTCAAGGAGAATCCCCATACCTGCTTGGCAGAGGCTAGGGTTTTGTTTGAGCTCTGCTAACTGATCCTTCTGCAAAGAACAGGGGGGCAGGTCTATCCTAACGTGCCTTGGGAGTTTCTAGAGAAGCAAGTTACAATCCTGACTGAGATTTGAGCTCCAGGTAGGAAGGGGGAGATGGAGGAAAACGCAGAACAGCGCACTGCACCCACATCACTCCCGTGAAGGTAACCTTTTATTCCACGTGAGACTCAGCTCTTTTGAACTTACCCGAATCCTTCTCATGGCTGCCACAATCTCCACGCGACTGCTGGGCCTGGGCACATCCAAGCTACCGATGTACTGAAAGACAGAACAGTGAGATGGTTTGTGAAGTAATGCATGAGTTAACAGTGTAGGCTTCTTCAGAACAAACTGCATCTCATCAAATTAGTCCCTGCGTGGTTAGATACTCTTAACCCAGAGCATGGTAGGGATATGTGTTGTGGATAGTGTTATCAAAGTTAGGGGGATGTTAACTCCTAACTTTGGGCGTGAGTCTGTGACCGGATTCAGGTCCTGGCTGTGCCTTTGCCCGTGCTTTGCACAGCAACGTCTGCTGCGAATCAAATCACAGTCCCGCGGGTCTGAAAACAGGACCATCCATCCTTTGTCATTCCTCCCCACATCTGCTTTTAAAGGACTCGGAGCTAAAAGCACATGAGAGCTAGACAGTTGGCAGGGTGTGCGATAACCAGCCCTGCTGGAACGGGCTCACAGTTCTGGGTTAGCTTCTCAGTCGGGACCATCTTCCCCCTGGACGCTGCTTCGGCTTGGCTGGACTCGTTCACCTGCCTGCAGAGTCCCGTAAGCACACTCCAAGCTGTGTCCTGTACCAGCGGTTCTTAACTAAGCTTATGGGAGCTGCAATCCCAACCAAGCTGCTGGGTGAGCCGGCACCGATGCCATAGCAGCCGCCTGTGGCACCCAAGATTTACACCCGAGCATCGAGTCCTAGCAGGGCAGCAGCACCCCTTGCTGCGGGGCTGAAAGGTGAGGCAGGGGGTGGCCGCCAGGCCCCCAACACCTACAGCTCTCTGCAAGCTGGCGGCCTGTTCTCCCGTGCTGTCAGTGCTCTGCTGAGGAGAGATTTCACGTGTCCAGGGCAGGGAGATGCTGCCTGAGCACGAGGGTGAGTGGTGTGGGGACAAGTGTCCTCATCCGACAGCAGGGGCTGGTGCAGGACGAGGAGCTTGGCACTGGTGTTTTCCCAGGGGGGTCTGTCGGGACAGAGGGCAGGTGACAAAGCTTAGTCCCCATTTTGAGAGCTTGGTTCATGAGTCATGTTTGGCTCCAAGTTGGTTTTTTTTTTTTGGAGTTTGTTCTGCTGAGACGGGGGGAGGAAAAAGGGGGCAGCCAGTCAGGAGAACCCTGCAAACACTTTATGTGATAACAGCTATGAACAGAGACCAAATACTTCCTTGAGAGCAGCCACAGAGCTGTCACTGTTACTGACACAGTTCTGTGTTAATTTGTCTGCTATAACACTTGCAGCTTGCAATGGGTTTTATCCTGAAAACTTACGCATAATAGAGCTTTTCAGAGATGAGTTCTCCTGGCTCGGTATTTACTGGTCTTTTATCTGCCTTGAAATAAACACCGCAAGCGATCTGAAAGGTCATCTGTTCTTTCTGATGTTTCTGTAAATGCCTTTGCAAAATGGCATTTTTAAGAGCAGCAACTTCAGGCGTGTCCTCTGGTAAACCACAGGAGAGCCAAACCACTCCAGCCAGAGAGCTGGAGGGCAGCGGGGAAGGGAGAGAGGAGCCAGGATTTCCCTCTGCCCTCACTGCAAGGGCACGTCAGTGTCTCCCAAGAGCTACGCCTGTTTGTTTGCAAGCATCTTGTTCTCTGAGGCGGCCATCGGTGTGGTCATGAGTACTCCCAATGGGCTTTTGTCTGCACAGAGCAGAGCTGCACGGGAACGGGCCACCCTGCCGAGGGCGGATTCACAGGTGGGGCAGGAAGAGAGCTGGTGACAGCAGAGCCACGCGAGGTTCTCCCAAACTCCCTGCTTTAGCAGAGCTGAGGTGCTTGTGCTCCTGTGCACGCAGCCACCTTTCCACATGCAGTTGCCATTTCTGACCTTGTGACATTTGTCCCTGAAGATTATAGGGCAAGCAATATGGTTTGGTATGCGGAGATTAGAGACTAAGTGGCCAGGGAGATTGCCTGGTGTCAGACACCTGGCTGCTTGCTGCAGCCTTGCCATCCTGAGCTGCAGCTGCCTGATGTGCCCACTGTGAGTGTCCTCATTGGAAGAAGCAGACGAGAACAGAACAGAGCGAGCACGTTACTAAGGTAATGCACACCCCATCTCAGACCCACATGCCTTTCAGCAGCGATCCGCTCTCCGAATAGCTCTGGGTGCCAAAAGCTGTCACTCTTACGAAGCCCATTGCACTCAGTTAAAGGTACAGCCTGTTCACATCTTTTAAAAATAAAAGATTTTTGTTCTCAGAACAGTTTGTGGTATAGCAAATATTAACTTAAAAAAAGAAACAAAGACTAATTGTTTTTCTCCCCTAAGGAAGAGAGATTTTTAAAGATGTGATCAACTGTCTGTTCAGATTCATCCTTACATCCCATTTAAATCTTGCAGCTCATTTAGCAGGAAAACCAGACTGCACAAAATCCATGTTTCAAAGCTTTATTTGAATACATTCCCCTTCTTTCCAGCTCAGGAGACAGCAGGCGTGAATTCCATTTCTAATCTGTGTTAGGCCACCTGCAAAGAGGGGAAGAAAGCCCCAGAGTTGCTCCAGCAAAATGCAATTCTTCTTGCCAGGCGAATTATAAACCTATTCCCTGCACTGTCCACAGAATGCCAATTCCACTGAGTTGCTCACTCGGTGGTGGTGCAGTGCCAGACCATCTTTCGTGATCAGTGTGAAGTTTCTGACAATGTCCGTATTTCCTTCTGATACCCCAAGACCGCGTGCATTTAAACGAAGCCCTCCCGTGTCTAGCTTCTCACGCAGGGGTCAGGTCAGATGGAACAAGGAATAAGGTAAGGAACGAGGTGCTTTTCAGCAGCAGGTAGCAGCTGCTGCTTTCCAGGGGGGTCGGGAGCCGTCACCTCGCCGTGGCAGGAGCGGGACCCTGCGCGGCGACGGGGCAGAGCCAGCCTGAGCCAGGATGCGTGCAGCTGGCACCTGCCCCTCTCAGGAGGGGTCTTTCCTCACCAGTTCATAAATGAAGCACACGAGGCTTGTAAGCATTAAACAGCTTAAAAAATGGAAAAAAAGAGAAAAAAAAGAACCTGTTTGTGATATTAAGCGTAAAGCTTTCATAGTTCATTGGCACCTTTCTTCAGGCTTCCTTAGGCCCAGCACCCGGCTGCAGGGTGGCGGGGCTGGGGGCACCTCAGAGGCGCCCTGGGGGCAAAACTAAGGGGGGGGGCACGGCGAGACCCCGGCCTCGACCATCCCTCCCCCCCCCCGGGACTGCTCGGTGCAGGACGGGCTGGCAGCGGGCCCGGCTCTGCAACAGGGCCCAGCACCGCGGGGGGGGGGGGGCGGGGGCCGGGGTGCCCCCTGGGTGCCGGGGCCGGGGGAGGAGGGGGGGGGGGGGGGCTCCGACAGGCGGTGTCCCCGCAGCCCCGGGCAGGGGGAGCGGGGCCGTGCCGCGGCTCACCTTGGCCTGGAAGTGGATGCCGTGCTGGAAGGCCTCCTCGTTGTGCAGTGGGACGCGGGAGTCGCAGCCATCGTCCACCAGGTTGTACCGGTTCTTCACCGGCATCGCGGCGGCGGCGGCAGGGCGGGAGGGCGCCTCAGGCCGCGGCGGCGGCGGCGGCGGGGAGGGGGGGAGGCATGGCGGGGGGGGGCAGCCCGGCGGGCAGCGCCCGGCCCCGCGGAGCCCCGGGGCTGGCGGCGGCGGCGCCCCCCGGCTGCGCGGCGGCTCGGGGCGGCAGCCGGGGCACGGGGAGGCGGCGGCGCTGGGCTGGCGGTGCCCGAACCCGGCCGCGTTTTGAATGAGCGTCCGCGGGCACCGAGCGGGGCCCCGGCCCCCGCCGCAGCGCCATTGGCCCGAAGTTCCCTCATGTGATGCGGGGGGCGGCGGCCGCCGGCACCGGACCCGGCCCGCTGGGGCCCGCCCCGGCCGCAGCCGGTGTGGAGGCACCGCCGGGCGGGCGCGGAGCTCGCCCCGAGCGGCTCGGGGAAGGGGAGGCCGCACCGAGGCGCTGGAAGGGTTCCTCTGCCTGCCCGAAAGCGGCGGGGAGCTGGCAGGTTTTTCGATGGTGCTTTTGTCGGACCGGGTTTCTGTCCGTGGGGGGGCTGCCCCGGCCCGGTGTGCCTGGAAGCACCGGGGAGCGCTGCGGCAGCACGGCCGGTCCCCGCACACCGATCCCCGGTTCCTATCTCTCGGTGTGGAGCCTTGGCCGTGTCCAGAGCACGCCTCGGAGCCGGCACTGGTGTTGCCTTGGCTGGGAGCCGTGCTGTGAGACGAAGGGTTAAGGATGGAGGCTCGTCCTAGTTGAATTGTTTGCCTTTTTTTTTTTTTTTGACAGTTTAAGTCACGCTGTATAATTTCAGCAGCACCTGCTGCACTCCCTTTGTTAGAAATTCTAAAAAGACTTTGTACAGAATGATCTAGGATCTCACTGCAACTTCTGTGCACAAATGGTGGCCTAAAACAATCATGTATGTCCCATTTTAATGTGACTTAGCTTTGTTAGTAATTAACACACGCCCTCTGTTAGAAGCCTGCACAGTTGATGTCCACTGACCGACTCGATACACTGCCAGGATTTGGGGCTTTTGCTGTGCACTTAGGCTGTTCTTTTCTTCCCAGCTTTGTCTTCGTGGTGCAGCACTGCCGGCACGCAGGAGAGCCCCCGCAGATGCCACCCTGGGATGCCCGACGTGCCCGAGCAGCTCGTTCTCAGCAGGCATCAGCACAGGTACGGATGGGTGCGGGGCCGTGCACAGCTCGGTGGCAGGACCCACGGCTTGCCTTCCAGCTGTGAGTACAGCTGCGCTCTCTGTCATTTACAGGAACGCTCAGAAATGTAAACTGTGTAGAACCCAAGGGGATGAGGCTTATATTTGCTCTGACTGATTTAATTTGGCTTCCTAAGAATTAATTTTTCAGCGATCAGTTTTAACTTTCATACAAATAACTACCCAGCTGGATGCTTGGGCATTGCCGGACACCACCTTTTGTGTGGCTTTAACATTAGCAGGAGAGAAAATTTTGGCCACAGGCGGACAGCGCACTATTCCCTGTCTCCAACTCATGAGAGTAATCATCTTGAGTTTCTTGGCATCTCTGAAGACTGGTAAGTCAGAAGGGAGATGGAAAAGAGCCAAAAATCCAGAAACTTACAATTAAGAGAGCGAGAAAAAGTCCAAGAAATTAATGTTGGTTCACTGACTGTGAGTCTACATGTTCCAGTACTTTGTGGTATTAGCAGCTCATTCTGGCACTGTGGACATTGTGCTGGGATGAGTTCTGTGGCCAGCGTCTGTGCTGTTTTTCTGTTTCCAGACAGGCTTTTTTTTTTTTTAATTCCAAGTTACAATGTTACAGTACCTTTATATTTAAATATCCACATGCACTCTTTCATTCAGCATAACTCAAAATCAGCCTAGATACACATCTCACTTGCAGAGACATCGGTTTAGTTATCTGTTGATTTTGTCTACTTAGAACCTTTCATGGCACTTATCTTGTAGAAATACTGATATAAAAAAATATCTGTTGACCTGAATGAAAAACCTAGATTTTGTGTGGAAATGGCCTTGAAGTGATGGAGCAAAGTGCAGTCCTTGGTTCTCCTAAGCCCTAAGAGAAGGAGATGCCACTCAGTCATCTGGGCACAGCCTGTGCTTGTGCTTCCTTTGATGCTAACGCCAGTGAAGCTCAACCAGTAAGAGAAGAAAGCCTAACGCAGCCACTACTAGCGAGTCTCAACATTGATTCTGCAATACTGCATTTTAACTGAGGCATGCATGAACCTGTCATGGTGCTGAGCTGCTGAAAGCTCCTCCTCATTTCCCTCCCATTGACACAAGAGCGTTGTCATGTGAGTGGGAGCGTGTAGACTTTGCTTGGGAGAGTCAAATCTTTTAATCTGGTAGACAGGATGAAATAATAAAAATGGGCTTTTTATTTCAGTTCTGGTGCTCTCCAGTATCCTGCAGATTATAAAATCCTTTGGGTAGGAGGGTGGAAACATTTCACAGGAATCCTGGGAAAAATAAGGCAATTGTGATTTAATAAAGCTTGCAGTGCCAGACTGTTATATCACAATTGAATGGAGTTGTTTAATATTCCGTGTTCATTAACTTCCATGAACTCTTCATAGGGCTTAGCTCTTCTAAGGTTAATGGTTTGGATCTGTGTTTGAGAATTGAGTCTGAAGGCTGCTAAACTTACGAAGCCATTAGTTTGCTGTTTCTTTGCTGGGCAAAGAAAATTCTCTGACTCCACTGCAGGTAAGAAAAACTGTGTCTTTCCTTCTGGATAATAAAACTGGGCAAATATGTGGAATTAAACTGTTACACAGCATATCATCACAGATTTAGTATAAACAAACCCTTACAAGCATTACGCTTTCTTGACATGAGCAGTTAGCCAAACTTCATAGTGGGTGTTTGCATCAGATGGAGGTACTGAGCTAGTTATTCCTTTGATGTGCAAAGCACACTTAGAAAGTCCTATTTCTCTGAACACGGTGGGAGTTAAGCACCAAAGACAGCTTCTTGGCTCATAGCTTCAAGTGTTCTTGCAGAGAGCAGGTTTGTATCAGCTTTCTTTTTCAGGCACAGCTACCAAGGTTTCTTTCCTACTCTTTCTCTTACACATGCACGTTTCTTTGCATCGACATTCGCTCCAAATGGAAATCTCTCTTCCTTTATAGTTTCCTTATTTGAAGGGACCTTGAATGTGATGTAAATCAGGTAGTTGGTATTTATAGCGTGTCCTTTAATTGTTTCTTTGGTTGATTTGCATGGAAGGTCGCTGTTGCTCCCATCCGATCCTGTCAGGTTTCTTCCAAAACCCACCTTCACAACTCAGATAGGGAAGTTGCAGAGGCACTGCACGCTTTCCACAGGAGATTTGGTTTTGATGCCAAGAAATTTTCCTCCCTTTTGCTAACCATTTTAAGCACTTATTTCTGCTCTGCAGAACTGCAAAGATTTTAAATGATAAATAAGATGTGACATAGGAAGAACAACCACACCGACATCCAGTAACGGCAGATAAAAGCTCCGTTATGGGAAATCACATCCATATCATACTCGTAAGATCTGAGAGATCTCTACAAGTTTACTATCTTAGCGGATCTGGTTTTGTCATGCCATTTTTATTAGCATTATTAATACTTGTTCTGCTGCAATTTTTACAGCGAAGTCTCTGGTGTACTTTCATGGTAGCAGACTTCCAGTGTGCCAGTGCACAGCCTCGTGAGATATAGCAGCTGAATTCACTTGCCAATCTTCAGCAGATGTGTATTCGCTTGAATACAGAAAAATGCTGCTTACATTTAATAAAGGGACAAAATGAAGCAAAGTATGCCCACTTTATAGTTACTGAGAATCGGCAGTTACTGCAGTAAAAGTTAATAGATTAAAACCAAAGGGACATAACTGACTTACTGATGGCTTTACAGTACAGAAAGAATACAGGTGAATCATCCGAGCTTGCAGCAAAGCAATAAAACTTTTCACTAAGTTCAGTGACTTTGGATTTTAGCTCAGTTGTGTATAATAGTTGTTTAAGAGTTTGGGAGTCATTTCTGTACGTAATACTAACAACCAGCTTCTGTCCCCTCCTTCTACAGAGCAGGATGAGCTGATGTGGAGGCAAGGGAGGAGAGGCTATTATAGGAACAATATGCTCTGCTAGCGGAGGCAAAAAAAATATATATTGCTTTTGGATTTCTAAAATTTCAGATGTATTCTACTTCCTTCACAGTCACCTCCTTTACTCAAGGGAAGCAAAATTAAACAGCGTTACCACACAGCAAGGCTTGTTGGCTTTTCTTGATATCTTAAAACACTGATCAAAAGTTAAGACAGAGACTTAAGGGGAACAGCATGTCGGGAGATCTCCAAGGCCATGAAATGTTGTCTTACAAAGCTACTGCGAGGTCAGAAGGTTATGTATGTGTTTTTCCCTCTGTTCTCGGAAGCTGTCCTCTCCCCTAGTGAAAAAGAAGATCTGGAAGCAAAGAGAAGTAGAGAATTCTATTCCAAACAATGCAGGTGCCCAACCTTCATTTAAATGAATTGGTCTGGACCTTCAGTTTAACATAAACATTGGGAACAAATCAGAATATCTGCTTAACTTTTTTGTATAAGTAAATTATCAAAATAAAGGTGGAAGAAATGGTAGGAAAAGGTTATTCAGAAACATATTTTGTCCTGCAGTTACTCCTACATCAGATAACTCTCTATCGTTTATGATCATTGGGTGATAAAGTAAAATCTTTGTTTAACCAGCTAAGCCTGGAGGCACAAACCACATCCTCTAAATGGTGCTGGGTGGTGAAATGTGGAGGCAAGGTACTGTTAACTGAAATTGTGTGATGTTACCCTCTGCCGTATCAGGGATTTGAAGAAAACAAGGAAAAAATCACAAGCAAAATCTTTCAGTGAGTCTCTGAAGGTGCCATATGATGTGAACTCAAAAGTGACATGTGGAACAGGCTACCCCAGCGTCGTTCTTTCAGTCCTCCTCAGTCAGCGTCATGTGTTCTCTGCAAGTACAGGGTCTGCTTCGTTAGATGATTATAGCAGATTTGTGTCTCTCAAGAAGAAACAGAAGCTTAAGGTCTTCACGGTTCAGCTTTGTAGCGTAGCCAGGAAATCTGCCCATTAGAATTGCAAGCCTCTTTCATGCATGGCCAGTTCCAAAGTTCTGTGCAGCAGGATTCGGGAATGAAAAATGTCATCTACAATTATGCATATTTTCATCATCTTCTGTCATGCAAATCCCCCCTCCCCAAATATGCAGCAAATGTTTTGTTTGCATATGTAGGTCAACCACAAATCTGCAGTGGTCTAACATAAATATTGGAAGCATAGGTTGATGTAAACAAATTTAAACCCAGTCTGAGAAGCATAATAACAACACCGACGTTTTCCAAGTCTGTTTACTAGATATGTTTTCTTCTGACATGTCATTTTATAAAACATTGCTTTCCTATTGATTTGCAAAAGTACAATTAACAGAAGATACTCACCTTTATTGCAAAAGGAACTATAAGCTTCAGAAATGGATGGATAGTTCTCAATGAGTAACTTGTTTTTATACAGGAGCTCAAAGAATGTGTTCTTTTTCAAAACGGTATGCTAGAGTATTTCTGCAAGTTAATTCTTACTTTGTGACTGGCAGGAGCCCAGTTTTATATGATATTTTAAAAAGATTGTATGTTCGTTTTACACATTATGTGCCACTTAATGTTTTACTTGTCTGGGCTATCTTTAAAAAAAAAAGAAAAATATAGAAAAGAATACATTTATTGTTCTTACAATGCTAGAGAAACGCTAGAAATTTTGATCCAGACTCAGCAACAAAAAAGCTTACTAGAACTCAAATTCACAGTTTAAGAAAAACATTGCGACCTATTAAACTCATAAGCTTAGTGTGCTCCCATGTCTGATTCATGAATTTGGTATACCACAGGTTGGCAGTATGGTTCGTCTTCAGTATGAGAGGTGCTTGGATCAGCATTGTCATGATGAGAAGCCCATACTGCTCAATTTACTGACTGCGAAAGTGTAATATTCAGAGTTAGGCTTTCAGTGAGAATATCCTGCAAATGAACGAAGAGTCCTTTTGCTGGTAGATCCAGCTTGCAGTTTTCAGCAGGATACACTCCCCCTTTGAATTACCTTGCTAGCTCATTACTACTCAACCTATACTTTACTCCCCGACCTTGCAGTACCCAAGTATCATGCACAGTCAGGCTTCATGCTGTACACCGCAGACCATCCCTATTTATCTCAACATGAAATGAAGGTTTTATCCATACTACACACTGCAAACCAGGTATCTGATGTATTACAGCTGTTCTGATAGAGAAAGCACTAGTACCTTATTAGGCTATAAGAAATGTGGATATGTAATAATTAGATACACAAATATTTTTCCTTTGCAATCATTTAGTTTGGGATTTCCCGTGCTCCAAAGTCTCATAGTGCCTTGACCCATCTTAACTATTTCCCTGGCTTTCCTTCAGCACTGCTGGCATTGGTGATGATAAATCTCTAAAATACGTTTTTAAAAGTGTTCATCCAGGAGCCTGGCAGTAAAATCAGAGGCAGCCCGAGTCGGGTCACCACCTTAAATCACACTCCTGTTGGCAGACACCAACAGTTGCTCCCATCTGGTGGTGGTTGGTGAGACAGCCAGGATGTGCCCTTAAACAGTGTTTTTTGAAGCACGCAGAAAAGGCAATCCCCGGACAGACCTTCGCTGCTGAAGTTATAGCCCCGCCGAGCTCCTGTTGGCACAGTGAAATGCTCCCAACTTTTCAATTATGAATTGTCTCAGCTATAAAAAAAGCAAGTCATTTAATATCAACCAGAGAGCAAGCAAGGCGAGCTGTGATCTCACTTTCCTGGTCACGTCACATTGTAAGACACAATGTTGTAAATAATGAATTAATTAGTTTCTTTGCCTACAAGGGTGAATGGCAGAAGATAGGCGAGGCACTGAAAAAACACAGGCACTGTTAGGAATGCAGCTGATGCTCTAGTTGGCTGTTAGAGAGTATCTGGGTGAACAAACTTTCTTGTAAACTGCTGATGATTTGTGGAAAAGGGTCCGCATGTCCTGTGACAGGGAGTGACGCTGTGCCTTGATTTCTGTAAAATTACCGGGAAGCATGAGATGAGAGCGAGACATTAATCCAGATGTTTCTAAACCTGGTCGAGCAGGTAAAAGATACGTGCACCTCTCATCCTGGTCTTTGGAGTTCCCGAGTCAGGAGCTTAATCCTCCTGACATGACATTTCTATTTTAACTCATAGCTAACTGGAAGTCCCAAATTCTGCTGCATTTATTTAAGTTTAGCTTTCATTCAAGTGATTTTTGTCCCCCCGACATACTGTTTCAGTCCTGCCCTTTCTACAGACCGAGAAAACGAGTCTAGGGACAGCAATGTCACGGGATGCGGGTAATTCCCGGCTCTGTCCCCGCCTCGAGCCCCATTGCAGGGGGCGCAGCGCCACCTCCTGCCCGAGCCGGCCCCACGCAGCCTCCTGGCCCCGTCCCGCTTCTGGCGTTGCCCGTCTCTGTGTTTTGCTGTCCTTTGGGACACCGTGCCGTTCCCTCGCGTGTTCTCAGATTAATCGTGTCTGGTAAATTAATACTGTGCGGGGTTCACACAGCTGCACGTACTATTGTTAGTTATTGGCACTGTAAACGACAAATCGTTTTTTTGTGTTTTCTCGCTGTGCTTTTGATTCCCTCCAGCAATGTAGGAGCGTGTTTAAATACAGAGATGGCTCTTTGGAGTGACTCCAGGAGCACGGTATTCAGCCGAAGTCGTGCAGCACTGAACGCACCCTGAGCGCAGGAGCCCTGGGAGGTGTTTCCAGTACAAACCCTGCGGATTTGGGGCTGCAGAGCCATTCAGGCAGCGTGTGCCCGAGCAACAGGCCCAGTGTCGGTCTGCCAGCCATACACCTCCAGAGCAGCTTCTCCAGGCAGCTTTCAGTACAAATAATTCGGGTAGATACAGAAACTATTTAATCATACAGTGGCCATCAGTCCAGGGCAGCAAGCTGGGTATCACCGGACAAGGACAAGGAAAAGGGGCCGATGCCCAGTGGCAGCTCACAGCAGAAAATCCCTGATTTATCTCGGTGTAAGGGGACGTGGGCGCCGCCCGCCCGCACTGACCGGGACAGGGGACGTGCCAGCCCCGCAGCCCCACGGCTGACAGGCGCCGGCTGACGGCCTCCGCCGCCCGCTTCCAACATGGCCGCCGCGCCCCGCCCCTTTCCGAAATGGCCTCCCCGGCAAGGGCGGGCGGCCCCTGCCCGCTCCCAACATGGCGGAGGCGGCGTCGCGACGTCGCCGCACCGGCGGCGGCTGGCCCCTCGCGCGCTCCGTCCGCCGCCCCGCCCGCCCGGGCGTCGGCGTCGCCATGGCAACGCGCGGGGGCGGGCCGGGGCCCGGGGCCGGGCCCAGGCGGCGGCGGCGGCTCGGGATGGAGGCGGCCGGGAGCGGGACCGGGAGCGGGACCGGGGGCTGCGCCTCAGCCCGGGAGGCGACGGAGGCCCCGGGGTCCCCGGCTCTGCCCGCCCGGCGGGAGGAGGACGAGGAGGAGCGGGAGGCAGCGGGGCCGTGCCGCGGGCGGGCCTCGGGCGGGCGCGGAGCGGAGGCGGGAGGGGGCCGAGGCGGGCGGCGGCGGCCCCGCGTCACGGTGGACAGCTCCAAGGCCAAGACGTCGCTGGAGGCGCTGAAGATCAGCCTGAGGCAGCTGCGCTGGAGGGAGGTGGGCGCCGGGGGGCTGCGGCCGGGCCCGGCCCGGCGGGGAGCGGGGGGGGGGGCGGCGAAGGCACGGGAAGAGGCGAGCTGGGGCAAAACTGGTGGTTTTAAACTCCTCGTGTAAGCCCTGAAGAGATTTCTGCTGGGTGTTGTGTCACAGGTGCTAAATTGTTCTCCGAGGGCGAAGGGCAGCTTTCCGCAGCAGCTTTATGAATACCTTTATGGAAACAGATGGTTTTCTGGGAGCGTTTCTAGGAGCTTTGCTAAGAAAAGGGTGCTTGTAATCCTTTTGGAAGAGGGAAGCGAAGCAGAGGGCCGAGATCCGAGGGAGCAATGTTCCTCTGTGCGGCGGCGTGGTCGGTGGCACACCTGCCCCTCGGAGCTGCCCTTGGGCTCCCCGCTTCTGCCTTTTGCCTCCCCCTCCTTCCCCGGGCTCACCAGACACCGGTATTTCTTTGCACCTGATGCTTTATAAAGAAAATCTGTACAGACTTGGGGCGGGCAATGCATTCTGTGTTGTTCTTAACTTCAGAGTTAAAAGCTTCAGGAGCTCTGTCCAGTTCCCTGCTGCTCTCAGTGCAGAGTTGAGCCCCAGAGGAGGAAGCCCCAGCCCGGTGCGGTTACCTCGCTTCTCCCCGGTGCACCCGCGGGGATCCGTCAGCAGCTCTGCTCCACGTCGTGCTAACTGTCGTGCAGAACAAGGGGCACTTCACATTTAATTTTTCTTTGCAGTTCTTATTGGCTAAGTTTTTATGCTCAGGGTGTATGGTACCGTTCTTGTGTTTCTGAGTTACTGCTTTATGTTAGCCTTGTCGATTCTGTTGGTAATGAGCCATAGTCACTGTGTTAATTTTGTCTTGATTCCTGAGATTTTACTGTTTGGTGTACCTCACCCCCTGGATTTTCCAGGCACGGTGGGCCGTCCTACAGGCTGACTTGTTTCACGTGCTCTTGTTCCTCTGGAATATCCGCGCTGCATTATCGGCATTCTCCTTCCTGCTCTGTATCCCACAACCGCGATTGCTTCTGGCATCACTTAATCTTTTTCTGTTTACTGCCTCCCTCAATACTCTTTCTCCTCCATCCGTTAGGATGGTCAATATTTTTCATTTAGTCTGTTGCTTCCCCCTGTGGCCTTTTCTTACTCCTAATAAAGAAATGACTAGGTACGGAATTGTGGGACATCTGGCTGTGCCATCGAGGTGGCTAATAATTCATCCCTCTCAAACAAGTCCCTGCAGTATATTTCTGTAGGATTTTCAGCTTATTATAGTAAAGAGTTCAACAGGTATGAACGTGACGTTATCTTTTGTCAATTTTCTCATATCAATGTATGCGTCAGATCAGTTTTTAGATCCCCCCAGGCGTACCGAAAGGGGAAGTATTAGCGACGTCTCCTAGCTAGTACTGTTTGCATTGTGGAAAACAGGAGGATGAAAATCTAGCACGGGAGTAAGACAGACTATTGACTTCAAGGTAGCAGACTTCAGCAGATGCAGGGAATTGGTAGGCAAGATCTGGTTTAGATTTGAAGAGAAAAATAAATGACTTTAAGAAGAGAAATTCAGGGAAACCTCTTTGGGTGAACTTGCATAACATTTTGAATGCTTTTCCTCTCAAATAGTTAGCAAAATAGCACTGTGGTGTTCAAATAATTATCACTGATGTCCAAAGAGCCTTGGAAACAGGGTCACTGTTACAGCAGGACTGGAGGAGGGAACGCACATAGTTTCTTGAATGGTCCTTAAAAATAACGTGAAAAAAAATCTTAGAGGTATTAATGAAATGTGTATATTGAAATACCAATGGTTTAGGGGCTGGTATTTCACTCTTTTTCACTCTGTTGTTTGCAGAGTTGTTGTGTTGTGGAGTGCAAACACTCCAGTTGTTTGCATTTTGGGCTTTGATTTGGTATATTTGGCCCTTCTCTCTCACCACGTCTTACATCCTTTCCCGTTGCTGCTTTCACTTTGTTTCTGTTCTGTATGTTTGCTGCTGGATGTGTTGCCTTGAATGTTTTCTTGGGCAGGTGTTATACGAGGCTTTTAAAGTGGACTACTTTTCACTGATAGCTTTTTCTGTCCGATGGATAGCATTATGTCAGCGTCATGCAGGCTTTTGTTTGAAGTTGTACATCCTGAAATTTCCTTTCTGTGGTTCCCTTGACTTGCCAGAAGGGCTTTGTTTCAGTAGCAGGCTGTAGTTGCAGTATGCTCCCTGATTATATTAGTGTTAAATGCCAGTATAGGAAAAAAAAGACTAAGCGTGGCTAATACCGGTGAGCAGTTTATCCACGTACAGGGTGGACCTTTTAAAAAGCATTGCAAAACGTTAATAGGCATGCCAGCGAAGCAATTACTGGTATTGCTAGATTGGACGATCTGATTTAGCGTGTCAGATTCTTTAAATGAACATGATATGCCAAATGCAATAATGGGCACAAATTGAGCTTGCATCCTGAGTTTATTCATTGCTTAATAAATTATTTTATTTGGCTAGCTTTCAATTACTAGGAAAATGGAAGAAGCAGATGTGTCAGGCATCAACTGTCCCAACATCAAGCGTTTCATTTGTCTTGCTGTTCAGTAGCTGCACAGAGGCATAAAATAGTTTGAAATTTTATGCTAGGAGAAGCTGACTAGAAGACGAGTCATTTAACTTGTCATTAAATGTGATGGAACAGACTGATGTGACCCACGAGACAATTTAAGTTATTGGCTTCCAATCAAAAGGTAGAAATGACCTGTCAGACAATTTGACTGTGATTGATTATTAATTGTGTCAAAGCTGTGAAAACACTTCACTTTGTGGCCTCCTGTTTGTCTTTTCCGACAAATGCCCCAGCTCTGAATAAAAAAGACTTTAGATGAGTTCTTTGAAGGGTTGGCGGTTGGTTGCAGGGACGGGTTGTAGGACCAGGCTGAGCAGGCAGACGGAGGCAGGGATGGCTTCGGTCACATTTTTTAGCTCTGTCCCCTGGCAGCGGTGAGCACCCCAAGTCCTCGGGCTGCCTGCACCCTGCTTTTGCCATCGGCCAGAAGCTGGGGAGGTGGCAGAAGGCCCGTTTTACCCCAGCAAGATTAATTCATATCTGCCAAGCACTGCAGCGAGCCAAAAAACCTGACTTGTTCATTCCTTTCCAGACAGTATTCTCATGTAAAAGTATAGTGCAGACGATAAAGAATCCTTTCCAGCATATCCAGGAGATGAATTTGATCCTATTGTTGGATAAATCCAAATAATCTTGATATGTCAGAAGTAGAGAAGTTGCTGAGCTATCTGAATTGCTGATTCTGGGCTGAAATGGCTTCCGCTTTCCAGTCCAGAGGTGCTTACTCTTCATCTGTTGTGAAATGATTTCTGTGCAGTGTTTGTAAAGTGCTTTGATATCCTCCATAGATGAAAGGTGTTATATAAATGCAAATTTTGTTCCTTTCATTTCCATTTCATTTAATAAATAAATAAGTTGCTCAGGTTTTAGTGGGAAGGATAGTGTGAGACCTAACACAGAATCTGTATTCTGGAGGTACCTGTGGAAAGGTTAAGGCCACTGATTGTCTTTCAGAGCCTAACAGAATTAATTTTCACATGTACAAAAACAGTTTTTGCAGGCTGAATAATAATGGAATAAGTGAAGAATCCTCTAGCTCTGCTTTTTGGGGTATTTCGTCCTTAGGAGTAAGGAAATAGAGAAAAGATGTATTGCTAAATTAGCACTTGAGATTAATTTTTCAAAGCTATTCACTGAAACTGGAATTTTAATTAAAGTAGCAAATGAAGGAAGTAATTCATTCAAAAGCTTTATAAGTTTCTTTTTTTCTGTATCCTGAAATTGCTGTGGTCAGAAGTATAGCCTGTTCATTTGTAGAAGATGGAACCTAATAACAGGGCAGGCTCCTGTGAACGCGCTCCATGTGGTAATTAACGGCATCTGCACGGGGTTGCAGATAAAGTCACTTGGGTTTTGGTTTCTTTGAATAAAGGGACTATGTCTAAGAGAACCAGCAGGAGAAATAAGGGTACCTGTTTTTACACAAAACTAACCACTATTACCGTAACAGAACTTGTAAATGTTTGATTTTTATTAGTGATTTTTTTTTTTTGCTTTAGGTAGTTGGAACTGCTAATATATATAGGGCATTTGTTTTTACTGCTGGTAGCTTTTTTTAGCTATTACTATTAGAAACTTGCTATCAGTAATTGCCCGTGCTGTTTGAGGGCTCTTCAGGTGAAAAACACTGAACTTTCTGATAGCAGAAAGCTGGCTCTACAATTTTACCATTTATGATGAAATATTGTGTGAATGGGAAAAGAAGCTCTTAAGTTGCTGGAATACTGAATGCAGTTGAAATAATTGCCTTAGTCCTTGCCAGTTGAAAGCTCAACAAACGATTAGTTGAATTGTAAGCTTTTCTTTTAATTCCTTTCAGCTACTAATAGCCTGTAATTAATACTGTATGAATACGTATAATCAAATATATATAGAGAGATAGATAACGCCTTGAATATCCATTTTCAATTTACTGCAGCTTGGACACCAATGTAAACCTGCTTGCTCAGGAAGGCCGTGGCAGTTGCAACTTACTATTACTTTACGACACCATTGCTAACTGGCTACGGCTGTCCCCCGAAATAGGGAGCAGTGATGTCTCGTGCGAGGCTTGGAGCACGTGGAGGTGCCGCACGCGGTGGGGACGAGGCCACCGCTGGTGTGGGTGCGACCTGTGAAAAGGGATTTGGATTATCGAGCTGTAGGGGAGGGCACGAAATAGAAGCCACGGGATTGCTTGTACTAAATTGTGATATATTTAAGAATAGAACTTAGTAACTGGCAGTATGACAATTCATTCGTAACCTCTGGTGATTTTTTTCCCTCGATGGTTGCTTATCACCCCTTAAACTGGGAAGGAAAACAAAGCAAAAAGCATTATCAGGTTTTGTTTATTTCCCAGTTGTAGCCATTTGCTATTGCTGCCTTCGTGTGCTGGAATTAAGTGCTTCTTAATGAACTTTATTCCCTGTAATACTATTTCAAATTACAAGTGAGTCATGCCTTAATTGTTGTTGATAACAAGCTCTAAATTTCTCAGATAGATCCTGTGCCTCAGCAGTTGTTTTTTTTGCTTCTATAAGCCTTTTCCCATTCAACATCTTGAACTTAACTGCCTTGAACTGATAAAAATGTTCTTAGTTTTGCAACCACAATACAGAGCATGTTTCAACTGACAGAGTACTATTCTTGAATGATTTGTATGTAATATGAGCATTTAGAAAAATAAGGAATGAATGAGTATTGCCAGTTTGCTTCAAAACTTGTCTCCTTCTCTTTTCCAGTTTCCTCTTGGCAGACGCTTGCCATGCGATATCTATTGGCACGGGGTGTCATTTCACGATAATGATATATTCTCAGGTCAAGTCAACAAGTTTCCAGGTACCTTATTTATGTTTCTATTTTGAACGAGTGCTTACAAAACATGATTAATTGTTATTGGGCTTACTATTTTCTGTGAGAGTCATCTGCCTAACCAGCTGATAGTATTTTTAGCATATTATTTTTGGTAGGTGAAATCTGCTTAGGGGGGTGTGAATACCAGAATGTGTACCTTAAGCAATTTGTGAACTGAAGTTTGTTTTACAGAGGAAGAGGTTTTAATTAAAAGAATATATTCATATATGAATTTAGGGGGGAAAAAAAGTCTTAGGTTATGATTTAAGTGGACTAACTATGCAATTATTGATAGCATAATTGATAGTGGTGCTGTATCCTTGGATTTATTTTTTTTTTCAGATTGGAAAGAATCTATTTTGCTTCATACTTTGGTCTAGCTCAGAAAGAAGCTCAAAGCAGAGCTACTCAAATGGATTTTTAATATTGAAGAGTTCTTGCCAGCCCTCATCTTATTATGACTATTCTACTTTTTTTAAACTCCCTTTTTTGTTGTTTAATCTCTGTTGAAATCTCTCTAAATAAGAGCAAGGAGCTTAGGTATTGACTTATCTAAGCGCTTTACTTCAGATTTACTGCTGCTGTTTGTATGCTGTGAGAATAAGAAACCTCGGATATCGAACTTGATGCTCTATTTACCTTAACTTTCTCCTGTCTATGAGCAGTTCACATTCAAATAGGAAATGGTATAGTTTTCTGGGGGTTTAAATCTCAGTGTTACCTCTGTGTTGTGGGTTCTCATGGTGAGTGAATGGAGTGCACAGCAGTCAAGAAACACGGAGTCCTTCAGAACTAGAAGTGGTTTCCGGGAATGTTGCTCTAACTTGATGCTGGATTTTACTGACTTCCTTCTATTGAAGAAGGGTAAAGAAAGCCCACACATTCTGCTCTCGCAGAGACAGAAGCTGCAGCATGACCTAGTTGTAATGTTTAAAAGCATGCAATCAACAAAGGAGAATAACCTGGAATGCTCCAGTCCTGGGAGATCCAAGCATGAGATTGAAAGCTGCAGAAAGCAGGCTTTGTAAGTTCTGCTGCTCACAGAGCAGCCTGTTCTTTCTGATACAGTTACATAAAGGAGAGGGAAGTAAACACAAAGTGGTAGGTTATATTTAAGTGACATTGTTTCCTATTCCTGGAATATTAGCAGGCTAGGGCTGTAATTTTGGATTGTAGCAAAGACAGAAGTTGCTATGGGACTAGAGCTTTCCCTCTCTTTATTCTAAGTTTTGGAGAATCAAATTGATCTTTTTCTTGCGTGATATGGTAATATAATAGGTAATGTGTCAGGAAAATGCTACAGGTATTTTGTCAGATTAAAAACTTGGAAAGGTTTTCAGCTTTATTGAAAGCAGTGGCTGTAGTGCCTACCAGTAGGGTGAGTAATGATGCGACAATTTACTTTCAGGATGAGACTTCAGTGTGGATTCCTCATCACTCTTAAATACTGTCTGTTATTTTTCCCAGGCATGACAGAGATGGTACGTAAAATTACACTGAGTCGGGCAGTGAGAACAATGCAAGATCTGTTTCCTGTAGAATATAACTTCTATCCTCGATCCTGGATTCTGCCAGAAGAATTTCCCCTCTTTGTGGATGAGGTAGATTACTTTTACTGAGAACGATACATATAACTTGTTGGATGTTGCCATAGACATCATATACTTGTTGTCACCATGTCATTCGTAAGTTTTTCATACATACCAGATTATTTAAAATCACACTTAGGTGCTACTTATGGTATTTTTTCAATTTGCTTAAGATCAGACATAGTCAGGATGAACTGCTTTTGATTATGTTCTAGGAAAAAAATTAAAAAAAAAAAAAAGCTTCTCTGCAATACCAGAAGAGTTGTCTGGAAATTAGATGATAGAAACATAATCCCTTTCCCTGCATATTCCACTGAGTGTAAAAGGACTAAAGGAGTTTCAGCACAGTAGTGTGTGGAATGTGCTATCTCATCAGGTTCATTACTGATGAAGTGTTCCTTGTCCATCCTGTCCATTTCATCTAAATTCTTCAAAACAAAGTTTTGTAGTTTGTTGTTAAATATACTCGTACCTTCCTGAGTAGATGCTTGTTTAAATCTCGTCAAGCTGTTTCTTTGTTTAATTATTCAGAATGTGATAAAATGCCATGCTTATTCAGCTTTTTTTCCGAGGATAAAAAAGTGCTGTGTGTTGGTGCTCGGTCCTATTATTACGAATAGTTTTAAAATTACATGTGCTTGTTTTAGCCTCATCTGACTTGCCCAGTGCATTCTTGTATTCTACAGTATCCTTTGCTTGGCAAAGTGAGAGAAGAAGATACAGCACAGAAGTCTAATGAAGTCTGTATGTTACTTTCTAGATAATTACCATACCCACAATCCAATTAAATCCATGAACATCTATCTTTTAAATATATACTCCTCAAGTGTGCTGGGTCACTGCCGTGGTGCTACTGGTAACAGTAAAAATGAATAAAATCCCAGTAGTACTTCACAGCTTTATTGCTTTAGATGTAAGGCCAATTTGTAAAAAGGAGTGTAAATTATCCAACAAGTTTAGAAATGACAGGTAGATAAGTGAAAATAACTTGGAAGTAAACTTTCAAAATGGCGCACTGGGGTTTTAGCAATGATTCTTTTGGGAACCATGCCTGTCTCAGTTACAAGGCACTGACTAACTGAGCAGCATGTAGCAATGTGGTCTGTACATCAGGTTAAATGCACAGACAGACATGCACGCTGTCAGCAGGTGGCACTGCGAATAAATACTTTTCTCTGGTTAAACGGTTGCTGGAGTGAAAATGATTTGGTTTTTGTTCCAAGAATAACAGATGTCCAGTAACACACTCCTAGGAGTTTCCTTTGCATATGTTTTTCCATCTGTGTTTGAGAGAAGCATAGTTCTTGTTATCAAACATTATATTTTATGTTGTAAGAGTGTGTTTGGCTTAACATGAGTTTGTAATGTAAGTCCTCTAAAACAAGAAAGTACAAAACAAAAGTGCTGTCAGCTTCTTCATTTTCCCACTTTCCTTCATACCTACATCCACCTAGAAAACACAAAAATTAACCTAGCGTTAACCTTCCATGCTTTAAAAAACAGTAATCGATGAGAGAACTGCACTCTTAAGTTTGTTGTGGATAAGCTTCATGCTGGGAAATACCAAGAAAATGGTAGATCCCTTGGTGCCATTTATATTAAACTGAAATGGTGATGAGAATTTTTAATAAGGGGTTAAAAGTTATTTTTACTTAGTAAATATGTATGTGTCTATTTTAAATATTTACTGTTCTTAAGCCATCTAAAACATTCTCTACTAAGGTGCCACCATAATGGAGATGAGTTACAGATAAGCAAGTCTCTCGAGTGTTGCAGTCATCACTACTTTGCTAACTGTTAGAGAAGAATCTGTTGGAGTCTGTGTGATAACTCATTTCTGTTAGGAAATTCCAATTTCTGAAAAGTAACTAGCTTGGGATTCAAACCAAGACCTTGACTGCTCTCTTACTACCTTTTTTCTGTTCTCTGTGAGGATGATGAATAGGCCTAGTGTGATTAATTTTTAATAAGAATCTAATTTGGACAGTCTAATTTCCAGCACAGTGCATTTTTGGTGGCTTAATCAGGTTTCAGCTTTTGGATACCTCTTAGGCATAGGCATGAATATTCCATTCTTTGTGCTGTCAAGTCTTATAGCCCATTATATGTATTTTTTGGGGATACTATTTCATTCAGCCAGTGTTTTCCTCACAAAGAGAGAACCTGCAACTGAATCAGATTTTCACACCATTAGACATCTAACTCTCTTCTTGCTGTTGGCTGTAAGCGGTTAGCATGTTTTTAAAAATAATTTCCTTCTGTCAAGCTAATTACAGTATGTAATTTCATTTAAACTAATTTTCCTATATGACTGATTTTTCTCAGTCTGGACAAGCTGCCTCATAAAGGGAGTTTGACAGAATGCAGTTGAGGCGGTTGTGGAGAATTTCAGGATGACCGTTGAGAATTTTCTTGAAGATCAAGAAACCATCTTTGTTCTTCAAGCCGCTTGGTCTGCTGAAAAACGGATTGACTCCAGATTATTATTTCCCCGGTATACTTTGTCTGGCATGTTTTGATGGCATAGAAGGCCTGAATAATACCCAGAACACTTTTGAAGCACATCTGGAAAGGTGCTCAAATACCGGTCTGGAAAGACAAATGGCTAGAGGAAGTGTGGACGTAGTGCCATAATACACCAGTTGTGATAGGCTTTGTTGTGGACCTCGGGAAGTTACTTCTTTTGCAGTTAAATGCAAAGAGTTAAGCATGAGATTTTGATCTATCATAATATGAGAAGCCATTATATGAAATTAACTTGTCTAGCTCTGATTATTTCCAACAAAGGTCTTAATCTTATGTGTTTTTTTTTCCTCCTTCCCCTAGAATGGCTTCCCTGAGCGAATCAGTGGGGTTACTTTGTCATTTGTGTATCCTTGTGGTATGTTATGGAAGCATGATTGCATTTAATATCACAAGAATTTTAATTTAGAAACAAGAAGACAAACCTGAAACTGAAATGCATTGAATCTCTCCTCAATTAGTCTATAACGAAATGCAAGTCGTCTGTTCTCTCGGCAGACTTCTTATATGATGTTCCTGCTGTCTTTGCTGGTCAGAGAAATGAGTTATCTTGTTTGATGATGAGAACAAAACAGAGAATTGTCTTGCTTTATTCTTTGAAGCCAGCATGTAAGGAGCACATGGCATTTAGACTTGTACGATATCCTGGCCTCTCTCTGTAGTAAACACAAATCTTGTTCTGACCTCAGACAGCAACCAATGATTGTTAAAACGCAGGATTTCAAAAGCAGGTCGCTGTTGCATCTGTAACAATAGTCCCCAGAAAGCATTATCTTTTTTGAAAAAGTACTGCTGCAGCAGAGCAAAAATAGCCTGAGGCGTGTATGGTAGACATGGGGAACAGCAGGCAGATTGCCCTGTTCATTTCAAAGGGTTCTTTATTATTTCTGCCCTAGTAGACCATGATTGCCACTTTGTATGTACGGCTCGAATCATAGTAGAGCATGTTTAGTTGTGGAGGTTCAAGATTAGCCACGTATCTTTCTGGGATACTGACTTGAACAAAGTGTGAGCTAGAAAGAATCCTCCAGTACGCAGCTTTGTCGCGGAATGGGAGGGTTATCCTTCACTGGTAAAAGGACCAGGAGATGAATTGAGATTTGAATTTTATAGTTACATTTTGAAAATTATAGTTTGTGCTCTAGCAATGTCTTTCCTGCTAAGTGTTTGCGAATGCAGTGCTGCTAGACTTACACCCTTTGGGATTGCATCTGAATGCAGAGAACAGCAATAGAACCGGATTGAGCTGCAGCGGGCTCCTCACTAGGGTGCTGTTGCTTTACCGTGAACTTAAAGGACTGCCAGAGTGGGTGACATGGCAGTTTGTTTGCCATTGCTTGCTCAGTCCTTGACCTCCAAACCAACTGCAGATAGTACCACTCCCTGGGTTCTCTCTCGGTCTATGCCAGTGGATCACTAAATTACCATTCCAGTTACCAAACAGGCCCTGATGGCAGTGAGCACCCCCGGTGCTGTCTGCACTTGCAGAGATTGTGCACAAGTCTTTGGTCAGCCAGGACCTCACGTAGCTACATTTTTGGCTTGGATGCCTCTGGAGGCTGAAACATGTTAACTTCACGGGCTTAACTGTGTTCATATTCTTTCCTTGCTACATGTTTTGCTTATTTATATGAATAGTGTTTAAAATTCATCTTAGGTAACTTTAAATTCTTCCTGACTTTCATTTTCAATTTCACTTCTCCTGTTTGAGGCATCCAAATGTCTATTGTTCTTACTTTTGCTCTACAAGTGATAAATAAACAAAAACTTTTTTTAGGCAGCGGGAGATACGCGTATAACATCAGAGATCTGATATTCAGCAGTTGTGTCAAGTCCTTACAGTGACCTAGTTTATCTTTCTGATTTTTTTTTTGTCTTCAAATAAAATGCTTTGAAGCTTGCAAAGTTTAGGTTTGCTACTTGGGAACGTGAACTTTGTAGGCAATTTAGATGGCATAATTGCTCTTTTCTCTGATGGAAAAAGTTTTGAGTAAATATATGTAGTTTACAAAAATGCAGATTTTAGTCTGGTGGTTATTGATGTCATATTTAACTCTGTTTCACTGTATCCAGTTGGGAATGATACTGGCTTTGAACTTTCCCTGCTAAATGAGTGTATCAGCTTAACCATTCAAAGGCCAAAACAACCTTATTACAATACGTATGTTTATTTCTGCCAGCCGTTAACACAGTCTGTTCCAAAAGGAACTGTCTGATTTTTCTTAAAGATAACTGCTTCTCTAGGGAAGAAAAATGTCATCATCTTTTTTTCGGTGACTTCTTTATGCGACTCCCATTAGTTTCTTAACCCCCAAACTTCAAATATGTTATTGTTGTTTCCAAGAAGCTGGTGCCTGTAAAAGGCTGTTTTCTGTTAAAGTGCCAAGCCCTGTTTATGCCCCAGAAATCAAGTTGCTGATGTCAGCATGCACAAATCACAGAGGGATTGAGCAAAAGGTTCAGACTCAATGGCTTCTTGAAGATGAGGCATTAGGATCTAAATTTGAGTTTTAGAACTTTATCTTCACAGAGAAAGTGGTAATAATAAATATAGACCCTCTCTGTGATCCTGTAATTCTCTTTACAGAAATCACTTTTGAGTTTCATCTTACATCTTACTCAGATAGGGCCTCGTAACAGAGTAAGTTCATTTGTGAATGTGTGACTGTAGAAATGATGTTTTCTGGAATTATTCTATTAACGTAATTTGTTAGCACTACAGAGTAATTGACGCATTTTTAAAGAAATACGCAAACTGGAAGCAATTCTCTGCGAAGGAGGTGAAATGCATCTTCTTTATTGACTTCTCTAAGCTTTTTTGACTATTAAAATGCATTATGTCTGTGTAGATGTTGGTGTTAGCTGCTTGCGAGCTCATACGCTAGAGTGCACTGTGTTTCATGCTGAACCACCACAGAAACGGTGAACGTGGGAACACGGACTGAACATCTGCACTAGCTGGAGGAAGTGACAGTCCAGGCATGGAGTGCTGTGCAGATTCATCCAGAGGTTTCCGTTTGTTACTGAACACCGTCAAATTCTCCCCCAACTTTATTCCATCCTCGTTTCACACTAGGTACATCTAAAGAAAGCATCTGAATTGTCATGAGAAATGAACAGACTTTCTCAATACAAATCAAAGCCACTGGTATGAGTTGTTGAAATAGTGATAGATTTTTTTCTCTTGTATTGGATAGAAAGCTGGTAATCGCATGCCAGGCCTGAGAGGAATTATGGTGTTATTTAGAAAAAACTTCATTTTGGAGAATGGTGGTAGGTAGCAACTGAAGCATAAACTGTATGTTTTATTTTGTAAACTTGTGGTGTTTGCTCAATATCTGCATGTGGCTCAATATTCCTTAGTTTTACTAATATTGGGTATCTTGACTGTGAAAAAACATCTAGTGGTAGAAAAAGATATTATCGGTGCCAAAGTTTTAATTTATCTTCTTTTCTTCCTGTATTGCATTCATGCCTCAATAAATAAGGTGCTTTTTCCTTAGGTTAATGATTATTTTTGTCAATAATTGTTCAAAATGCAACACAGAAGTTTAACTTTGCAGTTTCATACACACTAATGACTAGTAGAATGGACCTCATGAGTTATATACAGCATTTCATTCTGTAAATGGGTGCGTAACAAGTTCCTGGAATCATTAATACAATGGCTTGTTAAATAAAAAGCCCTTTTATCTGCACTGGTAACTCTCCACTCATGTTCGTTTTTGTGCTTGTCAGTACTGTTTATCTTCTGCCTTTTTTGTATGGTGTTCACTGCTATAGTGATGTGATCGTGTGATTTATTTTGTTTATGAATGCAATTTTTTGGCTTTCATAGTATCAGCCCTTCTTCCCCCTAGTTAGTGTCCTTCTTTATAATTCTTTTCCTCCTAGGTTCAGATGATGAAAGAGAGCGATCCATCCTGGAAGCCCACTTTTATTGTAAAACCTGACGGAGGGTGCCAGGGGGATGGAATCTACCTCGTTAAAGACCCAAGTGACGTCAGACTGACGGGAAGCCTCCAGAGCCGGCCAGCTGTGGTCCAGGAATATATTTGCAAACCCCTGCTTGTTGACAAGCTGAAATTTGATATTCGTCTTTATGTCTTACTGAAATCTTTAGAACCCTTAGAGATTTATATAGCCAAAGATGG
This sequence comes from Anser brachyrhynchus, assembly GCF_964034855.1. NCBI lineage: Eukaryota > Metazoa > Chordata > Aves > Anseriformes > Anatidae > Anser > Anser brachyrhynchus. Next base: position 2,443,737 of record NC_137712.1, read on the forward strand.
ACTTTCTAGATTTTGTACAGAGCCCTATCAAGAGCCCACTGTAAAAAATTTGCACCAGGTTTTTATGCACTTAACCAATTATTCACTAAATATCCATAGTGGGAATTTCATCCATTCTGACAATGCAAACACTGGCAGCAAGAGGACATTTTCAAGCATTCTGTGCAGACTGTCTTCCAGAGGAGCTGATGTCAAAAAAGTTTGGTCAGATATAATTTCATTGGTGATTAAAACAATTATTGCACTGACTCCAGAACTGAAGGTTTACTATCAGTCCGACATACCGGTGGGAAAGCCTGGGCCAACTTGCTTCCAGGTGGGTTGAGATTTTTGTTAGGGATGCAGTTAGCTCTGTGCATGGATTAATTTTCTGGATCTGTCCTTCCTTTTCTAAAAGCTGCTTTTAGTTTTGCTGCTGATCACTGGTTGGATGTAGTGGAAAGAGGAGTAGCAGATGCAAACTGGGCAATGCGTTGTGTGAGCTCCCAGCTTAGGTTCTCCTCACCCAGGTTTTACCTTACAAATCTCAGTCACCTGACCTATGTTAATTCTGGCTGTAAACATATGGAGAACTTTTAATGGGGGATCAATCATTAATATCAGTATTCACTCCAGGTTCCATCTTCTAGATATTATATCTATGAAGCTTTGCCATTACCCAATGGAGCTATGACAATGGCAGTTTTAAGACCCAATCGTAATTGGTGCTGAAATTCTGTGTTGACAGATGCACTATTTAGAGATGGGGGTAGTGTGAAAGTAGGCAGTAAGATCAAAGACGAATGGCTGGAGTAATTATTCAGCAATATGTTGTGATTTTCAGTTATTTCTTTTGTTGCTCAAATGTTTATTCTAACCAAATGTTGATATTTGGATGACCATTGCGTTCTCTGGAAGAACACCATAAGTAGAAGGAAAGTAACATGCTGCTTGTTGTGCACAGATTTTAGGCTTTGACATTCTCCTGATGAAAAACTTGAAGCCCATGTTACTAGAAGTAAATGCAAATCCCAGCATGAGAATAGAACATGAGCAAGAGGTAAGACTTCTCAACGTGATTGTGATATTGGAATGAAATTGTTTAGGGTTGGTTTTCTGGTCCTTTTCCTTGTTTGAAAGATGAAAGCTGTTTGCTGATATGAAACCTCCAAGGTTTTTTGTAATTCCCTGCTTTGAAATCATTGCTAATCTTATACCCTTGAAATATGACTTATTGGAATTGTGAAAGCTTTCCATCATCTTTGTCATAAATACATTTATTCAACATCCTCTTCAGTTGACTTAATTGTATTTAGAGGATTGCTATTTTTTTCATATTTTTATACATAATATAAATGGTAACATTGGCAACAATCTCCTTTTTTTTAAATCTTGATTTACCAGAGAAATAACTAAAAGCTGTTGTAATATACTAAAATATTAAGGTATTTGCTTATTCTTCAAGTGTTCTGTAATCTATCACTGTGTATTTAAAATGTATATGATATGCATAAATTTTTAAAAGATGTAGAGTAGGTAATGCTCTGTTCTTCACTGAGTAATTGTATCCTTTTGTAAATTACAGCTCTCTCCTGGGGTATTTGAAAATGTCCCAAGCCCTGTTGATGAAGAAGTGAAAGTAGCTGTTATCAGAGACACTCTTCGTCTAGTGGACCCTCAGAAAAAGAAGAGAAAAGATATCCAGTAAGTGTTTTGACCTTTTTTTTTATTTGCACCTTGCAATAATTACAAAAACAAAATACTTTTTCTCAATTATGTTAGTTTATCCAGGAAACTGTGCTCCCAGCTGTCCTTGTGTGACTTCTTTTGCATCCACAGTGTTAATTCTTTCAAAAAAGCTTGTAGGATATTAATCAGTGGCTTGATACAAAAATGAATACTCACATTTGTGGAAGTGCCAGGTACATCTGTTGGTTATTTCCAGTGTATAAACTCATCTAGAAATGAGAGGAACTGCCTGTTGCAGCTTGCACAGAAATGCTTGTGGTAAGATCAGTCTGAGAGACTTAATGCCTTCTGTTTTAAGGAAGCACCTTGTTGTAAGCCGTTCCTTAGAGACATGAAAAGGTGATATATTTATTTATTAATGTTTTTGTTTATAAGCCTGCCTCTGTACCAGGATATCTATTTGGTTCTTCTTTTGTCACTTATTGGCAAGCTTAAATATGTTTCTCATGTTATGTGTTGATTTCAAGGGTAATTTTGCTGTCCTTTTTTAGAAAGAAATACTCAAAAGAATTGTATAGGAACATTTCTTTAATACATGCTAAAGAGTCCCTTGAACAAGACATGACTGATAATATTTACAAGTGCTATTGTAATATTATTATTAGATCAAAATATTTTTTCAGAGGCAGTCCTACACATATAGGCTGCTGTGGTCAGTGTATAGAATGTCTTGCAAAGCAATCAGTGCTGTGTTACCTGCACTTAACCTTCACCCTTAAGATTACTTCAGTGCTTGGAGCTGGAAAAAGATTTCTTTTTAACCTGCAATTATGTAACTATTTTTTTTAATGCTGATTTTCATGTCAAGCATTCATTAACTACATATTGGATGTGGAAAAAAGGCAAGCGATGATTGCAACAAAAAATCCTGGGGAATGCTAGTGTGTGTCTGGAAAGCTTATCCAACTGAGAATTCTTCTCCAATACATTTAGACTGCTAAATAATTTAAAACAGGATTAGTCAGTCATGAGAAAAATTATGGGCTCTTCCCAGCAAGAATTCATCAGTGATGCAGCTTTTTCAGCATAATCTATTGAGTAATGTCTGTGTATCTGCACCATAAGACAATCCTATCTGTTAGTGCATAAGGTGATTGTCCTGTAGCTCCTTATACGATACGTGGGAAGTCGTGTGACAGCTCCATTCTCACTCAGCTGAGATCTACCCCTCCTACTTCCAAGTACATTTCATTGAAGAGGGAACGGTGTGTGGAGCTTCTTGAGAAAGACATGGTCTTTCTGAAAGCTTCAGGTAAAGGACATTGTAAACCTCCATGGGTGATTAGAACACCAAAGTAAAAGCAAAGTGAGATCTGAGCTCCAGTTGTGTTTTCCTTGTCTTCAGGAGCAAAGATTTGCAACGCTTTCTCTTTGTGTGTCTTTTCTCTCACTCTTTTCATCTTTTCAATGCCTTTCAGCTAATTCTAACGTGTACTTCCCCATTCCTTTTCCAAACATTCCTACCAGTAGCTACAGAAATGGCGTCCCTGTAAGTTCGCGGGATGAAGATAATAGTTGACTGGATATAGAAAGCTGGACGGAATTTTATCTATCCACTCTAGTACTTTTAGTCTAATTGTGCTTGGCAGCAGGGAAAGCAGCAAACACTGCAGACTCTAGTTTTGATGCTAATTAGTTAATGGACATTAATCTAGGTAAAGTTCTAACAATATATTTAGCACTACATTTGAACACAGGGAACACACATTGAGAAGTCTGAGCTGCAACTCTGGTAAATATTTTGCTGTGGAGATGGATTTGATTTCCCTCTAATTATCTACCAGATTAAAATAAATGAAGCATCTAAATGAAAGTGAGTTTTAGAAGTCATCCTAAGTACTTCATTATCACGAAAGATTAATAGCTCAGAATAATTTCTAGTTTCACTTTTCCTCATTTTTATGGAGTTTTGATTATTTTTTCTCCGTCCTTTAATGTTACATATCACATTGAAATATAAGTTACGTTCAGTCAGATTAGTGCAGTTTCTCATGCTGTACATACTCTTCATTTTTCCAGCGCTATTCCAGTGTTTACATCCAGCAATCACTGGTAATTATCTTGGCAGTGGCAATAGTCAGTCACTGAAAATCTGTAGTGACACAGGCAGAGGCCTGGGGAGCGCCTTCTGAAATCAAGGGAGGAGGCAGAGAATCAGCTGCATGTTTTGTGCTTTGTTTTACTTTCTTGCTCATCTTCTTAAAAAAAAATAAAATAATCAAGCTAAGAATGCACTGTTTAAAAACAAACAAACAAAACCCACAAAAAACAGAAACCCTCTTTTTAATTTTTCGTAATGAAACCTTGCAGGACCCTAAACGTAGAGCCTTTTTTGCCCTACCTTTGGTTCCTAGACTAGTTCTCTTTTTCTTAGGCATTCTTAATTCAGAACTCAAATTTCACTCATAATTAAGAACTTAAAACATTTAATAAAATAATATGGAAGCTGCCTAACCCTTTGCTTTGGGCTGTGTGGCAGTACTGTCTTCATAGATTTTTAAGGCTTGAGTTGAACATTTTAGTCGTGCAGTCTGATTACATGGAATAAATTCATGGCTGAGCTATTTTGTTGGAAAGCCCGAATTTCATACTCCTCTGTAAATCTGTTAAATATTGTCAAACAAAGCTTACTTTCTCCTAGCATTACTAGAGAGTCGGTTCAGAAGCTAGTGATGGCAGTCATGTTGATTTCTGTTTTGAACACCTGTCACTACTAATTTCTGAATTACCATGGTGTTTTTTCCAGCTTACATTTTATAAGCAATTGTAGCTCTTTTGACTTGAATTTATGATCTAGTAAAGACCTTTGCTACCAGCTGGTCACTGTATCATCAGGACAGAGCGTTCTTTTAGCGGGAAATATAATGTGGAGGGAGAAGGGAAAAAAAAGTGGAAAGGAGAAGAGGCAGGAAGGGGCAGGATGTAGTTTGGAATGAGTATCATGTAGAGTTCGGTGACACGTGTCCCTTCACAGGGCTAAGAAGTGATCACAGTATGCATGTGTATCCACATCTATAATAGGCAACAAGGTCAGAAAGGTTGGCTGCACTCAACTTAGAGTGAAATACCTGACACATGATAGGGTAAAGGGCTGGACTGTGCTCCACAAAGCTTCATGCAAAATTATTACTTTTCAGAAAATTTTCGGTAGTATTACAAGTCTTTTGTTTAAGACTTGCTTCTTGCAGCGGAGGTACTGTTCACAGGTAGAAGGGATTTGAGCCTACAGGAAATTTCCACAATTAAATGAGTGGTCTAATGAGACCAAGCAGCATTTGAAGTAAATCAACATTACTTGTGCAAACAGCAGTTGGAATAAAGTAATTACTGATGCAAATAATTGCTTATATTGTTCTTCCTACAGAAGATCCACTTCAAAAAGCTTTGCAAACTTTTACTTTTTTGTGCCTGATTTTGAATCTCTGTAGTAGTAAAAGGATTTAGTTTCATTACTTGTTTAATTATTACCAATTTATTTTTCTTAAATCATATTATATTTGAGGAGCAAAAAGGAGTCTCAGCCTTGTATACAAATATTGTATATTCTCCACTGGATGTTAGATGTAAATTATCTGGCCATATAATTACTAGCCATGAGTATCATTTGGAGTGGGTCTGCTCTGGATGTGTTAGGGAAATCACCTATATCATCTCATCCATGCTAATGATCTGCTTTCCTGTTCTGTCAAAAATATTTTTGTCCTAGTTTATTAATGCTAATTAATCCAGAGATGATAAGAGAATTCTTTATATTTGTGTTGCTGTTGTTTATTCTGCCTCAGTCTGATCTCTTGGATTTACACGCCTGGTTTCTTACATGTTTCAAGACAGAAAATAAGTATTTCGCTCCTTTGACAAGGAAGGCATAGTATTATGACATGTTTATTGTTATTAGAAATATGAGTTGCTCACGGAATAATATCTGCTTTATACTTGTTAGAGATGAAGGTGCAGCCCCCTAAATAATATAAAGACTTCTATTCAGCAGTGAAATAGCTATCGACAGAATAAAGAATTGAAACACTTTGGAAACCAAATGTAATTTAATCTGTGGCTGTTATAATCAATTCATTGTGTCCACAAAAAAGACTTTGTTTTATTACCTATTCTGGTATTGCTGTTTCATTGGTAGTTTATCTTTTCTTGAGTGCTTATTCTCTGTTCATACTTTTTTTTTTGTATTTGAATTCAGCCTTGAAATTTATTTGTGATGTTCTGATTATTTTTTTCTTCTTTTTAAAATATGTCAGGTATGATTCTCTTCTCTGGATTCCGTGGCTCCAGCAAATGTCAAATATGATTAACCAATTTCCTGAGCACTAAGAGCCCCAATGTGGTGTCTCTCAAATTTTTTGCAAGATCAGCATGCAAACACTGGCTAATGTCACTCTGTTCAGAGAACACTGTGTAAATATTAATGTGTGTCAGCTCGACTCTTTCTCTAAGCATTATGTAGTTAGGAAGAAATTCTAGTCAGGGTTTTGTGGAACTTAATATACAAAAGATCTCACTCTTTTCTTGCACAAAACAAGGTAATTTGTTCTCTCTACTATATGGGATTACACATCTATCCCACCTTAAACTTAAATGCTTTTCTCTGACAAGTTTCTATCTTAAAAATAACTTACGTTAAAGTGACAGCATGACGAGGTAAGTCATTTCCCCTGTGCTAGTGACCGTTGGGTCTGTCCTTGCCTACTAAACTGCAAGTCTACGAAGGAGGAACGTGAGTTGTACTGAAAGGCCTGTTTAAGTCCTGTTTCTGTTTGGTATGTTTCACAGACATTTTCCAAATCTAAATGCTGTTCTTAATTCCTTGATATTGTAGGTCAGTTTTTTATTTACTTTAATAAAAAAAAAAGTAAGAGGGTGGGGTGAGAGAACAGGAAATCATCTAGATGGCTACATTTCTATTTTTTACAGGTATTTTTAAACATAGCTTCCTAACCTCCCCCAGTGTTTAATAGAAATATGAAAATATGCCATGCAAAGAATATGATTATCCTAGATTTTGCTGATGAGTCATTCTTATTATTGATTATGGTGTTTATCTTGCTACTCATATTCTAAGGTTATAGTTATGTGATGGGGGTAGTTTAAGAGGGTCAGAAACTCAGTGCATAATCATATGGAGAGGCTGAGTGGTATAATAGTGGTGCTGCAGCTATTGCTGATCAGAAAATGGCTGTTCTTCAGTCCTGTTGTAAGGCATCTTAGTTTCTGCTTCTGTGCATAACTCTATTATGTTCTGCAGTGATTCATTACTCAGGGTAGTCAGTGTCTTCGGCATGATTATATGGGGTGAGTTTAGTACTTAAAAAAAAAAACAAACAAACACTAAAATAAGCACATAATAAACCTAGCCATGTTAACACTAATATTTTGGATTATGTTTGCTAATTGACTTTTTTTAGTGGAATCCTACAGCTTTAGGTTGATTCCTGTATTCCTTTGTTATCACTTGGAAGTCTGGTCAGGTTTTCAGCTATTCAAATGCTTCTCAAGCACCACCTCTTCATTCCAAGCCTTATTTCTGCCTGAGAGTGTATAAACTCATATGAATGGCTTTTCTGAGATTGATCTTTCTACTCTGGTTCATTTTAGAGGCTGACACAATTTTTTTCTCCATCAGTCAAAATGACCGAGCATTCATATTCAGCATCATTCTGCCAAAGCCCTTTGAAAGTACATTGAATTAGACCCTTTGTCTTTCCTAGAGGGTTTTTTTGTTTTATTCCTTCATCAGGCAATCTGCCAAGTTCAGTATCAATTCTTGTCCGTTACATTAGTCCATGTGGCTTTTGAGGAGTTAGACATGTGGGGAAGACTCTTAAATTTGATGTTTGTCAATGTAACTTCAGTTCAGATCAGTGAAACGTTAACTTCGTTTTTCTGTAAATTGGGGAGTATTTATTTCAACTGCTATTTCTCATCCTGCTCAAGAAGAACTATCCTCAACTACTCCGTTCAGTTTTGTGAAGCAAACCTTATAGGTGCCTTGATCTTTGTTCTCTGTTCTTGCAATTCCAATTATTTCTCTGCTTCATTGTTAAGAGCTCTTAACCTTGTTGCTATTGATTAGGGCAGGCCCTCTTGGAAATTCTACGAGCCGGAGTGTGAGATGGCCCTCCTTGAAATGAAGGGAAGGATCTGTTAGTGCTTGACTCGCAGGAAAATTTTATATTGGTTTTAAGAGATCCTTAAAGGAAAGCAGCTCTTTCCTTTCCAGAGGAGTGCTTACTACAATAACAGAAGATATTTACCACTGTCCTGGACTCAATATTATAACTTGAATGTGCTGTAGCAGCAATCCTAGCAATTTTCTTTTGAAAATCTGCTGATACAAAGAAGATCAAATCTTTAAGTTCGTATGTGGCTCTATTTCCCACGTAATCTGAATGGTTTTAATTGACTAAAAATGCATAGCTTAAATATATGCGAGCAGTAATAATGTCTCTTCAGAAACAGCTAAAACTGTACCCCTTGCATAGATACAGTAGGAAGTCAGTGGTTCACCCCTTTGATATTTTCTCTATCAAATCATTACAGGAAATGTTGGTTTTAGTAGTATAAGAGGTCAGTTTATGTACTGTTGTTATACAGAAGTATTACAGAAAAGCTTCATTTTTCTTCTTTGTAAGATTTTAGGTCTGATTCTATGCTCCAGTAAATATCCCTGTAGGTTACTAAGGTTTGGAAACAATTCTTTGTTTTGCCAACCTGTCATTAGTGATATCTTTATCTTTTACTTTCTCCCATACAGAGTGCTTAAAGTTACTGCATTTTCTGTACAATATCCTATCTTGGATCATAACTTGCTACTTCGAACATTCAAGTTGTTAGAATTCTGGACAACAAATTAATTTACGATTATTCCCATTTTAACCTTCACCACTGGAAAAAAAAGTGCCGTTATTGCATAGTACATTTTTGTGCGTTGCTCCATGTTCATTTGCTCCTATATTGTATTTTAAACACATCTTGAATGTAAAGACTCTAACATCCGTGTAAAGAGTGAATTCAGTCTTATTTCGAATCCCTTGAAATGTTGCCCTGCTGAGGGACAGCTGGATTGGCTTGGAAGATCCTAAGCAAGCAAGCTGATGATGGGTCCAGTTCATTTAAAAAATTTAATGGGCAAGAATTGATACGAATTGCACAATTGTAAAATGTTTAGTTTTCAGCACTGTGAAAGTAATTGATCCAAAAATGTAGTACACTTTTGTGGTAATTGGCATACAGCAGTGCCTCTGGCTCTGGTGTGAACCTTTGTCTGTTTTTGTTATCAAACTGCGGATGGAGACCAGTTTGTCCAATTAGACTTGCATCCTAATGTTTTGAGATGCAGCTCATCTAATTGCTTTTTTTATTGACATCTGTTTTCCTTCTTTTTGCTCTCTAAATTTTCTGGTGAAAAATAGAGGAAGGTTTGAAAATGAACTATGGAATGTGACCTGTCAAGAGTGATTTCACTTTGAAATCTGAACTTTCCAAAGATTCTGGTATATCAAAACATGCTATAGCAATTACATCTGTTAGATATTCACATAGTCTTACATTTTAAGTTGATCATTAAGCAGCCTTTTTGCTTCCTAATCTCTTGCTGTGGTTCTCAAATGTAAAGGAAATCTTTGTGATAAAATACATAGCAAGTAAGGTATTTATCAGGATATGTCACTTTAGTCTTTGTAGTGTAGCCATAAAAGTTGCTGTAATCTTCAAGGTTTGCCCAAGAAGGGAGGTCAGGAATACAGTAGGGTGGCTGCTTAGCTTCCTTCCCTGTGGCATAAAAATGAATGTGGAGGCAGCGAGCCTAAATACATCTTTGAATTCAGTTATTTGATTACAGGTTATAAATGGCTCTTAATGGAAATAGAATCTGGCTTAAGGCACACTATTTTGCATCACTCATAACCAACAGCAAGGACTGGGCAAGAATAGTACATTGACTTCACCCAGCCATAACAAGAAGCCTGATAGCAAGGCTTCATGGTGCTTGGTGGCCGTTAAAGCCTTGTTCAGTAAGTGACAGCAGAGATGTCCGAACACCTTTGGTCTGTGCTCCTGCTTTGACGGAATTCTAAGAAAATATGTTTTTGCCTCTTTTTCCCCCTCTTAAAACAAACAAAATCCCAACATAATCTCTGCAATACTTCAAAGTATTCCTGGGAGTCTTGTTGAATACAGAAGTGTGCTGTGTCCAGCCCTGCTGATGGCAAGCTTCAGCTGTAACAAGTGAAAAGTCAGATGAACCATGGTCTGAAGTTTGCTGAGGTTATGCTGGATAAGATTAAAACGAATAGTGATTTTGACCTTATTCATCAAGTTTTTAAGTGCATACTTAAGTGCTTTGCAGGGTTAGCCCTCCGTACCTTTGAGAGAGAGAAATTACTGTAAGTGTTAAGGCCATTCACCTTTCCCTTTTATCTTAGAGGTAAACTGGCTTACCAAAAGATAATGGTAGGGAAGTCCTTGATGTTCTCAGATGTTTTTCCACCATTCAGAGCTTCTTGTATGTAGCCTAAGAAGCTGACATCTCTTCAGTCAGAAAGGTTCTAGCGCTTTTCTGCTGAACAAGAGCTTAATTTCCAACTAATTTTCCATATATGTCTCAGGTTGTTTTGGGCTTCTCTGCCTCAGTGATCTAGCCATCTGTCCAGCTCTGAAAATATCTTTTTTGAAAGACGCTTAACCTGTACTAACTCTTAAGTTGTAAAACTGTCATATAGTAAAAGCTCAACAAATGTATTTGTGCCTGGTGAAATCTACTGAAGAGAGCATTATTTCAGAGAAGAGCACTGCTTAGTGTGCTAACTAGAGTCTGTTCAGTAACACTCCAGATAAGGAAGCAACTTTCTGCGTATAAACTTAATTCATTTGAAAATTAATTTGTTCCCCTTTATAGGAGAAGAAAAAAGGTTGATTCTGTCCTCTGCACTTACTGTACAAACGCATCCTTTGCTAGACTGCACTAATCACAGCCTGTCTTGTGCAAGGAATAGGAGAAAAAGGAACAGTTGCTTTCTTTAAGAAAATGCTTAATATTTTAAAATACATTTTTAAAGAGTTGGTGATACATCTTTTTTTTTCTTCTTAGGATGTGCTATAGTTTCCTCTAGTTTTCAATACAAGAAAGCTGTCGAGTTCTGAAGTTACAGACTTCTGTCTTGAAGTATGGGGCAGAAGCAATGTCTGCATGTCTTATCTTTCCAAGTGGCTTCACCAAATCTGTATGTTTGTGCAGGGAAAGTGAGTAGTAGTTAGGCTTGAATGCCATTTTTTTTTTTCCCTGACACTTCAAAGTTCTAATCATTTGAGCAGAGATTTTGCTATCAGCAAAATAATCTTCACCTCTGTTTAACACTATAGCTTGCTAACATGATCTAGTTTTTGGGTGATGTCTTGACTTACTGCAGGACTGATGATTCCACTGCACTCTTGAGTATATAGATCTCTCATGGCTTTTGCATACGGTACAACTTCCATTATTAACCTCTAGTGAAATGCTCCTTTGAATGAAATTTGCATTTCACAATGTTAGCTTAATTGCCTAGTCTAAAATTAAGAGTATATAGGTACTTGACATTTTTCCCCTTTTACCTTATTGGACGTGATGTTTATGTCGCACAGAAGCAACTCTTCTTTTATATTCATTTTTTCCATTTGGCCTGTAATGTAAACTCTAGTAACTTTTTTCCCACCAGATAGTTTGCATAAATGTGTACAAGCATTTACTATAAAGACAATTGTAGTGTATAGTGTATTTGTGTATATATGTATGTATGCATATACCATGTGCATGTGTATATTATTATATGTATAAAAATGTTTTATTTCTTAGCTGTCTCCTTGCCGCCTTTACAGTCTGTATGTTGTGTACCTAAAGCTGCTACTGGCTGTGACAGTTCTGAGTGCATGGAGTCTGTGGGGTGAGCCTTGAATGCTTTGGTAAATGAATGTTTTGGTGTCAAATCTTTGTAAGCTCTTCATGTGACTGTTGAGTTGCAGTGTGCACTTTGTTCTCTCAGGCATGGCACAATCCACAAACAAATTGATTTAAAAAAAATAAGATTTCACACAACCCAGAAGATGTTACAACAAATCGATCAGCCAAGAACATACAAAGGTACATCAGCTTATATGCTAACAAAAGAAACAAGTCATTTCTGTGGCGTAGGGCTCTTGGGTCATATGACAATGTTTTATTGAGGTAAGAGTAAAATGGAATAAATTTATGCATGGGCATGGATTATATCTCTGAATCCCAGTGGAAAGTTCTTACATACAAATGCATTCTAAGAATTATTTATTTGCAATGTATTTAGATGTCACATTTGAGAATTGGAGAACTTTCTGAAGCAGATAGTTGTCAAACTTGATGCAGCTGTGAAATATAGTACAAATTAAATGATATCATTACCCAAACCCAAGTAATTATAAGTAATATGATATAAGCCATTAAACATTCATTGTTCCACTTACCAGTTGGAATGGTGCTACATTACATGAGTGTTCACTGCTCTGGATCTGGACCCTTGCTGTAAGCGAGCAGCTCTGTCCCTGCTGTCCTTTCCTTCCCTTCAGGGTTGTTGTCTTTGCCACAATAGATTCAGCTGTATCAAGTATGTCAGGAAACAGCCAGGATACGGGTCCAGCTTTCAGAATGTAGTGCTTGTTTCCTTCTTACTGAAATACTGTGATTTGTTGGGACAAAGTTGAAAATTATATATTCTCCTGGCAAAATATTTACTTTTCAAGACTTTTTCTATTGTAACTATGGGGTGAATGCAAGTGTTTATCTAGCTAGCATTTGTTCTTAAATAGACATGGAAGGAGAAATGAAGGAAAAATTGAGATTATCTCAGTTTTTTTGCAGGAGCTTTATTATTCTCATCAGCTTCTGGCCATCAGAAAGCTGCTTGTTCTCAGATACTGCACATAATGAGTATGAATATTAGATCATAACCATATCTGAAAGCTCTTTCCATATTCCCCTGTCTATACTCAAATAATAAAGGTGAGGGAGTGCAAAGCAAGTTTTTAAAGGACGGCAAAATTAAGTGCTTGGGATTTTGGCTTGACTTAAGCACAGGCATTGAGCAGAAAAATAACATTTTCACTCTTACAGATATCCTTCAGGTGTCAGTTCTGCAGAATCCTGGTTTTATTACATCAATCACAAGCAGCTTAAGGCTTCCAAAAACATAGTCACAGACAGATGTTGAGCCTGTCTGGGGATTAGAAATATCCTCTTCCATTAAGTATAAATTAACTTAATCACCAGGTATGAAAGATAAGCAGCATAAACATCATTCCCTGAAGCTTTCATTAAAATTAAAATTCTATTTAAAACTAGGCTTGTATTTTCTATGACTTGATCCCCCCTTCAAAGAGATTATATCTGCTTGTAAATTTTTACAGTGACAGAGTGACAGAAATTAATGTATTGGGGGCAGTGATGTTCTCTATAATTTAACTTCTGCTTCTAGTCGTCTTTTAGAAGGAGAGATGATTGGCTTATTTTTAAATAATAATTGGTCTCTAGTCTCTGAAAAAATTGGAAAGCAATAAAACTGCCTAGCACCCAGTTGCCGCAAAATGAAAGCAAAGCCACATGACTGAACAGCAGTGTAATCATCACTAGTGTTATTTTGTGTATGTAGAATTCAACTGCTTAAATAGGAGGATTACTACTCATAAAATGCATTTGCACAGCTGCTTTCTGCTCCATTGGATGACAGGGTAAAGCTCCTTTTCTACCTTAGCATAATTGTGACTGCTTTCTAAGAATAATTTTCATATGGGAAGAAATACCTTGGGGCCTAGTTTTTTTTCTTTTTTTCCTGTTCTACAGTAAGACACTTGGTGGCTCAATTTAATGTTGGGTTCAATATCTTACCAGGCTTTACAACTGGTGTGTCTTTGCTATGTCCTGCTATATAGTATTTTTAAGGCACACTTTTCTAAAGAAACAAAGGAAACTCTGGAGAAATAATGGGGTATGTAAGTACCTTAAACACAAATGGTAAATACAGATAAATCTATTAGGAATAATGAAAGCTACCCCTCCCACAAAAAAATATAAAATATTGGGGACCATACTTAATGATTTTTGTTCTACAGTATTTTTTTGGTACAGCGGAACACGTCCTTCCATGTAGGTTTTGCATTGCGTGTGCATTATTTCATTATAGTAATGCCATATTTCCTGCAGTACTCAAATAGATGACAGGGAATAGCATAAGCATTCAAAACTGCTATTACAGTACAAGTAGCAAATCTTTAGATAATACTGACTGATATTACCATTGTTCTTAAAATGAGAAAGCTAGAACTAAAGAATCTCAATAATTGAGAAATAACTTTTTTTTCAGCCTATTGAATGTGACAATCCTCAAAAGCGTTTCTTCCCTTAGAGTGTTACAGAATTAAAAACGGGTCAAGTGCCACTATGAGACCCCGTTAAATATTTATCCCAGGTATCTCTTTTCCATCTCTAAAGGATGCCTCTCGTCTCTGAAGGATGGTGTGCTGCTTTATGAGTTCCTTTCATCACCTAGCAAGGTCAGAGTTTAACCAAACCAGACTTATCACAGTGTCACTGGTTGGCTAGCAGGTTTCAAACGGTTCAGTAGACTGAGGCTTAGTTTAAAATGGCAAGGGAATTAACTCAGCCTTTCTGACTTTTCATTTGCATAACAGCCTTCTTGCAAACTTAAACATCTCTCTTCATACGTGTTTCTTTTAAAAGCACATCTGAAAACAAGCCCTGTTTGAGCTGGAAGATGCTAAGATCACAAGCACCTGTATTGTCTAAAATATTCCATCGATACTGGAGCAAATGTGTTCATCAGGGCAGATAAAATCTGCTCCAATCTATGGACAATTCTTCAAATAACCAAATGACCCAGCTTCTGTACTGCTGAACTTCCTCTGTATTGGTGCTTTCTCTGGCTGGGTTGTCTTTGGAAGTTTCCATGGTGTGTTGTCAAGGGAAGGATGTAGATCTCTCTCGTTCCCTATGCCCTGGTATTTTGGGGATGGCTGTAATGGTGTTAGCTGTGCCCACACGGTGAATGATCTAGGAAACCTGAAAGCTTGTTTCTGTTACGGAGTACAGGAAGCTTTTATTTCTGTAGCCTACAAGAGTAGACAGCTGCACATTGAGTGAGGATAACTGGGAGGGGACAGAAGTGACTGTGTCTGTGTAGGCCAAAATGGGAAAGGTGAGCACAGTGAGCCTTTGCTCGGTCTCGTGTTAGAAATTCTTCTGAGCAGTGCAGGGTTTAAACAGGTGCTCCGTACAGCTACAGTGAAAGGAAAGGGATAGTCTCTGAATATACAGCTGCAGGAGGTGTGTCATGCCCCCGCTGGCTGACGTGCCTCCTAGTCAACAAACTGCATTTCTTTCTGGACACAATGTGTAGGACAGCGCGTTAGCTTGTCTCAGGTTTGAAGTTTGATGTAGAGGCTCTGGTCTGCTCTGTGTATGCTATGGAAATGTTTGGAATATTCTCATCCATCGCTTTGTATCCCCAGTGTGGAGCATGTCATTTTCCACACTAAGTTTCTGCATCTTGGAAACTCTCAATAACTATGGGTTGAGAAGACAAACTTCAACAGCCTACAGTTTTTGTTCAAAATCTACTTAATCTTTAATGAGAAATGTTTGTTTTCATAATGAATCTACCCAGTCTGACGAGGCAGCAAAGCGTCCTTCCCAGAAAGGGGACTGAATGTCTGTGGATCTTATGGAGTATGATACATGGTAAACAAATAATGCTCACGGGACAGAAAATGGAAAGCCTGTAACTAGCAGATGCTGTGAGAGAGATATTTTGGTTATTGGTGATGGACTGCAGGGATTTCAACTGAAGTTTTTAAAGAATCAGATATATCGTTTTGTTTTTATTAAGCAAATGGTAAGCCTACAGAGTACATCTTGAATTTATCCTTGGATTCAGGAACAAAGCTAGCGTGCTCCATTTGTTTCACCACTCCAGAGTGAATGCAGTATTAGGCCTTGATAAAGGTGCAGGAAACGTTAGACACAGTTCTGCTTCCAAACGAGGTTAAAATGAGGCGATTTGACTGCTTTATTTCTTTAATCAAGATACAGATTGTTCTTCTGTAAAGAGAGATGGAAATTCTGACTACTGTCAGCGCTCTTCCTGCTTCCAGAAGACATATCTGCTTCTTTTTAAATGGATATTATATGATGTCAAGTGAGTTGACTGCCAACAAAACAGTGATTATCAATCCTTATTTTTTATTATGATTGATTCTGCTCTTTGAAAGGTGGACTTTTGACTGCTGTTGCTCTGACTGCCTCAAAGCATTCTTGAAGCATTGAATAAGCCATGTAAAAGTAGTAATGTTTCTAACGACTTCTAAAACCCTACTCTTTTGGAGTTTAATATTCTTTTAATATTTTTTTTCTTTACGGGATGTTATTATTTTGAAAAGAGGGAATATTAATGCTATTGAAACTATTTTGCGAGAGAATGAGTAGATGAATATTCACTGTTTCTTCAAGGGAAACTAGCAAGTGGGTGGTTCAAAACAAAAGATGCTGATTTTTCACACAACATGCAGTCAAACTGAAACTTGCTATTGCGTACTATGAGTGCTAGAAGTCTCTCTGTGCTAATAAAAGTAATCGGATTAGTTCAGAAAAGAAAGTTCATGAGTGGTTGATAATACAAAGACATTGTTCTGGCTTTGAATTAGTGTTTCCTAAATGATTTACTTGTATGAATGCACACACAAACACATTCATGCATATACCCTCCAGTAGCACACGTGTACCTGTTTCTTGGGAGGTCCATATACTACAGTGATAAATGGTTGGATAGATAGATTTGTCATGCAAAATCTTGTGTGCTTTTAACTTTAACGTAGTCCTTGCTTCGAGAATAGAGGCTCAGCTGAGGGAATAATTATAGCTTCAGAATAGAGAACATACTATTTTCTTCTATTAGGTAAGTGGTTGTCAGCTGATTAAAAAGAAAAAAAAAAAGCTTAATTTTTATTTCTAGCAATGCCCTAAATGTTAAACGTATCAAGTGAGCATTCTTAGAAACATTAATATTCCAATTTTTACCTAATTTTACTCTGAACCGGACAGCTAAATTTTCTATACAAGGATACAAAATGGTGTGAATGTTGAAGTTTTTAATTAGTGGTTGCAAATTTGTTTGTCCCTTAGCAACTTGTATTTACATAAAGATTAAGGCTGGTCAGAATGAAAGGGATAGGACATGGATGGAGAAAACATTAATAAGTTAGTACTCATGTATAAAAGATAAGTAGTCTTAGATGTTTCCATAAGCTTTATTAAAATTGAATTTCTTTTTTTAAAGATGCAGTTAATATTTTTCCACGGTTGATCATTTCTAAAGAGAGGTCTGTCATGAGCTGCAGAATTAGAAAAATTAATGTATTGAGGTCAGACATTAGTATGTAAATTAAGCTTTGCTTTTATTCCATATGGCACCAGAAGCATTACCTTATAGTTGACCTTTCATTCATTTAGCCTGACTCAGCTGTGTCAGTCAAAACAATTAATTCTGAGGAGCAACTTTAAAGTGCAGGGCTCAGCTTTCTTCTCCTCCCCTTGCCTGTTGGAAAGCCCATGAGAAAGGAACTGATGGAGAAAGTCTCTGCACGTTTCCCTTTCTAGAGATTCATTTCAGCATTTTGGAGTTCCTAACCCCTTCCCCACAACTCCACTGCAGCACTTGTCCAGAAACATTTTGCAAGGTTTTCAGGGAGACTAGTGCAAAGCATGAGAACCTTGTGTGTTATACAGGGACTCCCGAGATGGAGTCCCGAATGAAATAGTAAGTAAGATGCTGCTTGGAAGTCATGTTCTGGAGTAAGAAAGAACAGGATGGTAAGTATTGCATAAAAATTTTTTAGTGACTTTAAGTGTTATGAATATTATAAAACTGGTAATTCTGTTTGCCGTATGACCGAATTAACAATAGAAACGGAGGTGAAAATCCCTCATAAATTTTCACTGCTGTAGTACTTAGGGCTGTACTTCTGTTTCTTGTAGCTGTACTGACAGTGCTTACACCCGTCTTTAATTGGGTGACCCTTGGGGAGTTATGTCATCCAGCTTACCCTTATGGTGTGTAGATGGCAGATGGCACCTGAAATACAGAAGAAAATGTAATGGTGCATTGCAACAGAGTGTAATTTATCTTAGCACTAGGGCAAAAAATATGTCGTGCACTGTTTTCTTGCAAAAATGTGCAGACCACAGTAAAACTCTGTTTTTATGGATCCTGAGTCTGGCTGTAATATACCTAGCTAGGCAGTTTTTCTTAATTAGTTGAGACCACACAGAGATTGGGTGCATACAACTATGTTGAAGAGATGCACAGAAAATAAAATTTTATTGAAGTGCTACCTGTGGAAGCAGTGGAGAGTTACACTCTGAACAGTCTGTATGAATGCCTGCAGTTATGGTGAAACTGCACCTTAACTGCACAGTTAAAGGGAAACTGGTTTTGAGTTTTTATCCCTGATCTCAAAGGAAGCTGTAGGTTCTTCCCTTTCTTTTTGTGGAGGAAGAAAATAAATTCTAGGTGGCAATTTAGAGCTTCTGCTCTATACAGAACAATATTTTTTCTTGAC
Source organism: Anser brachyrhynchus (assembly GCF_964034855.1). Lineage (NCBI taxonomy): Eukaryota > Metazoa > Chordata > Aves > Anseriformes > Anatidae > Anser > Anser brachyrhynchus. The sequence goes on from NC_137712.1 coordinate 2,462,109, forward strand.
TATAATAGAGTTTTTTCTATGAACACAATCAGTTTTCTATTACCATAATGCATATCAAACATTTAATAATTTCTCTCTCTCCTTTCTAACAAATAATTTCCATTCCTCCTAGATCAGGGAGATGGGATCTTCCATGTTTTTCCCACCACTTAATACCTTCCTATATGCAACAGCAACCAAACAGAACTGGGTAACAGACCTACTTTCCTGTGATTTGGGAAGAAATAGAAACCGTTATTTTTGCCATTTATTTTTGGTTTAGGTACCAAATGGTATTTTAAAGGCAGAATGCTGGAAACTTAATTGAGAATGTATCAGTTTATTTGGAGCAAGACCAGTGATAAATAGTGGATTTCTTTTTGCAAAGAGAGTTTATTATTAATAGAAATGTCCAGATTAAGGGGACTCACCGTGATGATCCAAGAGATTCTTTTCATGCCTTGGTTCCCAGGAGCAGATAGATGTCTTTACAGATATTCTCACTGCCTGTCTACATATTAGCTATTCCACAAAATGCAGCTGGCTATCTTGGACAGAAATCTGAAAGAAGACCCTGAGAAAGACAAACCTGCGTACTCTAAATAGATTGTGCATCCTTGAAATTCTTAGAGATATCCTTCAGGTGTCAGGCCAAAGATGAAACTGCTTTGAAGAATTGAAGCAAAGACCTTTCCCCGAATTTTTATCACAATAAAGGTACAAGAAAAAACATCAGAAGCGTGTAGATTGCCTCGTTGCCGTTGTGGAGGTGGACTGGCTTACACCTGCTCCTGGAAAGTGAACATGTTCTCTAGAGTGCTGAAATAACATCCTAGTGCGTCTTATTGTCAGCTCTCCAGATATCTGTGTGCTTCAAAGCATTTCCTCCAAATTCACACAGATTGCTGTGGCTGACTTTGACTTTCAAAATATTCAGTAAAAGGTATCCTGTTGATGAGAAGCTTTGATTACTTGCAGAGGAGTACAGATATTTGGATCAGGCATCTAACAGGAGATATGGCTAGTCTGTGACAGAAACAGGAGAAAAGAACTGGAACACAAGATGAGAAGCTTGGGCTATCGGTACCGGAATACGATTTGATTGGCCCCCTTGCTGTAATAAAAAATGCTAGTAGTGAAAGCCAGCAGTAGATCAAACAGATTTTTCTGATGCTCAAAAAGCCATTTAGTATTGGTTTAGGAACTCTTTAGAGCTAACAGTCTAATTCTATTTCAACGTTTCTAAATCCAAAATACTACTGCGTTTACAATTAGAAAGCTTTCAGGATTTTTCTGAACAGCGACACATGACTACAGTTCTGCAGGGGCTTAATTAAATGAGAGTTATGTTACAAACAACGTAACCTTCTTCACGGCTCTACATTTGGTCATGTCCTAGTTCATCTGGATGAGGACTGGAATTTCAAATTCATGAACAGACCTCGTAGGATTAAAAATAGAAGACAGCACAATTATTTTCTTGGCTGTACATACTCTGACTCGTTTGGCCTCCAGAAGGTACTTGATGGCAGTGAAATCACTATCCAATCTCACATGAAAAAGAATGAAATTAGGAATTCATATTTTAAGCTTTAACTAAAGACAAATGTTACATTATCTTTCTACTTTGCTATTTGCAGCAGAGGAATGTTATTAAAGCACTGCCTCAGGTTTTTTAAAGAATTTTTAAAATCTTTCATTTATCAAAAAATTATGGTTACTCAACATTGGTGAAAACCCGTGTGGTTACAAAACAAGTACCATTATTTGAAAAAATTTTAACAGTAGTGTGGTTACCAGAAGAGAACTCCCTGAAATGCAGCGTGACAGTCCCTCAGAGCAGCAAGGGCTTAGCACTTAAAATTACACAAACACCAAAAGAGGCTGAACACGGATGCTTTTCGCAAAGAACTGTTGTGGCCTCATCTTTGCAGTTCATCTAAACAAACCCAGAGGTGGCATGTGCTGCAGGGAGAAGGTTCCTGCGTGGTTCGGTGCCGAGCAGTCACAGCTGGGCACACAGCCTGCAGGTGGTGCAGCTGAGGGTGCGCTGCTGTCATCCGTAGGTGTCAAGGAGCAAGTTCAAAGCCCAGATTCTATGAGAGCTCAAAATTTGGCTCCAAAAGTGGCTTTTAGAAATTAGATATCACAACGTAATTCACACTTTCTTTCCAGTCCTTATATTTTTCCTTGCTGTTAACATTGCCATACATTTATTTTCATTATGCCTCTCACTGGAAGTTAAAAGCATTACTTTGAAGCATTCTAGACTGAAAGAAGACACAGTGTGTCAATGGATTAATGCCTTTCAGGGAAACTTAGGAGAAAGGAGGCTAAAAATCCCTTGGGGATATTTGGTGTGGGTGACTGACTACAGGATGGTTGGAAGTGGGCTAAGGAAAGCTGCTGCCTTTTAGAATCAGAGTTGGAAGGTACAGATTTGCTGTAGATCTGACTTGATAATTTTTACAGTACTGTGGGTGGATAATAACTATGTTGATTGTTACTCTCTGCTGGAACAGAACTTTATGAAGGACACCAAATCTGCTCAGAAGCACAAAAGATCAATGTAGTAAAAGCACTAATTTTTAAATACGTAGTGTGAATTATATTCTTGATGATGTGTACTTAGAAAAACAACGGGAAAGAAAATGAAAACCTGTGTATACTTAGTGGGTGCCAAATAATTACCACCAGCTATCAGACTTTCTGAGCTTGTGACAATAGCAATCTTCAGTTTTATTTAGGTGCGTCAAAAGCAGAAAAAATGTAAAAATGTCATGCTGAATAAACGTGATATTCATTTTTTAATCTTTGTCTCAACCAGCTTTATTTAGAGAATTTGGCAACAACAATGAAAATGAAATAATATATTTTGACAGTATTTACAGAGGATTTGTAAAAAAAAAAAAAAAAAAAAAAAAAAAAGCCCAGAAATTGTCTTCTGAGTTGTGCCTGTATGCGTTTATGTGAACAGTATCACTTCTGAATATACTGATAGAATTTCTCCTTTGCAAACATATCTTAATGTGCTTTTTGTTCCTCACTTATCAGGGAACATAAGAGCTTCTAATCATTATTGGAAAATAAGTTTAAAAACAGTATTAGATTATAATAATCTCTAAATATTTCCCATGAAATGCTCCATGAAATTTCATGAAACTAGCTTCTTAACCTAAATTAGTTTGATGCTGGTAGTAACAAAAAAAAAATGCAGAAGGACAACTATTGAATCTTGCAAGAGTAAGATTAACATAAAATACAATTATTTTATGTTACAGATCTCAGACTTCAGAGCACGTGTCGGAAACAAAAGATGAGCTACTGGATGCAGGACCAGCAGACGGACTGGAATATGATACCAGCAAAACTACGGAGGCAGGCCTGCCTTCCCTTTGTCTCAAGCAGGTGTTTCCGAAGTATGCTAAGCAGTTCAATTATCTGCGACTTGTGGACAAAGTGGCTGCGTTGTTTATCCGATTTCTTGGTGTAAAAGGGACAACAAAGTTGGGGCCAACAGGTTTCCGAACGTTTATAAGGTTAGTAATATGTTTTCTTTAGGAATGGAAGGAGGTGTAGCACAGAAGTTAGAAACTCAAAGCCCTACTGGGTAGCAGTACTTTACCTGTGCTTATTTTAAATTTTGTTGGATAAAAATAGGCTTTAGCAGCTTTACACTTTTAGCTGGTAGATTTAGTAATACCTTTCAAGGGAACTTTACCCCTTAAGTTTCGTTGAGACATTGCATATTAAAAATAATAATATAAAACCCTATACATACTTCCAAATTCCCCAAATGCCTGACCTATGATTGTGTCTAGTAGAAACGTGGGTCTTTGTTCTGCAGCACATCAGTGGTACTTTGAGAGATACTATTTGCAGTCCTTGTCAGCATGTACCTTCTAGTAAACCTCAGGAATACGATTGTGAAAAAGTGACAATTGAAATTGGGTCACTTGAGATCTGATTTTGCTAGCTGTGGGGCCACAGCTCTCTGCTTCAGGCCAAAGTAAAGGATTTCCAAATGCCAGTGCAATGCATTGCCCACTAAGGATTTGCATTATGAAATTGCAAATTGCAGTTGCAAGGAACTCGATTTGTTTTTTTCACACTTTTTATTTTTTTTCATTCTTTTTAATGGATGGATCTGTGCTTGTCATGGTACAAATGTCTCATGTTCTGTCTTTCACTGACAGTGACAAAATTAATAAGCAGCAGATGTAGTCTTAAAATATAGATTCTGTTTCTATGCAGATGCATTTAGTATTCAGGAATGAATATAAACAATTTGATATATACAAATTACAGATATATAGAAAAATACTGAAGGCATCTGCTCTATCCATAGACCAGTGCAGGATGTTTTCCAGTTCTGTATTTTCTATCGTTTGGTCCAGCCTTAACTTGGCACTTGTCAGATGAGCACAGTATAAATGCCAACGTTTTCTTTTAATAATATTAAAATAAATTGTCATATCTTAATGAATACTCTTTGCAGTTTCCTCGTGCGTGTTAACTTAAACTTTTTAATATTAGCAAATATTTTTCTTTATTTTCCCCCAGAGGATCTAGGTCAATTGTCTGGCCTCTTTCTGAACTGCTATCTTTACTGCTCCTTTCAGAAAGAAGATTGTTTCTGAGATGTGTTCTGTCTCACTTTTCAAGAATGAAATGGCACACAAGTGTGATTTGTGTGTATGTGCAAATGTGTGTGGGCAAGTGGTTGCAAAGGTTATCCACTCAAATTTTTGCTGAACAAAATCTGCTCCCCCCCCACAATGATTTCTTCATTCAAAAAAAAAAAATTAGAAAAATATGTAATGTGGCTCTAAGATTTTTTAAAATTATTTTTATTTTTGGACTATCTAGGCCACATCTGAGCTCTCCTCTGTTTTAAATGAGCTCTGCTTAGGCTACTAAAAATGAGGATTCTTTTAAATTATCCTTTTCTTTTTTTTTTCCTGGCTAGAACTTTTGGCCAGCTCTTTGGCATGTGCATTGGTTCCAGCCAGGCTGCCAGACATCTGGAAATCCTGGACAGATGGCTAATTCTCATCTACTGATCAACTCTATACTGTGGGCTTAGACCACACAAGTCAGATCTCCCACATGTGCTTATCACCAAATGCTTAAGATGCATCCAGAGATGCTGCTGTTCTCCATGCAGTGTTCAGTAACACACAGGATAAATCTGTTCAGTGTTCAGATGGGAAGAAGTGATTCTGTGCCTAAAAGCTTTCCTCCAACCCTTTCCAAACAGGATCACTCAAAAAAGAGTATTTCTCTGTGCAAACTGTGCTTTATGTGGATAGTCCGTGCAGATTTGTGTTGGGTTTTACCATGTACCAATTAACTCCATTCTGCTATGGCCTCAGAAAGAATAGTAGCAACAGCCTCAGAGAAAGCTGTGTATAACAGGTGGTCAAGTCATATTTCTTATTTAAATATTCAGAATTTTTTGCTTGCTTGTTGCAAAACCAAGATAGATGAGTTAATCTGTAATCTGACCTGCTGCCTTTTGTTGCTAGATATTGACATGAGATTGAATGTACAGATGGGATTTAAATGCATGCCTCCAACTGGACCACTCATCCTCTCCAGAGCCGTTTCTTGGCAAAGATGGTACTGACATGATTTGAACAGACAGCAGGGCTAGTTACATATACGAGATGTTCTGCATATGAAAAACGCAGGGCCTTTACCATTTCAGATATATTCACTTAATGAACGTTGGTTTGTTTGGCATCTGCTGTATGTCTTTGGTTAGACTAAGTGTGTTACGATAGGTGTGTACATATGGTGCAGGTAAAGTTTGCTCCCGTTGTTCTCTCCATTGCTCTTGCATAAGTTTTTCTACCTCGGAGGTTTGGAAGTAAACAGACTTCTTTTTTGTTGTTTATTTTTAACAGAAACTGCAAACTGAGTAACAGCAACTTTTCAATGGCCTCGGTAGATATCTTATATATTGATATCACGAGAAGGTGGAACAGCATGGGAATCGATCACAGAGAATCAGGTAACGCTATTTTGTTTTTGAAGATTCTGAAAGCTTTTTTTGTAGCTTTGGTAGCTCAAGCACACCCCAAACTTCAGTAAAGAATACTGGGAACAAGGCATGTAAATCTGAGCATGTACATGTACAACAAATTGTTCTATTTAGTTCTATGGCAATTTATCTTCATCTATAGAATTAGATCACTGTTGGTTTTCAGTTTATTTATTAGAACAAATCTTCTGCAAATCTTCTCCCCTTTTATGCTTTCAGTTTTGCATGCATAATTCTTGTTGCTGTTTGTAGAGGAGCATTTAAAAACGCTCCCAGTGGAACCTCCAACTTAATTACAGTGTAAGAAGATATGTCCGTATTAGAGTAGCTTACATGGTCTAGCAAAAAATCAAACAAACAAAAAGCTGTGCAGGAGCTAGAAATAAATATGCTTAACTTCATTTTGATTTAATTCTGTTCTCCAAACGGGTTACTATGGGGACAAAGAAAACTACCAGTATTACTTTCCAGAGAGTTTCCCCCTGCCCAACTGTACACTCCTTTTTTTTTTTCCATTTGCATTGTCCTTGTGATGGCTCAGGGAAGGACAGTAGGTTTCTGCACAAACTCCCACAGTGCTCAGCTATTAAATTGGCTCTTAGTAAGGAAGAATAGCAGCACGTTCTCCTACAAGCACCCCTTGTTGCAAATTGTGCTACTGTTTGTTCTTACAGGAGCATTAGTCACTTAAGTCACTTTTAAGCATTTTTGCATCCAATGTGGGTTGTAATGCTCAATGCAAGTGTACTCGGGATGGCTGAAAGGCTTCTATAAGAAACTTACTCTAGTGGGGATTCACTTGTCCTTGAACTTCCTCCTTCTTTCAGCTGGTCAGAGGTACCTTCTGCAGGAAGTTCCAGGTTTGTACCACAGTGTGCCACTTGGAGTGTCCTTTCAATTGAGCAACCTCAGGGAGAGACATTACAGATCAGTCATCTAATTTTTTTTTAATATGTTAGTCAAGAACAGTGGCTATGGGAAGCTGTTTAATGAACTGTCTTCAGTGTACCTGTATCCACAGTAGAGTTCATCCCCTTTCACTTCTTAGGCTTATAAGATAGATTTTTCATAAACTCCTTTCAAGGGAAAACAAACTAATTGAAATGTCAGTGTTTTCTTTTGTGAGTTTGGCTCTTATCTTCTGCTCACAGTAAAGGGCAGGCGTTCTTGGATGTAATTAGTTTCCCCTCAGTGAGAAATGGTTATAATAGCATTGGATCCACACTGATAACCCTTGGGTCCTAGAACTGACTTTGTACGTGCAGATCAGCGAGATAACTTCCGATATGAGTATTTGCATTGGTGAAGTTTAGAAAGTATTTCTCACAACAAAAACCTCTTCAAATCTAATTTTTGTAAATATTTGAATATATAATTTTGGCCGAAGTGGTAGCATACTATTGCTGCAGCCTTAAAGGACTTTGAAGTATTGAATGTTGGGATGATACCGGGATGCCCATTTCCTGTTACTTAATGCAAATTGCATTGCGTGTTTGTTTTCCTGAGGTTACTAAAGCAAATTATTTGCTCAAGAGAATAGGTGGTTACTAATCATCAACAAAGGGTTTCTTCTGTTGATTATCTTATGGACTTAGGTTTTTAATGTAAACACAAATGTTTCTGAAATACTACGAAGGTGTTAACATGGTAGGCAGCACTAGGGCAGCAGAGCATTGCTTAAGGGGCCCAGATTTACTCACATCTAAAAATCCCTGCTGTGTTCCCCGGGTATAGTATTCAGTCTTTCCTTTAAAAATGTGATGCGTTTTCAGTTTTAAGTCTGTTATTTGTCCAAAACAAATTCTTCTAAAATATATTTGTAAAGTTGGTTTTCGAGCATCTTTCTTTCAAACAGTCATAGTCTGCCTTCTGTTGTCTCTTCCTGTATTCTTAGGCTTACCTGGGTACGTACATAGCTTGGGAACCCAGCCTCAGCAAAAAGTGGGAGGTTAATAACACCAATAGCACGTTCAGTTCTTCATTCAGAAGATGAGACACTTTGGAAAATTTCAGAATATCTATATTCTTATTATATGTTCAGCCTTATTAGTGAAAAGCAAGGTTTGCATTTCTTGATTAAATAATTAAGAATGAAGAGTGTTTCTCTGGCTAAAGAAACCACTTTTGCATAATGCATTTTTAAAAGCTTCATGAGCAACTGATCCATATATTCTAGATATAATTTAGTGAGGTGTTTGCAGTGAGTTGGTGAGTTTATTTGCAGTTATGAAGAAAACGTATTGAAAATGAATAAAATGAAGAAAGACTCTTATAATTTGCTAGAAAAACAGTCAATCTTACTTTAGTGTAGTGAGTTTCTTCCCCATCTGCTTTGGTCACATTTTTAGATCTAAGGCAGTAATCTATCAAAATAGTAGAGGTTAATGATTATTTCCTTCTTATATTGATGATGTAAATACACCATTTAACATATAACCTAAGTTCTAAAATTGCTATTACATTTCTATATCAAATTGAGTGTCTGAATTTGGCAACTCTTCAGTAGTTTTTGTACAACATTGAATAATTTCAATTGCACTAATACTCCCTTCTCAACAGCGATAAAAAAAATCGTTAGTGACATGTCTTTTGTGAGCAGTTTACAGCAAGGAAACAACAGTTGAAGGTTTCATACTGCTGCTCATTGTGGCCATCAAGGTGGATTGTCAAGGTTGCATTTAAATAAGCTTGGGATAAAGAAATCTCAGTGCCGCTGGTATAAACTAGCATGCTGGTCACAGAGCTGCAAGCTGGTATCTTAGAAACTGGTTCAAAATAGATTTTTATATAAGAAGTTGAACTTGGACATCAATGTATATAATCCTGCATTTTTTTGAATGATAAAATAGCAGAAAAATCAGAAGGTTTCCCAGCAGAGGCTGATTTCTTGTGTTTTATATCAGTACTCCCTTGCAGAAAATAGATCTGCAGTTCTCTCCTGCAGAAAGATCAATAATCTCAGTGACACACGTAATTTCTGAGTGTGGGCAGGTATGACAGTAAAATTATTTCTGTATAAACTTATTTGAATATTTAAACATGCTTCCAAAATGTTAATGAATTTTCTGTTTGTATGAAATAGATAAGTATTATTTTGTCTTAGTTGAACGTAGATATCTTATAATAATATCCTGTAGGCTCTGGTTATGAAGTCAGATAAGGCACAAGGAGAATAAAACAGACTGCTCACGTGGCTGATGGAAAGAAGAAATCCAGGCCTAAGGTTAGCTGGGAGAAAACGAAGGCAGAGTGTAGCAGGGTTGCTGTGGCTGTTTGTGTGTGGATTCCTGCACTACTTTAGGTAGGGTTGGGTCACCTTAGTTTCACCGATGTGGACAAGTTTCCAGGTACAAGTCGTATCTAGTCAGGTTTTGAGAGAACTGAGTAGTTGCATTCAGTATGTCAGTTATGTGGTTAGCCGATGAATTTCACTAGCAAGAACAAGACTTTCAGAAATTAACAGATTTGTTGAGTCTCAGTGTTTTCTAGGTGTTAAAGCACGCACACTAAACAAACAAAAATCCCATTTCTGATGGCTTTGCGTTTGGCCCACTTCCAGCTGTGGCCAATACAAGAGCTGCTGCTGTTGCTGTAAAACAGCAGCTTCTAACTTTTCTCATTAAATGCTTCACAGGAGTGTCACTTATGAGGGAGAAAGTGTGGATGTGACTAAAGGTGTTTTCCCTGTCTGCAGCTCACCGTGACTGATAAAATAATTTACTGAGCTGGCAGCTGCTGCTTTCAGATAACCCAGCAATTCAAGCTGTTCTACAGCCAAGGCTGTAAGCAATCCAGCTGCAGTCGGAAAGAGAGAAATTATACTTCAGAATGTAATTGTAATATTTTGAAAAGGTGCCTTTCCTGCGGCACCAATAAGCCAACATTGAGTTTAAAAAACAAAACAACAACAAAAACCATTTCAATATCTCATCCTAAAATAATCTTCTAAAATGTATGCTCAAACTGGGGGAGCCAGTTAAAACACAAAGCAACTGTAACTGTTCCTAGGTGCTTGCATTCTGCAAAACTGATTGCGGTCAGGCTTCTTAATTAAGAATTAAATTAGGTATTACTTCAAGGTTTTAAGTATAATAATTAGGGTTAATATGCAGCCCCTCTTTCCGTTGCCTGTGGTAATTTGTTACTGGGTTGCTGTGATCAAAGAACACCTGAAGAGCTCGGTACTGCAGCGTATGGCTTCTGCAGGGTACTTTTGTTTGTGAAGGGGCAGAGTAGAGTTTTATTAGAGCAGAGCAATTTTTTTTGGCACTGCACCACTTTCCCTTTGTACAATTGAACTGTTTGTTTTTTACTCAGTTGAAACAAAAATACTCTTGTAGAGGTCTAGGGTCTTAACATTAATCAAGGCATCTGGGGGGAAAAGGAGAACAAGGAACTTTCCACAAATGAAACATTTTTCTCGAGGCATGACAGTAATTTGGGTCAGTTTAATTACACATTTTAAAATGGGTCAGTTTAATTACACATTTTGAACCCAGTTGTTGGTGTACCAGTTTGGATTTGGATGCCAGGGTGCTGGTCAGGCTGATGTTTGTAAAAACTGCAATAGTCTCGATGATAAGGAGTATCACTTGTCTGCAACTCAGCTTGGGCATATGCTGTACTGAAACACAAAATGAGCTCACGTGTGAGTTACATGCAAACAAAACTTTGTCTTTTGGCCTTTTTTTTCTCCTAATGAGCGTTGTATATGGCTGCTTTTTAAATCAAATGAATGTCAACTGGCACAATCGCATGTGTTCACACATGGCACATACACATTTGGCCTTGGTAGCAAAGAAATAAGATCTATTATGTTTTAAGAATGCAGTTTGCTGGCGCACGCTGTGTTATGAATCTCCTTTAAACTCCTTTTCCTTGCAGGAATGTGTTTGCAAGCCTTCGTTGAAGCTTTCTTCTGCCTGGCTCAGAAAAAATACAAGTCACTTCCTCTTCACGAGCAAGTGGCATCATTGATTGACTTCTGTGAGTATCATCTGGCTGCCCTGGATGAAAAGCGCCTGGTGTGTGGACGAGGGATTCTGGAGCGCCGAAGTGCAGTAGCTACTTGTCGGACTGAAGGACTTCAACTTACAGCAGCTGCACATAACACCCCTCCTAAAGCACAGAGCCACAGCTAGTAAATTTGCAGATTATAGAAATCATCGCTATTAGCAGTGCTATTTCACCAGGGTGGAGCAGGGAGAGACTGAGGGAACTGAGAATTAATCTTCAGGTACGTACATACTGCAGTAGATGGAACAGACTATTGAATTCCTTCATCCGATGGTCACAATTTGTTTATTACAGCTTTTTCTTTTTTATTTATGCTCTTCAAAAGGTCAACTGCAAGGTCCCATTCTCAAATAATGATCCTCCCTCACAATGGCTTTTTTTTTTTACGTCTCCATTGAACCTGCAGTACACCTCAGTGACAAACTGTGCTTTTATTCAGAGTGTGAAGACAAGGAACAAAAATGCAGTGGGATGATAACCACCATCATGGGATTGGTTGAACTGAGAGGCATACTCATGTCAAAGGAATTACACTATTTTGTATGCACTGAATGTATCATGAAAACCAAGTAAGAAGCTGCAGTCTCAAATAGCTCGTGTGCTTGGAGAACTAAAAGCTGGAATTGCATTTCTGGTCAGACGTCAGGCTTTTGACCCTGAAACAGCGACTTGAACTGTACTTGTTGGTATCAGTACAGATGTGCTCATTGTCTATGGCTATGTACTTATTTTTATAGTCAATCTTAAAACACTGACATCATATTTTGGCTTCTATTTTGTACGTCTTTGCCATGACAAGTACTGTTAATTTTTTTAAAGAAAAACTAAAGATGTTTATCCTTTTGCTTCCACAGAAAAAATAAGATCACGCTTATTCACAGGATAAAAAAAGGTCAAATTCAGTTAATTAAGTGGTGCTTTTGTCTTCAGGTACTAAGCACTGCTTCTGCAAAGAGCCTTACAGTGTAAGGTATAAGAGGTTGTCTAGGTTCCAATGAAACCAATCCTGTCACTGACTTTAGGCTAAACTAATTGCATTCTAGGTTTGCTTTTCTTATATACTTTTTGGGTGTTTGTTATCCTATTTGGAACTGCATTAACATTTAGAGCAGATTTTTTTTCTTTGCACATATCTTCATATTTCCCTTAAGTAAGTACAACTCTCTACAAATTAGATCTTTATTATTTAACAGGATGTTTTGTCAAGAATGCTGGACTATACCACTGGAGCTCTTTTGGAGGAGTTCTACAGAATAGTCTTATTTTTCAAGAAATGAACTGTGAGTTCCATAATCACACTTTTCTTGGGGGTTGGGGGGAAGCAGAGACATGAGACTGGTTGTAAAGAACACGAATAACTTGGAACTTCAGGGCTGCTCAGCCAATTTTTTTTCTTGACTCATATTTTATTACCATAATGTATCTCTACATAGCTTGATTTTTCTACTCTGTTCTGTTCTTTACTGTTAATAATCTACTTGTGTTCTAGTGTTCATCATATTGTCAAAAATCTCAAAGTTGTAAGATGGCACAATGTCTGGGCAGTTAGGCTTGGATTTGAGAAAATTACCTGATCTTGATATCTAAATGTTCCAGTGGCTGGCATATCAGAAATGTTACCTGGAATACATGAAGTGTGTTGTCAATACAGAGAAAGTCCACACATTTAATGTCATAGACTAAATGCACACACAATATTGAGTGACTTTTTACTCTAGGAAAAGTTTAGTATTTACTTTCTTGATTTTTTTAGGTTTAAGCAGCATGCATTTTTCCCAAGTGGCAGTCAGTAGCATGGCAATACAATGCAGAAGTCCACACATTTAATGTCACGGACTAAATGCACACACAATACTGAGTGACTTTTTGCTCTAGGAAAAGTTTAGAATTTACTTTCTTGAGTTTTAGGTTTAAGCAGCATGCGTTTTTCCCAAGTAGCAATCAGTAGCATGGCAATACAATGCAGAAGTCAAGCTGCGCCTTCAAGAAACTAATACCTAGCATGTGTTAATAACAGATGTGGGAGTAGCTTCTTCTCTTCTTCCTCTGTAACAGAAATAAGAGTAATAGTAGACGATTGTTGTTTTTTTCAGTGGCTAGACAGTTTGAAACTTTGTGTTGTACATAAGAGGGTGATTGTAGACTAATGCCACTGCCCTCTGCCTTGTTTAAGTTTCATAAAGATTATTGCAGTACGAAGATAAAATGCCAAACTCCAAGGTCTGGCAGCTGTCAGAACAAATGAAGCTGAAAGGGTCATTTTTTTTCCACACTTTCATTGTAATATATTTGAAGGCATTCACAAGTTGAAAAATGGTTACTTCTCATTTTGTGACATCTGACATTTGTCTTGCAATTGGCAGTGTGTTACTAGAAAATAGCTTACAGTTGCTCTCATCTTGTGATTGATGTCCTGTAAAGACAGAGTTATAGAAGACTAAGATTTGAAATGGTATAAATGCAAATACCTTTCTTTGGAGCTTTCTAGTAGTACAATCTATGCCCTAAAATATTGTGGGATTTTTTTGCTATTATATAAGTTACCCTGATATCAGTGAATTAAATTAACTATTGCATATAATGAACACTAGCAAGATCTCTATTTTGAGATCTTCATATTCTCTGGATCTAATACTGATTTTCATAACCTGTGCAACAGGCTGGTGCAGTATACCCTATTTATTTCCAGTTTCAAGTGTGAAGGGTCCCTTGTAGAATAGATAAAATATTCAATTATCTGCCTCTAGTAACCCGGTGTTCATATGTTTATATAATTGGAAAATTGAATGCCGTATTATTCTCAGGGGTGGGAGGTGGGGGGTCTTGGAGTAAAATAGGAGTGTACTTCAGAGACCTCACAACAAAGTCACACTTCCCTTCCCTTCCGTCTAATGCAATTTCCTCGCAATATTATTCAGAATCCAAAGCAATTTCACATCGTTTTTAAGTTAGCAGTCTGTGCAAACACAAGAAAATGACCAGAGATGCAGAATTCAGAATATGAATTCTAATGCACTGATAATCTGTTAATCCTGAGATAGCTTTCTAGCAGAAGCAATAATGAAAGGTATGCAAGTGTTGTTTTTTAATAGTACTTTTCTATATATTATTTTCAGAGAATAATATGCTCACAAACGGAATACTGAATGCTATATATAAACATAGCATACCAGTGAGATCTTTCTTGTTATCAGACACATTGGGTCTGGTATTTTTCACTGGATATAAATCAAAATAAACCACCTAAACATCTAAAGCAGATTTGAGGCAAGTGTGTCCAGCATTTCAGTCCAGTCATTCCCCTTCCCTGCAGGCTTGGATCTAGCCTGAATGCAACTAAATTCACTAGGTGACTCCTTGCTCAATGTAAATGAGTTGTTGCTCTGCATGGAGCTGTTGTAGTCTAAGTTGCTTGAAATTTTTCTTCTGCCTAAACTTGATTTGGCTCTTGAAACTTAATCGCTCTCTCTGCCTGGATCACTTTACTTGCCACACAGTCCTAGATGCTTTCTTTCAAAACACAGTTGGAAAGGGAGATGTTGAGCTAATTATAATGTCAGTGCTTGCTCAGGTGTGAGACCCAAGTCCCCCTGCTTCAGAGTTTGTCTTCTCAGCTGGAGCTCTCCTCCCCCTGCTCTGCAGGTGATTCCCTTTTATCTGCTCTTTGCCTCTGGTTGCATTAATCTTGTGTTCAGCCCATCATCAGGTGGTCAAAGCACCCTTCTAAGAGATGGAGGATGCAGTTTGGAAACCCACGTGATGACGAGCGATCTTCTCCTCTCCCATCTGAGCCTAGCCTTGCATAGTTCATTGGAAACAGGGTAGGTGCCCGCTCTCATACTGAGTGCACTGGTCAGAAGGGGCTGGAGCCTCTGCAGAGAATTTTGGGGGCACGAAAAGGGCACTGCACCGCACTGTGGGATGTGGGAGTTCTCGGGGCAGTGTCATGCTGAGGCTGTAGGTCTAGAGCCTCAGGAGGAGCAGCTGCCAGTTGGATCCTGCCTGGTCAGTGCCTCGACTGCTGCTCCTACCTGCTATGGCGTGAGCTATAAATTACTTGCAACATGCCCTTCACAGGGATGTGAAGCTGTGCCCTGACCAACTTTGTGCGTGCGTGCACTCGTAGCTTGTTAGGCTTTAGAGAGGGAAAGAGCTTAATGACATCTCTGCTTCATGTTGCCAACCGAGTGACTTCTCATTCCGTGCTGACTTTTTTGTGCAGTGATTCCCTTGCACACGATTGTTCCCGTGCGTGAAACAGGAGCCTCAACACCTGCCACCATGTGGGCTTCAGCGCCGGGCTGGCATTGCAAATCAGTCATTATGACAGCTCTCCGTTCCTCTCCAGCCCCGTGTCTGACCTTATTCTGATTTCTGTCTGATGGACAGTGACAATCTGCTTCTAAATATTACCTAGTTCCCTCTAATTTGTTTCCTTTTCCATCATGCTTTACTGTGTTTCCTCCTAATTCCAAAATCCTGTTTTTCAACTTGCCTAATAAAGCGATATGATCAATTTGGCTGAATCCATTAGTTTAAATTTCTTTTTTTGCTGTACAATGTTTTCTGGAAGATGAGTGTCTTTGAAGGTGAATCTATCCTGCTTCATCTTTTTGGGGTGTTATCTTGCATCAGCCTTTGCTGAGTAGATGCATCAGTTCGAGCTTTTCCATGTAGGTTGATCAGAAGATTGATCTCTGCAGCTTTATTCGATTAGTGCCAGCCCTCGAGCCTCTCCTCACTCAGTCTGCCATGGTAATAGTGGTTGCCAGTGCATGGGCTTCCTTTCTTTGAGTTTCTTAGATGAGAAATGTATAATAAATTATTTCGCCAAATCAAGCCCTTGCAGCATCCCTGGGCGGATTCCCAGAGCATCCTGACACACAGCCAGGACCAGCCGCACCCTGGGCTTGGGACATGGCCGTTCCTACACTGTGCTTCTCACTCTATGGGCATATTTTTAAATTAATACAAAGAGCTGAAAATGGCTGTAAAGCTAAATGCACAGAATGCATCTGCTTTTCTCTCCAGTCCGCGTGCTCCGAGGAAACGCCGACAGCCCCTGCCCCGTGAGGAGATCGCAGGAGGGGCCCCTCAGCATTGCCCGCACCTCGCCGGGCTCCCACCGACACCATGGCCGTGCTGCCCGGGCCCGGTTCTGCTCCCCTCAGGGCCTCACGTGGGCCACGGCACGTGTGGGGTGGTCGCTGAGACATGCGGGTGGTGCTTGTGCCTGCTGAAGTTCTCGATGCAGAAAATGATGTGTAAATAGAAAATGATGTGGTGGGGTTTGTGTCCCAGTGTGTGCTGGTGCCTGACGAGGGCAGGTGCTGTGAGTAGCCAAGTACCTGCACCTGTGGGGTGGGGCCCACAGGGCTTCCAGCACCTTCCAGCCCAGTCCTGCACTATGGGGTTCCAGCACCATCCTGCCCAGCACCACCCTGTGGGGCTTCCAGAACCTTCCAGCCCAGCACTGCCTGGCAGCAGCGGCCCTGACCAGAGGCAGCAGCACGGCCTCCTGCCGGTGAGTGATGGCTGCGGGGGGGCTGAAGGGAAGCTGAGGCTGAGACCTGTGGGCAGCGGGGTGAGGGGGGCTGGGGGGGCCCGGCCGCGTGGCCTCGCCAGGGCCTGGTGTGGAAGAGCTGCCCTGAGCGAGGCTCTGCTGTTGGGGGTGACCCTGGGGTGCCGGGGGGGCTGAGGCTCGCTGAAAGCAGCGCGTAGAGGCAGGGGTGTCCACAGTGCTTCGCTGTGGTGCTGGCTGCCCCCCTGCTCCTGCACAAATGGGGCCTCTGGGGCTGGGGGGGGCCGCACGCCGCTGGCATGCTCCTCTCTGCCTTTCATTACGTGCTTGAATCATTGAAACCATGGAAGAATCCCTCGGTCCTGTAAGTAGGTTGGAAGTACTAGATTAAA
Source organism: Anser brachyrhynchus (assembly GCF_964034855.1). NCBI lineage: Eukaryota > Metazoa > Chordata > Aves > Anseriformes > Anatidae > Anser > Anser brachyrhynchus. Next base: position 2,479,063 of record NC_137712.1, read on the forward strand.
CAGTGCTTTAGCAGTGTAAAATACAGCATCCCTCGGTTCATTACGATTAATTTGTTAAGAGAAACTCCCCTGCAGTGTTCTTCCGGGGAGCTTTTTTGATAGTTCCTGAGTTGGCACCTGGTGGCTGCGTTCTGCCACAGCGCTGTGTGTTGGAGGGCGCTCGGTAAAAGCGGTTACCCCACGGACTCGGTGACTTCTTTCAAACCATTCAAGCCTTTTCTGTTCAACTGCACCTACTGCGGGAGGAGCTGGGGACCCGAGGCTTTTGCCTGATTAGCTTTAGATCTCATGGGGACTCTGTGGTGGAGCCAGGACCGGGGGCTGTTCCTGATAACGTTCACTGCTTTCAAAAGCCCTAATTAATAGGAGGACCCAGAGAGCTGTATTTTTCCCAATGTTCATGCAGCTTCTAAGCAGCCTAAGGTGGAAGTGGTGGGAGGTGAAGAAATTTGAAGGAACTTTGTCTTTCTGTGCTGACGGCATCAGAGCCGTGTGTGGTTTGCATCCCGCTCTGCCATGGGCAGTTAGTTTTAACCAGTCAAAGGGCAGAGGTCGAGTCTTAGTAAACGTTTTCCACCTCTTGCTCTGTAGAGAGAGATGTTCTGAAGCATATATCCCTCGGGGGGCTAATTTGGGATCATGACTACTGAATAAAATGTCTATATTAGCACTATTTAATAATGTATATTTAATGTGTCAAAGATCCATGAGAATGGCATTTATTATCTGGTAGGTTTGTCATTTAATGAAGTAGGTCACTTCCGTGACAATTGTTACTGTTTTTCAGCAATGAGAAAGAGACAGATTGCAGAAAGCCCCTTTGGTTTTTGACACTTACCAGCTCCGTGAGCTTGCAGCGGTGCTGCCGTGCAGTTTGTTAGTTTGAAACAGGGAGGCAAGGTTGAAGCAATTGGCACATCTGTTCTTTACTGTGCCCTTTTCCACCTCTGATGTCCGTCATGTGCAGAAGTTGATCGAAGCCTCATAAAGCACGGAGCTGCCTTGGTGTTGCATTAACGCTGTGGGACGCGGGAGGCTGTAGGCACGGCGTGGTGTCACGAGCTGGTGTGCTGTCAGTTGTGAATTCCTCAGCGTAGCTTGAAACCAGGGCTGTGTTTACAACTGGCTTTGCTAATATTGTTCAAGTTACTATTAAATGGACCCAAATTCAGTAGTGATTTATAAATACTGCCAGGAGATGCATCAGTAGCAAGTCCTGGACAAATTATACCGAGAGAATCCGTGCAGGTGTAGAGGGGAAGAATCTGGGTTTCATTTGCAGCTGGGGTGGGAGTGCAGGAAGGAGAGCAGCAAAGGCCCTGAGGCTTATTGCAAGTTGAAAGTGCCAGTGATCTTTAGTGGAACACAAACAGATTTTTAGAAAAGTAATTTTTTCTCCCCTCTGCTCACCTACTGCAGTCTGTTTAATCAAAGAGCTTCATTTATTTTTCTTGAAACTCTCACAGCTTTTAACATCTGTGTTTTTCTTCTTTCTTTTTTCTTCCTGCTCCCCCTTTGTTGTCATTATGAAGGAGGAGAGAAGCACTGAACTCTCTCACCTTCTCTCTCCTGATCCTGCTTATTTTTGGTGTTATCCAGAAATTAGATTGTTGAACCCTAGGGTTTCATCAACGTTACCAGTTTTGGAGAGCATTGCTTCGCAGTGGAGCAGAGGGCTCTCTGAACTCAAAGCTGCCCTGCAGGCCCCAGCTGAGTGGGGAATTGGGTGGTTGAGCTCCTTCTGCTTCTGTTTCCTCTGGCTGGGCTTTGTTCAGCCCTCCTTTGTAGCGGGCTGTGGACGCGGGTATCTTGTGCTGTGCGTCGCTGGAGAGCTGCGGTGGGAGGCAGCACAGAGCTGCCTTACCGGGTGCCTTTATCTGCAGCCTTTTTGATACCTGGGTGAATCTGCCAGGCACCTGCTACTGTCCAAATGGTTTTTGTGGCTCTTCCAGTTTCTGTGACAAACAGGCCTGCGTGTGGTTACCTTAGTCTGTGTTATCCCTGCTTACAAAATGACTAAAAATCTCTCGGTAGCAAAGGCAGTAGCTAAAGCAGTGGTATTTATATGGTGCTGCCTTTTAAATGGGTTTGGGAATAGCTGCTTTCTCTGCTCTTGAGGCCATGGATATTTGAGCCCCATGCTGCCATCCCTGCAGCAGCCTCCTTGTGGCCGTTCTTGCCAGCTCGCCGTCAGAAACAAGCCCGGTGCCCATCCCCCTGTGTGCTAGCCTGCAGCTCACGCCTGCACTTCCCAGCCTGGGCAGCTGCCTTGGGTAAAGCCTCCGCGTGCCAGTTACTGCCAGGACCAAGCTGCCGCCGAGCTGGCCAAGCTGGGAGACTCGGAGGCGCTCTGTTCTGTGCGGTTCAGCTGGTGGCTGTCAGCTTTATCCTCTTTGTTCTCGTGGTCCTGTCTTGGATCTGGTGGACCAAGGTTTCTCCTTGTGTAGACTGGGACTGCTGGGCTGTGCCGTGCTGCAGGTGGTGACTTGACTCCTTCCCATCCCTGATAAACAGAACATGTACGTTTAGTGAGCGGCTGGCACTGGCCCAAGCTGCTTAGCCTGATGCCTCTTCGTGCTTTGCTGTCAAGCTGTGTGGGTTATTCGCTTACTGCTTTAACTACTGCAAAGCCCTCGCTACCTTTCTGCACAGCGCTAAACAGCAGCGGCTCGTCCAGGCTCTGTGCTGGGCGCAGCAGCTCCAGCGGAGGAGGCAGGTTACTGAGCCCACTCCCAGCACCAGTTCGTCCCGCGGGGCTGCTGCGTGCTCGCTGCCCGCTTGGGCAAGAGCAGGCTACTGGGAGCACTGGCTGAGCGCTCGCTGTTCCCAGGGGATGGCTCTGTTTATACAGCTGCCGCCTGCGTTTGGAGGTGCTGACCAGCACGGCCGCTCATGTGCCTCTGCCTGCGAGCGCTCGAGTGTGTTCAGTAGTTAAAAACCTGTCCTAAAAACCGTGAGTGCTCCCTTTGTGTCTGTCTCTCTAGCACTGCTCTGCTCAGTTACTGGTTTGTTACCTGTCTTGGCTTTCAGGTGGGTTTTTGTATGGGAGAGGTGTTTTGGGAAAATCCAGCTGTTGCTGGCAGGGGCAGGAGCTGGCCGTGCGTACCGGCTCTGAGGTGGGTTCCTGCTGCTTGGGGGTTCACCTTTTAACAGCTCTCTTGCAGCTTAGGAGGAGGCAGTGGGGAAAAAAACACTAGTGTCTTGGCAAAGGTTGTGAAGGGCTGCTCAGCACAGGGAGGGAGAGCGCTGCCGTGCTGCCGTGGCTGGGTACGGGGCCGATGCGGTTCCTTCGTGTGCTGCAGAGGTCCTGCGTGGGTGAGGGGTGGCATCTGGGCTCCAAAGTCCTGCTGGAATCTCACATCAGGTACCTCCAGCTGCCCCTTGTCTTTGCTCAGCTGGGCTGGACCAGTCTTGCTCTGCACTCTGAGAACTGCTGTTGTTTTTCAGTAGGATTAAATAGATAAAAGTGTTTCTTTTTGTCTAACGCTTCCATGCACGCTGTCTTTGGAGCGTTCTGCTCGCGTGGTTTGTTTCAGCAGGGTGAAGGCCTGAGCCTTGTGCCAGCCCTGCCCCAGTTACATATAGCAGAGCTCACGCTTTTCTTTTACATCATTTCTGCCTTCCTTGCCTTCACTTTACCTTAAGCACACAGACACACAAAACAACCAAAAAAAACTCCACTACCCAAATAAATCCATCTGGTCCCTGTCTCAGCCTCATTTAACCTGCTATTGAAGAGATTGTATCACCTGGTATTCAGCTGAAACCTATTACCTTGCATGCCCAAGCATATCATATTGAATTACCTTCACCCATAGGCCTGCAGTGTTTGTTAATAGCTAATGGCATCTTTTAAGTTGGAGGTGATTTATTTGAATGCACTTCTATTCCGTAGTGCAGCAGGGGTTGTGCGTTTGTGTTTTAAACAGAGCTCAGTGAGAGGATGCACGTGGGCTCTGCGGAAAAGGTCGGGAGAAGCTAAATGCAGGCTTGCTTCACGCCTCCTGAGCGCAGCAGAGCTGGGCGCCGACCTTTCCTTTCCTTTCCCTGTGTTCCCACTCCTTGCACTACCCCCAGCAAAAGCGAGCGTCAATAACTGGAGCGGCTTCATCTGCCTGCACGCAGCCGGGAGCTCCAGGAGAGCACTTGGTGTGCTCGCTGTGCCTGCCTGGCTGTCCTGGGGCGATCCCTCGGGTACTGGGGGGCTCGAGGCCCACCCGTGCCCTCAGGGGTTTTGTGGGGAGGGGGCTGGTGTGCTGTGGTCCGGCCCTGCCTCCCCCAGTGGCAGTGCTTCGCCTGTGCCTGCAGTGGGGGTGCTCTTCACAAACTCAAGACCCGTCTCCCTGGTTTATAGCTTGTGGGCAGAGTTTAGCCTCGTGTTTGTCCTTTCCTCGGTCCAGGTCTCACTGTTCTTAGTTCAGAGAGATGAGGGAGGAGTACGGATTCAAGGTGGAAGAATGTTACTGTAATAAATCAAAAGCAATCAACTTGGGATCTCTGTTCAGGTTTTGTTCCTCAAAGATACGGCACAAAAATCAAATGGTTGAGGTTATTCAATTATAGCTCGCACCAGCAATGGGAAAATCTGATAATGTAAAGGGCCTGCATCAATATTATTTATGTGAGTGGAGTTGTGCTTGCTGTCAGGTGGGAAACTGGAAATCCTACAGGTGTCCAAATCTTTGTGCCTCTTCCTTTTGCCTCCTTTTTTAATAACCAAATAACCTAATCTATGTCTCTCTAAGATCAATAATGGAGCAGGGCACGTAATGACAGACTGGAAAACGTTTTCCCCCGGGTGAAGGGAGTGTGTCTCAAAACTGAGCCTGCGAGCAGCTTTGATCCTAATAAAGCCAGGCAGAGGTAGCATGGCACATTAAATGAAAGCAGCGTGCAGCCCGCTCCTGCTGACCTCCCACTGCACCCACCTTGCTAGCTCGGTAGCTTTAATCTTCTCTTTCTCGGCTAACATTGCTCCTGACTGGTATTTCGGGATTGTGCTGGGAGCTGGAGCTGGCTTCTCTTTGGGAGCCCGAGCGCTCCTGCACGTACAGCCCCTGCTGGGGGTGGCGCGGGCTGTGCAGGGGGGGCAGTGCTGGGAGAGAGCCCATGCTCTGCCTCCCTGCCCCAAAACTGCTCGGTCTGCAGCTGGGGGTGTCCCGCTGGTGCTCTGACTCCTGAACCTGCGTGAGAGGTGAGCGGGGGGTGCACGTGCTTCTGCAGGCTGCTGGGGTGGTGGAAGGAGCCTCTCTCGGGAGGAGTCCTTGCAGGAGAGAGGCCCCTTGGCAGAAACTTGGGCAGCTCCTTAGGCTGCAAGGGTGGGTGCCGGGGGGCTCACAGTGAGGGGGAGTTTGCTGCTGGGCAGCACTGCAGCCTTCCACCCCCGAGCAGGGTGGCTTCCACCCCCAGGGTGGCTGGTGGCGTGCCTCTGGGGCACGAGCGTTCGCCTCTTCTCAGCGCTGGGCCCACAGGGCGCTGGGCTCGGGGCTCAGGGCACTGCCCGGCTCCAGCCAGGGCTCAGCTGCTGCCCGGTATCGCCAGTCCTTCCTGGAGGACGTGGAAGAGTGCGGGGAGTTGGTAGGCACGGATAAAATAAAGTTGTGAACAGCGAGAGGAGCTGAAATAGCCACATCGATAGCAGTTTGCAGATAATGATCTAATTAGCACAAACAACAAGTTTCCACTAATGACTCTTGTTCTTCCAGCCCCTTCCTTTCTGCTTGCCTGTCCGTATTGACTCCTCCGGCAGCGGGCGGCTGAGCTCTCCCAGTCCCTGGGGCCGAGGCCCTGGAGGTTTGTTTACTGCTGGCTTTGAGTTGCTGCCCCAGGGGATGTTTGCTCTGGGGCTGGGGCTGACGTGCGTGGGATGGCTGCGTGCGGAACGGGGAGGGAGGGAGGGAGATCAGCTGTTTGGCTTTTTTTTAGCATGCTGGAGGCCTTGGGAAAGTTGTGCTCCAGCTGCATGTCCTGTGTGAAAATGAGGATGATGACATTCATCTACTGCAGAGAGGCTGGGGGCTGAGTGTTTGTGAAGGGCTTGGAAAACCACGAGTGAAAGATGCTTGGCAGGAGTGAAGACTGGAGATTAATAATGATCTCCGTGGCTGCCTCGCCTCAGCCTCCTCCGAGCAGAAGCTGTGCTGCTCACGGGGCTGTGATGGAGAAGAAGCTGCCTGGCACCACGAGCAGCCTGCGGTCTGTTCACTCCGACATAGCTAAACTCGGCACAAACCTGTACTGTGCAATTACGGGAGCATTATTAATGCTGATGAGTCTTGGGCTAAAACGACTCTCCAGATTTGAAAAGCTCAAGCAAACCCATTTGGAATCCCCAGCCTCCCAGCCCCGTATTCCCCTTGTTGTTCTGGCTGCTGCTTTGCAATTCAGAGGCTCGCTCCTCCCAGCCTTGCCCTTCTGCTGAGCGGTGCCGGTGCTGGAACCTGCTGGGAGCGGCTGCAGCCAGATGCCAGGAGCCCGAGATGCTAAAAGCTGTCAAGAGCACGGAGCTGTTCTGGGTATTTTCAGCTGAGACTTCAGCTCTGCTCTGATGAAGCCGTAACAGAGACCGCTAAAGAGGTTTTATTCAAATCAAGGTGTTACTGACTAATCCCTCTTTGGAGCAGTTGCTGAGATCCCTGCATTTCTTCCTGGGAATTCTCCCCTCTCTCAGCCTTCACAGCCACCAAGGTTGAACTCAGAGGCACGAGCGCTCCCCAGCCTGGTTTGGGACCAGGGGAGGAGGCTCTGGGAGCAGAGCTGGGGGCTGGAGGAGCTGGGAAGGGCCGACCTCCCGGGGGCCGTGCTGCGGTGCGGGCACAGAGCATGGCTCAGCCCCTGGGCTCTCTGCAGGGCCCTGTGGCAGGCAGGCAGCAGAGGCTCTGCTGTGAGGACAAAAGGCTCAAACCTCCCCCAAACCCCCCTGCCAGTGCCCAGCTGTGCCACGAGGAGGGGTCGGGCACTGGCACTCAGCACCCTGGGGTGGCTGGAAGCCAGCAGGGCCCCGTGACCCGCCTGGCTCAGAGCTGCCATCGCGCATGGGGACAGCCACGGGCACTCGCCACACCTTGGCTCGTCCTGAGGCAGCCAGCTTGTCTTCCCCCTCTCTCATAGGAGCTAATTATCGTGGTGGTAACGAGGCAGAGGTGCTGGTGCTACCCAGGGTTTTAATGACTCCTCCAAGTTTTCTGCCACTTCTAAGAGGAAGCCGAGGGAAGGGCTTTGGGAGGAGAGGGGTGGTGGGGAAGGCCTGCAGGAACCCTGAGCGTGGCCGGGCAGCCCCAGCCCTGCCGTGTGCCGCGGAGCTAGAGACGGGGAATGACTGAGTAGAGGTGCTGGAGCGCTTACATAAAATATCTAAATAAATCTTTAATATTTCTAATTGCAAATGTACATAAATTGCACGGCCACATCATTTCTTTGAACACCAACAACTTTCTCTGTACATTATTACATAGTTTAAAAGGAGCTGAAGGAGATTCAGCAAACACTTCCACTTTGCATTTTTTTTGTTTTTAAACATACTTACAAAAAAAATTTTTCTTTATAAGAGGATATAAAACATAGCGACTGCTTATCAGGAACAAGTATCAGCTTAAGCAGATATACAGAGAGAGGTATATCTTAAGACACAGTGATGTATGAGAAAGGAATATGTGGACATGGAGACTGCGCTTTGGGGTACTGGCAGCTGATGCAGAACCACGTGGAATTTACAGCAGTGTCACAGCTCAGGTCATCTGTGAAGGTCAGTGCTCCAACATGACACCTTTTTCAAAGCACGGTTGTTTTTGAATGTCATGTAACACCCTCAAGACTGGATTTGGTTTGGACGCCTGTGAGCTGCATGTCAGCATGCTTCGATCATCCCACCCCTCCCACCCCCCCCTGTATTTTCCGCAAGGGAAAAGGAAAAGGCAACAGATTTCTGTGCAGGGTTAGCGCAGGGCTTGGCTGCTTCTCAGGGCAGGGCAGGAACCGCGTGGCCAAGCCTTGCGGCTGAGCAGTCTGCTCTGAAACTGCCCCGAAGAGTCAGGGACCCGCTTGGAGGGGCAGTGCCCCTGCCTGGGCCAGAAAAGGATCATCCTGGTGCCCGTGAGCCAGGGCCTGGTACTGGCCAGGGTGCTGTGCAGTCCTGGATTGCTTCGAACGCAAACCTTTGGGAAGAGGTTGAGCACTACAGCCACTGCAGGGGGAGGATGGGGTGCTGCACAAGAAACCTCACGCTCGCCCCGAGGGCAGTGTCACAGTTGCGCCCTCGTGGTGGCTGCTTCATGCTCTGGAGGCAAGGCCACAGCGACCCCGGGGCAGCTGCTGGGTGCTGCCGGCTGCAGGACCGTGTTCAGAAAGGCAGCCCCAGGGGCTGCTGCCCTGCCCCGGGGGCACAGTGGGAAATGAGCCCCTTGCAGATCTCATCCGAGCTGCACCTGGGGGCTCTCCTGGCAGACTACAGCAGGGAATTTTCCACCTCCTTGCACTAAAAACCCTTTCCTTGTCAATCACAGATCAGACTTCGTTATGTTTTCTGTTGCATTGTGGTATGGACGTAAGTAACAGGAAAAGCCTCTAGACTTCTTGCTTATTTCTTTGCTAGGAGCGCCTGTGGTGCCTCGCTCGGGCCCACCGAGTCCCTTCTCCCTTCAGCCTCCCCGCAGCAGCACAACCTGCGTCCCGCACCCTGCGCGACCCCCCGGGCTGCCTGCCAGGCCAGAGGATTCAGCGCGTTCTCACAGTGCAATCAGCGCTTTACAGCTGCAAAAGCAGAAAACAAACCCAACCAGACTCAAATGACAATGCAGTGACAAAGGGCTCTTTGGATGGCAGCAGGCTTTGCAAAAGGGGCTGGTGACTACACTGTAGTGTTAATTGGCGTGGGGAAGGACCTTGGTCCCTCCAGTTGGTTGGTACTGAACTTAAGCCATAATCCCTGTCCAAAGATGGTACTTGGAGTCAGCAGAGGTGTTGGGGTATTGTTCAGTCCTTTTCATCCCCGTTTACACAAAATTTTGCTCATTTTTTTCCAGCAGTGTTCACTACAGTTTAACAAAACCCCAAATCATAACTCTTAAAACAGAATCCTTGAGGTGGGCCAACCCCAAATCTGGATCCCTGGCCTTTCTCCCTTCCCTTTCCCTCAGATGCCCAAGGGGAAGAGGTGGCATCATAACCTGTGGCTGGATCCAAATTTGCTAGCTTGAGTCCACCTCACCTAAACAGCATTGATACAGCCAAATCCTGACCAAATAAGCAGCACCAGAAGTAAATTACTATATACAACTGTTAGTGAGATAGATACGTTACAGTAAACACTGAAAACATTTACAAAAAAAATATTAAGACTTGTATTAAGATAAAAATCTGAGTGTTTTAGTGTTGTTTACACTTTGACAAGTTTGCACTAGAACAGCTTCTTATTGTAGAAAGCGCAAGAATGGAAAAGGAAACGGAGCAGATCACAAAACATTACGCGTAGTGGTTGCTTTACTCCGGTGTCATCGCCTCGGTATTGCTGCGCCAGCTCCCAGGGCTGAGGCCGCAGCTGGGTACCCTGCCCGCTGCGCTGACCGCACGCATCGCTGGCTCCCGCTCACACACACGTGCACGCACACACACACACAGAAATGTACAGTTTATAAATAACAAACACAAACTGAAGTAACAGAGCTGAGCTGAGCCTGGATCTTAAACCCTATCCCCAGCGTTTCGCAGGGGAGGGTGGTAGGTAGGTCCAGTTGTTGACACTTGCAGGGGAAGGCGACACAGGGATGAGGGGCGGGGGGCTCTCCACTGTAACGAGACCGCTTCCTGATTTGAGTTTTGTTTCATACTGGCTCAGGAAACTAAGCAACAACTCCAGAAGGTATTGGCACTGGAACTTTTAAGGTTTTGTTTTGTTTTTTTAATAACTCACTGTGGAAGGACTTAAGTGTGCCTGCTACTTCAGCAGAACAATGTGTTCAGTAATTTGCAACTTTGAGGTTAACCGGGAGTTTCTGACAGCTCCTGGGGAAAAAAAAGAAAAGAAAAAAAGGGGGGAGGGAGAAGGATCTAAAAGCAGTGCCTTGGCTTGTGGTTGAGCAGGAGATTAAGCTGTACTTTGCTTAGCTTCAGTGCTAAACAACTGTGTTGTGGGTGGTTCTCTTTTCCAGCTCTTACGGAGAGCACTGACTGCATCCCAACATTACTTCCATGTACGAATGGGAACGCTGCTGGTGGGGCGCCCGCCCCATGCTCTGGGAGCGTTTCCATTCCTCTATGTTACTTGGCTCTTGAAAAACTTCGTCTCTCCCAACAACCGGTATGTTGGAGCTCAAAAACAATTAGCTCTAAAAATACATCTCAGGGCAACAGCAGTTTAAAATAGTCTTTTTTGCAGGGTTCTTACAGAGTGTATGAGACAACGGCAGCTGGTAAATGTATGTACCGAACCGTTCCCAGTACCCTGTGTATTCCTAACCTGTCTGGGTCTTTCTCCAGTTGTAACCTTGTCAGTTTTGTGTGGGTCTTCAAAGCCATCTGTGCTAGTCTCCGAATTCAAAGGTGACTGTACTTGCCATAAATGCTTAGTGATTACTTTTCTCTGAGGAGCTCCTGTTGGGGTCTGCTGTGTGACTGCACCACTCTGCAGGCGTTGGCTGGGCGCGGAGACCTCGGTGCAGAGCAACACGTCCGCTCCTCCAAGGACCAGAGCTGCAGCAGGTGCAGCTGCGCCGGGCTTGGCCCAGGGCTTCCAGGCAACAGAAAAAACGCTTACAAAAAGAAAAAGCAGCTTTAATTTTGAAAACAATTGCATGTGGAAGAGTGCTGTTAATGAGCCTTACGGCCGTGAGGTGGCATGGCAATGCAGAGCTTACTGGCAAACAGCGTCCTGCTCGGGCAGCCTGGGTACTGAGAGGCTGGAGACGGTACCTAAGCTGTGCAGAGCGCAGGGAGCATCCTAGTCCCTTTGGACATTTACACATGGCAGGAGGAGCTAGGACAGGCGGTCAGCAGTGTTAAACTTTAGTGGGAGGAAAAGGCAGATGTCCTGTACACTGTACACTGTCATCCATATCTCAGAGAAAATCTCTGGGCTCGCGGTACGAGGGACCTGCTCTGAGACTGGGAGTCATGAAGGACTAACTTAAAAAAAACACAAACCAACAAACACACCGTGGCGGCAGGTCAGCGGCACAATCCCCCGTTAAGGAGGTGACCCCTCCGCTGAGCGCAACGTGTCTGAATGTGCCGAATCTGCGTGTTTCAGCAGCAAGGAAAAGTCTAATCCTGGCTTATGCCTGCACAGTGCTCCTGACAAGGGGGCTCTCGGTGGTGGCTGCTGTTCCTGTTGGTTACTCCCTTATGACCATGTTTTACATTCTTCAAGCCGGTTAATTTCCATGCAGTGCTCATTCCCAATTTAAAGAGGACAGTATTCCAGAAAATGGGCTCTTTTTTTTTCTAATGCATACTGTGAAAGAAAAGAAATACAATTACCGATCTTCATGGGTCTTCAGGGCTGCTCTTGTTTCTTTGCCTGTTTTTCTCCCCAGAAACAGTAAAAATCTCCGCACAGAGTATTACATCCCCATAACGAACCCTTTGTCAAGCAAGACGCTGGCCGTGTCACAAAGCCCGTCGCTCCCCCTGTGCCACGACGGGCACCACCAAAGCCAGACCCTGCACCTCATTCACAGCTCGGGGACAAGGCTCAGGCAACCTTTACTTTATTCTGCGGTTAGGCGTGTGGCGGGGAACGCAGCGCCCTGAACTATTGCTTTACGAAGACTTTCCCCATTAGCTGAGCAAGCAGCAGCTGGCGAGGGGGCCCAGGGAGCCCATCGCCAGGTACCAGCTCCTCCCTGCACCTGCGTGCAGCGCCTCGGGCTGGCTCCGCTCCCTGGGCTTGCGCGGTGGCTCCGCAGCCCCAGCGGCGCCGTCGGACCCTTCTCCACCGCCCTGCCACCACAGCGCCCCATGCAAAACCCCTCTGGTACCACGTTGCGCCCGCTGGAGCCCTGACCAGTCTCCTGGACTGTGCCCCCTGCGTGGGCGGAGTTAATTAAACGTTAATTTGCTGTGTAAATGCCCTGCAGATAGCTACGTGCTGTAAAAGCCAGTGGCCTCACAGAGCCACGTAAGGAAGGCCGGCCGGGCGCGGGGTTTGCTCTGGGGATGGGGCTGTGCTCCAGGGGGAGTCACAGGAGCGGGGCAGGCTCTCCTGCCGCCCCCGGGCAGCTGCAGCCAGCTGCATGCTCTAACTGCACTGAGTGGGCCGCTGCCTGCTGCAGGCTCTGCCCAGCTCCCCTTATTTCGCTTCCTGCAACGACAAGGACATTATTCCTTGCTGGGAGGGGTGAGGCATATCCTTTGGGCAGTTTGGAAGGAAAAGGTTACTTCTGTTTAAACATTAAACACTGATTTAAATCCAACAGTGACAGCGATTCTCAAATATATCTTATTTCCTTATGCCACTCATCTCACACTCGATCTTTCCGTCCCCTCAATGTGCTGGCATTAGCATCTCCCACAAAGGCTCAGTCAAGCGCGCCGTCCGCAGTAAGGAGCTGGTTTCTCTGGGGGAGAGAGCAGCCGTTCTTTGAAGCCGCGGCTCACACCTGCTGCTGCACGGTCCCTCTGGCCAGGCCTCCTCTCCTGCGGCAGCGCCCTCCACGGGTTAACAATTACTGCTGTTTCTGAATTCTCCATTCTCTGTAATCTGCAATTTAGTTGGGTTTGTGGGGGAGATCCCATTACGTGTCTGCATGCTGTACCTCTCTTTCAGCTGAGTAAGGGCACTCATTAGCCGTGCGTTGGCAGCATCCAATGAAGCAATGCGTTTCTCCTGCAAAGGAGCAGCAGAGGGGAACGGTCAGTGGAAACGCGCGGAGCCCTGGCTCGGTGATACCGGGGCTTGTCCTGAGCTAGGAGCCCAGAGGCAGCCAGGGTGCGGCCCCTTCTCCTCTGGCAGTCTTATAGAGGCTTTGACACATCAGGCTTTTAAACAAATGGAATCTGAGCTGAATTAATTTTATCATCCCATGTAATAGTTGGTCCTGAACGAAATGGAGATAAAGTATTTTTTTTTTCTAATTTTTCAGTGATACAGAAATTAATTGTATTGTTTGCTCTAACTGCAGCTGTTATGACGATGATAAGACTCATGTTCTAAAATCTAGTTCTCTCCCAAGATGGGTTATTCCTGCCAGTGTTTAATTGATTTTGTTAGTGTAAATAAATGGTTTAAATGACTTGTGGCCTCCCAGGATGGCTGTGATGGCAATTTCCTTATTCCTACTGATTACAGTAAGAAGTCCTGTCCAGTATCGTGGGGATGGGAGCCGGAGCTGCTGTGGCGCAGTCTGGTCCAGCTGCGCCTGCCTGCTGCGTCCTCCTTCTGTCTGCCGCGAGCGGGGGGATCAGAAACAACTCAGAGGGGCTCAGGTTTGCCTGTGTGTGACTGACAGATTGTGCACCAGCCTGTCCGACACTATGCACAGCCTGAGATGACAAAAAGCCGAACAAAGCAGGCTGCACAGGTGTGGCAGGAGCCTCTCAGGTACCCCATGGTGGCAGCGGGTGGCCGCAGCCTGCCCCGCGCACGCCTCCCACCTGCCCCGTGTCCCCCGGGCTTTGCTCGAGTGCAGGAGGGACGGGGCTGATTTACCAGTTGTGAGCCAATTACAGGAAAACAGTGATTCTTCTTGCAGAGTTACGACTGTCTCATCTCCTTTTTAATTAGCTATACAGTAAATTAGTCATGAGCGGTGACTCACAAGTGATTAATACGGTCATTAGGAGAAAGCCTACAATTTACCAGCACCTAGCCACAAGCTGAAGGAAGGCCTGGCTGCTGAGGAGATGCTGGTCTCTGCCTAGACAAATTAAGAGATTATGGGCTGTATTTTCAGATTGTTCTTTCCAAGCAGAGTATTTTGTGCCCACCACCTAATGCCATTCTAACCTATAACACTAGCTGAGCTTCCTCATCTTGCAAACCACAACCCGGATGCTGAACAATGTCGGCTTTGCTCTGGCCAGCCAGTGCTCGCCTTGCCAGCCAGGTCCTGCACGCATTACTGGAACTCTGCAGGCTCTGAACCCACCCAGCTGATCTTACCGGGCTGAGCACCATTCAGGCTGATTTTCAGCGCTGAAACAAAGGGTGCTTGCTAGGGAAGGAAGGAGGCTCCCTGTCCCTTTGCCTTACTGGCTGGCTGGAATAAGGCAGGCTCCCAGCACTGAGGCCTTTCAGTGCTGTTCCTGTGAGGTTACACGTGTCCTGCTGAGGTCTGACGCCCCCCCGTCCCTGGCTGTAGCTTCGTGCTGACTCACCCCATGCACATCGTCGTGCCACACATGACCTGGCACTGCTGCGTGTTGGCAGACTCACCCCTGAGAAGCGCTGCAGCTCTCGGCATCAGGGACTCACCTGTGCATCAATTATCTTCTGCTTGGAGTCCACGGCAGCCTGCATTTCTGCATGGTCCTTCTTTAACTCCTCCTCAACTGACATCAGCCTGGTAGCCAAACAGACAAGAAAAGAAAGCCACGTTTTCAAGCTGCAGAGTGCATAGCCCTTGTTTGTGAAGTGGGGTGTACTGCGTAAGGAGCTAAGGAACTGGGAGGAGGTGGCGGAAAGGGGATCCTGCAGGCCTGCAACGCCTCCTATCTCTAGGCTCCTTGGAGCTGGTTTGGAGCTGGTGGCTTTGCAGAAAGCGCTCTGTATGAGAAAAACACAGTACCCAAGGCACCCCTGGAGAAAGGGCAGGGACAGCTTCGGGCACGGCTGGGCGCACCAGGGCACATCTCTTCATCTGCTCATTCAGACAATTTCATTCCCAGCTCTCACACAGCTTGACAGTGACCCAGGCCACTGTTCTACTGCTACGGCAAGATTGTGCTGATCACCTCCTGGCTGGATCAAGCTACCCTAAAAAGTAATGGCCTTTTGTAGCACGCGCACAGTGTCAGGAATACATTAATTACTTTTGCTGGGCTCTGCCACACTGAGCTGCCCAGACACGAGTCTTACACCCACCCACATCAGCCACCCAGGGTGAACAGTACAGAGCACAGCCTCATTTAGTCCTCGTCACCGAGGAGGCAAAGGGGTGCTGTACAGCTCTGCAGCACACAGGAGGATGTATGAAATGCCAGAAGGACCAGCTACAGATGGGACAGGCCTCACGTAGCAGCCCCTGTCATTCATACGAGGTCTAGTTCCCTCATCTGAAACTGCAGCGCCACACACACACCCACCCACCCACACACACACACAGTCTCTTCTTGCACAAAACCCAATAGTTCAAGCCCAGTCTTTTTTTCTGGTGATTAATTTCGTCTAGACACCTCTATAGCAGGCTGCCCAAAAGCTTAAGCGATTAAGGCCAGTGAAGGAAGACCCATTTAGGGGGGCCGATTAAAAGCACCGAATTGGCTTGCCTCAGGTAAAGAAGAAGCCAGCGGGACTGAACAGCCCAGGTACCAGAGAAATGTAACCAGCACATCAGTCTGGGTGGGAGAAGGGGCTTATAGCTAGGAGTAATGTGAGGGAGATGAGATCTTCACTGAATGTCAGGAAAGGCACATTTTGAGCATTAGCTCAATTGCTTGTACATAAAGAAGAGCAAGCCTGCCAGATCCTCTGAGAGCCAGGGCGGCCTGCCAGCCCTTGCCTCCTGAAGTTTTGTTTTTGTGAATCAGGGAAATGGGGGCAAATCCTTTGTGAGGTGACACTGATGGGGGGGACCCAAGGAGTCAGGGCTTGAAACTCCCCCAGGGGCAGCAAGTGTGTAAATGCTGGCAAAGCGTCAAGGAAAAGCTGTCTGCTCTCTCCAGGAACCTGATTCTCCTGAGCAGGGCTTAGCTCTAATGCCACCCTGGCTGCCTGCCTTCCTCCCGCCTGCCCCGTACCTGCTGATGATGCCCTTCATCTGGATCTCCTTATCCTCCTGCTGCCTCCGGAGCCGTTCCTCGCTCTCCTCCAGCCTGGCCTGGTACTCCAGCATCAGCTTCTGCGTCGTCTCCTCCTGGCATTTGAAGCGCGTCTCATACTCCTCCAGCTTCTTGTTGGAGATGCGAAGCTTGTCCTGCAGCACCACTAGGTCCTGCTGGTACTACAGCACGCAAGGACAGACACAGGAGGAGAAAACACATGTAGCACGTTACCTAGTAGGGCTTTGCCCTTGCCAAGGTTTCCCCACAGCCCGATTACGCCCCTCTCCTCGCATCAGACTAGCTGCAAACCCGTGTCAGATAACCCCGCGTGCCGACACCTCCTCATCCGTCTTCTCCGTGCTGCGCTAGGAGCGGCGCTGCGTTCCGCGGGGCTGGCGCATCACTGGCAGGTTCAGAGAATGGGTTGTTAGCAGAGTTTGGCATTTCACACGGGGAACGCAGGTTAGAGCGACTGAGTGGCAAATGCAGCTGGCAGCTCCCTCACACTAACAGCGCGGGGCTAAACACAGGCAGGAAAAGCTGAATTGGTGGGATTTTGGGTTTACGCGTGAGCTCTTCAGCCTACGTCAAGAAACGCGTGTGCTCTGGAGCTGCTGAAAGCCAAGCAGGAGCTGTTAGGCCGGACTGCCTCCTGCCAGGCAGCGGGCACACGTCAGGCACACGTCGGGCGCTGCCGTGTAGCGCAGCGCGGTCACACCGCGTCGGCGTGAGCCGGGGCAGCGAGCGGTACTGGTACTGCGCCCTGCGGGCTAAGCGAGGCGGGCAGATGTCAAGCCCAGGCTCAATCCCAGAAGAGCTGCTGCGTGAAGCCAAGACCCCACAGACTACAGTTTGCACAGCTGAAGCTAAAAAATCAGCAGAAGAACCACGTAAAGCAATTACAAAACCGGAGAGCTTCCTAACCCAGTAAGGCTGGGTGTGGCTATTGCAGAAGCACAGCGTTCAGTACAACTCGCTTTGGTAAAGGAAAATTCAGTGTAAATCGCTGTAAGATGACATTAATTTCAAAGTTAGCCTTGAAATTTTTTTTTTAATTTAAACTGCAATAACCTTAGAATAATTAAGATGCAGCTGATAATTTGGCCGTTTTAGAGTCAGAAATGGGAAAAAAATTCATCTGTGTCATGAAATCTGTTACAAGGCCACAGGTGTCATACACCAACTGACAGAGGTGTGCTTCGTTGTGCACTGACTTGGTTAGCTGCAAACGTGGCCATCTCCTTGGCCAGCTGCACCTATGTAAGCATTCAAATTACGAACTTTGTTTGTCCCAGTTTTGAGAGCCCTGCTGTGGGGTTTTACTAAAAGGCCGGCTCTTTGTGAGAGCGCACCGCAGCCACGCTGCTGCCCCTGTGCCATCAGCTGGGCCCCAGCTCGCACAAGTCCCCACGGCTCTCCTACGACCAGCTCCACTGACTTGTGGCAGAATAACCGCAATGCCTCCAGGCTGAACCTTTACGGTGTTGAGGGTTTTCCTGACCGGCCACGGTATTTGCGCCACGGCAGGCAGAGTGGGAACAGCCTCCAAGCTCCTTCTGCCTGGGCAGGCGGGCACAACGGCTCGCTGTGTTTTTTCCTTTAGCAAAGCTTTTACTGAGGCACCAAAACGAGACAGTTTGCACATGGAACCGGCGTGATGGAAACACGGACGCCCACAGAGCTGCACAGAAGCACTGAAGTCAGACAGAAGGGAGTTGCTCAAAGAGGAAAGATTAAATACCTACCCTAGCCTTAAAATAGGAGCCGCATAAGTGAGCTCAAATGATAGCAGGAGAGGCCTCAGAGCCCGAAGGAGTCGCTCCTGTCTCTAGAACACTTGTCTCAGTCTCGGTTACCATTCGAGGCTTACAGGAATGGGGAGAGAGGTTATGCTAATGATGGTCCTTAATGCCAGTGACGGGTGTGACAGCAAAGTAACAGAAGATGCTGCATGGGAATGAGACGCCAGGCTCAGGGCAGGGGCTACCTCCGACCTGAGGGCAGGGACCGGCGTGCTGCAGTACTGCCTGGCTCTGTAACCCCAACAGCATCCACCTGGAGCGGGTGCTGGCGACCCCCTGCCTGGCACGTCCCGCACGGACCCTTGTGGAGCCCTTCAGTGACCCAGCGCAGCAGTAACGCCGCGCGCAGCGAGCTCGTCTGGGAACACCCTCGCTGTCACTGGCTGCCTGCTGGTGTCTCTGCTCGGGCGTCTGCCTCACAGAGCTTCTTCTGTGTCAGATACTGTCTGCTCAGTACGTGTCTGTGTACTTACAGGAACAGCCAAGGAGGAGAAAGGCAGTGAAAAAAATGGGTTGAGCTCTCACGAACAACAGCCCCGCTTTTCCTGAGCGGGCTGGGAGCCTTCACCTTCCGCCTCACAGTCCCTACCATAGGGTCTAAAGTCCCTGCCTTTGGCCTTTCCCCTGAATTTAACAGGTGAGAGTCCAACAATGATACAAGACAACAGGCAAAGGCTGCTGTTACAAAAAAACAGAAACGTGTCTGTGCTGGAAAAACAGGAAACAGGTTCCGGGAGGGACACGTCTGGAGTTGTGCGTGACCTGGTGCTAACAGGTGCCTGGTGTGAGGAACGTGACGCACAGTCAGGAAACACCCCACGTGCTAACCGTGCCCAGCTGCAGCTCTCCTGGCAGTGCCAGGCTGCTGAGAAAGCATCTCGCAGAAAAGATTGCTCGGCTCTTGACTGCCGCATCCTTAGTTCTAACCCTGCTTCACCCCCGGCCTGCGTCCTCACTCTGTTCCCACCCCTGGCTCCTCCAGGAGGCAGGGGAGGGAGCAGCACCCGTCCTGCAGCAGCACACATCCTGCAGCCTGTCTGGGACCGTGGGCTCCGACTGAATACATGGATCTGCCTTCCGGCAGGCCGCACACCGGGCAGGCCCTCGTCCGTGTGACACAGCCTTGGAGCAGCGTCACTGCACCAGTGGACTCACACCGCGCCCCGGTGCTGTAGCCGAGACCAGAATCTGGGCTTAATTTTAGGGCTTTTTGCAGGTTTTTAACGTGAGAGCTGCTTCTTGCTACACGTCCCTGCTGTGAGGCACAAGGCTGCCTGCATCCTCCTCCCTGGTCTTTTATAGGTGAGCTGAAACTGGCTTTTAAGCTTTCTTTCCTGCAGCCAGGGGGAAGTAAGAGGCACCAGCTGGCTCCATGTGATGTCGCAGAGCAGCACCAGCACTCGATTCCTGGCTCCTGCTTTTCACACTAGCTCTCATCAGAGGGCAATTTGAGTCAGTGCGTGAAAACCTCCCAGACCTTCCCCAGCAGTGCCCTGTGACGCTGAGCAGCAGGGCGCAGAGCCTGACGCCCCTCTCTCCTGGGCAGGGAGGTCCCAGACAGCCCCGCTTGCCCCTGCTCAGATGAACGACATTCAAGGAAATCCTCTCTCTATTTAGAAACTTGATTCAATCCAATCAGGTTTTACCTTTTCTGCTTGGCTGAGCTCGTCCTTATTCCTGAGCTTATCCCTGTGCTTGGAATCTGGGTCAATGCTTTCATCTTCTAAAAACTGCATGTTCATATTCAAAAGCCAAGCAGCAGTGCGGTCCAGGGCATTGGGGTTCACAGGAGAAGGGGCCTACAATGAAACATACAACCATAACAAAAGAAAAACCTGTAACAGAAATGGTCATGAAGCTAGAGAGAGAATTTCCTTCCAAGCAAGCCCTCTCCCGTGCTGCTCAAACAGCAATGAACAGGTCTGAGCTACCGGAACAGCCAGGGGGAGGCACAGGAACGACTCCTGTTGTGCACCTCACATTGTTTTAATACATTGGCCTTCGCCAGGCCAAATTCTTCCCTTCGCCATCCCCAGAGAACAGGCGCACAAAGGTGTGCTGCAGAGGGATCCCACTGCAAGGAACAGGCCCGGGTTTCTGGGGCGGGTCGTCGCCGCTGGCAGATAGGAAGGCTGCTCGCTGGAAAGGCTTCGTACGGCTACAGCTAAACCCAGCAAACTAAATGCTCCTCTTGGTCATGCTGACATCTTCTTGGAAAACACAGGTTTCTTCCAGGATGAGCCTCTCCACAGATGAGGTCCTCGACATCTCGGCAGCTCCCGGGCGTGCTCAGGTAGCTGTGGGAACGCGCGGAGCGGGGCTGCTCTCCTGCCAGGCAGCCAGAGCTGCGGCTGCGGCTTTTCAGTCCTGGCCTGGGCAGGGACTGCAAGCTCCAGCTGAACTGCATCGCCTGAATAGCTTCCAACCACATCACGAACTTGAGGAAGTGAAGCTCCAGCCATTTCCCCTCCGTCCTGGCTCATTATAAATGGCAGTAATTAGTTTCTTGGATGAACACAAGGGATCTGCATGACCTGGTCAAGTGAATTCAAGATAACAAGGCAGAAATGCAGGTGACTTTCTCTTCCATGCAGAGCTCTGGACAGGGGAGAAACCCAGTCGCTGGCAAGCAGCAGACCAGGAGGTTCTGAAGGAGTGGGGGCTGCCCGGTTGTCTCCCTGGCACTGGGAGCTTTCCCAAGCCATCTTTCAGTCTGGTCTTCATTTCCACAGTTCTAAATCAGAAGTTTCAGGCTCTGCTCATGGCACACTTGCTGTAACTCCTGCCCTGGCTTGTGGCTTTCTGTTTTCTCTTAAACCTTCACCTCGGGCGCCGCACCTCCGGTGGCTGCTCACTGTCTGGCTCGGAGGAGCGCTGGCCACCCGGCTTCACTTCAGCGACTTGAAGGCTCTTGGTCCCAGGCTCTCAGTTAACAGAGCTCAGCCCACTGTGCACAGGTCCTTCTGCCCCTTTCTTCCTTTGCCAAAGAGGTGAAAAAGAGCACCTGATCCGGCCTGGCGCAGCTCCAAAGGCAGATCAACAATTGGACTCACAAAGGCAGGGGAAGCGCTGCTGCCTGGCAGGAGTGGGGCTTGGGGAATGCTACGGGAATGGCCAGGGCACGGGGCTCCTTTGGTCTCAAAGGGCGTTTAATACCAGCAGCTGTGAAGGAGCAGTGTAACAGTGATTCACGGACACTGCTCACACAAGTTAAATATGCAGGTTGGGCTGGGAGGGCATTTGGGGACTTCAGCTCTTGGGGGAAAGCTTTGCAGTCACCGACTGGCCAGGGGCCGAAGGTTCTGCTGCGCCCTTCATCTCAAAGAAACTCTGCTACCAGCCAGGCTGCTGCT
This sequence comes from Anser brachyrhynchus, assembly GCF_964034855.1. Lineage (NCBI taxonomy): Eukaryota > Metazoa > Chordata > Aves > Anseriformes > Anatidae > Anser > Anser brachyrhynchus. Next base: position 2,500,133 of record NC_137712.1, read on the forward strand.
TGCAGGCTCTGTGCCCTCTGCACCTAACGAGCATCGATCCACATGATACAAATGTGGCTACATGGCCAGCTTGCTAATGTCGGCGCTTATGAATCAATACAGTATGCACAGAACAGCTCCAGACCGGGCTGATACAACAGCCTTTAATGGGCAGCACTGACACAAGGCCTCCACAGCTGCCTTGTAAGGCAGAGGTACTTAGACCAGCTCTGCTGCTCCTCCAACGCTGTGCTGCTGGAAAGGAGCCTGGGCTGAGGTGCCGTGAGCTCTTGCCAGTTGTCCGCGCTCTCTGGGTTTTGTATTACTTTTAAAACTCTTCCTTTGGGCACTGAGAGGCCCTACCGTGTTAATTTTCTACAGGGCTGTATCTGAAATGTAAAATGACTAAAGGAGCACTAGCCAAGCAATTTATCCATGCCAGGAAACCGGAGGGCCCTGGGTCTGTGACGTACTGCTTTCACTTTTAGCACCGTGAACAGTCCCGTTCCTTTCTGTGCAGACCAGCACGTGCCCTGGGACCCGAAGCACTGTCGAGCTCTGCACAGCTGCAGCTTCGCTCTTGATGGGGAACACGCTCCTTCCTTACCGCTCTCGCCTCCCCCGATGCGCTCCCAGGAGGGTCTAACAGAGAAATGAGTGTCCAGGGACACCAAGGCTGTGGTGGGACAGGAGCAGCGGCACAGAGAGTTGTAGATAAATGAGAAGATTAGCGCCTAGTCCAAGTCTGTGGGATGGGGCTGGGTTGACTATGGCATGGGATGAGAGCCTGTGCATGGAGAGGCAAAGCGGTGACGAGATGGTAGCGCAGAACAGAGGCTGGGCTGCCGTCGCCCTCGTGTCTCTGCCACCTTGCGGCAGTCACACCCCAACGTGCCACACAGCGGGGAGAAAACCGCGTGTCCGCGTCCCCTTCCCTGCAGGGCCTCTGTCCCAGGCCACGCTGGGTGCAAGAGCCAAGGTACCACCACGGTGCTGGCACTGATGTAGTAACTTGGGGCCAGAACGATGTCCCCAGCAATCCCCAACAGCTGATTTCTTCTCCAAGTCCGTGGCCTGACCCCTGCCTGGCCCCGCCAACCCCCGGAGCCGTCGCAGCCCCCCGAACTCACCTGTTTGTGCATCGTGCGCTGCTTCATCTCGGGGCTGTCGCCCTTGGAGGAGGAGGACTGCTGCCGCAGGCGGGCCCCGCTGCCGGGCCAGTCGGGCGAGGAGGACATCATGCTGCCGCTGGAGGGTCGCTGGTACTGAACCGTGTTCAGCAGGGAGGGCGGCGTCCTGCCCCGGGTGACCGGCGGCGGCGGCGGGGGCGGCTGGTCTATCCGCCTCTGCGGTCCCGCGCTGTTCTGGCGCGGCATGGTGGGCTGGCCGCCCTTCTCCGTCAGCGAGAGCTGCCGCCGGGCCAGCTCCCCCGTCCGGCGCGTGAAGTCCTCGCTGGCAGCGGGGCCGGCGAAGCCGTGCTTGTTGGCCGTCAGCTCCTCGCTGTTGCTGTGGGAGCTGAGCGAGCTGTGGCACTCGGAGCCGGAGTCGCCCAGACCGCGAGGGGAGAGCGGCAGCCCGGCCGCCATCTGGTACACGGGGTTCTGGAAGGAGAGCGGCGCCAGCAGCTGGGGCCGGCCGGGCGCGCTCTCGCCGCTCGGCGTGGTGGGCGTCTGGCCCACCCGGCGCACGGTGGCCATGCCCGTCACGCTGCTCTGCTGAGTCCGTGCGGTCCATACGCCCTGCAACTGCCCGAGGGACGACTGACTGTCATTGAGGGAGTCGGCAGCGCCGGGCGCGTTGGCCCCGCTGTCCAGGAGCCGATTGTCCTGCAAGTCCACCATGGACAAACTCTTGCTGCCGTTAGACATCTGCACGTCGGGCTCATTGGCCTCTGAGTAACTGGAGCTTCGGGCAGGCGAGGGCTGGGCCCCAGCAGACCTTGTGACAAAAAACAAGTCCTTGTTTTCAGGGGTTGGAGATGGTAACCGGGTGAAATCTATCAGACTGCGGGGAAGTCAGTGCGTAAGGAAAAGGAGAGGAAAACAGAAAAAAAAAAAAAGAAGAGTTGTGAATGCTGCACCAGAGCAGGAAAACGTTATCACTCAGAAGAAATCAGCGTGGCGCAGCTGTGCGGGCAGCGGACGTAGCCCAGCCCCTGCAGGGCACGGGGCCAGGCCCAGCTCTGCCTGTGCGTAGGGACGGTGCAGCAGGAGCAGGGGGACGGGGGGTGCGGAGGGGTCCGGGGTTCTGGGCACCCCCGTGGGGGCGGGCAGGGGAGCAGGGGGTGCCTTGCGTGGCAGAGCAGCCTGTGTTCTGCGGGAGGCATTGACGGGCTCGCTCTCGGGCCCTGCCTCGCCAGCCGCAGCCCGCAGCGTGCCGGCAGCACGGGGCTGAGCTCCCAGCTGGCCAAACCCAACCCCGCTGCCTGTCCTCTGCTCCGTGCCTGGGCTCTGAGCTCCTGGGGGCTGGCCAGGATCTGTACAGCACCGGGGGGGGCTGATCCACACCAGGCCACCAAGGGTCAGACAGGGGTGTAACAGCAGAGCCAAATCCTAGCGGCAGAAAGTTATCCACCCGCTGCTCCTGCTGTAACAGATACATCCAAGCAATATTGATTTCTTGGAGACAGAAAGAAAGAGCTTTGCAGTAGCTTAATGTGAATACACCACTGATCAAAGATGGTGCGTTGTAAGCAAGTATTTGGGTGAAAGCATACTGGTAGAGATCTTCCATAGCATTAGATTTAAATAATTGTACCTCAAGCTGGGAAGCATTAGAGATGAAAGCTCTGATTAAAGCAAGTCCAGCTCCATTGCTGCCTTTCACTCCTAATTAAACTGTTAAGTATTATGTAGTTTCCACTTACAAACTATTTTATTAGCAGTGTCTTTCAATTTATGTGGGCTCTACTTTTCCAAAAACAGAAACATTTTAAGTCTGCAACAGTCATCCTTCCCATGAATGAAATTTGTTACATAATTAGGCCTAAAAGTGTGTTTGGTGACTGTGTCTGTGAATCACTGCTCATTAAAAGCACACGGTATTATAAAAACTGGACGGAGTGGATTGGAATTGATTGTTAGGCCTCTACAGCTTGGCCACTGTTAGAGAAATGTCCACATTTGGATCTCAGTGAATCCAGCACATACCCTACATCTTACAGCGATGGGTAAGACCAATAAATCCTGCACATTCAGACAGCTAATGAACTCAGTGGTAGAACTCAGTGCTTTGAGGTCAGTATGAACAATCCCTCAAGCCCTCAAAGGATGAACATTTTGCTTCTGCAGCCAAGCGTCAAGAACTGAGCTCAGAACTGGCCAGTTTTCCATTTCCCAAACCACATTCCCAGCTCTGGCTCATCACAGACCCGGGATGGAGCCATGTGCTTGCGCTACTGCCCACTGCTTTGTCTAGATTCAGAGCCGAACCACACCCAGTATCCATTTTGCAACTGAAAGCCTTGCCAATGGATCAGGTAAGTCCACACCACGCCTTGTCCTGCCTGTCCCTGCAGGTGCTCAGGTTTTGGTAGGAGGTGAATACTCAGTATTTCCTTTGTGGCCAGGCCACCTCTTAGGCTCTTACCCAGATAAGTCATTCTCTATCACCATTTTCTGTAGCCCCGCAGAGATGCTGTTGCCAGCGTTAGGAGTGGATGCAGTGTGATCGGCTGTGACTGAGACCTGCACGCAGGCTGGGTTACTGAGCGCCGAGTTGACATCCCTCAGGATCCGAGGCAGAGGCCCAAGCTTTGTTGCAGTGCCCTGGTAAAAAAAGAGAGCAGAATTACTACCACCATCTTGTATTTCTGCTAGAGAACTGTGGGTTCTGCCAGCTGCTGGACAGTCTCTTCAGTGAATTGTTAGCAACATTAATTTTCTCCATAATTTAACTCCACTGGCTGTCCCAGACATGTGGCTTCAGAAACCATTTGCTGCTGCGGGGCAGAAGGCAGCAAGCATGCTTAGCATAGTTCAGACGCCGAAGACAGCTGCGGCCAAGCCTGGTCCAGGTCTCCTGACAGAAACCCTTTTCATTAAAAATTAACCATTTGAATCTGCCGGGAAAAACAGAAGGGCCTGGCGTTCAGCAGCTCTGCCTTCTCATCCCACCAGCCCCTCCATGCTCACCCCCAGTGATGAAGAGCAGAGGGGGAAAGCGATACTCGCCTGACTCCAAGAAGGACAAGAAGGATGAGCTACTACAGCAGCACGTGCAAAGGCTGGGGAAGTGCTAAGGGTTACTAACAGCGGTGCTGTGCACCCGCACAGCTAACGGATGGGTACGGGCTGCACGAGGGGGAGGTGTGTGGTGTGCTGGGCCCCAGTGCCCAGCGCTGGCCTCCTGTGCTTCCCTCCCGGCCTGTCCCTGTGAGCTCCCCGTACCTGCTCCAGCTGAGAAATGACTTCCCAGAGCAGCGAGTGCAAAGTGGACAGCTCCCGGCCCAGGTCAATGTAGCCTTCAAAGCCAGCTGTGTTTGAGATGGTTTCTGGATTGGAAATCTCCAGGAGAAATCTCTGCATGTTAGTCCATTCGTGCTCCAGGAACTGATTCATGAAGGACATATATTCCTCTTTGCTGCCAAACCTATCAAGACAGCAACAGAAATCTCAGCTAAATCCTGTAAACAGAGGTGCAGTGAGCAGAAGGAGCAGGTACATATGCACGTAAGAATGCCAGAGCCTTTCTGTGGCATCTGAACCCTTTCAGAGCCTTTGGGATCACGGGGTTGCTAACAAGCAGCTGCTACCCCACTGAACGTGGAACCAAAATTAACTCCAGCCTAATCCAGCTAAGCCCTCATCAGCATGGGACCTCAGCAGCAGAAACGGAGGTGAAAGCTATAGAAACGAAGCTGTTCTTGGTGATGGGGTGTATCTTACTGCTGGTACAGCCTCCAGAAATAAGACACATCACTGGAAATAAAGAAATCAAAATAACCAAGCCCAGTCACTTGGCTGAGGTGCAGTGAATGACGGCTGTGGGAGTCCCACACTCTCCCCCCCCTTCCCAGGCACTGAAGCTGGCCGCAGCCACGCGCCGCTGCCGCCCCGGCACAACGGCCAGGCTGTTCTCCCCTCAGCCCTGCACACTCCTTCTGCCCTTCAAGCACTTCACGCAGCCGTCGTTCTCAGTTAGATGTCTTACTTAGAGCACAACAGGGCCTCGTGGCTCAGTTGTACCAGCAGCACTTCACGTTGTGCTGTGACAGTGATTGTGCAAGGAGAGGCGTGTGAGCGGTCTGCAGGACAGCTCAGCCTCATCACTTTGGCTTGACTAAAGTCAGCTTAGTTAGGGGTTCCTTCCTGCAAAGTGCTGCAAATCTGAAAAGCCTTTAGTTAGGGATTGGTCAGGAATATGGAGAATTTCTGTCATCTGCTGTAACACGCTTGTTTGTCTTCCACCTGTGGTTGTGTGCACGCATGTGCACTCCTGGCTGCGCATGTGTACACTGAGCTAGTTCCCAAATCTAAGGAGCTTTAGAAGGAAACTGCCCATTCATGTTTTGGAAAGCTCATCGGTTTGTTATCAGAGCTCAGGATAAGTAGCTCAGAGCTGCAGCCAGTGGAAAAATTTTCAGAAATCTCTTGCTTTGTTTCCATCAAACCTATGGGCTTAGTTAGAAGTTGATAGTGTCCCCATCCTCTTTTCCTGCCATCCCCGTTCAAACAACTGTGCTGTCGTAGCAGGGAAGGTCCCAGAGCTCCTGGGAGGGACAGAACGGCTCCCGAGCTACACACACCACTGCTGCTGTGCGGGTTCTGGCCCTGCTGCTGCCTCTGACGGGAGGCAGAGCTGATGCCATCAGCCGCTCCCAGCACAGCGATCACGGGACACATTTCCTGGCTCTGCCTGGGTGTTCCCGCTGCGACCCAGCCCGCTCCTCTGTGTGGTCAGAGCAGCCTGTTTTCCTGCTCATAAAACACGTGCTGTTTTGGAAACTTCACTGATCTCCCTGACCTAACAGCGAGGGAATGGGTCCCAGAGAGAGATGGGGAAAAGCACAACAGGAAACAAGCAGGCCCTTTCCATCCAGGGAAGGAGCGGCAAGTGTGGGACCTTCCTTCCCCTTCTTCAGAGCTGCCCCCCCCACTGCCGCAGCCCCGCTTACTTGGCGAAGTTGGCGAGGTTCTGGGTGACCTTGGCAATGAGGGTCAAAGTGCGCGCAGTGCGGTCGTCCGGGTACTCCTGCAGGAGACTGAAGAGGGAAGGGGACATGATAGCTGGGCACAGGAACCGCAGGAACAAGGAGGCACTGATCAGTCGCTCGCTGATGTCTGGGCGGCCACGGTTGCTGCATTCTTGTCTCCACGAGGCGAAAACTTCCTTGAGCTCCCTTGGGAAGACACTGAAATGACAGAAGGACACGCAGGGATGGTGAAGTTCAAGGCCAAGGTTTTTGAAGTGCCACAAAGCAGTAAGAAGCGTGGTGTGTAGCAGCAGCCACGTGGTGTGACGCCCTGACCTTCTGCACCAAGGCAGAGTCCTCTCACCCCGCACAGCAGCACTGCCACCCTCACCAGCCACAGGCTCTTTTCCTTGCAGTGCCCGTTAGGAGACTCAGACCAGACAAGAAGCATAGCCAAAACCCCTGACAACTGGGAAGCCAGAGATACAGAACAAGCCGTGCAAAGCAGCTCATCGCCACGTGAGGTGGTGCGGAGCATCCCAAAGCGATGGGGCACACCACCTGTGCGGTGCCCAGCAGCGTGGGACACCCTTGGCGGAACCACCGGGGGTACTGGGGTCACCAGCACAGCCGGTGCTTGGCTGTGCAAATTGCAGTACTCATGTTCTAGCTCTTGGACCAAATCCCATGGTAATGAGGGCAACTGCAGAGCCCCACTGGAGTCACTCCAGCTTTGCAACCGCACCGAGCCCAGCCGGGCTTCCCAAGGCCCCAGAGCTCCCCCGCGCCCAGCAGACGCCCGCCGCAGCAGCCCTTATCGCCGCAGAACCGGCTGCCTGCTCTCCTCCCAGCTCCCTGCTCCCACCTTATCCTGTTCCCAGCACGGGTTATTTGTTCAGCTGGATCCTCCCACGCGGGAGCAGGCTGACAATGGGTCCCCAGCGGCCAGCAAGTCCCTGGTACCGGCCCTTTCCCTCCGCCCCAGAGGCTGCTCTGGCCACGGCCACCGTCTTTGTTTGAAAGTCAGAACTGTTCACCTCCAGAGCTGGCTGGTCTAACAGCAGATCGAGGAGGGGGCAGACTCCATTTTAGGCCATAAATCTCCTTACCAAACAGCCATTTCACACGACAGTTTCCCAGTTTTGCTGCAGGGACTACGTGGGGTGAGCAGAGCAATGTGAGCTGGCTTCCCTCTGGGCCTGACCGCCCTGCGGCTGACCCTCACCCTTGTTGGGAAGAGAAGGCCGCGCACACCGCGCTGCCAGACCCCGTCCTGCTGCCCAGCACAGCGCGCCGCCACAGCCGATGTCCACCAGTGCCAGAACCAGGCGGGAGGCCCCAAACCGCACGAGCCTCGGAGCGAAGCACCCGGCCGAGCCACTGCCCCGCTGAGCACCGCACCGGCCGGTGACATGGCACGGCACGGCACGGCACGGCTCGGCCCCGGCAGCGGGCACCTGCCCAGCCGTCCTCCCAGCCCCGTGTTTTATAAATACCACTAACCAATGCCTTTGGCTGGAAAAGTTCCCCTCTGTCTTTGGCGTGATCCACACAATTGGACAAAGCCCTTTTACTTCACGGTATTTGCCCAGAAATAGGAGAATCCTTTAAGCAATTTAAAGCTTGAGTGATCAGGACAGGTTGTAGTTACTGGAAGTAACCCCCTGAAAACGCGTGCACTGGCTGCGTGCAGCCCGCGAGCGCTGCTCGCTGCCACAGGCTGGGAGACCATAAAAGTTTAATTGTGGAGCAGCGGATGGGATTCAGTTAGCCAGCTTTATGTGACAAACGGGCCAGTAATTCATTACCCAACTTTCCAGTAACGAGCTTCCACATGCTGAAATTCTGCTTACGCTGAAACTTCCCAGATGTCCAAATTATGTCATAATTATAACAATTTTCAGTTATTGTAAACCTCTTTCCTCTCTCCGATGCTCTCCGGCAGATGAGCATGCACACTCTGGCACTCTATTTAAAGCAAGACTGTTAGCTGTCAGGATACCTTGGCCAAGCCTGAGCACTCATCGTCAGCCCAATTAATCCCCAAGAACTGCTGAGCACAAAGGAGCGAGAGGGAACCGCTCGGGGCAGCAGCTCCGTTGCTCCAGCCTTCCTCCGAAAGGCAGGGCTGGAGGAACAAACTTCCCGTGCACTCGTGACTTTCCTTGGGTCACCTTCCAAGCCTATTTTTAGACTTACCTTTTAGTGCTGCTCTGGGTATTTTTGGGAAGACGCTAATTTGAACAATTATTATCCACTGGTGACTAAAAGCAGTGAATTCCTCCTGGGAGAGCAGGTAAGCACAACTCCTGAGTCAGAGAATTATTAATTGGCTCAGGATAAGGTACGGGCTACCTCCAACAAAATCTGCCCTTTTGCTTATTTGTGGTAGGTAAAGGAAGTCGGAACGAGCCTCTCGCTGCTTGTTCTCTCGCTGAGCAACATCAGGAGAAGCAATTCCCTTCCTTCCTGGCCTTGCAAGACAGCACACTCCAAATCCTGGGAGACTACAAATAATGAGTTTTCAGACCTTAATACAACAGCTGGGATAAGGGAGAAAATGAGAAGTTTTTACTATCAGAGACTTCCTTCCTCCAAAATGAGCCTTAGTTGATGTTAGGCAACAACAGCGTTGCTACAAAACACATTAATAAAAACTAAGCTCGGACTTTTAACCAGGAAGACTGCAAATCCAGCAGTAATATTTTTTTTTTTTTTGTCAGGACAAGAATCTTGTGGTCTGCTAGCAAGAAGCAGAAGGAAAACGTTTTTATTCCTCAAGGTAAGGAAGGTCACCAGCTCGATTCTTCCCGTTCCTTGCAGGCACCAGCTGTACCAGACCCAAGGACGGGACAGCGGGCACCAGCACGGCCACCTCCAGCACAGGACGCCAGACACCCCACTGCCTCACCCCAGGCAATTTTGTCTACTGAGGCCTGTCCCAACTCGTTGCCAGAACCTTTACCCTGAGCGCGATCAGCGAGGACATGCCTCCAGCTGCATACCAGGCCTTGGGCCAAGGAGGCAGGGAGCTCCCCACGGCTGCCCCGAGGGCCGGGAGAGAGCGGGGTTAACCCGGAGGAATGCGGGACGCGGAGCCTAACAGGCCCCGAGCATCCTCCTCCTCCTCGCCCCAGCACTGCCGCAGGAGCACATCTGCCTCAACGCAAGCTCCCTGCGCTGCCGCAGCTCCCTGACAGGCACGAGGAGTGCCACAGGGCCTGCGGGGAGGGTTTCAAAACGCCACCTGATGCTCTGGTGGTCAGACTGGCACCTTATTCCTCGACCCCGCCGCCCTGTCCCCGTGTCTGTGCTGCAGAAACCCTCCACCAGGCACCGAGAAGAGGCGTGACGGGCAGGCAGTAGCTGCTGCCTCCGCAGAGCAGATAATCCACGGCTGGCCTGGGGGGAGCCACGGCTGCAGCTGGCACGGGATGGCAGCAGGGAAGGGGTCCCATGGCCCCACACCACGTGCCCTGAAGGCGCTGGGGGACGGCGTCCCCAGGCTAAACCAGCTCAGCACAAAATCTGTCCTTGAAAACTCGTTCCTCTGCCTGCCGCAGCTCTGCCATCCCTGCGTCGAAGGAGACGCCGTGCACGTCCGCAGGCGCACCCGCGACTGTGCCACCGTGGCAGCACCCGCACAGCTGCCGTGCTCAGCCCCGCGCCTTTCTCCCCGGCCCCAGGGCAGCCCCAGTCGGAAGCCAGCGGGACGGCCTCGGGTGCTGCAGGGGTGGGCAAGGCCCTGGGCTCTCCCTCCACAGCTCCTGCACGCTGCCCGGACGCAGCCTGAGGACGGCCCGACGCCACGCCACTGCCCTGCAGCCGACGGCACGCGGAGGGGAGCGCTGCTCGCGGGGCACTGACCAGTAGGAGTTGATGATTTTGCAGAAGGCCAGCTCGCAGCACATCTTCAGGTTGCTCTGATGTTCGGGAAGGTCCGAAGACGAACACTTACTGGGATCCACCTCACAGTTTTCATCTGATTCGTACAGAGCCTTGATGAACTCCCCTGTAAAACAGACAGTCAGTGGCGGGCTTTGGAGGTGCAGTCAGCAAGCAGGGCAGCCTGTGAGCCCCAGCGCCCGAGCAGCTGCCCCGTGCCCCATCGCGCTGACCCAGCAGCACAGCTCCTCCTGCAGAAGGGCCCCGGCCTCCTGGCGAGCACGCTGGCAGCTCTGCCCTCGGGCCTCTGCGCTGCTGCTCCCCAGCTGCCCTGCCAAAAGGCCGGGCAGTATTAATTAAATTAAAATTAAATTAATTAATTCAAGTATTTCCGTGAGTTTCTCTGCACTCCTGCTGGCTGCTCGGCCACCCCTCGCCCTGGCGGGCTCACACCCCGGGGCGTTGCCAGCTCTCGTGCCACCCCGGGGTGCTGCGGGCACAGAGCAGCGCGGCGTGGGCTGGGGGCACTCCCCACTGCGGCATGTGTCCGTCCGTCGGGAAGGGCAGCTGTCTGTCCGGGCTGCACACCGCAGGCGGGGGAGGCTCGGGGAGGGGATGGCGGGGAGCAGGAGGGCCTCAGGCAGGGACCTGCGGTGCTGGGTGATGCCCTGGGGACAAGGTTTCCTTTGGTTATCTTCTAATTCCTTTTGGTTTGCTCACCTCCCAGTTCCTGACCGTCCTGGACTTCCCCTCCTGCTTTTTGTCCACCCTAGTCTGCATTCCTCCCCTTCTACTGCCAAAACAGATTTTAATTATGTCCCGGAGAGCCTCTCCAATGTATTTTCAGCTCTGCCAGGGAGCTCTGGAGCCTCTCTGCTTGCCTGCAGGTGATGCCTGCTGTTATTAGCCGGCCCCATTACTCGGTTGTGCTTCATGGCTTGAAGGAAAGCACTACGCTGCATTGTGCTGCCTTGTGACACCGACATGAATCATTTCATGACAAGAGGGCGACACAGGATCCGTGCCCCGAACAACTCGCAGGGACTGCGGGCTCCTCCGGTACGAGATGGAGCTGGCTCGGCAGCGTCTGCACCGAGCCCTCAAAGGGGAGCGTTACGAAATCCTCTGCCTTCATTAATCTCCCGGCTTTTTAGAAATTTTATGAGGTAATCTACTTGCAGGCTTGCCTTCAACCAGAAGGCATTACAAGGCAGAAATAAGTAACAGTCCCTCTCCTCTGCTGGCGGGCCATCTGCCTGATCTGCCTCACTGATCTCCCCGTCCCCAGCTCCACCAGATGACTGTTACCTCAGCGAAGTACTTACACTTCCTTTGGTCCTTGTTAAAATTACACCGATCCACTGGTAGGAACCTAACACACTGAAAAATGAGCAGGTCGACAGGAGCACTGCTCATCCCACTGCAGGGACGTGCAGAAAACCCAGCTGCCTTCGCCGAGTGCACGCCACAGAGGCAGCCCCCCGGCCTCGCGCTGTGCTGGCTGCACGCAGCAGCGCAGCCATTCCTTCCTGACCTGCCCAGAAGCGGAACCTCTCATTATTTTCATTTGCATCGGGAGAAATATTTTTGGAGCCGTGAGCATAGGCAGCCCTTTCGGAAAAGCACCAGGAGGGTTCCCAGCGCCATCAGGGAGGCGACTCTCATCACCGCAATTTGGGAGATTTCATCTGACTGCTGCGAGGAACGGGGGGAGCGTCTCCGGCTGGGGCTGTGCAATCAGGGGAGGGATTCAATCAGCCTCCGTGACACTGCCGGAGCTCAGACAGAAGACTTGGCAGACAGCACCGTGCCTTCAGGTATCTACTTGGTACCTCCTCTGAAAGCAGATCAGCGCACCAGCTCGGCAGCGACCTTCACCCGAGAGCTGAGCGCCGCCCGCTGCGGCCGCCCCGGCCCCGGGCCCCCCTGCCAGCCCCGGCAGCAGGCGCTGGGCTGCGGCGCTCAGCAGCCAGCCGTGTCTCGGGCAGACGGCACACGGGCTCAGGCTTCTCTTGCACTGTGAGAGAAACCCTCTGCCAGGTAACGCCAGCACCTCTGATGGCCACCAGGACTCAGCTGCGGCCCCGCACCGCGCGGAGCAGCCGGCAGCTCGCGGAAGAGCCCCGCCACCCCTCTGTACCTACCTAAGGCATCTTGCAAGTATTTCTGCCCCACCAGCTTCAGGTATTCTTCGATTGCTTTGGTGGCTAGCGTGTTCTCCCTGAAAATGAGATGCTCATTCTCACCACAGCGATCAACTTCAGACATCATCAGGTCAGTCAAGAAATCCTGGAAAGCAAAGCCCACGGTGGGTCACCAGGTCCCGACACGCTGCGTGCAGCAGGGCGGGCGGCTCCCCGCCTCCGGCACCTCCCTGCGGTGCAGGAGGGGGCGAGGCGCTGCGGCGAGCCCCCGTGCCCGCTGCACTGCCGCCGGCCTGACTTCTCTCCTGCTTCTCCGACCCTCGGAGAGTGGAGAGGAGAAATCAGTCTCCGGGGAGTTACAACTTCTGCACCCCAAAATGATCCATTCCACGCCCGCACCGCATTTGCCCCCGCATCAGTGACAGCTTTCAGGGGGGGTCTCCTCTCAGCCTCACGTTTTGTGGGTGAAATCTTTTCTCCGCTGCTAAATGTGGCCACGTCGGTATCTAGCTGCGCTGGGTGCAAAAGCGGGGCGTGCTCCGCTGTCACGGGCTGTGCCCCACGGCTCAGGGCTGGGAATCAAGCCCGTAATAGGCATCGAGATGCTCCCGCATCCCATTTCCTCAGTACTCATGGAAATAAACAGCACTGCTACAGCGCGCGTTTTGGGCACATTTGGGGTCTGATGTGCACAGAGCCAAACACCGTGCAATTCTGTCATCTGTGCTGCGCAGCAACGGAAGGGGGGCGCAGGAGCAGCGTGCACGCTGCCAGCCGCCCCGTGCACCAGCCCGGGCTTTGCATTGCAAATGCTAACAGAAAGGCAGCACCTAAGAGTGAGCTCCGTGCCTGCTTCAGCAGCGGTGTAACTGGTCGGAGAGGGTCACGCAATTCCCTGTGCGTTCTGCTAAAAATCCACTACGTGGTGTGAGCTGCAGCGCCGCAGCTCGCGTAATGCAGAAGGAACGCCGTCCAGCTCCTCGCGCTAATACATATTCAGTTCCTGTTCTCCGCGCCGCTAATGGGAAAATCGGCTGCTGAGCCAGGTGCTGGCCCGGACGACCTCCTCCCAGCCGGCACCGCTCGCCTCGATGGCAAAGGGAAACCGGGCTGCTGGCACCCTGCAAGCCCCGCGCATTGAACCTCGTACCGAGTCCCCGCGCAGGAGACAGCAATGCTGACACACCGTTTCACCGCCATAAGCAAGGGCACCTTTTTTCAACCACCCTCCTCTCAAACCCAATAATCTGCGCAGTAATAACCCTTCGCTAAGAAATTCTCCTTCATTTGTCACAGCGTGCAAGACGCAACCCGTTGCTGGGCACGGGCAGCAAGAGCACCCGGAGCTGCTGCGCGGAGGTGCGGGTGCTGTCCTCGCCGTCCCCACGCGGTGTGGCACGGAGCGCAGCTCCCCGAGCCCCCAAAGCGCCGCAGCCACGACCCCGAACCCCTTGGGAGATACGGGGACACCCAGGTGCCATACCCTGCCGGGGTGTTTGCGAGAGAGGCACTTGCTCCGTCCGTCACAAGGGTGCCCTGGGAACCTCAGGCTCATGCTGAGACCCCCTCCTGGATCATCCCAGCACCAAACCAGTGACCTACAGCCCTTTGTTACTGGGCTTCTGTCCCAGACGAAGGAAGCCCGGGCTGCAGACGGGTTCCCCTGCCGTCCAGAAACGGGCTGGGGGTTGGTGGGCTGGCAGCCCCGCAGCTGCTGCCGCTCCAGTCCCTCCTGCTCCCCACGGGGCCGCGACCGGGACCGGCGTGCTGCCGCCACCTTCCCAGAAGAGCCTCCCAAAACCCCGAGGAGCAGCTTTTGAAGAAGATGTCACTTGCATTATTTCTTTGACCAGAAGACCGCCCTCCCCGCAGCCCGCTCTGTCTGCGGCGCGCTGGCAGCTGCAGAGGCACAAATCCCTCCTGGAAGCGAAGCACGCGCCTCCCGCCACGATTTTCTCTCATTTTGCCTCTTTTATCAGCCAAGCTGGAATGAAACTTTAAACCCCTGCTCAAATCCCTTTAGCTGCTATCTGGGTACCTCCATCACCTTTATCTTCCCGGGTCTCTCCCAGGGTGCGTTTCAATTCCAAGCCACAGCTCAGGATGACACAAGGTGCTGATTCTTAATTAGCAGCCGCTGACCTTGGCTTTGCTTGATTCTCTTTCCTGTCACTTTCCCAACATACTAATTATCTCCGAACACCGAGTTTTACAGCTCCTCTTACCACGGGTTAGGTTTTTCCTCCCCCTGCCAGCTGCGGACCCGCGCTGCCTCCCCCCGCTGACCACACGCGTGGCCGCAGAGCTGGGGTGGGACACGGGGACACGGGGACAGGGGACACAGGGACAGGGGACATGGGGACACGGGGACGTGGTGCCAGCTCCCATGCAGAACCCAGCTGCCAGCGGGGCCGCCAAGCTGCGGAGACCCGGGCGCCAGGTTCTAGCCAGCAGCCACGTGAATTCTGATGATTTTAGCTAAGCTGCAGAATTTACTCAAACCAAAAACGAGGCAAAATTCCAGTTGTGTGCGACGCGGCACGAAGCCAGGGAAGCTCCCCCTGAACCCCCCGGGGCGGTCCCCATCCCATACGGAGACGGGCCTCGCGGCTCTGCCCCCCCGCATCCCGCGGTCCTGTCCCCGGGCCGTCCTCCGGGGCCTTGCCTTCCCTCCACACACGGAAGCCGCAGCAGCTCCGGAGCTCACGTCCGCCAGCACTCGGAAGACACAAACGGAATGCAAATAGTTGTCGGATCCCTCCGGGGGCCTCGCTCACCCACATACACGGCTCTGAATAAAATGCAATAACTAAAGCCAATAAAACTCCCTGTTTCTGAGCAGCAGAGATCAGCGGGGGGCTGTTTTTAGTTAGGGCCCCTGGCAATGGAAGAAAATAAGATGCTTTATTTCATTACATCAGAGTTGAGAGGGGAAGGAAGAGGTCTACAGTAAAAATTAAGGGCTGCAGCGGCGTTCCTCAGGCTTGCTCCCGTGTTTATTTTAAGGATATTTGCTTCAGTCTGGACACCGCTGAACCGGTGCAACTTCAGCGGCTGCACACACAAAGGGGAGCAATTCATAAAGAAACGCCGGGCATGACGGCGCGAGGCAGCGCTGCTTCCCAGCACTTTTTCAAGTACCCCAGGCAGCAGCCACTGCAGCACGCGCTGGTGTCAGGCTGCCGCTGCAGCCCTGCCACAGGCACCTGCACGGCTTTGGCTGCCGCAGAGGCAGCCCCACGGCACCGCCGGTCCCAGCTCCAAGGGGCCAGGGCTCACAGACCCCACCTCGAGGTCTGCCAGCGGCAGCCTCCCCCCGCCCTGCAGCCCGTCTCACCGCACCCTCGGTCACCGCACCCTGCTCCGAAGCACCAGTGGGGCCGGGTTTGCTCCACGCGCCTCGCTGCTTTTCATGTTCCTCCATCCCTGCGGCGCAGCCCGAAAACATTTCCGTTTTCGCCTGGGGTGAGCTTCAGGCGCTGCTTCCGCTGCCCCACCTGGGGGGATGCTCCCTCGTGGGCTGGAAACCTGCCCCGACCCCTGCCTCCTGCCTCGGCCCTCCCGCAGGCTGTCGGGGCTGGGTGACTCCGTTTGGGGCTGGGTGACTCCGTTTGGGGCTGGGTGACCGTCAGCTCGGTGCTGCCTGGGGACACCGAACTGCTGCCCGAGGAGCCTGGAAGGAGCAGACGGACAGCGCAGCCGTCCCAGGGGTGGCCTGAGACTGGGGAGGCTCGCTGAAGGTGAAGGCCACAAGCGTAAAACCGACAGCTGCTCACGGGAACAGCCCTTCACTGCCACGTCAACAGGGCCAAGCAGTCGGGCAGCGGTGCCAAGAGCCCGCGGAGGGCTCCACGCGGGTTGTGCAGGAAGGACGCCGCACCCTGCCACCCGGGGAAGGTCCCCGCAGCCCCGCGGGCAGGGCAGAAGGGGGCCAGCAGCAGCAGCACCTCTGTGCAGGGGGTGCTGCTCCCCCCCCCAGTCCGAGGAGGGGCGGCTGACTGGGGGAAAGGAGGTTCCCCCCGTCGCAAACCTAATTAATAGGATTGCCTTAACCTTAAGAGGATTGGGTTGATGAAGGCAATAAGATTACTGCTGGTTTCAGAGAGCAGCGCAGAGGCCAGCTCGGCAGGGGTGAAGGAAGCCCCAGGAGGCGGCAGGGCTGCAGGCGGACAAGTGTCAGGCACACGTAAGCATCAGTGGCCGAGGAGAGGGGAGGGACGCGCTCATAAAACTGACGAAAAGCTTTTTTAGCTGGATCGTGGCTGCCATAAAGTAGTATTAGAGAGAGAAATTCCTTGTGGGGGACAACAGAGCTGCTGCCCGGGTCACCCAGGGCTGAAGGTGTGCAGCGCCCTGGCTTTGCAGTTGCTGGTGCAGGTAAGCGGGCGGCGCTCCAGGGGGGGACCCCGAGCCCTGTGCTGCTGTGCCCCCCTGCCCCCTGCCGCTCCCCGTGCTGAACCAGGAGCCTCCAGGAGAGCTCCCGCAGCTGGACAGGTGCTTGCAGGCACTCCCGCATGGTCCCTGCAGCATCCACACGAAGCAGCAAAGCACCCACGTGGCCAAGGGGAGTGCGGCTGCAGCGGTGCCGGCGCAGAGCAGAGGCTCCAGCAGCCTCGCGTGGGCTGTGAATGCATCTGCTGTAAATGCATCTGCTCAGGGGGAGCAAATCCTCGCGGCACAAACAAATAGGGACACATGTTTATCCTTCACTCCATTCACACCATAATAAATATTTATTTCAAGCGAGCAGCTGGTTAGTCAGAGCTTTGTCTGACGCCGGGTTTCATCTACTGACCCCCTGGACAAGAACATTTTTAAAGTGTAGTTATGGTTATGAGCTGAGCTCCCAAAGCTGTGAGGTAGCCCTGGAACAGAGACAAGGGAAGTACCCCGCAGACACCGAAGTCCCCGGCGGTCCCCCGGGGGAAGGATGCAGCCTGCCCCCCCCCGCCCACATCACACAGCCCACATCAAGCGGGGCTAATGGCAGGGGGAGCGCTCCCATGGCATGCAGGGCAACAGAAGTATCTTTAATTACGCCTTGGTGTGTTTCGTCTGTGGGTTGCAAACACATCAAGCAGTTAAGTATCTCCCCACACCCTCACGGGTAACATTTCATCAGGTGGAAGACGGGAGCACCCAACGAAGGGAGGACGGGCGCCGAGAGCCCGGGTGCCCCTCCTGGCACAGCCCTGCCTCTCCAGGCCCTACAAACGGAGCAAACAGGGCCTGTGCCGAGAGCTGGGCGGGTTCTGGGCGGCCGTCAGACTTTCCAGCGGGCTGGGGCAGCTCCCCGCCAGGCTGTTTGCCCTTTATCAGAACGCTTTTCCCCTTTCTCTCCACCCCGCTGCTGCCTCGGTGGCTGCTCTGGGTTTTCCAGGCGTGCCCTGGTGCCCGGCGAGCCCTCGCGTGGCACCGCGGGGATGAAGCTTTTCCCTTTCCCAAGCAGAGATCAAAGCAGGCACGGCCTCTGTCTCCAGGCAGGACTCTCTGCTTTCATTTCCCACCTTTTAATCTATTGTGATACAGAAATGAGGCCCAGGATGATGCAGAACATTTAGGGAGAAAATGAAGCTGCAGCCACTGCCCCGGCCACCCACGCTCCTTTCGGCAGACGGGCCCGGCCCTGCCTCTGGCTTTGACGAGCTGCAGGTAACGAGCCCTGGCTGGGGGGGGACAGGGGACACTGCCAAGGAGCACGGGGCACGGCCCCGCATCCCGCTGAGCCCCGGTGCGGGATTACACCCCGCTTAGCACCGACCGCTCCAGGCGAAGAGCGCCTCGGGCAGCGCAAGAGCAGTTAGCTGCTACCGCGTCCTCGCAGATAACCCGCCGGACACTCGGACACTCCTTTCCCACTCCAGCCGTAATCGCTGCTTCAGCGCCGGCTACAGCGGCCAGGAGCCGCAAGAAAACCTGGATCGGTGAGAGAAATTAGAGGCTGCCCATCGCCAGCGCTGTGCTCTTCGGCTCGGAGAGGGCAGGGGCGAGCTGGGGGGGGCTGCTGGCAGAACCCCTGCGCTCCTCCGCCTCCACCCGCACCCCGCCACCCCGCGCTGCCTCCTGCCAACAGGAGCCAGGCAAACCCAGGCAGGGGCAGCCCCCGGTTTGCTGCTGGAGCCTTCGCACACGGGCGTGACAAAACCAGCACGGCCCTCTGCTGTGCCTCGCCGCCCCCACGGAGCCTTCCTGGGCACACCCCTGTCACACAGACAGGGTGGGTGGGTGCTTTCCTCTCCCATTCATTTTTTTTATTATTATTTTTTTACCTTGCTGCTGTTTTTTCCCTTCCTCTCCTCGTACAGCTCCTCTAGGAAGGACGCGCCACCCGGCTCCCATGCTCCAGTAACTCCTGCTGCTTTGACAGCTCTCTCAACCCCGTGCTAATGCTGATGGCAGATGACAGGCAGGGAGAGCAGAAGCTCCATTTTAGGGGACAATTCATCAAGTCTGTTTACTGTTTGCTGTGTCCCCCGTGCAGAGCCTCTGGGATCCCAAGCGCTGGCGCGGACACGTGTCTGGAAACACACTTGCTCTCTCCTCAGCCTCTCCAGCACCGAGAGGAGAGGAAAAAGCAGGAGCAGTGACAAGACTCACGGGGACTGAGGTCAGGGTGAGGACACCTTTTGCACCCACACCCCGCACAGGTCCTTCCTGGCAATTTCACCGCAGCGCCGGCAGAGCTGCAGCGAGGGCAGCCCGGGATGCAGCGAGCAGCGGTGCCAGCAGAAGGCAGGGCCGAGCCGAGCAAGCATGCGCCGAGCGCGGCACAGCCCCGCACAGCGGGCACACACCTGTGATGCTCTCCCGACACAACCACCCGAGCGGGGTTTCGCACACCGCGAGCCGCTTCTGCCCCCTCCGAGTGTCCCAGCCCCGTGCTGCGCCCCTCACCGCACACCCCAATGCCCCGTCCTGGGCTCCGGGAGGCTCCGGGCAGCTACCAGCACTGCCACGGCAGCAGGCCCGGCCTCGCAATCCTCTCAGCGAGCTTTCCCTGCCTTGAATTCGACCAGGATGCCAAGCGCTTCTCTGCACGACAGACGGTAATTAAATCTAATCCGTGAACCCTGCCACGATCCCAGGCAGCAGCGCAGGCTGCAGGGGAAGCGTCGAGCCTCGCGGTTCCCCTCAGGTGAGCAGCTCACAGCTCCTCAGTGCTGTAAGAGCTTTGGAAATCTCGTTCTTCCCCAGCACCCCGTTGCAGAGTTCAGGGAGATGTTAACAGAGGGAACGCTAATGCTCCCACTCCCTCCGTCCCGCATGCGGCCACACTGTGCCACGCAGGGGGACGCAGCGAGGATGCTCTGAGGCAGAGGGGCCCCGCGACTCCACGCCGTGGGGCAGGGAGCTCGGCGCTTGCCTGTGCTCTCCAGTGAGGGCGTTTCCAGCTCTGCTCATCTGCCCTCGCTCTCGCCGACCAGTCACTACCAGGAGTAAATCCCACTCCCTGCCTCTTCCTGGCTCGTTGCTTCCCCAGACGTGGCAGGGGATTCCCAGTCATGAAGGATATTCACACGAAGTGGCCCAGTAAACTGAATTTCCACCGTTCACAAATTGGCCAGCATCAACTCCCCGGCACCTCCTGCCTGGGAGCACCCCAGAACCCTCCCTGCAGTGCCGCCCCCATCACGTCTCCCTTCTAAAAGCATCAGCACAGACCCCAAGGGCTCAGAGCTTGCTCAGAGGCAGGCATGCCCGGAGGCGCGCTTTGCTCCAAAATTCTCATGGCACCGTCCGCGCCCGTGCGGTGCCACAGTGCCGGGCGTGCGGCGGAGCAGCCGTGGGGAACCTGCCGTGTTTCCACAGGAACGCCCAGCACCGCCGGCTGCTTAGCTTAAGCCAATGTTGCTTACACTTCGCCCCCGAAAACTGCCTTCTTGCTTGCGTTTATGTTTGTGCTGGTTTACAGAGTAAGAGTCTGGCCCCTGAGCCTCCACAAGTAGGGAAAAAGGACTTGGGTTGGTATCTTGTGGTCCCCCCGACCTCTTTACTAATTAAGCAATTCACACTGCACATGCTACCGACTTGTTTGCAATAAAAAGCAAAAATCAGTGTATTAATGATGGCTGAGCCCAACCAACGTGCTGACTCCCTACAGCCCAACCCTGGAGACTGCCCCTGCTCATCTCTCGTGGGAGCGTGCGGGTGCCGCAGCCTTACCTTGGCCTTGCCTGTGCTCTGCAGGATGTGCACCAGCGCAGACGCCATCTCCTCTTTGTTCTTCACGCTCAGCGAGGGCTCCAGCACCGAGCACAGCACCATGTAATTGTTAGTGATGTACTCGGCAAACTCCTTGTACATCTCCATGGGAAGGATGCTCATACTCTGGTAGCGTGACTTGATGCGGATCATGGGCCCTGGGGACTTGCCCTTCCCGGGGTTGGGGCTGACCACAGGGTACCATTTCTCCACAAACTGCCGGCCCGTGACGGAGCTGACAGGGATGTTCACTTGTCCAATGAAGTTGGTCTTGTCCTTCTTTTTCTTCTTGTCAGTCTCTTTGTATAAGTGCACCGTAATGTTTTTAAGCGATGGGAGGTTATTAAATTCAAAGTGCTCCCCCCAAAAGACATTATCAGTTTTCAATTTACAGGTAGTTCGTGCATAAAGAACGTCATCCAGGCATAATTCACACAAGTACTTTTTCTTAGCTGGCAGGTCCTTGGCTTCAATAATCCATAACTTTAACATATTCTCCACCCTTCTGCTGTTGTCCTAAAAAAAAGATGCAAAGAAAAAAAGGTCAAGAGAAAAAAACAACAAAGCCACGCACAACAAAACTGGAGATATAAGTTAATTATTTTGGATGGGCTAAATGAGCAGAAGCTTAATTACATTTTATTTTAAGGAAATACTGGCTCTCAGGAATTTGCATAATAATGCTACTTATGTTAATTTTCCAAATATCACCATGCTCTCCATGTCTGCTGGTGCCAATTAATAAAGGAAACAAGGAAGATAAAACCTGTCCAAATCATAAATGTACCACGTCCAATTCACTGCCAAGAGGACCTCAAAAGAAACCTGAAAGAACCTTTCCGATAACTACCGGCTTGTGCAGAACAGAAGCTATGTTACAGGTACCACAGAACCACCTCCCCTCGCAGTCCAGCCGCTTTGCAGCAGCACCGGAGTACATTTTCTGGACTGTAGCAGAGCGACAACAAAGGGATCCGAGTGCACACTCAGGGGTCACCTCATCCGTGGCTGGAACACAACCACCTCTGGCATGGGAAGAGGCTTTTGCAAAACTTCACAATATTTTAGGGCACAGGTCCAGAGCACTGAACTAAAACATCAAGAGGAATTCTGGGACACAGAGTGAGTCACACAGTGGAATCGTTACAACTCAGAAATAGAAATTTGGCTTGGTATCATTTAAACAACAATGCAGCAAAGGATACCGCGGCTCTTCAACGGCTCCCCAGTGATGCTGACCTCGCCCTGGAAGCGCATCCAGGGGCATCTGCTGCAGCGGTGACTAAAGAGAGAAAGCACTCGCGGCTGAACTGCTCCTGGGGCTGCAGTAACCTGTTTTGTTTAGGAGCCCTCACTGAAACAGCAACCGTGGCTTCCCCTGCTCAGCTTCGGAGGCTGGGCAGGAACGTTTCTGCTGGGAGCCCACAATGGGGTACTGTAGGTTCAGGAAGTACACACAGGAACTACACGAGAACACTGAATTCCTGATAGAAATATCAAGTCAGATACTGAGAGTTTATTGTCCACGAACTCAAACAAAGATGGAAAATTAGCCATCAGCTAATGGCATGTTCCGAGATGAGGGCATCTTTCCAAATGAATTTCCACTGAACACCACATCTCAAAGCCATACTGACGTGTCCAGCCCTCCCTCACATTCCCAGGACTTTTCTCATGGCGTGACGCTCCAAACCTCACACAGCTCTTTCAGGCCATCATTGCCAGGCTGCTGTGCTCGGAAAGCCACTGGAGCCACTGAGCTGCACGTGGAGCAACTGAGCTGCATGCGCAGGAACACGCTGCTGGGGGCAGAAGCCCCCTCTCTCCTCTGCCACTCCCATTCTGACACTGAAGGAAATCTCTTATCCCGAACTAGGAACAATGAACTCAGACACGGAGAGCTCCTTTAGCAGCCTGCCAGGCCCAGACCTAACCTGTACGCAGTTATGTGTCTGATGCCAGGGATGAATTTACAGGATCGCATTATTTGTGTCTTCTCTGATCAGCAGAAAATGACTTGTTGATGGAGCTCATCAGCTGTGAAATCCTGCAGCTGATTAGTCCTGATCAATCTTTGTTAGCTAATTCCAGCGCAGAGAGGGAGAAGCAGCTGTAGACTTTATTTGAGGATGTACTTAAGTCTTAGTGGGCCATAAAAACACATATTGGGTGTCCCTGTGTTCAGTGAAGAGAAAGATTTGCTTCTGGAGATCTCGGACGGGATGGTTTCGCCACCCTCAACTGCCTGTAAAAGTGAAGGCTACGTTCCACTACTGCCTCAAAGAATGCACTGCCATGTGCCACCTGAATTTCTCCATCACTACAGCAGACACTGCAAGTACCACCAGTCAGGAGATGTGATACATGAACTTCAGAATATTCAGTCTTGTAACTTCGCTGGCAGCTACCGGCCATCTGTCCCAGCACTTCTGGGAGGTGGGAAGTCCTACTTGAGTGGCAAGTATCATTAGTAGCAAAGCAAGACTGAAGATTCTTCAAGTCTGATCATTTCACAGCAACAGCTGAAGCAGCATGTGCTGAGAAAAGAGGAAAGAAATAATTGGCACTTTCACGTAAATATAATTGTGGAAGAAATGGAAATATGGAAAAAGGCTGACCCACAATTACACTTACTCACTACAATGACAATACGTCCCCTGCTGCTACTATGCACTGGGCTATAAAACGTAATAACGAGGAACTGAACTATAGCAGAGGCAATTCCTCAAAGCCACTACCTTATTTGGGTGCACGGCACGCCGCAGGTTTTCCATCCATTTATCTCGCTCTGCTGCGGAACGACACGAGAAGCACTTACTTCCTGATGAAGTCGTCACCTACAGGGAAAGGAACAGGATTATGTCTTGACCAGCACACTGCAGACTGTGATATGGGGGAGAGGGGGAGTGAGGAAAGGTGCTAGTGGATTTTTTTTCTTTTTTAAGTAAACAGCTTTACCCAGGCATGAAGCAACAGCCCCTAAGGCTACCAGGAAAACAGGGCAACTCTGTATGTCACAGAAATAATCATGGAAGCAAATTCCAATTACTTCTCCTCTTCCACACCAGAAAACACAAGATAATGGCCCCGTGCATGTGATGCTTTAAGCCACCAAGTTCCTCTACTGAGAAGAGTGCAAATCCTTAAATGAACTAAAGATAAACTGCAACCACTTGGCACCCCTCCAGATTCATCCCAAAACTTGCAGTTGTAACAACCCAGCCCTTGCTTTCGGAAGAACGCCAGGCCCCGGCAGGCTGGCTTCTTGCTGTCCCCCCCCTTCACGCCCTGTTCTGAAGGCCTTGCTGCGAGGAACATGGGGCCGAGGACGTTCACCACGCTGCTGGAGGGCTGGAGGCACTCCTGTGCCCCCCGCACTGGCTCCCCTCAGCCAGCCACAAAGCCCTCAGCCGGCTGCTCTCCCTTCTCCGTATCCGTTGTATTTGGTGATGCCCCATAATATTCTCTATGTACATGTCTGGCTTGCAAGCAAATGGACCTGGTTAGTACCTAACTAACTCCCTCTGAGTTTCACTTCCGCCAGTCAAGCTGCAGAGCTCCCTGCGAGTGCCGTATCGTCTGACAGTGTTTGTGTTTACACGCTGCACACCGCTTATCTGCTTCTGGGAGACACGATCTCCTCCAATTTCATACATCTCCCCGAACCTGTTCTTACAAGCAGAGCTGGCACTTGCTACGATTCATCATCTTCAGCTAACCTCAGCCGTGAGCTGAGCGCATCCCTTTGCTCAAAGACATCTCCTCACCAGGACAACACGACGAGGGGCCTAGCCTGCCTTTTCACAGCAAATGCAAGAAATCTCCCCACGCTTGATATCCCCAAGTTCTCTCCTTCAGGCAGACACTCTTCCCTGTCCTTAATGCACTCAATCTGTCCTGTAATACTGATATTCTTTGAGGCACACTTTATCTTCCATTTCTAAGAAGAGATGACTCCATATTACTAGGCACAATAGCATCATCTTTTCAGCATCCTTTCACGCTTCGATGCGTTTTCCGTTTCTTCAAAGTTTCCCATCACAAATGTGGCCTGCTTCATCCCGTTTGCTGCTCCTGTGAACCTCTGTCCCCGAACAAACAAACTTCTGGTGGCCCAGGAGATGCACCACTCGCAAAAGTGGCTGTCCACAGCATGTGACCCCTACACCTTGCCCTGCCCGTGGTGCGGCTGCTCTGTATTTTGATCCTTTCCTCAGCAGAGCTTCTACAACAGCATTCCAGATGAGCATGGCCATACACCCGCGTGGTAACGACACCCAGAAAGAAGCAACATGCAGCTGCATTGCTGTGACACGTGCTTCAAAACTGCTCAGACAAGAACCTAACAATTCAGAACTTGAGCCCTGTCTTGCCTGGTCCACAAATCAGCTGTGCAAGAATCAAGATCAGCCATGCTCAAATCCAAAGCATCACAGTCCTGAACACTGCTGGGACAGCCACACCACCCTGCGGTGCCACAGCCGGGTTTCTGTACCCCAGAGTGGGAAAACACCCTCCCACTGACACTGAGTGAGGTCCACTAAATTCAGTCCTGCGTAGAAATCAGTTAATAAAGGTGTAACAGGTCAAATATACTTCTCAGTAAACTATACTGTTAGTCCATTTCCTCAAAGGCCATTTTCACCTAGCTTGTTGTTTAGCTCTTTTGTTTTGATGGGAGTTCGGTATACAAATGAATTTTCCAAAAAAGAGGATTATGGCTTATTTGATTGTTGTGGAAAGATGCTCTCTTAAAGACAAGTTCTCCTTGGTGGCACACATGGATCCCACAGATGCCTGGAGTATTCATATCCAAATAAACAAACATGCAATTTAGCCGTCCTTCTATTGGCTTTGTTAATTACATTTGTGTTGTGTTTTTTTTTTTAACAGCTGTCTGTTTAATTGAATATCTAATATATTTTCTTGCCACACTTAAGTCAATACGTTAGCATTGAGTTATCACAGTAAAATTTATGATTCAATTCCAAAACAGTTAGTGATCAACTAATCATTCAAAAGCTACACAAAACTATCTGTTCACTCAAGTGAGAGAAGGCAAAAGTCCTCGTGGCAGGTAGGAAGCCCTCCTGATCTGCTGGGAGGCGAAAGTCCTATCTACCACGTGAGACCAAAAATGGCATTTTCCACAGATCTGCAATAATCTTTTGGCTTTCAGCTCTAACCTAAATATTATATGGCACTGATGATCTTCATGACATATTAATTACCTTGATAAAGAGAGCATTCTTGTCTCAACAAGATTTTGGATGTGCTAAAAAGCTATTAAGGTACAGGATAAACTCGTGGGTGGGTGATCCCTTAAGTCAGACAAAATCTTGTCATTTTTAAAATGTGTTAAGTACAGCATCCTCAAAGCATATTACAAGGAATCTCACTGGTGTAGGAACAGAGGATGATAACCGAGTTACTAAAGCTGTTTCACTCGATGTGTGCAGAAGATTTTACAAGTTAAGGCTCGAGCTGACAACCCCACCGCACCCACCGGCAGAAGGGCACAGCCCCAAAGAGCCCGTGATGGCTGTCCGGGGTCTGGAGGGCCGTGTGAGCAACGGTGACCGCTTACACTGTGGGACTAAACCTCTCCTCTAAATCCTCCCGTGCTCAGGCAAGGCCAGGATGAGGCTACAAGGTTCCCGTTGTACCAGAGCAATCATCCCAGTAGCAGTTTTTCCTTCCTCCTGCTCTGCATCCCCCAGGCACGAGCTGTGGAGCAGGACAAGACTCCGGCCTGCCCGCACAGAAACAGAACCCTTCCGTCCTGATTCCCATTCCTGGCCCAGGTCACCAGGATCCCACAAATAGCAGAGCCAGGAATAGGCTCTGGGAGTCTGGACTCCCAGTCTCCTTTACGAGGCTAAGCTGCCTACTATATATTTAGCACACACAGCATATGCGGTGGCTCAAGATGATTATGCTGACTGGAGGTCTTATAAGGAGAAAGAAGACGGTGTTGAATAACTTTAAAAACAATCACTGAGGAAAACAAGTAAATACTGACTTCCAAGTACTCAGCAAGTC
The DNA here is from genome assembly GCF_964034855.1 of Anser brachyrhynchus. Taxonomy (NCBI): domain Eukaryota; kingdom Metazoa; phylum Chordata; class Aves; order Anseriformes; family Anatidae; genus Anser; species Anser brachyrhynchus. Next base: position 2,526,518 of record NC_137712.1, read on the forward strand.
AGAAAAACAGCAAGTTTCACAGACCTAAATAAGCAGAAAAAGCCCGATGCAGCACTGAAAAAGCGCTGCGTGAGTGCTGACTCTCCTGGCCCCCGGCGGAGCCAGAGCCACCACACGGCTTCACACCGGCAGGCCGGGCCGAAGGAGAGAAACAACCCTGCCGTAACCTTTATACAGCCCGCTGCCTCAACAAACCACTTGCTTTTCTCCACTGCAGACGGCTTCGGCACCTCCCTCTTGTCTCCGTTTGGGTGCTGCCACTGCCCTCTCCGGCCCTTTCCCCTTCAGGTCCCGAGGCACCGGGCTGCTGCGGTGAGTTCAGGAGGAGCTGCGTGTGAGGCACCTCGTGCTGGGGCTGGCAAGCAGCAGCTGGCCTTGCTGGCACTGTCCTGTGCCCAACCGCACCACTGAGAGGAGACGATTTCGGACAGCGTGAGGCTGGCACTGCCCAGCACCGGCCTTGCTGCCCTTCGCCATTTGAGACAGCAGAATTGGCTGTTCCTGACAGGCCTCCCTGGAGAACTGATCCACCGGAGCTTCACAGGGCATGGATGAGGCACAGTTATCACCCCACAGCCTCTTCGCAATCCACTGTGTGGAAAAAGTCTTCTGTCCGTGACTCGGGCAGGCCCTTCTCACTCGACATTTCTTACTCAGCTCATTTTCCAGGACAACAGCCTGAGTTTCTCGCTCTTCTGTGTTCTGACACATGGCAGTGTCGTGGCCCAACCAGCAGCTTCAGTTTTCCTCTCGGCTTCCCACAGACCCAAACCAGAGATTTTGCAGTTCCACACCGCAGGAACTGCCACAAGTTTCCTGCTCTTTGCTGAGCTTCCACCAAAAAGCGGCCTGTGCTATGTCTTGCTTGTACTTACTGACAGAGCAACGCTGAAAGGTTCAGGATTACAGACGGGGGGATATTTGGGATCGATCAGAAGTCTACCGTTCTAGTTTTCTAAAACACTCTCCAAAGCAAAATAACGAAAGCCAACTTTCAAGCACTGAGGAGGAGAAGGTGCAGTTTTGTTGCTCTGCTTCCACTGCTGCCTGGCACAGAGAGCCACGCGATGTGGCACACAGCGCTCGGCCGCCGGCGCCCTGCTCGCTGCCCTCCCGATGGCAACGCTTACTCTCTGCCTCTGCCAGCTGCGCAGGGAGGATTGCGGGCACTGCCCACTACCCATCAGGGATCCAGAAAGATCTACAAACTCATTTCGCTTCTGACCGAGTGCAGTATTTGAAAGAGGCTCTCTGGAGAAGCAAGACCGATGCATTAACACAATATGCCATTTAGCTCTCACCTAACCGCTTCCCTCTGGAGCTTGTTGATGAGTAACCATCAGTTACAAATCAATGCTCCTTTTGTTTTCCAGCATTCTTCCTTTACTCTGCAGGATTTGCAGAACAGCAATTAACATGTTCTTTTTTTTTTTCTGACTCTTCTTTATCCAACTCACTTTAAAATGGAATTTTCTTCCTCCTTACAAGTGCATGACTTGTGTAATTTTCCTCTCAGTCAACTTCTACAAGTACTGTTCATATCCCTTCCCCTTCTCGTGTGCTGAACAGAATTGGTAAACAACTCTTATATTATGGATGTCACATCTATTTTCCATCTAGCTTCATTTTATCTTTCTTGAGTGGAATGTAATAGAGGCCATATAATTTACAAAACTGTTCTCCTCCTGACCTGCCACACTTGCTCAGTTCTACAGAGAATGAACAGCACTGGAAATTTTATACCTCAACCCACTCCCTCAACTTCAGAGTTCATGTACGGGGCTATTTTTTGGTCAGACTGCTTCTGTATTACCCACTTATATTTTAAGAAACGGATCTTTTAATTCATTTATTTCAAACTGTGCTAATTTCAGTAATGTAAAAATCTTCATGTGTCCCGTCTGACTCCTCTTGGACACTGACAGTGTTGTCTTCACATACCTCTGCCCATCCTAGGAATGCATTCCCATCAAATTTTACAGTACAACCCAAGCACGGCTGTATGGTTTATCTACTCGTTGATGTTCAAGTACAAAGAGATTACCTGCTCTTCACAGAAACACAAGTATCAACCACCTTGTTACTGTAGGAAAACCATTTCCCAGTTCTATATGCAGGTGCTGCCATAGGGAATAATGCTTTTCCATCCACGATGCAGGGCAAACAATTCTCAAGAGGCACTGCCTTGTGCTATCCAACTACAAACTTGTTTGTATGTGCCCCACCACCTCCTGCTAGCGCAGACCTAGCCACGTGCCATAAAAGATGCATATATCCATTTAAAAAAACACCTGCAATACAGATTTTTTAATTACCCAGAAAAGCGAAGCTTGAGATTTCTAGACAAAGTCCTCAACACTCGCACTAATAGCTGCAGGCTATCTTTGTGACCACGTATAACATCTTTGTAAACACAGAATAGAGGCGAGCACCTTCTGCTATCTGTATGAACATAAACTACAAATTTAAGCTCTGCTAATGCAGGTTTCTAAGTAGTCCGGCACCTGTGCCAGCAGCAAGCCCTGCAGCGACAATGGTTATAACGCAAAGAGCTCGTTGCTCTGATTTGCGGGTGTGCTTCTCCTTGGAAAGATGAAGTAATTTTCTGCCCATGGAACAGTCTCTGTGCAACAATTCAGAGCAGAAGCGTTTTGTAACAGCGAGAGCCCAAGATGTGATCCCGCACCCGGCTCCCCAGCCAGCCCTGTTGCACAGCGTACAGAAAGGCTCCTTACCTCAAAGCAGTAGTCTTGTCCCAGGATGCTGCTGTGGACCGGCTTGATGACCACTTCTTCCTCCATGCTGAGATCCAGAGCCTCAACAGCGCTACTGGGACTGAGCAAAGACTCGTGGGAGCGTGATTCTTTCAGCCTCGGCATTAGATGGGATCTGGAGGAAAAATGCAACCATATCAGTGGGTGCTTTCCTGCCCAGAGAAATGATTCAGCCCATCTGTTAGCAACAACTGCAGAATATTCCTATGAACTTTATGCCACGCGATAACAGAGGGCCCAGAATAGCATCCCCCTGTGCGCAGGGACTCTTCTCCCCCTCCAGAAATGCATCCAGCTGTATCACGGATGCAGACAGTGTGGATTCACACTTTGTAACCGACAATCCGAGGGCTCGTGTGCTCCATCCAATTGTTACACACATCCCCAGGATGGGGAGAGTGTGGAAAATAAGGCCATGATAGCCCTATCGATTGATCTAAATGCTCTGGAGTCCCACTGGCAGCATTTAGCAGCAGGGAGCCCACAGACAGCAAGCAGCACACCATTTTCAGAGACAGCCAATACAATCAATGGTGCTGTAACTCTTAAAGCAAAATCAGAGAGCTCAAGGGGGAAAAAAAAAAAAAGAAAGATAGCTAGGTACTCCCAGGGAAAACACAACACAACCATAAAGTGGCAAGGGAAAAAATAACTTGAGAGCAGAGGGAGCAGTTGCTTTCTCTCTAGTCTGCACCGTGTAAAATGTTCCTATGCAAGCCGGCTCACAAAAGCTCTGATCCCAGCAACTCTGACCTTTCAAACCTCTGGCAAGCACTTCGGGGTCTTCCAAAGAGAACATGTGTCTGTCTGTCTATAAAGAGTACGCTGCCTTATTCAAAGGCGCGGAAGGACAGAAATAAGGGGAGTCTGAGATATTCTCAGCGTAGCCTTTTATGAGCAGAACAACAATGCTCCCAATATTCTCTATCAGATTGCTCTGCCTGTGCGTATTGAGTTTTGTCGGTCTCCAGAACATAGCTGACCAAAACACAGGGAAATGTCAATAGCGCATGCAAAATTCATAGCTTCCAGTGACTCACATGCCAAGCTCAATCTAGAAAAAGCCAAAGCCAAGTCTAAGATAAACAGCACTGGGAGATAAAAAGGTGCTCCTCTAGATTTGCTATTAAGATTCAGGCCATCGACAGACCGCAAGGTGATGAAGGATCAGCCTGCAGCTGGGCCGTCCACCTGGGAACGGGAAAGGGACAGCTCTGAGGGCTGCGGGCCACCCCTTGTGCAGCTGCTCAGGGGACAAACGGCCCCCAAACGTTAAAAGCCTTGGGTTACTACAGACCCGTGTGGGATCAGCAGCAGTGGCTTAGAAGCACCAAGGCTCTCCATCCCATTAGCAATTCTCTGAGTTGCCCGCTCACCCCACATCTCTATTGTGAATAAATTGATCTTTAGGAACTGAGCACAGTCATTTCCCAGTACTTTGCAGCAATTTTGCACTATTTTCACAGAAAAGGATCCATACCCTTTTCCTCTGAGTGATACTGTAAGCGAACTCTAATATGGGTAGACAGATCAAGTTGCCCTGGCCGCTGAGTACAGCACTGATACCCAGCAGCTCAAGAACTGACAACACAGACCTGATAACCTCAGAATCGAGGCATTTATGGCAAGTCTTACTTCTGCAATTTACAGATGAAATTAGAAGAGCTAAGTAACCAAGCTGGGACTTGCATTTTTGTGTGGGCACATATAAACATTGATGATTTAAACCTACAACTGAGGAACTACGTGCTGTAGCACACCGAGCCGGACTGCTTCATGCTGGCATAAGAATTTTTGCTGGAATTAAAACAAAACAAGTCTATTTTTCATTCAAAATCATTGCAGCTGCAAGGCCACGAGAAGGAATGCAGATGTGCAATACAAAGAATCACCAAGCAGGAGTTTCTCAGGACATAGCTCATTCTCACCAGGTTAATCAAATGCCTATTTCTATCTCCCCGTACTCTGCCGTACATCTCTGGGTATTCTAAAATTAACAAGATTTTCTTAGACACAGGAGTATTTGGGGGGTTCTTTCCTAGGCAGGACGCGTTCCCTGGCTGCCTTTTCCTCCCGAACGGCAGGTCAGATCCGACCCAGGCCAGCACCACCAGCACTTCTCACCAGATGCTGCGCTGCACGGAGGAGCACTGTAGGTCTCAAACCAGCCCTAACTGGCGCAGCATCTGTCTGAGTATCACGAGCTAAATGGGGAGATGTCATTAATTAGAGGCTCTTGTTGGAGATCTCAGCAGAAAGGCTGAGGTCCTTCTGCCAGAGGAAGCCCTGGCAGAGGGGGAGCGCTGCCTGCGCGGGGGCTCCCAGGGCAGCAGCCGGATCCCCCCCAGCACCCCCAGACCTGCCCTGGCGCCGATCTGAAAACCCCGATCCGGAGGAGAAGCATTTCTGCCATCCGTTATAAGGAACGTGACATCCGCAGCACGATCCCATTTCCTGGAAGATGTCCGCCAGGCCCTGTCACAGCTCCCACGCTCCCTGCTGTAGGGACAGCCCGAGGACGGCCCTGTCAAGGCCACACGCTGCTCCCTGGCTTGTGGGGTGAGGATATTCTCCTCTCTGAGAGCCTTCAGCCTCCCTGCACGCGGGGAGAAGGCGGCTCCGTGCGGTCCCTGGAGAGGTCTCGGAGCACCGACGTCTCTGCCCCTACTGCAGCGGTCACTCAGGCCTGCAGGGCTTGGGGCAAAGACAGCTTACAGGGTGACGGCTGGCAAGGAGTGCAGAAATAATAGTAAAAAACCCCAACATCCTGGCTTACACGAGCCGATTAAATTCAGTTCCTACACCTTTGTTTTAATATGGTGGGAGCGTCCAGCTGCCCGGAGATGTCTCACAGCAGGAAACCCTCTTTCCAAACAGCACATTCAGTTCCTTTTGCCGTGGGCCTTATTTTAATCTCCTTCTACATGCCTAAAGTTCAGTTGAAATGAAGGAGGGAAAAAAAAAATCTCATAAAACACCACATTAGTTCTAAAGAGAAATAACATTACTGCTACTGGCACTGACCCGGAGAGTCCTGCACAGAGGCAGCCAGTCGACGGTTATTAAAGGAAGAGGTTTACTGCCCCAGAGCAACGAGCGAGGGTGGTTGTTCTAAATAATAAAAGCCATAAAGCACTGCCACGTGAAGGGACGCTACCCCGCTCTGCCTGCTTCCCTCATAAGCAGCCAGAATTAGGGATGTCGAGCACTGTCGGGCCGTGAGTGCACCCCCAGCCCAGGCAGGACTCCGGACACCGGGGAGGAAGCGCGGGGCCAGAAGCCATCCTCAGCGGGCACAGGACCCGTCCGTCTGCCAGCAGGACTGCTGGGGAATTCAGGCCCCGTGCTCCCTCAAGGGCAGAGATACTCAGCCGAGGCTACAAGGAGGGAAAATGTTTAGGGCCTGTCTACACAGAATTATTCTGGAGTAGGTCTTGTGTGTTAAACTCGTACACTCTTACTCCAGAATTGCTTTCTTGTGAAGACAAGCCCTCAAAGGGGCAACCCCAACAGTTTTCATTTCAGGACTTCACCTGCCTGAAACCACGCAGCTGCTGACTTTTGTGGTTTTCTGATGGAAATTTTCCTGATATTTTTTGAAAGACAGAAGCGAACGGGGAACCTGGCTGGCTAGCTGCAGAGAGGGGGAGCAGACACAAAACGTAAAACGTGGAAAAAAAAAAAAAAAACTAAGAACCTTTCTTAAATCTTCTGTTCCACTGTGAAAGCAGAAGCAGATGGGAGAATCCTGAGGGAAGTCCAGGCCCCACGCTGAAGACGTCCCGTTAATACCGGCTGCAGTCGGCCGCCGCGACACAAACGCCCCGCTGCCTGCAAGGCCGGCAGCGCCCAGCTTAAGGTCCGGAAGGATCAGATCTCCTAACTGACAGACGTGACCCTGGACACGTTTCCAGGTCACATCCATTCACCATACACAGGTTTTCAGGGACTAACAGCTCTCTGTTCCGACCCCCGGGGCAGCCCTCGACCCCTCGCCGTCCTCTGCAGGGGTCCTGCGGGCAGAGGCGCAGCGCAGCCGGGACCCGCCTGCAGCGTCGGCACAATTTAGAGCTGTCCCCAGCCTGGGGATTAGGCTGTGTTACGACTGAGAATAAAGCGGGCGACTCCACCGAACTATCTGCAGCCTCAGAGGGGAGAAGGCTGCCAGCGGGGCAGACGGGCGCACCGTCCTTGTCCAGCTTCACCGGAGGCGCAAATTCGGGCGCGGGGGAGCTGCGTGGTGCAGAGCCGCCTGCCTCGCTGGGCTGGGAGCCTCGCTGCTGCACGGCCCCAGCTGCTCGGAGGAGCCACGTCCTCCAGCAGCAGATGCATACGAGGCTCTTCTACACCTCGGTCTCCCAAGCCCCCCCAGCCTCACGAGCAGTGCCCATGTGAAACCCCGGGGCCCGGCGCTGCTTCCTGCCAACCTCTCGGCCGCTGCCGCAGCTCTCACCCGCTCCTGCCCTCGTGTCTCATCCTGCTGAGCGCGTTGCTTCGATTTCACAAATAAATATTGAAGTGTTGTTATGGGAATAACCACGAGGAACGGCGCAACAGAACTTGTGTGCTCCCAGAAGACAAGGGAATGTTTTTTTTTCCTGTACGTGTGGATGAAGTCCCCGCGAGCGCTCTGCGTGCGGCGCTGCATCCTCCTAGGACAGCGACGCCCATGTGCTGCTAAGCCGAGCTTTCCCCTCTGCTCTCTGACCTCCAGCCGCTGATCTGTGCCTGAAGCGGAGGCAGATGCCCCGCAGCCTTTGGGATCTCAGGGCAGCAGGCACAGGGAGCACCGATCAGCGCGCTCAGCACCGGCAGCTGCGTCACGTTCCCCTCACTGCACAACACCTTCGCCCAGCAAGACAAAGGACATGTAATTAAACTTATTAATGGCTGCCCTTGTTTTCAGACTGTTCTCGGTTTCAGCTGGCAGCAGGATTAATTACATTCAAAAGGACTCCGTCAGCTCAGACCAGGTTCCAAATTTTGTTTTTGCCAGAGCAGTGCTGAAGGGTGATTTAGCTCACGACGTTCACCTGGGCAGGGCCCGTGCCGGGCTAGCAATGGCCACAGCCGGGTCTGCCAGCGCCAACCTGTAAGTCCAGCACAGCACGAGCAGCAAGGACACCGCTGGGTTTGCAACGCGCAACGTGAGAGAAGCTGCAAAAGCACGCAAAATGGCTCGAGAGCAAGGAATAAACAAGAATCAGAAATGCTGCTCGAGTTTCGATAACCAAACACGATAAGCTAGCGAAGCAACTTGTCCCTCCTCCCCAGGAGCACAGCGGGACCACCGTTTCTCTCTTTTCACAGTGACCAACGCTCCCATACAAAACACGACCTTTTCTTCCCACGTTAGGCTAAATCAGCATCTATTAATAGTGCCGCATCTGGGGACGGCTGATACAGAGGACGCGGAGCCACCGCTCTCTGGAATTGGGACCCCAGCGCAGCCCCAGGCCTGCCCGTTCCCGCAGCACCGGGAGCCCCCGGGGCGAGGAGGCGCGGGGCGGCGGAGCCCCCCGGTGCCCTGCCAGCCCCGTGGGCAGCGGCGAGGTCGGGGCGCTCCCCACCTGCACCCCGCATCCGCGGGCCGGGAGGAGGAGGGCGGGGAGGAAGGCTTTGGGTTTTTCCCTACGAAATCTTGGCTCAGCGTAACTCAGGAGCCGAGCAAGCGAGAAGAAGCCCGGCGGGAGCTTTCCTCCCGGATCGACCACAAGGAAATCTAAAGTCGCAAGCTCCCCCTCCTGCGCCACGGCCCCGGCTCCGCAGCCCGGCCGCGGGCCGTTGCCCAAGGCGGCGAGGACGTTTGGATAAATCACGACGACAACAAAATTCCTCGCACGCAGCCTCACGGACGCGGCGCTGCTAAAAATACCCCGCTGCTGGGCGCGGGCTGAGACCCCGCACGGCCGGGCCGGCTCCGAGCCGCGGCGGCCTCCGGGGAGCTGCGGGCCCCGCGCCGGGGGGGGGACCGGGACCGGGACCGGGACCGGGCGGCTCCGCCACGGGGCTGCGGGCGGCGGCGGAGCCCGGAGCCCGCGGGGGAGGCGCAGGAACCCCGGGGCTGCAGCGGGGGACGCGGGCACACCCGGACACCCCCCCCCCGCACACCCCCATACCCCCCCCCCCCACCGCCGCGCTGCTCACCCCGCGGGCCCGGCTCGGCTCGGGCCGCCCCATGCCGCGCTCCGCCGGCCGCCCCCGGCCCGGCCCCGCCGCCGCCGCCGCCCCTCCCCGCCCCGCTCCGCCCCGCTCGGCGGCCGCCGCCGGGGCCGCGGGATTGGCTGCGCTGTAGCTGGGCAGAGCGCCCCGGGCCCGCCGCCGCCGCCCTCCCCGGGCCCCCCCCCGAGCCCCGGGAGCGGCCCCGGAGGAGCCCCGGCCTCGCCCGGCCCTGCCCCGCCGAGCTGCCCCCCGGCACGGCCGCGCTCCGGTTCTCTCGGGGCCCCCCGGTGCTCCGCAGCCGTTCGCTGCCCTGCTGCGCTCCCCCCGGTGCTCAGTCCCCCCCCCCCCGGTGCTCAGCCCCGGGAAGCAGCGGGGATGGAGGCAGCCGCTGCCCGCCCCCGGTGCCCCCCGGTGCCCCCCGGTTCCCCCGCCCGTCCCCTGCCCCGGCACCGACCTGCGCAGCAGCGCCATGCCCAGCAGCGAGACGCGTTTGCAGCAGCAGCCGGCGGCACCCCCGTGAGCCATGCCCGCACCCCTCGGCCACGCCGGGGACCCCCCCGGGACCCCCCCCCCCGGTGGGTGGCAGCCGGCGGGGCTCAGCGGTGCGGTGCCAGCCCTGGGGGGGGGGCTCAGTGCGGTCCCCCGGGGGCCGGTGCCCCGCAGGGCAGCTTCACCCCCCCGGGGGACGCGGGGCAGGGGCAGGGGCAGGGGCAGGCAGCGCAGCGGGGCCCCGCCGTCCTCGTCGGCACCGTCCTCGGCCAGCCCACGCCGCCACGCTCCCCGAGCCGGGCTGTCGCTGTCATCCCGGCGTATTCAAATGCCCCCATTACTCATCAGGAACAAAGTGGGACTATCTAGTAAATGAAAAAGCACCGCACGGCCCTGTCCCCCGGCTGGTATTTATGGCTGCTTCCTTTTCCACTTTTCAAAGGCTACTGGCCGTGTCTGCAGCAAATCGTAAATTCTCCGGCTCACGCACGGCTGCTCCGGGGATGAAGCAGGCACCTGGGCAGCTGCCGCTGGTCGGCATCGGAGGGGGAAATGAGAACGACGGTGAATATCCCTAATTAAAACCAACACAAAGTGCTTCCCCAGACCAGAGGGGGCCAGCGGGTCTCGGTGTGGAGGACGGGCAGGCGCTGCCCCGCTGCCCCGCAGGCCGGATTCCTGGGCTGTCCCCGGGATGGGTGCGGGCACCCCGAGCCCTCCGCCCAGCCCCGACGCAGCAGCCGTGTCCCTCCACCTCCTCGGCCAGCAAGGTGGGCTCCAGCCTCGCACAGCTCTACGGGATCCTGAAGGCCTGGCGCAAAGGCAGCATCGTTGGGCTTCGCTAACACGGAGCCCTGCCTGTCATCTACTGCTGGTGGGGTCCTTGTCTTCCTTCCAGGGCAAACCGGTCCCCGCCGTGCCCTGGGGACGACACCACCGGCTCCCCAGCCACGCTGGGACGAGCAGCGCGGGCAGCACAACGCCCCGCTCAGAGCGTCTCCCACCTTGCCTCCTTAGCAGAGCGCACGCAGACCCCTTCCCCTCGCAGTCTGCAGGCAGTGCTCCGGATTTAGCACATTTTTTTTTGCCTTCCCCCACTCCCCCCGCCAGCGGTTTGAAGCTTTCTCACCGTTTGCTGGCAGATGCCATGCACAAAGAGAAGCTCGCTGTCCTCGATCTGCTTTTCAGGGCTTCTATAAAGTAGGGCACCAGCACCAAGCCAGCGTCAGGTTTTTGATACATCGCTGGAGTAGCCGAAAATAATAACGGGCAGCTTCAGTCAATCTTTTCGTTCTCAAATCTGCAGCAGCAGCAGCACAGGGGTCCCTTGTGTGGCGGAGCAGAAATTCGGAACGTGCCAGACCGAACCCGCTCAGCAGCCCCCGGCTGCTCCGCGCCGTGAGCCGGGCTCACCCGCGGCTCCCGAGCAGGGCCCTGGGGTCCTCGCCGCGGAGCCATCAGCCCTGCGCCGCCGCCATCGGTGAGCACCGGGCTCTGCTCCCCGGGTTTCCTTCAGCACCTTATCTCCCTCGCTGCGGCAAAGCGTTAAGGTCAGGTTACAGTTTTACCAAGTGTTTTATCTTTCTGGCACGGCATAAAAATGCAGAACGTGAACTTTGGAACGAGCCCTCGCGCTTGCACTGGGTGGAGAGCGGAGCAGACCAAAGTTAGCAGGAAGAGAGAGAACCCGGCTCCTGTCTGCACCCCGGCGCAGGAATCATTCCCTCTGCACGTTCAGACACATTATTAGGACAAGCTGGAAGGACGCACCGAACGCAACGCACGCGTGCGTTTGGCCTGCCTTCAGCAGGCAGCCAGATGTGCCGGCAACGCCAGCTGAGGTAGGGGCCCCGCATGGCCCCACGCCGCGGCCAGGCGGCCGGGGGGGAGAGCAGCGAGGGGTGGCCCACGAGTGCTGGGCGCTGGGAAGCGCCAGTCGAACTCGGTGTGCTGGGCCTGGAATTCCGCCCGGTCGCTGTCTGCACACAGCTGGGCATTGAGACGAAGTCGCGCAGGAGCCCGGAGCCCTGGGAGCCCTGTGGTGGCCGTCCTGCTGCACGTTCGTTCCCCGCACTCTCACCTCCACGAAACACAAGGGTCTCCTTCCCACAGGTAACGTGCTGCCGTGCCTGTGCCCCCGCGGGCTGCCCCATCGATCGCGCCGTGTTTGGGCTGATGCCCGAAACGCACGGCTCCTGGGAGGCTGGGAGGTGCAGCAGCAAAACCTTACAGCCAGCTGCTGCTTCCCCTGCCCCAGAGGGCCAGGCAGCTTAACTGCTGCTGCTGTGAGCATTTCTAACACCAAAACCAAGCCTGGATGTCAAAGCCTCAGCTGCTTCCATTCAAAGCCAGGCTTTATCCCAGCTGCCTTAAACCAAACTTCATCCACACTGGGGGGGGGCTCCCTGCACACCGCTGATCCCCCAACGGCGGCTGCGTTCAGAGGGCGACCAGCACGCTGGGCGCTGTTATCGTGCTCACGGATGTCTGCATCCTGCCTGGAGCGCTGCGTCTGACCTCTCCCCCTTCTCTGCGTTTGCACCTTGTGTTATTTCTGGCATTCCAGCCTCCACCCACACTGTTTCAGAAATGGCATTTGTTGAAGGAAATCACAGTGCTCCCTCGGAGGGCACGTAAAACAGTGCCTTCCGTGGGTTATTAGCTTTTTGGTCACGGCTGGCCCCAGTGACTATTATTTGCCTTCTCGGGTCCCTTTCCCTTCTGTGGCTCCTTCTGGCCGCCCAGCCGGGCAGGGAGGGCTCGCACCAGGCGCTGCCCCAGCTCCGTGCAGCGACGTCTCCAGCCTCCTGCTGCGTTTACCTTTTTGAGCTATTAAACGCAGGGATCTCTCTCTTTTTATCGACCGTGAAGCCGGTTCTCTGTGATCGTGCCGTCTTTCACTCAGGAAAGCCGAATTCCCTAACAACCCTGAAGATTAAGAAATGGAAGGCATTGTGATCACCCAGTTTTACTCCAAATTTGCAGCTAAAAGCCTGTCGATGTCTTAGAAAGCACTTTTTGAGAAAGTTCGAACAACCCCACGTTTAAGCATAATTAACATTTTAAGATGTGTAATTGCACAGCTGGCTTCTTGTCACTGCGCTGCTGCTCAAGTGTTGGGGCTGGGGATAATTATCATTGTGCACCTCTGCTGGAAAACTTTTCAGTGCGCCTACTACAGCCCGTGGCACCACAGCCCAACGCACAGAGCTCACTGCGGGTACCATTAACTCAGCTCGGGGACGCCCGGTGTTCCTCTATCAAGCCGCACGGCCGTACAGGAGCTGCCAAGCGCCGCAGAAGCACGACCGAGCCGCCCGTAACCTTGACTGCAACCGCGTTTACTTTGTCCTTCAGCTCCGCTTTGGCAAAAAGTTAATGTGAAGCTGAAGGGCACAAATAACCCAAGCACTGCAGATAACGGGAACAATGGCAAAATTAAGCTGATAGATTATTAAAAGATTTCTTCACCTGCTTTATTAAAATGTGCTTGACGTTCACAAAACTCGGCAGAATCGATGTCTGGCATTTCTGAAAAATCAGGCTCCGTATCAAATAATATTTACACCGAAGGAATATTTAACCTCTGACTAATGCTGCCTTTTACTCCGTATTTCATAGCGGCTAGACAGTGGATCTGGACTGGCCAATTTCTCTTCCTGCTTGCAATTAGCTTTCCTTTTCTGCTCTCCTGAACAAGTGCTAGACTTAGGAATTTAACACCGATAAACAGGAAATCTGCCTTTACTGAGACGCCACTCAACTTTTTTGGAGGTTTTATGTAAAATGTAACATTGTTATTAGCAGAAGATTTATAAAAATCTTTGTGTGAAGTCCCATTCCTGCAAACATTCAATATCATTTTGTGCTATTAGTCTCGCTTCGGAGACACTACTTAACATTCGACGACAATTTGAGCCAAGAACATTTGCAGGAGTCAAGTTCTGAATTTCAAATCTAAACTACACAGAGGTGCCAGCAGCATACAACTTCGAGCTTGGCAAACGCAAATACATGTCTTAGCATCTAAACAGTATTTTATTTTGATTTGTCCTTCTGTCTAACAATATTGGCGTATATAAAAGGCTCGGGTTAACAGGTGATAACTGACTCCAGAGACTGAATAATGTTTTTAACAAAATGATGTTCTTATAAACCACAGTTCAATCAATGACAAGTTTATATAATAATAATAAAAAGTTAGGACAATGCTCTTCTCTTACTGCTGAACTCTTCCTTTAAAAAAAAGCTCAAAGCACTTTAAAGTTTGTTTTGGTTGCGTGTATTTTATCCAGAGATGGCACCAGGATATAAAGCTAATTTCTTCCAATTGCTATCTGCCCTCTAGCCAGATAGATGTTAGTGTCTTTTAGGGATATAAAACACATCCTTCTCATAGGAGCCTTCTTTTCAGATGGAATGAGAGATTCACGCTGATGAAGCTGGTGATTTTTCTAGGGCTTTCAGAGCGGTAACTGCAGGCAATCCATTCCAGGAGCACAAGCACTCTCCCCTGCTCTCCTCCGCCTCCGGCACCTTCCAGGGGACAGGAGCCCTTGGAAGGCACAGGATGTTTTTGCCCTCTTGTACACAGCTTCTGCACACAGCAGGAATTTGGAAAGCAGCAAGAAGGCCGAGGGCAGTGGCAGTGCTGGGGTGCCGGGGTTGTTCTGCAGGCACAGATGCGGGATGCAGCTATGAGCCCGGAAAAGCCCTGGGCACCAGGACGCTTGCGAGTCCTGACTGCAGTCCCCATCTACCCCAGACGCAGGTAGGAAAAGGAAGGATATTTGAGAAGACCCCCTCAGTATTTTTCCCTGGTCTCTGCACATTTCTTTGCGGCTCACGCTGACCCCGCTCCCAGGGCCGAGCGGTGCGGTCCTGCCGTGGCCAGCCCCGTCCCTGCCGCTCCAGGCTCCCCGAGCAGTCACCCTGTGCCACGCTGCGGTGCGCTGCATCAGCTCCCCAGCTCTCCTTCACAAGTGCAAGTGTCATTACTGCGTGCTTCACACGATGCCAGGGGCCGCTACTTCCAGAGCTGATGTAAAAATTGTTATTAGAACTTATACACTGTGAAAAACTCCTAAAAAGTCCAATCCTGGCACTGCCCTAAATGAAATGACAGCCGCCGCCTGCCAGGGGTACGTGGATAGGAACGGAGCCAAGCGTGCATGCGGTCCTCATCCACACCCCACACCTGCTGCTCCCTCCCCAGAGTTTAACTGCTGAACACTGAGTACAGCCCAGAGGATTTAAGATATGGAAAAGGTCAGAGCCAAGACTCAGGAGTGAAGAACAGATTGAATGGGATACATAAATGACAGCCCCATTTTAAAGCTAAAATTATTTTTTTCAATAAATTAGGACAAGCGAGCTCGCCTCCCCCTCAAACAATGCAGCTCTCCCTGGATGCAGACCGGAGGGCACGTACACGCAGGAATCAATGCTAATACCCTAAAAGATTAATCTCCAAAAATTATTTCAACAGAATGGAAATGATTTCATATAAATCTCTGCGTAGCGGGAGCGGATGAAGTATCGCAGCGATTCCTAGAACATGTGCAGACTGGAAAAGAGGCTGAGTTGCGCACAGGCGCGGTGCCACCACCCTGCCCGTCCCAGCGGAGGACGCGGGCTGGCCACCAGAGAACCTGCGGAGGCTGTCGTGCCTCCGAGGTCGCGGTCACGCAGGGGCGAGGACAGGGTCCGGCTCCCCGCAGATGGGAACGCGGCCTGTTCTACTGTGAGTGAGTCGTGGCTTGCGATTGCAGAGCGCAGTCAGGACGGCACTCTCCAGGGCAGGGAGACCTGGCCCTCATCACAGCCCAGGTGAGCGCGCTGAAGGCTCTACATGCGTTTGTGAGCGTGAATGTCTCCCTAAAACGTGCCTTTTGGTGCTCGCGGGACAAAGCCAGCCACGGGGCAGCAAGCTTTGCACATCCAAAGCAGACCTCAGAAGCACAAAGCCTCTGCAGAAGCACAAACCTGGCTGAGTAACGCCATTAGCAGCGGGCACCAAGCAGCACGGCAGCTCTGCTGCTGCTGACCACTCACTCGGGGGGCTGCGGACCTCCAGCCTCCCCTTTCCCCAGGCTGGGAAGGGCACCATGCCCCTGCTCCTGCCTGACCGGGGCCAGGAGCTCCTGCCTGACCAGGGGAGGGACACCCGGAGCCGGGCTACCAGCCTGGAGGAGCAGGGGCTGCAGGGCCAGCACCGCAGCCGGAGAGGTTCAGTCCCGGGCCGCGTTCCCAGCGACGCTCGTCGGCTCCAATTTGCCCCCCAGCCCAGAGAGCAGACAGGGCTGTAGGGATCTCATCTTCCCTTGGAGAGATGAAAGCTGAAATCTCAGTTTGGTCTCAGCTGTCTTTTTAAAGAGTTGTGTGATAGCAAAAGCTAACGAGTTTAACAACCCCTAATTGCCATTATCAACGTACGAGCTTCAAGCCGAGAACACCAACATTTGTTTTCCTAACTTCTGATTACTGCATTTCTCTCAAAGGGATGAAATTAGACCCAGTCGATCTTGCTGACCAGAAACACTTCTTATCACCTCTTGGATGAGACATGAAGAGATTCTTGAATGTGCTCTGTGAGCAGCCCTGTCTGGTATACAAATAATAGCTCCATCCTCTTCTACACAGGCAACTTGACCCAGAGCTTCAAGCTGCAGGCTGGGAACAGGCAGGAGCAGAGACGGGTCTGATCCCTGGTTCAGTAGCTGCACGGTAGAAACAATTTCCTTTTATAACCAAGTTATTTTAAATCTATCTAGTTAGACAGATGCAAAGCACTGACACAGATGCACTGAAACTGGTTTCATCCTTGCCTGAACAGGATTAACTTGCCTCAGTTATTAACCAAATGAAACACCAGCTCACCTTCCTTGCAGAAACGGCTGTATTTTACGGGGAGAGTTGTGCCAGCGCAGGATTTTTACAGAGCCCGAATCTGGGAGGATTTTCCTTTGGGGCAGGTATTCAGGGTCAGCACAGGGCTCCCCACAACTTGGCTTGGCCTCAGCTCACTCCTTTGAGGTAGAACTGTGCCTTGTCTCACCTGCGGTTTTACTTCGTTCTTCGGGTGTCAGCCTGCCCCTCGGGGCACTGGCCCGGGCTGTTAACACGAGGAGTTAAAGCCAGCTGGACACGGCACCGAGAGCCTGAGCTGGTGGAACCAGGTGGAGTTAAAAGGAATGGAGCTGCACGGACACATCTCTTCCTGCACATCCAGCCTGGGATCTGCTCCCTGCCCACAGCCCTGACTCCTGCCTTTTCCACTCCCTGCCACGGCTTTGCGTTGTGGTTCCCCAGCTCCGGGGGGTTACAGCTGCACAGCAGAAAACAGAAATTCCTACTTCACTTTCCTCTAAGAATATTCAAAACATTTCTAGCCTTAAATTTTGATACGAAAAATTAGTTTGGATTTTGTTGTTGAATTGAATTCCTTAAAATGCTGATTTCCGCAAGTAGTTTTTCTAGCAGCCAGGAGCCCTCCCTGCCCCACTGCCCATCCCCTGAACCACCGCTGTGCCAGTGCCACGAAACCGCTTTTTCTTCCCGTGACAGATGCTAGGCTTAGCTCAAATCCCTGGGAATGGACGGGGCCAGCGGATGCTCTCATTAACGGAATTGCAATCTGCCCCTGAGCTCATGAGGCTGCCCCAGATTACACCGCCACAGCTAAACCCAGACCCCGTTTCGGGGGGATGTGTGTCCGGGGGCACACACGGGCGATGGTCCCCCAAGGGCACCGTTCCTCCTGGGGCAGGACACAGGAGGAGACAAAGAGAAGGAGCAGGGGGCGCGATGGGCCGGAGAGCCCCTACCTCAGCCTCGTCATCTCCGCTACGCTGGGTTGCAAAGGTGCCAGGCTCCCACCAGCAGGCTGCTAGCAGCCTTTTACTCTGGTATCCCAGGGGGTAAATCACTAAATCAGGCAGTGCTCCGCGCGGGAGGCGGCTGACACGTGCCGGTGTAGGGCTGCAGCAGCTGCTCCCCGCAGTGCTCGGCCACGGCTGGGCTGCACAGCGCGGGCGCTGCCGGCGGCTCCGAGCGCGGGCAGGCAGGGCAGGCAGACAGCGAACACAAGCAAGCCTTTCCAGCACTGACAACTCACATCTGAATAATGCTACGGCAAGGTTAATCCAAAACGGCCCAAAGCACGAGGCTGAACTCTGGGGTCCAGCTCCGCACGTTGCTTCCCGGTACCAAGTGCCCAGCGCCCTGCGCCCAGCGCCTGCCGCTTCCCCTCCGCGTTCCGTCCACCTTTTGTCTTGCCCGTTACACACTTAGAAGGGAGCATGGGCAAAGGGATTAAAAGGAAAGCTTGCTAGAGGAACCCCAGAGCTCCCCAAAGCAAGGCGGCTCCCGCAACATTCCCTGGCACAGGGAAGGGCAGGGGCAGGGAGAAGCCCCGGCACATGCTGGAGCCCACCCTTCGCTCCCACGTGCGGTGGCCCAGCACAGGAGCAAGGAGCCAGGGGGTGCGGGGCAGGTGGCGAGCCGGGGTGGGTGCCGGGTGGGCAGCGAGCCGGGGTGGGTGCCGGGTGGGCAGTGAGCTGGGGTGGGTGCCGGGTGGGCAGCGAGCCGGGGTGGGCAGGACTCACCTCGCTCCGGCAGCAGCCAGCTGCTCGGCCGTGCCACCTCTCCCTGCCGGCAAGAGCCTGAATGTCTTTATATACCATTTCAGCAGATCAAAACCGAAAGCTGCAGCTTGGTTCCCAAATGAGCAATGGCACTGTAAACACCGGGAAGCAAAGTCCAGCCCGGCCCAACCAGTCACAACCGCTTCTCGCTCGCCATCACGCACAAGAGCTGCCAGCCCCTGCAGTCACCAGGCCTGCACAAGCAGCACAGGCACCTAAAATGGCTTCACGAAACAACCGGAGCCATTTAAAATGTACATGCTGCGTGGCCAGGGCTTGCACCGTGTCGCCTTCCCTCGAGAGGATGAAACCCCGGCCATCCGCAGGCGCCTCTGCCACGGGACCGCAGGCGGCGCGGGACTCAGCCACGGGGAGCTGGGGCAGCGCCGGTGCCCCGGGGCTCCCCAAAGCCGTGACCGGCTGTCTCAGCCCTGACTGCCTGCAAACTGGTGAGCTAGAGGCGAAAAGCTCCATTGCCCATTATCAGCCCCTAGAATTCTCACTGTCTGTGCTCTTTGTCGCTCCCTGACTTCATCCCCTAGCCCGATAGCGGCGCCGCTGGCCTCAGGAAGCCAGGCACGCACGCGGAGGGCTGCTCTCGCAGGAGGGGTCACGCGGAGCGCGATGCGCGCCAGGCCCTGGCTGCACGGCTGTGCGCATGCCTGCGGTGTCAGGGCTCCCTTCCCATTAGGAAATCATCAGCTTGTCGACACGAATTACCCGGACACATCCTGGCTGTTTATGAGTAACTGAGCACATTCGGTGACTGAGTCACTCCATAACCTCTGCTCATGTCCCATTTACAGAGCGCGAGGACAACAACTCCAACTGCTGGGCACATCCCACAGCAGAGGGGTGGGACGGGGAGAGCACTGACACAATGCAGACTGCAGAGAAATTAAAGCAACTGCCAAGTGAGAAAAATGTTCCACCGTTTCTTCACTTCTCTGGACACTCAGAAATGCACAACCCATGAGGCTCTGGGTGGCTGGTTATTTGGAGGGGGAAAACACGGATAATCCGAACCGATCGTGCCTGGTACATAGGGATGGGTTCAACCCTCTGCACCCTCCGACCCACACACTTCTGCAACAGCCAGCTGCACCAGCAGCTGCCCCGCAGCAGGCAGACAAATTTGGAGAAGCTGCCCAGCACCTCCCTTCTGAAGTGCCCACAACGCACACGTCCATGTTTGCAAGTGCCTGGATACACCTTTATTTTTATTTTTCTAAGAACGAGATCAGAGCTGGTGGGAAGTGTCCCCCCGGCCCCAGCAGCAGGCGGTTCCCAGACGGGCAGCCAGCAGCAGGGGCTCCCACGGCAGCGCGCTGCCAGCAGGCTTCAGCCTCCGCGAGGGAGAGCCGAGGCCGGGGCAGCCTCGCGCGTCTGCCAGCCCCCATCGAGCGGCCCCAGGGGGCGGCGGTGCCGGGGCAAACACCGACTTTGTGCCCCCGGTCAGGAACCCCGGGCACGAGCACTTGGCTACATCTGAGCCCTCCCGGGGGAAAAGGATGCAGGCTCTCGAGCAGTCCGCTGTCTCGGACAAAGTACAGTTTTCAAAGCATTCACATTCCTCCCGATGTTTAATTAACGATACTCTTTAGCAAAACTGCTTGGAAAGATGAATCATTTTACTCCCCTTATGTTTTTATTGTAGTAACGAGCAATATAATTGTCTTGTCAAAAGGAAAACAGAACTGGAAGGAAACTCAGGGAGGGAAAAAAACGCGCCTTCCAAGCGCGCGGCTGCGACGTACCATTAGTCAGAGCCTAACTGGGGCCATCCTCCTGCTCAGACAGAAAGCCCCAAGGACGCAGCAAAGGACTTCATGTTTAATCTAAGTCTGAGCACTATTGTTTGGAGCAAGCCATTAAAACCTCCGCTAGGCTGATGTGCAATCGCTGAGTACAATCTTGGCCTACCTTTGATATGTGCCTTCCCTTACAGCACCACTTATAATTTAAGGAACAAAAATGCTTTTAAATGCCTTTGAGTGTAGAAGTGCGAAAGCAGCTGCCTCTGAAAGCCAACGAGATCCCAAGTGGAGCCAGAAAGCCGCTCGAGTTGTGCACCAGAAAGACTTCCACGATGCAAATTAATAAGTCTCTCTGAGGATTGGGAAGTGTGCCACAGACTGCATTTCTGAGGCCACAGCTCTTTTATCTGAGTTGTTTTCTTCCTTTATCCTTGCCTCACTCCATGACAGTTTTGAGATTTTTGGCATCATAACTGCAGCCTGGCTTGTCAAGCTAAACATCAACAGAGACTTTATACGTACGTGAGAAATGAGAATAGACACCAAAATAGTTATTAGCTCTGGTGCTAGAATACTAACCAAGCAAAATGGGTGTGCTCCAGCGAAGGAAGGGGTCTGAACCATTTCTGACCCACGTCTGTCCAGTAGCACTGGCTTCGGTAGGGCACCTCGGGGCCACCCAGGGGTCCTGCAGGCGGGCGCGGGCGCAGAGCCCGTCCCCGCAGATCTCCGCGCAGCTCAGCCCTGCGGAGGCTCTCAGAGCCGCGCCGCAGTGGCGCTGACTTGCTGTAAATGAGATCCAGATAAACTGTTCCTCGGAGACCATCCCAGCTTGCTGCAAACACTACAACGAGTTTGGAAACACTGGGATCACTGGACTCCAGTAAAAAGAGGCGAGCCATGCCAAGGCTGAGGGAACAGGAATGTGACCTAGCGGGGCTGCCTTGGCTTGCGAATGGCTCGTGGACAAAGCTCGCTCTTTCCCCCTTGCTTTTCACCATTGCCAAGCAGTGCCTTGCTCCCTTTATTCTGGCAAGTGTGTTAGGTAAAATGTACAAGAATTTCTCTCCGTGCCAGCGAATTCTGGCGGAGAAGCTTGAGAACGGCGCTGGGTGACAAGCCAGGGTTCAGCAAGGCGCCTGACCAGAATCCTGTGCACAGGCCCAGCAGCGAACAGACCAAAACGCTGCAAACTACTACTGCCCAGCTCAGCATCTGGGCCTGCTCCTGCAGAATGCTGCAGTACTTGTGCCACACTTCAGAGAAAATTTAATTATAAATGGGAACAACAGGCACGGCCCCGATACTCACCTGCTGCGCAGGATGTGCCCCAGACTTTGAAATACACCTACCAAAGTCAGAGATCTTCACTACTCGTTGTGAGGATGCTAAAAGCTCCAGCTGCTTTGGCAATCACTGTAACACATTTCCAGGCAGTTTTTAAAGGCACTAGCAAGATAAAATGAAGAAAAGAAATATTGCTTTTAAAAGGTACGCTGAACATTTGCCTTATCTGCCAGCCACTTTATTTTAATGAGGTTTGCTTTACTTCTTCTGGTATTTGCTTTGTCACACAGCGTCAGCCCCTGAGCGTTTCCATCAAGCGCCGGTTATTTTCCGTGAGCAGCTGGAGGCTGAGGGGGCTGCGGCGGAGCCGGGGACACCGGGCAGCCGGGGCACGCGGGGAAATGCAGCGGGCACTCGTGCCCTGCCTCACCGGGCAAGCAAAGCCTCTGCCTTCGTCACACAAAAGCTTTGAGTCCTGCAGATCAGATGCGTTAGGAGAGAGCCACATGCCGATCCCACAAGCGGGAACACAGCTACGGAGTTTTATTTATGGTGATATTAAATATGCAACAATCATTCCCCAACATCAGAGTAATAAACATCACTTCTCCATCTGATCTGAAATCAGCAAGCGTGCTTCTCACATTCACAGAGAGAGACAAAATGCTAAATTATTTATGCTTTGAATATGAACAAATATAGAGAAATAAGTTAATTTGGTACAATTCAGCAGAGCAGATTCGGGGCAGATTATTGTACATCCTTCAGTCAAATCACACTCCCTCATTACTGTAAACAATTGTTTCTCCTCCAAAAAGTGGGTTAAAGAATTCTGAGTAAGGGATCAGCAGCAGCACTTCTGACAATTTCTTTCAGATCTGACTGCACAAGTAAAACCTCCATCCCCCTAGGTCCTTGACCGTTTGCTGGGCTGTAGCACCAGCGCTGGGCAGGAGCTCTCCAATGCAGCAATCGAATTGGGACAGCGGTGGTTGGATGGCTTTCCAGGACACGAGCAGCTTCGTGTTGCTTGGTGGTAGCAAACGTATTCCCAGCTACATTCTGCAAAACTCCTTGTAACAATTCTATTGTGGTCGCCAAATGTCGAGGAAGTGAAGGAAAAAATGAAACCGAGCCATTCCGCCCCATCTTTGCACTTCTCCTTATCACCAATCACACCAGAGCAGATTTTTTAAAGCCGGTGTCTGCCTGCTGCAGCAGCGTGATTTATACCATGGCCCTGTTCATTACGGAGTGGAAATAACATTGCAAGTGACAGCCAGCAGTCACCAAGCTGTCACCTGAGCTACAAAACGCTGTGTCCACGCGCTGGCCGACTTCCGTGCAAAGGCATCAGGGTGCCCACGGAGCAGCTCTCAGCTCAGCCGGTGTCATCGCAGCCCAGGTGGGGACAGGCGCTTCTGAGCGCTGTCGCTCGTCTGTGGCACAGGCGGCGGTGACAGGCGGCGGTGACACGGGCAGTGACGGGCAGAGGATGACACAGGCAGCAGTGACAGGCAGCAGTGACACCAGCAGGGGAGGCACGGGGCCGCTGGTGCCAGCAGCAGGGTGCTGCAGGGTGCCCCGCTGCCCGGACCGTGCTGTCTGCGGGCAGAGCGCCTGCCCGACGAGGCAAGTCGTCGCAAGGACAACCCGAACCTCTAAACCCACTGTTTTCATTGCACCTACTCTGGTTTCTTTATGTTTTATTCAACATTTTCCTGCCCATGCAGCAGGCTGTAAATACCAGCATGTTAATGAGCTCCTCCCGTAATCACTACAGCCACTAACAGGGCTGTGAAGTCTCAGGGCTGTTGTGCAGGCCCCGAGAGCTACAGACCCAGCCACGTCCCACCTTCGTTCCCAGCCCCTGTCAGGAGCGCGGCAGCAGTTCTCCAAACCTGGGGCCCTGGCAGGCAGCTCTGTGTCCCAGCCCTGACACCGATGGGTTTTAAACATCCTGGCAAGCTCAGCCGTTAAATGAATTAATTAAAGACACCCCACAGCTGC
Source organism: Anser brachyrhynchus (assembly GCF_964034855.1). Lineage (NCBI taxonomy): Eukaryota > Metazoa > Chordata > Aves > Anseriformes > Anatidae > Anser > Anser brachyrhynchus. Next base: position 2,549,642 of record NC_137712.1, read on the forward strand.
ACAGAACCCCTCCTCCTTTCCGTGGGGATGCAGAATTGCTCTTACACCTTCCACACTGCCCAGAAACCTGTGGCCAGCGTCAGCAAGGAGTTTGCGATACCCCACTGTCACTTCAGGCTTGGCAGGGAGGAAGATCCTGCTGACAAGGAAAGCAGTGCCACTGCAGGGGGAACGGCAAGAATCCTGGGGCAGGAATCCCCCCGGAGACTGACTTTTCGGCATCAAGCCTCCTATTGCACACGTGTGTGCGCATGTGGCAGTGAAGGGGATGAGATGAGAGAGGGGATGAGAACTGCCCTTCAATTTCTCAACAGTTTCTTAACTTAAATCCTTCCTCCTGAGCATAAGTCCTAAATCAGGCTCAAGGAAAGAAAAACTTAATTAATCAGAGGTAGCTAAGTTCAAAGTGCGCCTGGGGTTAGCGTTACTACTCCTTCGCTTTGGAGTTCGGGGGTTGTGGATAATTCCCATCTGCTGCACAACGACAAGTAGGTGATGCCTGGTATTTCCTGGCAGTAGCTACATTTGGAGGTCTCCTTTCTTTCCACTCATCTCTTTAAAGCTTAATATTGTCACTGAAATATACCTGAGCTCCATGTATGTAGTACAAGGGTCTAAAACACCACGCGCAGCCCCGTGACACCAAGCACCAGCTCCGGGCAGTACCACGCAGGCTCCCCTACCTATGGCCTTTGAGCACGTGGTTACACGGATCCCAGCAAAACGGAGAATTGCTAGAGCTGAGCAGGGGCCGTGTGGGCCCTGGCTGGGGGAAGCAGGCCAAGGCAGCACGCTGGGAGCTGCGCGGTTAGCATCTCCACGTTGCAGCCAAAGGCGTTTCTTGTTGCTTTGGTATAACCTTCTGAGGACACGGATGGGCTGGAGCTGAAGATGACAGCTCAGCAGTTCTTCCCTTCTTCCTGCCTCTGTAACCTTTTCTCACAGATCAGGAATATGGAAATGCAGGGCCAGATCCCACTTCAGTGACAGAACTGTTGCTGGGAATTTCAGCGAATGCATATCAAGAGCATGCTGCCTCCAAAGACGTGTCCTACCAGTCAGACTCGGATGGGACCGGCCACCCTGCTTCGGTACCACGACAAGAACTGTACATTAACTTCCGAGAATCACATACTCCTGGCACAAGCACAAGCCGCACCATTTCCCATCTTCCAAGCACAGAACTTCTGAGCAGCACAACGCCAAGGCACGTCAGCAGGCTACTACTGACCTCGCTAAACTTTAACACTATTTACCTGAAGCGAAGTAATCCTAAGAATGATGCAAAATCCTTTTCTTCACTCTGAAGCCATTGAAGAAATTCTAACAGAAGGCCCCAACGCCTCGTGGATAATCGTGACTACAAAGGTTAGAAATACGACGCGTGAATCCCTATTTTTTGCCTGCTTCACTTCATTTCCTTACGTCTCAGTTCCTTCATCACTGAATATTATCCACCTTGCTAAGTACCATGAGGTGACATTAATGCCCACACGTGCCCACACACACGGGCTGCTGACGTTGTCCCGCGGAGGATGCCCCACCGGAGGACCTGCTGCTACTTACAGCAGTCGTGCCACTAGCGACAAAGACAATCCTCGTCCACCAATGCACTGCTCAGTCCGGGGAAGTGAATCATCTCACAAACACTTTATTTTCTGCATGGACAGAATCACTCAGACGTGTAGCCAATACCAGCAGCAAGCCCTTATGCGGCACGGTGGCCACGGGGGCTGTGTGGAGGAGGCCTGCACGGGGGGTTCTGTGCCCAGGGCTCGGGGAAGGAGCGCTCTCCCGCAGCACAGGCAGCAGGCGAACCTGTGTCTGCTCCACAAACCCAGCTGCCCCGCTGCTACTTCTCACCTCTTCAGTCCTGGGGGTGTTTGGCTGTGGACCGTCCCCCCAGCCTGCACAGCCCTGTGTGAGAGTCCTGGCTCCGAGATGGGAGCAGGGGACACGGCGCCTGGGGGTCGTACCCGGCCTGCAGAGCGGGTATGTGAGGAAGATGAGAGCTGTTCAAGCTGCAGAGCAGCACTGGTAAAACAAGTGGCTAAAACTGGCTGTGAGGAGATTCAGACTGACAATTAGCAGAGGGCTTTTAACCACGAGAGAAGTGAGATTTGAGATTAGCCTGCCAGAGGGAGGGAGAATGGGGAAGAAAACCTCAGTGATGTTACCAGGGAGGAAATATGTTTATGAAGGATATTCTAAAACGTGGTTGTCAGGAAGAGATCAGGTCTGGACCTGCTGAACGACGAGGTCCCTTCTGGTCATGTGCAATATGGCCTGGCTGGTCTAATATTTCCTAGCAGAGTCTCTCTGGCATGTCCAGAGACGGCACAGCCAGTCTTGGATATCCTTCCCGGAGGTCTGGAGAAGAAGGACAAGTTGAGGCAGAGGAATCCGGCGTAGCGGCTGCTCCCAGCTACCCTGGCAGCCCTTGCCCGAGCTGTGCAAACTAGGACGAGCCAGGAGGCTCTGAGGCAGGATGCAGTCGGTCAGCAGCGTACGCATCGGACAGCAACAGCCGCGTTTCTGCCAGCCCCACGGCCGCCCCTGCCCGCTGCCTGGCCTCGCGGTGCGCAACCGCACGGCAGGAGCTGCCTGGGCCTGGCCGGACGCTGAGCCGTGCCAGGGGCTCCCCAGGTCCCTGAGATGTGAGCTGGGCCAGAGCCCGCTCACCTGCATCATCCAGGGAAACGTGTGCCGGTCCTGGGACGGGGAGCTCTGCCCCGTGCCTAAATAGCAAAGCCAGCATTTAGTTCCTTCATCTCCACACGAAGTATCTCATTTCAATTTAATTTCACAGTTGTAATGGATTTTTCAAAAATATTCAAGAACATATTTACTTTCCAACATCTTATTTCCTTTCACATTTGAAAAAACTTTCTATCTAATCCCCCAAGTCATCCTACAGTCTGAATAATTTCAGGTTTTTAATCAATAGCTGTCAGACTTGTCAAATTACTTTAGGGACCACAAAGCAATTTTTAAACATTCATAAACCCTCGTAGAACAGTTAAGTGCACTGAATTTTAAAAGAAAGAGGAACTGAATAACACTGATCAAATAGGATTATATTCTGGCAAATTATAAATTAGTTTTTTATGAATCATCTCACAGCTACTTATCTAGCGTCGGGCTTCTGCTGCTGTAGGAAAGCGAAGTTACTGTTCACCTCTAGAGAAAGAAGCCTTCTTTTCTTTTGCTTCTGAGCCTACTAAGAAGGAGCAAGGTGCAAGGCATTTTTTTTGTTGTCCTTCCTAAAAGCAACTTCATTATCCCGCTAGCCACCTTGGGGCTCCCTCTGTCAGCCTGCTGCCTAAAGCCAGAGACAGCCGAGCTGCGGCTCCGGAGCTGTATGAATGCACCTTGGCTCCCGGCGTCCTTCCCATCCCAGTACTGCTTCGCGGTCTGCTCCAGCCACGTGAATCTGTCTGGCGTGTCACTCTAGAAATGATGGTCACAAAAGTTCTCAATTTATTGGACAAAGACCACCTGGACCCACAACGCAGCTTGAAGGCTTTATAGGGAAGATTTTCCACGTTGCACTGAGGCAAGCTACCAGATGAACGCAGGAGCCTGCGCTGTGCTTGTTCTAGGAACAAAGAGAGATCAAGAACGTCTGAAGAAGTCAAACATGTTTATCCAGCACCGACTTTACACACAACAGTCCCACCTCATCACCACAGCGTCTTTCCTAAATTTGAGGGATGTGGCTTGCACAAGGGATAAACAGGGAGCTTCGTAGCTACACCAAGAATGTTGGAAGTCTTCCAGGAAAAAGCACGGCTCAGATCAAAGCGGGGATGAAGGATGTTCAGAAGGAAGGAACGTTTCAGCCGGCCACATGCAGCCTAACAAGCCCAAACCGTCTGCCCTCCTCCTCCCAGCTGAACTTCCCCTTCCACTGTCAGAGCTGCCCCAAACACACCCGCACCTTCGCTGTTCCTGAGTGCCTCCCTCGGCGGTCGGCCCCCTCGCGTGTTACTCAGGGGAGCTGAGCACCAGCACCGAGCCTTGCCGGCCAGCTGGCCACGTCGGACAGAAGGGAGTTTAACCCCGGCTGCGGCACCGGCTGCACCGTGAGACCAGGGCAATTGCCATTCCCTGGCTACTGAAGGCAGGAGGGGAGAGGACTGCGAAGCAAAAGGCACCGCGTTTTCCCAAGGAACAGCCGCCGAGAGGAGGCCTTGCTGCTCAGGTACGGGCGAAGGAACCGCGCGGCTCCGCGGGGCGCAGGGCGCTGGGGGCACGCACTCGCCTGCAGCTTCGTGTCCAGCACGGGCACGGCCGTGAGCCAGAGCACAGGCCTCCCAAGTCCTCCTCTGGGACGACTCATCTGGTGCCATGCCTGTCTCCGTGCCCTTTGTGGGCTTACGGTTCCCCAGAGCTCGGGGATGCACGGGTTTGGGGTGCAGTGAGTGGGGTCGGTTCCGCAAGTCACACCTCCTACTGCTGCTGCTTCCCTGGGGAGGCGTCGAATACATGCCCTGGCTGTCTGCGTCTGCTGCAGATGTCCTCTGCCAGAGATGCGCAATTTTATATGTGAGGCTTCCAAATACCAAACAATGGCTGCTTTTAACCTTTACACTGGTTTCTGGTTTCCCAAAGGACTTTGGCTTCTGCCCTCTCACTCGGTGCAGCACCGCCGGCAGCAGGAGAGGCCCGCCTCACGCAGGCACGTCTCTGGCTGCCGGCAGCCCGCAGTTGCCACTCGCTTGCCCAGGCTCAGGCGCCCCGGAGCAGGAGATGCAGCAGGCACGGACTCTGATACCCCGCTGACCTCGTCTGACGGTGGCTCAATGTCCAAACCACCGCGCTGGGAGCCGAACCTGTCCAGGCTTTGGGAAACCTTGCTCCTAGCGCCCAGGTGGCGCACAGCTGCCCGGGCGCCTTCCTCCGCCTTCAGCTGAGCCTGGAAATAATTAACGAGGCCAGCCTGGGGCAGGAGGCAGGGAAGGAAAGGAGAGCGTCCTACCTGGTGGCCTGGCCAAGTCAGAAGGAAGCGAGGGATTGTCAGACTGATTCAGACTCAGTTGCTTTTTTTGTACTTCAGATTGAAGAAGCAAAAACATTTCTCCATGAAAGCATTTCGGCAAGTTCAGAGCTTTTTAGGGCTCGGTCTGCTTTTCTTTGTGAGGTGCTCGGTGGGTTTGCCGAGCCAGCCCTCACAGACAGCGGAAGTCTAGTGTTCTCTTTTCGCTTTCTCAGTATTTAGTTTATTGCTAACTGTTTGCCCAGTGAACCAGAAAACCAAGTATATTCAGGCACGCTGTGCTAACGCACAGACGCTCATACTAACGTATATGCAATGACACGCGCTGGATGCTCTCGGCCAGAACAACGGAGCTGCAAGATCTGAATGAAGTGAAGAACGCGAGAGGACAGCGATCAGATCGGTTCGGTGGAAATGCTGGAGCTAACTTTTCCTGCCAACTGAAATGATTAATCCCCTGAATTACACCTGATAAGGATTCAAGCGTTTCATTACTCTGCATTAGTAATAATAATAAAATTGGTGCTTCTTGTCATGAGATGCTCTGCCCAGGGAATTGTGGAAGAACATTTAATTACAGGGCTGTTTCATTAAATGTAAAAATTAAACTAAAGACAAGAGGGTGCGATTTTTGGAAGAGAAAATAAAGCGGTAACATAATGAAAAGGAGGGATTTATAAGGCACAGAAGGAGACGCAGAAACCACGCTACAAGAAGCCCCGAACGGCACCTTCCCGGCACTGACCAGCACCCTCGCCCGGTGCCCTCCCCGCGTGGCAGCAGCCCCGGTGGCCCCAGACCCCAGCTCCCCAAGACCCGGCCCTAGTGCAGCCCCCCCGGCCCCGCAGCCCCCATGAAGGGCCCTGGCTTCAGGGAGCTGCATGGCGGTGTCTCGGCGAAGCCGGCCCAGCTCAGCGCGTCTGAGCAGCCCAGTGCTGCTTCTGCTGGGAACGACAGCCGGTCCCTCACCGCTCTGCGTTTTTCTTTAACCTCCTGAGACCCTTCCCCACAAAGAGCTGTCCTTTAGGCACGGGTTCGCTCAGCACGTAGCAACAGCAGGCTGGGGCTGCTCCACGTGCCTGGCTGTAACTCAAGGAATGAATTACTAAATGACACCAGTTACCGTGGGGGCACCACCAAGATGAAAACTACTCAGCTTAGAAGTCACCAGAGTAGTCCGTGTGTGGTGACGGTTGGTGTCCCCTCTGCCTTCCCTGCAGAACGAGACGTACAGGCGACCAAAAAGGGAGAGGAGCCAACAGAATAAATACTATCGAGTGGACAAGGGACAAAAAGGCCTATCAAATGTAATAGGAAAGCTAAAACGAGTGCATTAAACGGAGCCCCTGCACCACGTCCCGGCTCTCCCCGCTGCTCCCCGCGTGGCACTGCAGGCGGGGAAAGGGCTGGGAGCGCTGGAGGATTTGGTTTTCAACTGTTTGTGCTTATCTGTGGTTGTGGAAGCATTTCAGAAACCCAGCCGGTGCCTCGGGGCGCTGGGCAGTGCTCTGAAAGAGCTGGGGGCTGGGATAAGGGGGAGCCAGCCAGGGCGATGCAGCTCCAGAGCAGAAGGGCATTAACCCCAGCTGCACCTTCTCTTTCCAGGACACCTTGCTCACACCCGCCAATCCATTTTTTTTCTTTCCAAATAGTTGGTGCCGCTTCAAAACCTGTTTGCCTGACTTCCAAAAGTGACGGTTTCACTACCGTGAAAAATCGAACACGTCCTGAAGGAGTGTTAACGCTAACGATGGCCCCCAAACCGTTTGCTGCGGTGGCGGCACAGCGTTACAGCCAAGCACAGCCAGCAGCCACTTCGTCCCTGCAGCTCGCGCTGCCGCCCCGAGCCCCGCGGTGGGACCGGGCCCAAAGGGACCCCGCAGCCGGCTGAGCTCCCGCGAGCCCCGGTGCTAACGGGCACAAACACCCCCTGCTCCGAACAGCCAAGTGCTTTTCACAGCCCAGTAACCCCAGCCACCACTGGCCAGCCTTGCAGCTCTATCAGTAAACGTGAGAAAAAAGAGCCTTTTCCTCCCCAAAGTTGTGTTTTTCGTTGTCTTTAAAAGGATGCTCTGCACAGAGATCAACATACAAATAAGAGCACAAATCCATAAAACTTGAGACACTTTCACTCCTCTGAAATGCCCGATGCCACAGTGGGCATTGGGGGAAATGCCCAGTGCACAGTGGGGAAAATGCCATATAAAGTGCTAAAATATGTGGACAGTCCCTTTGAAAAGCTAACTTGGCATACATGCAGTTATACCTTACACATAAATATTGCATGAGTGAGGAACCAAATCGTCTTTAAATATTCCAAGACTTTTTTTCTTAAAAAAAAGAAAGAAAGGAAAAAGAAAACCAAAATCACACAATTTTCCCCTGAGCCAAGGAAGAGAGCCATGTATTTACAAAGGTGTATGTGGGGCTGAATGCCTTTGAAGCCGTGCCCACAGCCAGCACGCAGCGTCCTCGCGCTGAGACCTCCCCATGTGCTCGGGCACAGCCCCTCGCCGGCCGTACCGACGAGCACAGCGCCCGGACACCCCAGCGGGACGAGGAGGGCTCCTGGAAGGCCCCGAGCACACAGGTTATCCCGTTACAGTTCATTCCTCCCATTGAAATAATAAATCTGGTGTAGGAATACAGCTCCCTACAAATACCAGGAGATCTGGCCTTAATATACTCAGCCTTATAATTAACACCGACTTGAGTGTCTGTGGAGGCTCAGAGGTCTCTGGGGCTCTCCATCAGGGACTATCTCTATTTAGGGCCAGGACCGACGGCAGCGGTGTGCGTGGCAGGGCTCGGGGCTCCAGCAGCTGGGCTCTGGAGCTCTCCGAGGGGATCTCCCCGCATGCAGAGGGCAGTCAGAGCCCTTCTCTCGACGATCAGTGAGGCTGACAGGCAGGGTAAAGATCGCAGCATCATCTCTAGCTGGCTCTTGACTAAGCACGAGGAAAGAGGCAGAGATGGAAAATATCCTGAGGTTACAAGATGGTATTTAAAAAAAGAAGTTCCATTGAGAAACTGCTGCTGGGATTTGATTTGCTGCCATTCCCATTGGCATTTCTGAGAAAATTCCTCTTTATAAATAAAACATATTTTAAAGTGAAATGTCACGCTTCTAGGTTTTCTGGTGCAAGCCGGTGAAGAGCACTGCCCGATACTCAGAAAATGAAGCCCAGTGACTTTAACTGCTAGGCCCCGGATCCGTGTTGCAATCACAGCAGCTGGGATCGGTGCCCCAAAGCAACAGGAACCGCACGGAGACATCGAACGAGCAGAGCTGCAGAGAGTCACCATTTCAAACCTAAACCACCGCAGTCATCCAGTCACTTAACTTCTGCCATCTGCTAAGCGGGAGCAGTCTATAGCTGCTACTTCCAAGAGTTGTCGGGAGACCTTACACGAGAATATTTAGAAAATATTTTATATGTATTTGACATTACTCTTCCAAAAGCATTTTCCTGCGAGCGACCGGGAAGCCTGACTCACTTGATGGCCTTTGGCAAGATGCTTATCATCCGTCCTTTCATTTACGTTTCCAGCGCAGCATCCCAGAACAAGCCTCTGGTCTATCTAATATGGTATCCTGCCTCCAGCAGTAGCTAATAGCTGATGTTTCAGAGGAAGGCAATCTTGTTAACAGAGGGAAAATATAGTTCCTGACCCTTGAAGGCAGGCAGGCAGAGCCCTGAAACTTTTGATTTATTCTTTCTGCTGATGTTGGTTGCTTAGCTACAAATATTCTCAATGCTCATAAAAGGCTCTCTCCCTTACTCCTCCTCACCGCCGTGTTTTAAGTCCGGCCACAGTTTATTTTTCCTGCAACCTAGGTGATGAAATTTCACGTCGATGTGCCATCGGAGACGCAGGACGCCCTCCTCCCTCTGCGACGCCTGGGCAATTGCCATCAGCGCTAACGGCGCTGGAGGGGCTCCGCGCCGTGCGGAGGGGCCGGGTCACCCGCCAGCACCCACCATGGGCAAAGCGACAGCGAGCCTCCGAGCTCTGCCGTGGGAGCACTCTTACAAAAGAACATAGGAAGGGGAGGGAGAAACCAACAGTAAGCGACAAGCTTGATGAACCAAAGGGAGCCTGTAGCGAAAACAAATCTGCTGGCAGGTTGTTCCACGGACCCAGCAAGCATTCGAGACAACGCCTCACAGACTGGTGGGTCTGACGTGGTGCTCGGGACCTGCCTGCAGGAGATGTGTGTGCTCAGCACCCGCCTGCAGGAGATGTGTGTGCTCAGCACCCGCCTGCAGGAGATGTGTGTGCTTGCAGGGTCCCTGGGCACAGCAGCTGTGAGCAAACCCGCCAGGATGGGACCAGCTGATGCAAGTCTGCTGTGCCCAGGGGCGAAACATCCCAAACGCACGGCAACGTGCCCTGCAGATCTCCCTGTCCCCGGTCTCTTTGCACGTGTCCCTGACAGCCAGCAGAACACGTGGCTCCAACCCTGCAGCTCTGCTCCCTGCTCTGCGGGGTGTCTGGCGGGGCTGCTGTAACGCGCGAGCATTCGTTAGCGCCGAGGTCCTGCCACCGCCTCCATCTCCCACCCTGCTCCGTGCTCATGTGCCGGGCAGGAAGAGGCCATCAACAGGTGACATGAGTCAAGAGGAAACAACGGTCTAGCCTCAGTCAGGGAGGAATAAAATGACTGCAAAAACAATAACCTCGCAGAGCCACCCTGAGGAAAACAAAGAGCGCGGCTCTGGATGGGAACGCTGGGACAATTGCTCGCGGCAGCTGTGGGGAGAGGGAAGGCAACAGAATTCAAAGTCGGGTTTTTTCCTGTCTGCTCAAATTAGAGAACAATGGGCAAAACCTCTCCCGGTGGGAAAGGGAAGCAGCCTAGCAGGGGAACGCGGAGCCGGCACCCGACTCCAAAGCCGGCCATGCTCAGGAGCCTCGGTCGGCTCTCCCCGTGCCCCCACAGAGACCCGCCCGCTGCTCTGCCCTCTCCCTGCTTGCTAGGAGGGCGCACGCTGCTGCGGGGTCGTGTCTGAAAAAGGCTTTGAGATCTCCTTCCTAAATACTGCTAACAGAGGTCTGAATTATACCAAGGTTTTTGTGCTCCCACCGCACAACGCCCTCCCTACTTCACATTTTAGAAGTCAGGCACATACGCGTACAGCTGTCTCTGCGCACACGCAGACAGGTGAACACGACTTCACACAGAAAGCCGGAGGATGCTATCTAGAGCTCAGGGAAAAGGATGTCAGCTGCCTTGACAATGCCATCAGTGCAGGAGCCAAGAGCCATTTTTAACTCATTTTGCTGTTGCACAGTCCCTTTAAAGGACCTGGGAGTGCTTTAAAAGCCGGGAGTAGAGCTGAGCCCCGCGTTGGTGCTGCTCTGTAAACATGGAAATGAAGAAACAGAGCTTAAGGCAATGGACTTTTGGTCCCCAGGAACCTCTCACTGAAGCCCGAAGAGGAGCTCCTGGGCAGTTTGGTCCTCCAGCAGACACTGGCAGCATCCAGCTCCTCAGCCCCAACTGGAAGCAGACTGAGATGTGATCACAAAATTACCGGACAAGCACAGAGATAGTGCTGGTACAATCTGCTGACTAAAGCCGGGGCAACTTGAGCAGTAAAAACACCTTTTGGGCTAACACTGCCTCGTGTTTGGTGAGCAGATAGCAGCACACAGAAGCGCTGGCATTCAAGGGTCTCTTTATCAGACTTGTTTTGTAACTAACAACCTTGCAACGATGCCAGGAGAGAACCAGAAAGCTCCCGGTCAGCACTGCACTGCAATCAGTGATTAATTTGTTGCAAGACACTTTGCTTGCTGTACATGACAGAGCTCATAAATTCTCATTTTTATTGATGTTGTCCTGGCCGAGGGGGCACGCTGGCGAAGGCTGCCTCGTGCTGCAGGCGTCCTGCAGAGCTACCTGGGGACCGCCAGCGGAGCGCAAGCAGCCCGAGCCACTGATGCCGTCTGACTGGGGGAGCCCCGATGAACCAAGGACGCAGGCTCAGTATCTGACTGCCTGCACACGCACAGAGGCACACACACACACACACGCACACGCACCCAGGCACACACCCAGCCGCTCCGAGGTGTCAGCGCTCGCTCGGCGCAGTCGTCTCAGCCGGCTGCACGCTGCGGCACCGCAGCAGCCCTGCTCCAGGTGCTCCTTGGAGCCCTCCCCAGCTGCCAGCTGCTCCCCAGAGAAGCTGCAATGTCAGGACACGCGCCTCAGGAGCTCCCCACGGCCAAGTCTGTGGCCGTCTACACACAGAAACGAGGGCCCGGCTAACGGAGGTAGGCATCTCCCTGCCTGGGAGAGCCCTGCTCCCGCGCTGCAGGCGATCTGCCTTTCTCTCCCTTGGCAGGTCCATGTAACTGAATGCCCTCGCTCTGCTCCTGCCCACCTTTACAAGCCGTGCTGAGGACCACGGGCTCATCAGGCCCTGACTGCTGCCCTCAGCACTTTGTATGTGCTCTTCGTATCGCTTTCCCGGGCCCCAGCATCCTCACCAGAGAGTTTGCTAAGGCGTGCAGCTGGCCGTGCTCTGACTTGCAGGGAGGGACTGGAAGATGAGGAACGTGCTGTTGGGACAAAAATCGCTGGAAAATGTTCTGTTCTGTGGAGACCAGTCCTGCAAGCGGTGGAAAGGCTGAGCTGAGCCTCTCCGCTGGAGCTCTGCTCGCTCCCGCGGGACAGCCGCAGCACGTGCACCACCCTGGGGAACATTGCCACCCGCACCTTAGTCAATCACGCTGCAGGATATGGCCAACTGCTCAGAGGCTTTGTTAAAGCCCGTTTACCATTTATCAGCCTAGTTCTTGGTTTTATTGTCCTTGCTGTAAACCTGCTGGCTGCAGCCCAACCTGCATCCTGCTCCTTCCCGGGCAGCAGGCAGCGTGGCCCCTCTCCCCACTGCACTCCCAGCCAGGCACCGAGCACCTCCTGAGCCGGGGAGAGCCTCCTGGGACAGGTCTTCAGCTGTGAAGAATGAATAAGCCTAAATATGCCAGCACGGTCCCTAAGTGGAGAACCCGGCAGCTTAGGCCCGGTATTTAACTCGACTCCAGCAGACATCCGTGCCCAACAAGTCTGAAAAACTGGGTCTCGAGCATCTAAAACTGGGACTGAACAAATCATTGGCTTTACGTTTTGTTATCCCAGGTGATACAACTTTCCTTTGAATAGCTCTTCCCGGCACAAATGACAATTCTGTCGTGTATTATTAAATCTGTCATCAAATTGCAGGTCTCAAACGGTGAAAGCCAAAGAGAAGCAGAGAAGGGGGGTGTTTCTGTACAACACCCAGGGGAGCCGAGGGAGCCTTTTAAATGTGAAAAGGTGTTTTTCCTGTCACTTCCAGCAGAAGGAAGCTCACAAAATTACTGAGTGCTTTCTCATCCCACTCACTACCTTCCCGGCTTCCCAAATACGCACCCTGTGGCCACAAAGGCGCGGTGAGCTGCTGTGACGAGAGGCCAGACACGCGAGGGCTGTGGCCAGCGGAGCACCACACACGGGGGCTCGCCGGGCCCCGCTCCCCCCAGATCTGAGGCTCCCCGTTGCCTACAGCGCCGCTTTTCCCCCGCTCCGTTCACATCTTCCTGTGCTAATATTGTCGCTAACGAGGCCCAGGAGGCGGCTCAGCCCCACAGGAGTCTGTGTTGGTTTTACCACCCCGCGGCAGCCCCCTTCTGCAGGCACGGCGCCATGCCCAGGGCCTCCCCTGCCGCCCGCGGCGTGGCGGTGGGGGCAGCGCGGGGTGTCAGCGTGCCGCGGGGCCGCGGTGCTGCGGGCTGGGAGCCCCCAGAGCACAGCCAGCCCCAACCCTGCCTCATCTCTGCTCGTCAGACGAAAAAGACCGAAATGACGGCTGGGAATCAGAAGGAAGCGAGGAGAATCGTATCGGCTTACCTCTGAGCATCAGCATGACCGTTAATTACGGTCTGCTACATTACGCTACGATTTAATGAGGACAAGCACAGACGCACCTTGACCTTTCCCCCTCGCTGCACACCGCTTTCCTCACGCCCGTCCTGCAGCCGCGCTGCCCGACCCCGCCTCGGGAGGATGCTCAGCGTCCCGGCCTCCAGCCCCGGGGGCTGACCGAGGCTGCCTTACCAAAATCTCTGCCACAGCTACAGGTACCTGCTCCCTGGGGTACGTAACACGCTTCGTTTTCTAGCTGCCATTATTATTTGCTGAGTTTATTGAACGGCGAGCGGTCCAAAGGGTAAGGGGGAATTCTGCTGCCGCCGAAGGCATCGCAAGCAATGCTTGTCACCCTGCTACTTGTAGGGAAAAAGAGATGGGAGGGAGGAAGTGTGCCTGGAGCCTAATGAGGACACAAATGCTTGCCAGACTTTACTCTGAAATACTTTCTTTCTTTCCTTTTCAACAAAATCCTTTTCTGCCAGGCTCAGAAAAGAGCAGAGCTGGACAATTGTAGGGGAAGCTGGGAGAGCCTAACAATAGAGGAGGAGTGGAGAGGGGAGAGGAACCAGCCTGGCTCCTTTTACTCAAAACGGAACATGAAAAGAAACAAATTGCAGAAAGGATGACTAACAAAGACAGCTTTAAAATCATTTCAGGGTTAGCCTTTTCAGGCTCACAGCACGGACATCGGGAAAGGACGCTCGGTTTCATAAATTACATAAGATCTCATACATCTCCCTTTAAAGTTAGCTATCCGGTACTCTCACCACGTACACAGCCGCCTACACACACCCGGGACCGCTTGCAAACACACCCTGCCCTAGTCCATGGCCGATTCTTTTTTTTTTTTTTACAGTCATACAGAACTTCTACATTCTCTTTGAAAAAAACGTTAATCCTGTACGCAACGCCGTGGTCCCGCTGCCTGCTGCCCTCCCTGCGGGTGTGAGGGAATCGCCTGCTGCACGCCGTGCTTCCACAAGTTTCAGGGCCCAGAGCAAACGCCATGCGAGCAAACCGCTTTACCACTCGATTCCTGCATCTTTCTCTCTCCCCACGAGCGTCCAGAGAAGGCGCTGAACGCGCCGCTCCTTGGCGGCTGATTGAACGCAGAGGTTGGCTGCAGGCGCAGCTGCCTCGACCCCCACCGGCAGCTTTCACAGGAAGCAGCACAAACATCTGCACGGCTGAACCAACCAACAGACCTCGGGAGAGCTCTGCTCAGAGCAGTCCAACGTTCAAAAATCCAACACACTGCACGATGCCGCAGCCCCAGCAGTCCCCACCAGCTGAAACAATGCACTGGCAAGTCTGTTTTCTCCATATCTGCTTCCTGGCTTTTTTTTTAAAGCAGTGTATGAATTCAAAAGATTTTAAAGGTCCAGCTTTTCAAATCTGGATCATCCACTTCCAGAGCAAGCTCACGAAGGTGCGGGAAATGCTTCGCCACTGCAGTTCCATTGCAATTTGGCAAGTCCTAGTGACCACAGAAATGAAAGGTAAGCGAAAAGCTACTGGACACTTACCAAAGCCTTCACAGGACAGAAAAATAAGATCGGGATAGAAAAGCGGTTCTGGGATCCCTGGGAAAGTCAGCTCCTTGGTGAGCAGCGCGAGTCCATCCTCGGCGGTGCCCTCCCTCGGCCACGGCTCGCCCCGTGCTACCCAGCTGGCTCCGAGCTGCTTGCAGACTCCCGGACTGCGAGACTTCCTCTGCAGCTGATAGTGGGATTATTAAAGTAAACTGACTATTGCCCTTTGTGACGGGAGGTGGGGGGGAGGGAAGCTCAGCCCCTTCCCTTCCTTTGTAATTCAAGCCCTTCCTTGAGGCTCGCAGCTCTGGAGGAGGCATCTGCTCCCTGCTCCCAGCCCCTTCCCGCTGCCTGGGCGCTCCCGCAGGTGCTGGCGGGGATCCAGGCTGAGCAAACCGCGCTGCACTCGGGGTTTACATGACAAAGCAGCTCATTCCTAATTAAACTTCATCCAGCACGCTTCTCTCACGTATATAATTAGTGCAATACAGCTAACGTACCGGAAAGAAGGGAGAGAGCTCGCGCATAAGCACAGGCTCCTCGGTCTACGCCTCTGATGAAGTTTAGGATTTCCTCTCCATGTACTCAGCAGCAGGCTCCTGGGCGCTCCGAAGCTCTCGGCAGCCCTTCGGGAGGCACCGGCCAGGCCTGGACGGGGCCGGGCGATGCCGGGGGCAGCAGAGCAGTGCCCGCTTCCGAGCCGTGCCCGGGGTGCGCTGCCCGCCGCCGTCACTGCCGCCGCTGGAGTCCTTCACGGGCAGCTGCTCCGGGCAGCCCTGCTCGTTATTACTTCCTGCAGGCAGTTCATCTTTAAAGCTGGAACTATAAACGCTGTTGGCTTAGCTTGCAGTCTCCTTCTATCAGTATTTACAATGCACATTTAAAATTATATATATATAAAAAAAGTGCAGGCATGGAGGAATAAGTCCACAATGCAGGCATATGGGAATTAAAGGACATTTTCCTCAAATCCTCTTGAAATTTAAACTGCCATTATTAGCCACTGCCCGTCTAGATAATAAACTGTAGTCCCTGACAGCAACAAATATATCTCGTCTCCACCACACACCCGTAGCACAATTCTGTACAATGACCTGGAGGGCAGCCTCAGTCCAGCAGGTTTTACTTCACCCTGTCAATTAGAAAATTCTGACAAATTACAGAAATAAAAGAAGAAAAAAAAAAAGAACGTTTTGGTTGAGTTCCCACAACTCCCCACGCCTTGCCCTTTCCCGAAACACAAGCTGCTTGAAGCAGTGACATTTCTGAGGGCAAATGTTTAAATTCCCTGCTCCGGTGTGCCCACGAGCAGCGGGAACTGTTGCGTTATCTATTTCATCTCTTTGTGCCGTTCCCTGAGTTAACGGGAAAGGGAACCAGGAGCACCTGCCACAAACCAGGGCTTCCCGTGCTCCAGAGGGGCACTGAGGAAGGATGTGGCATTCTTCTGAGCGTGTGCTTGCTGAAACAAGTATGTGGAGGGGCAGAACAGCAAGGATGTTTTCTATTCCATCTCTGTTCCATGTCCCAAAGATGTGCTAGCAGCTTGGCTGTGACTTGTGCACGATCCCAACACTATCTCACTGTCACTGCGACGCAAACAGGCATCTCCCCAATGTACCACGTGCAATTTGCACAGCTGGCTCTCAGGACGTGTGGACATCCACTCCTCGCAGCCTGTTCTTGCACCAGAAATCCCGTCGTATCCAAATCCGGGAGACAAGAAACGAAACCCTTTTTGCAATACCCACGATGAATCATGTGTTGGCTGTCTGCAGGCCAAATCCCACTTCCACTGAAGTCCAGTGCTCACATCCTCCTTGCTTCACCAGGAGCAGGCCCTGACTGTGCAGCAGCCATCGCAGCCTAGCTGCACGCCTCCCATTTCCCATTTTTCCTGCTGACACCAGGCTGGACGAGCTCTCAGACTGGCAGGCAGGCACGTCACAACGCATCTTCCCTACGGCCTTACGGCACGACTGGTAGGCAAATATTAAATAATGGGATTAAATCATGGACAGCCTAAGCTGAGGCTGGTGAAAAAGAACAGCTAGGCCAAAAAACAAACAAACAAACAAACAAAAACAAAACAACAAGAAAAAAAAACGAGTCCGCACTGTTAAAAGACACAAGGCGCTTGCTTTTCTCCTATGTTACGCTGGTGTAAGTTCAAACTAATTCCACTCTATGCACATCGGCATAATAAAATAAGAATTGACCCAGCATCAAACATTCCCCGCTTTAGGAATTATTCCCATCTGCTAGCACCACAGAAGGTCCACGGGAGCCTGGGAGAACGAATCCATACGCACACTTATCTCTTCATTTCAGACCATTCATCACTCTTTGCCTGGAAGCAAGAGTTAATTTACAATAACTCAATGTCAAGATGGCAGTTTTGAAATCCTCTTGAGCATTGCCCTGGGAGAAGATTTTGTCCTGGCTATCTGTAGCCCCTGTAGATTCAGCTGAGCCTCTCTTTAAGCCACTTACTTTTAGAGCATGGTAGAAATAAAGAAAGAGAAGACCTGCTAGGCCGTAGTGAGTGCGCATCCAAACCCATTGCGGGATCATCCCTCCAGTGCATTCTTGCGGTATTTCAGCAGTCAGAGGGATTGGAGACAGAAAGGAAGAATATGGCCGATCAGAAAACCCTGTGTGCAATGGAGATCATTCCCTAAGGTTTATTGTTTTATCCAGACTAGATTTAAAGAAAACGAGTCTCGCACAGAGTAGGAAATACTTCCAGCCTAGAGCAGAGGAGAAGAATGTGCCCCTGGGCTAACAACAACAGATTCCAGCTTTCTGAAAGGGCTGTGCCACAGCCCGACCTGTCCCTCAAACCTTGCACCCAGCAGTCCAGCCCAAATTCCCAGGACTCCCTGAGCAGGGCCACCTACACACCGAACCCCGAAATCCTTTGCTCCCCTCTCCTCTCTCTTACCCTACTTTGGAATTGGCTTTACCTTTTCATTTTGAGGACTTTGCTTACCACATTTTCCTAGTGCTGCTGATGGCGCTTGTCTTATCAAGGACAATCTGCATCTAATATTTTGGAAAGCAATTATTTAGAAATCTTCAGGTAGTGCCTAGACAATGGCTGACACGCCATCTATGTAAATCAGAAGGTGTCTAAAGAGGGTGTTTACAAGCAGAACGCTGCTAAAAGTCTGCCGTGGTTGCAGATAACAAGGCTGAGACAATGACAGATTTCCTTCCCCTCGCAGCCAAGAGCAGCTCCCTCTGATTGGCTTCGCTGTGTTTATCCAGGATGCTGGGAGAGAGCAGGCACCAAATATGCAATTAATTGGCAGTTTGCAAGAGCATATTGCCTAAAGATAAACAGAGTGGGTGATCGTGTCATATGTAAAATGGCTGAGTGCTGCAGATGTACTGTTGACCCAGTTTAAAAAAAAAAGGGATTTTTTTTTTTGTTCTCTTGAAAAATAATTGTATTCAAATGAATACTTCTTTGCACAGTCCCTCTGGCCTTTGAATGTTTCGTGAATGTAAGCCATTCCGTGCTCTTCCTTAATCTGGAAGTACTTAGTAAATTAAGAATTTGCTGAAAACTTTTAGTGCTGACATCAGTAAAGCCTTTCACCAATAGAGAATTTTTTGCAGCAGCAAATGAGTACCTTGCTACATGGTGTTAATGGCCTTTGCTGTTCACAGGCGGTGCTTGCGAGCAGGAAAAGGCAAGACATTGTCAGGAAAAAAAAAAAAAGGACAAAGATGACATAAAACCCAGAGGCAGGTAAGGAAATAAAGAAAATGGGGAAATGACTGAATGCTGCTTAGGAGCTCAAGACACACGCTGGGGAAAATACATTGAGGCTGGAAAAGCAAAGGGAAAGGCAACCTGGAGGTGATGCCAGACAAGTCTGGTAGCCTGAGAGCCTTTAGAAGGGGTACCTGTGCCACGATCAGAGCGGCAGCACGAACTCGTGATTGAATGCAAGGCACACACTGAATAGCAGAGCTCTGTTTCAGGACAGAGGATGCATTACAAGAAAAGTCCTAGATGTTGACTTTCAGACTTAATGTCCTGCCAAACAAAGCAGAGGCCCAAGCAGCTACCAGGCACACCAGTGCAGGCAATGAAAATCAATGCCCTCGCAGGACAAAAGGACATTTGTCTCTCTCCTTTTTTATATGTAGTGCTATAAAAGTAAAGACTAAAGCACATGACAAATCTCTCACTTCATTTTACCAAGACCACACTGACATTAACAGCACTGTTCAGACCCAGCAAGAAAACAAGTCATGACCTGGCAGCTTCACTGCGAGGGACAGCACACAGATTGTATCTGCCCCAGCTTCAAAAATGCCTTCGCTGGAGCTGCCGATCCCAGGGAGAGATTTGTACGGCGTGCTTCGACTCGTCGTTTGGCCTGGTCCTTTCAATTTGCCCTCAGCCTAGGCTGCTGACTGCCAGAGGGCAGCTGCCCATGAACCTCCTGCTGCCGACGTCCATCCTCCTTCCCTCCTGCTCTGCGGCCCTGCGGGCGAAGCCTTTGGGCAGGGCTCAGCCCAAGCTCCCAGCCCGAACGCCAGGCATCAGCCACATGCCACGCGCTTTGGTGTCCCAGAAGCATGGCAAAAAATCAGCGGTGTTTTAAAAATCTGCTGTTAGATCAAAGTTTCTGTATTTGGGTACCTAAAATTAGCTAGCAAAGTAAGTGACATTTTAGTGGGAGATGCAGAACTTCCATTGATTTTAATGGATTCAGCATCCCAGAAAAGTAGGCCGCTTATTTATGTCCCTGCATCAGCATCTGCATGCCTAGCTTGCGGGAGCCAAGGCTGAGAGCGATGACCTTAAGTTTTAAAAACCCTGAGACGACTCTGCGTGCCTCGGTCTGTCATCCCCTTTATTTCTGCCAGCCAGTCTTCTTTGAGAGGTAGACTTAAGCTGTAAATGTGCCTTTAAAATTTCTCACAATGAGGTCTCCTCTAGTTAGCCAAACACTTGGGCACCAGCATAATGCCCCCCTGAAGAGAAGCACCTGGCTGCATCAAGGCCAACGGGCTCCTCCGATCCCTTGGGCTGAGACGGTGAACAAATCTTTGTGTCCCCACGGAAAAACCTCTGATCCTGATGGGAATGGCTCGGCAGCCTTGAGAGCTGTGTGGCCTGGAACAGGCTGTACCACCTCCCAGTACTCACCTTGCAAAGAGCTGGGCAGCCAGCAGCAGGCAACGGGGTCTGGGGGGCGCGAACCTCGCTGCTGCACGCGAGGGGAGCTCCTTAACCTGCCGCCCGCCTCCAGACTTCGTTATTTTAATCCCCTGCAAGTGAGCGGCTATCAGCGGGCTGCCGCCTGGGTGCTTAAGGAAATCGCTGTATAATTCAGCTCTGATTGTTTAAAGCACTTGGCAGGAAACAATAGATAGAAACTGACAGGACTTTCTGCCATTAACAATACAGGCTAATAAGGTGAAATGCTCTCCGCAGAAACGTTGTGACAGGTACCCACAGGTGCAAATGAAGTAAAAGCCGTGGCAGGGCAGGCTCTGCACTGCAGCCCCTCCGTCTTGACTTCGCGAACAAGTCCTCCTCACACCTGCCCTCTCCCCGCCCGCTGTTCCACCAGGCTGTTTCGGTCACAGCACACCTGGGTTTGCAAGGTTTAAAAATGCCCAGAGAGGACCCGCAGAACCAAACGAGCTGGTTCACATCCGCCGCCCATTCCCATCCCCACAGCTTCAGGGGCAGGGGAGAGGAAGGATGCGAGCCACTGAAGGGGAGGACGGGGAAGGCCCCACCTCGGGCAACCCGCGCACCACCAGGCTTTTGGCACGAGTGTTGGCGTGCCGGCATGCTCGCCGAGCCAGGGCAGGGAGCTCAGCACGCAGCCAGCGCGGGCACGGGGGTGCTCTGAGGGCCCAGCCCTCCTCTACCAGCAACTGCTGGAGCTCAAAACGTCTGTCAAAAGAGTCAGAGCAGGCAGCTACAGGCACTTTGCGTTTTCCTTCATCTTACTGACTACAGCTCAGGCTGTTATCCCGGGCAGACTCCCCGGACAGCCGGCGAGGCAGGGGCACGCAGGCGGTGGCTGCAGTTTTCCCCTGCATGCGGTGTGTCCCGATTCCCACCTGTATTCAACCGGACAATTTATGCAACTTGCGCTCGCAGAAGGCAGCGAGGGGGAGCGGTGCACAGCCCGGACTCGCCAGAGCTGCGGCCTCAGCACCGCACAGGGGTGAATTCATCTGCTCTGCACAAACCTGCTGCTGGGACACCGGTAAGAGCAGCTGTACCTGCTCCCGGCAACGCCTGCCGGCATCGGGATACTGCGCTGCTCTCCGCTGCAAGGTAAAGCTGTTCAAGGAGACGTGGTGTGTGCCTGACTCGGTATTTCTAACGGGAGCTGACACGGCCGGCGCTGAAAGTCAGACAGGAAGAAGTCCTCAGACAAGGAAACCAATTAGAAAACATAACTGACACGGGTACATAGCTTAGGAGATATATAAAGCAAACCTAGGAACATCCTCATCCTGAAAACAGGACACACAAAATCTTTACTTTTGTACAAGCCAGGGTTAATTTAACAACAAGGAAATATTCTAAAGGTCACCTGGATCTTTTACGGGTATCCTTATACCTGAAAGGCAAGGCACTGGCTTCAAATTCCATTTGAGATTTTAAAGTTTATGGATGTTTCTGCACTCATTAAACTGCAGCCTCACGGGAAAAGACAAATAGGGGGCAACTGGAGCAGGTAAAAGATGATTTTCTAAATGGCAAGAGGTGAGAGTCCTGCCGCCCGCAGCGCTGCCAGTCGGGGGAAAGGCCGCAGGAGCGCTCCCTTCCAGCGGCTGCCCCTCTCCCCTGCCCAGACACCAGGGAGCCAGGCCCACCAGGCTGCGCAGACGTGGTCAGCGCCCAGCTCCAGCTCCGGGAGGAGAAACGGCCCAGCTCCGCGCCCCGGACACAGGCACAGAGCGGCTGGGGCAGCCTGGCCCCAGGGGACAGCCCAGGGCTTTGAAATTCTCTGCGCTGGACAAGTTCTCACAGGGAACGTTGCCGGCAGTGTCTTTCCGTGCACTGTTCTCTCGGGGTTAAATACGACTCACGTACCCCTGACCGGGGAGAGCTGCTCTTTGTGGGGGAAAATGCAGAGCAAGCTTTCCGTTTGACACCGCTGTTACCACACCATCAAAGGCTAAATAAGCAATAAGAAGAAGAACCAAAAGCTTACCAATATCCTCACTCTCTGTGCATATTTCACTGTCAAAGAGATTAGGATGCTTACTTCTAAAACTGGACGAAAAGTCTTAAAAATTTGTTTTTGCTATTTTCATTGACAATGTAGGGTTTTTTTCCCTCTCTACCTATTCTATGACTTAATTTCAAAACATTTTACAACCTTTTCATTACACAAAAATGGGAAAAATAGAAGGAACGAAGGAAATAAAATGGCTTTTGACTAGCAAAAACTCAAAGCATTTCAAAGTTATAAAAATGTAATTTTACGAAAATCAGGGATGCTGTTAGCATTGATATGAAGCACGGCAGGTTCTGGAAGGCTGAACAACTGCTCCAGCACGCACAACACACGCTGCCTTGCCAGCCGGCCTCGTGCCTGCTGATAGAGGTTCAGCAGCCCACGTGCACCCCTCCCGGTCCCCCGGGACCGCTCTGAGCACGGGCACCCTGCGGCTTTGCAAGGGGAGCGGCCCCGCTACTCGGGCCAAGACTGGCGTTGCAGGAGAGCTGCTCTCTGAAACAAAGCATCTGAAGTCTGCGAACGAGCTGGGTGTTCGGGATGGTGAACCACAGCCTGCACGGTCCGTACAGACGTCTGAGTCTACCATGGCTAGGATTAGTCTCCCAGACACACACCCAATATCAAAGCTTCAAAGGCCCCTGGCTGCACCCCAATTTAATCCCTGCCTCATCATTTTTTAGAAATTCACATAAATATATCCCCCTAAGACAAGGAAGACCACGGCTACACTGAGTTAACCCCAGAGTCCCTAACAATGCCCTAGCTTCCCAGTAGCTTCGTGTATAAGTGTGGAGTTTTACTGCAGTCATCGTAACAGAATCTGTCACTGCTGTGTCCTCTGAATGTCATTAATAAATAATATATGAAACCACTCCGGAAGAGGGAGAAAAAGCGTATCTCAGGGTTTCTGGAGTACATTGAGAGGCCAGTGGCAGTGACAGGCACCAAAGGAAAAGTCTAAGAGGACGAGCTCTGGGGACTGCCAGCTTTGCAGTGTCCCGGGGATGTGCACAAAGCCCAGAGGGAGCCACAAGCTCAGCGGCGGCTGCTGGCTGCCCCCGGGGGCAGAACACCCAGCGGTGCTCAGACCTAGGGCCTGCGGGGCAGGGGTACCGGGCACCCCGACAAAACAGGAGGAGGAGCACTGGGTTACAGTGATGGTGCCAACACATGCCGGAGAAGGTCAGTGTGTTTTCACAGGCAGCCCTGGGGACGCTGCTTTCAACGTGGTTTAATTAGGCTTTAGCACTCGTGAAAGCCCTGGAGAGAGGTAACTTGTGCTTAGTCACAGAAGAGTTACAGTCATGGACGATGGTAACGTCCCTCTTTGTGGTCAACATACAAAGCAATTCGCCCACCCCTCTCTGCAGCCCGTCCTGGCTGGATCCAGGCGTCATGCCCCCTTTCGTTCAGCACACGGCCTGCTCCATCCCTCCAGTTCCCCTCCTCTCGCACCGTTAATACCGGCTGAGACAGAC
Organism: Anser brachyrhynchus; assembly: GCF_964034855.1. Classification (NCBI taxonomy): domain Eukaryota; kingdom Metazoa; phylum Chordata; class Aves; order Anseriformes; family Anatidae; genus Anser; species Anser brachyrhynchus. The sequence continues at coordinate 2,572,807 of NC_137712.1, forward strand.
GGGGGTGTCACCAACCCTTGGCACCGGCTAGCTGCCGGTGCTGAAGAAGCTGCCTTCATCGTCCTGTCCTCCCTCCTTGTCTGCCGGCATTCCCCCCCCGGGCTGCCCACAGGCTGCCGCACCCGCTCCCCTCCATCACCCCGCTCGGAGGCTGGGGCGCGCGCTCCAGCTCTTCCCACCTACACCAACCTGTGGCCCCCCCCTGGGAGTGCGGGGCTCGGAGGACCAACGTTGGGAAGCGCCCTGCTACGTGCATTGTGTTGGGGGCAGCTCATCCCACCCTGACCCACGGGGAACCCCAGCACCCCACGTAACTCCGCAGATGCCTCAAAGGGAAAAGAAGTAACGGGCATTCGGCTGGTCTCACAGACCTCTCTCCTAACCCTGCTTTCCCAGCTGCCTTGTGCTCACCCTGAGTCGCTCTTATCAGTAAGAAGGAATTAAACAGCAAGAGGAATGCCTTATTTAGAGATGAGCAGCGAACTACTCTCAAAACAACTGCTTGAAAACTAGCAAGGGAAGAAAAAAATGCAACCCCAGAGTACAGGGAAGCCAAACACACCCTGTCGATCGCAGAAAAATGTCCTCCTCCTCATTTACCAAGTCAGTACTTTTCCTTTGTGTGCTAGGCCAGCACAGGAAGGGAAGCGAGGTGCTTCTCATTTCCTGTGCATTTCTGAAACCCATCATCCAGAGCGTGGCACCAGCCACTGCTCTGCCAGCTCTGCCCTGCCTCTCTCCAAGAGCCTCGGTTGCTCTGGGGTTGCTCCATTTTTCTTTTTTTACGAAGTGCTTGTCCCGAGAAACGCACAGCCCCACTTGCGGCCACAGAGGGGTTATTTCCATCCCCACGTACCTAACGGCCAATGAATTTCTTTAGTTCACTGTAGCCTAAGATGGGATTTCAAAATGTGTCAGACCTTTCCAAGATCCTGTTCCTGTTCTCGCTCCCCACCGCACCCTTTGCTTTTCAGAGTGACCCCCGGGGAAGGCTGAAACCCCAACCCATTTCCTTGCCAACGCGTTTTCCTTTTCATCACCTCCACTCCCACTTGTGCTCATCTGCAGCCCCTGGAGCGCACTGCTGCTGGCGCTCGTTCCTGCTTACAAACGGACCTTGTTGGACCAGGACTGGGAGTGGAAGAAATCTGCTTTGCATCAGTTTTTCTTGGTTTGATTTGCAGGAAGGGTGTTATTTCTTAAAGGATGAGTCTGTTTATTGGCTGGGGATAGTTCTAGTGCATTTATTTTTTGTTGTGAATTTGGATTAGAGGCATCTCCTTGCTCCTGACAGTTGCTGGCAGCATGTTGTAAAAATATGATTAATTAAAGTGTGACTATGAATCCACTCAGAGGCTTAGATTTTTCCTTCTCTAACATTAAATAGAGAAGCAGCCATTTAAAAACGTCGAGATCTTGATGCAGATTTCAAAGTATGCTGCAATTTAGCTCAGCCTGACGAGGAAGTTCAACCTTCAACATTTAAAAGCTCTAAGCCCTTGGAGATCAGGGACTCCAGCTTCAGTTCCAATCCCTAACAAAGAAACAAATAAACAGGAGTAATAACCAAGCCGTGCTCAAAAAGGACTCCAGCAGCACAACAGAAGCAGCACTGGTCACCTGAGGGGCTCCTTCTCCGTCTACGTGACGGTTTTACCCTTGTAGACAGTTCAGCCATAGAGCGTGCGCGGTCCTGCCGCACCGAGATCTTCAATTACAACAACACATTCTGGCTCTTGCTCTCTTCCAGTGAGAAACCACTGGAAATCCTGGAAGACCTTCAAAAATGAGTAGTACAGTACTTGAAAAAGAGACACAACTTTACTAAATTGAAAAATTTGAATTTCCTAACATGGACTTAAAAGGTACTACTGAATCTTTAATGACTGCATTATAGAGATGGTTCAGTCTGAGAAGGGCGGAAGGTCTTCCTTTGAAGAAGTCAAACTTAAAAAATATATATAAGAAAAATGTCTGCTACATTCCAAAGTCACAAAGGGTTTCATGAAACTCTGTATTCCTCCTGACTTTGACTTCCTAAACGATAGTCACTTGTTAATCCAGAGCACCTACTTGAAGCCGAAGATAATTAGCTGGGAAAGGAAACACGCCGAACTAAAAATATTTCTGTAACAAAGGGCTGCAAGCAGCAACGTGTTGCAGATATAGATGGAAAACGGGCTAGTTATTTATTTCCAAAACACAGAATTCTTATTCATTACATGCTACCTTTGAGCTAGATTTGTTTTAAGCTGTTAAGCATTGCACAGCCTTCTGACTGGTAGCTGGGAGGAAAGGATGAAGAATGGGAAGGACTGGCTTTGCTACTCAGTGCGATCTGTGGAGGCAGCTATCAGCCCGCTTTTCCTCGCTAGCTCTCAAGCTCTTTCTCTCCTTTGTTCCCCCTCCTTTAACCCCCCTGGACATTTCCTCTATCTGCAGCCCAGCCGGGATGCTCACCCAGCCGCTCCCGGTGAGCAGCCCTCTCCTGACAGCCCTACGAGCCCGGTAAACGTCTGGTTGGGGCGCTGAACATTGTAGGAGACAACCTGCTAGACAACACGCTCCATTTTAATACATCCAAGCCACGAGGAGTCTCCAGCATGCTCAAGGCTGGGAGGTTTTACAAACAGCAGCCAAGCTGTACGGCACAGCCCGGCGCTGGTGTCATCAGCACAAAGGCGCTGCCCAGGCCCGAGGCTGGCACGCACGCTGCACGGGCACCGCGTAAAGCCGTGTTCCTGTCAAGCCTACAAGCAAACGTAACAAGAAAGAGATGGCCATTTGCTTCCTGAAAAAACAAAAAGATCGATAATTCCCTGTTGTTAGGCAAGAACACAGGCCGTGGCAAAGCATTTGAACAGATAAACTGTGAGGCTGAGCCATAAATTTCGACGGTGCGAGACTGGGAATGTAAATTTAAAATGAAACATTTGAAGTTTGTGTGAAAATACAGTAATTATTAAAGATTATAAATTTGCATGCTTATTTATGTGATCTCTATTGATGTTTTCTTTCTAATTCACTTTTTGTTCATTTCTGCATGCAGATAAATCCTAGATAAGAGCATTGTGATGTGCAAAAACCTTAATCCAGCAGAAACTTCCTAATACGCAATTTAAGGATCGCGGGTTCATTACCACCCTAGGAGCACCGTGGTTGCCCTACTTTATTTGCAGGGCTCTGGGTACACTGAGCAAGGCTGGGTGCCGCCACCCCTGCCCCTCAGAGACCCCCCGTGCACCCGTGCCGGGCACCCTGCGGGGCCGGAGCTCGTGCCATGGGCAGCCCCCTTCCTGATCTTGGGGAGGGGAAGACAGGGCAGCCCTGGGAACATCTGCTTCCCAGACCCCAACCTCATCTGTCCTCTCCACGGGCACTTTGGTAAAAGAATAAAATTAATACCCAGACACTATTCTTCTCATCAATCCATCCATCCACCTACTGGCAGTTTCAATAAAAGATCAGATCGATATGAATTATTGTGTGTGCGAACAGATGTCAAACCACGCTATGCTACAATCAGATCAGATGGGTATTTCCTAGAAAAACACTATTTATCCATATTTGGTAGAGAAAGTGCATCTGCTCATCCAGAACCCAAAAGAGATAAGCCTCCTAACGAGACCTGGACACTATCTCTTCAGTGGTCAAAATCCTGCAAAGAATTGGTTATACTCTGCGAAACAAATACTGATTTTTTATTCTTTTTCCATCTCTGTGCTCTACCCAAGCGCTTCCTTTTTAATAGATCAAACTGTAAGAACACCTAAACCTTCCTCAAATTCCGCAGCACTCACTATACTGGCATGAATCAGTATTTTGTGCCTGGACTCCTCCCTCGTTTTGTCCATGGAAGACAACATCCGAGGCGTACATGAGAGAACCCCAAGGAAATAACAGAGACCACCGCACCTAGCCAACATCTGCCAGAGATCAAAGCCCAGCACGCGGGTCAGGATGGTAACAAAGAGGCACCAGTACATTCTCCCACGCTTCCCCCCAGGCCTCCCTTTCCCCGTAAATCTCCCTGTGCTCAGCCCCTGACTGGCGTCCTCAGGAAAGCAGACGAGACCTGTTGGGCGCTTGCCTCCTCCAGCACATCCTCACGGGCTGTGTCAGTAACGGGAGCGCTTTCACTGCTTCTCCGGGCAGCCAGCTCCAGACAGATATATTGGTGTACTCTGATAATTCCCTGATGCGTGGATGCCTTCATCTTCCCACCTCGTCCCATGTTTATCTGTCAATTACCCGCCCTAAATTCTTTCACCTCCCAACTGTTGACACCCTTTAAACACACGGTTATGAAATCCAGCCTCTGTCATCTTCTAGCCGACCTAGATCACAGAAGTGGCTGCGCTCCGTGCTCCGTTCAGCTTCCCAAGAACTTGCTCCGATGGGGATGCTTCCCAAACCCCGAACTGATCACGCCACGCTCTGCACAGGGCTTCGGGGCCTCATCAGCTGCCATCCCAAACAGCATCAATCACCACTTTAGTCTGCTGTCTGCCTCCAATCTAGCTTGTTAAACATTCCCAAAAATGAGTATTTTTTAATTACTGTTTTCTGAGAATTGGGATTATTTTCCCTCTAAATGCATTCATCTGATTATCTCCAGGATGAAATTCATTTGGTTAATTACCATCTTTTTAATTTGTTTAAGTCTATGTTTCTATTTTCTCCGCTGCAACACCTCCCCGCTAGCTCAGCCTGCATTTATTCAGTGTCTGGCAGACTCCCATTTCGGGCAACGAGAAGATTCCCATAAAACCACACACCAAACGAAGCCTTGCAGGCAGAGCCAGCAATCTCCCCTAAAGCCCGACAGGAGAGAGAAGCGTCATGCCAAGGCACAGGTTTATCGCTCGCGCTCCCTACCAGGAGCCCCAGCCTCGCTCCCCTTCCTGCAGCCACCACGCACCCCCGGGCAGCTCCCCAGCGAGCGGGGACACTTCCCAGCGCTCCCCGATTGTCCCAGATGTGCACAGCCCTCTCCAGCATCAAGGTGGGGTTTAAGGCCGAGAAGAGCCTTCTGCAGAAGGAGTAACAAAGCCTTCCCGGCTGGCAGACCTCGCAGCCACCCCGGGACCCTGCCGCAGCTGCTCCAGGTCCCACCTGTCCCCAGGGAGCGGAGCTGCCCTTCGCCTTCCCTGGGGCTGAGCCTCGCACGGCTCCTCGGCGGAGGTTACTTTTACTGACAGCCTAGCCAAACACCGCTTTTTTAAAACTAAAATAGCCGTTTTGTTAAGAAGATGATTTTATACTGACATAATGACATCGGTACGATCTTCCCTCTCTTTCAGTAAGGCGAGCGCACCCGGTGCACCGAACAGGACTGGAGGTGCCCGCCGTTGCTGCAGTGTGTCGGAGCCGCCCTGCAGAAACCGCACCGCCAGCGAGAGCCACAGAGACCGCAGCGAAGCCCTGCGCTTCCTTTCCAGAGGTGAAATTTCTGCTCCTGGAAGGAAGTTCTGCTTTTGGGGTTTTAAGAGTTCTTTTTTTTTTTTAAGAGTTTTTTTGTTTGAATATTTTCTGTTTTTTATTTTATTCGTTTTGAGAGAGAGGAGTCACTGATATAATTCATATATTTGCACAGTGACTCTAAGATTTCAGCACTCTCAATGCATGTAGAGTAGCATTAAAGAAAAGCATAAGGAAATGCATTTCCAATTTACAGGAACATCCCACATGATAATATCTTGGGTTTTGCTTTAGTGGTGATTCTTTCCTCCTATTTATGCACATTTATAGTAGCAGGATGCCCTGATTTCATAGCAATAACTGTCTCTCTTCCAAGAAGAGAATCGTGTCCCTTAGAATGATGCAATGAGATTCAGATACCCTGGGCTGGAAAATAAAAAGGAAATGCTGACAAACATTACACATTGTACCAGAACGAAGGAATTGTCTCCCAACTTTGATCAGTGTTTTATCGCTCCCCAGCACAGGTTAACAATCCTACTTCGCACCAGCTTTGCCTAGAGCACCATCACCGCTCCCCATCTGTACATGTAGGCCAAAGCATGCTCCTGTCAGAAGCAATCTAACATCTCATTCATTTGCCAAAAACCTAGCAGATTTTACCTAATGTCCAGCTTATGCTATCATCATCTTATTACAACCCTGAAACAGAGGGAGGTGAACTCCAATCTCATTACCAAGTTCTGAATTCCAGTCAATGACGCACACGCTGGAAAAAACCTAATGTAATTTTACTACTTCGCTAAACTTTCCTAGTAATAAAAAAATCTTCTATTGATAATGCAAATGAGAACAGCGGAGACATTAGGAGAAATTTCAAATATTCTGAGGCTGATGGAAAAGCCTCCCAGAAGGAAAGGTCGTGGTACCCAAAGGGATCACGTTGGCCCCGGCTCTGTCCGGGCAGCAGGCTGAGGGCGGCGCGGTGCCCATGGCGCTCTCCCAGGGCTGTCCCCGCGGTCTGTGCGTACCCAGCGCGGCGCCAGAGCCACGGCGCCTCGGCGGCACCCCACTTCTCCTCCACGCCAACGCGTTTCCTTCTTGCTCGGGAAGCTGTTTGCCCCTTAACAGGACACATTTTCCGACTAGCTTTGTTGTTCTGCAGATTATGGGCTATAAAGAATTAATGGCTGAATATAAATCAATTTAGTTCACCGGGAGAGTATGTGCTTTATGCGGTAGACATTTTCAAAGAAAAGCAATTAGTTGATTTGGCATTTTAATCGTCAGAAAAATAAAGAAGCTATTTTTCACCTACGAGGATATGTTCAACCACATAAACATATGCTGTATTTTCTGAAACGGAACTAAGAAATATTATTTGTTGGCTAGATGTGGTACAGCTGATAGTTGTTTCCATTGTCCCAAGAAGTGCCTTTGCAATAAAGATCTCGCCGTGCAGCCTGCATTTGACTTTCCAAAGCCAGGGCCTCACGAGAGGCTTTCAAAGAGCCCGAGCAGAGCAGCTCTCGCCGATTGCTCCTAGGGACTGCTAAAAGGCAACGCCACAAGGAAGATCCAGGTCACCGATTCAATCCCGAGCTCAGCTGGCAGACGGGGCGAGGGGCGCATCCCGCAGCTGCTGCCCAGCCGGCGCGCACCCCGCAGAGGGCTCAGGACCGCTTTCGCCAGGGGTGGTCCCGTGCTCGCCCTTGCGCGCTCCGCGGCTGTCGGCTGGGGCTGCTGCTGCCGGGGGGCGAACCGGGGACTGTCCATCTGGCAGCTCTCATGCGGCAGCAAACCCATACCACGGAAGCAAAGATACTTTGTCCTGCCTGTGTGTGAGGAGCAGATAACCCCATCCGGCACTGCCGAGCCTGGAGGGGCGCAGGGCGACCATGCGGGATGATGCAGAGTGACTGACCCCCTCCCGGCACCGCTGCGGTCGGTCTCCTCCCCGGCTGCAGCAGGAACATCTGAAGCTGAGAGGCTGCTTTGTGCTTTGTGAGGGAACAGGCCTGTCCCACCGGTGAGTCTCTCTTGCCCTCTCTGTGCCGTACAGACAAACCCCACCTTATTCCATTTGTTGAGTTTCACGCATTAACACCCTGCGTGTGTTTAGCAGGCACACCAAAGCTAGCTTGCAATACATTTGAGTTTGCTTTCCCTCGACTCTCCGCTAACGACTCATTTAACAGCAGCACAGCAATTAGAAAATCAATATTCCATTCAGACACGAGCATTTCATCTGGAGCATTACTTAAGGAATGTCTCTTGCAGCCTCATCCTTGCCTGGACGAAGGATAAGGCAGAAAGGACGCTGGCGTTAGGCTGCTGATTGATTTAAGGTGATTTCTCTTAAGGCCCACATGGTATTTGCAGAATGTTTCGGGCTGGGTACAGCCAGCGTGGGTACGACATTCTACTAATAAGCACCTCTGTGCCAGAGCGCGCACATAAATCCAGTTGCGGAGAAACGCAAGCTTGCTTTATTGTTTAATATCATACCACCCACCTGAATAAAACAGAGTCTGACACGTGTCATAAGGAATTACTCCAAAAATGCAAGGCCCCCGGGCATTAAAGCCCCATTTGTATTCCAGTCATATTAACAAAACATAAAATAAGTAAGTAACAATCCCACCCTCTTTGCTAGGAAAGGATTTGCCATTCAGGCGCTTCCCGCGTTGCTGTTCCAAGCTCCCCGGCTGCGAGAGCAAGGGCAGCGACGGAGAACGGAGGAGAAAAAGCAGAGACAAAGCAGAAATCACAATGGAGAAATTATTCTGATTTGCTGCATTTGGGTCTGCGCTGAAAGCCTCCAGCACTCGCCGGCACAGACGCGCTCGCTGCAGCCCCGTCCCCGGTGGGCCGCGGCGCAGCACCCGCCGGCTCCCCCGGCGCTATATTTAGCAGCAGCGAGCAGCCAGGCGGGAGGCGAAGCGCTGCCCATCTGCAGGCTCCGGAGCGGGAGCGTGTTTGGAAGCAGCCTGTTTTATTTGCACGTTATTTAAAATACGAGCTGCAATGGCCGATTGTTGCTGGGGGAAATCACTCCCTCGCACGCCGGGGAACGAGGCCGGTGAGGCACGACGTGGGCTCAGGGGGAGCCATCGCCTTTGCGAGTCTTTATCTAGCAGGGTAACAGCAACAATTCCCTAAGCTCCGGGCAAAACCAGCCGCGTTCCTTCCCGCCTTCTCCAGAAAGCAGAAACCAGATATATGTGTTACTAAATGCGGCAGCAGGAATTCCTTTAGTGGGGAATACTAGAGATGAAAGCGGTACAAAGCAGACTTCCCCAATCCATCCCACATCCCGGTTCCCTGTCTTCTTTGCACGTGAGCGTTGTGTAAGCCATAATTATGCAATCTCACCAGTCACCATTGAGCAGATTCTCAGCTTGTTTCAGCTCAGCAACAGATACCGGCTTACGATCCTAACAGAACGGCTAGATTTTTTGGCAAACTTATTGCCAAGGAATAATGTGACCTCCTGCATCACAGGAACGGGCAGCGCAAAGATGTGCGCTAGGAGAACCCACGGACAGGGGCCGCAACACCGCTGCCTCGGAGCTCCACGACCTCCAAACTGCCCAGAGCTGGACACTCAGCTGCGACAAAACACTTCCCAGTGTACTTTTGGATACAAGTGGTAGATAAAATCGCTGGGCGAAATAGCCCAGTGTAAGTAATCTTCAAAAGTGTTGGATGTAGACTTATTAATTTTTGGCAGGTGATTACTCACTCAATTTTTCAATGAAAAATTAATGAAGAATTCTGAATACATTTTTCATGAGAGACTGTACAAAATGAATATAATTTTTAAGGTTTACAAATGGGTGTTAAATAATTGTGAAACAATGGTCAGATCACAGGAATAGCTGCAAAGGCAGTTCACAATATTTATTAGGGTTTTTATTAACCACTTTTTGAAATGGTTGGCCTGCCCTAAACTCTATCATACAATAGGTTTTGAAGATTTATTTTTATTTTATTCAATTATCAGGATGAATACAATTAGGAGGACTCAATTTCTCCAATATATTTAACTGATACCAACCAGTTCAGCTATTCTTTATATACTACATGCCAAGAGCACGAACCAAATTTAATCCCACATTCTTACGCACTGACATTTATAGAAAGAAAAAAAATACAACAGGAAGAAGTGCGTCCAGAGAAACTACTGCCAGAGCTGAATGACACATTTTTAGCTTCTTGGTGACAAGGTATGTGGTTTTAACACATCACACTGGAGGAAAGAAAAATGCCAGGGATGCAGGTGATACAGCACTCTTCTGATCCTGAAAATACTGACACGCTGCTCTCGGCCAGCTGGAACTCACTAGAGTCAGGAGCAAGAATGGCACGTGCTGATTTGGAGCAAAGCAGGGCAATGGGCTCGGTGAGATGAGGAACTAGGGAATTAATTTAAATGTTCAAAGGGAACTTCATTCTTCCAAAACCTTCAGACCTATGATTGGGTTGGTGGTGCAATTATTCAAGTCGAAACCTTTTTTGCATTTTAATTAAACAAAAATAAAAAGGAAAAAAAAATCTAATGTGAATTTTAGAACACCGAGGCGAGAACAATTAGCCCAGGGAACTACTGATGAGACTTCAAAGCACAGGTAGTGGTGCCGGGCTAGAGGTGCTCTGGCGCAGGGCTGGAGCAGGACCAGGAGCTAGCAGCCGGCCGCCTGGCAGCAGCCTGGTGACCCGAGCCCAGGTCCCAGCAGTGGGCACCCAATGCTCCCAGTGCCACCCACCCAGCTCCCTGGGGTGTTCCCAGGGTGCGCATAGGCCGGGGAGCAGCGGGGCAAAGCAGCCGGGCTGCTGCTTGCAGGGCCCTGCAGGCTCGAGGCACGGTGTCCGGAGGCACAGGGGGAGCTGCGAGCGCCGCGTGCGCTGCACCTGGGGCGAGGGCAGGGAGAGGATTTCCCCAGCCTGTCAGTCAGCCTGGCGCTTGTACAGGGGGCCTTTTCATTTCTAAAAGTTGTTATTGGAAAATGTCACTATTCATTGTCAAGAGTTCCCGTGATGCAGTAACTCTCATTACACCTAAGCCCTCTCAGCACAAAATAGCCGCGCGCTGATAACCTGAATATATTTGCGGCAGCTGCTGTTCCACAGACTGCGCTCTTGTACAGTCAGGTTATTTTACATGCTTATTAGCCCCATTATTTTATAACTCATTCCTCTGTGTAATGCTGACTCTCTATCACTTCATTTTAACAAAAAGATATGTTCCTCTGAGGCAATAAGGGACGAGGAGCCTCAGCGACGGAAAGGGAGGAGGCTGGACTATAGGCAGCAGGTCGCGCTGCGCCCGGGCTGAGGAAGCGCCTGGCGGCCCGGGGCCCTGCAGCCAGTGTCCCCTGGGGGCCCTGGAGATGGTGTCCAAGGGAGAAGCTGCCAGCACTCCCCCACCCTTGTGCTGTGTTGTGCCTCGCCTGGGCCAGGTACCCGTGTGCTTCTTGGATGCACACCCCAGAAGAGCTCCAAAGCTAGGAAGGGTGTTACTGAAGAGGTGATGCACGCTCACCCACGCTCACGCACACACACATTCACGCTCAGTCCCCCAAGGCGCCTGTCTGAGGGATGCACAGAACAGACGTGCCAGTGCTTTCAAGGAGAAAGGTGTACAAACGGTGCTTCTTCCAGCAGCAGCCCGCACATGCACGTGCACCGGATTCACTGCGGAAAGCCTCAAGAGGTGAGAGGAACCACGGGGACTGCGTGGGGGGGGAGCGAGAGGAGTCTCTTTAGCTGGAAAAGACAAGGAGAGATGGCACGACAGATGTCCTCTTAGCGAATTATCAGCAAATAATGAATGGTGAAATAAGAAATAAACTGTCTCTTTCTACTTACTGCCTTTTACTAAAATGGCCAAGGAAGAGATAACAAAGATGAAAGACAACTAACAATAGATTTAAAAATATTAGTGTTATAATTTATGTATCATATATCTCACTGTGTTTGCAGCACTCACTGATACAAGAGGTAATCGAGAACAAAAACTTCACAAGGCTGCAATGGGATTTTTGTTTTTTAAGACAATGAGACTTAAAACAGCATTTCGAAGAGATAACCAAGCTCTCAACCCAGGGAATAAGCCAGCCACAAACTGGCACCAGGCACTGGGCTCCTCGGGCGAGCTCCTGTCACTCTGCTTTGTCACTCCCCTGCTACCAGAATATTTGCTCTGACCGAGGGGTGTGCAGAGGCTCTGCTTGCTGTGAGGGCGCTGGGAATGAGGCTCATCAGGTGAGTGAGAACCTCAACGTGAGTGACTTTATCTAAGGAGGGCAAAACACCCTGCCTTGGTTTGCACAAAGAGCGAGCTGTAGATATGAAGGCATCAAGTCGGAAAGCTCTCCGGTGCATGCCGGAAACAGGTACAAAAGGGCCGTGATAATGAAACAAAGACAAATCATTCCTTGCCCTTTTCTTGCAGGTCTCACTCAAGGACCTGGAATTGCTTTATGAATACATATCAAGGAAGCTGCCGACAGTCTTGGGAAGCAGTTATGTTATACACAGATCATAAGCCACGTTTAAGAGATGGGAGTTAAACAAAAATCACACAGGAGTCAGCTGATGACTTTTCCTTAAGTTACACATTCAGTTAGAACATGTTAAAACAGAATCAGAATTATCACCCACTCCGTAGGGCTCTGACGCCTGTGTAAATGAAGCCAGAAGTAACTAGTTAAAGGAAGAAGGATCGAGGAGATTAATGTTAGCTAGACTTACTTCCCTAGATGGCTCATAGAGCTTATAATAGAAGAGGGATGCAAGAAAGCAATTAAAAGAGCTAACTTAAATAAATCTCTAAGTGCTGAAGGTTTGCCAGCATATACCTCTAAATTCTTCTGCAGTGCATCTGGGCCCCTTCCTCTAGGGACTTTCTAACAACCTTTCAGACATCAGGGTAATTATTGCAAAGTGTGACCCAGACTGTGGTTACTGGTGTAATCAAAAAATCCCCTTGAGGTTTCAACATTAGACACAATCTCACCAGTAAAGCAGACTCCCAACTGCCGGCTAACATTTTTGTAATGGCTAAATGTAAAATTTCATTCTCCACGACTCCGCGATGCACCCGGTGGGCTGGGGTCACGCTGTCTGCTGCAGGACTGCTCACCAGACAGGCTGCTGTGTCCATCAGGGACCTGCCACAGCTGCAGGCCCCAGAAAAGACTCCTAGCAAGGAGCGTACTCATGGAGCTCAAGCAGGAAGGAAGACAGGTAATGGATGGAGAGAGACAACATCTAAATGTTGTTATTAAACGGGTATGATATTGCCAGTGAAGTTTTCCTGCTTTGGCAGGCTGGGCACATCTGCTCCTTTGCAACATTTCCTATACAAAACTCGCTCCCCTAACGTTTCAGCTCCTCAGACTGAGTGTTTTATCTCCTTGGGGAGCTTACAGACTGCAGTGGATTTGCTAGATTCTGGTGCACAGGGAACTTCCACTGCTGGGACATCAATCCTTGCTTGGTTCTAACATGCCACCTCCAATTTAAGCAAACAGGGAATAAGGAAAGAAATGAAATACTAATTGCAATCCAAATTGCTCTATCTTCTAGCCACCCCCTGCCAACCCTCCTCCCTGCTCCCTAATCCATAAGGTCTGAGCGATGATCAGTGAATAATTAATTCTGGGTGAGCGAGAGAGGCTTCATGCAGAGCGCCTCCGCAGGCGCGATGTGCAGCTCGGGCAGCCCACGGGCAGCACGGAGCGGTGCCCCCGGGCATGCACCCCGAGGGCTCTCCGACACGCGCAGCCCGGTGGCTCCCCACTCCTTGCAGCTTCTGGGTCAAACCCTCTGCGCTTGCCCGGCCAGCCACTGCCAAAACCTATCCCTCCGTGTTGGCGTGGGGCATCAATAAAAGCTGTGGTGGAAGTGCCACGATCATGAACAATGACGTGTCAGTGACTAGAAGGTACAGTCTTAAAGTCAGCATTTCAGCACACAGCAAAAGAGAAAAAATATCGCAATGTGGTGGTAAAACTACGCCAAGCTGGTGTTCTGAAAACAGAAAAGTTAAAACAAAAGACAGCTCCCAAGCAGCTGAATGCCAGGCCTCGGCCTTCTCTATTGATTCAGAGCGTGAGCGTGTAGGGGAAATGCCGCGCTGCACATGTCCCTCCTCTTACAACAGTCTGAAACCAAACCTCTCGATCCAAGTACCATCAAATTCAAGCAACTCAAAATCTGAATTCAAATTATTTCTCTTTTTTAGCAATATACGGGACTAAAACTGTTCAGATGACACGAGGCAGCAAGACACATCTTCTGCTGTGTCTGAAAATACCACACACATCTCTGTCGCTCCAGACTCTTCATCCTACAGATTCAAGAGCACTGGAGAACCGAGAAAAGCGGTCAAAGCGCGGTTGCTTTGCCCTGCCCTACCTGCAGAACCTTCCTGGGCCTGGAGGGAAATGCCGTGCTGAGGTGGCAGCCCGACGGGTGGCAGCCCGGGGACATGCTGCTCCAGGGCCAGGCGACAGCAGGAGGAGGCTGCTCTGCGGCCCCGGCCCCCAGCGCAGGCTCAGCCTTCCTTCGGGCCCAGCGGCATCGTGCCCAGGGAATGTGAGCAGCGGATCCCGCGGTGAGCTACGAGCAGCCCTCAGCCCTTCATTTCAGTGCTCAGAAGCAATGAGATTTTTTATAATTTTCTGCTCACCTCTTCCAAAACACACGTGAATCGTCCTACTTTCATGTATATATGGGTATCATTGGGAGTGCGACTATATAGCCACACATCCACTACAGAACAAAGCTCCCCACACAGCAAGGAAAGCAAAATATTAATTATTCAAGGTGCATACAACAGAGTTATGTAAATCATCCGTTAACTACCGCAGGACTACTTTGCAGAGGGACTCCTATGGGGAAGAAGCACCGAATGCTTCAAATCGGGGCTGTGTGTAATCTCTCATGTACCAGCAATGGAGCACGGGGGTTATTGCACAGGGCCAACATAATCCCAGAGACATTTGTAAATGTGAGCAAAGGGGACAGCCTGATATAATACCCATGGCTTTATAATTACTAATACGTTGGCATCATTTCGTGAATGAATGCCACCCTCCTGCACACCATCAGTCATGTGCAACGCGTGCCACATCCCTGTCTCACACAATTACTTACGTAACACACGTGGATTAAAACCAAATTCATATTTCTGGCTTTTATTCAAATCAGCTACGTATTTTTTTAAAACAAATTATATTTTAATTCTAGCTAAAATGCACTGCCTTAATTCAATTAAAATCAGTTCTTGTTTTTTTTCATCACACCTGACCTGAATTTTGCTGAAGTGAACATAAGTGAGATGTTCTGTAATTGTACTGAAAATTAAAATCATACACACTGCCAATGAGGTAAACAAGATCATAATACCAGCATTATAAGAAGATAACCCACAAGTGAACAACGTTCTTGAAATCTCCCTACTAATCATTTCACGAGAGGCCCCATATCATAAGGCATTATCAAGGAGAACGGGAAGGAGGAAGGACAGAGGAGCCCATTTTTCCTCTGCCTGTTTTTTTCTCCCCTCCTAGCTGATGGATGAACTTGACATAGTTATTTCGTATTCACAAGTCCTGAACATCATTACATCCAGCGCTCCGTACAACTGGCTGCTGGCAGCGAGCTCAGCACACGGGCTGCCTCCAGCTACAATCAGCGGATTTCTGTGCACCACCACTGCAATATGAAATGGGATAACAAGATATACATGTCAGACAGCTGCGTCTTCCAGCACTCGGAACAAAGGCTTGAAAACCTTGCCCACCTCCGTTATATGCTCACTTACAGCTCCGTCTTTGCCCCTCACACAGACCTTCAAATCCGAGCCTCGCAGTTTCAATAAAGAACACAGCTAAACTTGATTTTAAGCACTTCCTCCTTCCAACAGACACCTATTGCTAATACTAATTGCCAACACAAGTGATGAGTAGAGGACGGAAAAATCTGGTGCATCCAGCACTGTAACTTCCCTGAGATGGGAAATTCCATTCTGAGAGAGGGAAGCCTGCAGCAGACCAGGCGGGTACCCCTGCCCTGCCTGCAGGGGCACAAACGGGAGCACACTTCGATGGCCTGGCTAATTAAATGCGACTGCATGCCGCCACTGAAAGGAAAGGGCTTTTTCCGCCACCTTCCCGTTGCTCTGCAGTTACACGACTTGGCTCAGTGCCCTAACCAAACTGACACCCCCACCCCAAATAATAATTTCCCACTGAATTGACTCGCTGGCCTTCCTCCGCCTGTGATGGCTGGATCTGCTGCGAGGGGAGCCCATGGGCTGGGGAAAGGAAGGCTGATCCTTTCCGTTTTAACGTAGTGTTTTCAGCAGCAGCAGTTTTCATTGTGTGCTAGAATGTTTAAGCCTGGGAAAGAAGTATCTTAGTTTTGTCACAAACAAAAAATAACTAAAACAAAACAAAACAAAAAAGCAGAAGGGCCTTGAACTAACAGAAAGCCTTTTCTGGTATAAAAGCTGTAGTGATGGCATTTCCTTTCTTTTTTTTCTTTGAGTCTATTGACATGAAGAGTAATGCTAATGTAATTGCACTGAAATTCATGCACATGAATATCTCAACAGGGCAAAGTCAGAATAAATGGTCTGTTTGAAAACAAAACGTTAATGCAGCGGCGTAGCAGTATCTGCCTTCCATCTGCAGGATATCCAGACACCGTCAGCGACAACGCAACTTAACCGCCGCCCCTGCTCAGAGGCTTTGCAGAAAGGAGAGGAACGGGACCGTCAGCTTGTAACCCCGGGGTGCCCACTGCTGCACCCAGCACCTCGGCCAAGCAGCGGCCAAATGAGCCAACGCTGTCTGCTCAGCCTGCACGAGGAGTAAGAGGAAAGACAGCCTCCTTCCGTCCATTAATCAACCTGATCTCCCACTGCAGAAACAATGCCTTCCGATTGTACGCATTTACCAAACATTCTTCAAATGCTAACCATCTGCAGCTGCAATACAATGCTTTGATTACAAACGTCAAAAAGATAGAGCATAAAATTAACTTCTCCTTATTTAGTAGGTTTAGAGAAATGTGGCTTCACGCTACACTAATTCAGTGCCCTCAGTATGAAAACTCCCCATTATGATGTCTCATCAAATTAGAGCCAACGACACAACGATGTCATCTGTACCATCACACAACACTATATTTTGTAATTAAGCAGGACAGTGAAACAATGGCCTTGCTTATAGAGAAAAGGTCAGGAATGCAAAACATATTTTTGCAAGCTAATTGTAAGATGCATGAAGCCAATTATCCCACTAGTGCTGCATATGCCTAAGTAGGAAGGATCTTATAATTTTGCTACATGACTCCAAGTCGAGTCAAAGTCCTCGCTGCACCCCTGTGGGGCACTCGGTGGGCTTGTTTAGACGGTCAGGAAACCGGGAGGCAGAGAAAAGTGGGTAAGGCTATTAAAGTAATTCCAATTTCTTAGCTCTTCCCTTGACATTTTACAATAGCTTGAAAACTTTCTAGGAATTAAGACAGTCTTTTACTGAAAGATATTAGATGACTTCCCTGTTAAATTAGGATGTTCGAACATGCAGGATAAGGGTCTTTACATATTTCTTTGAGACTGACAAATACATTTACCCCAGGTAGCCTCAGATACAAATTACAGATTCACATCCATGTGCAAAAGCCCGAATATATATATGTAAGTAACTAACACAAATTTGCCAGGAGAAATGGCTGAGACCTTGCTGTTGCCTTGGGAGAAGCTGAAAAGCCCCCCGTTGGTTTCAGGCTGTCTCTGCCCCTCTCGGGGTTGCTAAATGGCTTTAGCTGAGGGGAGCAGCGTATTGCTGACTGGGGCTCTACGAATAGTTCTGCGTGCGCAGAGCAGTGCAACTGATCTGCAACCCTCCAGGTTTACTGGAGCTCTACTCCCCTTAATGAAGAAAATGGCACACAAACGATGCTGATGGGGAAGCGCTTGAGCTTTGTCGAGCCCTGGCTGCAACTGCCGGGGCTGCAGAGGAGCAGAGGAAGCGCTCGTGCCCACCTGGACCTGGAGGTGCTCTCGCTCTCACTGCCTCTCATCGGCCACGCCCTGCGGCACCCGGCTGATTCCAAAGGGAATACGTGCCCGTGTTAACGTGATGGAAACCCAAACCGCCTGTATCAGGGAAATGTACCTTATTTTTACAAAGCTGACTATTACCCTTTCTTCCCTAAAAAGGATTGTTTGTTTTTGCTTCAGTGTCTCCCAGGAGAAAACTCCCAACCCCCTCTTTCCATTAAAAGCTTTATCCCTTTAAAAATATTTGAATATTATTTCCTAAACTTCCTACTACCATGAAGAAGGCGGCGAGCAACACGAGTTTCTGTGGAGAACTGATAATTTCCTCCTGCATCTCTTCTTCAAAGCAGTTCTCTGATTTCACTCTAGCCTCCTAACACAGCCATTAATTGGAGATCAGTAATTAACTTTCTGGTTCATGAAATACTTTGCAAAGGAATCCCATTAAAAGGTTGATTTGCACATTCCTAGACAAGGTTGCCTTGATATAAATGCAGGCACTGGATGAGGCCAGCAATCCTGAGACCGTCCTTGAATCTGTGAGCTTCTCTTTGAGCTCCCCATGTTTGTTCCCCGGCTGCAGGGTGGAGCGGGACCGGCCGTTCTCTGCCGCAGGGGAGTGCAGACATCAGTACCTGCTGGCTGCTCCTGCTCCTGACTTTGCAGGATATTTTATTTCGCTTTTCAGTTATGGCTGATGGTGCTGAATGGTTTCCATATCCAAACTCAGCGGTGCTTCCTCAAATATTTTCGTTATCATGAGAACCCTGCACTGTGCACCTACCATTCTAACTTAGGAAGCTTCAGTGGCTAATGCCACCTAAGTAAGGAGCCAGGAGAGCCAGCGAGCTCTCCAGCACCTTTCCCAGAGATCTGAAAGCCCCCCGTGCGTTGTGCCAGTGCCCCAGATCTGCAGGATGAGTCACTCCTCTTTCCACAGGAATCAAAGTGACTTCTTCGTGCTTTGTGATGCAGCAGTCACCATGTTCTCCTCAACCTTAACCGATTTCATCATAACTAAAAATATTCGGCGTATCGGGTTTGTTGGGAATAACCAAATGATAATTAGATCTAGTAAGAACTCACAAGCTAAGTTTACTGTATGAGCATAGATGTTCATAAGTTATTGATGTTCTCCTATTGCATCAAAAAACCACGTTAGGAACGCTTGAAAACCCTTAGTGCAGACTGCGTTAGCACATTGGGAATTAAATGCTCTGCAGTACATGACTTGTATGCTTTCTCTTCCCTCTGTGGGTTATAAGCAGAAATTTTTGATGAGATTGAAAAAAAAAAGTTTAAAGAGGGAGTCACAGTAGTGCAGGTCTTTGGTGTTACCGATGCATGGCTGTTCCCCTTCCAAGGCTGAGGCTCATTTAACAATCAGCCATATGCTCAGACTTTTGTAGTGCCAAGAAAAAACATAAATGGAATGTTATCTTCTGGAATTAAAAAAAAAAAAAAACCTTGCAAAATAATCCCAAATGTTACTAATTGAGTGTCCCTCAGCTCTAAATGAATTCTAAGCATGCTCAGAAAAAGTGTGTTTAGGAATGATCAACTTCAGGATTACATCAGAGTAATTAGTTACTCAGAGTACTCATCTTTCACCAAGAAAGTCAGAAGGCATCCATCCCATAGAAGTGATTGTGTCCCTCTCCTCTCAGGCCTAGTGTAAAATTATGGTGGCCTTTGCCAGTTTCAGAGGAGATGGGACCACGTTCGTGTATTTAGGTTTAAAAACAACAACCCCCATTTAATGGACTTTCTAAATTCCTGGCAAACTTTCTTTTTCAGAAATTACTTTTAAAAGATTACTGCAAGAGAGCGTCAGCAGCGCCGGAACAGGTCACTACCACCCGAAAACAATCCCAAATGCCCTAACGACACATTTACCAAGTGCAGCAGCAGAACCTCCTTCAGTTCTGCGGTCCCACTCTGGCTGCCCAAAGCCCAGCCCAGGAGCCTGCTCCATCACACAGCCTGCCGGAGAAATGTGGGTCCAATTAAGAACAATCCATCTGCCAAATGCTTGATTTGTGGCCGATTCCAGAGAGGCCGCTACAAAGACAAACATTCAGAGCTCCGTGATAAAAACTTCGTTAGCTGCTGTAATAAATCAGGATGCAGGAGACATTGTTAGCAAAAAGCCAGTTTAACGGAATCCTTCTTTAGCTCTAACAAGCAATCTGACTAGCCAACAAATTGAAAGGCGCGCTCATTCCACAATACTCCTTTGAATCTCACACTTATATAAACTGATTGTACCAGATTAATGCACCTCTCACACCAGACTCTAGTTAGACTTGCTCCGATTTTGCTGCTTCTGTTCGCAGTCGATAATTGCATCACTGTTACTGTAATGGGGCTCCAAGAAAAAAATCAGCATGCAAAAGAATGGCAAAATCCGGCCTACTGCACCAACGTGAACCCCGTGGTAATTTACTGGAGTTAGCACAAGCAATTTATTGCACCTTTTTCAAACGAAAGTCTCTTCTCAGTCAATGTAAAATCCAACACCATGAGAAATAACCATGAGCTTTGTACAAAGGTAAGCTCTGCTTGACTAAAACCAGTGCGTTTGTCTAACGCCCTGCTTTGAACAAGTCCTCAGATGTTCTCCATAGACATAAAATAGCTGGCCAAATTTTACTAAGACAGAATTCTCGGAGTTTTCGTAGTTGCTCTGACCATGCATACCCCGCGGTAGTACCACAAACAGGTGCCTGGCAGTGGAGATGGGCCCCTGTAGGTGGTACATCAGCTCCGCAGAGACAAACCCCCCACACTTCAGGACTGGCAGCTCCTCTCTGGGATGCCACAACCAAGCTTTGTACAGGCAGCTCAGCACGACTCTGCTGGAAACCTGGCTGTTCTCTCTGTGCCACCGCAAGGCAGAACACCAGCCCCTACTGACCCAAATCCCACAGGGCAATTCTGAACGGGTGCCACTGAGACACTCTGTGACACCTCCGATGTTTAAAGGTATTTCCTTGTTTTGCTTTGTTACAAAACGCACATTGTACAAATTTCTCACTGTGGTAGAAGGTAACCATTTGCCATTTTAAATTTACATAAAGTATTGAAATGCATACATTAATCAAGCACAGGTTAAAAAGCGCATGTTTATAGCCTCTTCCCTGCTCTACATACATGTCACGTCCATCTAGTTAGCTGTCTGTGCATGTATGTGCACATTTCAGATATTGACATGCACCTGCTGTACACAGCATGATAAACAGGACACGCAGGAAGAGCATAAAAAATAAAATAAAAATACTAAGAGAGAGACCACAGCACCGATTTAGATACGCAGAAGCTAAGTAACAGAATCATTTATGATCTATGATAGCTCAGTACTTCAACCTCAAGTGTTTTGTCTGCATTTATTGCACTATTCATTTCTGCTACGGTATCACCTGCAAAAATTCCACAAAGCCCCAGAGCAGTACGGTGTTACAATGGGCACTTCCAGGAGAAGAGCAGCAGTTTGCAGATAATCAGCTTCAATACAAGATGGAGTCAAGAATCAAATATTTAAGAAGTAACTATTCTGATACCGGATGCTTCTTTGAAGTAGTTCTTGGATTTTGAGAAAGACAAGGAAGCACAACAGAAAAAAATGAACGAGAGTGATCTAAAAGACTCAAGCCCCTTCATACACAGAGCTGCATGCATTGTGCATTTTAATAGACACAGGAATGTTCAGGAAGATAAAACTATCTTCCATAACCAAACCCTCGAAGGGTGACCGAGAAGCCCAGCTGCTGCTTTCTTTCACCTCGCTGAGAGCAGCACCTAAGGCCGAGGCCTTCTGCAGCAGGCACTTGCTGACTTATAGGTCTGACACTGCTAGGAAGGCGAGGGAACTAACAGCTCGCTGTCAAAATCTACTGAGTGCCAGATGGTTTTCTCCAGACCAGGCCGCGTCTATGTACCATAGATCAAGTTTATGAGTGATGCCTGAAGCCCTTCATTTTCAGTTTCTAAATACTCACATAAGCAAATCCTTGGGGTTTATTCAAGGCTGCCAAATGCTACCTCTCCTTCAACCCACCTTGTATACTCTACACCGAACATGCACTACAGCCATTCAGTGAATCTCCTGAAAGAAAAGCTCTGGGAAATGGGGCTCTGTCTGAAAGGACACTGCCTGGCAAGATCCAGGCTTCTTGTGCTGGGAGAGCAGGGAAAATACAAGGCTTCATTTGGAAAAATGACTTTGGCTTCAGGGCTGGCCAAACAGCTCATTCCCAAGTCCTATAGTGCCAATTCACAGAAAGAAATAAAACTCATCTACACAGAGAGAAACATCGTCCAGCTTGCCCGTTTTGGGGTAAGCAGCAGCACTCTGGGCAGACTCCTGGCCACCCCGCTCCCTCACTCGCCTTCCATAGGGAACACAGTGCCCTACTTTGAGCATCTGCGAAAACTGCAGCACAGAAATCACATCGACTCTGCCGTCTCAGATAGTAACCCCTGGAATATTACTCTACGCTGACCAGCACAATCCTTCTACTTGCTAAATCCAGAAGGAAAATGCTTAGGTCATCCAAGGAAAAATCCAGATGCGGGCTTCATAAATTCCCAGGCCCTCCAGTGGGTGAGAGTAGCTAAAAAGAAGGAAAAGTTGCCATTGTCTGAAAGTGAAGCATGCACTCAGTGGATTCTAACGTGCTGTCCTGATATTTTACAATACCACTGCTACAAAATGATAACAGCAGTGCATGTCTTATTTGGCATGTTTTTCAGACAAAGGCTTATCTTGGCATCTCAATACTTCTGTGTCATTCTCTGAACAGATTCACGTAAGGTTTAAAGAGCTTCCTTTTGGAAGCAAACCACTAGTTTGTTTCTGTGACTAGTAATGGAGCCTGTCATACCCAGCCCTGACCTTGATCTGCATGTGAATTTACACACAAATTTACCTAGAAACGTGTCTGTCTCATGCACACACTGACATAAATGTACGTACACATAAATACACAGAAATCCACTAAAGAGCTTTACTCTCTAACTGAGCTGGAGAACAAAAACAAGGTCTCATTTCCCCTGTATTTTGCTTGCAATTCACTTCAGTACTGGCCATCCCATGTCAAATGCTTCCTCCGATCCATCTGCATATTCCCTGCAACACATCCCTTCTGGACTGAAGGATCCTGCCATGGCTCAGACAGAAAGGCAGCTCCGGCCACATGCCGGGCATCCATCGCGGCGTAATGACAGCGGGCAGGGGCTCTGCTGGAGACGTGTGTGTGGAAGGGGGAGAAAGGGATCTGGGGAGATTACGGTTGTTATTGTTCGTACAACGTGCAGCCCGGCAATGCCCAATGCACCCGCTGTGGGAGCGTCCCTCTCCTCCCGCCTTCACCCGCATCAGTCGGCTTCGGCTGCTACATCTCCGTGCTATTTATATGCCGGTGCATCAACTTAGGATTTACTGGGGAAAAGACAGCAGATCACACGGGCTTCTCGGTACACGCTATTTAACCCCAGAAGGGAGGGCTTGCACTGGGTACTCGCCAACAGATTAAAATTACCCCTATCACGATTAAGCAAGTCCGCTTCTGTCAGGGACGTGGCCCTTGCTCTGAATAAGATAAGCAAGATATTAACAAGCCCTGGAAAAATCAATATCCTGGTCCTCTCTCTCCCACACCCTCTCCTCCCCACCCCCCAGGAACGTCCCCTTACCTTTCATTGTCCACGCTCCTGAAGCCAGGTAAAATGTGCCGGAAGCTGCTGTTCCTATCGAGCTTCGGTTGGCTCTTTGTCCTTTTGATGGAGCCTTTAAGCCGACGGCTGAGGAACCCCTGTGGGGTGAGACAAGAATACTAAATTACAACAAAAAAAAAGGAGAACGAGCAAGCGAGCCTTGGACCTGCTCTCCTGCACCCACGCGGCCGGGCAGGTGGCTCCGGGCAGCCCCTGCCTGCGCGCCCGCTGGCAGCGCCGCTCCTCGCCGCCCTGGCTCCCCGCGCAGCCAGCATCTGCTCCCAGCGCCCGCCGAGGCCGGGGCGCTGCGTCGGCGCGAGACTCCCCGAAGCCTCTGTTACCCAGGCAACCATCAGCTCACATAAAAATACTGTCTGAAAGACGAGGCTAGCACATCGCAGAGCCCGACGCGTGGAAGGCTGCGGCTGGGGCTCCGGCTGCCGGCACCACCCAGGCAGCGAGCGGGAGACGGGCACCAGCTCCATCGCCTGACGGGCTCCGGGCTCCCAGTCCTGGCTGGTGGGACTTGGCTGGGCGTCAGAGATACACAAAGACGGCCTGCAACGCATGTGGCCGTGGGCAGCACCTTGGCAGGAGGACGGGAGCCCTGCACCGACCGCACGGTGCCTTCCCCGCTGCCTCCCGAGCTCAGGTCGCGGCTGCCGTGGGGCAGCGCCAGCGCCACGCGTTTTAGTAGCAAAGCCTCTAATGTGGTATTTGCTTATTGTTAGGAGTTAATGTTCGACATAATCGGAACATTACATTTAATCTTTTGGCTAAATAAGGCAATAAAAAGCGTAATACTGCTGTGGTGTCCAGCGCTTACAGCATATGAGAACAGTCATGAGGTAAAGCATGTCAGCCAGGGAAAATGGGTGGTGTTTTAAAGGCAAGCCAGGAGTTTGTGGTGAAGCCCGAAGAAGCGCTCATTTTACACCCTGTCAGACTGAATCAGGTCGATCCCTGGCAAATCCCCGCACAACCTGAGGTTCTGCACATGCCTCTTCCATTCCCCATCCCCAGGAGAGGGAGTAAGATATCCACTGGAAAAAGCACCGATTTTGACAGGCATAAGGCAAGGTGAGAAGAAGCAGCATCTTCCCACCGGGTACCACGCCAGCATCCCAGACGTCCCCACAGAGCACTCCTCTGACCCCCGCCACGAGTCCCAGCAGTTTCTCCCATCAACCCTAAGGAAGGGATATAGGTCACATACCCCTTAGCAGCTCCCTTCTATAAACTGATTTCCTTTATATGTTTTGCAGAAAGATAATCACAGTCTGACTTATACCTAGCCTGTCATTTGTTGGTGCTATTTAAATGCTCCTTCCACACCTCGGATATTCATAGCTCACATTGTGTCTTTCTCAGGTTGCAAAATCTCCCGGGGCAGTCTGGGCAGCTCTTGTTATGGAAGCGGCTTTCCTGTTTGTAAGTGCATCAAGAATTTGAAACATCTAGATAGGTGTTTCACGTTTATTAAGTGCCACTTTACTTACAAATGAGGTGCGTAACATGCATTTATGTGAACTGAGTATTGCTCTGGAGCTACGTACTTGATTGAAAAAGCCCGATGTGCAGCACAGGCCATCCAGTTACATGCTGCATCGCGCGCCTCACTCGAAGGGAACGCCAAAGATAACAAAGGCCTTTCAGAAGTGTTTGTCTGTGATAAAACCCTCTACAGAAATTCATTTTTATGCTAAAGAGAAACATCAGATGGTACAGCAGGAGAGAACAATGTGACTCCGAAGTAGCAGGTTTGGGGATGTCCTCCATTACCTCGAACACCGCTAAGATATTTCCCTCTGTACTTGGACCTCAGCCAGCATCATACTTTTGATACCAACTCCTCATGCTCCTGTTCTGGCTAGATCAGGCCATTGGTTGCCTGCTATGGAGCCTAGCCAAAACTTCCTGCGAAGGAAAGGACCAAAAATCAAAACTATGTAACTGGCCAACCATGCAACATGTCCCTAAATGCCACTGGTGAGCAGTGTCCGCCCCTTATCGCCGCCAGCCCAGTCACAAACGTGTCACAATATTACCAAGTCACTTATTAAGGTCTTTCAGCTCTGGATGGGGAATTGAGAAGGAAAAAAGCAAAGACCTTCTGTGACAAACGATCACAGCTTTCTTTCACTACCTTATATTTCACATCTCGACAACTGTTAGATGATTCGTGCAGGATTTGGAAATTAGAATTTAGGGTTGCAATAAGACATTACTTTCCTTCTGTTTCGCATTGTTTTTACATTCATTGCTACCAGAAGGAGATCACACTGCGCCATTTTCAGTTTTCATTGCTAGCTTCATTGAGAGAATGATATGTCAGACATTTTAATGCTGATAAATTATAACGCTATAGCAATACTCTGCACCTCTATAGTGCACGCCAGATAGCAGGAACTCTCATGTGTGAATTACTGCCTTCTGTAATTTTACATGGGGTAAGAGAAAAAGAGAGAGGAGCTGGTCTCCGCAAGACAAGGGAGAGAGAATCCAACCTGGGGTGTAACTGCCGTGCTTGCCTGGTGAGATCATAAGTACATCATCCATTTCTTCTTCGTTTATGACTTTAAACCACATTTGATCCTGATCTCTACATGAATGAGGCTAATCCTAACTTATGAACATCGCCTACTCCTCTAGCCTCATTGCATTCTTGTGATTTCTAGTAATTAAAGTGTGGCACTTTATATTACATGTTCTTTATACTCCTTTAAGTTTATATTGCAAGCTGTGTGTGGCAGAATTGTGTCTTCCTATGTGTGGGCAGCACCTACCACCAGGAAAAACATCTTAGAGAAAGTTCAACTGCTAACCTGGAAAGTTTAATTCAGAAGTTAATAGACTGCATTTAATGACAATAAACAGAAATCTGAAGAGCCAAAAGATCCCTTCTAAATTTGCAGCAGCAGCAAATGACGAGTTGCCACCAGCTGTGGTGCTGAGGGCCCTTACTCGAGCCCCAGCGCAGCCGCGGGCAGAGCCCGGTCCCACCACAGCCGGGGCGCTCGGCAGCCACCGGGCTGGAGCAGCGCTGCCGGCAGTGCACGACCCAACCTCCTGCTACTGTGCGGCACTGCACACGTTAGTGCATTCTGAGCTAGTGCAAAATTTGCACAAACGAGAATAATGCTTCTGCTGCATTTAGTACAGATTTGTCTTTGGTTAGCCCCAAAGACTTCTCAAGTTCTGCTGGGATACAAGGAAGCAAATCTTGGGCTAATGCTAACTTCCTTGTAGGCAGGGGGCATAAAGTCAATCATGAAATCCTTTCAGATGCAAGCAGGGGTACTAACTGTAGAAATTCATCCTGTGCACAGCCTAATTTCTCCTGCATGAGATGAGATATTTTAGGGTCACTGGAAAAGAGACCATTCTAGTCAAGAATCCGGCACCAGGCAAAGCTGCGCAGTCGTATGGAGGTTTGCCAGGCATAAAAGCGCACAGAGGAGCGTGGCACAGAACTCAGCTAGCCTAGCAATAAAGGAGTGCACAGAGTTCTTACTGTGCAGCCACGTGATTTCACTTCTTTAGGTGCAAGGGCCTTGCTTTTCTTGTTTTGTTTCTGTAGTTCTTACTCTGCCATCCTCAAGTCCAGAATACAATCGCTCGAATCAGAAGAGCTGACTGAAGTTATAATAAGATGCAAAGAAAAGAGGCAGGGAAAAAACTAAACAAATCCTTTAGAGGAATGGCTTAATCACAGCCACTGCTATGTAAGCCAGAACAGGACAGCCACAATTCCAAGCAGGACAATTAAGTCTGCTGTGATTTGTTTTTTTGTTTCGTGCATATTTGGACAAGCTCCAAATCTGATGCCACTGTCTTTGCTGCAAACAGAGGAAGGTAAGATTTTCATTTTAATTTTTCCTGCTTATCAACATTAGCATTTCCAATTACTCTAGACCCTGAAAGAGTATTTGTTATATTTGAATATTTTGTATATAATACTTTAAAAGCATATGTGCCAACTGATCAGAGCTGCATGCCTTTGAGATGCAGGAACTGGGTACTTCCATTTGCTCTGGACCAAGGGTAAGAAAACTGGAAAGAGAGAAAAAGGGAGGGCTGCTAAAATGAATACAGCACGGAAGACAGCAAAATCCTGAGTCTGTCTCCTGATCTCCTGTTTTATTAAATATCAAGTAATGATGCAAGTCTCACGTATCTGGAGCTGACTCCCACACCATTAATGTTCACTTGCAGTGAACCCACATGATAAAGTTTGAAAGGTAAAAAGTCAGCACCATGGAAACATAATATATGTGAAATTACATAGAAAGACAGATAGATGATAAATCAAGCTGGATGCTTCAAGTGCAGCTTTGTTTGGAAGAGTCCTGGCATCTCAGCATTTGCTAAGCCCAACAACCCAGCAGAGCACGGAGGGCTGGCCAAACACGCACGGGGCAAAGCGCAAGCGTGTGCAGGGGGCTGAGCCGTGGGGATCTGCACAGTGCTGATCGAGCTGGGACACTGCAGAAGCAGGCAGAAGTCCTGGCTCAGGTCCTCATCCAAAGACTACGCAGAATAAACGCTGTAAAGACATATCAGAGGAACCAGTGAACAGATGGGGTTATTTTTACAGTTCTTCCATAGCTTTTTGTTTCTGTTCAAGCAAATCTCAACTACAAGGGATACGAGAGGATGTCAGAATTTTTTTCACTACTCATAATGAAACTGCCATAAATAAGTACTTGCTGCAAGTATAAATGTGTAATGTAGTATTTTATATCAGGTGTCCATTTTTTCCTAGTATACCAGGGATAAGTTTAGAGTTATAGTAAAACTGGGGGCAAATCTTTTCTACCAGATCTGTCTTTGCCCTGGGCTTTAGAACAATAGGTTTTTGTCCATTTGTTTTTAATGATAATATTAAAGTACTTCAGGTCTGTTTTTTATAGTGGTCTTGCACAGTATCTATCAGCCCATGGAATTATCCTTTTACTGAGGCTCCACAGAGTGGGTAATTTATAATTGTATTTGTGAACCAAGCAGAACCTTGCCAATGCTAATACTGTATTAGAGACATTAATGTACAGAAACAGTGGGTTTACCTGTTTCTACAATTACCCATGTTACCTTAAGCTTTCAAAATAAAATGGAAGCCATTTTCAGGCAGTATCTGATATTGCTCATTACCACGTAAAGACATCTAAGTGTGCAGCTCTCCTATTCTCTTTGCAGAGCATGACTGCATTAAACTACTACAAGGACCATAAGAAGCTGAGGGTGAGTTCAGGCATCAAATGCACATCCTGAAAGCCCAAGAAGTGAAGTAATCCACTGAGTGGTCTCCTGGCACTGATACAAGGAAGGAGGGAATTTCATGTACAGCACTGACCTTTATGGATCAAATACTTTTTATTTGTTCAGAGGCATGTGCCTGTAAGTATATGTATCCTTTCAAACACTTCATCTATAATTTATTACTGTCGGGTCTTTTGATTTGAACTTGTAAGTTAAAAGTTGTTTTCCTATCATCCAATTCTCTTCCTGTCAGATGTGATAAAGGGCTCCATTCAGGAGGTGACCAAACAGACAGTCTCTATAGAGTCCTTTCCCTGAAGAGTGCATTTCTCGCATATGTGGAGCCGGTACTGCACATGGTATGAAGGAGCCGGTCAGCCAGAGCGTCATTTGAAGCTGGACATCAGCAGATTCATGGGAATCCTTGCTGAATTAACCTTAAGAAGTTATGTTCTTGCAAGTTTATCAATCAATAACCACAAATTCTGCTACAAGAAAAAAACAGCTTGTTTGAATTGACAAGACCTGCCTAATATGCAAGCCCAGGGCAAGGGCAAGAAAAAGAAATACACTACAAAAGTCAGCAGAGCAACAGAGATGTGGACTTAAAAGGAAAACCAAAACAGTTTGTTACTTCTGGACCCAGAAATTTGCACACAGCTTAACATGTATTACCCTTTGTGTTTAGAGGAGGCTAAATGCACAACTTTGTTCAAATGGGTGCAAAGTCCCTTAATTTACCTTTCCCTATCTTATTTTGTAAATCTCAGGACTCTTCCTAGTTACCCCATGGGCCCCTAAAGAAACAAGCAGATGAGGCAGTAACTTTTAGGTCTGAGAGTATGCGTACGCACTATCCATCCACGAAGCACCAGCTTGTTCTGACTGATGGTCTCTTAAAGCATTATTCCACAGGGATAAGGAAAGCCCCTCTGTGACATACGCATCTCGGAACTGAGATAAAAAACAAAAGAATGAAAAAATTGCTGCAAAAATATTGTGTGTCCAGCGATAGATGGCAATGAAAGCTCAAATCGTACCGTTCCACATGCTGTGGTCAGACACGGGCTCTGGCATCCAGAGTTTGAGAATAAACACAGAGACAGAGCACTTAAGTGCTCATGAGGGTATGTCTGTGAGCCAGGCCATAAAGCAGTCCGGGAATGTGAGAAACAGCTCGTGTTGGTAAGTGCTGCTTAGCAACACTGCCCTTCTATGGCAAAGGATTAATCAAATTTGCAGTGTCATTGGAAATACTTGGTTCAGTCCATTTGAAAAATCAGATGAAGATGCACTGAAGTCCCAGAGGTCACCAAAGGGATAGTGTGGGTCTGTCTAGGTCATGAAAACTGGAATTATGTCAAATGAGAGGCACTGAGTGTTAATTAAAAATACGGCAAATGTAATACATGCAAGTATCAGCACATCACAGACAGAAGTAGTAACTTCAATGCATATCATCTCATCCCTTTTCCATCTCTAGCCAATAAAGGATTGCTGCTAATGTTCTATTTTTGTGAAGATTTTACCCATCTTCTTGAAAATGTCTTGGTCACGGGGTCTTCTCCCACTGCCCTGGATAAAGAACCGCCCGGCCTGGCAGCTCTCGCTGCTGGGTACGTCTCTTCTCTCGGGTCATTTTTCCTGGTACTCAGCTAGATATTTCTTTGCAGAATTTCACTCTGTTCCTTTTCTGCTCTTTTCTACTAGAGGAAGACTCCTCTCCTAGCCTCTGAAATAGTCCCCCTCAGCCAGCACACACCCTTAGTCCCTGACCGAGAGAACTACCAAAAACCTACCACAAACATTCACAAGCCAAGGCCCTCTGGTGAAGTAACCAAAACCCGGGGCAGCCTCTCTGCACTCTCCGACTACCACTGATGACATCCCTAACGTGCCCAGGGAACAGGCAGGGCAGTAGTAGAGTCTGAGCGAAGGAATGCGACTGCTGGGAAGAATCTTGAACACACCTGCAGTTCGACAGACATTGCTATTCAGGGATCACCCAATTCTTCAATTTGGATTCTTTTGTCCTCCTGTTAGAACAAAACCCCGCTATTCTGGATTATTTGTTCACAGCTCCATAATTATCATACTGTCAACACTTCATATCCAAACAAGACAGATAAATATTCCTTAGGAAGGTAGGAGAAGGGTAATTGAGCAATCAGGGATGAATGATGCAGAACCAGAGATGCAAGTAGAATGCAAGTAACCCTGAAGAACAAAACCAGTTGTTTACCCAGAGAGAGGAGCAATGAGAAAAAGACTGCCTAGATGAAACCAAGCAAGGATGCCACCTGGGAAAGAAGTTCAGTGGGGTGAAACAGTTTTCTTATTTAACTGGCACAAACATCCAAGAGGGCAAACTGTTCATACACAAAACTTCTCTGTTTGTTCTTTAGCAGGAACAATCCCGACAGAAGCAGAGCACCTCCTGTGAGTGCTGAGGGCTGCCAGCTTCCCAAGGGTGAACAGAAGCTGCGCCAGAACCCCTTGCAGGAGCTGGTTCCCTTCATCATCTAATGTGGAGAAGCCATGAATCTTTTTGGTAGGGATGAAGTTTCATTCCTCAAAGTGTCATTAACTAAAACATGCTCACTCCCCCAGTTTGGGCTTCAAGAGTGATTTTCTTCCAAAAAAATCAAAGCTTAAATATTCATTTTAATTTGCTTTACTTCAGACAATTGGTTGCGTGTTAAACCAGCTGAATCTTGAATCTGGAAAGCCAGCCAGAATGGCTGTCACATATACACCAAGCTACTGCATTCCAGTAATTTTCAATCCAATGCTGTTAACGGCTTCTTTCTGATGTACGCTCTTGTTCATAGATCCAGGACCTCTGAAAGAAAGCCTACAGGCAGCATGCATTGGTAAAACCTTACATGTGAGCCTGGATGAGCTGTGCAATTACCTTGGCTGCATGTAAGAAAAGGCCATTCTTGTTTGTGGGATAGAAGGTGATATGCCTGCCATCCTTCTGGACACAGCTTCTCAAGAAGCACAGCAACTAAAGGCCTGGCACCGACATGTTGCAGGGGAAGCACCCAGTTTGTCAGCAAATACCCAACACAAGGTAGAAGGTCAGAGGCATAAAACTAATTTCTAGACTCCTAAGAAATCCCACAACAATTTTCTATTCATTTTTTAAAGAACCATCCTCACTGGATTAGCCTCCTGAGAGTTTAAGTGTCTTCAGACAAAATCTCCAAATCCAGGAGATATGCAGCCAAACTGTTATTAAAAACACTGAAACGACATCCAATGAGTTCAGAGACTTCACCTGTTTGTGACATAGAGAGTTTTAAGTATTTGACTTTCATTAGCTGTAGTAAGTTTCACACTTACAGTCTCCCATGCACTGTATACACAGAAGATTTATTTTACAATGGAGAGCAACAGATTTCAATCTGGCAACTATTTTTGAAACCTCAGATACAGAGAGAATGAGTGCCGTTCAGATTAAAAGGAATAATCCCCAGCTGACAGAAAATTATTCACACTCCTATAAATTTAAACTTTTACAATACTTTTTGTATCTTAATAATGACTTAAACACTTGATATTGACTGTGAATCATTACATTCATCCTGCTTTTAAAATGTAGTTGTGATTTCACCGAAGATAAAATAAAGAATTTATAGGACATGGTAGGACTGTATATTTGGATGCTTTGTGATCCCATTCAGGCATGAAAAACAACCAAACTCTGCAAAGATTGATGGTTTCTATCACTCAGACTTTTTATAGAGGGCATCCAAGGAAAAACACCTGCAGGTTCTTAAGACTTCAAGCGCGTGCACAAGGTGCTAGGACACAACTATATACAGCGTCCTGCTTGCCAGGACACGGAAGTCAGCGCAAGGCATACAGACATAGACATCCTGACTCCAGTCCTTTGGTGCTTTTGCCGTAACCTAAGAAGCCCAGCAGCTTTCAAGAGCTGCACTTTTGAAACAGTCACTGTGGGGCAGAACTCCAGTGGGTGGCTGACCATGGGGCTCAGCCCATTTATACCAGACACTTACCCTGTGTAAGTAGTCATGATAAAGCACTCTGCCCTTTGATTCAAGGAAAGAAGGTACATTTTCATATAAACCAGATTACCTTAACTCTTTTACAATATCAGAAATGCAAATACGCCTTCTAGAAGTCCATAGGAAGATCCGTGGTTCAACAAGCTTACTGTCTGACAAGGAGAGAAATGAGGGAGCATGGGCAGAGGTGGGAGAGCAGGCAGGAAATACTGCCAAAGCAGCTTCTTTGGGCAGGTCACAGAGGAAATGAGTTTGAAGGAAGAGGTGTCTAAGTGATTTGCTACACCGACTACACAGCAGATAAGCAGCAAAGCCAGGATCACGTCCCAGGAATGCTTCATTCCTACGCCAGCAGTCTAGTTATTCAAATACATCGCCTCGTGTTAAAACAGGTATCAAAGCTCTCCAAAATGAGCAATAAACACGCAGGGGAGATGAGAAAACCATCTCCATAAATCTGTTTGCATTAGTGTTCTCTTTTAAAGTCCACCTTTGCTATATGATACAGAATAAAACGCTTCATGAGAGTGTTTGATATGTGCTTACTCTACTTTGATTTATGGCTTTGGGGCAGCTTGTGGATATCATGTTGTATCTAGTCATCAGGCTCTTCCTACTCACTTCCATTTGAAATCTTCCAGGCAGAGCAAATACTGGAAGAGTGAACCTACTTTTCCACAACTTTCATGGCCAACTCTAGGTCTACAGAAAGGTATCAACATCAAGTCATGGCATTTTCATTGACAAATCCTGTGTAGTTTTAATAACACGTTTTCTACAAAACCAGCTGCTAGACTAATAAATTTTAAAAAGCAGTTGGTAGATTATATGTTTAGAATAAAAAATTATTATTATCCTTTGAATGTAGGGATCCATTGTGTAATTTTGCAGTAAAAGTTACTCATTCAAATACGAAACTCGTGTTTCAGGCAGATGGTCTTGGTTCCAAAGACTTTCACGACATTTCTGAAGCTTAAATTGGAACATTTGTATTCAGCAATAATTACATCTGCAATCAAACACAAATGTTAACTCCTGCAAAGGTACAGTGAATACTTACTATAATTCAGACAATACATCAGTCTTGTGTTTTTCCGCTATCTACCTTTCTAGACAACTTAATTTCCAGACATAGTGAAAACACTTAAGATGAAGCTCATTTGTCCTGATCTCAAAATTTAAGAAAATCTTGTGAGTGTTTCAGTTTGATTCACCTTCTGCTTACAGCTTTGAAAAAAAGGAGAAAAATTACAATGAAGGCATAAATATAACACACATATGACATTTACAGAAGTAAACCAGCCTTGATTTCATGAGGTTTTCTGTCTATAATGACACGCAGATCAGACAGCTTTTTGTTTAAGAAAGCTTAAGACTGTAACAGGCAATAAATAATTAGGATCAAGTAGAAGGAATCTTTTTACTTGAAATTATACTACAAAAAACACAAGAACTTCAAGGTGTTGTTTTTAAATTGGTCAAAAAGTTCTCAAAATCTGTAAGTCCCCTCCTAGTTAAAATAGAACCAGAGACCAGAAACACTCACAACTCCATCTAGAGACTGGAAGTGAGGTCTCCACCTGCCCTCTCTATGCAAAATAAAATGGAAAATCACCCAGTGGCTCTACTTTTCAGATGAAATCATAGATATTCAATCATCAATTTAAATTTTAATGAAAAACAGTCCAAGACTACTCCCTTCTATTTCACCCATATTTACTGCTTTCTTTTCCCTCCTAAGCTCGTACCTTGTGTCTGACCTTTGGGTTACGGCGGTGAGGAATGTGCTGCGAGGTACCAGTACACTGCATGGCAGAAAACTATGTTTCTTAGGATACTCAACTTGAAAGTTTGTCAAAGATGTAACAGAGAAAGAACTGGAGGCAAAAATTATGTTCACTGTTGTTTTATCCCTCTGCAAAATAATAAGACAGACATCTTAAGTGGCAGAGCCTATTTTTGGGTCTTAGCTGAGATTATTTCTTGCCTAATTATTAGCAGTAGATTTACTATCTTTAAAGCAGAATTTTGTCACCCAGCAGGAAATTTCTATTCTATCAGGCAGATTTAATTCTCATTCATTTATTCCTTAAGTGTTTTTGACTCGCTTGCTAATTATCAAGGAAGGCAGCATTCAAAGTAAGTCTGACACAAGGAGGCACCATGGCCTGCACGCTGGCACTCCGCTTCAGCCAGCTGTCACTTCGGTTGTACAACTTTGAGTGTCGTTTCCAACCAAGGTGTCCCCCTTTCTCCTTATATTAGCACAGCTTGAATTACTATTTGTAAATCTTAAAAAAATCCTAGATTTGACCCAGTACAGAACCACAGGCAAGGTATATGGACGCCTTTTTCACCCTGTTCTTCCCAAAGGGGATCACAGTGCCCAGAAGCGACTGGATGTAGGGATACGGGAACATTACTTGGACATGCTGAGTTCCTGCCTTGTTCTTTACCACATCCCGATTTCCCAAGTACATCTACAGACATTGCCATCTCTGCTCTCAGTATTAAGCTACACAATACACTGCTATCTAAGATTGCTCTAGAAAGAAAACTAATCCTAGATTCCACCTATTCCTGCAACATCTGCATGAAGCAGGTGAGCACAGAGCTGGACACACCTTCCCTTACACTGCCCCTGTGTCTTGGAACAGGGGGCTGCCGAGGTCACTGCAGCTCAAGCAGAAACTCTCTGACATCGGCAAGGAGGCAGAGCCGTGGCGCAGCCCCTCGGGGCTCCCAGCTGCTGTCTGAACGTGACATGAGCTGACCCAGCTCTGTGCGTCACAGCCTGGGACACACATCGGGGCAAACCTCCCACAAGTTGCACAGGAGGCACGGGAACTCGATCATTTACTACAGCCAAGCTACATGATGGGAAATACGTAGCTATTATCTTGCAATTGGCAGGAGAGAAGGGAGGAGAGCAGGGCAAGCAGAGGCAGGTTGTGCTGAGCACCGGGAATCCCATTTGCAGAACAGTATATACATAACTACACTGAGCTATTTAGGAAATAAAGACATGATTAGTTCTGGAGCTAATTTCCTTGGTGCTTTGAAGAGTGTTGCAGGTAAGATATGATCCACTGTAATTACGGAGGAAGATAAAGACAGGAAAGTTGCTGGCAGAGCTCCAGGGCCCAGGAATACCTGAATACCTCGGGAAAGGCTTCGCAGCTCGCACCGTCTCTTTCACAAATTGCCCTTGATGCCTGAGCCACTACTATCACTGCTCACTAGGAAAAAAAGAGGGTGGGGAGGACAAATGTAGTCTACTCCTTATCAGTGCAGCGCTGAGGAACAGCGGCAGTATGGAGGAGAAAGTGAATCTTGTTTCCATGGCAACTGAAGTTTGAAAAAAGTATACCGAAATCAATGTCATCTTAACACACGTTTACGTGCAGACCCACAGTATTAAGTTATTCAACTGCAAGCATCATGAGACTGTAATCACCATCTGACCGTCCAAAGAGACCTGCTGCTCGGAGGAGCCGTGCTTGGTTTGGAACAACAGTGTCCCCACCTGGAGGAAGCTCCTCACACTAAGCAGCGCCAGCTTGAGATTTGGATGGGAAGAAGAAACCTCCAAAACAACTTACAAATGATCTAACTTAGCAGCCCTACTCAAAAGAAAGTGCCGTAAGCTCTCGCATGCCTGGTAATGTTCGGTCAGCACTTCCACAGGGGCAAACAACGCAGGCGATGGCTTCCCACCGGGACAGAGCAAACGCTTACCCGATTTCCTGCCCCAGCACCCAAAGCTCTTAGCAGAGGACACAGATGGCATGTGAGCCATCTGCCACAACCAAAGTCCAAGAAATGATGGCTCAAAACATGGCATACATCTGTCTCAGAAGCTAAGAACAAACTTGGAAGAAATTTAACGATAACTGCAGCAATGACACACCTTTCTATTAATTCCATTACCATCAATTTCATACCTAAGTATTTAATATCCATGAGCTAAAGCAATGCTTGTTTCCAAATGGAAAAAGTTCAGAGATGAAGGTCCTGATTAAATGGATGCTTATGGTCTACTGGAGCTCTCTAAGAGATTCAAATAATACCTTGCACTACTTGAATTGTTTTCTGAAAGCACAATATCAATGCTTTTCAAAGTGGGAAAACTGAATGTGTTTATTATCCTACCTTTTATATCTGCAGTACAATTCTTTATCTGTGACCCATAAACAAATTAAAGGGACACTGGCAAGCTGTACATTTTAATGTTCTTCTTTTCTCTGTTCTCAGAAGCCTGAGAATTTTTCAGTGCCTAGAGGCTTAAACAAATTAAAGCTTTTGTTTGTTTACTTTTAGCATTTCATTAATTTCACAAAAGTGAAGCTAGTCAGATTCATTTGTCTTCCTGGAGCCTATTAATTAGCATTTTGCATTTGGACTTCCAGGAAACAGTTTTAAACATTTTTATTTGTTTATTTTTAAAGTAATTTTGGAGGTAGTTGTTTCTGTTCAAATCATCCTATGGAAATGGAAGACTGAAAAAAATTGATATCAATCCAAGTATGTTGGTGGAAAATCCAGCGAGAGCTTGGCATTGTTTGTCTGTCTTTGCGGAGGGAATTCAGACAATTGCAACAGATCAAAACACAACAGAGCACGCAAGCAAATACTAGATTGTGAAACTGCCACAAAAGCCAAACATGCTTTGGAGAGCTTTTACCATTTTCACCACTTTAAGTGATGCCTGGATTGTTTCCGCTCCTTATACAAGATGACGAGCACCACCACTATGCAATCCCATCTCTCTTACACAGATTATGAAAGATGGGGAAAGTCATATAATTTTTCCAAGCCTTAGTTTCCCCGTTCAGTTTAAGGCATTATGATAATTTGCAACCTCACAGTGACTGCAAGCTTGAATTCATTGAGATTGGCAGAACACTTTAACAGTCTCAGATGAAAGGTGCTACAGAAGTGCCAACTACTATCACTGTAATTATCATTCAATATACACTGATCAAAAGAATGAAATGTGAATTAGCATTTCCTATTAGCCCTACTTACAGCCTAAATGTTAAATATTCCTCCCATGGGCTCCCTCCATGAAAACACAAAGGAACTGTTGGTATTTCTCTTACAGCTACAACAGTGCTGCTACAGGAGTGGAGGAGTCGGGAGAGCTAAGGAGAGCCAAAATGTCACGGAGGCACGCAGCTTCTCCCAGGAAAGCCTGCCCAGGCTCTGTGGGACGTGGAACCGTGGCGCTGCCCTCTCCCTCTCGCTCCTCGTCCATCTCCGGTCTCTGTCCTGACACAAAGCTGTGACCCGCTGCAGCCCCAAGGATTTTCTGCCATTGGCCTCCTTTGGACCCTGAACACTCCCAGGGAGTGGGCCCTGCTCGCCTGAAAGAAGTGTAGAAATTTGGCTTGACTTAATGAATGGAATCAAGCTAATTTGCACTCACTGCAGAGCTAGACATGCTGAAATGTTTGCTTTCCTTTCTCACCTGGCAAATACACAGTATTTGACTTTATTTTCCTTAGAAACACGGGAAGCAACAATGTGATTTCCCCTGTATTCCTGAATATGTTTCAGCAGCAGCTGGGGCAGAGCACTTCTGGGATTCGTGGCCAGTTCCCACGTGGTGGAAGCTGCCCCCGCTGCAGGTTAAATAGGATCTGACTGCGGGCTGTGTGCATCCATGGCCTGTAGGAGCTAACCAAACTCTCTTAATTCTTTTCGGGCGCAGCATCAAACAGATGCTAACAATAGCGGGTCATCTCCCATCTCTGCTTACTGCCACACACCAGAGCTAGCCTTGCTGCTGCCCAGACGGACCCTGCTGGAAAAGAGGACTTTGCTGTCCAGTCACGTCAGTTTGATAGCAATCAAAAGCAGGCCAAACCATGCTACACTCCACAAAACCCAAAACAGGATTACTAACAGTTTTAAAGAGAAGCGGCCTCGGCATGTGAATTAAGCTGTTGAGGAGCCCTGCGCCTCTTCCTTTTTGTAAAACCATCCTTCAGACAGCTACAGGCTCTGAAAAAGAGACCTCCCTGGAACATACTCAGTTCAAAAAGGGAAAAAAAGTCCATACCCTGCCTTGCTGAGTCCTTTTCAGTGAAGCAGGTCATAGCACCATGTCTTTTATCCTGTCATTCCTGTCTCCTGTTTGATGCACATAATAAATCCACAGTGGTTTGAACCGCAGCTCCGTGCTGAAATCTGACAATCCCACGGATCTTTAACTGTGCTGCCTCCCAGCACTCCCCCAGCTGAAGCCTCCAGGTTTACTTAGAAAATTTTAAATATACAAGGTCAGATTCAAATAATTTAAAATATTATATTTACAATCAGTTTCACTTTCCAATTCTTGTGCTAGCTAGCACTGAGCAGGGAAAAAAGATTCCCTTTTTTAAACAAAATCTAGCTTTCAGGATTTAACTAGAATTTATCCTATGTCTCATAAAGTACACTCAACACTTAAAGAACAGATCTTTACATTACCTGTGAGATTTACATTAACAATGCGACTTAGAAAAATAAGACAGAAGGCTCTAATTTTAATAACAAGCAACTGAAAATTTGACAACATGGGGTACTGGCACAGAAAGTAAGAAAGCCAGGTACGTCTGACCTGGAAACCATGATGTGGAGGCCAGAAAAAACTCTTACTTATTTTCATATGGTAGCACCAACTTTGAGAAGAACATTTAATTCTCTTGAAACTGAAGGAGGATTCAGAGAAGTAATTAGGAGTAACTTAACTAGTGGTTAACAGCAGGATTGGGAATTAGAAATTAAGAAATTCAGCTCAGGACACGTTTCCTGGCTTTGCTGCATGATCCCATTTAAGTTAGTTAACTTCTCCCTGCTGTAAAACGCGGGTGCCAGTAAGTAGCCACCTTTGGGGGGAGCCTGGAGATCTATCAACCGAAGACGCTTTAAGAGGTCAAAGTCTGCACGCTGTTACTGTACCTGACAAAAATGAATCTGACAGTCAGGTTAGCACTGCTAATTTTTGCAAAACAGTACCAGTGAGACTAGAAATAACTGCAAATGTTCAAGATGACCTCGTTTTTCTTCCAATCCCTAAAATGCTCAGAAACTCAAAGCTTCCAAGCATGCCCTGTTCCACAAACAGTGTCTGAACTGACAGATACATTCTCGAAGTAATTTACATATTTCTTGCTGCCACTAACACTGGTTATCCAAATTCAGTTGCAGTTGACAGTTTAATGATAATAGCTTTCTGTTTATATATCATCTGTGATAATGTTCCTATTCTCCTTAAATTCAGTTCCCGTAAAAGGGGTGCTCTAATGTATGCAGCCACAGACCGAAATGATAGTAATT
The DNA here is from genome assembly GCF_964034855.1 of Anser brachyrhynchus. Lineage (NCBI taxonomy): Eukaryota > Metazoa > Chordata > Aves > Anseriformes > Anatidae > Anser > Anser brachyrhynchus. The sequence goes on from NC_137712.1 coordinate 2,612,641, forward strand.
TTCCCTTCTAGTTGGAATGGTTTGGTAAACAATTACATTCCAATTAAAGACGGGGTGTTCATGCCGAGGGAAGCACCATTCAGCTCTTCACATAATACAGGAAGATAAATTTGCCAAAGTCAAACTATTAAAATACAATTTACGTGACTGCTTTTGAAAAAAATACTTGAAACAAAATGGAAAACAGAGTATATTATGCACTGGAAAAACTTAGGAAAAATCTTTCACTGTATCATCCACAGCAGCTTGAACTAGGATCTCATTATTTAGGATTGCATTCAGTGAAGAAGAATGGTAGAAGGGCTACTTGTTTTCATTTCTTCAGGAGTTTCCATTTACTGGTATGCCATTAGGACTTAATACTTCATTTATCAAGGATTAAAAGCAGGACAGGTGGAGGAATGCCATAAGAATAGCGTATAATGTATCACTGTAAATTCAGCTGTATACTCAACCCAAACAGACAGAAAAACTGCTGGAAAACTTGGTAACATTACACGCAGGAGAACTGAAAGCTAAAAAGATTTCCTGCTCAGGGCGCTGTCTCATGGCAGAGCGGGACTCTACAAGCAGCCCCTGTGCTGACTCAGGAAAGCTTCCCAGAGGAAACAGAAAATCCTCCTCTGATCATCCTCATCCTTACAGAACAAGCAGTTATACAGATATATTTGCAGTGAAGCAGCATCCAGGCCTGTGGCCCACCTGGGAAGCACTGTACAAATGAACCACAAAGGACAGCTCCTGCTCCAAGACATCTCACTGGAAGCGCAGAACAGACAACCCGCAGACAATGAGGAACAGGAGAAGACGGGGAGATGGCAGTCAGCTTCATGACTGACAACGACCTGGTGAGGAGTGTGTTTGCACCACCGAGTTTGTCCTTTGAAGCCTCTCTGAGCATCATTCCCCTCCAAACTGGGTTACACAATTCTATGGATGGATTTCAAGTTGAGCCAGGGGAGGTTTGGGTTGGATGTCAGGAGAAATTTCTTTGCTGAAAGGGCAGTGCCGCATTGGAACGGGCTGCCCAGGGCAGTGGTCGAGTCACCATCCCCGGAGGTCTTAGAGAAATGTGCAGACGTAGAACTTGGTAGCCTGGTTTGGTGGTGGACTCGTCAGTACTAGGTTAAAGGTTGGACTAGATGAGCTTAGAGGTCTTTCCAACCTGAATGATGCTACAATTTTGTTTTTTGGAGCCAATGTGGCTTCAACTACAAGATGCACAGAAACATTTTCCCAGATTATGGAAAGCAAATGATTGATACTAGAATTGAGGATTAAAGGGATGGAGGGAAGAGAATTCTAAACCCCCTCTGGCATTTTGATGGGAAGAGAGAGTACACAGACGCTTCTTCAAACAGCTCTGTAAGGGAAGCAGAGTACCATTTTCAAACTGCTTAAAATCAGACTACCTGATATATTAATTCCCTCTGTTAGGAGGGAGGCTCCTTGCTTAATCAGTGAGGTAGACTAACAGCAAGAAATCACGCCGGTTTCTTGATCCAATCAGTCTGCTTCTTCTGCACAAGATCTTTGTCAGTTTGGATTTCTGCTTGGCCTGGGATATTTGCAGAGAACTGAACCAGGCTCTAACAAAAGCAGTCAATAGATGGCAGTATTCCAATGGGATGGGAGAGAAGTCATCACACAGCAAGTCTCGGGAACCTCACCCTGGCTCGTGATTTCCCTGCAAGGTGGGCAGTGTAGGAGGATTTCATAGTCAGCGGAGTTTCTCATCTTCTGGTCCCTGTGTTTGTTAAAATACCACCCAAATTCCAGGTTTAACCCATCTCACAGCTTAAGCTATTTGAATTCAATGCTGAGAGGCTAAATGCCTCTCTGCATTCCTGTAACCAGAAAATGTCAGTCAATAGCAAGACTTCAGTCATCTTCCCTTGGAGAGGAGTCCAGTACTTGCCCTTGGTTACACTGGTGTCCGCAGCTCCTGAGCACTATTAGCTGCTACCAATTACCCATTGTCAGGGAGACAACCCCAGGTCACTGCCAAAGCAGGCAGCATTTTAACTAACACTTTATGCTAAGTCAAGTCTGTCTTTCTGTCCTCAGATACTGCTAAAGCCCTTGTTAATTAGGTCTCCTTATTCAAGAGGCAGAATCATGCCAAATAAGACGGGTCCCAACAAGACTACTTAACTGCAAAGATGTCTCCTGCTAAGATGTGTGTGAGGACAGTCAGCCTCTTCCACGAGTACATCAGATATGATAAAACAAACCCTTTCATTAGGACTGGAACGTCTCTGCTTGCATCTAGGTTTTATACTGACATGCACCAAATCACCGCTGTTCCTAGGCACCAACACAGCAGTCAGAAAGGTCTCTCCTAATCCACATGAAGCATGAAGGCCCCAGATGAGTGGTCACTGGGATTAGAGATTTAGATTCATTAGATTTCATCAGATCTCATCAGATCATACAGAGCTCTGATAGCACAGGAGTTCAGTGAGACAGGCTGAAGTGGAATATAAGCATTTTACAACTTGAGATGACTAGGATTAAGAGAGTTTTTGTAATGTTTAAGAAGCTTTATTAAAAACTTCTTCATGTGGAAGGAATAAGAACAGTTCACATAGAATAGTTCATGTATTGAGATGCGGAAAACTTAAGGCTTGATTTTCAAGGTTATGTTTTAGGACTCGAAAAACTAGTATAAGCTGTTGTTTTCCAAAGTTCCTACAAAAAACATAACACTCAATTAACCATAACTTGTCATGCAAACTTCTGTATGGGAGGAGAACACATCCACTACAGAAGGCTTTAGTTTTCAAATGAGAGAAAGCAATTGGGAGTGTAACACTGTCAAAATAGCTGAATCCAATGGCTCCTGAGCTTACTAGCCCCTTGGAGACTCAGCAGCAGAAGGATGGAGATGTCAGGGAAGAACAATGATCTGTAAAATATGAAAAGCTTACGACATCAAAACCTTCTGCAGCAGACTCAAAAGTAATAATCCCATTACCACTAAACTAAAGCACTAATTACTATTCCCAGTGGCTGGAGTGGACTGACTGCTAATGTTCCTCTCTGGTTAATGAAGGAAGGTGAGGGAGAATATATTTCTTAAGTTAGACATCTGCTGAAATTTGGGCAGCCATAAAAACTATGTATGTAATGAAGCCATTCATATTAATGGCAATAACATTCGGAGGGCTGAGCAGAAACAGAAATGAGATGATAGTGCATTGTAACTCAGAGGAGACAAATGCTAGGTATTAGCCACCTGACAATTGCCCTTATTTAATCCATACTGAACAACTTAGCCAGACAAAGCAAGCAATTATATACCATACAGGCTGTTTCACTACCTGAGCTAACCTGCTTAAAGACAGGAATAACTTCCAAAAAACATAAAGCAGGAGATATACCATTGGAAGAGGGCTACACAGCGTTTTATTTGCACTGACTACAGGTGCATTAAGAAAAACACTCCCAAATCCTCTGTCTTGTGAAGAATCCAGATGTTCCCATCCTTCTTCGCCTCTTTCACCAGCAGTACAATGCTTAAGGTTCAAAGATACTCGTTTGCTGAGACAGATTCTGATGAAAGACAGACAAAAAGCAAAAGCAAGCCTATTCAGTTGGTTTTAATGTGTTTCTGCCTGCTATGCTCAGAGTTTCGGAGCATTTATAACTGACAATCAATTCAGATAGATGGCATATGGCTTATGGAATGATGAGATTAGAGTCAGAAAAAATTAGTTTGCGTCTTGGCATTGAAACACGATGCACCCTGTTTAGCAAGAAGGTGATACCACAAGGGGGATCAGACCTAAGGATGATCCCTCTGTGTTTTGACCTGTTAGAACAGGGAGCTGTTAGGAGAATAACTTCCATCAACACCAGAAAAAGAAAACCAAACCTGCCCTGATAGCAAACGCTTCAAGACATCTCATCCTCTGTTGTTTTTCTGTTTCATTGTCTTCAGTATTTACCATGTACTATACACACTGCTTCAAAACAGAACTCAACTCCTGCCATCCACTCACTGCTTTCAACACTTCTTCCTCTTTCATTTAGCAAACAGGACAGTACCAAAAAAAAACCATAAAACAAACTCATATACATTCAGCATGTGTTTGCATACAGTGACTCCAGACTATAAAGTCCACAGAGAATGCTATGCATTCAATAGCTTACAGTTTACAGAATTAAAATAAACTACTTAGACAAACTGCTGTTAGTGATTCATTCACCAGTACAAATGTTCTCAGGTGAACTGGGTGTGCTCAGATTTTTTATAGATTGCACCAATTGCCTTTCCTTTGAAATTCTGGTTCTACCTATGTAGGCTTGTTATGAGGTAGCTGAGCCTGTAAAGTAGGTGTGATCTGCAGAGAAAACATATAAACATATGTCGAGCAAACCAGATCCAGTATCATTTGCCTCTTCTCTAAATAAAAATATCTGTGCTCGAATGTATTATCCACATACAGCAGACATTTTCCTCTTGAAAATATAACCTTCTGGTTGCCTTGACTGTTGCTCATACTGGGTATATCAGTCTACAGCTGTGTATGCTTTATGATTGTACTTATTCTTAAAAAATTCTAAATACATTTCTCTTACTTACTTTTGAGTTTACATCAAATGTTATCCAACAGACTTGGGTGTCTTCAGCTGATTACAAAACCCCAGTTTCCCAAAGCTCTATTTAATTAACTACAGATGTGTTAAGGTTGATGATGCATTATAAATAAATAAATAAATCAGCTACTCTCAGCTTCATCCTTATTGCCCATTTTCTAGAGAGTGTTTATTTTGATCCCACCATTGTGCCTCTATTTGTCAGCTGAGTGTATTCCTCAATTAAAATTACTTGGATTTGATATTATTAATTAGATAAAACAATCCTTGCAAAAGTTACTGTGATCCACTCCAGAAGTCTATCTAATATCTACAGGATGTTAAAGAGATGACTTACATCAGAGGGGAGGCAGTGATAAACATCACTGTGCATGTTCTAACTGAAGAAGAAACAGTCTTTTAACTCACCCCACAACTGATCTCCAAGGCGTAACAGGGACCATCTTCTAAAGCTACGAACCAGCCCGAACATCTGATCTTATAAGAGTGCAGACAGGACAGGGACTGGGGAGTCTTGTGGTTAGACTCACTCCGCTTCTTGATACAGCAATGAAACTCTTGGCAATTTCTCTATCATATGCAACATCACAGACCTAGGGCTCAGCAACCATAGATTCCTTGGTCGGCCACTAACTCTGACTTCTTTGGGTCTTCAGCTCCCTTCTTTATAATAGACATAGTAGTGACCCTCCCCATGGAGCTCAAAGACCCTGTTCATGCCCTTAGTGCTTGGTATCACCATTATTCATGTTAATAGCACTGCTCCTTTTTCACTCTGAAATGACTTCCCATTCTTTACCTACTGTTATCACAACAAAACGTTAATATTAGTAGAGCGCCGCAAACCAAAACAGTTGAAGAAATGTAAAACAGTGAATGGCTCCTCTAGGCTCCTGCTGGGAGAGGATACCAGGCTCTGGGGAACCATCAGCCTAGCAGTTCTTCTGTTAATTAATGGCAGGTTCTTCTGCAGAAGTTTCTACAGAAGTATGAGGATGTGCTGAACAGTTGCAGACAAGGAAATAAGTCTGTGAATACGCTGCACGACTGAAGGATTCACAAATGAAACCTCACCAGGAAAGTCTCCCCAGTGAAACAAGTTACCCAAACCCACTTCAGATTCAAATTCAAATCTTGTTGCTTTACCAAGAAATATTTTAGTTGTTTGTTGCTAACAGTACCTAACAACAGTGTGTTTATTTAATAGTAGGTAACCGAATCGTTTCACGTATACCACCTCTTCCCTCAGGATGAGCAAGCTCCTCTCCCTTCTGGCAAAACCCCGCAACGATCACTAGGCTGGGAAGAGACACTTACCGTGACCCGGAAAGGTGTCGTGGCTGCAGGCTCCATGGTGGGGTTCTTCTCAGGGACCCCGCTGGGCATGCTGCGCCTCTGCCCGCACCTCTCCGGGGGGGACTCTGCGGATGGTAGAGAAAACAAGGAGGAATTACAACACACAGTGCAGGAACAGTACAGAAATGGCAGCAGGCCATGCAAAATGCAGCTTCTTCCTTTGAGATGCCCTTGCAAATGAGCCAGCACAACAATCAGATTTCCCACAGCCGCCTAGAACAATGTTCAATCAGCAAGACTTTCACCTTCAACAATTAACGTTTTTTACAAAACTGTTAGCTTCAGATGATGCCTGACAGGTTGGCATTATCATTATTTCCTGTCTGCGGATGGGTAAACAGAAAACATATCGAGCTGAGTGACAATTATATGCAAAGTACAGATCCTTGCACATGTGGACCTGATTCTCCTAAGGGAAACTGCTCATGGGGTTACAGGCACAGGATGCTTAAGCTCCCTCTCTAATTCCTCTAGTGATTTCCTCTTGACCACTTTTGAAGGACAGTATGGATATGTAACACGGATTTATCTACTAAACAATATGGAATTCAAGCTAAGGCAACAGTAAATCAACAGCGATTTCAGAATGACATTGAAAAGCAGATTTTTCACACAGCTGTTCCCTTTTTTAAAATGATGAGCATAAAAACAACTACCACAAAAAAGTGGAGCTGAAGTAAACTTTGGGGGAACTCATTCTAATACACAATTTTACAGGCAACAGCAAAGCCCACGAATTATATCATTACTATGATTCTTGTGAATGAGAGGTAGCCTGAAGAAGAATACCTGCTGGAAAAGGAAATTAGATAGCAGACACTGCTAGAGGGAGGCTTCTACAAATTAGTATGCAAAGACATCTAAAGATGGAACAACCTATATTCAGAATGTCTCAGACAGTGATATTCTCATAACTAATATAACTTAAAGGTCGTTTGTTTGCCAATTCTCAGCCTCTGCAATAGGCAATTTGCTGCAATCAGGTCTTGGCAAGGAAGGCTGTCCCCTTAGCAAGGTTCTCCCCTTGCCAAAGCCTGCTGTCACCCAGGGTCTGTAAGGAACAGCTAATAGCTGCAGTTACACTCAGCAGTTCCTGAGAAGTACCACAAACTACTGCAAAGGGACAGATTGGGAGAGTCTGCCCATGGGCTGGGTGAAGTGCCCCTTCAGAGACATCTTCCTTGGTTGGAAATCCCACCCAAAACGCCTCACCAGCAGCCACGTAACCTGCACAGAGGCAGCCAAAGCCAGCCAGCTCACTGCCCTCCGAACTTCCAGCCGAGCCTTCGAATTGCTCGGCCACTTCCCTGCAGAGTGCTGCACTGTGCATCTCAAGCAGCAACCAGGTCTTTTGGTACCATCTCCTTCCACGCTAAGGCTCCCATCCCTTTGAACAGCGACCTTTTTTTTTTTTTTGATTTTCATAAAAGAAACTACTTAATTCCAGCACTTTGAAAATGAGCTCTGCATGACGAGACAACTGAAGAAGCTGCTTTGCAACTTCTTTTTGACCAGTCCAATAAACACTGTTTAAAGAACTTCTCCCATGCGTGGCTGGAGAACACGAACAATGGGATTACACAAAACCAGCAGCCAGACATCGCGTCCCCGAGGCCTGCCCAGCTCAGCAGCGCTGTGCTCCCCGACCAGACCCACCTCTCGCCTCCAGCACGGGGGGAAGGTCTTGCTGCTCCACACAGGTGCTGCGGCACCACCGCGGCCTGTCAGGCCAACGCGCCCACTTTTCTGCTGCCTCTCAACCCCGTGGGTCAGAGCTCTTCAGAGAAAGGGAGAGTGTGGTGTGACCCAGGGCTGGTTAATACCTGGGTCTAATCGGGACCGCACCGAAGTCACAAACTGTGCTCTGAAGTCGTTCCTCCACGATTACAATCTGCCCAGAGCAGAGCCAGCCAACACACCCCTTTGACCAGACCAAAACTCAGAGAAGGGTCAGGAGCTAAAGCCTTTTTTAAAGCCTTGCATAGTGAACAGTAAGGCTACACGAAGGATTGAGCTGCCCTTTTTACTCCTTCAGGCCTTATTTCCTGGCATTTCTGACAAATTGCCCGATTGTGCACAAGACAAGCAAGCTACAAGAGAGCAGTTTCAGTACCTGACCTCAGCCTTCTCTTCACCACCTCCAGCACGTCGTCCCCCTCCGCACCCCCGCGCTGTTTCGGCCTGGCGGGCTCTGCTGGCAGGCCCCGCTCGCAGGCCCCACGGCACAGCCCGGCACAAGGACTCCAGGCTCCTACACTCAACTTCATCGCAGAACCACAGTGGGACCCTTTGACATTTTAATGTCTTTTACGAGACTCACAACTGATAAAAATCTTGACAATGCCGTGGGAACACTGCAAGGTTTCCCCGGTGAGTGGCTGCCATCCCCTGCGTGTCCCAAGATAAAGGGCCCCGGAACAGGGAGCGCTATCTCTGCAGGCCGCGGACTGGCATTTCCAGAAGCACTTCGTATTAGCAGATAAGAGCCTCGCTAGCCAGTGAATTCCTCTGTTAGCTGAATACTACCCTCCGCTCATACAATTCCAGGATTATACCTTCATTTGGCCATTTATTTACTCTAGATCAGATTTGATCCGGGGACTTATGAGTGCTGCATCTCAGGACGTGTGCCCGCGTGCGGAAGCGGATGGCTTTTGGATTCGCTGCCATCTCCACCGACCGACAGCGCAATGCCCAAATAAATCCGGGATATATACAGATAAGCAATAAGAAGTCACCTAATTACTGTTTGACAACTGAATCAGGTCCACCCAAGCATATTATCTGGCTCTCTAGATGCTCTTAAATATCTCACAATTAGATTGGAAAAGGTTCGTGGATCACTCTGAGGAGAACTGTGGCTGTTCTGACGGAGATTCCTCATCTACTTCTCTCCTCATAACTGATGGCATTTTCTGCGCTTTTCTCTGCTTGCCCAATGATAACCAGGCATTTCTACTCACCTGCAGTTTTAGTTCCACCGTGCACGTTGCAGAACCGTGCTCTTGGCCCTCCCAGCTCTTTCCCATGACCATGCCCCAGATCTCACCATAAACAGCACTGCTCAGACTGACGCTGGGGTGCATCCATGTTATGCAATTGCAGAGGAACCGAAGCGAGAAGAAACAAACAAAAGTGCTTCCTGCTTTTCCAAATATTTACAGAAGGCTGCAATGTTTTGGGTTTTCCACATAACAGGATAAGATCTTCAAAGAGAAACTTCCTTGCAATTAACAAAACCTGAGACCTCCCATAGGTTATCGCACATACTTGGGTCCCAAATGCTTTTGGTGTGTACTGCCCTAGGACTTTTTTTAAGCTGTCAGGGTTGAAACGCATCCCACTGAGTTCGCTGCCAACAGAAGGACACTAACTGTAAACATTACATGTTAATTTAGGACCTAGGGCTTATGAATATTTCTGAAACTGTTTCTGTAGAGTAATAAACGCATTTGATTTGTTAACTAGTTCAAGGCATTTGAATTAACAGCATAATTAATCCTTACTACTTTTCTATGCCTGTTCTTAGTACTGAGAAATAGTTACAGAGCAGCGTAGCAATCCCCCCAGGCTTCCAGGACATCGGCAGCAGAACAGAGTGGGGAGCTCCTGGCACCCAAGCTCGCTTAACCCACTCAGTATCATTGCTTTCTTCCTTGCACCTCCTCAGACACTGCTACCAAGCAGGTCATTATGTGTAACACACACAGAACAAACATTAATACTATTTACTTTTCACTTAACAAGTGAGATGTTTTCACATTTGCATTACCTGCTCTTGTGAATCACAGCTAGTCCAAGAGACCATCAGGATTCTGCTCCTATTAGCAGCAAGGAAATACATTAACTCCTTCTGTTTGCTCATCCCTCTTCACACGCTCCCCCTCTCCTGCTCTCCTCTGACACACAATTCCAGGGATCAGCCAGTGGAAGAGACAGCACAAACAAAAGCAACAAGAACCAGCTGGAATGAATAGCTAACAAGCAGACACTTCCCAGCAAGTTGATTTGCTGATATGAAATTGTTCCAACTCCAAGCAAGAAAGGGAGGTGCGAGTCTGAATGAGGAGTTAGCGATGAGAAGCCATCTCTCTCAACTCACCAAAAGGAAGCTGTGCTTCTCAGCAGCACACATGCCATGGCACTCCGAACAAGCCAGGAATAAGAGAAGTGGAGATGATGACTTCATCAGAGGCAGCGAGAAGGAGAAGTATGACTGGAATGCCGGACAAGCCAGCAGCGCTTGGGAGACGCGGCAGGAGGCAGGGAACCGCCAGGTTCCTTCAACAGGACCGCAGTGACGGGCTTTAGGGAACGGAGACGTTAGAGGACAAGAAACTTCACCAGCTCCTCTGGAGTCTCCTCAGAAAACTAGGAGTTCACCAGAACCAAATGCTGATGGCAAGACCCTGCACGCCAGGCGTGGGGCGGTCAGGCTGCCCCTGGCCTTGGGCTGGGATCCGCCCATGGAGGCTCGGGGCCATCCCCTGGTGCTCCCCTGCCCGGCCCCATTGGGTTTGTGCCGGCTCCGAGCTGAGCTGGGCAGGGTGGGGTTTCTGCGAAACCAGAGGGAACAGGAATTACCGGTCTCCTGCTCATACAATTACACTTCGTGAATTAATTTTATTGCTTAATGAATTTAGCTGTTATTTCTCTAATTTCTGCATTATCTAACAGCTCCTCACTACGTGCCCAGCAGAGGAGGAGGCACGTAGTGACAGAAGTGATTTATTTAACGTGGCTCACGGTAGCACGTACGAATTAAAAACAATCCCTGGAGAGGAGATGTCTGCAGTGTCTGTGTGATTCAGAACACCCAGAAGAGGCAGGGGAAAAGCCTCCATTTCGGACAGCCACAGGTGGCCGCAGGAGTCCAGAAGGAAGGAATATCTTACATCTGAATCCAAAGGGGCATTTCCAAGATGCTGTTAGGACAGCGGCACTATTTCAAGAGCGGAGTATTACCCTGGGAATAAACAAAGATAGAAAATAACAAACACCAACTTAAGCCAACTTTCTCCATCAAGAGGCAAGAATAACTTTGAGTAGGAAGCAGAGATGCAGGAACACCCACTTTCCAATGGACAAAGATCAAGGAGAGCCAGTGAGGGGTTAGGAACGCGCCTGCTGACACAGCCCCTTCCCGGTCCAGTGGGCTGGACTAGGAGAAGAGAGGCGAGGCCGGTTTTTTTGTGCAGTTACCTGCAGAACTGCTCATTGGAACCTATCACCCATTGTCCTAATGATCCCTTGGTGAGCACCAGCTGATCCCTTACAGCAACATTATGATTGTTATGCCACACAAAATTAATTGGAAGTCAAACCTTTATTAGGCAGTAAAATTGAATTTTAAGTAAAAATGTTCGAGAAGCAAAAGTTTAGGGCAGGTAACGATGCCCTCTGAAAAATCCAACGTATCTAAAAGCAAAGCTAATGAACATCGACAATGGATATTCCCCAGGCTAATGAAAGTTTGTATCACCACCGCTTTTTATATTAGAATAAAATTATTTCTTCTCACTTCCTAGAATCCCTAGCTTAAACACACTTCTCTGAAGCCCAGCAACGCAACTGGCTGCACCCAGGACTCCTCACATCACTCAGTGATTTACTCCCCCTTCACTTCATGCTCCAAGAAGAAACAGTAGCTCGTGTTCTCACGCCTTCCCTACCTTTACAAACAAATTAAGGATACTGTTTACAGAATTGTACCTTGTCAAAAAAATCTTACTTATCTAACCATTTACGTAGAAGACAAACAAATAAATAAATTGGGATCATGACTTGCCTTTTGTGCTACACTCTGGCACAAGACATTTCAGATTAAATAATTAGAGGCTGGTCATATGCGTATAGCTAATGCTAGCCACGATGATTGCACCAGACCCAAGCTTCTTACCTTTACCTTTGTTTCCCTCACAGATGACTTAACTGTTACAAAACCACCACACTCAGCTTAAAAGGTGGAATGCCATCTCTGCCTCAGCTGTGCCCCTGCCTGAAGTATACAAAGGCACCCGAATCGTACAATATCCTGAGCTGGAAGGGATCCACAAGGATCATCGGGTCCAACTCCTGGCTCCACACAGAAGTACCTAAAAGTTAAAGCGCATCTGAAGCAAGAGTAAGCGCCATACGGTCCTCTGCAGCTACAGGAACGGCGGCTGGAGCAGTTCTACAAACTAAGGAGCCTTATTGGGACTGGCTGGAAAACAGAAACAATTCGACTCGTAAAAAACATTGGACAAAACTGTTCCCCATCAGTCAGAGATTATGACCATCTTCTCTCAAAGTAGGACTAACATCTTCTGGAAGAAGAGCTTTTTCTTTCCCTTTGTTAAATAACGATTTGAAGTTACACTGACCCTTGCCACAGCACGCTGTGCACTTTAATAGATCTCATGTCATCTCTGTGCCAGGTTCTGGGGTATCACTGTGTAGGGTTTAATATTCCTCATACTGCTCCTGAGCAAGCGCTATTAATGGCTCTGGAATCTAGTACTGAAAAAAGCTGCTATTTTTTCTGCACACTCGATATGCACCTATTCCTCTTTTCTCTGCTACCACCCAGCAAGAGAATTCTTTCCCCGGCAGCACACCAAGGTGGTTTCTGATGCATGCAAGCAGAAGCGACACTGCCCTTTTCTGCTGTCCTTCTGGGGTCCGGCTGCCCAGTTCTGCAGCCCCTCCTTTCCTGGGAAGCTCAGTGCATCCTCACATGCCCAAAGCTGGCATTAGCCTTGTCCATCGCCAGCCAGCAGCGGGGGTCAGGCAGCACGCTCCAGGCCAGCAGTGGTCCTGCTGCCTCACCAGGGGAGCTGAATCCACCTCGCCGCCAGCCGAAGCCCCAGGCACCGCCGGAGCAGGAGGACAAAGGAGGCAGGGGCTGCGCAGAAGAAATCGGGTTCTGGCACAGCCACCAGGGCTGGGGGATTTCGCCCCACTGCCGTCTGTTCAGCCCACGCTCAGTACCGCTGACGGCTACAGGGGCTTCCCCAGGGAAGTGAGGGGAAGGCGGCTGTCCCCTCTGGGGCACAAAGCAAAAACACCCCTGGGGACAGGAAGGAAAAAGAAAACAGCACAAATGGGAAGACACGGGAATGGAAAGCTTTGATAATTGTCAGCATGAGGAGCCTGAAAATATACACACTAACTTCTGTGCGCTACAGAACTGGAGAAACAGACCCATGAATGAAAAAAAAGTCATAGCTGAAGGTCCCCAGACCTGCTGCCAGAGCAGTGACAGGGACGGTACACAAGGCATCCTGAAAACTAACCCCCTTTTCTAAAAATAAATAGCAAATCACGCTGATTGAGGAGCCTTTATTACAAACTCCATTTTTACTGTCTTGTATTTTTAATTAGATATGTGTATATATACATATTTGGTATTTTTATTCTTTATTTATCAGTCTCTGAAATAAAATATGTATGATATTTATCTTTCTCTGGTGTGAAGCCTAGAGAACAAATTCGCCTCTTGCTAACGGCATATCATTAGGAGCCTTTTCTCCAGGGTAAAATTGAAATCAAGCACAGACTTAAAAAATACATCAGCAAACGATGAAGTTCTAGCCTAGCTGGGGACCAGCTGGGGCAGACTGCTAATACTCTGGTTAAACTGGAAAGGATGATAAAGTGAAGCGGAACATCGGCTTCCTCCTATGTGATGATAAAGACAAGCAACGCGGAGTTCGGAGAACAAGAAGTCAGCTCTGGGGAGATTTAAATTAGATTCATCCATCACGCTTACCGTTTGTGCAGGGCCCCAGACCTGGTACCACGCTGCTTTCTTGCGGCACTTTATCAGCACGGCTGCCTGCTCGCAGACACAACCCAAGGAGCAACTTTTACACTCCGTCATCTCTGGCCCTGCAGACGTCAGCTATGCCACCTACACGCGCCAGCGGGGCAGGGCAGGGAGAAGGTAACCCTCTTCTGCGGGGACTGCCGGGAGTCCCAGGGAGCTGGAGCGCTGCCCGAGGCTGCTGGCCCCACCGGCACGTGGGCACCTGCCCGGTCAGCGGGGCGAACCTCTGGCTGGGGACCGGACGGTGCCTCCCGCAGCGGGGTCTGGCCGAGGCTGCGGGGCAGCTGGCACGGGTCCCGCAAGGCCTCCCGTCTCGTGACGGCTCCTTGGGTTGCAAAAGGGAGTGGAAAACTCACAAGAACAGGTTTCTTTTCTTTTTCTTTTTTTTTTTTTTCTTTTTTCCTTTTAATTGACTGGAAGTTTTAGTTGGAAGTTGCTCCTCATTCTAGCTTCCTCTTTCCTCCTGCTTGTTCTTAAGCCGTGTGCTTCCCCGGCTGGGATCAGAGCTCACTGCTTTTCTTAAAAGTCTGCAGTCACCTCCTGCCCAAGTGCCACAGTGGCAACCCCGACAAGATGGGAGCTTCACATCCAGACTGCAGCCACAGTTTTGCCTCCCACCAGTGAGGTCTGTCTCCTGGGTGAGGTGTTCTTCTGCCTGCTTTGGGGCTTTTTTAACAGCTGCCTCGGAGAGGTGAGCTACAGACCCGTTCAGGACAGCCGCCTCTGCGCGTGAAGCAGCAGCACAGCGCAAATAAAACTTTGCGCAGTTTAATTATTACTGGGCCATTTTTGCAGTCGCGCATGGTGGCTGCTGTAACAGGTCTGTACTGGCAAAATGCAAATTAAATAAATAAATACTTAATTTATAAGCATGATTCATCAGAGATTTCATCTTCTACAGCAAAGAAACAGATGTTCCATTGATGGCACTTCATTAGAGAGATAAATGGGGTCACATACATATCTCCATTCACATCCATCTGCATAATAGACCAAACATTAAGATTTGAAATCCACATAGTACATGCAGCTCTTACATCAGCCTGGAAGAGTCTTAACGCCCAGAGCCAATTAATCCAAGTTAGATTGCTTTAACATTGCAGGAACTTTAATATTGTTCAGGAAAGCAGCAGGTTAGGATTTAACACTGGGCATGGAGGATGCAGTTTCACTGGGAACACTTAGAGAAGAGGAACAGATTTTACCTAACTGGACAGCAGCAAGTTTTGGTAGCCGCTGGCCAAATACAGCATCTTTCCTGACGAAGCAACTCAAAGACAGCATTAAAAAGCATCAGTGACAGGGAAGTCTGAAAACTGTTCTTCCTGCACTTACAATTAGCTAGGGCTAGGGCTAGAACTATGGTTAGGGACAGGGATAGCAGAGATTTTTTTTTTTCCTAGAGTTCATGCAGGATGCCTAAGAGTTCCCCTACCAGATAGAAATAACTCTCCTTCATTTTAATATGCATTAGAGGAAGAAGATGATGCTTATAAAACAGTGTCAGCTCTGCCAAACTAATTATTTTTAAAAGCGTGTGCTTCCACGAGTGTTCTGCATTTGGTTGGGTGTGGAGGTGGGACACGCACCCCAGGACACATCGGTAGCTGTGTGCCTACACGCAGGGCGTTGCTGAAAATGCCTCCTGTCCTTACTACTGCTACTCAGGTGCCTTCTTCTAGCTATTTAGACTCTCTTAGCAATTGTTTTACATTCCACAGCTCCTAATTCATTGTGAGTGATGCTTAGACTTGGTGCTGGGGGGCAGGAGGGGTATTTCCACTTCTCTTACACATGCGTGCTCTGAAAGCACACCTGCAGGTGTCAGCTTCACCAGCTCCCTTGTTAGACTTCAAACATCCCCAGTGCCAATGGAAGAGACAGGAAAGAAGCGACCACAAAGCAGTCACGTTTCCTTATTTCATACAAGTAACTGTGTGCCACAGATGGACATACAGAAACCACCACTAAAACTACGGTGAGCCTTTATCCCCCTGTCCTACAGAACTTGTGCTACCTCGGTGATTGTGTCGCTATGTGTTTAAGTGATACCCACCGTATACCTACAGACAAAAGTGTGTGCGTAACAAGAAGGATCAAGCAGGGCTATATTCACTTGTACATCTCCCATCCCGTTTTTGAGGTGGGAGGAAGCAGGACAATGTTCTTACCTACATTAACATTGACACTTGCATCTTCTGCCCTAAAAATACGCTGGGTGTACGAAGGGTTTGGTTCCTTCCCTGCTGAACGGCAGTTCACTGCGAGGAGGAGGAAGGAGGCTGTTTAATAACACACTGCGACACTGCGGAACAGTTTAGCACGTGTAGTGAACAACAGTCACTCTTCTTAGGAAGATTAATGCACCACACCCTGCTCTCAGAAATTTTATGTTGGAATTCACCCAAAATTCAGCCGGTCCTAGAAGCAAAGTTATTTAAATGAACATCAAATGTTCTCACTTTAAATATGCCAGCCAGATCAAGATTTGTTCTCATCTAAGGGTATAAAGGTAATAACTGTTAACCTTTGACTACTAAAAATGTAAAGGGAAAATATCTTTCATTTAAAACTTGCTCATTTCGTTACCATGGACACTGCTTAATCACGAAGGATGACTATTACTTGTTACTATAGTAACCAAGAAGCTTAAGAAGCATCCTGTAATTTAACTCCAGATGCCAAATTTTCCAACAGTCCACCTATTACCACATTTGGATACTTCAGAACAAGACCAAGCTTGATCTCCGACACTACAAGGAATTCACTGGCGCAGAAGTGCTGTGAGAAATCAAAAGTGTGAGCACATAATGTACAAAAGAAACTTGCACTTCAAATAAATTGGTTTCTTCAAAAAGAAACGTTAAGTGCTCAACATCTGAGGATTCCTTTTTCAGTGTAAATGTTAATGAAGCACAACTTTGGCCTTCCTTATTCTTGCCGATGCTTCTCAAAGTCTATACAATTGCAGGGCATGTTTTTCTCCAACGTGAATGCTTCAATGCTCAACTTAAAATGAATTTCTCAAGTACTACTGAGTAGCCAGTATGCAAAACCCACCTCCAGCAGCAGGAGGACTTCCAGCCCAGCCCTCGGGAACAAACCCACAACAAACCCACGCGTCCCTCGTGCAAGCAAGAAGCAATGGACATGACAAAACTGCCGAATTCAGGCAACCAACGTGCTGCTCTAGATAGAATTTCTGCTTATTTAAAAAAGCATAGCGCTTGGTTAGTGCCACTTACCGCCATAAAGCTTTGCCTCCAGCACTGCCAAGAAATCCTACGTCAAAAGCTTAGTCCCCCATAGGACTGGGAGATGAAGCTTCCAGAAATTACCTGTGGAGAACATCGGCTTTTGACCCTCACCTCTCCTATACTGGGTATTATTTCAGTTTTAAAAACGTCATCAGTTTTCACATCTGCTGATTTTCCAAGGGACCTGAGGAAACTTAGCTAGAAGCCTGACCCTAGGGCTCTATAAAACAGTGAAACAGGTGAGGAGGTTCTGGGGTTTGTGCACTTTTTAAGATAGGCATACACACAAACACACGAGCAATTGAACTCGGAATTTCAGCTGTTCTCCGCAGTGTTTTAAAGGAAAGCACACTACCCTCAGCTAGTGTCTGAGACAAAAAAGCAAAATTGATAAAGACCAAATACGGAAAGTGACCCAGCTGGTTCACCATCTCTATTGAGACCAGAGTAAAATTAAAGGATTACAGAGTGCCTTCAGTGCAATAACTTAAGGGATTAGTGGCACGCTAGAAGACCTTCAAGGGAAATATATGTTTAAAAGCTTTAAAAGGCAGCTCTGTATCTAAATTATTTGGACTGCCACAGCTGTAAGGTCACAAACTTACTCTGGTACATCAGGGTACATCAGAGATCGTGAAGTCTGTTGAAACCCCTCTAAGCATTCTTTTGGAAGCAATTCTGTTTTGGACTCAGACCAGGGTTTTTGACCTCTCTCTCATTTATTACCTACGGCTTTTAGATAAAAACTCACCCTGCATTACTTGGGAGCAACTCCGCTGCTTATTTCCTTTCAGAGTAATCAGCCTCTCTCAGCAATACTGTTAGGGGAAAGGGAGGTTCCTACCAGAAGGAAAGGACTTCAAAAAAAAAAAAGAAAGAGAGAGAGAGAAGCAATAGACGAGCAAAAGAGACAACAGTCAGTCTTCAAGCTGCCTGAAAATTGCTGAAAATTCCCAAATTGCTGTCACGGCATTAAATAAGGAAATAATTTCTCAATTTACTCTTCAGCAGATTGACAACTCTCACGATTTTATCAAGACTGGTGCTAAGCTCAGTTACCTCTTAAGGATGCAGTTTCTGGGACCACAGGACTTTCAGGTATGGGACCATGGTCAAGACTTGAGAGAAAGAACTTGAGTCAAAACTCCTGAGTTCTCGTCCCAGCTTGGGGCAGAAGGAAAGTCTGAGAGCAGAACACGGAGCTACAGGAGTCTGTGCCGTTACTCGTTCACTGCCACTCGCAGCATTTCCTGCACTTGCCCCTGAACACCTTTAGCGGTTAAAAGAAAATGCATCTACCTAAGGCTTCCCTCAAGTCTATAAAATATTTGCAATTCTTATAAAATATGATAAAGAAAATCAAACAATTGCTATAATACGGTATTTTGGTTATGCATGAGGATATTCAGAAGACGTTTATTGTTTCGGGAAGTGCCACAAACACCGCAATGGGCATTAATCCACATTAAAGGAATCAATCGACATCCACACCTTTCCGATTGCCCAGTTTCATCAAGGTTGGTTCTGGGCGCTGTAGTCAAATCTGCTTCTTTCCAAGCAGCTTACCTGACTTTTATCTGACTCGCAAAGCTCACTGCCCCTGCCTCAGGCCACAAACGCACGTGCGGCAGCTGACAACGAACCAAGGTGGCTGCATTGTCCAGCGTGAGCCTCTGCCCATTTCCCAGGTTACTCCCTCCAGTTCTGTGTCGTTCTTTCCTTTTCTTTCCTTTCCCTTCTCCCCCCACTGCCTTTCTCACGTCTCACTATCAAAACTCCGCACCCTGCAAATCTTAAACCCCCTCCTTTCCAGTGTTCCTCTTAAAATTTAGCAAAAGTTACGACACGTGAAAATCAAAGAGCAAAGACAGAGGGAACTACAAAACTCCCAAAGCAGCAAGATCCTGTCACTAAGAGCAGAGGTGAAAAGTACATAAAGAGAACCGAGGTGCTACCTCAGCAAGTCAAAAGCAAATAACACGTCTGGTCCCCCAAACCACGCTCCAAAAAACACCCCATAGTTTGTTAACGTTGCAAGTTGGGCCCAATACAATGCTTTCAGTGTAGCTCCAGACACTAAATGGGAGCACCAAGAAGCGGTTACACACAGCAGGGCTGAGCAGGAGGTCTGTGCCTTTGGAAATCCAGACTGTTGCTTCCACTATTGATGAGAGCAAGATTTGAGAGGATATTTCTAAATCTTGCTTCTACCCGTGGTTTTCTAGCTTACCACGCAAATGCCAGAAGGGCCACTGCTCCTTGGAGGTTCACTCTGGTGCTTACAATGGCTCCTACTAAGAATTTTAAAACCTGATTCATTTTTAATCCAGCGGGAATTGACACAGTTGTCACAGAAGATGCACACAACGCTTTGATATTTCCGTGTTTCTGATCGGTCAGCGGGGCATCACCGGCACAGTAAGAGCAGAAGCAGCAGCTCAGGGCAGTCCTGCCCCGTGCTCCCACTGCCGGGTCTGCCTCACCTTTGCCCCCAGAGACAATAAACCTGCTCGGAGGTGTTGTTTATTGAAGGGATAGTTAGACTTCTGTATCCATTGTTTTCATATCAAAACAGCGCACGGCCACGAACTCCTCCATCACGCACTGCTTCCCGAGTTACAAATGAGTATGGGTTTTTATTAGACAATTAAGCACCGAACACGTAGAGCAGCATCTCAGCTGGAGCACTAATGCTAAAAATAGCAGGGCTGCCAGCGAGTATTTCTTACAAACAGCACAGCTTAAAGAACTTTGCATAGCTTTTCTCTGGGCATCTGTCAGCCATGCTGTTAAAATTTCAATGAAACACCACAAGAGTTCTGATAGAAAGTGCCACAAAGAGGCTTGAAAAACAACGCAAAGCTCTTTAAGAGCAGCGGAGCAGGAAGGTCTCCTTTTCCTGACATTTGAGAGATGCCACCCCTGGAAGAAAACCAACCCATCACTAATGTTTTAACTGAACTTGCCACTCACTGCTCCCAGCTCTTCCATGACAAAACTTGTTTGTACAATGTTTTTTAGGAAAATAATAGGGATTCTAAAGCACACAGTTTGGTTTCTTCTAAGAAATGCCCCCCACAGAAGACAGGTGAAGGGACACCATCCCACTGAAGTCACGCAAATTCTCAGTAAGGAGGGGAAGAGTGATTCTGCATTTGAGATGTCTGCAGCGGTGCCTGCTGGGGCTGGAAGCAGGGCAGCCGGGGCCGCAGCCCCAGGGCACTGGGACTCCATCCTGCCCCAGCCCAGCGGCACCGTGCTCACCCTGCTGCCCAGACCTGCCTCCTACTGAGCGTCCCTGTTCGGTATCAACCACTGGTACAGCCAGATGTGCCCAAATACCAAAACCACTCATCTTGTCAAATTTGGTAGGCTGTGAATCAGAGGACAACGGGGAAACAGGATCATTTTACTCAGCTTTCTGCCTGCCAAAATAAATACATGCAACACGCAGGGATACTTGTATTCGCAAGGCTAACACTGCCTATCTCCAACTTCTACACGCTGATACAGAATCAGTTCCTTTTAATAAAAAATCATGTTCTTTAGTCACACAGATCATTACAAAATCTGCTCGATGTTTGTCAGAGAGATGCTGTCTCTCTCAACAAATTTGTTATAAAAAATTCCAGGCACAATCCAAAAGATCAGAGCAACAGCCCAGTACAAGGGGTGAGTGTGAAGGAGGACGTTAGAGGGACGGCACCTTCATAGGCAGGTGCACAAACGGACTTCTGATGGAGGCATTGTATCCGTAATGACTATTCAGTTTGCTAAAACTAGAGACCACAGAAAGAAAAATCAAGGCTCAGGGGCACATACTGGTTTGGCATGCAAGAAAGAGAGGGCATTGTAAGCGTAGGGAGGTGTTCTGTTCCGTATTCTTATTTATTAGTGGATTCGGGCACTTCTGAGATAGGTCTGGCCAACACTGATTCACCAAGAAGGGGAGGTCTGGATGTGATACAGGTATTCTGATACCCAAGCTCTTGTCACAGTTGGTAGTATCTAAGCTAAGCTTCATTTAGAGTAGGTGTAGACCAAAGACACACAGGAAAACACATGCTTTCAAGAAGAGGAAAGGCACGCAGCTAAGTGTAACTCAAAGAAAAATCATTTGTGGGTCATGAGAAGAACCAAGTGCTCCAAACTTGAAAAGCACTTGTGATGAGCAGACCTCAGAGCAAGACAGTTATGTCCAAGGAGCTAACAGAGACAGAAGTATCAGGAACTCAAAATGTTACCAAATTCTTGGAGTTTTGATGGCAACTGATTGCCTACAGAGTTTTACAGAAGAAAGAACTGAAGCCAAAGCTGCATTTGGTTCAAACTGCTATTTCTAATTCTTCTCACTAAGTATTTAGACAGCCTCCTGCCTTGGTCCCACTGAGAAAAATCAGCAACGGAAGGCTGTTTCATAGGAGAGATGTTTAATTGTGGACAAAAAATCCCTTCTAACAAATGAGAAAAATAAGAGATGGAGAAGTTCCCTATTTCCATGGCATTTCCTTCTGGAGAATATGCTAGGATGCTGTACAACACATTTTCATTTAGGACAACATGAGAGAAGAATGCATGAATTTTCAATGTGGTTAGGCACAAAGGGAGCCTGGGTATGTGCATCTCATGTCATTCTGTTGCATGCTGGAACAAAAACTATTATTACCATGAAGCGAAACATGTCAAAGCTTCCAGTTTTATAATAAATGATTCTGTAATTAAGCAATTTACTTGTAAATTATCAGAAACATAACCTCATACTCATACATTACTTTCTGGGATCTCAGAGCACACTGACTCTATTCTCCATGACTAACAAGGCAGTGAATGTGGGTGCAGACACAGGCCCACGATTGGAGCACCTGCGAGCAGCTTCTGTTAGCAAACTGGACTTCCAGAACACTTGCCACTGCCCCCTGTTCCTTCGTCATGTCCATAATCGAGGAGAAGCAGGGACACCATGAAGAAAGCCACAGGGCAGCGTACCGCAGGCAGAAGCAGGTGTTGCTTCTATCGAGAATTTTCCTTCTACTCTCTCTGCCTCTCAAGTACCTTCCCCTGCATTAGACGGATCACCTGGTAGTAATCATAATTACAGCCATGATCCCTCGTATATTTACACACATCTTTGAGCTGAACAGATGGTCCACGGAAGAAATGGGGATTTCTGCAGGTTTTTTTAAACTACCTAATGTACCTGCAACATGTCCCAAATCCCCATGGAAAGCAGAGCCAGGAGATTTCTGACATCATCATCATTCTAACAAAGATTAACAGCAGGGTGAAACCTGTCCTGTTTATCCACCATCAAATAGCAATAACTTAAGCATGCTGGAGGCACGATCACGAGTCTCCTGGTAGCATTCCTGGTCTGGTCTGAACTGCCATCCTCATCAGCTTTACTGTTCTTCAGCTATTCTAGGGCTGGACCTCTCCATGAACAGGATGGCAAACACCCTAAAGCACGAGATGAATGTGCTATAAGCACCAGGGCTAAGTGGAGAACTCTAAACTCCAAGAATAGAGGATAGCATCACAAGAAACATCAAATAAGCCGTCTGCCACTGAGAACAGCTGAAAGTGCTATAGATATTTCCGCCTGCTACATCAGATTGTGTCCATCTGGAGTCCCAACAGAAAGCAACCCCCTACTTTCCTTAGACACTTGCATAGAAAATGCAAATTCTGTTCACTTTGCTTATCTGAAATGCACTTCAGCAGCACCTTCCTGAGGGAGTGGTTCTCTCTTTGTACCTCAGGAAGCAAGACCCATTTCCCCTAGAGCCACCACCTAGGAGCTGTGCATGCTGCAGCCCCAGCCCACTCCTCCAGGCCCTCCTGCACACCAGCAGCATCCCTGCGGCGATGCCGGGCACAGTGGCAGGCGGGGGGCTGGCACCGCCCCCCCCAGGGGCTGGGAGTGGGAAGTGGCAGGATATAAATACCTGTTTTTAAACACATCCTTTCCCCTATTCAGAGAAACGGAGTGATGTAAGCTAAGTGGGCAGAAAGCTGTCCCCTGACTCACAGCAGAGGCGTGCTGCAGCTTTCTGGACGAGCAGCCCTGCTGGCAGCAGATGGCAGCACCTGCATCTCATGGGTGCTCCCGCGGCACCGCCGGCATCAGGGATTTATCATCCAGGACTGATGCAACACGCTGAACGGTTCCAGATGGGGATAGGGGATCGTGTGCCAGCAGAGATCTCCTCCTCCCGGGTGAACGTGTAACAACTGCTTGATCCTCAGCAAGTCCCCTGTCCAAAAGCGTGCTGCTAATCTGCTGAAGTGACACACCTTGGAAAAGCTCAACCTCCGGGTACCGCGGCTCCACCAGCGAGGTCCTCAGGCCCACCTGTGCTCTGCAGAGATCTTGGCAAAGGGTCCTGAGACTGGAGAGAGCCAAAAGTTGTCAAGGGAATGTCCTGAAAACACACAACTGGCAAAACAGCCCATAGCCAGTTCCCCTAAATAACTCCAGTGCTCATGAATTTATGTTAACCTTCCACTAAGGATATCTGGTGTTTGAGTATCTCAGCCTGATAGCAAATGACGGCACAGACCAGTATGTGAGAAGGTGACCCTCAGCTCCTTCCTTCATCCAGGCTTTGGAAATTCACATTTCACAAAACCAAAAAGCCTACAGCCTCGTTCCGGTTCCTGCATTCTCCACAGCTCCTCCACCCCTGCAGTCCCCATACACGAACCTCCCAGTGGGACCAGGACCGGCAGGTGTTCCTTCTGCTTCATTCCAGCACTTGCTTCACTCTGTGCAGACTGCCTCCAGAACCAGGCCCTAACTCTGACCCACCACAGGACCTTGCTGTTTGACACCGTTACTCCACAACCTGCTTTCTGCGACTCTTACAAAAGCATAGAGAAAATGAAAAATTCTTATCCAGATTTGCAAATCTCTTGAAGATCTACAGACGAGAAGAGCTAAACGAGTGCTGAGGGTAATGATTCTCCTAGCAGGCAGGAATCCTAGAGACATGTGACAAACACAAAATACTCAGGGAGAGATCAACAGCAAGAAGATTTCATTTGGTTCAAATCCAATTTCTTACAGACATTAGGGTTCATTTCCATTTCAATCAAATCTGCCTGCATATTCCTTGTGCTCATGACAAATTATGCCGACAAGTTCATACTGGGTTACCTAAAAGAAACTAACACATTTCGTTTGTCACAGTCACTGAAATGACAGTAAAATATTTTGGTTTTGAACAGTATACAAATAAAGGGGGAAAAGGAGCTGTTAGACGCTTGTGAATCTATAAACACTCCTCTCTGACAGGCAAAACAGAAAAAAAAAGTATGGAAAGAAAAACTCTGCTTAAAGGAAAGGATGAAGCTCGGGGACTGATTTAGCTTCCTATTGTTTTCCCAGTGATGATTCAAAATCCTGAAAAAAGTACTGTATGTCAGGGGAGGAAGAAAGAGGGCACTGCACTAAGCTCAATCTTGCAGTCCCGGAGCCTACTGCACAATCTGCCGGCTAAATCTGAGTCAACTCCAGTGACACAAGAACAAGGCTGGATTTGTACAAACACCTGATAGAGGATCAATTGTTGCAGTTTTGCTTTTTACTTTTTTTTTTTTAATTCACCCGCAAACTAATAAATTATTTTTAATTAATGGTCTTGATTAAGCTCAAGACCTGATAAATAGGACTGGCTTGCCTCAGTAGAGGCCAAACACAACGCTCTTCCCTCCTTTCTGCAAAGATAGCTCAACATAAAATGACTCCAAGACACCCGCTCCTTTGACTGCTTTACCGACAGGCACAAGCATCAATAAACATTTGTCTCACACTAGAAGAGAGAGCCAGAATAGCTTATTTTTAAAAATGCAACTGGGTCAGTAGCTGCCTCAAGTAGAATAAATGGGCTGCATGAGTGAGTATGCCCTAAAGAGACATTACTCTGTGGACCTAACTCCTGCTGATGAGGACAAATAGGCCCTTTTAGAGCAGGATTTTTAAAAGCGCAAAGTGATTTGGGAATACAAGTCCCAGAGGTTTCCACAGTGCCTCGGGAGCACAATCTTCAGGCTCTTTCTAAAATTGTACCCCTAAACTGTACTCAGTTTTGTAATTGTGAACCCCCTGGTGACACTCAGCTCATGAAGAACAAGTTCTAGCAATTCATCTTGGCATATTGATAGCATCTCTTAATCAAGGGTTTTCAAATCTCTGTAATCATCAATTAGGCCTCCAAACATCCCAGTTAGCTAAAAGCAGCAGTTACCTCAATTATACGAGCTGAACAAACGGAACCACGGATAACTGAAAAGCCTGGGTTAGTTACAGTCACACGAGGTGTTACAGCCACCGCAAGGAACAGCACCCAAGCCTGACTCCCAGAGCTAAGCTCTGAAAATCACGCACTTCTCCCTCCCCTCACGCCCCTGCAGCACTGCCCAAGCCACTGACCTTCTGGAAAGCTCAACACGAGCTGCCCAGGGAGCAGGTACACTCAGATATTCGCACTGGTCATTCTGCTCTCCAGTAAGGAAGCTACCTGTAAGCAACAGCACGCGTGTCTGGCACTGTCAAGGAAACAGAAGTGTTGTTGCATTTACCCCTACTAAGCGGCCTGTTCCGGCTCCGGGATCGGCTCCGCTGTCTCTGAAGTCGTGACCTCCGGAGCAGTCGATAGTAGTAAGACGGTCTCCCAGAACTTTTCCTGCTGTTCATTGACATCTTTCTAGCTATTTTACACTACACACATGCAGGCACAGGTTCACTCTCCCCTCTGGCAAAGCAGCAACAGTTCCAGCGTGTAATTAACAGGAGGTTGGTTCTGTGGAGTGGAAAGGGAGAGGGGGGGAGAGGAACTCTTCACTTTACACATTTAAAAAGAAAAACAACAAGAAGAAAACATAAAAAGACAGAGAGAAAAAAAAATAAGAGAACGCAGCACCAGAGTACATGTCTCAGCAGAGGGAGGACTTGCTGCAAGCAAGATAAACTGTGCTAACAATTCCTGCCCCAAAAAAGATAAGCGTGCTGGAGTTGGAATAGGAAGCCAGAGTTGGCCTGGGCTCTTGAAACATGAAGAAAAGGCTGGAAGAAATCCTG
This sequence comes from Anser brachyrhynchus, assembly GCF_964034855.1. Classification (NCBI taxonomy): domain Eukaryota; kingdom Metazoa; phylum Chordata; class Aves; order Anseriformes; family Anatidae; genus Anser; species Anser brachyrhynchus. Next base: position 2,638,745 of record NC_137712.1, read on the forward strand.
GACTGGATCGTCTCCGCTGGACAGCAGCATCTGATCAACCCGTGCGGGAGGAAACGCGCAGCCGGCGGCAGGAAAGCGGCTGGGCAGCGACGGGGGGCAGCTGGCTGCTGCCTGCCCCGGCCATCGGCCATCGGCCATCAGCCATCGGCCATCAGCCATCAGCCATCGGCCATCGCCATCGCATTGCTTCGGAGACGAAGTTTCAGGCAGCTCGTTCTGCAGCAGGAGGTATCGACAAAGGCTGGGCTGGGGAAGGGTATAACGATTTCCGGGCCATGGGACACATGTTAATAATCATCGTGGAGCAAAAGCCCCGGAAAATAAAGTGAAACTTGAGAGGGGAAAACTTTAATTAGAAGTTGAATGAACAGAGCTCCAGACTCCCCTGGAGGCCCATTTCCTTTCAACATTCGAGCTGAGTTACAGCACATCCCACGAGCCACAGGACGAGCCGAGTTGCGTTTGGGCTCCGACGGCAGGGCAGATTCCGGCTCACGTTGCTCAATGAAATCACATCGCGATGGGCAGGATTAACGCTTTACAGCAGGGAGGAAAAGAAAATAAAAAATAAGACTACCCAGGCAAAAAAATTCACTCCACCTTTAAAGTTTTAAGAGGTCAGGTGAGAGATGAATTGTCCAGATTCTTTCACCAAACTCCTTCCCCGGCTGGCACGAGGCGCCCCGAGGGGCGGGCAGCGGAGGGCACTCCACAACGTCCCGACGTCGGCCAAGACCTGCGCGTGCGGCCACTTCGCACAAGTAGGCAGATAACGGGAAAACCTCATCGCAGAGCGGCACGAACTGAAAAATGACATTTGCATGATACCTCTCTGTGCTGTGTCCTGGGTTTGTTTTTCCCAGACGTTTGTGCAAAGTTATCTTTGCGGTGTCCTGCGAAGCTGCAGGACCAGGCAGGCGGGCTGAGGATGAGCTGTTCCCCGCTCAGCTGCAGCTTCTTCAGAAGTTTGTAAGCTCCCCCTGCTTATGCCCGGCTGTACCTTCATAACAAGAGGCAGGAACTGCCAGACTTTGGTACCCTCAGCGTGACACCTCTACGTAGTGCTTCACGGGGGAGACAAAGCCCTGTAGTTCTACAAAGACCGGGCCCCTCCTCATCACCAACCATCCACCTTAACTGCAGGATTTCACAAACCTACGCAGTCATTAAAAGCATTCAAAGTTTACAAAATCCGTGCTTATTTTCACATTGAGTGGTGGAGATGTGGTGTTTCTCAGCTGAGAAAGACCCTGCCAGGACAAGCAACAAGCCTCAGCCTTCAGCAAAGTCCATGCCTGGTTTTGAGGCCACACGTAAGGAATTCAACAGCTTTTAGGCAGCGCAGGAAGGAGCCAATCACCGGGGCAATGACAAGTTCAGGTCAAGGAGGGAGCTCCCAGCTGGACAGCAGAGGCTCCCAGGCCTGGCAGGGGGACCTTGCCCCACATTCCTCTGCCCGTCCACCAGGGCACCAGCAGCCACCACGTCCCACAGCAGAGCGCAGCAAAAAGGAAAAGGCTCCGGTTACTACGCATCTGCCCTCATCTCGTCATCCAGAATAATTTTTTTTTAATATATTTAGGTAGATTAACATGCAAAAGAAAATACAGGAACAACGAAAAACGTTTTCCAAGCGACAAGAGATTCGTCCTGTGCAGCGGATTCAGTTCGTAAATAGAGCTGAGAACATCTAAGGCAGTTACGGGGAGGTCTGCAAACACTGAGGCTCGACGACAGATCTGTTGTAGACAAGAAGCCAAACACCCAGGTCTCTCTTTGTGCTTTTGTGTCCTAATAACTGAGCTGCTGGCTCTTAAGAGAAGCTTTTTACTATTATGCTTTTGTCATTAGAAACATCTTTAAAAGAGCCTACCCAATTTATTTTTTTTCCTTTTATCATTCCCAAGAGCAAAAAAAAAGGCCCTGATGGAAACGAAAGTTTAAACCAAACCATTTATAAAGCTCACCCAAATTCAGACACTCTCAAAGGGCCAGGTTCACCTGGGCTGGTTTTGCCTAATTGGAGCCAGGTGAGTTGTCCTCGAACCACCCGGGATGCGGTGAGGCACAGACACCGGTGATCTCCGGCCCTCCATGGGCAGGTGCAAACGATCAGGAGGCAGGGGATGGTGGCCCTGCGCTCACTGTGCGCTCCCTCGCTTGTACTTCAGCATCTGTTCCATGTTTAGGCGTTATTTTTCTAAAATCAACACAGTACCTTCAGGAACGTTCACGCAGGTGACCATAAAACAGGAGAAGTTAATGAGGGACTATAAACTATCATGACAAGAGAAAGCAGCCCTACAATAAAAGCATAAATGGCTGGGAGTTTGGTGCGAGTTGAGCCAGCTTGCCTCTGTCTCTCTCACTTCGACAAAGTTTTTGAACGCTTTAAGTTCAGATGCTACAGAGCAGCAGGCAACAAAATGAATGACCCATCTGCGAGGGAATGTGACTGGTCTGGACCTTTCCAATTAATCCAGCACTACTTTTTTTCTTTCTTTCTTCTTTTTTTTTTTCCCTTTCTGAAAGCCACATCCTGATACAAACGCTTTATTGTGTCTAGCAGAATCTACCACTTCCAAACGTTAGATATATTAACTGTTCTGGAGGGAAGCTGACAATATTAAAATCTCTATCTCTAAAATAGCACATCACAGTCTGGCTGTTCCCTCTAAAAAGCACGAGGATGAGTTCAGTTGCTGGGCTCCGCTGAATCTCTCCATAAGAGGAGCAAACGGAGCCAAACATAGCAGTGGTTTTGGGGCTGGTAACTCCTCGCCCCAAACACCGAACAGAAACCTAACCCATGAAATTAAATACCCACCAAAGCATAACGCCTCGGTAACATATCCAGTCCCATACACCACTGAGATATAGAGGAAAATTAGAGCATCCACAGGCAACCTCACATCCGCTGTCATCCGCGTCTGTTAACCTGCTTATAAGCCCTCTTAATACTGGATTTATTTCGCTCCTTTACCAAAACTAACAGCATGTGAATAAATTTTTAATTAGCACCAAAATAGGTTCTGGGACAGAGAGCTACACAAACACGGACTTGTTTGCTTTGACATCAAAAGGCGCAGGCTGCTGCCTGAGGGTTTGCGCAGCTACAGTGGGGCTGCTGGGTCCGTGGAGGCAGCCGGAGGCCCTGCCTCCCCAGTGGCTAACACTCGGCTTTTTTATCATTTGTTTATTGCTTAGTGCTGGGAAAATAATGACTGTATTTCAGAATGCACGTTCCCAAGGCAGCCCCTACCATTAAACCTCTTGCTTTCCCAAAGGGCTTTAGAGGGAAACAATCGCTCCTCTTAACTCCCTCAGACTTCGTGGCAAGGAGCTTGGGTTCCTTATTCTGAGAGGGAAAGTTTGATGCTTGTCAAGGGCACAGCCCGGCCCCAAAAGCTCTGTTTGTAAAGGTATGAGCATAGGCTGACTTCTGAACTGAACTGAGGCTTTCAAAAGTTTAAAAAAATATATATTTTTTTAATTGTTTTGCCTTGGCCAGTATAGGGAGGAGTAGTGGACATCAGCTGGATTTGTAATTTCCATTTGGTCAGTGAACTGCAGGCATATCATCAAGACGCTGAAAAAGTCCGATTGCTGCCCTGATTTTCCTGTCACATGTAACTCCACTACTTCTGAGAATGATTGTATTTCTCTCGCAATCTGAGGCAAAAGTAATACGGGAATAATCTCTACCAAGTATCTGTACTTTTAAACAAAAGAGAAATACAACAGTGTTCTTGCTGGATCTTAGTCACTCTAAATTTGCCCGCTTGAATCTGCTTACAAGTTCACTGCAGTCTCCACTTCAGCACAGTACGAAGCTGGAAGATTTCCAGGCTTATTGCCTCAAGGCTACTAGGGATATATAAGCTCTACACAGAGCCACAGAGGAAGGTAATTTCCTTTGTGTAAGGATAACTTAACTTTCAATTCAGCTATACACATATGAAGAGAAGTAGAACAGACTTTGGCTTTCAAGCAGCAGTGGAAGTTTGCATTGAAACTCTTCGGTTCTATCCTTGTCCAGGTCCTAACCCCCCAGCAGGTTGGCTTTCAAAAGGTCTTCTCTACGCTAATCAGCACGGGGGGGAAGGGGTCCTCCCTGAAAAGTTTACCTGCTGCAGTCTGAGCGGGGGCTTCCATGCTCCTACGCCTCCCTTCAAGGAAAAAAAAAAAAAAAACAAAAACAAAAAAAAAAAAACAAAACCAACCAACAACAACAAAAGAAGCGATATTGTTAAGCAATTCCAAATAAGAACATCCTCCAAACAGAAGAATATTCAGAAATGCATCAGAGAAATTTATCTACTTATAAAAAAAATCATAGGTCAGAAAAAAACTCTTAAAATTCTTCTGTTCAGGTAGAATGGACTTGATTTAAAAGCTTTTAAAGTACAATTCTCTTTTTTTTTGGAAGAAAAACAATATAAGGTTTTCTCATTTTAACTCCACTTATTAAAGAATCTACAGTGACATATTTGAAGACTTAACAAGGGAAATTTCATACCCACAATAAAAGTGAAATACTTCTTTTCAATATTTTAATGGAAAACAATGATTATTTTAAGACCATGCAGAGACAAATTAATTTCCTTACTACCTTAGGTGGATTGCAGCAGCTTTTTGATAGCCTTGCAACAACCAGTACACAGATTTGGAATCAGAATGGAAACAAAGATTTACATTAAATTTAAACACTGAATTAACTGCTCTCTATTTATTTATGAGGTAGCTACTCCACGGAATATTCTTGCTGCCTGTATGGTGATGAAATCCAAATGGAAGTGGGAACGTTAATTTATCTAATATAGATATTTAATGATATTAATGAGTAGAAACAGCAGTGTCAACATTAAAAAAGCAAGAGGAAGAATTTGTGTGTGGATAATATAATATTAAACAAGAGTGCAGGAGGTCTTATATCAGTTAAATCAGGGCACGAATTCTTTTAGCGTGGGTGTTCCCTACACACAGGCTTATTTACAATCACTATCTATATATTTACTGTGGTGGTGCCCAGAGATCCCAAGGAGACCAGTGTCACGGTGTTTTGGGATCTGCATACACCACCAAATGAGAGACGATTCCCTGTCCAAAGCACTCCCAATCTAGCTAAATGCACACACCATTGCACTCCCTGGAGGCAGGATGATTTCCATGCCCGCTTCATGAATGGAGAACTGCAGCCCCGAGGGATTCGGGCAGGGCCACGTGGGAAGGCTGTGGCACAGCCAGGCGTACACCCCTCATCCCTTAGCCCTCGCCCAAAGAATTAAATGAGCTTCATCACAATCCCCTCATAATGAATAAGCATTAAGCATAATAATATCTTTTTTTTTCTACAGTGTCTTTCATCCAACAGAGCGGTGATGCTTTTGCAAATACTTGTTCAGCTTTTCAGTGTACTTAAAACATGCAGACTGTCTCTTTTTCACTCGGGTAAAGACAACTTTCAAATGAAAGTGCCAACTGTTAAGCAGGAAAGTCAATTATTTGGTTTCTAATGCATAATGTCCTGATTTTGAGAAATACTTGTCATATATCTGAAAAATATGAACAAAGAGTTTGTCAAATATCACGCACAAAGACAGAAGCACCAGAAATAAAACCAGAGCCTAGGAATTCTACCTCCAATTCCCAACAAATCTGTCAACCAACGAGCTGAGTTTTGGACCACAGCATTTCATTTCGCTATATAGCAGGCAGCTTCTTGACAGGGGGGATTCGGTACAACACACCAGCTCCAGCAGTGTGGAACAGGCAAACAGAAGGTCAACAAACATGTTGTTCGTTGTGCTGGAAGGACGTGGAGTGCCTGGTGAAAAACACGTGGAGTGATTCACGTAGGAAGGGCTGCTCGGTCCCCAGGCAGGTTACAGGAACGCCAGCGAGAACCCAATCGGAGGCGCTTCCTGCGCCACGCAACGAGCTCGGTACTGCAAGGGAACAGGGAAGAAGCCCAGAGACTGACCTCAGAGCCGAGCGCTTCCTGACCACTTCCCAGCAGAACAATAGAGCTAAAGAACATAAGCCTTTCCACAGCAGCTTCCAGCTAGCTGGGGGAGACCGAAATAAAATCAGTTAACTTACTCTGAAGTTACTGGCATGTATTCCTAATCACAAAGGATGCTCCACTCAGATAACTTGGTTTATAACCTGACTGGCAGTGATGCTTACAAAATTTAGGAAGTCTAAATCTCTCTTAAGATTTGTGCTATAGATTCCCATAGAACTAAGTAATTTACCACATGAAGTCCAACACAAATTGATGAAGAAACTTTTGCCAGAATCACGCATCCAATGCCTCAAAACAGTCTGCTGCTTTAAATAACTCGGGAGAAAAAAAAAAGAAAAAAACAACACACATGAATGTACAATCTCTATTGTATAGCAAAAATTCCCATAGCAAACATCCCAGCGAAAAGAAAAATCTTGTTCAAAATAACACATCGAACAAAGCCCCCCATACATAGCTGGGAACAGCACAACACTTCCTAGCACCATGCGTCCGCCATGAGTAGCTGCTGGGAGGAAATATTTGTTTAAGCCCGATTATTCTTTACAAAAAGCTTATTACTAAAATAAAATGTTAACAATGATTCATTGAGTGATTAACAGAGTAACTTCAGCCCTGGGTTTCCAAAGATCTCCCATTTCCTTCTCGGAGACAAAATTAAAGCACTACTCTGTTATGACCTCTACAAGCTGACCCGTGGGGTCTGCTGTGAACTCAACTTACAGCCAACTGAAATGTATGCACTGAAGTTCTTTTATTCCTTCTGAGTACAGTCGAGCTAGCACTGCTATTTACAGGGGTCACTTCACTAGCCAGACTAAAACAAACAGACTTCCTTTTAGCAGGAGGATCCGGCCGCACAGAAATCCCCCCGACAGACGACACCGGCTCTCGCTCTCGCTCGGCGCAGAAAGAGCCACGCAATGCACACCCAACGAGCACAAGACATTTTTTTCAATGGGAGAAGGAAGAAAGTTGTAGAGATTGTTCGGAGATGATTCACTTCAGCCTTGTAATACAACTGCTCAGAAATTCTGTATTTACAGTAACAGACAATGATGGGAATTTTTTCCCAGACTTGTGCTAATATTAACCTCATTTACCATATGGCAGTGCAGTTTTTTTCCTTGCAGTTTATTATTATTATTTTATACATAGATTTTTTGTTCAAGTCAAATATTGAGAAAAAATATTTGGTCAAAAATATTTTTATTATGATTTCGATGGGAAATAAAAGTTCTTTTATGTTAGTCCCTAAGGTGATAGAAGTCTGGCATCACTGGCTTGGTATGCCGAACGTGTTGTTATAAGCAGAAGTGTCAGCTATTTTTTGCATGTTCTGACATAGTGGTTTTCCTATGTGGTGTGCTGAAAGGCCAGGAAAATTGATCCACCTTTCAGAAAGTTGCTGCAGGGCATCATTATCCTTGTTGGGATGGAAATCTGCTCTGTTCCAACTCCAGGTGGGGAGAAGAGTTTTACAGGTGGTAGGGCCGTTTAGTAACTGACTTTGTGCACAAACAGCATTTACCTATCCGAGGAATCCAGCTCGCTGCGAGGGAAGCAGACGCTTTCCTACCCACCTACTGCTGTGCAGATGTTTCCAAAGCGCTGTATAAGGGCACGTGAGATTTACACAGCGGTGTGAATCAACACTTGGGGTGTTTAATCTCATGGTAACATCGCACTGAAAGCAACATCTCTGTTGACAAGTGGAAGGAAAGATTAAATTGTTTACACATGCTACGTAAAGCTTACTTCCTGACTCATTAATAGCTTAGACCCCTTTATTCAAGTTTAAATGCCTGATAATGATCGTACAGTCCTATAACAAATCACCAATTTATATACACACAATTCAAACTTCATTTTCCATGTGACAGATTATTTTCTTCCTTTCCTTGCCACATCATTTGCAAACTATATTACAACTACAGTTGCTTCTTTTACTTGTTTTTTGGCACCAGAATACACTCCTAAGGAATGTTTTTGGCAAGTATCCTCTTTAGCCATCTTCCTTATCAGACGTACATGACAGTGTATCACAGAAAACACCATCCATTTTAAAAGCACACCCTGTTAACAAGTTAAAAAAAAAAAGTATCTATTGTTTTTAAAGACTGCTTTACAAAACCAACTGGAAATCCTTCAATCAATTTTAAATACCACTGGGAGCTCATTTTAATTTACATTCTTCCTTCTGGCATGAAGTCTAAGCACAGCAACACAGTACTGGTCTGAAAGAAGTTACTGTTCAAGTTCAGTACCTCGCAGAAAGTGAAGACCCTCCTTAAAACCAGCACAGATACGACAATCTAAGGGCCATACCAGGGATATTGTGAATGTGGAACCGTGCTGAAATCAGCTAACCTTTCCGGTCCCCAAGCTCTGCTGTGTCACGATCCACCTCTGCAACTCGTCACACCATCAGGGCTGTCTGAACCACCTCGCAAGCCCTGTGCGGAGATCCGGTTGATAATCTGATAAGAGACACTCCAAACTAAAACGTCAGAACTGGTGTTTTATTTAAAATAGCTGGGTGCCTTAAAACACTCTTCCTAGGAGACACAAATAATTGTTCTTGGTTTACAGAACGTATGGTCACTCCTGGACAGCAATGCAGCAATCATTTCCTTATTCCCCGTCTTAACACAAGTAACTTGGTCCTCGGCCTCTGTGCTGAGCCTCACAACGGGCATTACATTCACTGTTTTCACCAGAGAAGTAAATGCAAACACCTGCTACAGCCGAAAATGCAAGATTTCCAAACAAATTCTACAAAGAATGAGATATTCAATGTGAAGTTGATAAAAATCACAAGGGAGCCTGCAGCACCCAAGCACTGCACAGTTCATCAGTATGTGACAGCAGAACGAGCCCTGTTGCACTGCCCACTGCAGCACAGCCCCTACAGAAACCACACAGTCAGCCTTTGGTAGTCTCAGTCTAACTCAAAACTCTACCTATCTTTTTCTTTCTAAATCGTCCCCAGGACAAGAGTAGAATCTCTTTTGAAATGTAAAGGCTCTGTAATAAAATTTAGGAACAACATATGGTACAAATATCAAGCGTGAACATCTCTTCCCATCTTGTACGTTTCAAAGACTGTGCAAACAGCACTTTTCCCTCGTTTTGATCCTGCAGCCAAAATGAGTCATCTGTGAACAATTATGGCTCTGGCAGGGGCCTGACTGTTTGAGAATGAAAGGAAACACTTTATTATTGAAATGAACAGTATGCCAAGCCAAGAGGCGACTGCAGAGAAATGTTAAGAGTCCTTTGTCCTCCTTCAGCCAGCAAAATGGAAAGCACTGGATGCAGCACCCTCCTCTCAGATGCCGATAGCACCTAATTGCAGCATGGGCCATGCAAAAACATAAGGAAGTGTGAGCTGGGGAGAAGAGCAGTACGTACACAGCCCGAAAAGAAACAGAGCCACAAAGCAGGAGGCCTGGCTTAAGAAAGTGTTGGTTATTCCTGGCTTAGTCCTCCCAGAGGAGCTGTGAACGCATTAAAGGAACGTACAGTCAGAGGCCACAGAGCTGCAATCCCGAACTATTCACAGGCTGTTGCGAGGCCGGCACAGGCCGAGTCCACCAGGCCCTTCTGACAGGGAATGAATGGAATTCCGCTGGATGAGAAAAAACAGCACCAAGACGGTTTAGTAGGGACACTGACCCTCCGCTCGCAGCTCTTCTTCAGCACTGATACTACGCTACGGTGTGGGTGCCTGCCCTCAGGAGGGGTAGGTAAGATCTCCGGAGCCGTAGGGGTAACCACACGGTGCAGGCTGCTCACAGAGGTGGGCAGGGCCGCTAGCGGGGAGGTTACTGGTCTGACAGCCCTGGCAATGGTATAAGCAGGGGGTTAAAAATTGGGCTATGAACTACATACGAGCAAATCATTTCCAATACATTCTCATCTTTCTTTCCAAGAGCAGCTTGCAGAGGGAGGAGGAACATTATGGTAATCCTCGCTCAGCGCCTAGAGGCTATTTAAAGGCTGTTAGGGTTGATAGGATGGGAGGAGAGAGCAGCGTACACAGAACTGCTAATGGAAGGTGTAGGGCAAAAGATCAGGGACGAATCTGGGAAAGGCACATTTTGCCTTCTGGAACCCAGCCCCAACCCCCAGTAAAAGACATTTAAGGAAGTTCCTTAGATTAATTTTCTGACTCCAGTACATCTCAGGTCAGGACATCAGCTGAACAATATCCCTCACCATTTCTGTAACACTGAGCTCTGAAAACCTCTGGAACAGTTTACGCTACCACTGCCCCAGCTTGGACAGGACTGATCCCCCAAATTCAGCAGTGTGGCAGGCCTAGCACCTAGGTTAAGGCACCGTGCCTCACCCCACGTTGAGAAGGCTGTTTGTTGAGCATGCAGGCTCCCAATATAGGAGATTCTGGATAGCCAAAGCTAAGATGCAAAACTCCTATGAGGGGCAGAGAACAGGTGTTGTATTTGTCTTGGCAGCTGAGAGCCAAGTTAGTAATCAGCCTTGGAAAAGACCACGTTCTTCTTCCTTCAGAGAGTCTCACCCGGATCAGGACCCCACGCTTACCATTCTGCTAAATGCAGCAGATCCCACAACTGCTTGAACCGAAGGGATTTTGGAGGGCCCTGCTAGCTTGCTATGCAAAGGCACTTTTGCTCTCACAGAACCCGTTCTGCTCAGAGGTACAGATTTCCCCTGCACGCATAAGACATCTTCATCTAAACCAGGCAGTCTGGCAAACACTGACAACTCTGAAGTGGTAAAATACTTAACAGCAACGCTGAAAACAGACATCCCAACACAACAGGAACAGGGAATTTCCCCAAATGCTCATTCTTTGCAATTCCATCAAGTAACCCACAGTTGCACTCACCCTCTGTTGGTAACACTACACAGAAGGCGTGATGTTACAGAGTTACCTGGACCCTCACCTTGGCAGCAACTGCAGTGCTCTTTTGTTAGGGAATGTCACCTGTGCGTTTCATATCAGAACACATAGCTGTGGATAAATCCACATATTACAGGGCACTGCGAAGTTTTGCCAATGGTGTCTGTGCTTTGCATTGCATATGTTACTCGTAGCCGTCTTATTTGATTTGTTCCAGCTTTTCTGAGCATTCCTAAGTAATAAATAAACCCAGAAATCCATCCCTCTTTTGACCGTTTCTGCAGAAATTAGATAGTTTCAAACTAAGCCACGTAGAGCAAAGACAGCCTTGAAGGTCTCAGACCGTTCTGAGGACACACAAAATAACATTTGCCATCCACACAGGGCACAGAGAATGCAGAAATCAGAAGCCTGTTCAGTAGAAAATCCCAGAAGCACGAAGTGCCGTGTTAGCACTTTTAACCTGCTGGAACGCCGCTGGGTTCTGCATGCACACCTGCACTCAAATGCAACGGAGGGGGAACTTTTCCCGGACACCCCCAGCTCTCCCAGCCCGAGGCTGCAGCCCCGAGGCTCTGCTGCCCCCCGCCGGCCTGAGAGCGCCGGCACCGCGGGGAGCCCCTGGGGCACCCCCGGGACCCCCCTCCATGGGCACCCCCTGTGCTGTCCCCGCCGGCCCCAGAGCACAGACTAAGCGGGCAGGTCACGTTTTCTCCCAAGATCTGTTTTCCCCTTAAAAAACCTCCTCTAGGAGCTCTTGGCGGAGCTGAGATCATTTTTCTTCCCCCAGAAAGCAGGAACTGAAATACCACGGCCAGGCCTCTCGCACGTGTTGTTTTAGCTGAGTAAAATTTGCCTTTGGCATTAAAGGCCACCTAGAAAATAAGCACGAGGTCGCACTCTGCGTTTGCTGCACAGACATTTTCATACAAACGTTCTAAAGACGCTTCACCAAAAATTGCCCCCATTTTACCTGCAGGAAACCCCACCGGGGTCCCCAGCTGAGCTGCTCAAGCCCTGAAACAAGGCGGTATTTGGTCGCTTCCACTGCTGAATTTTATCCACTGCCGGGCTAGCATTTCCTTAAAACACCTCCAACTTCAAGGAAAAAAAAGTAATAAAAAATTCGTTTTGCAGTAATATTTAAATAAGACACATGCAAGGCAGGGAAACGGTGCAGGGGAGAGCCACGGCGCAGTCCAGCAGGAAGCAGCAGCAGAGATCCGGAGCCCTTCCCATGCTGTCAGCAAGGAGCTGGGGCAGGTTCCCCGGGGCTCTACCTGGGGGAGGACGGTCTTTCATTTTGTTCATGAAAAAGGAGTCGATCATGTAGGATGCTGAGCAGTCTCGATCCAAGCTAGCAAAACTCTCAGACACATGCTTAATTTCCAGAATGACTCGTCTCAATAAAGTCTGAGCGCTGTAGGTTTCATTACTTCCATCTGTAATAGCACACAGTCCTAAGTATGCTCAAAATCTTTCACCCACATCAGTTCCTGGCCATAACGAGGGCTTTACAGCACTGCAGGGTAACTTTCCCAGCTTTCCCCACCTGCTTTTTTTCCATGGCATGCTAAAAAGCATGAGGAATTAATAATTGCTAATCCAATGACTGTAATACTTCACTGCATACAACTGCCTTAAACATGTGCTAGCAACAAACAATCCCGGAGTCCTAGATAGAACTCAATGTCTAAAAGACGCCCCTGCTTTCAGAAATCCGTCACATGCAATAGGCAGATGCCAAACATCCTGTACAAAGTCAGGCCTTTGTAAAGGAGCAGCATGTGACTCGAGAGGGGAGCAGAGGACAGAGATCGGAGTTGTGCTGCTCCAGCTTCGCCCCAGTCACCACAGGGCTTGGAGCAGGCCGTAGGGTGCCTGTTTCCCTACTAAACAGGGACCAGAGAAGTATTTTAGCTCTGAAGAGTAACTTGGCTTACTGCTGCAATGCCCTCTGAGAACCTTGAACAGGGTAAGAATCAAGAAGGACTTGGGACCACTAGATGACAAGCTGCCCGTCTCCAAGTTATCTCCCAGACCCGCTGGGACATTACGCCCAGCCCCCGGAGATTTTTCCCTTGCTCAGTGGAAGAAGGGGCAGCAGCTGAAGCACGCAGCGTCGTTCTGGTGTAGCCTGCCTCATCTCGAGCAATGCTGTCACCCACTTGTCCTGGTGGAGCACACTGCACAAGATGACTAAGAAAATCTCACCAAGTTAAGAGGAGAAAAGAGGCTGGCGGAGCTGCTGGCTACCTGCCAGGTCTCTACACTCTGCTTTTTCATTTTTAGTTTCTGCTCTTTGCTGGAAACTTTCTACTTATGCTCTGGTTTCCATGGCAACTGCATTTCTTGCCTTTCTTCTCTAGCATTAAATTTTTTATTTGATTTCCCTTCTTCCCAAGACAAGACTTTCTTTTCCTTTTGAAAAAAAGAATTAAGTGTTGTCTTCTCTTTGGTTGCTGATATTTTAAAGGAGGTGAGAGAGACTTCACTCTCGATCTGATGGTGCATCTGTACATAACATCAGCAGAGAGGTAACCTTCAAAGTAGGAATGTCAGGGGATTCCCTTGCAGTAAGCCCACTTACCATAGCTTTCTTACAGGTAACAAGGTTACTACTTGCAAGAGTTCCAGATACTGAGGAATCCAACAATTAAAAAAAAAAAAAAAAAAAGGCTGTTTTTCTTTCCAGGCCAGACCTGGCCATTTTTTCTATGGCTAAACATTGTATTTTGTTTAAAAGCATTACTTGTGATTCCTGAGCAGTCTCAGGAGAATACATAAATAGCTTAAAAAACATATCTCCACTAGGAACGTGGCCTTCAGTTCCTCCAAACCGTAAGGGCATTCACATATTTTCACTGACACTCTTCTCGCTCGGCTGGGAGCGGTGCTAGGGCCAGTGAGGAGCTGAAGGGACCCTGCCCCTGCTGCTGGCGATCCACCCGAGGGCAGTGCCACACAACCTCACACCAAGTGCACGGAGACAAAAATCCCCCTCTCATGGAGCTTAAGCTAATTAATTTGTCTTTTCCTTGCCATGCTGGGACTGAATTAATCTGACAACCTGAATTAATTTGAGAATGAAAAAAATCATCAGAATAGCAAATTTGGATTAGATTTAGTCGTATGATTTTTCCAGGCGTTAGGTTTGTCAGCAGGAATAGTTTACATGCTGCAAAGCACTAAAATAACACAGGTTTTCATTCCATTTCACTACGAGAGATCCTCTCCGCATCTATATTCTCCAGCACATTCAGGCCATAAACTGACCCTTCTGTGTAGCTGTAGATTACAAGGTTTTCAGTCTTATCTCTGCCTGGTGGGATTTCACAGTAAATTCTTTCAGGACTGAATAATTAAAAGAAGCAAAAATATAGCATTTGGCTCACACGAAAACACAAACAAATCTGTCCATGGGTGCTATCTTGTTTGCAGCACATGTGCACAGATTTACATGTAGGATTGAGGCTTAGTGCTCTGTTTGTTTAGATTTTTCATTACTCAGTACTGCAAGCATAAGGTAAATTACTATATAAAGACTGAAACTGGAACAACTCTAAAAGTGAGCTGGCCTTATGACCATCCTAAATAATTCTTTAGCCCCATCTTGCAGGTTATGGATTCTTACTCCTCATAAGAAATAATGGAAATGGGTAAGATGTAAGGAGTTCTGTTTTCCATACTTCCCTCCTCTTCTTGAATTCCTTCCTCCGATGAATATCAAGGCCAGAAATTCACAGGATCTTGTAAAAATCTGGCCATATTCAGTGTGTTTGGCAGCCAAGCTATTTTAATTGTCAGATATTAAATGTATCTGCCAAGACCCACATTGTAAAATCTCACTACGACACGCACTGTGCATAAACTCCCCGTCCATTGGTTAACTGCAGGCCAGATCCCTCCGATTCAGCTAAAGGTCAGAAGAAAAGTTTGACAAAGCAAAGCATGGCCTCCGTTTTCTTCCCTGTAGGCTGACAGGACTGGGGAACTCAAAGAACTGCCTTAGGTGCAGCCCCCGAGATTGCAGCTGTAACGTGTCATTTATGTGGCCGCAGACTCGTGTCTCCAGCGCTCCAGTTCTCTGAACGGGATTGATTTAGACAGGCAGCAGCTTCCTCAGCTGCTGTGCTGAGGTGAGAACAGCCAGGCTGCCCCCTGCTCCTCTCCTCGATTTAATGATTTGCCGGCCAGACCACAGAGAGCGCCTCAGTAATTCATATACCAGCACGGCGTGATTTGTTGGTTGCTGCTCCTCATCTGTAATTGCAGGGAGAAAGGCTGATCAATCACCGGAGCTTCCCAATAGAACATTTTGATATACAGCAATGAAGAGGCTTCAACCTGGCCTATCTTTTTTGAAAACATTCTAATCTTTCAAATAAAGATCTGAAAGCTATCCAAAGAGCAGGTCTGGGAAAGGCCGGGAATCGTGTAGTGCACGCACTGCCTGACCCCACGGTACGCGGCCGCTCCCTCAGAGAGAAGAACGAGCGCTCCCTTCACCTACTGCATCGGCAAGAAGGGGCTGAAAATAAAATGTACAAATCTTTACCGCTGTAAGCGTTAACACCAAACTCTCAAGTCATGGAATCAACGTACTTTTGTTGATGCTGCTGATCACTTTGTTGGTGTCAGAGGACACTCCATTAATCCCACTGCACTTCCCCGTTGAACACAGCCTTCCTCTACAAACCCCTCTGCATTAACTATTTCCATGTCCTTCTGCATCTGGGTACGTACACAGACACACAAACTCTTATGCATGCGTAGGTGACCACATATACAAACTATGATGACATTTCAAAAGCAAAAAAGTAACATTACAAACCAGAGTGTCATTCACATAGCACAGAATCGCACTCCTTTATTACTTCTCTTACAGTATTGAACCGCAAGGCTCACCCATGTGGGCACTTTAAGGGAAAGCAGGGGTTACTGAACTAACACACACTTGAGGGCAGACTGACACAAACCTGGAACGCAAACGTTACAGTCACTCCTCACTCCCAATATTGTTGGTACTACACAAGTCAGTGAACAAACAAGAAATGGCATCACAGAAAAACTACTCTTTGGCATAAAAGAAAGAAAGAAATGCATCATTTTCAGCGAAGAAGCTTTCTAAGGATGAAAGTGCTAAGTTCAGTGGCCGTAATTCCTGTTTTCATCTTGAATGATCCAGAACTACAGCTGACATGGAAATGCCCCTTCCACAATCTCTCTACCTGAGCTGTTTGATTACCATTACAGATGCTTCCTCGCCTCTGTGATGTGTAAGCTGAAAATCCTTCCCAGGTATCCGAGCCTCATTTACACTGCTCAGGGCACTTCTTGATCATGGTCTCTTTTAAGGAAAAAGATCGAACAGGCAGGGAAGGGCTCTCATTTCTCTCTGTCTCACTCCGTGCTATCAGCTGGTGTTTACTGAATTCCGCATAGGTCACTCGGTGAGCTGTACGCTGGTATTTGGAACTTCACTCTGCTACTGATCTTCAGTGCATTCACAATTAAAGAAAAGGATTAAGAGGCACTGTCCTAGAATAACAAAATTGTAGCCTGTAATTGGAATCCTGCTGCACTGTGGTGTCATTAATCACATTTATTATGGTGCTGCCTAGGGAATGGGGACTCTCACTCGCAAAGCATGGAGGAGCATACAGTGGTGTCCCTGGCCAAAAGGAAGGCAGAGCGCTGTACTCTCACAGGCAGCAATTCACAAATTCAGAATATCAGCTGCCCTAGCATCAGTAGGAGAGAGAGCAGGTGGGAAACAAGCTGAAGTACCTGAAGGAGGAAGAGCCTCATCCTACGTGCGTAGCTGTACAAACGTACAGCCCTGCGGTGGAGTATCCCTGCCTGGAGAGGGGAGTGCTTCACCTCACATTCCCTTTGGGTACACGCACAGCCCCAGATTCCAGCAGTGGCACCCAAGTGAGGGTGCAAAAATAAACCCCAATGCTTTGTCTTCCATGCGGTCTGTGGATTGAACTACATGCATGTGGGGCCTTCTGCTCACAGAACAGACTGGAGTATTCTGGGATATGTCTTCATATAAAGACTGGGACGAATTATTATCAAATAGCACAACCAGTTAGTCCCCAGTGGGATATCAGAGTCTCTGGAGGTAAAAAGCATGACTGAAGGGGATTCCTGGGTAGCTGTGCTCTGTTATCTCTACAATCCTTACTGTCCTCATTATTCCCTCTACCAAATTTTACAACGTTTTTCTAACTGCACTGTTACCATCACACCTTCCCAATAATGTCCATATTTTAATTGCTCTCATTAATTTCCCGGGGTTTAACAGAATACAATCTTAAGACAATTTATTGAGACGATTAAAATTTGGAAAACAAGCTTCTCCGTGCTCCATAAAGCACAGCAAATTTATTTGCTGCAGTCAGTAAAACTCTGCTGCCTAAAGCTGTGCAGTAACTCAGCAGAGCTTGAGCAGTAACTGCGGGACCCTTAAAGTTGAACAATTCAGACAATCAATTAGAGCTCTGCTTGGGCCCTCAGGGGCTGGCTGCAGAAACATCACGGGTTAAAGTGGCTTCTACACCTAGAGAAGCAGAAAAGGATTGAGAAAATAAAAGCTTAGCAAAAGTTTGGAGAGTTGATGGTTAGTGTGTTGTTCAGCTGGTGGACGCGACCTTGTTATGCCTGCGTCTGGTGACCAGAAGTGGCTTGTTGGCATGGTATCCTCCAAAGCTCTTGTGGCAATCAAGGCAAACTGTAACCTCTGAGGCTCACCAAGGAACAATTACCTAAGAGATCACCAATATATTTAATGAATAAAAAATACGTAACTGAGAAGCCTGGAGTTTTTAAACAAGACAAAGTGATAAAGTGACAGGAGCACTCTTCTATCCCTACCGTGGTCTGCTACAGGGTGTTGAAAGAGTCATTTTGCTTCTCTCCAAAGACATTTCACAATGCACCATAAGGTAATAAATAGAACTGTTGTACTACTTGTAATCTCTCCTTTTTTTTTAATGTCTGACAGTTAAATAAGTTCAAGTTTAGTTTTGATAGATTCTTCATCCTCCAAATCAAAAAGAAAACAGCTGGAAACATTACCAATTTGTAAGAAGGCTGCAAGCACTTGGATACCCCACCCTCAAGCTGCAGTGCATATATTTATTCAAGGAAATCACTTTATTCAAAACAGACCACCAGGAAAAGAGCTTGTCTTTATACTGCCTCAAAGAAGAGATGTCACACTAGGTATTTTTCCAGTTACTTATAAAACACTCAGTTGTTCGAAGCTATGTGTCTCTCAGATGTAATTATTAAGTGACTTGAAAACACAATCAGCCTGAATACCAATAAACTTGGTTTATATACGGAACAAGCAGCACTGGCAGGTTATAAATTGCAGAAGTAATGTCACACCAGAGTTCAACTTTCTGCTTAGTCACACTTTACTGCTCCAGCATTGTACAAAATAACCCCAGCTTTCATTACTAATAAAACACAACATTAATTGCTCAAAATAATAGCGGCCTTGAAACTGTGCCCAACCAGTCAACCAGTGCACCATGCTGGCTTTTTTTATTTTTAACCTATGTGGTAACCTCAAACCCACTGCTAGTTATTTCTTTAAAGGCAGCTGCACCACACGCAGGTTTCTTTCAGGTCTCTTCCAATCCAAAGTAGCTGTTCATAACCTGCAGACTACAGCAAAATCTCCAGTCACAACATTCCTACTGAAACAGTTAAATTGATGGCAAACGGCTCATTTCTCCAGCTGGATTTGTGATATAGTCAATTTTGGAGATTCAGTCAAGCAACCAAAATAGTAGGCAGAAAACAGGAGAAAGAGGCAAAGCTGACCAGCACAAGAACCATCCGGGGGCTGCATACGGAGGGCCCCTGCCCAGCAGAGCCTGGCCCCCTCCCACTGCCCAGCCTGGCCACCGGGCCCCAGACCCAGTCTGAGCACGAGGGTGGGAGGCTCGAGAGCCTGCCTGGGCCTTTGGCAAGCCGGCTGCGTGGCCGCGGGCAGCCCCATTCATCTTGCTGACCTTTAGTCACCGCGTGCCTGCTAGGAGAGCCGCTCGCTCGCTTTCTGGAGCGCCTTGCCACTGGGGAGGAAAACAATTACGCAAAGAGGAGGGTTTGGATATTTTTTTAGTTGTCAGAGGCAGTCTGAAAGGTGCTTTATCTACCCACCAGTACTTTCCTGCAATACCTCACTATGTTAGAACATAATTGGTCTGCTGAGCTACTGTAAAGTCAGTTTTCCAGTTCTCTGAGGCGAAGTGTGATAGATAATGCAGGCAGGATTTAGAGCGTGGGTAGAACAATCTCATGTGAGAAGATTCCAATTGCAGAGATAAAGTATTAGCTAAATTTTATAATCACCGAGTTACATTTTTTGCTAAGAAAAGCAAAGCCAAGATTAGGATTGGCTCCAAAGATTACACAGTGTGTGGTCTTTGCATTTGAAGAGCTCTGCAAGGCACTCACTCATGTTACACAAATTACTTTAATAAAGTTAGATTCAGAATAATATTTATAAAGCTAAGATCAGCAGACCTTTTTGCAATCACCTGGGTACAATCCCCTCATTCACAAGAACTAGCTCTAAGTTATGCTAATCAGAGACATTCAGGAGATGAAGAGGGGTTTACTGTGTACTTTTAAATGGATTCCCAATGAAAAAAACTGGGGAGATATAAAACGACAGTTTCAGTTAACTTTCCTTTCACTAACTTATCTGTTGCATATTAGTAATATAAAAGTTAAAACACTATGATCAAAAACATCATTTTTATGGTGGGAAACCCTTCACCTCTCCATAAAGATTAAATATAATGCCGGAAGGCTTTGCTATATGCAGATGTCATGGCACCAATCCTGACCGCTCAAGTTAAGCCTAAACAAAGTGGCCAGAATTTTGCTTTCCCCTATTTCAACTCAGGTTCTGTACTGAAATATAAGGGGAGCACGGGCAAGGTAATACTCCATGTGTTTCTAAACAAATCAAGGGATTTGAAGGTGAAATAGAGGATATTGCATACTAGCTGAGACATCTGGCAACTTTTATTTACAGATGGACAAAGAGAAGCACGGAGTAAATGACTCGCCCCACACCCCAGAACGGTACACCGTTACATTACCGAGAGGATTCAGCTGTAGGACCCAGGCTACCCCGCTGTCTGCGTGCTTGCTCCGTCTTTGCAGGGTCTTGCCTTTTCTACAGCCAAAAGCAAAAGTACCACAGGCTTAAATAAATGCTGACTCTTTTACAGAGTAGTGCTTCAGCACCTTTTTTGCCAAGGTTTCTCTTGAATCACATCAGGTTTTTTCACTCTAGAGGCCAGGGGGTGCTCTGCACGCTCTCAGCTGTCGGGAGCACTTCACCAGGTGCATACAGCAGGTGTATACGCCTGTGTATAATCACCAACTACTTGTAGGCTCTCATCTGACTTCTTTGTTCA
This sequence comes from Anser brachyrhynchus, assembly GCF_964034855.1. NCBI lineage: Eukaryota > Metazoa > Chordata > Aves > Anseriformes > Anatidae > Anser > Anser brachyrhynchus. The sequence goes on from NC_137712.1 coordinate 2,659,113, forward strand.
GATCACATCACGTTCAGATTCCATGAACTGAAAATATTTGAGCCAGAGGTTACAACAGTAATTGCCCAGGCTTTTGTATGATTCAGACATTTTGCAGCCTGGCCTCGGATACCTGTAACACAGCCATAAGGGCTATAAATCATCACGGAATCTACTCGTGTGCCAATTCTTTCTGGTTTCTACTGAATTATTTGCACAACATTACACAGTGGTAGCACTTAGCACACAAAACTCCATTAACAGGAGTGATGCGCTGTCTAAAATTAACTCTATGTACTTGCTTTCTCTTCAGTTTCTGTAGCACATGAGGAGTGATGCAGATGGTTGACAGCAGCGAGGAGATTATAGTGATAGCTGTAAATTTTGATGACTGCTATCAAATGCATCATACAGCTTACAACACCCAGTAGCAATTAAAAAAAAAAAAAAAAAAAGAAGAAGGAAAAAGAACACTTCCAAGCTTACCCCAGACAGGACAGTTTGCCAAACAATTTTGCCATCACATTTCATGGATTACCATTAGCTCTATTGGTAAAACTCTATTTTACCATCAAGCACTGATGCCCGCTTGCCATAAGAAATACTTTAAAGGAGCAAGTTTGCTGTGCACTCGGTAGTAGTAATAGCAAGGAACTTTGAAGCCAGTTCCATATTAAAGGATTTAATAAAATAAGAAGATTACTACCTCAAACCTTAACAGACATTGGTTATCTGAAACCACGAAAGGAATAAATCTGTGAATGAAATAAATCTACTGTATGCAAGCCCGAAGTGATGACAAACAGATTGAAATTTGAGGGTGGGAATTTTACTACTCAAAAAAGCAAGGCAGCGATCAACTGCACTTATCAGAGACAAGTGCTAAGCAGCTTGCTCCAGCATCTCTGAACGAACTTACTCTAGCTAGATCACTGGTTCCCCAGGGCCAGAAAAATGTTACGCTGCACATTGGTATACTGCGGGAGAATTGGCAAAGGGAGCTGAAACCACTTTAAATCACAGTAATGTTTGCTCCATCCCCAGAGATGAAATACTAATCCCACCTACAAGACAATGATATCCACAGTCTTCTCCCATCACAGACCTCCCTGGATAAACTTTTATCTTCTTTTGAGAGTTTCCGCTTCACCAAGCTGGCAAAGCTCTCGTGTTCCTATTACCCCTCCTCTCCTCTAAATTACCATGACTGGAAGCCCAGACTTTTCAAAGCTAGAATGATTTATTGAAATGAGTTCTAACTGGTAGGAACTCTGGCAAGCAGAAGCTATACTAAATGCAGACAATTAACAGGACAAGATAAAATCTCTCAAGAAAATTTTCAAGCAGTAAAAGAAACAACTAATGAAGGACTGACAGTTTTCAGTGCTTCCTGACAAAAGGCAAAATCCCAAACAGAAAATCAGCATCTTTTTCTAAGGTGCACATTAGCCATTCACTAGTTGAAAATTAGATTTTAATTCATTAGAAATCAGGACAGAGAAAACACTGTTCCACGGCTAGACCTCCAGAGAACGTATCTACAGCATCTGTAAGAGACAGACACTTAGCAAACACTTAGCTCCTAAACATTATAGGGTTTTCAAAATATCCACGTTACATCCACTTGGATACAAGTATTTTTAAGGTAGGAGGAAGTTAATCATAATCCAATGGGAAACATAGTTCTCTGTGTTGGTTTTTGATTTATATTTCATCTCTATCCTTCACCAAAATATGTGCATATATAATTAGCTTAAAATATTTAAGAACTTTTTTTGATGTGGGATCCATTTGCAAGCAATATGATACTGAACACCAAGACCAAACTGAAATGATTTACTGACAAAGAACCCATGTTTTCAGAAATGTTTATACTGTAGAGAGTATGCAATCTGATTAATTTACAAATCTCTACAATATTGGCAAGTTTACAACACGCAAGGTCTTCAACCTGAATTATATCAAGTAAAATCACATTGCACTTCTTCAAACATGAACAGACTTCATACAAACTCTTTCCATTTGAAGAAATCAGAGCACATTATTAGCTGAGATGATTTCTTAATTTAGTTAAAGAACACTGTAATGTGAAAAAGAGCAGAGGAAATGCAAACACTAAATTGTTGGCTCACCAAGGAACTGAGTTTCTATTAAAATTTTCTTCATCGAGGAAAGAAGAAAATACAGTTCTGCAATTCTGCTTCTCTTTATTAATGACTCCCTCTTGGTCATTCTGGTTAAAGATAGCAAAGAGATTCGGACTTCTTTCTTGTAATTCCACACAAAATGGCAACACCTTTCCAAAGCGTTGATGGGACCCTTACCAGAGAAAGAACGTTCCCGGTTTTAAGAAAAAAGCAAGTTAATACTGCATAAACTCAGACTAACAATGGACTGTGTAGAAGTTTGCATGAGTTCCACCAGTTTTTGTTTTACTAGACAGAGGTGTAACTGTTGTGATGGGCATTAGCACTTCTCCGGGTTTGAGAGGGATTCTCATCGGGACGGCTCTCTGCAGCCATGGCAGAGGAAGGAGCTGGGACTGCACACCTCTTCTTGTGTGCTGTGCGTGGTCCTGGTGTCCGTGCAGCTCTGAGAAATGCTCTTCATAGAGTCAGTCCTGATCATCAGTGTTCCATGACTTTATTTCTCCTTTTTATTAGATTTGAGGCTTGCAACTTGGAGTAGTTACTGGGCAGATGGGATTGCAATGAAATAAAGAACGTGCAGGCCTTGGTTCTCCTCCCGTCTGCACCACCCCAAAATCAGTTCTACTCCACCGCACATAAAAGCAGAGTTTGAACGAGAGCAAAGGCAATGAGAGCTGGATGGGAATCTGATCAGCCATCCACAAAATGTTGAGGAGGGGGAGCTTAAAAAATGTACCATTTCTTTTAGACGCACCAAATGCCAGAGGTCAAAAAGTCAGGCAGCAAACATCAAATGGCTCATAAAAAACAAGGTGAGCTTATCCACAGCCTCAGGACGTGTTTATATATGGAAAACTTTGAGACAGCAGAAGATAAACCAGTCCTCTTTATCCATGGCAATTTACCAATAGCTAAAAACAACAACAACCAAACAACAACAACCAAACCAAAAACACAAAGCAAACTTGCATCATCTGAGAAAGGAATGCCTTCTCCCTACTTCTTGAGTAGCTCGTGTCCCTACTCCTGCAGACATGTCGTAGTTTCTTGCTTTCATGCCTGTTCGGGACGCGAAGCAGTTCAGGTGCCTTTTCACAGTTATTTTGCAAGCACAGATGTTAGCCTGTGGAAATCCCACATATCAACAAGAAAGCTGTGACAAATACAACCTTAACATAATGGAATTTAATTTGGTTTGAATTAAAAGCTACGACTGAAAGCCAGAACAACCGTGACTAGGACAGTGGCATCAGAAAAAGATATTTATAGACAATGCTAAATGGCGAAAAAAAAGCTCAATGGCTTTCAATCATCTGTGCTATGTGGCCTAGAGAGCAGCAAGGGTTAATGACAAAGCAGATGAGGGTGAGTTACTTGAAAAGACTCAAATGAAGATGGCCAAAAATAAGGTGGTAGGCAGCCAGATATCAAAACGTCTAGGTGCTGGGGTCTGACAAAAGCCTTTTTGTCCTTTTTCAACAAAAATACGAAAATACAGTACTGGAGAACAGCACTTCCCCCTACTGTCTGTTCTGTTCCCATCCCTAACATACATAAATGAAAAACATAAAATAAGACAATCCAGCTGATTTTTTCTTGGACTGTTCTAGTATTGACTCAATGCTGGATGAAGCTCAACACAAATTTGTTTTCCCTACCCCAAATTTAATTTAGACTTGTAATACGAGGGCTGAAGTCTTTCCTTGTTAATTTGTAAATGTCTTTAGAAAACTAAACGACCTATTTGGACTGGTGACTCTTTACAAAGGAAGGAAAAACCTCTTGTCACAAAGCTGAATATGTTAATAAATTTGTGTTGGATATTCCCTTGAGGAAAGTGTCTTAGACCTGAACACTGGTAGCTCTTTCAAAACCAGGCAGCTGGTTAGCCCCGTGGCCTGAAAACTGGAAGGGGTTTGCTCTTAACACTGCAAGAGACCTTCGCCTTTTTAGCACGACAGTGTGACAAGCAGGCCGACACGTTGTAAACCTGTTCTTTCTTCTTGACTCTTTAATTCCACCCATAAAAAAAGTCTTTTTCAGTGCCCTGAATACCTGGCTGTCAGAACATCCTCTTATTCCCCATCTTCCCCAGGCACTGTCAGAAGGAAAGCTCGTGTCACCTTCTGGAGCCAGCAGCTACGCTTCTTCTGGGGGGGGGCGGTACTTGAGAGGAGGGGGCCTTTGCTTTTAGAGATAAAACCATGTGGACAAAATTACAAGAAAATTGACAAACCCATACGTACTAAGGTATGAAACTTTCTGTAAGGATTTCTTTTTAAAGAACAGACTTGTTCCATCTTGCTTCCCCCCTGAACTCACCCACACAAACTGTATTAAAAGCACAAGCTTGCATAAATTATCAGTATTCTCCATTTCGTTTTAATCCTATTAATAATTACCATTTCTCCAATTAATACTATCACGAAATTCTCCTGTGCAAATCTATAAGCTCCAGACGTACCCAGCAGCCATTTCACATACTGCAGTTTGAAAAACACACTGCCCTAACCCAAACCGCATCCTCTATGCGCAGCGAAAGGAAATGTGCACGTTTAAAACATTTCTCCAACCATTTCTCTTTCTCAAGACACCTATTTTCAGACCCTGATTTTAAACTAGAGCTTCGGTACTTCTATGTTGTCAACAGACCATTTAATATTAGTCCTTTTAGAACTCCAATTGCAAAAGTGAAGTGAGGTACGAGACTCGTTCTCGGTGGCACTATTCTTTGCCTTCAGTTCTGTGCCACTTCAGTAAAAGCTGTAATCTCCAAACGAGGGACCTCCTTCTCCTGCCGTGAGGCAGCCGAGGTCAGGATCAGAAGCTAGAGATGCTGCACATGGTTTCCACAAGAAAGCCTGGAAATACACATTTTGTCCTCCTACTGAATGCTGTCCCTTTCAGATTACCGTTTATTATTTGGTCTGTAGGTATTTATGGCTACTCTACAGGCCCGTATGGAAGTACCTATGGCTCTTCCAGCTTTGTCCTCAGCCTGCTGAAGGCATACGACGCCAAGTTATCACAGCAGTTTGCCAAGTAACAGTTCCCAGTAATGAGAACCCCAGAACTAAGGGCCCTGAAGCCTCAACGACTTCTTATAAAGGAAGTGTGCGTCTCTGGGTCACGGCTGAGAGGATCGCCGCTGTGGTTCTGTGGTTATTCCCACAGCAGCTCCCGGCACAGCACCCACGCAGCGTTTGGAGGTCAGAGAGCAGCCTTCCACTTCCCGCACGGCAGCCCCAGGAAGGGCAGCCAGGCAGTACAGAAGGCCAGCAGGTAGCGCGGCGTAGGTTTGGGAATTCATTTCCAGCTCACAGTACAACGCGCTGTTATTCTTTGTAATTTGCAGAAGGATACATACAAAATCACTACCGTTTTTGACTGAGTTTGATTTAAATGTAGCAGTTAACTATTTTAAAGCATTAACTCCAGGGAATTAAATGCCAAACCAATAAAACTGAAGAAATACCACCGTTGTTTGATATTCTTTTAACAGCTCAGAAGTTGTTTTATTTTTTGAGCCATATAACAGGAATAGCACTGCTTTAGACATCATAAAAGTCAAAGAGTAAGACATCGCAGCTTTGTAAAGAAATACTATCTAAAAGACAAGTTTGAAGGACAAAGGCATAGATGAAATTAGCTGAATTTTCTTTGGAAAATATTATATACAGTTGAAAATCAGATTTTGATTATTCTAGAGATTCACACAACTGCCATACAGCTCTGGCTGTATTTTTTCAAGACTAAATTCCCTAGGCTGAAGGCAAGAGAAGCCCTTCACATGCAGCCCCACTACACCCTGTTCACAGCAGAAGTGGTTAGGGGTCCCGGGTCAGGGAACCACAGGCAAACCACCCCAGAGCCAGGCAGCTGGCATGGACTGCTGTGAGAAAAGAGTGGATGGAGGTTTAAAGATCTCAAGAGAGAATGGCTTCCAACATTTCCAAGAGGAAAATCCAAATCAAACCTACTTTTGCTGATTTTCACTTCCACAGCTGTTCTGAAAAATGGTTTCACGCAGCCTGAAACAGAGACCAGGGCTTCTCCGCTCTACCCTGTGTGCCACCAGACTACTCCAGTTTCTCTGAAGCCCTTCTTTCTTGCTTGCTGTTCCTTTTCTGTTTAAAACACTGGCTTCTATGCTTCATCTGAGCTAAATGAAGTCAAGGTAGCCATTTTTTATCTTGATTTTGTTACCTTATCTTGTTTTTCTCTCTTTTTTGATTTGGATAGTCTTCTGGCAAGCACCAGCAGCAATGACATCATAGCAGGAGGCGGCATCTATTCAGGGGAGCTCAGAGCCAGCAAAAATACTCCCAAGAACACTAAAATAGTTCCTATTACATTTCCTTGGCAAAGGAAAATTGTATTATATAAAAAAGCAAAAGAAATAGTTATCACAGATGCATGCAAAGTTCTTATGTTAATGACTGCACCTCAACGCTCTGGTTCACATCTGCAGCCTGGCAGCCTCTACTCTAGGGAGGTCAGATCTGTGAAGCTTACCAAAAATCTGCTCCAAGCTCACTAAAAATCTAGACTCCAAGCACCAAAGTATGGAAGAGGGAACCACATTCCTTGTGAATTAAGTGAGACTGAACTCCCAGAGAAAGTCTGGCAACAAAGGCTGGCAGGAGCAGTTGCAGTGGAGGAAAGAGGAACGAAGTCTATGTGGATTCCTGAAATTAAGCTGTAAATACCCAATCGTGTTGTTGCATTGGCAGATTGCCACTTTACCAAGAAAACACTCTTTCCTATACTGAAAACGACAATTCTTCAACTTCGAGGAAACAAAAACTCAGGCCTGCTTACAAACAGCACCAAGATTTTCCAACTTCCTATAAGCATGTCAGGTGGATATTGCTTTCCACAGTAAAAGGACAAACGTCTCCAGCAAATTACCTTTTATTTATTTAATTAATTATGGAGGTGACAGAGAGAGAAGAAAGGGAAATGGGCTAAGGAGCTACAACACAGCAACAATGCAATGCTAAAAGCTCCCTGTGTACAACTGTGAGCAAGCCACTTTTAATTCAGCTCTCCTTTACAAGAAGGGGATAACAAGAACACGTTTAAACTTGCATGAGGATAGCTGGATTAGAGACTGAAAAGCAGATGAAATTGCTGTACTCAGGATCATAACAGCGCACTAGCAACAGGAAGGCCAACAAGAAGTGCTCTGCAGCTGCACAGAATCACATTCAAGGGAAATATTAAGCAGCACTAAGTTGTGGAGGGTTCTGCTGAGGGATCTAGTAGCAACCCTCTACAAAAGGGTTGGTTGCATGTTCAGTCCTTAAGCAATAAACTCTGCCCCATGAAAACACACACATCACAGTTAGACCACTGAATCAAGTAACTACTATCTTTGATGAAGGAAAACCATAAAAACCATGTACACTTTGAGCAAAAAGGAAACACAATTTCAACAGCAGCAATTTTTTGATTTAAGTGTGCATATGAACATAGCACTGAATTAAAAAGCTCTGATTCCACTGTACACTATCATTTATAGCTTCTCCTGAGGCTCTGCTGCCAAGGGCTAAAAAACTTCAGCTATGCCTGGAATGGAAGTGATCTTCACCCCTGAAGTTCAAAGGTCAGGATTTTACTCCCCATGCCCCTTCATTACCATCATCATGTCTGGCCCAATGACAGATTAATAAAGGGCACCTGGGAAATCTTTAATTGCCAATATCATTCCACCAGAAAAGACCTGGGTGAGCATTTATTATTATTATCAGCAGCAATGAATGAGAAATCGTTTTTCTATCCCCAGAAGTGTGACAATTACTGGAAAACGTCATTTGCACTGGTACATGCAAGACTTTTCAAGGTTTCTAAATGTACATAAAAGGAGAGAGGCACCCTTGGCTTGCACCCGGCATAGCGAGACCTTAATCCTATATCGTGTGCCCTAAGCAAGTACAGTGGCTACCAGCCAACAGCCTGCGCTGCTGTAGCACCTCTCTGTGGTTCAGGTGTTCCTTCTCTGGCTTGCCACAATTTTCCTGATTCAGGCTTCTCCAAAGACGTTTTTTGCCTCATTAAAAGTGTAATTTCTGATGATCTGGCATTTTGCCACAAAAATGACTAAGTGAAAAGGTCGGAAGGGAGGTTTGGGCTGGACATCAGGAAGAATTTTCTCGTGGATAGGGTGGTGGAGCACTGGAACAGGCTGCCCAGGGAGGTGGTGGCGTCCCCATCCCTGGAGGTATTTAGGGGATGTGTATTTGGGTACTGAGGGCCATGGTTTAGTGATGGGACTCAGCCCGTCAGGTTGATGGCTGGAGTTGGTGACTTTGAAGGTCTTTCCCAACCTAGGTGATTCTGTGAAATGAGATCTGATTTTTTATTTATGTTTTTTAGTGAAACTGGAGACAGCTACAGCTCTTTTCTATATTGCAAGAGCACTACCTCAAGAGGCTTGAGTTTAAGAAAGCATGCTAGATGTAGGCTCTTCTCTTGTTTATTTAAAATTGATTCAATATGGAAAGTTTAGGCTGGATCAGGTATCAGTTATATAAATTCACTGTTCCTCTATTTATTGCATATATTTCTCTTAGAATACACAGAGGGACCTGAAACTTACATATTTAGTTTAGATACAGTTACAATTAACATAACAACACAGAAGAGAAAGCTAAAGCCCAGGTATTTGTCAAAAATAAGTAACAGTGAGGCCTTCAGCAAACATAAGGTCTCAGAAATATTCTTTGCAGATTTCTCCTTGGAACAGATGACAGCAAATTGAATAATCTGACTCACTGGAAGGAAGGCTAGCATTTTGTAAAATAGCAGTATTTCATGTGCTCCTCCAGCTAACTTTGCCTTGTGTAGCTATGAGTGTCTGACTGAAATGTCACCTCTAGAAAAAAAAAAAACTACTGTTTTAAAACAATATCGTAAAGTTAAGTATGTGCTAATTAGTGGTGGGAGAGAGTGGTGGCCAGCAGTCTGCTTGTGGCAGGCCTGTTGTTTTGAGGTTAAAGGCATGGCTACAGTTCTCTCTCTACTGATTGAATCTACACCAGCAGGTCATTAGTGTGCAGGATTTAATAGGCTCACAAACTATATCTTGTCTCCTTGAAGCGGAATGCACCATTTGACTGCAAATCCGGACTGCTGGAAAATAACTGTGTTTTGTCTGAGATAACACTCAGGGAAACATGAGTTGGGAGAGCTCTCTTCCAAAAAAATGCAAACCCAAATGTATATGCAGTCTTCAATTACAATTACACTTACATTGCACAAACTTTGTTTTTAAAACCTAAAAACTTTGTTTTAAAAACCTACAAAAGAACGAACAAGCATTGTTCCAACTCTGCTCATTTCTTCAGGCTCATTAAAGACATTCTGAGACAAAACATAGTTTTTGATCTCAGGCATTGCTACAAGGCAACTGTACATTTCAAATGAGACATTCATTCCTAACAAAACAAAACCTCTATGTAAGTAAAAAGTCAGTCCCTGAAATGCAGAAGTCCTTAATTGCTTACCTTTTATAAGCAGGTCAAATTTTTAGAAGTAGTTTCTCAAAGCAGCTCAGACATTCCATGTTGACTGCTGCACCGCAATAAACAGCTGCAAAACTTGCTGATTTATTCCCCCACTTTGTGTGCATTCTGAACCCCAGAAGAAATCCCATGCAGGAAAAAAAAAAAAAAAAAGGCAAAGAAAAAACAACCCCAAAACCCACAGGAGAAGCACCTCGGCTTCACCCTTGAGCAAAGCACAAAAAAGTTTAACAGGGAAGCAGAAAGGAAATACAGGCACAACTAAGTTTGGCTAAGAAACAGCAAAAGCAAGCTTGTTCCCTTTGCCTGTAGTCCTGGCTAAAGGTGCCTCTCCAAGCAAAATTCACTGAGGCTCCCAGCTCCTCGGAGCAGATGGTATTCACACATTATTCCCCAACAGCAGCATTCCCTAGGCCAATCAGGAGGCAGCACTCAAAAGCCAAGCGCTTCCCAGACTCTGTTACAGTTTTCAATAGCTATAGCACAAGATGAATGACTCAGAAAATGAATAAGCAGGGAAAATAAAACACGCCTCTCTCCCAGTCAGAGGCACAGGCAGGCAGTTCAGCAACCCGAATGTACTAAGCACTGGCTTCGAGTCGAATGCACCTGTTTTTTCCCTAAATCCTAAACGCTGATTACATTTTCCGTATCTTTAATTTGTGTTGTCAACTTAATCTTGGGTTGGAAGTCACAGGAAGAACTAAATCTCTGCATTTTTTTCTTCAGTCTTAAACACTACAAACATTTGAAAGAGTCAAAAAAGGATGAACTGGGTGCATGTTCTTCAAGATAAGCAACTCCCAGTTAACTCGATGAAGCTTCTCATGCCATCTCTTGCTGAAAACCTACATAAAAAGCTCTCAATATTTCCGCTGGCTCTACCTAAATTTAGCAGGAAAGTTTAAATTACAATAAAACAAATACAACTAAGAAGCACATGAGCTAACCACTACCCACCTTTCAGGGGAACTATGTTACCCAAAAGCTGGCCAAAACCAGTAAACTATTTCCAACTGCTTTGTTTAGCTTATATACCATTGCAACTGTCTCATCCAGGGATCACTCTTAAATCCAACTGCACAACTTGATGTCCGGCTTTTTTGACAGCTGCAAATGAGTAGTAAGGGATGAGTTGCTGAACAAAGCAAGTTACTCCTGGAAGCAGACTTGCAGAGCACTGACAGTTTTCTCCCTAGAATAAAGTACTGCCCTCGTCAGCCTTCCAAAACATACTGAAATTCTCTTTATTTTTTTTACAGCAGAAAAGACTCTAAGAAGATAACGCTGCATTTAATGTTCCTGTGCCAGCTCTCACTGCAGTCTACATACAATGCTTTTATTGCTGCCACCAGAAATTAACTCTGGGTTGGCCAACGCACTGCAGTCAGACAAGTGGAGTCAGTTAAATCAGCTGAACTATCTGCGGTGGGAAGTATTCTCCCAGGTTCCCCTGGATATTTTCAGATCTTTGTCTGTGGTGGTAAATTGATCCTTTGCATTCCTGTCTGACACATGAACTGTGAAAAACTCTTCAGGGATATTCTCTCTGCCATGAGTAATACTCTAATAGCACTTCTGCAAAATATAAGACCAGTTGCAGAGACAATGAAATACTGTGAACTCTGGTCTAACTTTTACTATTATTATTTTAAGTCAAATATATGTATTTATTTATTCTGGAACAAGTAAGAGGACTCCATTCACATCTTACTTTCCTAATTTCAGAACACTGAGCATTGGGAATTCTCCAGCCTGGATTAACTGTAGGATTCGGAGGCATCGATTTGCTCCACACGCCACGCCATGCCCACCCAATGGTTAAGCAAACAAGCCCACACATAGAGCTACAGGACAAAGAACAACGGCTCGTGTTAGTACGTTTGCCACAGCTGTCTACCAACTTCCCAGCTACCTCTAGAAAAGTATTTAAAGGCGTAAACCAAATAGCAGCTTATCTAGATTTGGTAGAAAAACAAACTTGAAACTTTATTTTGGCAGACATTTTCTGATCGCTGCATTAAGCTCTGGGGCTGCCAAAATCTCTGACTACTGACTCACCGAGCGAGGCAGCTGGTAGGCCTCCAAGTCTGTATCAGCAGTAGCGATGCTTTGCAATTAAATCTTTTGCATGTGCTAGTTCCTCGGAGATGCTCAGAGGGGAAGCATACCTAAATGTAAACCTTATTACCATAATGATCTGACACGATAACTGCACGGATGTGTCGAGAAACCTCCCTGACAAACATCCGAAGCAGACAATCAGACTAAAGAACATTGCAGTGAAGTGGCCAAAGGTAAGCACCTATTTATTCTTTCCATCCCTAAGCATACAGCACTCTTGTTAGACATGGGTGTAAAGCATCAGCTGTTGCCAACCTTTCTGGGCATCACCAGAACAGGAGGCTGCTGTCCAACACCTCCATAGCTTCACGTATGGGATCACAGCAACCCGTGCTTAAAGGTCGCAGAAAAGGTCTCGATAAAGACTTACCCCTTCTATTGCAGCTTCTCCAGTTTCTGTTATCTGCTACCCACAACCTTATGAATTTGAATGCTTCTAATCTACAAATACCTTGATATATCATCTCCACTTCCATGAAATCCCTTGTCCTTTGTCTTCCAAATCAGACGCAAGAATATAACATTAAAAACCCGTTGTAGAAAGTTCTGTGAGAGACTCATAACAGTGTCATACTTCAGAGAGAGAACGCGAAGGCTTTGCTGCAAGGCCATGCTTTGGAGTTGATCTTTTTGGAAGCAAAATAAAAGAGGCTTTGGAAATATTTGACTATGAAAAGCCCCTTTTCTTCATTATGAAAAATGAAGGCACTACCTTAACTGTTTCCAGTACCTCCAAGTATGGATGGTTATACCCTGTTCATCTAATGTCCCTGCGTACTTTCATGTAGATGGTTCTCCTTTACTGCGGGCTCATAGGCTGGTGGGGTGCTTGTTGCTTGATAGGCTTGACCTTCTTCTATGGATTTTAGTAGTGAGAGCAAGGAAGAGACTGCATGCAACGTTTGTTCCTAATTCATTTATAAACTTGGAAATTGTTGAATGCATTCTACAAATCATTATATAGTAATCTTGTTAATCTTTGGTCTCCTGTTCCCCCAGAGCTTTCTGCCTTTTTGATACTGTTGGACACTTCACTAAAGCTATATTGGATTTCTCCGTTTCACCACATACTGTAAATTATACTGAAGTTTCCAGATATTTCTTATATCTATTTTTAAATCCTTCCCTTCATTGCCAAAAAGTTCTGGGGACAATAAAGAAATCCAATTATACCCTCCCACCTATTTTAAACTCTGTGTTTACTCTACTTGCCACACACTCACTGACAGTTCAGACGGACTACTTACTATTCTTTTCCAGCAATGATCGCTACACATACTTGGATCATTTCTTTAGAGTACGCCCCGTACTGGTCATACAACTTATAGGCTCCTCAGCAAGTAACGTGGAACAGTGGCCTAATGTTACCTCCAGGGCTAAGCTGTCACTATTTCAGATGTTCACCAATAAATAATGCCCTCAGGTAGGACATACTTGAATTTGTCAGCAGTATTTCTTATGTACAGATACTCCACTTTGTCTTTGCCCACCAAGATTTAAAACTTTTTTTTTTTTCCAGAAAAATGCATTTACTCCTTCAGTCTTCAGCTGCACCTTTCAGTGCAGCACATCTTACATATGAGTTATAGTTAGTACCTGAATACAGTATAGGTAAAATGAAGAAAACTACGGCATGCTGTAAGAAAAGGACTGCCACCCAAAATATGCCTGCTGCTTTTATGCACAATTCATCAGGAATTCAATCTGCATTTATCTTCTGCACGTATTACATTGGCATTTGTCTTCCTCTTTCCAATTTTTCCTACCATCGAGCACATGTTCCTTTACCTCTCTTTTCTCAGAAATCATGAAGATAGACATGGTATAAGGACCGCAACAAAGAAGAGAAGAATGATGGCTGAATGTCCCAATGCTCTATAGTTCTCAGCTAGCTCAGCCTTGAAAACTGACATTCACGATGAGAAAGTATGATTTTAAATAACTGCTATTTAATCAAAAGAGAGACCTCGCTTATGTAACAGAGTATCAAGGAATAATATATTTGCTAAAGAATTCTAAACATCTCTAAGTAGCCACATAAATATTTCTACTAATAATATACTCTTTGGTTTTTTAACTTATTGAATCCAAAGAGTTCTTTACAAACAAAAGCAAACAACATAAATGCTGGCTGAGGTAAGCAGATGAAGAAGGCATCGTTTTTAAACGACCTATGCCACAGGCCACAGTGCAGAACTGCTTAATCACCTAACGATAGTTTAATGTGTTTAATTTCCAAACTATGCATTAGCATTTGTCTTCGGTCCTGTAGACAATGATGGGAAATCCTCTTTTAAGAAGATGATCATATGAGGTCAATAACACACATATATTGTCCACACAGTGAAATAAACTTCACGGCCATGAAATGGAAGAGCCTTTGGAGCTGATGAGCCCTCGGCTCTGCCTGCTGAGGTGCTGGGTGAGGTGCCCCAAACGAGGGCATCTGCTGGATGCAGCCCAGTAGCCACGTTCATGGCCTTCGCCTGTTCTATGGCAGATCTTTGTTCTCTCTCTCTCAATAAAACACCTCACTCTTCACCTGCAGCAGCCATAAATTATTGGTCCTGGGTTCCTGCACAGCTCTGCTATTAAACTTCAGATCTGATCTAGAAAAGCTTCTGTTTTCCCAGTCCTTACTTCTGCTTTCCTCTCTACCAAATGCAATCTTTAACGCGCATCAAGGTGCTGCTGAGGTTAGGATTTCCTTACTGCCCTAGACCATTGCTTAAAGAATCTAAATTACCAACAGCAGGAAAAGTTCAGGCCTGGCTGTCATCCATGCAATCCTCCTGGCTGATTACGTATGTCAGAGTTTGAAAAACACATGCCATAATTCCTGTATTATCAAAGCACAATGGTTTAACTCCAGTCCTCTGTGGTACAAAATCTGCATTTGTGATTCGCCCTCACTGTGTAGGGAATATGATTCCACTAAAACCAGTAGACGAGGTTTGGCCTACAATGTTGTTCAGAAAGTCTGCTAAATCCACCGTGCCTCTAAAAGCTTAATAAGTAACTCACAAAGAAATATTGTCAGGCTACACACCAGAATAAACTCAGAGGTGATACCAGTGTTCACTATAGCGACAAAAACTGTAATCTAAGCAATGAGAAGACACAACGAATGCACAGTTCACAGATATTTTGTACTCAAGAGTTTGTACACAAATACAACGTTTTATAAATCTTCGCCAGCTCACAAAAAAGTGCTGAGTTGTCTCTTACTCTTATAGCTGCAAGCGGCTATAGCACAAAGAGAAATCTGCAGCTCTGATATGTCATCCCTCTGAAATGGGTAATTTAGGGTTATGGTTTCAGAATCAGCACATTCTTCAGCACTTTTCTTCCAAGAAAAGGTTGTGGGTTTGTATGTGTGCGTGTGCCTGTGTGTGTAACAGAAAGACAGAGAAGAACCAAGTAAATTCATTCAGTATATTAAAAAGAACACATGAAAAAGTCAGAACTGTGAGCCATCATAAAATGACAATAATCTTTCTTTATATTCCCACTTTTCAGAAAATATTGGGGGTGGGGATGCTGTAATGATTTTTAAGAGCCTTACAAGAATCTGTATCGTTATGTGAGCTTTTATCCTAGGCACACAGGGAGGAAAGTTGCAGAACTTTGTCTCCTTTCACAAGCATCAAAATGGATAGCAACCTCTCAAGCTGGTGTTCAAAGTGGTGCAAGTACCACAGCTCAACGAGGAATCATAGAAAATAACCCAATAACCGTTTCATCCACAGGTTATGATTTTATTCCAAGGTCTTCTGTGTCAAGGCAACTAACACAGCTGAAATCTCATTGCAGGCCCCCAAATAAATGAGCTGGTCCTCTGCTCCAGTCACAAGTAGTAATAAATCCATGAGGTATCCTCCACAAAAGGTTGGCAACCTAATCTGATTAGTGAAAAAACTGTGGGGAAAAATGAGCCACACAGCTTCTCAGTCTTGAATATTCCACTAAGGTCTTTCTAGATGATTTCATACATCTCTATAAGCAAATGAAAGGGCTGCAAGAGGCAAAAAGAGCAAATCTAAAATATATTACTGCCACATATCCTTCAGAACAGCTTTTGCTATCATTAGTGATCTATTTATTGGGCTGGTCACGACCAGCTAAGAACGAACTGACACTGAATTCTAAGATAAGGTATATGGCAAACCAGGAAGGACTATCCGGTAAATCAAAAACGAAATAACAGTTTTCATTCTGCCAGCAGAAGGAATTTGATTTGACATTCTTGGAGGCAAAAAGGCACTTTTACAGAAAGCAGTTCAAGTTACGGTCTGTTCCCAGGGCGTCCGTGTTTGTCACGTGGGCAGTACAGTAAGATAAACACAATAGTTATCCGTGTGGTCAGAGCAGCTCATTTGCTGTCTGATAATAAGAGGGACAAAGGGGCTGCTCCATGAATGACAGCTACCAGAAAACCTTCTCAAAGGAGAAAACCTTTCTCACCAGCACCCTGCTGGCATATTTTTGAGAACTTTCTACTGAATGAATTCATGCAAAATAATGCATGGTATATCATAACAGATGAACGCATCGATTCTGCGCATTGCTCCTGCGGCTCCAGCAGCAGAACACCTTATGCAATTGACCTGACCAACAAATGGCTCAACCTTTTTACTTTTTTTTATTTTAAACCATGGAATTGTTTAAATCAAAGTAATTAAAAAAATATATCTAAAAGGAAGCCAGGGGTTTAGAAAGTTAGGAAGGGGGAACCACAGGAAGTTCTTCTCTGATCCTCGGTGCCATGGGTGCTTATTTCTCTCATTTCACGGTATGAACATTTCCGGTGCCTACCTACTTATTCAAATATTTTGTAGGAAACACAAGTTACTACAGAATGTGACAGAATATACTTCACATGTCTGTAGTGAGAAGAGTGAAGTTCTATATCTTAAATATACGTTCTAAATTTAGTGAGCCGTTTTAGCAAATCTGAGAAAGCAAAGTTACTCTTATACTTCCCAAAGAATCAGGACATTCCCTCTGTGACTCCTAAAATCCAGATTCTAATGTTGGGACAGGCAAAGATAGTTGTTTATATGTTTGTTAACATCAGCCCAAAAGGTGCATGCACTTCTCTGAAAATCCTAAAACTTGCTGCTATAAAGAAAAAAAATAACTTTCAATTCTGTGTCATAGTGGCATAAGAGCAGGAGTAAGACACGAGAGGTAGCTGCTGTTGTTCTAGAGGGAAATTAATGTAACTACATGAAAAAGAGAATAAAAATTGAAATAAAAGAACTGTGATTCTACCTTAACTTTTTCAGGTAAATATTATCATCTGAAAAACACTGAATTTTGTCCTTGATTATTTTATACAATTCAACCTCAGCACGGCACAGAGCTCGAAGTAAAGCAGTGCTGCCCACTTATATCTGTCCAGTCAACTGTTCACATAGTTTCAATGTTACTTCATTCCCTTAACCACATTCCTTCCGCACAGCTTCAGGTCTACCGTGATATTAACACTGCAGTTACGTTGTACTAAAAGCTCCGGGTTATCAGCAGAAAATATGCTGCAGGAATTCCAGAGGTAGCTCTTGAACCCTATCTATGTTGAAGGTGGAATACTTTGTGGATTTCAAACTGCATACAGAATAGCACTAAATACATATGAAAAAGCTGAGGATCAATGTATTCTGAAAAACACAATCTCAAATGGTTTTTAAAAATGTAAACAATTTGTTGTCCTCAATGCAGCCAATCCACCGTACTAACAGAGAAAAAAAATCTAAGATTTGCAATTGCAAACAACTTTTCACCCCAATTTATGCCTTTTGTATGTCTTCTAACAGACCAGATAGCAGAACATCAGCATGTGGAATGTTATAAATCCAGGGAATAGCTGCAGTTTTAACCACAGACTTTAATTCCAGGGTGAATTTATGTGGTCCACAGCTAAATATATCCCTCTAAGTAAATTACTCACTGCAACTGCCTTTAGGAAAGCTTTCTGCAGATAAAGAAACTGTTTCCAAATGCTAGGCTTGACAGACACACAGCATAAAGTTACATTCTTTTCTCACTGGCAAAAAAGACCCCCAAACTGAATAAAGTAAAATAAATAGGTTACTGTCCTCTCTGCAAAGACTGCCCAGGAGATAGGTTAATGAGGAGAGCACCGATCCTGCTGGATTACTTCTTACAATACCCTGTTTATATCAGTCTACTACATGCCTATCTTGAAACCCTGTAAACAGAGTGATTTTTAAGATAATGTGAAGCACATTACCACACTCATTTCTACTGATCCATGCAGAAGCCAGTAAAAACACATGCCTAACCCTGTGCCTTAAGTAGGATGTACAACTCAGACGCTCTTTCGCTATCCTTTATTTCCTCTTTTCTATGTTTTCTACTTCTTACCATTGGAGTTGTCCTGGTCCAAGGGATTATCTGGTTCCATTACTTCAAATAAAAGCATCCAACATGCAGTTCTCCATGCAGCAGAGGCATAAAAACACAGCAGTTGCCTAAGCTGATTCACCTGATTTATGAATTAGTGCTGCATCCATAAGAGGCTGTGTTTCTTCTTTTGTATTACATCTGGCTGCTTTTCCAACTAGATGGCTGGGTATTACAGCATGCAGGCCTTTTTCCAGCATCCTCTTAATGCATTATATTTAAAGTAGCAGCAACCTTTTTCTCCCATCCCCCAGAATAAGTTACAGCAATGTAACTAGGCTGAGCTGGCAGAGAGCGGAGCTCATTCAGAACAGGACCTGCAAGCGTTCTCCGATCCGTGTTGCTGCATAAAGAGAATGACTGATACAATAAAAAGTAAGTGGGGTTTGACACGGCATGGTACGCACTGCAGAAAATCGCACCAAAACCAGCAAAGGTCTTGAGGGCTTGGGGAATGCCTTCCGAAGCCACCAGTACCCACCCCCTCCCACACAAACACAAATTATGTCCTGTTCCCTCCTCCCCTTCCCCCCCGCTCCAATCTTTTATAACCCTGGATCTCCTCCAGCAATAGTCTGTTCCTTTACTCAGTTTATAATAAACTCTGCCATTCCCTTGTGTCCCTAGGGCTGTCTTGGAACGGAAAGAGGCTGTTTGCAGAATGAATAGACCAGCCACTGCCTAACAGGGAGGCAGCTCGGGGACTCTGCGCTGGGCAGCTGCAACTTGCTGCAGCAACAGCCGTCTGCTGGGCACCTTGTCCCGCATTTACCTCCTTTGCCAAGCCAGGAGCTGCTGCTAAGCTGGCTTCCTGAGAACCTTCTGCAAACGAGCTGGGGGCAAGCACCGGCTTTGATAGAATCAGGTGATACATGACACCAAATTCTGGAACTGCAGACCCTCAAAACAGAGATAACGTTAGTTGGTGGTTAGATCGCGGGACCAGGAGCCAGGTCACCTTTGTTGTACTGCTGGGTCTGCCACTAAGTCCCTGAGACTTCAGATAATTCAGAACTCTTCTTTGTGCCTCAGTTTTCCATAACAGACATTGAAATGTGTCTTATCTCACAAGAATACAGCTGAAAGTTCCCAACTTTAAGTGCTTTGAACTTCTTGGATAAATGATACAGAAGAGGGACTGAGGAAGATGACCCATCCCACCACCTAGATGAGAAATACTAAATTTTACTTTCTCTGAAGACATCTCCAAAAAAATAACATAAAAAGATATCAGTGTGCGACTATAAACCAAGGTGTCTCTCTGAAAGGTGAAGTTACGCCATTACAACAACCCTGGAACAATTTTCCAAATTCAGACTTTCAGGATCAGTATTATTTTGAATGTGTTATTCAAACTCTTTCTTTAATACTCCACCAAAGGCATTAAGATTATCTCGTTCAAAAAAAGAATGCTTTTGTTTAAATCTAAGGCAAGGATCACTCTAAACACCTACAACAGATTTAGTGCATTTTAGGTTTGTCATGGCTGATGACACAGGATTCAGAGGCAGACAACAAGAGTGCAGGGTTTTCTATTTTGGTGCTCCTGGGTAATGCTTCTGCCTTACTAGCTCACTCTTTACAAAGTCATGTAACTTGTGCTTTAGAGCTGACTATTCATGCTTGGTGCTACAAGCTGTAGGCGGACAAATGAATGGCTGGCTGAAGGGAGAAAAACATGCAGTTCTGTATGGAGAAATTAACCTAGCAGGTTGATATGACTCTACTGTAATTGTACCTTACAAAAACACTTTAGTACTGTTCTTGAGAATTATGCCATATTAATAGAAGAAAAACTCATTTCCATGTATTTGTTTTAAGTATTGCTCAGTATATAGTCCCTATTAAATAATGTTCTGAGATCTCTGCCTTGGTCTAAATTACAGTGCTGCAAACCCTATATTCTCTCTTCTAGCACCCTACGCTCCCTATGTTCTTTACAACTTCACTATTTCTCCCCCTCACTGACAAAACAAAAAACCTCCCTCTTTCCACCTTCCCCACAAAGCCACCTACTCTGTGACTACAGGAACACGGCACTCTGCCTGCCTGCAGCCCTCCACCTGTTTGGGGTCATACATACAGTCTAGGATTTAGTACATGATAGAAAAAAGTGCGTTAACTCTTGACACACACATGCTACATCCATGCAGTCTGACGTAACAAAAGCTGACCACGGTAGGAATAGAAGGGACTTAGAGACATTTTGGAAGCGAGCAGTCCTGGCCATTTGGCTACCCTGCATCCCAGGGTCTGGAACTGCACCAACGTACACACACGGTGACTCATTAACACGGCCTACCTAGGTCACAGGAGATGAACTCCAGATGCTGAGAGATCCGCGATCATCCATGTATAGCAGTACAGAGTGCTGTAATGCTCATTGCCGTTGACGGGAATTATATAAAGAGAGAATTTGTATTTTTCCATGAAACAGAAACTGTGGATACATAATGTACTTTTCATAGACAATTTAGTACCAGGAAAGAATAAACACCTGTGAAATCCTTCCTCGTGGTGAATCAAGAATAAGCCGGTAATGCTAACCAAACAGCCAAGACCAAGAAACTGAGACAGGAACAGTGAGAAATAATACTTATTTAGGCCTCAATGACTGTATATGAGAACTGATTTGACTTTAATGTCGTCAAAATGATTTGCTCCTCTGCAGTTACGGCCCTAGTAAAAATTAATCTTTAATGTGCCAGTCAGAATGATGTCAATATTTTGGCTGAAGCAGTACTCACAGTTTCTAACAATCGAGCAATTGTCATGCATTCTTTGCTTGAGCACAGCTCATGCCGTCAGGAAAGGAGCTCATGCAATGATTTTGAAGAGAAAGGGACAGTTGGAAGACCAGGGCTTTGATCACTAGGGATTTTAATTGCTCAGGCACTGAATGGAAAATTGCAGAAGTAAAGAGGGAAATGATTTTCAGACAAATGGCCTGAATGGTCAGAGGCTATGCTAGACCAAATCCTAGGAAAAGAGCCAAGCACATTGAACTAATGAGTGTGGAAAGAGAAGTCTAGCTAGCATATTCTCTGGAATACCTATGAGGTTAAGCAGAACACAAAATTTAGAGTTTGGGAAAGCTGACTCTTCAAGGAAGGAATTTTGAAATGGTTGGAAGGAAGTGGAAATTAAATGTACTCTGTTTCTGTCTAATCAGAGCATCTCTGCATTCCCCTAGATAGGCAGTTATGAGACAAAAAAAGGACGTTTTAATTACCTGATGTCTGCATGAGGTTAATTTTAACACCATCTACCTGCCATACTCCAGTTGTGTTCAATGTGTAAGACTTTATGTCACAGGAATTGGTAGCTACTACTACTTAACTCCTATTTCTTTTCAGTAAACATGGGAATCTTAGTTCACATTTGCCTTTAATTGATGCCGTAACTTGAAATTGTAAACAGGAAAGATGTTACTTTCTTTTAGTTTGCTATTAACTTCCTGTAAAACTGGGCAAATCAGCTCATCTCTCACTTACCAGCTACGTGGATCTGTATTTAACCTGTTATTCTTCATAAAGCAAGTTAACATTTCTGCATCAAGCTATACAGTTTAAGTTTGAAGTGGTAGAGATGCGGGGATATAACTTCAATTTGTTTCCAGGGAAAGGATTTGTTTCCTAAGTCTTTTTGGACCTGGTTTTGTTATTTTATACATAGTGACAATGGATTACAGTCAACTGAGAAGACTGTGAGAAGTCTACTTTCTTTTCTGAAAGGTGTTTTAAAGACCTCTAGGAAAAGGTAAGTAGAAATACCTGTATATATAAACAAGTAGAGTCAAAGCACATTTGAAAATAACATACTCTTCATCCACAAAACCATGTTGATATCATTTTTACGTTGTTCCTGATAGACCTTATGATAGCAAAATGATGTGTTATCTCTAACAGCCCCAGGACAACCCTGAAGTACATCAAACTTTGACTACATCTTACTTGTGCCAAGTAAACGTGACTACTCCACTATTTTAAAAAAAGACACAGGAACATAAAGCTGCAGGACACCTTCTTTGCAATCATGATTGTGACTTAGTTTGAAAGCTATAAAAACTTGAAGAGCCGTAACTATTTAAAGTTCTAATAGCCCTATAGTGAGTCTGTTAGAGCACAAGCAGGTAAAAAATTTCATCTGTTACACTTTAGTTGCTAATACGTGTGCAAAACCAATTCCTGTGGATTCCTTCTCAGTCTGTCACTTCAGTAGTGTCACGCTAGGGGAGAGGACCAAGTTGGAAATGGAAAGATCTCCATTATTTAAAATAAAGAGAAAACATTTTAGGCTGCACATCTAGAAAAAGGATTGAGAAGAGGTTCAGTTGCTTTTCCCCTTGAGAAACGGAAGAGTGGTACATTATTCTGCCTGCTTTTTGATGCAGTCGTTGCTAGCCAGTGTAAAAGATCAGCATGATGCCACAGCTGCCCGCCACCACACAGTCCTTCTTTGAAACATAAATTCATATGTAGGAGGGAGCAATGAATGCATGCAAGTTGAAAAGCCAATGAAGCACAGACCTGCTTAACAAAACAGTCTGCCAAGGTTACTGGGGGTGTTGTCAAAGCCTCTTCTTTTGTGAGGCTGAATAACAATTCATACCAAGTAACCAGCCTCACAGTTTCTTTGGCTTTACCTGGCAAGTTTTCAAAGTCACTCTTCACGGCTGGGTCTGTTCACACTGAGATGCAGCTTATCTTGCCCTGGACAGCAAACGCAGGGATGATCATACTCCAAAAGTTCATGCCAAAGTCCTATTGTGCTGTTTTGCTGCTTGAACTACGTCTGTCGTAAATGTGCTTGTAGATGACACAAGCACAAATTGAAAAATGATACATCCTTGGTTACTTCATAGTGGTAGGAAGAATTCCCCTGCCTCAGCAGCAACTGATAGCAATTCAACCATTTAATTTAACAAATCTGATTATAACTGGGATCTTCAAGAAGCCCCAGTAGCAGGGCAGCCCCAGTTGCCAATTCTATCCATGCCATTCTATCCATGCAAATGTTCTTGCTAGCACAAGCCTTGTTAAGAGAAGACTATAACCTATTTTAAGCTTAGTACTCAAGAACTTTTAAAGGGAGGTTTGTCTGCGGAGCTATCCAGAGCCATAAGGAAGCCTTTTTTCTCAGCTGGGTACTCTTTTGGAATATGAATCATATAATCTGGAGCAACAGGACAGACATTCTCCAAGGATACTTTATTTGGGGAGATGGAAATTTATACTACTAAATCTGCAGACTTTTACCCCAATTTTCTCAAGAAAGTGATGCTCTTTAATCACACATCTAAGGTGGCAACTTTTCATCCAGAACTAAGCAAAGTCCCACCACAGGGAAAAAAACAAACAAAACAAAACAAACAAACAAAAAAAAAAAACAAAAACAAAAAAACAGAAGGTGTAACAATTAAATGGAGCATGAAACGCTGGAAGACCTGTGTTGGAGAGTCTGTGAAAGATATTCCCTAGGATTTCAGTGCAAGAGGCTGTGTCTGTCATATCTTTCCCTTCAGTGCTCTCTGTGTTTTTGTGAACCATTAGGAGGTTTGGTTTATAAGACATTTTCTGGGGTACGAGCAGTTCAGTATCTGATACATCCTCAAAACATGTAACTTACTGAACAATCTTTAGCTTCAAGAGTTTTAAAATAAGCCAGTTCTTCAGATTCTGAAAAGATTGAGTTTTATATATTCAAAACTCTGCCACAAACTACCAAACAAAATGCTACAGAGCTGCAGATTTTATTGTAATCATGATTAGAAAATACATTAACCATAAATTATGGCTATGCAAGGAGTACTCATTGAATATTCTACCATGAAATATGCCAACAATCAATTTAATGCAGTCAATGTTTCTAAGACTGAAAAAATGAATAATGCTATTTGGACATTCTTTCACAGTAACCAGAACATAGCATTACCTCTTGCTACTGTACGCTTCAAACTGATGCAAGGATCTCTGAGCTTCTTCAGTAAAATCCTCCTGGCAGTTTAACGGAGGAAGATAAAACTAAACGGACTCCTGGGCAAAAATAACAAAAGGTCTACAACAGGCAGAGTTCTGTGCACAATTTACCAAGCTGTCTGTTGAGATTCTGCCCTAGCTGACTTTACAGATTCCTAACTATGTTTTTGCAGTTGTCTCCTAGAAACAGGAACAAGAAGCATTCTCTGTTTTCTCAGCTCTTTAAAAAGAGTCTGCAACAGCTTTCTTCACATTCACTAACCAACATATATTCCCTTAATCAGTGGACGGCCTTAAAGAATGGGTTGTTCTTTGATACCATGTTATGTAAATGTAATACAATAGCAACTGGCATAGTGATATATCATTAATAAAAACTTGGACAAAAAGTGGCAATGGAAAGTGCAATTCAGAGAAATACCCACACAAACATTTGAATACTTACCAGAACCTCTGGATACTTGAGGGTGCTCAAACATTGGATAAGAATCTTAAAAGAGAAGATGTTGAAAAGTTACACAGTCCCTCCTTGTATCAAACAAAATTCATAATGACTATAGCTTCTGAAGTGTATCTTATCAAACAGCGAAATGGTGAAAATGAAGTGCTGTTTCTTGAAACACGGACAGAAGTTTCATCTGAGTTTTCTATGCAGGTTCAGGCTAAAATAACGTACAAACCAAATAAATTAATATACCCTTAACAACATCTGCTGGAAAAATAGCCCTGGTTGAGAACTTAAAATATATAAATCTCTTTTTACATACTGAAAATAATCTTCCCTCTTCCAGAGTGGGCTACTCTGCTGCTATTTCTGCATTGGATGTGATGGGATATAGAATAACTGCTATTTGTTTCTCCAGCCTGGATGCTAGGGCCCTGTTACCTAGGGCTGTTAGTAAAATATCCATCCCTCTAAGTTTGTAAAATGCTACAAAAATAAGAAAGGTTACAAAAAGCAAGCACAATGTTCAGATGCATCCAGTTTATGTGATCTCCAAACAGATGCAAGGAAGGTAAATGGCATGAATAAGGCTTTGCAGGTTGTAAAGAAATGGACCCGTAAAGATGAAAACTAATGTCACACTGAGTATTAATTGGAGAGAAAACCCATATCCAGATCTTTTCCTCTGAAATCTTGGTTTCTGCAAATCAGTAGATTTTTCCCATGCATCCATAGTTACAGCATAGAAATATTGCATCAAAATATGTATTTCTTTCCATTTGCAAGTTATCTACAGTAATACATGCTACTTAGAAAGAAAAATTCCAGACAATGTTTAGGCACATGAAAAATGCCATTGCACTGAGAAAGAGACATATTCTGAATCCTCAAAGGCTGTCAAGGCTGCTTGCTCTGAGCCTATTTGTTCTTCCTTTCTTTCCTTCACTTATTGTTTCCTGTCTTTTCCTCACTCTCTCCCTTTTTGTTTAGGGATTCAGCTAATTGTTGTCCTTCCATATCAAGAAGCCTCTTCATTTTAATAGCTTTTTAGGATAAATTACTCCATATGGTCTTCTGCTTTATGTGAGATCCACATAACAAAAAGCAAAGATTTTGAACTAATTTTTGTTTCTTTCTATGTCAGTCGAAGAGAGAAACACAAGATAAATGACATCTTATACTTTCCTCATGTTTCTAATCTGTTTCTGATAAAATAGGCCTCTATCATCTCTTCTTTTTTTTGGCATATTATTGTCATTCTACCTCTTTGTTGTCCGCTAACTTCTGATTTCACATTCACTTTTTCAATACTCTTTCTTGCTTTAGGCAGAATAAAAGTATGAGAATACGGTCTCTGTTCCTACTCAATTAGTTTTGCCTGAGCTAAGACTTCAGAAATAGATCTAACCATATGACATAGATAAACCATTTTTTTTTAACCCAAGGTTTCCATGGAATTGTTGAGATATTGGTGTGGGTATGAAGTACATAACAGCAAATCTCATTTCAGAGTCAGACAGAAAATGAGAAACTTCACTGAAATCAACGGAAAAAGGAAGGGTAAGGTGAAAAGGCAGAAAATAAATACTCATCTTGGCATGTGACAAAAGACTGCAAGGTTCAAACCTGCTATTCATTACTCTGATGAATAAAAATTCCTGAATAATCCATCATCTGTACTCTCTTCCTTTCCTGACCCCTATAATACTCCTCCAATCAGTCTATGCTGCTTCTGCGAGGTTTATCCTTTGCTTTATCTACAGAATGTGTGGGGAAACTACAACAGTTTCCCACTATCTTGGTTTATAGGTACACCACAGATTAGCCCTCAGGTGAGGAATGCTTCTTCCACTTACCCTCAAATATTTCTTAAGTCAGCACAGATTAAGGTGAAATAGAATTAACATCTATTTGCAGCATTTTAGGCAACATAGCTACAAAGACACCGGCCAAGAAATGAAAGAAAAACATTTTAATTTACTTAAACAAAAATAAAGTGCAAAATTTCCCCTCTCCCTGTGTGAAGATGATGGAGGTAATTGTTTTTCTCACATACAGGCATTCTTCCTGCATAGCTTACACTTCAAGTTCCACTCAGTAAAGTCACCCCTTCCTGATGGAGCATGCTATTTTTTATAACTAATCTTCTTTTATAGCTAATCTCCTCTAGAAGCTCCAGTGAGGTGTACAATGCTTTGTCGTTTTTTTCCCCACTCAGACTTATTCACTTTGTCTATGTTATCCTTTCCCTTTCCTCCTTCTCCACAAAATACATACTTTCTGGTTATTTTCTTCAGTTATTTAGGGCATAATCTTGATGCTTCTCTAAGGAAGCTGAGCTATCTCTTTCTTGTAGATGTAAATATCACTTAGCTAGACCAAGTGTCATTGCCTATGCTTGAGTGGCAAATTAACTCCCTGTCTAAGCCAGGAAAAAAATTTCCATCTCCTCTTTAGAGTATCAGTGTGCAATTTTAATTGTGGAATTTTTATTTTATATTTGTATAGCAACACAAACACTTGATACAAACATCTAAATTGGATAAATGAATGTAATTCTTTACTAGTTCTTGACTTCAGTCATATGTGAAGCCATTCTAGGGTAACACTTTATCCTCTAATTTAGGGATACCATGAAATGAAGCTTCCATATAAATCAAACTTAACAGAACAAAAAAGAAAAAAAAAAGATCAAATTGTTAATAATGGACAGCACTTCTGCCATTCATCACCCAGGCCCTGTGAAGAACTTGCTACTTAGAAGTTAGCTGTGCATTATGTTCTTCCTGTTTTCCCCTTTCCAAGGTTTTCTAAACCTGTCCACAGCCAAATCAAAGAAGCCAGTGGTTTTCCACTCTGTAGAGGTTACCCCTCTATAGATACGCCTACTGTCACTTCCCACAAGTCAAACAACTGTCTCTTCCCAAAACTTCACCTCTTTTCTCTCTAATTTACTTGTAACCACTCTTACCTGATGCTCTTTCTTTACTTCCAATGCATCTCAGTTTCTAGGATTGCTTTCCATATTGGACTAGGTCCTTTTATATTTCAGAAATTTTGCTCTTAATCACGCTTGACTGACCTCCTGTGCACTCGTACACAGATAACTTAGACCTGTGCAAAGGCCAGAGCGTGTGCTGTAAGGCCACGCGTGGCCCTGCAGCAGATGGGGAGGAGAGGTCTACACCACTTCGTGACTGTCACCTCCTCGTCACCCAGAGCACCAGAGATGCATGGGGTGGAGCTGAAGTAAACTACTACAGTTCTGCTCTCTGCCCTGGTGCATCTGTGCCTGGGCTTCAGCTCTGCAGGAAACAAGCTTAACCTACCCGCTGGGGAGAGCTGGCCACACGTAATAGCCATATGTATGTTTATGCACACACATACATGCCTTAGAAATTACCAAAGACAATTAAAGCACAGACTGCTAATGCTCCAGCCAAAAGAATAATTTCAGTGTTTAGTTATGTAAGCAACCCTCAGATCCCTGCTTCACAATCTGTTTGAAATTTAAGGAACATGCAGCCTTTCTGGAAAAAACTATGGACCAAATTATGTAGTAAAATCAACACAGTTTTCATTTACAAACAAGAAAAATTTGATCTAAACTTTCAGTGTTTATTTATGGTTTTGTTTTCCTTGTCATTTGTTCATTTCTAAACCTGCATATAGGAGAAGGCGCATGTTGCTTTTGCTGTAATTTTGTCTTTTGTCGTTATTTCACACGCCATTTTCTGCTAGTTTACAGACCATGAACAGTCCACAGACCACACAGGTTAGGAAACACTACTCGAGATGTGCTAGCTTTCAGTAAACATCTATTATATCTCTGCATGTTTTCAAGCATATTCAAAAGCAAACCTCTTCCATTCAGCTTTTCTATGCTACTTCTGTGAACACAGGGCCCTGCGAATACCATATATGCGATAATTGGCAGGTATCTAACTGGAATTATCAAGTCTGACCTACTGCAGTATATAACTGCATTAAGATTCAGCTGCTGATCCTACCGACTGTTCAGCATCATCTGCAGACATATATATGCTCCTCTCCCTGCGCAGAATTATCATCTTCAGAGGCTACAGAATAGACTCTCTTCTAGTTTTGTTAAAGTAACTGAGACTATTAGAATGGTTAGAAGAACTTAAAGAACATTTTTCCTCCTTTTTTTGGCAGCCTACTTTATCTGATCTAGCAGTGTCCTGATTTGCCTTCTTATTCTGACAAGGAGATATAACAGATTTCTATAATCAGTTCCCAACACTTGATAGAATAATTTTAGTGTCAGATGAAGCTAGCTTTGCCTGATTCTAGGAAATGCCTGTCAGTCTGCACAGGCTGTGATATCCTCTATCAGGCTTCTCTTCTGCTGCGGGTCTCTGTCATCATCAAACAGATCCTCCCCACTTCTGATTCTCTAGGCACAACAGGCATGGCAGTGAACCGAGACTCTCGCAGGATTACACAAAGTGCACCTTAGGCACTGGAGTCAGGGGTTCGAAGCTCTTTGAGCTCCTGTATGAAGTGACAATTTCATTTCCCTTCATTTCCCTTTCTTCATTCTCTCGTGATGTCTTGGAAACATTTTATTCCAGTTCAACATTAGCTGCTTTCTCTCTCACTTCTTTTTATATTCCTTTCTCTCCCCATCTGGTAATTTAAAAGGAAATTGCATGGTATTCAGCATTATCAGCCAATCTGTTTACTCTGCTCTTGTTCAAACTAAGACCGTTCCTCACACACTGAGCTGCTCTGTCTCACCCCCATACACACTATTAGTATCCTCTAAGCCTGTATTTTCTTTCATACGTCACCTAGAGCAGTAACCCACACTTCCAGAGGTACAGATCTTCCTAAAATTTTGTCTGTTTTTAAATAAAGACATGGGAATAGAGGTCTGTGGAGAAGAAAAGAGCTGTCCACATCTGGGCCTTCTCTCGCTGCCAGGCAGCCATAAAGCATTAGGCATGCCGGCACACACGAGAAGGAAAAGGCCTTGACGCCATTCTGGCTACCAGAAGAGCAGCATTCACAGCGACAGATTCCACACCCAGCCAGGGGAGACCATCCCCATGCTGAACAAGCTTTCTCTTTAGAAACACCTTCTCGGTGGGCCAGAATTCCTCCCTCCCCCAGGACCAGCCCAGCCCTTCCTAGCAGTGACTCCTCAAAGCGCCCCAAATAACTACTGTGCCGCACTGCTGTCCGGGCTGACGCTGACTCGCTCCACATCACACAGTTCATGATTTCATCACTGAAGATAAGGCCAACTTTGACCTGTGTTCCAACTCCTTCAGATCCAGAATTAATAATACAATAGCTACTTTGATCCCTATCAGTGGCTAATGCTAACAGTAAAACGCTGAAACAACTCTTGATAGCAACAACGTGAAAGTTTTGCGCACTCAGGCACAATAAGCATAACTGGTATTAAAGTATTTTAAAAGCCATCAGAGAAACAACTGATAGGAAAGGCTTTATTGAACCTGTTAGTGAATTCTCCTCTCATGATCTACTGAAATATTTCAGATAGACATCATCCTTTCAAAAAGGAGATAACATTTTGAGTGATAAATCCTATTTCCTTAATTCTTCAAAAAAATATGAACAAGAATGGAACTGAAATATGCATCTGTTTCTTTGGAGATGATATCAGGTGGAAAAATTGATCTCCAGGATGAAATGTCATACATGAAACTATCTGGCTTGCTTCTGAACATAGACTTGACATCCAGTCACTGCTCTCAAGTTGACCTGTGTTTAGCAAGGCATTCAACCATATGTAATTTAAGCTGATGAACAAAACAAGCTTGTTTCCAAGTAGAAGCATTTTACTTAATTGATGCTTTGATTAAAACAAGTCTTGTCAAAGTTGGTGAAAGCTGCTTAACTGGCAAAACAGCAAAGACCAAATTCTCTGGGGGCCGAGTAGGAAAAAAATACTGATGTATATGTACTTAGCACCTGGGAATTAGGAAAAAAAAAATCTGACTTCTGTATGAATTTGTTACTATTAATACAAATCTTTACTTATGTGCTGAAACAATTGATTCTTGTGTGATGGGAAAGTAGATCAGAATAATTTTACTGAACATTGGAGCTTGACTTCTTACCAACAGCAGGGTATCATGCTGCTATATTGTATGTTGCTTAGCAATGTAATGTGGGAAGCAGCACCACAGTCCTTGACAGCACCATTGTCCATTGAAATGCTTGTGAAATATTACCTGGGTTATATAAAGATAGCACACAGTTATAGAAAAAGAGCATAAAGTTTCAAAACAGGACAAAGGCAAAGAAGAAGGCTGTAAAGAAAAGGCATTGCTATTCCAATGGCAAAAAGGTCTCCCTGGATGATCTTTCACTCTCTGGATACACACAGCATAAATTAAATGTGGAGAAATTGTATCTGTAAAATCTCATTACAGCTATGCTTATAAATGATATACCGTACTGTACAGCAACTGCTCTAACAGTTGACTAGCTCTTCTCCATATACATGCCAATGTCCCTACACTGCTACCCTATAAAGAAGACCTATCATTTATTATTCTGGTGCTTTGCTTTGGTGGAAGACTTTTGTGCTGTGATATACTGACTACCCATAGTGAACAGAACACATACAAAACAGGGAGCATAAGCAAAGACAGATTTGTTCTACAAACAGATTATATGCTACATATGGGAATATTCACC
This sequence comes from Anser brachyrhynchus, assembly GCF_964034855.1. Classification (NCBI taxonomy): domain Eukaryota; kingdom Metazoa; phylum Chordata; class Aves; order Anseriformes; family Anatidae; genus Anser; species Anser brachyrhynchus. Next base: position 2,690,437 of record NC_137712.1, read on the forward strand.
TCACGGCTTCACGGTATACCAGAGGCCACAGGTGTCAGAGGCACGCCCTCCCGTATTCACCACACTTGCTTTTTCTCTGGTGTCTTTCGCGTAGAGAAATGTTATCCTGCTCTTGCTTGATCAGCTCTGACAGCCTCAGTATAACAGCCACTGCCAAGATTTTCCTTCATGCGTGTCCCAAAATGTTTCTCTGGCCCATATTCCAGCCATTCACCACATTTTAACTAGCCAGAGCAAATAGCTTGGGTAATCTGTTTTCTGCCATTCGAAGCAGATGCCAAGGCCTGAGTACCGAAGCAAACAGGAGTGCTGCTTCACTGCTCAGTGTTGGGACGCTCTGAGCCTTCAGCATTTCCAATGACACCCCTTCCTCCTGCACGGTTTTTCATATGTTCACCTTTCCCTGGTGAGGCCATTGCATAGTTTTCAAGTGACACCTAAATGAGCTTGTGTGATAGCGTCATTAATAACTCAAACAGTACTGAAATCCTCTGACTGCTGCAACAGGAGGTCTCTCCAAAAGAAGGTGGGTCATGTTTTGCTACTCTTGCCAGAGACTAGTGCTGAAGCATTTTCATGTCGCACGCCAATGGAGGAATGAGCCCAACTGCGTCATCCACCAACATCGCTCTATAAAACTTTCCATCACTTTTCCATCACTTCCCCTCTTAGCAAAGCAGCTGAGACCAAGAAGCTGCACTAGACACTGGCAGTACACAGAGAGAACACACAAAACTGAATGTGTACATGGGAAACACACGACCATCAGATCGAATCGAAACAGGCTCCAGTGCTGTATCACTGGATTCATCACACTCTCGTTTTTGTAATCTGAAGCAGCACAAGGCTCATATTCTTACTTCAGCGTATGGAACAAGCCTCAGATTATGATGGTTCATAAAGATGCAGGAGCAAATCTGCATCTTAGTTAAAAAAAAAAAAATACTGAATAGACATGACAGATCCTAGGGGCCTTTCCAAGGAACAATTCAATATTTCCTTTTATAGTATTTGGCAGAAAAACACCACAGAGTTTATTCAGCTTGAATTAACTAATGGATTTGAGCATTCCCTTTAACAAAGAGAAAAGATGTTGAGTTACACTGACTGCAGGGTTACTGAATGCTTTGGACAAACCTCATAAACTGATTTACCACAGAATCTGTGCTGGCTTTTCTGGTTTTTCTCTAAACTTACGTACAGTGATGCTTTATACTTCAAAACGAGAATTCCTAAATTTGTTTAGAAACATTTATTTTTGTTGGTGTACTACTTTCCCTTATTAAAAATACAAAAATGGAAACAACTAAAAAAAAAAATATATAATGCTGTTGAAAGAGTCATCAGAACAGAAGCAAAAGTTTCAGACAGGCCAGATCCCTCGAACATGCCAGCAAACCCCCCTGCACAAGCACACAGTACACATTTCTTTAGAGGGCCCACTACCCGCAGAGCTGAACCTCAGATAAATACAGGAGTACCAATGGTGAGATTTACCCCATACAACAGTAGTAAGCCACGCTCATCTTCAGTCAAGAGGAACCTGGTTTTGATCTCAAGGAGTATGCATTTGATATGCAATGACCGTTCTCCTACATCAGCGCTGAGCTGTTAAAGCAGGAAGGGCACTCAGCTGAGAGCACTGCTTGCCTCCCTCTGAAAATGGAGCGTTTGCTGTGGAGGCCTTCCTGAGCACACGGCCGCTATCAAACCTCTGTTCTCCATATCCCACTTGTTACCTGAAAATAATGCATTTGATAATTTAAACTAGTAAATGCACAACACTGCGTGGGTCATTCCTCTTCACTAATCAGACATATAAGGTTTTCATGTCAGGCCTCCTTTAGCCTTCAAATCACTCCATATTTCTTTGAATTCTTTAATTTGATTCCCTTGACTTAGTTTTTTAAGCTTCTACCACATATTCTTGGTTTCTCAGCCTTGGCTTCCTTTTATCCGATCTGAAATTAAGATCTATTCTGTGCCCTCTATGCCTCTAATGGATTTTCTGCTTAAACATAAGTGAACGTATAATTCAGCCAGAAGCTTTTTCATAACAGTGCAGTCTTACAATAGATTAAAAGCAGCTAGCTTTTCCTAATGCAAGCCCTTCTTTGGACCTAGTGCTTCAGAGAAGTTTAGTATAGGCAGACTTCTTCCTTTATTCCTTACTTTCATCCTGAGGAAGGTGTTTTTTATAAAAATTCACTAAACTTCAAGGCTCTTTGTTTTCTTCATTTTTATTTTTATCAATTTTCAGCTCAGAACTGGAAAAAGATAGCTTGCTATCTTGCAGATAGAACTGCACTCTGTCTTGCTATCTGTAAAAATATTTTTTGCAAGGAGAATAGCAACCCCACCTACCCAGGCTGTTGCACAGAACAACTTTCAAAGTCTGCCCTTACACTTTTCACCTTCTCAAGCACGGCGAGCTCTGGAAGCACCCAGACGTGGGGAACAGTTGCAGTTACAGGGTGAGCAGCAAGAGCATTCCTGGCTTCCTCACAGCCAAACCTTTCGGCATCAATCAGCATCATTCACTGGGGCTGTCAGTTCAAGCCCACAGACCCATCAGATACTCATCCTTGTATTTCCTTGCGACGCAGCTAAGCCTCTGGACTGATTCTCTCTAGTCAGAGGATGAAAAACATACCTGAACAACAGCTGGTGCATGCAGTCTGCCTCTAATTTTTAAAGTTGCGAAGTCACCAGTGTTAGGGAGGCTTCTTAGCCTTTGCAGACCAACACTCGCCTGCACCACAAGACCTTGCTCCACATTGCTTCAATGCACGACTTACCAGCAATAAATACAATTAACTTACAACAGAGAACCTAAACTTGTCTCCTTGTCCTGGAGACAAAATAAAGAAAACAGCTTTTCTTAACTGATCCCGTGGTTAATGTGCAGCAATGAGGCAGACACCGGCTCCCTCAGCGTGTGACTTCTGGCAAGGGGTATCAATGCACTAAGCCCTTTTCACTGGAATATCTGCAGAAAACAGTCAGCACCAATGCTTGATGGCACCTTGTAGCGCTGCCTTTTGTTTCTCTACAGAAAAAGCTTAAACTCCCTCTTGTGGGTAACTGGAGAAAATCCTTTTTGTAAGAATCCACAGCAGTTGGCAGGATGGATCTCTCCCTTTTCTACCTTACGTTCACCACTCCAGCACAGGCTGTGTGGTCTCCACCCCTGGAGGGTTTCAATACCAGCCAAGTTAAAGCCCTGGGCAACCCGGCCGACCTGACAGCTGACCCTGCTTCGAGCAGGAGCCTGGATTAGAGACCCCCTCCTGGCCCCTTTAACCTCAGTTATATCTCATATTCTTTTGATCCTATACACACAGAAAGGAGAAAACATACGCCAAAGAGAGCACAACAGTTGCTATAGAAGAGAAAAAAAAATATGGAAGTGTATTAGGAACCCCATAGTATTTATCTCATTAGTTCCAAACGTAGCTGATGTCATCATCTCATTGTGGATTTTCGGCAAACTACTGTAGGAAACATGGCAATGTACTGCACTGTCCTAACTGCCAAACTGAGTGAAGAGAGAGTAATAATGAACAGATGTACAAATAAAGAATTAATCATTTTCCTACCTGAGACAACCTGCAGGATAGTACAGATATAGATATGATACAGACAGCAGCACCTAAAATATTTTCTCAAGAGCCTCTTTTTATATCTGTACCCCAAAGTAACCACAAATCTCAGACATACACACTGCTAAATTACATGATGCACCACAGCCTAATTCTTAAAATACTTGGGTAGCTACGAGCATAAATATTTACTTTCTAAAAATAAACAAAACAATACATGTAGATGGTGTTTTACATCCACAAGTCTCAAAAAACCTTTAGGAAAGTTAGAGGAGCACTACAGAACCACAGAGGTTACAATCGTTTGTTTAAAGTTATGAGATCAGGAAAGTGCGCTGGATCTTTGTGCTTTGTTTCTGGAGACCAGCTCAAATCATCTAATGAAAATTCAGCCCAGTTGCCTTGCGTGAAACATAATGAACATTTTATGAGATGGCAGAGATGGCTACAGAAGATACAAAGGCAAACAAACCAGAGTTTATCACTCAGGAAATACTCACGTTGAAAGCCTATATGTAAGAATAAGCTCAAGAAATAAAAAGACCGTTTGAGTCATTTCTTACAAGGAAGCTTTATAGCACCATCAACAAGATACCAAGGCCATGGCAGTCAGAACGCTATCCCAGTACAGCTAGACCTCTTTGTTGCAAATCTTTTCAACCAGAGTCAACTGTTTTTCTTCAAAAATTTTTTTTTTTTTTAACAATCCAGCAGTCATTGCAACTATGGGCAAGGGGCACTATAAGCACATGCTTACAAATTCTGGAATATGAACAAATAAAAGAGGAACAGAAGATATCCAAATCCTTTCAGACTGTATCCTGTTCATAAATTACATGCAGACATCATGGTCCCCTTCACTGATACATTTTTGTAGTCCTTAAAAGAACAGTATTTGTCCTACTCTCTAAGGCTTCCTCTTTTTTATTTCCAGCATCTAAGAAAGGTGAATTGATTGGACAGGAATAACCGAGTCTGGTTTACTCAAATATTAAAAAGAAAAGCACAGTTACATGAAAGCAGCACTAGAACCCCATTACCCATTTGTTTAGTCACACTGAAGGGGACAAATTTATTTAAAAAGAATTAGTCTTTTTCCTCCGTCAGAGACGCTAGCTATTAAAAGTTTCAGGTTTGCATCATAAAACATTAAGGTGAGGCAGTGTTAGATCTTATTCCTTCTTCAGCACTGCTCAGAAAACACAACTCAGAACATGGGTTTCTAATGTTTCCCTCCCATTCAGTCTGCATGACAGCAGCCAGGTGTTACTGCACATTTTAGGAATACACTAAATACGCTAGCCTGCTCACATGAGAGGAAGAAACTCTTCCTGCGAAAATAACGATGTGGGGCACACGCTACGCTTTGCTTTCAGCTCTGATGATTACATAGCATTATGGCCACTTTTGGCAGTTAATAATGCACCCAAACGTACTGCCAGGCACAAGACAGACAGCTGATGAGTTCTGACTAGTAGAAAAATGCTATTAGCAGCCAAGGAATGACCCTCCTTTCACAAAACCTCTGGCAGTAGGTGCTCTGGTCCCTGTGGAGGTTAAGTACCTCCAGAAACATTTCCTCCAGCTCTTGTTCTTTGCAGACCTAACTTTCATAATTAACAGAGCAGAGTCCCCTACACCGTAGTTAAACCCAGCAGGACGCAGAGCAATTTCAGCTTATGTTTCAAACTTTTTAATGAACCAAGTCATTTTCAGAAGTTATTGTAAAACATGAGCCACATACAGCCACCTGTACTTCACCATTTCTGGATCCCAGAACAAAGTTTTAAAGATGTAAACTCAACAGTAGATCACTAGCTTTTCTTGGTTTACAATTAGAACACTGTTTGTTCACATAGGTTTTTGAATTCATTAAATCTCCTCAGTGGAATTTCTCTCCGTGTATTCCATCATGCAGAGACTGGGCAGTTTTCCCCTCCAGTGTTCTGATAATCTAAAACAGGTATGGCAATTTTTACTAGCTGGAGATATCCCTTCTTCTTAAAATTCAAATTATTGCAAGCACATGCTTAAATTACACTGAAACTTTAATACAGGTTTAAGCTACCTACTGACATAGAATTTATTTCTATACTTTTTTTTTTTAATTACAAGTAAAAAAATAATTTATCATATTCAAAAAGTTATAATGGCACCCGAGAGCAATAGAAACTAGAAGTCTCCATAACAACAAATTATATTTAAAATCAACAATGAATCTAGACATGTGGGTTTTTTATGCATGGGGAAAATTCTTTGCTCAGAACCAAAAATAAGAACCAAAACATAAGGTTGTAACAACATAATACAAAACATTTGACTTAAAACCAACTGAAAAGCTGCATTTGGAATTTAGTATTGAAGGACAATCAGTAACCAGAGAATACAATACGCGAGACAATGCCTGATGTGAAATGCTACTTATCAAAATTGATGGTGTATGTCTATAAATATAGCAATCTCAAAGAGATGGAGTTTGCTGACAGCAAATCCTGGCCATTAAGCAGGACAGAATCTGCTGGAAAAGTGTCTGACTTGGTTTAATTAGGCTCTACCTGTCATTAGGATTGCAGTCTACATCTTCCCTACTGAAACTCATTCTTTCTTTCTAAGTTTTTCTTACATCTCTACTCTCACACAGACTTGGCATTTTTATTGTTGTTTTTCAGAATTAATTACTTTTGGCTAAACCCCGTGGGGCTCAAAGCACATGACAAAATCTGAGACTGAACAAGATCACTGTTGTACCAACGGATCCTACACTACGCTGTGCTCTGAAACATAGAAGGTGAGGGTGGTGCATGCCGCCCTTTAGGGAGCACCTGCTCACACTACGTAGTGGCAAAAGGAAATGCTGCTTTTTGGCCAGAGGTAACAGGTCACTCACAGCAACAAACCAAATTTGTATAGTAAAAAGCAGTTGTCCTGCCTGTACAGCAAGCACTTTAAGATTGCTGAGAGTTTGAAGCTGCCTACTGACATCTATCCAGGACAGAAGCCCCATCCAGTGCAGCATTTCACTTCTGCCTTCTATTTGTGAGGGAAAATGAGTTAATGTGTCATTTGCACTTAAGCAGCTGTTTCAGACATTTTGGTTACACATAGTTATTTTGGAGTCTAGATAAAATGCAGAGGTAAAAGAGGGATGAAAAATCTGCAGTGAGTGTACTGACAAGGATTCTCTCTGACAGTACCTATGCATGGGTGTGGCAGAACATAGTGCTTAAAGATAGGGGGATGAAAAAAATCCTTGCTTGAAAACTTTGTGCAAGAATTGTTCTGAGCACTGCATGCAACTGAACCTCCCTGAATTTTCAGCAGAGCACTAAAGCAGCTGGCTTGGAGGTAGCTGTAAGGCGAGAAGAAATAAGACTGCAAAGACTGAAGTCCCGTATAAACAGTAGCTTACATGAAAAACTGAGGTTCTCTGTCCCTATCAACAGATCTCCAATCATTTCACTGGTAATGAAACCTCCCAGAGAAGTTTGTCCCTGAAGATCAAAAAATGGACCTGCTCATATTTTGAACTCTACCAACCCTGAAAGCATTGACTGGAGTACAGGGGACGAAAGCAGCTAATGCTAGGATGCACTGCCTCATTAGACATCTCCAGCTCTAAGAGAGTTGACATTAGGCTTATTGCCAAGCTTTGCCACATTAGAGGGAGAAAGGAAAAGGACACGGAACAAAATTGGGAGAAGGAAGTAATCATTAACACCAAAGGGCAAGACTCCTCCTCCTCATCCCTGCATTCTACTCCCTTACTCATCCAGAGTGCATTATATGACATAATTTAGAGTAATATGTTCTACAGCAGAATGTCCTGCCCATATTTATGTTTTAATGAAAGAATTTTATCAATGATGATCAGAGAAACACAGTGCCCATAACTGGTGAATACGAAAATAAAGGGGCATGTTTTTTGCCCTGACATAAAGGTCTTTTCTGTGATGACCAAACTGGCCACAAAATGGGAACATGGGGGGCAATGATTTGATTTCCAGATGATTTTTTTCTATATGGTAAATAATGTCTTTAGACTAAATTTATGTACACTTTAAAACATTTTAGAAGAAAATAGAGAAAAACAAAGAAACATTCCATTTGGTATCAGACAACCAAAACCAGCCAATATGTGTTCCTTTCAAACCATAAAGAATCCACCCTTTTGTTTCTCAGCAAAAAGTAGAATACGGCTTTTTTGGACATTTTTCAGTCTGGATGTATATTCATTTATTTGTATAAATTCTACTTTAAAGTGCCTATGTTAGACTTTCTTCTTCTCTTATCAAGTTGGTATTTACCCTTAAGGAAAGGAGAACTGATAGTGCATGACATACCAACTCTGAAGGTGCCATCAGCTCACGTTCGTCACTCCCGAGTCTTTTTTCCTGTTCCATGCCAGAGATCAGCATCCTCTCCACTGTTCCAACACGCCTGCTCATGGGTTGCTAGGATCTGGAACATCAGAATGACGCAGCTGAAAACAGGCATCACTTTTTAACAGGTATTTTCTACTGCATCATTTCAGTTATTTAACAAACACTTACCCTTCCAAATTTTGACAAGCTCTAATTAATTGCTGTTCCTGACTGACTTCTCCTTAAATTACTGGGTATGTCAGAAATAGCACAAGTACAAAGAGATTACAAAACTTCAAATTAAGGAGTTGGTAAACTATGGGATATCACAACAAAGCTATCTATGTACATGTATATGTGACTGTGTGCGTACAGTAGACTGAAATTGTTCCTACTTCTTTTCTGCCATGCACTGGAAGTTTAGATTACAATTCTGCTCCATGTTGTGATTCCTTCTCCTGTTAATACGTTAATATGTGCGTCTGTTACAGTAGGAAATTACACAGTACTTTTCTTGTTGTAGGCAAGTGTACTTGAAAAAACAGGAGACAAGGTGGCTACCAGAAAAAATCTGAGCACAGATATGTATAGCCAGTGCTAAACAGGAGCTGCTCTCCTCACTCCTGAGCAAAGCGAACTGGGCAAAACAGCTCGATTCAGAAGTGTCCAGAGCAAAGAGAACTTCTCACAGCAGTACAAGCATGTTGCTTATAAGCAGTACACTATCTAGGAATTTTGTATATTTAACCCTGGGTGAGGATCATTAGGCTTTCTGCAGCTATACACTACAACCAAAGCAAAAAATACCAGTTGTAAAATCTGAACTGGAAAATATGTATCAGACAGGGATTTTCAGTATGCTGGGGGGCTGAAAGTCATAGGTTACTTTAAAGTACATCCTGGTACACATATTGCCAGAAGAGGTACGAAGGCTGAAAGTCTATCTGAAACATTCCTCATTTTTATGTTTCTCTGCAATCACAATAGAAACAAATATTAAGCCAAAGACACGCGTTAGCAGTGAGGCTCATTAGGTACAAACTGCCCCATTTCACATTTCTCTCTGATTTACAACAACCAAAAGTCAGCTGACTGTTCAGGTCTCTCCCCGTTTTTTTTATAGCTCAAAAAATGTGCAAATGGACATTTAAAACGCATTTCAAAACAATTTTTGTCTGAGTGTACATCTTGTTTACAAGAATGAACTACTGAAGCTGGGTAATAAAACACTGAGAAATGCAGTTTATAGTGGAAACACTGGCACAACTTTAATTACTGCAGTGTAAAAGGCATCTCTGTGCACAGGGTTCCAGCATATTTTTAACCTACATGAAAAAGTCAAAGAAGAAATCTACGCAACAAGAAATGGAAACATAAATCCCTTCCAAATGTTAGACAATTTCTGCTGAGAAAGCTTGCAACCCATTAGAAAGACACAGTCCCGTGGATGAAAGGAGAGGCAAGCAGTGGTATTTCACCCATTGTCAGCGCTGACTCCGTTCTAACCAGAGGCAGAGGGAGCTTTACCAGCAACTTAATAAAGAACAAGACCTAAAGTCTTTTGCAAATTGGCTCCATGAACAAAAATAGTCATTTAGGAAATAGATTGCAGGCTTAGGAGGAAATAACAGCTTCAGCTGCTGTATAAGAAGAAACGTGCAAACCAATATCCACTTCCTAGATACAAGGCATCAAAACGGAACAGAAGTATGTGGAATATCAGTAGGGTCCAAACAATTTGAAATTTAATGGACTTACTGTTAGCTCAGTTTCCAATTACTATAGTTTCAGTAGCCTTTCCCACCCAGAATATGGGAAATGCTGTAAGCGAAATGCAAGGAAAGCGATCATACGCAGAGAAACAGCCACTTTCCAGGAACATCTGCACTGCATATTATAGACAAAATAATTGCTCCCAATTCATCTAGCTCAACTCAAAGATAAAAACGAGATGCCAAAATAGCACTCAAGTCAGACCATTCCGGTTTATGTACACACCAAGCCTCTCTCACGCTGTAAATGCAAAGACCATCTTTTGTTACTGTAAGTGAAATAATTAACAGTAATAATCACACACACAAAAAAGAAAAAAAAAAAGCTTCCTCTAAATAAGTCTCAGAAAATGGCACAAATCAGGCCAGCGGGGAATCAGACAAAGCAATGTATCTTTAACAGAACTTCAAGACAAAATCTCACTAGCGTATAGCTTCTTGGGGCCTCCTCACATTACTGTAGCTACAACTAGTAAGAACAAATGTAATCAATATTAAATTGTCCTGCTGAAGCAGTAGAAATAAGAGTAAAGTATTTATTTCACATAGCATCCTGGAAGCTGTTCTATTATCAGATAATCAGCTGCCCAACAAATGCTGCATAGAGGCAAGCAATGAAAGTCATTGACTAAAGAGCCAACTTGACAGCTCCAAAAAGAGTTTGAGTTAGGGCTTCCAGAAGCAGTGCTTTATTAGTGAGATTTACTGTGTACATCATTTCCCTTAAAAAGTTCCTTTATCATCATATCTAGTAATTTAAACATAGTCATCACATTTATCTAACCTTGTAGCCAACTAGATCTTGTCAACCAAGTCAGACAGAGGCCACAGCAGTTTAATCATTTCTGTTTTCTTTCTAATAATGTTTTGCTGGCTCCATGGGATAAACATTTAGTTACAACTCTCCTGTTCTGCTATAAAACACTGCACGCAATATATTTGGAATTACTGTCACAACTTCAGCTCACCCAGGACTTGTAGTTAACCATCCTGATGGCGCAGACACCATTCCTACACCACGCTGAGGTAAGCACACAAGATTTAGCTGCTAAGGAACTGTACCCTGCATCAAAGGGCAAGGTCTGAGCTGCTAGGTGTAACGCACGGGGGATTGCTAAAACTGGTGACCATACGCTTAATACAACCTTGCCAGTGATTTGTAGTAGGTGTCTGAAATCAACGTAAATTCCTTCTTTAACCCTTTCCCCCTTGCTTCCAGTCATTTAAATCTGACTTCCAGTAATCCTTTTTTTTTTTTTTTGTTAAAGCAATCTGGCACTGGTTCCTCTTTCACAGCAGAGCTAGAAAGCACACAGAAGTACAAGAAAGGAAAGCCTTTATTGCCTAATTCTAAAACTCTCCTTAAAAATGAAGTCTGCTTCCTACAAATGTCAGGAATCCCGCTTCTCTTCCATCAAGCGATTTGCATCCTGCGACACAGGACGTATCCTCGTGCAGGTCTGTTTCTCTCTGCACAGCAACAAAATGTACCACACTACACCTCAGCTATCCATTTCACCCTTTGCTGCACCTTTACATTTGCCTTCATGCTTCCTCCAGCGCCCGTGAAATAATTCATGACCTCCACTTCTGGTCTATTGAGTTTCTTAACAGATTTGGCAAAAGTAATTGAGCAAATTACTTTTGAAAAGCAACTGCCTCACTTGGTAGATTTCTTCGTCTGTCTTAACATGTCGAGATGCTAATTGCAGAGGAAGATTTAGCAGACAAACTCTGCACAGATTAATGTTTGGGAGCTTGCACATGCTTTCTACTCCGGCTCCTTGCTTCCTTCTTTCTCTACAATTACTTGAGGCCCTTGGTACCTTCACAAACATATGGGATGTTTGACTGGTTAAACTCTCGTATCGGCAATCAGATTATAAATCAAGGAAGAAAAAAAAATCTCTTCCAATTTATCATTGTGATAATTTATCCCTGCCAGCAATTTAACTTTCTAGAATCCAGGACAGGTATCCTAAAGTCTGGGGAGAAGGCGTACAGAAGTGAACTGAGGGTGGAGTCATGAAAGCCAGGAATGCACAATGCTCGTGTGGGTTTGCTTCTTCCTTTTGAACTGTGGATCTGTCCCAGGGATAATTTCAGTCTGTTAGCTTAAGCGATCTCATAGAGCTAATGCAACATCCGTATTTTACAGACATTGTTTAACTGTTGGCACCAGCCTATTTCTGGCTGCTTTCATGCAATGGAAACAGTAAATTTTTCTCCTAATAAACCACTGTCACGATCTTTAAAATTATCTGCAGACTAATTAATTAATCCTTTTATATTGTTCTACAGCTCCAAATGCCTGGTGTATTGCACCCAATAAGTTTACAGTAGCAAGTCAGACTCGTCTAAGCATAAACATTTCGCTTCCAATATTAAGAAGTTGTGTCAGAATAAAAAATTCTGAACTTCGGGGTTGCCTGGCAGCTGCTGTAGGGAACAGTGCTCTCTGCATCATTTTCCACATATTTGTGAAACAATATTGCATATATCACCCACAGGAAAAGAACAGCAAACGTGAAATGCAGCTCAATAAAAGATGAAGAGCCAAAGCAAAAGGAAAGATAACGCAGGCACCTCCGAGTTTTGTGAGGAGGTGGGAAAAAAGAAGTCCTTAAACTGAAAACCAATTCCTATTGTTTTCTATATTACTCTTAGATTTAAGCATCAAGTCAGGGAAGAATCTGTATTTATTGTAAAACTAAGGGCTAAGGTGAGTTCCTAATCAGGCTAAGCTATTCCGGAACTGAAGTGTGAATACAACAGTGGCTTTAATTGTCTCCCTAAAACCAATGACAAATCACAGACACAGAGGCTTTTAGAGTGCCTCCCTAACTATCCACATCGTTCTAGATTTGTAACAATGGTCTTCAAATCTCAAGAAGGCTTTTCTAAAATTCAAGTATTCCATTTGCTTGTAGGAAAACCTTTTTTTTTTTTTTTTGGTATAATATGTTATTTCCTACTTGAGACTGAAAAAAATGTAAGTTCATTTATGCTTTTTTAAAAAAAGTTTCCCTTACATTTTGGGTCAAGTTACTTAGAAATTTGCTCACGTTGATATGATACAGTAAAATAGGCTATTTTCTTCATAGCTATACTGTATTCTAAATTTATTTATTCCGCTAATATAACCTGTACAGACACCTTAGCTCTACTGAGAGTACAATACATACAGAAGGAGCAACACACACAAAAGGTAAGAGTCGAGACTCAGGGCTTTTGTTCCAGCCATCTGTTGCCTTGTAAGCAACCCCCACCACGCAGAAGGGTACGATTCCTTCTGTGTTAGAGCAACGAGACCCTACAGATCAGTATTCAGATATCCTCAGTTCAGTATTTGTCTTCATGAGAATGAGAGCGCAGATACGTATGTTATTTCATTTGCTGTGGCAGTCGATATTAGAAGACTATCAAAGACGGAAACGTCTCAGCTTCAGCCAATTCTCCACGTGACCATATGCTATTTTCATAATGAAGCTATTTGTATGGCCTGCGGAGCTGTGAAGGAATTAATCACTGCTGGCATGAGGTGCCGCTGACTTTGGGTGAAAACTTGATTAAGTGAGGATCAGTCTCCGTCGTGAATTACGAAAGCCCTGGTAGAAAGGGGGGATGAATAGATTGTATGTAATGAATTCGGTGGCTGTGAACTGATCTGTGCTGATTAAGAAAGTGAAATCAAAGTGCATACAAGAAGCATGGACGGAAATAGCACAACGCCTTGGTGAATCACAGCCCTCAGCTCCGACCAGCGTGTCTCACTGACGCCACGAGGAATACGAGGTGCCGCTCAGCCCAGCCACTGCCGCAGAAGAGCCCGGGCCCAGGCCAGTCCCAACGCTGGAAAGCAGAAACGTGAGGAGCCAGGGCTGGAAAGCAGCAGAGACGCACCCGGGAGATTCCCGCAACCCATGACCGACAGCGAGCAGGGTGTTACGCTCTCACATTCAGACCAAGTACAAATAATCAGATAATTCAACAACAACAGCAACTGAATGGAAACATGCACAAATATTTTGACTGCTAAGCTGCAGCTTCTTATCAGCAATCTGTCCCCAAAATCATGTAATTAACGGCAATGATTAAGACAGAAATGTCACCTTACATTTACACAGCAGTTCTCATCCTGATGCGCTTCATTAGCTATCTTTCCAAAGACCACTTCGCGATTGATTTTGCTGTATTTATACTTTGTCTACCCAAATCAGAAAAGAGACAGATTGTTCTCTTTTTAGAATCTCATCAGATAAAAACCTTAAACTGTAGTTTCCATAGAAACGCATCATGGGTCTCACGGGTCTCTATCAAACCTGTTCATAAACTTTCCGCTTTACTTAATACTACATTTTCAAAAATATCAATTAGATCTTTTACATTTAACGCTCTTCCAGGCCTTTGTGCTTACTTTCAGTACAGAAGTACAGCGAGACACAGCTCAGCCACGGCTCGGTCGCAGCAAGCACCTCACGTTCAACTTCAGCTAGCATTACAGCGCACGTCTGAGGTGGAGGAGCAGTATGGAAGGGGAATAAGGGCGCTGACTTCACTCGCCCACACCTAGACTGAGACATCAGAATTTAAGTTCCCCGGAGCCTAAGGATAGTATCTGAACTATGTCATCATTGTGCTGAGATGATAAGCTTTTATTTGTGGAAACCTGTATGACTATTTCTAATTGCAGTGTGAATCTGAGGCATGGATCTGCCTCGCTAAACAAAAGACTTGTAAAGGAAAATTTAAAAAAAAAGCAAGAGAAAAACAGCTGCCAGGGACAGGGGAGCAACCAGAAAAATAATATTTTTTGGTAATCTGTGGAAATCTCTGAATGTCAGTCAAGTTCCATCTGACTTAAAATCTTGTATCAAAGGTTGTTATAGATGCTTGAGCTTCACATGAACCCTGACTATGGAAAAAATGATGCCATGCACATGATGAGTGCAGGTCTGGGACATTTTATGAACATTCTGACACGAGCTTATTTTGTATTAAAACATATTTATATATATATTAAAAAAAATGCTCTGTTTGTGTTAAAAAAAAAAAAAAGATGTAAAACTGACTACCTAAGTTTTCCAAAAACTCTAATATTGCATGCTGTTGTCCCATGTTTCCTTCTACAAAAGCACACAAGTATTATGGAATCCTTCTTTTGGCTCATGGTATTTCTCCCATTTTGTATACCCATGGATATTTGGATGATCCCTTAACAATTTACAGTCATTTCCCAGACCACCTTCCTACAGGCCACAGGTTTACAAACTGTGTCTGTGATGAGGTTACACGTCCTCTACAGCTGACCAGACATTCCGCTTTTGTATAGTGGTTGCATGTATTGAATAAATACGGCCACCTGCACCGGCCTGCAGTCTGTCAACCTGGCTAATACCACTCACCAAATCCTACTGCCACTGACCCTCTGCTCAGAGTCACTTCCTGTGAGAACACCGAGTGAAGTAATGCAAATGTTTAGCTCTGCTTCCTTAAAGTTTCTGTCAGTTCATTTACGAATGCAGTACAGTTGAATCACTGCTGTCAGAAACGCATTTGCAACAGAAGTCCTCGGAGGCTTTGCTGCTTTTGTCAGCAGATTAAGATTTGTCCTGAAATCTTTTCAGTATCTTACACAATAATTCTATTTTAAAATACAGAACTATTAAATATATATGTTAAATAGACTGAAATGTGCAACACTAATAGCCTTTTTTCAGCAACACCATCTTCTCTTATTCTGCAAGTAACTCTTTCAGGCATGCCAGTGGCTCGGAAATGCAGCTCTGCTCCTAAATTCTAGCGATGCAGTAGCTACAAGTGCCAAAACCTCCAGGCCATCCGACTGCGAGACAAACTTGTAATTTCAGTGACATACTACAGGAGGATTTCTTCTGAGGCTGGGTTTCTTGAAGACTAAAGTGACATTCCATTGCTGCTTTAAGGGCACCTTGATGACTTCAACTTGTTCTAGTGGTCTTTTTTTTTTTTTTTCCTATTACCTAAGGCTTTTTCTGTTTTGTTAAACACACATTTTCTTTTGCCAAACCTACAAAAGCAAAGAAAGCATTATACTGAAAATTCAAAAAGAGCACTGCCTCGCCAGCTGAATTCTGGGTAAGACCAGAAATGACAAGTAAAACCTTTTGCATACACAACTAGCATATGAAATGGCAGAGGGAATAGGAAAAAGGTTTCACAAGAAACTTATCTGAGAGCACTGGGAAATTTCAGTGTCTCTTCCTTGCTTTAAAATATATTCATTCAGTACATTAAGAAAATGTGGAGCTGGATTATTTAAAAATGTTAAAACCCACTGTTACATCACTTTTTCTTTTTTCCTGCTGATGGTTCCTTCTGAAAGGGAAGTTCAACACACCAACAAAGCTGGCTCCTACATCCCTCTGCGCACAGCATCCAGACAAAGGATGAGACAAGAGAGGTGTGAGGAGCAACAGCCTGCTCTAACCTGGCTCCAGGGCCATGACACGGGATCTGAAACTGTCAGCAAGTTGCAAAAACTCAGGCCTCAACCTCTCTGAACCATAAGAAATACTCCAGAAAATCAAAAAATCCAATATATTCTCTTAGTGCAAATATCATCAAAGACAACTTGACTTTTTTTGATTTATATTTGTGGATCCAAATATCCCTTAATGGGATGTATATGAGAATGTGAAGGGAGTACTTTTGTAGGATTTGCTAGAATTCTGAAATATTTATAATGCTTGTAGATAGTTTGGCAGTTAAATAATTTGCTGATCAGATTTTCTTTATATTTTAATAATGAAAGCACACTACATCAGAAAAAATACTATGCATACTGTCTTATATATTATTTTGATTCAAAGCTCGATGTCGCCAGCAGCAGCAAAACAAGCGCAGAGAGCCTGCTGCAGCCCGCTCCTCTTCCTGTTACAATACATTTACACCAACACCAAGCCTCATCTTTCCTGTATATGTTGTGAGTTTGGCCACAACAACCCCATGCAGCACTACAGGCTGGGGCAGAGTGGCTGGAAAGCTGTGCAGAGGAAAAGGATCTGGCGGTGTTGGTCAATGCTCGCCTGAACACGAGCCAGCAGTGTGCCCAGGTGGCCAGGAAGGCCAACAGCATCCTGGTTTGTGTCAGGAATAATGCGGCCAGTAGGACAGGGAGGTGATGTCCCCGTGCTCTGCTCTGGTGAGGCTGCACCTCGGGTGCTGGGTTCAGTTTTGGGCCCCTCACTACAAGAAGGTCATCGAGGCCAGAGAAGTGTGGCCAGAGAAGGGCGCCGAAGCTGGTGAAGGGCCTGGGCCACAAGTCCTGTGAGGAGAGGCTGAGGGAACTGGGGGGGTTTGGGCTGGAGAAGAGGAGGCTCAGGGCAGACCTCATTGCTCTCTGCAACTGCCTGAAAGGAAGGTGTGGGGAGCTGGGGGTCGGCCTCTTCTCGCAGATAACCAGTGATAGGACTGGAGGGAATGGCCTCAAGTTGCGCCAGGGGAGGTTCAGGCTGGAAATGAGGAGACATTTCTCCTCAGAAAGAGCAGTCAGGCATTGGGATGGGTTGCCCAGGGAGGTGGTGGAGTCACCGTCCCTGGGGGTGTTCAAGGAAAGGCTGAACGTGGTGCTTGGGGACAGGGTTTAGTGGGTGACATTAGTGGGAGGGGGACAGCTGGACCAGAGAATCTTGGAGGCCTTTTCCAACTTTAATGATTCTGCGATTCCCTCAGGACAAGTTTTGCTCTGAGTGGTCTTTTATATATATTCTGTAAGTGTAAACAACATAATGATAATTAACCTCCCAGACTCGAGGATATTTTAAACAATGTGTTGTTTAACGTGGGAAAAAATATTCTGTTTAAATAAATCTGATTTTAACACATTCCTATTTTGGGATTATTGATTCCAGCATATAAATGTTCTGTTTCCACGGAAAACAAATAATCCCATGATATAAGAATAGGCAACTAAATGAAACACAGACTTATACAATGTGGGAAATATTGGCTGAATTAGTATTGTGGTTTTGCTTAGTTTTAGATGTTTTAGGAGAAATTGATTCAAACTAATGTTCTTCAGAATAAAATTAAAGCATATGTAGACAGACCTACTGCAAATGCATTACATGAAGTAAAATAGAAGTGCTCCAGAGACCTAGCTCCAATTCAAAATTCAGCAAAGTATTTAAACACATATATAACTAAGCATATAGTCAATGTCCTAACATACGTAACATTAAGTTCACTCCTAAAAACTCTGAATGGTAAACAGCAATGGAAAACAACACCTGTAAGTGTCCCTAAAAACGTACTGCAAACTGGGAAAAAACACAGTAAAAAAAGCACAATAACACACCTCATTACCAAATTGTTATGTGTGATTCCTGTGGGAAGCTGACAACACAACACTTCATGAGCTTAGAAGAGTGCACATTTAACTAAATTTTCCCATAAAATTCTGCATAGTATGAGCAGCTCCAAATGGGGTTTGTAAACTAAACATTCCACATCCAGCATCTCTTTAAGGTAAGAGCCAATGACACTGAAGGGAAAAGCCTCTTATATTATTTCATAATAATTATGGACTAATGCCTTTCTACAAGAAAGTTTCTTTAAAAAAAAAAAAAAAGAAAAAGCCTGGGATGACAAAAATCAATACACTTAATACATGCTTCAAAAAGACTACCATTGGCAGTAGCTGTGGTTAGTATCTTGCTGACATCTACAGGTCGCTTTGTATACCGTTCTCAGTTTATTCAACATAAGAAAGCAAAAATCATATTTACAAACAACGCAGTCTACAATCAGTATGTCTGTGTACCATATTTCCCTTTTGAAGGACAATAGAAAGCTGCAGCTATGGCCCACACAAGACAAAGAACTGGAGTTTCCAAGGCTGACACACCTCACACAAATGCTCTAATTAACCATCTACAGACACCTTAGAATTCAAGAAAATGTTATGTAAATGGACAGAATGATACTGAGGAATTATTGTTGACTGGAACTTCTGTGTTTGAAATCAAAATTACTCACAGAAATGATAAAGGCAAAATCCAATGAAGTTTTTCTCTTCATAAAGCCTAAAGATTAATAAATCAATTTGCAACTCCACTGTTGTCTTCCAGCCAAACAAAAATCAAATCCTCTAATTCCTTTATTTATTCAAACAAAAATTACAAGGAGGATAGAAGACATTCAGATACTATTATTCAGTAAAGGTTGCATTTTTTCATATTTTTATTCTCAGGCTTTGTCTGGTAGTATTTCACATGCCTTCATTGCCTGCAGAATGCATCTAATTTAACACTGATTCACAGACTCACCTCACTGTTGTGTGCACTTCTGAGTTACTACCTACCTGTCAGTAATCCTGTTCGCTTCTCTTCACTTCAGTATTTACAGAAGACTGATTAAAATGCATTAAATACTTGTGTGAAGCACACAGCAGAAAACAGTAGATGGCAGTAACAAACCACAGAACAGTATCACATCCCACCACCACCCTGTGTTTTTTCCAAGTTTCTTGGCAAACGTCTTAAGACAGCAAAAGAAATGGAATGAAAGCCTATTTAAAATTAGACAGAAGGCTTTCTCTTTTTTGAGCAAAATGCCGACATAAATTTTTACATAAGTACACAACATGTTGCTGAGATATTAGAGCTTTAAATGAAGTAAGGTTACCAGCTTCATGTAGGATAAAAGGCCTTTTATTTGCAGACTTTTGAGTTTAACGATAGGGCAAATTAACAGATGCTTCCTTTTCTTTGCTGAAGTAAAGTAAATCAAGAAGGACACATTTTCTAATGCTCAATCATATTAATTTTAAAAGCACTGATCTTACTGTTGGCACTAGCTTAGACTTCTCTAGTGCCAAATTTGGCAGTGGTGACAAGGGTTCACCAAAGCTCATCTGCTCTATGATCTCACAGAACTTGTTCCTCCCATTGCAAGAACATCCTTCCTCCTTTATCATTCTGAGGCATTCTAAGCAGTATTTGCCAGAAGACCCTAAGGTCAGCAAACTAGAGAGAAAAAAATGCTGACACTCTCATCTTCCTTATAATATTATGAGCTTTCTTGGGACTGCTGGTATGCAAGATCATTATGTGTAACGACATGTTTCTACACACACCTTGTTCCTGTGGGATGAGCCTTGCGGGAGAGCAGCAGGGATCACAGCTTTGGTGTCTTCAGAAAGGGGACTCAAGCTGCAAACTCGCCACCAGCGTCCTGCAATAGGTCAGGAAACCGTCAGTGTCCTGACACAGGTCAGAACTGCAGTAATGCCTGAAACTTGAGGTGTGTTTCTCAGAAACGGTTATTTGCTTCAGGGCTGTTTTAATTCCCTCCTCATTTTGGACACCCACTTCAGCAGGGCCTCAGAAAGACACACGGAACGCACCAGCATATAACTCCTTAAACCGAGCGGTTAAAAGCAAAAACCCATGAATTTGCACGCTACTCCCAACTCTTCCTCTCACGCGAGACCCACCTTTACCTGCTAAGAACCAAGGGCTCCCATTCCCACCTCAACCTGAATGCGAGGCCAGGCTCAAACCTTCCTCCTCCCGCAGCGCCCACCCCTCAGGACACCCCCTTTCCTCACGGCTCCCCCTGCCCTCACACCCCTGCCTCCCGGGGCCGTTCATCTCCCTGCCTCACACCTCAGTTCCCCCGCTCCCTGCCTCTGAGGGACGGCCGGGCGGGGTACCAGGGCTCGGGGGCCGGGGTCGGTGCCACCCGGCCCCTCGCAGCACCGGAGAGCGGCGCTGAGGCGGCAGCGCGCGGCCCAACGGCAGCCATCGAACGCGCCGCGGCCCCACCCAGGTGGCGGCCACCCCCGGGACAGGGCGGGACGGGGCGGGACGGGACCGGGGGTGCCCGGGCCAGCGGCTGAGGGGAGGCGGCAACGGCCATGGCGGACTGCGAGATGGGGTCGGTGCCCAAGGCGCCGCGGCATCGAGGTAACTGCGGGGCGGCGGCGGTAGGGGAGCGCGGCCCCCTTTCGGTTTTCTGCTTCGATTTTTTTATTATGATTTTACTTTTTTTTTTTTCCCCCCGTTTGTCGCTGAGCGAAGTTCGCAGGCCGAAGTTAGCGGCTCAGAAGAGCCTCGCCGCCCCGGGGCAGCCCCCGCTCCCCTCAGCCCGGGCGGCCCCGCGCCCTCCCGCAGCCCCCTCCCGGCTCCCCTCAGCGGGGCTCGGGTCGCCGAGGCACGAAGCGGAGCGGGCACACGGGAGCGGAGCCGGCAGCCGCGGTCCCCGAGGAGCCCCAGAGGGCCTGGGGACGGCCTGTTTACACTGTCAGTAAACCCTCTGCACTGCACTGAACTTGCGCTTCAGGGAAGCAAAAAAAACCCCAAACAGTAGCGTTTTTATGGCACGGTCAGGTGTCGGTGTGCTAAATGATGTTGTCTCGCAGGTGTTGCGCTCAAATTATGCAACTGGTGGTTTCTCTCACCGAAAGCTGGAGCGTTTTCCTGTTATTTTCGTGGTGTTCACGAGCAGACTGCTGAAGAGTGGTGAATTAGTTTAACTTTTGTCAGCTGCAACTGGAGAAGGACGCACATGTGTGAGATCCCCCTACGTACAACGGCTTTGGCTAGCCAGTCCGCGTTGTTGTATAAATAACCGTAGATCTATGTGGGCCCGGTGCCTGATGGCACACGTTTTGTTCTCGTATCCGTGCAGAGGACTTGCATTTCATTCCGTAGGTATGTTGGTTATTAATACCAAACAGCGGTTGCTCTGACCCTAGCCTCATGTGGGCTCTGCCAGCCCTTCCTTGCCTTGCTACCGGTGTTTCTTCTGTGGCGCTGTGGTGTGCTGTGTTGTTCTGGAGGCTAAGGCTGGCCAGCAATTATTTTTGTCATGATAAAGTATCTACAGAGCAAGTAGGCAATAGACGTAATTTCAGTTAATGAGACATAATGATTTTGGCTGTTTTCCTTGTGAAAAGCTTTTAAATGCTCTGAAAAAAACCTGCTTAGTTCTCATTGAAAGTAGCAGTCACTGTTTGCTAATTAGCAAACCTTGGAATAACCGTCATGTAATAACAGTACTGAGTCATTCTCATATTGCCCTGGATTTCAGAGTAGCAGCGTGAAAGTGGAAGTGCCCATCTGGCGCTACAAGCCCTGTGTTCAGTCCAGTTCATTTCCTGCGTGCGTTCTGTTGTAAGTCTGGTGGCGTGTTTCCACGGCTGCGGAGGAAGGTCCTTTCCCACCACAGTATCTGGGAGTCGTACAATCATTAAGGTTGGAAAAGACCTCAGGTCCAACAGTCCCCCTACCCCGCTATCACCCACTAGACCACTAGATCCACTAGACCCCTAAGCAACAGGTCCAACCTTCCCTTGAACACCCCGGGGACGGTGACTCCACCACCTCCCCAGGCAACCCAGTCGTACACATTCTTGCGATTGGACAGGGATGCCTTTGTTCAGTTTGTGTGTGTTCAGTTTCTGCAGAAGAGAATAGATCTCCAGTGAAGGGCATGCCACACCTAAAGCAGTAGTAGTAGAACTTCGCCCTTTCATCTCAGTTCCTGGCACTAATTGTTTGTTATAAATTGCTAATACTGTTTGATGAGCTAAGTGATGATTCCTGGTTACAGCAGCAGTAACTGTTCCAGTCAGCCTTAAAGGGGTCCAAGGCTAATTCAATTAAAATATTTTTCTTTTTTTTTTTTACCTTGTGGTTTATTTCTTAAAGATATACATAATTTATTGCAGACTGTCCACAAATAAGATTCTTTGATTAAATTCAGGTCTGAGTTTTGAGTATCTTGATAGCAAAAGAGCAAGACTATTGTTAGAGTCTGGAAGAAGTGGATAACATTTGAAGTGAAGCTGTGGGGCATATGATAGTGCTCAGCACTTGGGAGAATCAAGCAGGAAAGAAGACAAGTTGAGAAGCTAGAGTCACTGGAAGTTAAAAAAAAAAAAGGACTTTGTGATGTTGAATAATGTGGTTTTTTCTTTTTTCTTTTTTTTTTTCCCCTTGGAAGGAGTAAATTGTATCTCCCCTTTATGAGTTTAATCATATAACAGTATCAGAAATCTCACATAGGGAGTGTGTCAAGAAGCAGAACCCAGTTTTCTAGCGTTCCCAAGCAGAACTCTCACTACAAAACCAATTTTCCTTATTTCTCATTCTGGCTCTCTTTAGCTGATCTTGAATTCTACAGATGCAGCTAAGAAATTAGACAGGCCTTTTTATTGTTGCTTTGCCTCGGGATCACAAAATACACTGCAAGTCTGTCTTCAGTAGTTCTGTAGTTGTTTTACAGGCATTTTATGAAAAGAGCAGCTCCCCGAGCTGTTCCTTGTCACTGCCTGCCAAAACAAAGACACATTTTATCTCCACTGAAGGGTGCCTGTATGGAATGGGTGAAAGCAAAAAGCGAAGGAGGGCTGGGAGGAAGTCTGCTGTAAGCCAGCACTTTGCGTTGTGCAAAATCTTTCTTTTTTTTCAGCAGGTTGGGTGATCAGGGATACGTATCATGCGCAAGAGATGCAGCTGAGGCTGTGCGTTCCACCTGCACCGTCTGTCAGTCTCATTTCGGTGCTGTTGAACTTGCTGCTAGGTAGAGTGCTGTGTCGATGGGTCTGACTGAG
The DNA here is from genome assembly GCF_964034855.1 of Anser brachyrhynchus. Lineage (NCBI taxonomy): Eukaryota > Metazoa > Chordata > Aves > Anseriformes > Anatidae > Anser > Anser brachyrhynchus. Next base: position 2,713,772 of record NC_137712.1, read on the forward strand.
AGTGTCCGACAAGTGGCCAGTTGCTGAAGTTATCCAGATCCCACGCATGAGATGTTCAAAAATGGCAATAATAAGCTCATTGCATAGATTCCAAACATGCTTCCTGTATTTCATGCAGTTTTTCATGAGACAGCGTTTCACATGTTGTGAAATATACCGGCTGATTGGACAATTATTTTTGCTCAATAAAATGTGCTTACTTGAGATCTTGAAATTGTACAGTATTTGAATTGTAACTTCCACCTTTGGGTGCATCAGGGAAGCAAATGTACAAATACTTTTTTTAACTGTGTGGTTCAAGTAAGAGCAGATAATTGGTGTGGTGAAGCTTTGATGTTAAGCTGTAGAGTAGAACTGAAGCAGGATCCTCAGCTCCTTTAGGTTTATGCAAGTTAGTAAATGAAAGAGAGAGGAAAACTTTTCTTCCTTAATCAATGTGGACTTTTTTTATGGTTTTAGGTTAGCTAATACCTTGTTGCAAAGTTAGAGGTAATTTTCCCTTCAGTAGTGAGTTTTCAGACGTTGCTTAATGCTGACAGCTACCTATACAATACGTATCGCGGTGAAGTAACCCAGGTAATGCATTGCTGTGGCTTTCTCAGAAGACCTGGAAATGACTCCTCTAATCTGGCATTTCCATTCCGTAACAGGAAATTGCAGGGCAGTATCTTTAGGTAACTTTCCACACACAATATGACATGCCTCCTTGAGGGTTATTACACTGACATGTGAAAGGGATACGAATTAGAGATAAGATACCTGTGGCCTTCAGGTCTGAGTAACTTCGTCGAGTTGAAGATACCACGTGAGACAAAAGTTACTCTTCACCACTTCCATATTCTGGCTTACTTGAAGGGCTCAATGGCAGAAGGGCGCACAATCTGCGGAAAAGAGGAATGGAAACTTTGATATCGGTTCCCAGTTATTTTGATGACTTCTGTAACTTCAGTCAAATGTTGTGGATCTGAATTTGCAAAGCATACGCTATTCTTTGCTTTCAGGGTTATCTTATGACTCATCTGTCTCACTTCCCTCTTTATCCAAGGCTGAATTCAATTGTGGGCACCACAAAGTGCTTATGCCTGTAACTGGAATTGTTAGAATTTTTCAAAGTCAAGATCTTGCTTTATAACAAAATGGGTTCTGCCCAGAATAACTGTTAGGGTAGAGACTTGGAGACTGACTTATTTCTTACCGTTGGCAAGTTTTGTTGGAGAAATTGAATTTTAATTGTTTCTGGTGAGTACAGGGCAGAATTTATTGTATAATTCCAGGTAGAACTAAACAGAAACTTGCAGATTCTTTAATGCAATTTTTGTGCTAAGCAAGCCGCTGAATGCAGTGCAGTAGATAACGACTCCACACCTTCTGTGGTGTTGATCAAGTTAGGATAATGATCACGGACCTGCAGCACTGTAAAGGTGTATTTACAGTTCAGCAAAATTGGGAAGAGTGACCCCAAAGCAACTTTCTTTCATCTAAATGTGAACTGTGTGTTTCTGAGCTTTGCAGGTATTTCTTGGCAGTGTACCTTTGGCTTTTTAGCAGCTGGGGTGAGAGCGATGGATGTCAGTATCTGCGTAGCAGGAATGTGAGCGTTGCGTGTTTCACCCTGGGATGTCGCCCCTTGGCAGTGGGCTCCTGGCAGCCTGTTAGGAGTCTTAACTGGCAGGAAGGGAAACTTCCTATAGCTTCATGAATGCTTGACAACAAGTCATGGCATGTTGCTTTTTTTAGCTGTATAGTATTTGATACCACTAGCTCTTGTTCTTTGGTGCTTCTAGAAGTACCTTCAGTTGGTGTCATTCACGACAGAGCACCAGCATGCCTATTTTCTAAGCAATAGGAGTCTTTGGACAAGAAATGTTTTACAGAGACCTTATTTCACGTTCAGGTAGTCTTTCACTACCTCTTATCCTACTTCCTAGATCAAGCAATACTGAGAATGCAGGTTTTCTCAGATCTGCATCTATGGCAATTGGAATATAAACCAAATTTTAAATGTCCTGTTGGGCCACAGGGTATTTTAAGCTCACTTATTATGAAGCAAGTGTTGCTCTGACTTCTTTAGCTGCTAAAGGAACAGGATTTCTACTGCTGCCTGTATGTCATTCTGCTAGAGAATGCTGAGGAAGAAGGAAGCATTTGAGAGCCTGTATTGATATCTGTTAGCTCCAGGTGTGGGTGTGAAAGTGCATACTTAATTCTGCATAAATGTGACTTTAACCGCATCCTGCCTTCTGCTACCTTGCGCGACTTGAGAGCAGTGCAAATGAAAGCAGAATTTGGCTTTTAATTTGACTTGATCTAAAACTAATGAGTTTGGCCATAGGAGTAGTGTTAGCAGTGACTTACTTCAAGGACTGTTCAAAGTAAATATCCCAGCGTAGGTGCTCTCCTTAGCAAGCACTCTTTGTTTTAAAACTCTGAAAATTTCTGCTCTTTTCTTCCAGATGACTCCAATGCTGGCCTTGGTGTGTGTGGATGGATTCTGGTGATCATTTCTTATATTTTCACCCTTGTTACATTTCCCATATCGATCTGGATGTGCATCAAGGTAAAATTTTCCACTGCTAAGTTGGATTAAAACTTCAAGCAATACAGTTGCTTCCCAGTGGTTATTATTGTTCACTATTATATTTATTTATTTTAAAAATAAATGAATCTATTCTGTCTTGGACTATAGCAGAAACATTTCTGTTTGTTAATCTTCAAATCAAAAAGTGCTATTACAGCGCTTAGTCAAAATGATTTTTGCACGGGCATCTTTACTATGTCTACCCAGTTGTCATTTGTATATAAGCTAGTTGGGATATCAGAATAATTTGTAAGAACTCATAATTACTCTTGGAGGGTTGTTTTTTGTTTGTTTGTTTGTTGTTTTCTTGTTTTTTTGTTGTTTTTTAGTTTTAAGATGTCTATATATGTGTGTGTGTGTACATATGAAGTATATAAATATGTGCATATATATGCATGGGTGTACGTGACAGATTCTTAGAGAATGTGTCATTGTGATCACCTCGAGCTTGATGTTTCCAGACCTGAGGGAATAACTCCTGCTTTGTTTTCCCCAAAATACCCCATCAGAATTAGAATTGGACAATCTCTGCTGGGTCACATCTACTGTGCTTTGTTTTCCTGTTGCCAGGATATTCCTGATGGCTGCTTTCAGTGCTTGGTCTTGCCCACATGAAGTGTTGTTGCTTCTGCTATTGACAGATGGTGCTATAGTCTGAAGAATATTTCTTCTGGAATATTTTTCTTATTGTTCCTTTTTCTGTTTGCTTTTTGAAAGTAAGGGTTAGGCTAAAACTCTCAAAAGCACCCAGTATAGAAATGAAATGTGATGCATATTAGATAAGAGACTTAAGACTGTCTTAGGCTGGTGTATATTTGGTTTGTAATCCATGATACGGCTTCTGGAAACTCCTGCATGACATCCAACTATTTATTACAGGTTGTAAAGGAATATGAGCGAGCCATCATCTTCAGACTTGGACGCATCTTAAAAGGCGGAGCAAAGGGACCGGGTATGTCCTGGAGAGCGTTCTTAATATTTGTTCTAATTGAGTCATTGGCAAAATAATAGCTGTCTGGAGACATGGAGTTAGACTGGTGAATGGGTTTCTCAAGCATTTTGTAACTTCAGTGACAAGATCGGATATTTATACAGGGAAGGTAGTTAATTAATTATCTGTGAGCCTTACCCAGATCTCCTTAGTTAATGCATGGCCTTCAAGTAGAATTAAAATCACAGAATATCAAGTGAGGAATAATAGCATCAAGTGTGCCATCTTAAAAACAAAAGTTTTGCATTTCAGTTAAAGCCCAAATGGTTTGAAAGCCATAGCATTCTTCAAAAGAAATAGAAGCAATTAAACTATATGTTAATTTTGAAAAGTTTTCTGTGTGTATTAGAAATTATCATGAGAAAGAATTTGTTTTTCAGCTATTGCTCCTGATGCTCAAAGTGATTGAAAGGGGCAATAACTTCTTCCTTCATTTTAATCTAGATTTTGGGATATTTTCATAGTGCTGTAATGTTGAAGAAATAGTGATCCACCAGAACAAAAGGAGGTTGATAGTTTCTGCCTGCCAGAATTAGGCCCCACAAGTAACTATGTGGGACAAGGTTTGAAAAGTAGCTCTTAACAGGTCTGTTGTTTTTTGTTTAGTTTTTGGGTTGGGTTGGTTTTTGGGGGTTTTGTTGTTGCTTTTCTTTTTCAAAATGTTAAAGCTCTTTAAATAAGTTAGAGCTGAATAAATTAAAGCTTCTCAGCATATTTTTCTTAAAATCTTATCCTGGCATGAAAGCCACTAGTGAACATGCTGCTGAGCTCATTATGAAGAGGGCTATACAGCTACAGTGGCTGGACTGAAGCTTATTTCTGTAGCTAGTGCCATCTATTTTAATGACCCATTTTTGCATCCTGTCCAATGGATCTTTTTGTACAGGTTTGTTTTTTGTCCTGCCCTGCACAGACAGCTTCATCAAAGTCGATATGAGGACCGTCTCTTTTGATATTCCACCCCAAGAGGTATGTTTGCAATTGCCTTTGTACCTGCTAAAATGTTTTTCCTTTGTTTTTCCTTTCCTCCTCTCAGTATTGGGTAGCATGTAGTTTTCATGTAGATTTCTTGCTTCTATTTTGTACAAGGAAAATGTATTGCAAAGAATACGTGTTAAGTGGTATTACTAAAGGCCATGAGAGAAGATCCCTGAAAGAAAACAAATTATGCTGTCCTCTAAGGAGCAAATAAGATAACTTAATACTGCCTAAGAGCTAGAATGGGAGAGGTTTAGAATCAGGACTAACAGACTTCACGCAGCATTCTCTAGTCATTTCTGCGCAATCTGAATGACTTCCAAAAGAAGCAGTGATCTTTTCTTTGCCAATTAATCTAGTTGTATGAAGTAGCTAAAATAATGGCATGAAATTATTGCCAAAAGCTAATAATAGAAACTTAAGGTGATGGTCCACTCTCTTACATGGGTTTTGTGTATGCGCTGCTTCTGTGTCCTGCTACATACAGGAACATATGAAGGTGTACTACACCTAATGTCATCTGGTATCTTCCAGTTTGGAGGCTTTAAAGTACAAAAAGTTTCTCGTAATTTCTTGTCTGTTGTTACTTGGACATCTTAATCTCATAGCAGGATCTCTGAATAGCAGCGAGCTAGCTGAACTAAGTGATGCCAACAGATAGCAAAAGAACAAAAAACTAGCCTTCTAAAAATGTCATTGAACAATTGTATGTTTCTGTTATAACTGTATCCTCTATGTATCTGGTATGTTTTGCAAGACAAAGATACTTGACGCAACCTGTCTGGTGCATCTGTTTCCTGTCGTGTTTGCCAGCCAGTTTATTTCTCATCATTAGTTGTAGATTTAGACAGATGGCAGCTGTCATAGCATACTCGAAAGGGTAATTGGTAGAAACCTAATCAATGGCAGGCATAATGTGCTTGCAGCTGCAGATGTACCATTAGTGAAGTTCTACGTTTTTTCTTTTGACTTGATTAAATTATGCTTGGGGTTCAGGTTTGCTTGTTTTCAGTAGGTGAAAGCAAAAATATATTTTTATTTGTACATGATTTCTGTCCACGCTACTCATTCTTTGTTTTCACATGCTATTATGAAAAGCCTGCTAACATAGATTGTGGAAGCACAAAACTGGTAACTCTTGAAGGTTAAGTATCGCACTCCCCCCTCTCTTGTCAAATAACAAGATCCTAATCTTCTAACATGGAATTAGAACACCTCTTCTCATGGCCATGTGCATTATTTCAGTATCTTTCTAACTAAACTCTAAAATATAATTAATATTAACAATAGCTTCTTTATCACGTACCCTCTTTTAAACTGTCAGTAATATCTGTCTTTATCTGTGCATGTACATCTTTTGTTTAACATACAGGTGCTAAATTCAGTAAATCACTTGAATCTAGCTCTGAGAATATTCACAAGTTTGATTTTTCTCTACAACTTGTCTAGAAATCACCACATATCACCACTTATCATTTAGTAATATAAGGTGGCATTTCAATCAGAAGCACCTCCAAGAAGGGAAATGAACTGCTAGATAAAAACGTTTCTGATGAAATATAGAACTAAGGCTGACAGCTATGCAGCTGAAATGTATTGCTTTTGGGCAGGCAAAAACAACGTTGTAAGTAGCTAGACATAATTCAGTCAAACCTTACAGTGTTTTCTAAAATATCTCATGGGTGTGGCCCTTTGTTTCCCTGGGCTCTGTGATACACTGACATCTTTCATTTACAAAGCTTTTGCGATTCAATAAACTAACTTACAGGGTCACTGCGGTGTTAGAGTCTCTGTCATTGGCTGTCCCTGTGGAATAATCACTGAATTGCCTTCAGCTGCGGTCACACCTGTAGAACGGGAAACTCTCATTTGTGCTCTTCCTTTCAGAAGTAAACAGAATACACTTCAGAATACACTTCCTCTTCCCTCACCTACTTTTTAAACAGGTTGCCTGTTTTGCCCTTGTTTTGTAAGCTGACACACCTGCACAAATGCGCCTGCTAAATCTTCAGTCTTGTGACTGAAGTTAAATACAAGTAAAAATCTCATATATCCTATATTTGGAATGATACTTACTGGCCTATTGTTCCCTGTACAGAAACATAAAATGAGCCCCTCTCAAAAATGTTTCTAGGGTGTGGTCTTAACTAGAGTGCTTGAACACTTTTTGAATGAAATGGTCCAATATTTCTCTCTCTGCATTTAAACAAAATAACTTTTGGATTGCTAATGTTCTTGGAGCCTGTTAGCGTGGTCCTACATTATGCATACCTCTTGTGTTCCTCTACAATCTGCCACTTTTATACACTTGGTATTATAAGCCTCACTGAAATGGGGTGGTTTTTGGTTGTGGTTTTTGTTTACTTTTATATATATATTTTTTTTTTTTTTTTTTTTTTTTGCTACCTGGATATGATACATTGTTAGTTTCAGCGTAACAGGTTAAAATTGCCCAGGTAAAAGCATGTGTGTTCTGATGCAAATTATTCCTGGATTTTTTGTTTGTTTGTTTCTTATGAGTTGCAAATCCCTCTGAGTTTGAACAATTGAGTTTGAAAAAACATAAGGGCAAAATTAATGGAATTCATTTTTCAGTGAGGAGTGTTCCATTACCATATTTAGTCTTAGCTTGACAGAGCTATGCGGGAAGGTTTGTGCCTCGGTATGTAGACATGTTTATATGTACCATACATGTATAAGACCTATGGGTTTTATGATAATTGCTTTACCCTGGAAAAAAGTAGGCATTTACCCAGTAAAACAAATCTGTAATTATCATTATGTTCAATAAGTATATGCTTAATTATTATATGCTTCTCCCATTGCTTTTTAGATCTTGACCAAGGACTCTGTGACAGTTAGTGTAGATGGAGTGGTTTATTACAGAGTTCAGAACGCTACCCTTGCTGTAGCAAATGTCACAAATGCTGGCTCAGCCACGCGTCTTTTAGCACAGACTACCTTGAGGAATGTTCTGGGGACCAAAAACCTCTCTCAGATTCTCTCTGATCGTGAAGAAATTGCACACAGCATGCAGGTATGAGCAACTTTATCTAAGCAATCCATTACGCAATCAGTTATGCAGTAATCCCATGGATAACTTACATGTCGGGATTTTTTTTTACCTTGTAAGTGATAAGCCAAGTTTTGATTTGGAGCTTTAGGCAAAACCCTATCAACAACTATTGGGATGGCATTCAGTCTAATAGAAATGAGTGAGTACAAGAATAATGGACCAGTGGGGCTAATAAATGGGAATGAGGAATTCATGAGAGGAAGCGTTTTCTGGATTGTTATACTCTGCTGTTGAAGGAAATTACACCACAGACTTCCTTTCGTAAAGCTTTTTCAATTCCTTTCATAAAGCTCTGCTTTAAGTAGTTGTTTAGAACAGTTATGCTTTTACAGTTATCAAAGCATACCATAAATACTAAAATCATTAAATAGACAGTCTAGGAATTCTCATACAGTTCATTTGGCTTGATAGTCTTTCTTCAAATTTGGACATTTGTTTGCAGCCAGGTAGATGGCTTAAGTTAATTGTCATACTTTAAATAGGTTACGCTTGATGACGCAACAAATGATTGGGGCATTAAGGTGGAACGTGTGGAGATCAAGGATGTGAAATTACCTGTACAGCTGCAGAGAGCAATGGCTGCAGAAGCAGAAGCTGCCCGGGAGGCAAGAGCTAAGGTAATAACATCAATATGAGGGCTTGGATTTATTTTATATATATATGTATCTTTTTCCTTCATAAATAACTTAATGTTATTCCAATTCTTTACTACACTCCGAGACCACATCTTAAACAGAACAACTTTGAGCACTGACGTGCACCAATAACTTCAGTAACTTACCTGTTAAAAGTGCTATTCACCTATCTAGCTGTCCTTTACAAATACTCAGAATATATTGTCCTAATGCAGAAGAGCCTTGCTTGTAAAGAAATGCACGACCGCATATCTGTTCCTAATGAGCACATATTTAAAAATAATGAGGGAATAAAAAGGTATTTCCCCAGTAAAGAACCACGCTATTCATCTGTCAAGCCCTTTTCAGAGAGATGTATGAGGAGTACGTTCTGTTTTTAGGAGGCAGTGCTGAAAGAAGCACAAAAGCAGGGATTTTCTGAAAATACAACAAATTCAACATGTTGCATTTTCAGGACTTAACACTGCCAATTTTTGTAAATGGAATGGAAAAGAGGCATACAGGGCCTTGAAGGCAAACAGAAGTAGCTTATATCTAAGGGAGAGAAAAGGCAGAACCAGTGAAAGAAGACAGTAAGGGGAGGTCACTTGATCAAAGTGATAAGCGATATCTTTTATTTATGACTTAAGGCTGAAGTCATCTGGCAAACTTATAGTTTATCATTCTGTCAGAATTAATTCCATTTAATTAATTCCATTTACAGGTAATTGCAGCTGAGGGTGAAATGAATGCTTCCAGGGCCCTGAAAGAGGCATCCATGGTTATCACAGAGTCACCCGCTGCCCTTCAGCTGCGCTACTTGCAGACTTTGACCACCATTGCTGCAGAAAAGAACTCCACCATCATCTTTCCATTGCCCATAGACATGCTGATGGGCATCGTAAGCGCAAAAGGCTAGAGAGATACAGTGAGAAGAAGGAATTCTTTTTCTTTTGCTACAGTGAATGTTTGCAGCACTGAATTGTCTGTGTGTTACAGCTTAAGGCAATGTTAGCAGAGGGGATTTGTTGAGGAACCCTTTTGTTGTTATACTGTGTGATAAAATGCATATGCAATGTTTGTGAATATGGACAATAAAAATACTTGAAACTGAAAATCTCTCCAAGTTAGTAAAAGCAGGTTGTGATCTTAAATAAACATGTATCCATACTATACTAGATGAGAAAACTATATCCTATAATCTGTTATAGGATATTATGCTATAATCTATTCTATAATGCTATTTTCAACAAGTATATAAAACCATTTGTGGTGAAGATGGGGAGGTGATCCAACACTTGGAAAGAGAAGTATTCCTTTTAATAAAAGGGTCTGTAGTCCTGTAAAGGAAGTGAAACAGCTTTAACTGCACTCTCTTAGAGTGCAGCTATATGTGATGAAGTCATCTTGACTGTTGTCATATGGATTTGTTCTCTAGCTTACACTAGGAGAAAGAAGAGAATTTGACATAGGAGTGAGAATACTGGGTACTTCTAAAAATCAGGCTCATGCTAAGGTAGTCCCCCATTTGTGAGAAACCATTATTAGCCAATGTTCCTGAAATTCACAGATTCACAGATTTCTCTAGGTTGGAAGAGACCTCAAGATCATCGAGTCCAACCTCCGACCTAACACTAAGTACTCCACTAAACCATATCCCTAAGCTCTACATCTAAACGTCTTTTAAAGACCTCCAGGGATGGTGACTCCACCACCTCCCTGGGCAGCCCGTTCCAATGCTTAATAACCCTTTCGGTAAAGAAGTACTTCCTAACATCCAACCTAAAACTCCCCTGTCGCAACTTTAGCCCATTCCCCCTCGTCCTGTCACTAGGCACGTGGGAGAATAGACCAACCCCCACCTCTCTACAGCCTCCTTTCAGGTAACTGTAGAGAGCGATGAGGTCGCCCCTGAGCCTCCTCTTCTCCAGGCTGAACAAGCCCAGCTCCCTCAGCCGCTCCTCGTAAGACTTGTTCTCCAGACCCCTCACAAGCTTGGTCGCCCTTCTCTGGACTCGCTCGAGCACGTCCATGTCCTTCCTGTAGCGAGGGGCCCAAAACTGAACACAGTACTCGAGGTGCGGCCTCACCAGAGCCGAGTACAGGGGCACAATCACTTCCCTCGACCTGCTGGCCACACTGCTTCTTATACAGGCCAGGATGCCGTTGGCCTTCTTGGCCACCTGAGCACACTGCTGGCTCATATTCAGCCGACTATCCACCAATACTCCCAGGTCCTTCTCGGCCAGGCAGCTTTCCAGCCACTCATCTCCCAGCCTGTAGCTCTGCTTGGGGTTGTTGCAGCCCAGGTGCAGGACCCGGCACTTGGCCTTGTTGAACTTCATGCAGTTGACCTCAGCCCATCGCTCCAGCCTATCCAGATCCTCCTGCAGAGCCTTCCTGCCCTCGAGCAGATCGACACACGCACTTAGCTTGGTGTCATCTGCAAACTTACTGAGGGTGCACTGGACGCCCTCATCCAGATCATCAATAAAGATATTAAAGAGGACCGGCCCCAGTACCGAGCCCTGGGGGACTCCACTAGTGACCGGCCTCCAACCAGATTTGACTCCATTCACCACAACTCTCTGGGCCCGGCCATCCAGCCAGTTTCTAACCCAGCGAAGCGTACGCCAGTCCAAGCCCCGAGCAGCCAGTTTCTTGAGGAGAATGTTGTGGGGAACGGTGTCAAAAGCCTTACTGAGGTCAAGGTAGACCACGTCCACAGCCTTTCCCTCATCCACCAAGCGCGTCACTTGGTCATAGAAGGAGATACAGGTTCGTCAAGCAGGACCTGCCTTTCATAAACCCATGCTGACTGGGCCTGATCGCCTGCTTGCCCTGCAAGTGCCGCGTGATGACCCTCAAGATAATCTGCTCCATGAGCTTCCCCGGCACTGAGGTCAAACTGACAGGCCTATAGTTCCCCGGGTCTGCCCTCCGGCCCTTCTTATAGATGGGCGTCACATTGGCTAGCCGCCAGTCAACCGGGACCTCCCCCGATAGCCAGGACTGCCGATAAATGATGGAAAGCGGCTTGGCCAGCTCCTCCGCCAGTTCTCTCAGTACCCTTGGGTGGATCCCATCCGGCCCCATCGACTTGCGCACATCCAAGCTCCGTAGTAGGTCGCCAACCATTTCCTCATGGATAGCGAAGGCCACATCCTGCTCCCCATCCCCTTCCACCAGCTCAGGGCACTGGGTGTCCGGAGAACAACCGGTATTGCCGCTAAAGACTGAGGCAAAGGCGGCATTAAGCACCTCAGCCTTTTCCTCATCCTTAGTAACTAGGTTTCCCCTCGCATCCAGTAAAGGATGGAGATTCTCCCTAGTCCTCCGTTTCGCGTTGATGTATTTGTAAAAGGATTTTTTGTTGTCTTTAACGGCAGTAGCCAGATTGAGCTCCAGATGAGCTTTGGCCTTTCTAATTTTCTCCCTGCACAGCCTCGCTACATCCTTGTAGTCCTCCTCAGTGGCCCGCCCTTTTCTCCAAAGATTATAAACCCTCTTTTTTCTGCTAAGCTCCAGCCGCAACTCTCTGTTGAGCCAGGCCGGTCTTCTTCCACGCCGGCTCATCTTTGGGCACGTGGGGACGGACCGCTCCTGTGCCATCACGATTTCCTTCTTGAGGAGCGCCCAGCCTTCCTGGACTCCTCTGCCCTTCAGAACCGCCTCCCAAGGGACTCGGCCAACCAGCGTCCTGAGCAGCTCAAAGTCAGCCCTCCGGAAGTCCAAGACAGCAGTTTTACTGGTCCCCTTCCTGGCCTCGCCAAGAATAGAGAACTCTACCATTTCGTGGTCACTCTGCCCCAGACAGCTTCCGACCACCACATCTCCCACCAGTCCTTCTCTGTTTGTGAAGAGAAGGTCTAGCGGGGCACCACCCCTGGTAGGTTCACTGACCAGCTGCATCAGGAAGCTATCTCCCACGCTCTCCAGAAACCTCCTAGACTGCTTTCTCTGTGCCGTGTTGTGTTTCCAGGATATGTCCGGGAAGTTGAAGTCCCCCACGAGGACAAGCGCCGACGATTTTGCAACTTCTGTCAGTTGCCTATAAAACTCCTCATCCGTCTCCTCATCCTGGTTCGGCGGTCTATAACAGACCCCCACCAGGATGCTAGCCTTGCCGGCCTTCCCGCGGATCCTAACCCACAGGGATTCAACCTTATCATTCCCAGCCTGGAGTTCCACAACATCAAAAGATTCTCTAATGTAGAGAGCCACGCCACCACCCCTTCTGTGCTGCCTGTCCCTCCTGAAGAGCCGATAGCCAGGCATTGCAGCACTCCAGTTGTGGGAGCGGTCCCACCACGTCTCCGTGATGGCAACCAAGTCGTAGCCTGCCTGCTGCACAATGGCTTCCAGCTCCTCCTGTTTGTTACCCATGCTGCGTGCATTAGTGTAGATGCACTTCAGCTGGGCCATCGCCTTCTTCCCCGGCCTAGCCATTGTTTCCCCCGGCACAGCTCCAACAAGCCTTGTTTGAGCCCCGTCCCCCTTCTTACCTAGTTTAAAGCTCTCTCTATGAGCCCCGCCAGCTCCTGGCCTAGGATCCGTTTTCCCCTTGGAGATAGAGACCCATCTGGGGCCATCAGGCCGGGTGCCGAGTAAAGCTCCCCATGGTGAAAAAACCCAAAATTTCTATGCTGGCACCAGCCTCTGAGCCACCTATTAACCACATGAGCTTTCCGTGTCCTCTCCGTGCCTCTCCCTTCCCCCGTAGGGATAGACGAAATGGAACTTTGCATCTCTGTTCTGCCACACGGGAAGGCGTAGACATGCTGTAGTTAAGGATACAATATGCTTGCAGTTACTGATGGGCTGTTCAGTTGTTACGGTGTTGCACCTGTATAGATTTTTAACTCTTAGAAAAGTCACTGTGTCTGCCTTTATCTGTACATCTTCTCAAAAAATGATTAAAAGAAAAATAACCAAAGTCCTGACTCCTGTTGTAAATAGGCTTCCTTTTTTGACCTAACTTTAAACATACTTGAAACACTGCATTTTATTCAAGTCTAAAACCAAATACAAAGCAAATACAGTATCTTATTGGGGGGGTGCGGTGTTTAACAGAAGATTCTGTACTGCTTATATATTTAGCAAACGAGTGATTTACCTGTTGATGCTGATCTGAGCAGACTTGTGCTATTAGCTGTGATGCAAAGGCTTATACTTCATACCAGAAGCATAATCTTCAGTTCATGTAGTCTTGAGCTACAAGTCTGTTAAACTTTATTCATACTTTGCACCTGTGCAGTAAATGTAATTAAAGATTAAAATGAGGTAAGAATTAGCCTGCATGGCAGGGAGGTTCTTTAGGCTACCACTATCACCCAAGTTTGTCATCTGATCCTTAATTATTGGGAGATAAGAATGAAAACAAAAAGCTGAGATCAATTATTTAAATGCCCTTGTTCTCACACTGGCCAGCACAAAGTTTGTAACATATTTTTTTTTTTGATATCTGGGGTAATTTTGTCTCACTTAGCATGTTTAAGATAGCAAGCACTTACAAGGGCTTAAGTTAATTAGCACTGTTTCTTTTCAGCCTGTTTGCTGTGAACTTTTCTTTCCTCCTCTGTATTGAAAATCAATATACCCAGTTGCAGGTGTTGGTCAGTATTTCAGTTAATATAAGCTTGACTTTTGGCAGGGGAGTAAATACAGTTAACAAAGATGTAATAATTAGCATCATTGTTTTCACACACTTGCAGTTAGGAACAAAACTACTGCACAGCTTGACATTAATCCTTGGGGAGGATGAGTGAATCTCCTCACTGCTACTGGCCACCCCTGTGAATTCTTGTTGATGAGAGGGACGTGCTTTTTCCTTTCATCCTGAGTTAAACAAAATGCTATTCACTATTGGGTGACTTTCTAAAAGAGAATAATACTGTGAATTTATCAGGGTCTTAAATGCCAAAAGTTCTGGGGAGGGGAAAGCAAACCATCTCCCCCCCCCCGCCCCACACACATCCTTTCTGTAAACATTTAGCAAAAAGTGCATTCGCAAAAAAATGGCACAAAGAAGGTTTATTTTTCTAAGGTGTATTTGTTTCAAGTAAGTTCAAATGTGGGATCTACAGGGTCTGTTTATTGTTTTCCTCTTAATAAAATGGTGGGCTTTGTTACTCTTCTTCTATTCCATTTAAGCTTTATTGTATTAAATATAATCAAAGCAAGGAGTAGAGCAATACGACTGGTCACGATTGTTTTGGTACTTATTGCACAGCTAATTGGCTATTAACATCATTGCCTGCAGGAAAAAGAAGCTCTTGAAGGCACTGAAGGCACTATACTCGCTCCATTTCAAAAGAGAAAAAACCTGTTCCTTAGACATCCACATCTGCCATTGCTCTCTGTAGAGGATCAACAGACCAGTAGTCATCATCCCAGCCCAGGAACCAGCCAGAGAAGGTTGGAGGCTCAAACCCTTGCTTAACGAGCGTGACTGGAGTTCTCTTATCTCGGCTGGCGGGATCAGTTTCAATGTACCGTTTAGCTGTAAAGGCATAAGGAGGAGAAAAATCACATGGAGTCCAAATCTTATGGAGCAACAGAGGAAACAGATTAATTATAGCTAAATGGTTGCTAGAGATACAATTTCAGATTGTATCTGTAGTCATTAAAAAAAATAAGCTTTCACTCAGTGGTTTTATCTACACCTGTTACAAGAGTGGCATTTGTAGGTAGAAAGCATATGTTGGGATTGTAAAATTCTCCAATGCAGTGGCAGTCTATAGCCACTTATCCACGCAAGAATATTTTTTCACTGTTGGGGTTTGAGCACAGCGTGTCTAAATGCTGCACCTCTTCATGCCGATATTTGGGACCCTCCTTTCTCTATCTCTGTGGTCTCTTTGATCACAATATTGAATGTCATATCATGGTTAAGATAAGTTTCTCTCTGCCTTAAAATCAGATAGTGGGAAAACAAAACAAACATTTCAGAGAGTAAAATGTCATAACAATACCTGATTTCAAAGCCTCAGTCTTTTCTTCTTCCTGTGCATCTTTTCCAATCCATACAAAGACCTGTAGATTTAAAAAAAAAATCATGTGAATTGTTTCAGCAACAGTCAGTATCTTTATGAAAGAGGGGATAAGGGCTCATTGACCACAGTATGGCACAGAACAAGAACAAATTCCTCCTGGTGTGCGTGGCCTGACTTACTTGGCTAAAGCTACTGGTAGATGACAAGAAGCTTTTTGACTGCAGTTTATCTGCAGTAAATTCTAGATACATGAACAAATTATACACTAGTTTAACATCAGGAAAGATTGCTAATGTTTGAACATCCTTACATAAAACAGACACAAAATTCATCTCTAAGTTCACTTTTGGCTGATTCACGCGCAGTGACTAACCCAAGCCTTCTGTTTTCAATTACAGAAAATGTGTCTGTGTCTTAAACTGCTGAATCCTAACCATGGTTCAGTCACCTCCAGCCAGGACAAGGTCACTGCCCTCAGGAAGTTTACAGCCTGGGGAAGTACACATGATACACAACAGCCTGTCTGCTTCAGCCCATAAGCTAACAAAGTGGCAAGACACCGGCTCTTTTCTCAGGTTCTGGGTCTAAGTTCTCTTCAACATCGCTAGTGAGGTGATTTGTTCTCAGGCCTGAAGGTGGAGGGACTCTACAACACAGCAACTCTGCTAGCTCTTGTAATTTTGGTCTCTTAATCTAGAGCCACACTGTTCATATTCTTTATTTCCCTCCTCATAGGTAAACATGACATACCTGATCCCATGTGTCAAGGATCATAACATCATCTGTAGCAAGGTCATCCTGAGTCAGATCTCCAGGAACTTCTTCAATCTGAAAAACATAAGGTTAAAAGATGAGAATATAGCTCAAGCATCACTTTAGCTTTACAGAAAAAAGGCAGGTTACATGGACTCTGGCTTCACCTCTTGTCAATGAGATGCGTACCATTGGCATGGTATTTGACCATGCAGCTCAGGCTATGTCACAGAAGTGTTCTTACACCACAGAACACAAAATCAGTCTCTGTCTACCTAGTAAAACAGTCTTTAATTCCTGTTCAAGGCTTTTAATGGTGCCTCTTGTTAATAGAAACATTCACAAGTTAAAATCTGAGGAGTTTGAATGCTGGTTATTAACCAGGGGAGGACCAGTTTTATGGTTCAGAAAGTTGCTGTGCTGACAACAGTGCTATAGAACTAGCAGCTGTCTCTATAGAAAAAATGGTGCTGATGCTTTCCTTCTGGAGGCTACACTGCAAAGGAAGGAAGATAAGGTATAACAGCCCATCAGGCGACTCAGAGCAGACTGAGATGAAGTTACCCCCAGCTTTGTCAGATGACTGTTGAGTTGACTATCTTCCCACATACTCACAGTGAAGCGTCCACTCTTGTTGGAGCATGCAAAAAGACGAGGGGGGTGAGCATCCATCTTCTTGTCCTTCAGCCGGGGAGAGGTACGGTAAGGAGCTTTTCCACCCAAAGCAGCCCAGAAATTCTCTGAAAAAGAGAGTGACGTACTGATGCTTCAACTATTCATGGAAAACACAGTGGCAGTATAGCTTGGGTAGGACTTGAAGCACTCTTCTATGTCAAACTCCCAAAGGCCTACAAACATGAGTGCACTGTTAAACACAATGAAGGTACTAGATTGGAGAAGCCACTCTGTGTCTACATGTACATTTCCTTGTTCTGGGAGAAACAAAATATACACAAAATAATAATTGGGAAAGTGCAGCTACACAGAAATGATCTCAGACTTCACGTATCTCCCTCACCTGGCTCTCTACCCTCAGAAACCTGTACTGAGCGAGCTCCCAGAACGTTCAGCAACTCCTGTGCCCCTGATTTCTCGGCATTGCTGGCTCCTTGGCCAACCCAAAGGTAAGCAGCAGAGGGAGTTTTCAGGACAAAGGCATCATTGGAGTTCAGCTGACTGGCAGCAGGATCCAGCTGAAGAGAAAGAATATTGCATGTGTCAGGTATAATCACTCTCTATGCAGAGCCCATTATTTCAAAATAAAAATCAGCATCTACCCTGAAATACACTTCAAACAAGATATTCCACACAAGCATGTAAGGTTACGAGATACGTTGTATATTTGCATAAATCTGAGTAATCAGTTAGACTTAGTTATGTGAGAAGAGTAAACAAATTGTGTTTCTGCATTTAATCTACAGATACATATGACCTATGGCAAGAATGCCTGGAGCTGTCATTTGGCCAGTCTTCATGGTTGTGACAGGAGACTTAAGAATTTGCTGAGGAGCCTGTCGGAGAGCACCATCCCTGTTGCTGAGGCTGATGAATCATTAACATAATTTCCCCTACATCAACAAGGACATGCCATCATGACACTAGGAACTTAGGAAGTTACTGCAGATATAGAACAGTGCTCCTGCCTCACACGGAGCTCGAGTCCAGAGGAGGGCTACAAAGATGATCAGAGGACTGGAGCACCTCTCCTATGAAGAAAGGCTGAGAGAGTTGGGGATTTTCAGCCTGGAGAAGAGAAGGCTCTGGGGAGACCTCATCGCAGCCTTTTAATACTAAAAGGGGTCTTATAAAAAGGATGGAGAAGGACTCTCTACTCAGATAGGTAATGATACAACAAGGGGAACTAGTCTTAAACTAAAAGAGGATAGATTTAGATTAGACATTAGGAGGAAATTCTTCACTGTAAGAGTAGTGAGGCACTGGAACAGGTTGCCAAGAGAAGTTGTGGATGCCCCATCCCTGGAGGTGTTCAAGGCCAGGCTTCATGGGGCCTTGGACAACCTGATCTAGTGGGTGGTGTCCCTGCCCGTGGCAGGGGGGTTGGAGTTAGATGAACTTTACGGTCCCTTCCAACCCAAGCCATTCTATGATATGATTCTATGACAGCTGTTGACCAGGATTCATTCCCTTTTTTTGTTGTTGCATGTTTTTGTGTGTGTGTGCATTTTTTTTCAAAGGAGTAGGGCTCTTAACCTGTGTCCTGGCACAGGTTCTATTTGCATATAGGGTTAGCAGCATGGTCACACAGGCTAAGAACAAGTCACAACAACCAGCACAACATCCATCCAAATGGTTTTCAACAGTGTTTGAAAAGCATCATTGTACGCAGGTGTAACGTCTGTTGTGGACTTCAGAGAAAACAGCTTCAGCCTATTCAAGGTGATATTTATAAACTAATATGAAGGTGATGATTATTACTGCTTATCCATAGGAAAAGAGAAATCTTTTAACACTTTACCGAGGTTTCAAAGTATGCTATAGTTTACATCCGAAAGCTCAGTCTGGCCCTTGTTCTTGTCAAAGGGCTCAAGTCCCCATCACAGCCAATGCATGCAACATGGACGTTGGCTCTCTCTTCACATACCTCTACCGCTCTAGTAGCTCCTGAGGTGCTGGATCGGACTTGGAACAGCCGTGTTTCTGCAGGTGCGGTTTGGCCTCCTCCCCTAGAGGTTCCACCCTTGTAAACAATCAGGGGCTTTCCACCAAACATACTCATCAGGTGAGGTGGCTCTTTTCCTTGCACTACTCGTTTCTAGAAAAAAAAAAAACACTCAGTTTTAAGCTGCTGATGAAGAGTAGTATCAGGTATGCTAGAAAAGGCTTTTGTCACCATACTTCCAGCTGAAATCTTCCTATAGCACCTAGATGGTCACTGGAGCTTAGCTATTAACTCCCACACAAAAACAGACCAGCATTTAAACTGAGCTCTCAGTTGCCATTTCATTTTAATTGGTGGGTGATCCACTGGCATAGAGGTAACAAACAACAGCCATGAAAAACCTCCTGTCCTATACAGGCCACTTGTTTCTTGCCTAAATAGCTTGAGGGTTAGGTAAGGCAGGCAGCCTCTCCGTAACACCTGCACCACAGATGGAGTCTCCCACTACGTGACTGGATTTCTCCACTGACATTTGGTACCGTATATGATACAGAGAGGATCCCAAAAGCCCTTTCCTTCTGCTAGGATGGTTATCAGGGTAGATGACACATTTTGGTAAGTTACACTTATCCTACGAAATACAAACGTGTCCTCTTTCATTTGCCAAAACACGCTGAGCTTTCTCACTGTTTCTCAGCCTTTTAGCTCTTTCAACTCTTTCCAGATTCACTTTAGAAAAAACTAACTGAAATATTTCATTCTCATGAACTATTTGTTTGCTTCTCACTCCTCTCTCAATCACCAAGGGCTTTCTTCTGTCACATGCCTTTATTCTCACTTTAATTCTAAATTAAGAAGAAAAATAGGTATCTTAGCTAACTCCAGAAGTTGGCTGCATCCATCGATCCAGCTGCCTTTGCAAAAACACAGCTAAATATATCCAAGGTGTTTCCTACTTCTCCCACCAAGCTCTGTTGGCTGTCAACACGTTGCGCTAACTGGTATGAAATGCAGATTATTAATTCCTGGTGTTAGTAATACTACAAAGCAGAAGGCTCACTGCCACTTAAAAGGTATAAGAAAACCAGTTATATCTTATTTATTCCCACAGTGTTTATTTTTCTGTTTTGTTGGATTTTTGTTTGGTTGTTGGTTTGTTGTGTGTTTTTTTTTCACCTGCACAGGGCTGCCTCCCAGCTCCTCATCCAGCTGTACTGTAAGGAATGCAGAGGTTGCAATTTCATCTTGAGTGGAATGAGCACCCTGCCTGAAAGACAAGGCAAAATTTGAGTTGTATTTTTAACGTTTTCCCTCCCTACACATTCACCTTACAGAGACGAAGACAAAAAAAAGAAACTTTTGTTATCCAACCTCCGCAGCACTTCATTCAACATGAAGAAGAAATTCACTATCTTATATTGTAACACTGATTACAGAGGGAGATGGGGACACTTTCTAGAAAATAAGCACAGATTCTTTAGTACCTTCATGTCTATCTCCCATTATCCTTCTAGCAGCTGGCTTAAAAACATGCCTGTTGGTACTGTTAGCAGGAAGTATACATGCAGCACCTACACAGACCGCACCCCTTTTGATTTCAGTTACGGAGCTTGCCTGTGACCCCTTTGATAAGCAAGAACATCACCACTGTGAGACTAACCACTGAAAAACTCCTCTTTAATGGCGTGGTCTGGAAACTGTAAGAGTCACAAGCCACCAACCAAGGTGTTAAAATAACAAAAGACAGTCACAGTGGTCTCAGATGTAGAAACTCTGTAAAAAGTCTAAAGCATGATCCAAAGAAGGGAGTAACTACTAGTAGGGAAAAAAAAAAAAGAGAGAGAAAAAAGAAAAAAGAAAGAAAAAAAGAAAAAAAAAAGGATGCTAGCACAGTAATTCCCCCCATTAAAATTTCAAACAAAACAAAACATTTCAGATTTCTGGGTGTTTTGGAAAGGAATGCTATCCCGGGTGAAATCTTAGTCCCTAAGGATCCTCTATAAATGGGAACCAACAGTGATCCATTTTCAAAGAAGACTCAGAACACCGCTTAGTCCCAGTGTTTCCTGACTTGCACCAGGAAAACCTTCTTACCAAGTGTAAATGATCTGTCCCTGTTTTCCAGCATGCTGGTAATTGTACAAGATAATATAACTATCCCCTCCGTAGAACTGGCCATATGTTGAAGGATCCACTGGCACTTTCTCTGAGCCTTCTATTCTCCAAATCTAGAAAAAGAGCAGAAAGGGAGAGGAACAGAAATATTCTGAGTGAAACATGACAGCAAAATAAACAGACTTTCCCGAACAGAGCTTGTGTTCCATTTTCTTCCCTAATTTGGCTTCCTAAAACTTACAGTACTGCAGCCCCACCTGCTGGGGAAAGTCACTACAAGCCTGGCGATCCCGCCCATCAGATTTCCACAGCTTGCAGCCAGGCCTGAAGCAAGGCACATTTACCTCGCCCCTTTGTGAGCTCTCAAACCTCGATCAGATTTATCAGAACGGTTAGAAACACTGGAACAAAAGCCAATCAAACTACTAACACTGCCAGCCCGTGTGCCAATTTCGTACCTGACATGATCATTCCAATTTCTCTCAGTTGGACAGTTGGGAACAGGGCTTTTAGATTTACTGAGGACTTATGAGAAGTCTAAGGTTGGCATGAGAACCACCATGCAGCCTTTTCAAACCCATCTGCAACACTGCTTCTGAGACACCCATCCCATGTATGATGGCAACAGCTAGAGTAACAGGGAGGAGGTGGAATGAGAATGTCTGGCTACACACCATTGGGTGAAAAATTGTCCTCAGGGCAATCTTGGAGTGAAAATAACAGCTCATCTACACCACACGGTTGTAGGGCTCTCAAGACCTTGCTGGTATTTCTGATGTTAAAAATTCTCTCAGTATTTATGAAACTGAGTCTCAGGCTCCTATCTGTCTCACTGTTCTTGCAGGAATGCAAGAAGTAGCAAAGACAATTCTGGAAACCTTCCAAAGGCATTCTGACGCAGCTCACCTGTTTCCTGCCAGAGCCATCATCCTCCATTCCATGCTGGGCAGCCATGGCCTTGGAGGTGTGAAGAGTGGCGGCATCAAAAGGAACCTTCTCAATCTTGGCAACATGACCAGAAATGTAAGCCTGTCCCAGTCCTTCTGTCTGGTCCTTGTCTCTCCAGTTCTTGAAGAATTGCTTAAACAGAGGTGTCTCACCACTCTCAGGGAGGACTTGGATCTGAAACAAATGAGCCAGCCCATCACGAGCAGCCTTACCCCACATCCCATAGAGCTCTGACTCTGGCTACTCCTTGCTTCATAGAAGCTCTGGTTTCAAGCTGGCAGAATTGCCTGGTACAACTCCTCTGACACTACAACAGTGAAGTGCTGGGTGCCAAGAAGCACTACTAAGAGCCAGGTCAGCTCTCACTGATGCCTGACACACAGCAATCAATAGAACCTCCAGTTATTACCATAGATAGATCTTTATCGAGAGTAAATACATCACAAACCATCTGTTTTCTGCTGCTTGCAACCACTAGTTTGAAAGAACCAATTTCTTCCATGCCAGAGTTAGTCAGTCTTTAAGCCATTGTGGAACTACGCCTGGGTCTCAGAATATGCTACGGGATTCAGACTCAGTCTAAGGTGAGTTTTGAGGAAGATTGAAGGGATGTTAAACCCTTAGAAACATCACTTTCAGAGCAAGAAGGGCAGGTTTACCTATACCTTCTCTTTTTCACCATTTTGAGAGGTCATGGAAAAGGTAAAATAAATATATAAATCCTTACCTGGGTATGCTTCGGATAATTCATCTTATCAATGAACTCAGAAGCTGTTTTCAGAGCTGCCTTCCTCTCTTCAGAGTTGGCACTCCTGCCTTTAATGAAAATGGAGAGAAGAGGGGTCAACTTTTACAAAGTTTTGTGTACCCAGAGAAAAAACTGTCCCAGGCACTTCACCCTTTTGCAACATCTGAAGGGCCCAGCCTGCCAGCTAGAAGATGATGCCAAAGAGCAAAGGAAAATTGTTTGATTTCCTTTATGCTTTTCTGCGATGACTGAGAACACAATTGCCTTTCTACTTATGACATTTATTTATTTTTTCTTCCTGGTTCCAAGAACCCTTTGTTTAATTCTGTACGCTGAAGACGCTGTATCTTAACACCTAACATTTCAGATGAGAGTGCTCTTCTGAGATTGTTCGTACTATCTGAACTTGCCCTGAAAAGCACCACCATCATCAAGTGTCCACTCCCCTACCCAGCTCAAAGGAAACAGGGATCGGTAATTGGATGCAAATCCTACGTATGCAAAACCAGCTTCACCTGCATCTCTACGGTACCTTTCCAAACAAAGATCTTTCCATCTGTGCCGTGGTCCAGAATGAAGCAGTCATCTGTGTTCAGGGCTGCCTGGGAGAAGGGGTTCTCATCTGCCACCAGGGAGACTGCCATGTTCCCAGCCCCATTTGAGACCTGTGATAACACGGCACAGAGATTAGATAAGGCATTTCCCTTTTTCCCTCCAGCATCATGGCAATGATCCAAAACTCAGGGAGTGGAAGGAAATCAATTTGAATGCATTGGCTGCTCCAGGCACTACTGTTTTACAAACAGGATACCTTTGACACAGCAACAGTATGACAAAAGCATAACACTTACTCTGAAGCTTTCGAGTACTTCTAGCAATGCAGATAATGCTGGGACCAAATAAAGATTGATCCAAAATGGTAAATATCTTTGGTGCAAAACCAGCCTATAAAATTCTTCTAAAGCAAAATAACTGCACCTAACAAGTGGAGAGGACTGTCTTGGTAACTGTGAATAGGCTTCCCTGTGTCAAGTGGGTTTAATGGTCTGAGTTCCTGTACTTACTAGTGAATAAAGATCTACATTACAAACCACCTTGGCAGACATTCACTAAATCATTAGCAGAGACTGCTGTAGAGGAGATTCCTCCCAAAAAGTCTTGGACATTCTTCTGCACTTATACTAGCTGGTGGCAAATGTTACCTTCCAAATCATTGCTTCATCCAGTGTGCACACTGGATGTAGAAAGGGATAGAAGCGGTTTTCAGGCTCACTCTTTCTGGCCCAGTCTTGTCAGCTTCCTAACACAGCGTTTGGTAACACAAAGGAAGACTCCCTTTCTTTTACCCACTCATTTCACACTCTGCCTTTCCCTCAAAAATTCCTGAAAAGTCCCAGCTCAATCCCCACTGCTGACTAGATTCAGCAGCGGCAATAAAGACAGTAAAAAAGCACGTGGGTATGCACTGCAAGCCACCAAGGTTCATACACTTAAAAAGTTCATAAAAAGCTCTTTGACTGAGATCAGATCAGCTTTTCTCCACTATTCCAGCTCCATCTAATTGTGCAAAGATTAATCCATTCTCCACAATTGTCAGGATCTGTCTGTTTCTTGTTACCTTGTAGAGCTTAGCCAGTTTCCTATTAGCTGTATCGGTTTTGGTCTCATCAGGAGTTCCTGCAGGCAAACTGGGTTTAGGTCCAAGGACCTGAGAGAGAAGTTAAAAAAAAAAAAAAAAAAAGCGTTAGTAGCCAACTGAAGAGAATCTGTGTTCCCCAGATGCCCCAGCCACAAGTAACAAGTAGAAGAAACTTCCAGATCAACAAAAGCAAAAATATATTCTGATGTCCCAGCAATGCAGAGGTCCAAGTCTGCACTGAATTGAGTGTTTACACTGCTAGCACTTTATATGGAAAGACACACACTACTGAGCCTATCCACCTATTGCATCCATTCTTCTAGATACCGCCCTTCCCATTCCAGCACAGAGAAATGGATGAAGTGAAAAACCTGTAGCATTTCCTCCCGCTCTGATCCTTCCTCTGAAACGAAGACCTTGGCGCGACCATTCCGCTCGTTGTCCCGAATCCCCTTGGCCAGCACAGTGGCCTTCAGCCGTTCTTGACGATTGCTGTTGGAGCCGCACCACTGGTAGATGTTCTGGGGGGAAAGAGAAAAACCATGCAGCTAACACTTGTCGGATCCAAACATGACCCTCTCTGAAGGAGACAGCAGTATAGCTGAGACTGAAAGATGTCAGAAGACTGGCTATGTAATGCGTCAGAATGGTCAACACTTGAGATAACTTAAACACCGTGGAAATAAAAAAAAAAAAAAAGAAAAAACTAATCAGACTTCTGCCCCTGAAAGGCTAATAAACTCATCTTTTGCATGGTACTTACGCTGCCAAGGTCAAGGATGAAACAATCCCCTGTGTTGAAGCTCTCCCAGGTCACAGGGACCTCCGTCGCTCGGACTGCTCTCCTGCCTTTGACCTGGAGAAGCCTCTGCACAGTCACTTCATTGGGAACCACGTGCCTGAAGCCAGAAGCCACACCACCAGCCTAAGACAAAAGGAAAAACGAATGATTCATACTCATGCTGTTGCTTTACTACAGTGGAATTCCACTACTGAAGTAAAATGGAATAGAAGAAGCAGGCATTGAAGAGCAACTCCCACTGCTATTCATCTGCTTTACCCAAACATTATGTATGGTAAGGAGGTGGACTGAGCACAGAAAAAGGGACTGGCAAGGTTAAGCTGTTAAGTAACCGGGGAGAAATTAAGTCTACTGAGTAGATGTTTCCCATTAACTAGGATTGCTGTTTCTTAAACTCATTCCAGACATCTTGGGACTGTTTTTTCCTCTGCTTCTTGAAGAAAAACAAAACCCCGATTCCTAAAATTGTGCATTGTTAATTCAGCCAAAGTTCTCCCGCTGGGATCTGCTGTTCTCCACCCTGTCAGTTCCAACTCATTGAAAACATCTGTTTGAGAATGTTTTTAAGCAACTGGCAAAGAGGGAGTTCTTACTCTTCTGAGAAGTGGGCAGGGTGCCATTTCTTGCAGACTTGATTCAGACTGGCAGTATAAAGATCCAGTCATAACCTACCTTGTACTTGATGCCAGATTTGAAGTATCCCAGGAAAGTTGCAGACTCATGGCCTTGCACTTCACGATGCTGGACAGCCTTCCCTTGAAGGTAGTCATCCATCTGAACAGTGAATATGGCAGCTGCCCCGCGCTCATCTTGAGAGCTTTCATCTCCTAAGAAATGAAAAGGTGACAACAGGGTTTCAGCCCCCACATCCGACTGCATAAACACCAAGGAGAAAGGAGATTCCTGGAAAGTTTAGCTTCCAGGAAGGTCTGCAGAATAGCCATTTCCAAACTTTTCTAATAACGACCCCAAAGAGCATTAAAAAGCTTATTTTTTCCTGTCAGGCTTATTATACCACCATATCTGCTGCAGCCCCACTGCTTCACAGCTGCGCTTTTGATAAGTATCACACACTTTCCCTTTGCTATTTTGCCTTGTCCTGGATGGAAGCTTGCTATGGACTAAATCATGAACAGATGAATCTGCAGGGAGACACTGTCATGGTTTATGAAGATTGTAGAGACTAGCAGGGCATCGGTTCCCCAGCAGTTTGCCTCTCAGGAGCTCTTTAGCATGGAAAAACTACTGACAGATGGCAAATAGGACAAACCCCAAGCAAGTATCCTACATAGCTTTAACTACGATATTGCCAAAGTGTTTTGGTTTTGCAGGACGTGGAGAAGTCTTGCCACGTTAGTCGGTGACTTTTACTGCAGATGGACAATTAGAAGATCTAAACTTCACAGGGACGAAGAATACTCATTGAGTGAGGAAGGTAACAGCTGACTTCTATCCCTCCAAACAGAAAGGATTTCAGCAGCCTCTTTCATGTGAGATTGTCTTTGCTGTGGGCCTGACATGAGACTCTGGAGAACTAGGACTTGTGTCATCTTGATCAGAAAAGCCCTTCTTTTGGTCACACAATTCTATTTCTAGGTACAGAGATGGCTGTTCTCACTCTTGCAGAAACCATTTCAAATATTTGAGTAGCACTATGTGCACCCAAAATTGCATTCTCTGTATGCCATTCTCTGTGTTCCTTACTTCCCTGGGTAACACTGGACAATGCTGGAGTACTGTGAGGAAGAGAGTTCACTTTGGGCTTCCATTTCAGGAGCACTCCCGTCAGACTTACCTAACCAGAAGTGCAAGTCGTACTGGAGGTTCCCATTCCTCTGCTTGATGGTGTTTAGCACCAGATAGGAATCTCCTGTGAAGAAGTCTCCATACAGATTTTTTGGCACTGGTACCAAATCAAATTTCTCAATCCTCCAAATCTGAAGGCCAGGCTCCTTCCCAGCCTTGGAAAACTCAGCGTGTTCCACCATGCTGACAGGCTAGGGGCAGGACAGAGAATGTTATTCAGTACACACAGTACAAGGAAGCCCTTGTTTAAATTATATTGCTTCTGATCTCTTAACTATTGTTCCAGGCAACAAGGGGAGAGTTTCTTTTTTTTTTTTTTTTCCTCTTGCACTGAACTATGCAAATAAATAAAATCTTTCTCAAATGATCACTGTTACTTTTCACTTCCAATCAGCTCTTCTTTCTGGCTTATCCCTGACACCCTGACTTATTCTTTCCTAGACTCTCTTTTCTCTGTTTTTTTGTTTGTTTGTTTGTTTTTTTGTCTACTTTTCCTGGTTTTACTTTATGTATTTTCTATACTAATTTATAACTTTTCAGTTATAAGCAAAAGTCAAGTCCTCTTACTAACTATTATTTTCTATGCATGAGGTCCAAGACCGCAGGAAATAAACTTATCACTATACATTGTGCATCTTGCACAATTATTTATCATTACTTACACCTTGTGTAATCTTATCCAGCTTGTATTATTATTGTGTAATCTTATCCAGCTCTCGCTGGAAAATGTTGTGAATATCATCAAAGAGTTAGATAATTAACAAGTTTCTTATATACCTTCCATTTATAATCGTGGGATACATTACTTCAGTATTTCTGTGCAGCTGTTCCATTTCAGGAATTACACATACTGTACATAACATCCTGTCCTAAGGACACTGCAATTCTGCTTTAATATGTGTCTTTTCATGTTAATATAATCTATTAGTAATATGCAATCCATTCTTTTAAAAAACATAATGAACACTTTCATATAGCTATATTTTTAAACAATTCACTTTTGTAATACTGAAAGGAAATAGAACATTTCTGTAGCACCGGTAAAGGAAGTTTGTCTGTATATTACTGCATGCCTTTAAGTGGTATCAGATAACAGGGAAGAAAAAATTAAAAGGTTATATTAGAAGCATCCAGTATTTTGATAAAGAAGATAGTTCACAGTAGCTGATGGACAAGAGTACAATACGTCAGCTTCCAAGGCAGAAATAAAGAATGTTACAAACTAGAAAGCAAAACAGCAAGTTAGCTACTGAAGTGATTCCTAAGCTGAAATCAGGTATCAAACAGGTAGAGATGGAAAACAGCGAACTTCCATGTCTGATTCCAGTCAGCCTGAGAATTGCTCCCAAATCCCCACTACAAAATTGGACAAGCTCCTTAGAAAGAGTTAGAAAACCGTGTGACTCTTAGAAGTAATCAAAACCCAAAAGTTTTCCAATGTTCAATTGTGGCGTTAGGCACTTACCACAGCTGAAAGCACAACAGCTGCTGTAACAACATATCCAAGCCCTGCAACAGACATGGAGCTAACACAGTTCAGCTTCAGAGCCATTGTGCAAAAAACGGTGAGAAAAACATAACCGAAGTCCTGTCTGCCCATTTCTAACAGCAAATGGGCTTCTCCCTTCTCCTGCAGAAGATGTAGGGAGTCCCAGCTCCCTCCTCCTCCTCCCGCAATTGAAGGCACACTGCAGGAGCCAATCTTTTATCACAGACAAACACACCCACCCCCTCAGCACCGTAGGGGCGTAACGTGTTTGTGCACAGTCCTCTTGGAAATCTCAGAGACTCTTTCAGTCACTTACAGATGCTTAATCCCAGCAGGCAATAACTCAAGACAATATGCTATCCATTACAGCTGACGGTGCAATTATGTCCAAACAAGCCAAATATCTGGTCATAAGGCCAATAAGAGAGGAAGAAATTAAGAGATGTCAACAACAAAGGCAACATTTTGTCTGCTGAAAAACTGCAAATAAATGGAAAGTTGACGAGATGCAGAGGAACAGAAAGGGTGTTCCAGATGGCAAGGGCTGCAGAGAAAGAGATTTTGAAAATGAGAAAAAGAACAGAGAACCACTAAAATTATACAACAGAATACCCTGAGGATGGAGGGAATATGCCTTCGTCTCTCTGAACTTGCCAGCGGAGAAAGAAGCAAAATTCAGCACATGTTTTGTGAGTTTGCACCTGAATGTAACATCTACACAAGCCTCTATCAGAGGAACATAAGCCGGAAAGGGCTGAAACGGAGCCCTGTATTTCAGCTCATGTGTTAGTGAAAGGACGCTAGTGGTCTGGTGGGTGAGAGAACAAGAGCTACCTCAGTAATTCCACAACCAAATGTTACTGAGGGTGTAGTAAGACCCCCGTGGCAGGAAGGTAACAGCCACCAAACCCGTTCAGTTCAACGGAAGTACAACATAGCATGGTGGACTGCAGCGTGCCGATGATCTGCCACCAAGGACAGACAGCAAGGAGCTCGTTCTTCTGCCTGCCCTACACTTCAGTGACTCAATTCACCACATTCCCAGTACGTACACTGCACAGAACAGCCTGTGTCCCAGCTCCAGCCAAGGCACCCCACGCACAGAGCAGCCCCGTGCTCGTCCCGGGTGCTGGGGTGGCTCCCGAGGTGCGAGCAGTGTCTGTGGTGCTGAGACCTGCTGCAGGCATGCTCCGGGCTGCGTGCCCACGGGCATCCTGGAAGGCCAAACGAGAAAGACAGGAGGAATGCAACTACTGCCCTGGTGTCTTTATGCCGCTGGTTATTCTTTTGCTTTTAGTGCACCCAGAGAAGAATTACTGACAGTCTGGGGTTCCCCCTTTCAAAAGCTCTCAAAAGATGCTTAAAAAAGGGACCAGTGCTCCACCTGCTTGAGTCCACAACAAGACTTCCAGGATGGAAAGATCAGACCCCACTTTGTATGTGCCTTCTCCTCTCTCCGTGAGAATTCTTCCTCTCTCTCATCCAAGCTAATGCATTTTGTTCTGAAATTTCAAGCTGGCAAACTCTGTTTTAGTTAATGTACCTTTGAAAATCTCACTGCAAATTCTCAAACTGCAACAGATAATCAAAACAATGTCTTAGTCTTGCTGGTATTTCTGATCTCTGCGAAGGAAATTCAGTGTCAGAGGTCCAAAAACTGGTGAAACGACTTTGGAAGCCTAACAGTGTACTGGGTCAGCCCTAGTGTTCCGAGGAAGTCAGCTGTGAATGGCTCCTGCAGCTGCAGCATACCCAAACCAAGACGACCCGATTGCAAAACATTAGAAAGAGGTGAGTCCCTTCCAAATGGAAAAATACTTCGGACTTTTTATTAATAAATGTCTGGATGGAGCCACGCTTTGATAAACTTCACAGACTGAAGGCAAAGAGAGCTAGGATCATCTTCATTGTTAGCATCCCATTTCAGGGTAAATTCAAATCCCCAAATATATGCCTGTAAGGATATACAATACGCTGGGGAGGTTGGGGAGAGGAACGGATGTGGTCTTTTAATCAACTTGGCATTTTATAAGTTCTGCTGTGAGTCCAAGCTTGTCTTGTCAATTAGGTGCAGAATGTAAATGCAGGCAAAAGAAGGAAAGAGGGCTATATTGAATAAATTCTATATTATCATATTCCTTGGTAAAGATTCAGCTGAAGCATGTCAGAAGGGAATAAGGCTAACATACTTGACCAGCTGGTATGGCTCATTACTCTGTCAGCAAATGTGGCATTGTTAAATCAAGCCACAGAAATCTGTGCTCTGGATGTCTGATCGACAGCATGTGCCAGACGAGGTTGCCAGGACCATACTGAAAAGGATGTCTTGCTGGAGACATGGGAAAAAAGGCAAATTTCAAGCTGATGTTAATAAAAGTGTCCAGCTTAGTCACAGAAGTGGTGCTGTGCAGGGCCAGCATCTTATGCAAAAGAAAACTATTTAAGGAAAACAAGGAAAGGGCTTGAAGTACGGGATTTCAGCGCAGATGGATCATCTAAGTGACACTTGGCCGCAGCGTGATAAAAACAAGAACTTAAGAAAAGAAGTCCAATGTTTTGAGCAAGCAGTGGAAGACAACAGCTTGTTATGGTATCCAGATGTGCAGTTAACGCAATCGACACAGGTCTGTCTGAGAAGGGCTTCTGATGGACACTGGCCTACAGAAATAATTGCGGGGCTGCACGTCCTATTTGCCACACAGCGTGCGAGACCTGGTGTGCCAGGGAAGCAGATGCTGCCCGAAGGTCTACGTGTGTCTCTCACAGACCAACGGCAGAATTTAGAGATTGCTTCTTCAAGAAATTTTTAAACGATTTTTTTTCCAGAGGCTGGAAGCTGCTTGCTTCAAAAGAAAGGCCAGGAAAGCCGGAGGCACCCTCCGGTCTCTCTCCCAACAAATGTGCCACTCCAGCCCATGCTCCCCATCACCGCACTGCGAGAGGCCCGACAGCTGGTGCTTCCACCACCGCCTCTCAGGGACTCTGTATTCTTTCCTAATACCCAGACCAAAATCCCTTTCTTATTTCCATCCTGGAACTTATAAAAAACAGTTCTCTTTGCCTGCCTCCCTCCCTAAATACTCCCATTTATGCTCCTCACTTTAATCTCTGTGGCTGTGCCTCCCACTCCCCTGTCGCAGTGGCTCTGTGCCCTCACGAATTGATGCCATCAGCATTTTCACCGTTTGTCTTTACTCCCCTCTGAATTTGTTCCTGACGCGAAGGTGCCCGGTTCTTCAGCGGGGCCCCAGCCCTACACAGAAAGGAACAGCCTGTTCCATTTCAAGACATACCTGTGAGCCCAGAACCTCTTATTCTGTGTCCCATCACACAGCAACACCCATTAGTGGCAACAATTAATGCCTGGCTCCTCCACATCAAATAAACTGTCACATCTTCACACCTACCACCATTTAAAGCGTGTAATAATGCTACCTAAAGAATCTTTCTGTGAGACGACATCATCCAATCTCACGGAATAAAAGAAGAGGAGAAAAGCCTTCATTCTGTCAGGCTCCAGGCTGGTTCTTCCTCAACCTCAAACATTCGGAGCAGCTCACCACAGCTGCAGGAATGCACGCACTCAGACAAAACATTCTCTGACTCCTGGCATTGCCAGAGCATTTCAGACCACAAAATGTGCAAGGCAGTAATACTTTAATAATTAAAAATTTACAGAAGTGAGATTAAATACACAAGATCGAGTATAAATATTTAGTAGCCAGTTCCTCTGTATGACATAGCAAATATTAGCACACAGGGCTTTCCTCACCACACTTTGTACTCTGACATTTCTAAGACTGCAAAGAGCACATATATTTTTAAGCCATTCAGTGAAGCTTTTGGAGGCTTTTTTTCTGAATACTTACTGAATATGGGCAGTTGGAAAAAAAGAGGTGGAAAATTGCTGGTAAAATAGTCGATAAAAAAAGCAATAAGTGCAATGGTTCGTTTAATAGCTTCAGCTGTAAAGAGGTCTGTGTGTTGCAAAGGAAGAGATATTTTAAGTATTTACATGACACACAGAGACCCAGAGGTCTGATCGCTATGTTCATGGCATCCTGGTTTAGCAGCAATGGTGCTTGTGAGGGTGCTTATTTTTGTTCAGCTGACAATGCATCAGAAGGAGGACTCTGGCTTACCTTCAAAAAAAAACCCACTGTTGAACAGTTTGCTCTCCTTGTAACTTTTACCCAGCAACTGACCACTTACAAGAGAAAACCAAACATATATTTCTTTGAGATTTTTTTTTTGAGCTACAGTTGAATTGTGGCAATTCACGCATGTCTATACCCACAAATACAGCAAGGACTTACCCGCACAGGGCGGCTGCTCAGGAAAGCTTGGCTGAATTAAATCAGACTGTGAAATAAGCAGTGGCAGGCCAGATCACCATGTGGTTGTTCTCATTTGCAACCCCAGTGTCCAGGTCATAACAGGTTCAGTTAATTTGTTTAAACTCGATGTGTAACAAGGCCCATACAGGAAGGTCTGCAGCCAACATAACATTACAACACCGAGTATGTAAAACACCTGCTGTGTAATTCTGGAATGATTCCTGCATTTCTAGTTGGCAAATGCAGTATATTTTATTTTGATGAACAATACTTACGCAGCATCAAGATAACCGTCAAGTGCAGTCTGAATTTCTAAAACGTGGGGAGAACAGATCTTAGTAGAGTTTCTATCCACACAGCATTCATGCTTCAAAAATGTTTCTTGTGCACCAATCCTCGCTGTACCTTGGAGGCAAGTGGTTGCATTTCCACCCAGCTAATATATTTATTTTCTTCTACTTATTTGTGAAAAATTGCCTAGAGACTATGGATTGCTACAAAGAAATAATAATATATCTCCTCAGGAAAAGCAAGACTCCCTTGCCTCATAGCATTCCACACCTCCTATACAGAGGAAGAGAAGTAAATCACCACCACATTTCTGCAGCAACAACAGGAGCACTGAGTCTCTGTTTTGCAAGGACCAAAGTTGTGCTGCTAGCATGTTCAATCCTAATAAAATCAGCAGGTTGTACGTGCGACAGTAACACTGCCGAGCAAGAGCTGCATCCTGCAGATCGCTGTCTGAGAATGTCACTGAGCAGATCAAACATACCCCAAATCACATTGTTTGCTTGC
Source organism: Anser brachyrhynchus (assembly GCF_964034855.1). Classification (NCBI taxonomy): domain Eukaryota; kingdom Metazoa; phylum Chordata; class Aves; order Anseriformes; family Anatidae; genus Anser; species Anser brachyrhynchus. The sequence continues at coordinate 2,747,059 of NC_137712.1, forward strand.
TTCAGGTACAGCTGTTGCTACACTTTATAGAGAGTCTACACTTCCTGACTACCCACGCAGCCATTTCTTTTCTCTCCGATCCTTTGCAAACCCATAAAACCTCTGAAGAATTTATGAAGATTGTCAGATTGAATATTACAGAATCATTCAAGTTCTGACAATAAGAAATTCAAGACATGACACTGCATGAAGTAGAGAAAGGAAGGCAGTTCAGCGCAGTATTAACAGCTGACAGTACATAGTGAAAACGGAAATACTTTTCTGTTCTTTATAGCCTCCTTGCCAAAATAGTATATATGACTAATTTTTCAGTAACTTGCTGAAAATAAATCTGGTGGGACTTCAGCTTTGTTGCCAAGGTGACAAGCATTGAAAAATATCTAAAATGAGATATGAGATCAGCTTTCAGTCTCCTGACAGAGCTAAATTCATATACACATAATACTAAGAACAACCCCTTTCCTCCCATCCCTAGAAGAAGCTAGTAAACAAAGCTTCCATGAGACGAGGAAAACTGGCATGGAAGAGCCTCCTTCTACTCTAACCATGGTGACTCCATAAACTATTCCAATCTTCTACAGGAGGAACAGCATGGTTAATGATAATCTTAACATCCAAATAGATGCAGCCAGTCACAAATCCAAAAAGTTCAAAGTGGCATCATCCCTTCTGCAGCTTCCTCCTTGATTTAAAACATGTGTCTGATCCCAAGACGAACTCAAATCAAGCATCCAGGACACAAAGTACAGCATCATCTGCACAAATGGCAAAGTAGGTTTTTGCATTCAAAAGTTAAAATTCCTCCTAAACCACTTTAGCAAACCAGAACACCCAGATGATTTACGTATTGTTCACTTTTTCCAGCTGTTTGCTTGCATTATGAGTCATGTCAGCTCTATTCTGGTCTCTACCTTTTGAAAACGATCCACTCAGTAAACATAGAGGCTTCAGTCCAATGCACCAGGGCTGAAAACTTGGTGCATAGAAAAATACTGAAACCCCAGAAACACAAAAGCCTGAGTTTCTTCTCAGTTGCACTGATATGAATCAGGAGGAATATTACTTACATGGGAGAAACTCTTGGATAATACGCAGGTCTCCCATCTGATCGAAACACACCCAGAGAAAATCTGCTGATACAATCAACTGTTTAAAAGCCCTGCCTTAAGAGCATACATGGGAGCTGAATCATGCACTTAAACACACACAGCATAGATAAGCGTGGACCAGTGGAAACTGCTGGCCACTTTCCTTCTGTTGTGAGCAAAAATGAATCCTGAACTGCACTTAAACACAAATCATTGTTCAGTGCTGAAAACACGTCTCAAAGGAGCGTGTATACAGCCCATAAGACATAACCCAGTGTGTTAAAACATGATTACAACCCCATGTTATGTCCCATAGACAGATCTGGTGGTGACAGCCAAAGCACATGCATGGAGACAGTGAGGAAATGCTCGTGGTCAGCTGCAGGGACATGACACAGATGTTCTCCCTCCAGCCACCAGCTCCTGGCTGCGTACCCAGGAAGTGATCTGCAACTTTATGCAAGCCGTTTTCCTCCTGCAAACCAGCCAATGCATTCCTCAGTAGCACAGAAGTCTGCTCAACTCATTATCATTAACCCAAAGAAGCAGAGAGCAACACATTATTACTGGAGAAGACGGGATAGAAACCAGAAGAGACAGCCTCAAACGAATCCAAAAGGGAAGCGTGACGCATGGCCTTGCCCTCCCAGTGCAGCAGCAGGCCCAGGTGACCAGGTGAAGAGACTTGCAATAAGCGGACGGCAAGGAGAAGGAGAAGGACATGCAAATACTAGGGTTGAGGATAAAGCAGCTGTGATTAAAAAGCACGTAGAGGGAACATTGTGCTATGCCCTGCTGGTGCAGCACGGCACGTCCGAGTCCTGCCGCCGGCCCGCGAGGGGCCTGGCTGCTGGGGCAGCGCAGCCCGGGCATAGCACAGGAGGGAGGCAGAAGCCAGCTCACCGAGCAGAGGCACTGAAATCCGCGTGCTTCTGATCCTGGGATGTTGATTGGAACGTGAGCTGTGTCTGCTGCAGGTTTGCAGTTCCAGCATGTACCTGCTGACGGGCACAAGAGACGACCTAGAGCTGCCACGGCTGCTCCCTCCAGTCCCGTGCCCGGAGGCACAGCACAGGCAGTCCTGCACGTCCCCACCTCCCTCCTCCTCGGGGCGCCAGGGACACGACTCCCCCATTTCACACTGCGGTCTGCCTCACAGACACCCACTTCCACGTAAATCGATGTAGAGCTACTAGAGTTCCCCTTTCAATTTTGCTATCAGTTCTCCTAACACATGCAGATGTGGCCACTGCATTAATGACCCCGGCTCGAGCAGACTGACTTCTCACGAAGGCTGTTTTCTGCCCCAAAACCACAATGCCTGCGAGCACCGCGGCCTTGGCAGGAGCACCGTGCATCATCCATCCCACGTGGCGTGCAGCCACAAGATGGCAATGCTATAAACAGGAACGCCAACATAATCCCTTCTTCCTCACCGGAGAGTGTTTACAGCTCTCCCTCTGGTGATTGACAGAGGTTTTTAACTTTATTTTTAACGGGATTCAGGCTTTCGGTGGTGAGGAACCACAGGCGTTCTCAAGGAAGGCAGCCTGCAAGAAGGGAAAGTCCTAACGGCGACGGCTCTCCGCACTGCAGCCTCCATCCAGCCCGAAAGATTCGGGATGATTCATTTCCTCCAGAGTTTTAAAGACGCTGTTTTGAATTGTAGATGTATTTTTACTGTGTGTGGAAACATTCAGTAAATAACATATGCTTAAACTTTGTTTTTGGATGGCATCCCATGGGCTGACTAGTTCCTAACACAAAGGGTTGTTTCTCCCTCCTCCAGTTGTGCTGGGACACCAGCTGAGAGCAGCCCCAGTTCTTCAGGTTCTCAGTGGGAGGTGAATGAGGGGCAAAAGAGAAGAAGGGAAAGATCAAAAACACAGCCTGTAGTTGGAAAAGAACCCTGAAATGAGTAAAAGGAAAAAAAAATCAGAGTCCAAACCATCTAACCCTTCAACAAAGTCACCACTACGTCCCAAACTTTGACTAAAAAGAGCCAACAACTTGGTTTTAATAAAAAAAAAAAAAACACCCCCAGCACGGCAGTTCTGGGCTGGCATTTCCACAGCACCTTACACAGCTCCTGAGCCGTGCTGAGCACCCCAGGAAAAAGCTGCTGGAGCTCTGTTCAACCCCACAAATGTCTGAGCTCTATTTAACCTTGCAAGTGCATCACCAGTGGATAATCGGGGATAAATACCTGGCAACCCTGCTGCTAGTTCAGGTGCTTACAGTGAAAGGCTCCTACTTCCTCTCCTAATTGTGCAGACCACACTTTTCCTCACCGAGCAGTTGGGAAGTACTGAAAGCTGACAGCTTATGAACAGCCTGATCTCATTTCACCTCTGACGGGCCTTAACAGTGACACATTATCAAACCAGTTCTCTGCTGGTGCCCTAGATACACACCTGGACCAGCAGACTACGTACGCTGAGTGTCTGGCCAGCGATGGGCTTGTGGTACTGCAAGAAAAACACCGACTGCTGTGATCAGGCAAGCAGCAGCAGCACGGCTGTACCTGGAGGGTACGGACACACTGGTCCGTGTACAAAAGAGAGAGCACCTCGCTGCGTGCCAAAGAGCTCGTAAAAGGCCTGATGAATCTACCCTGGCAGCCAGTGAACTTTGGCTATCAGCGAGCTGAAGACTGAAGGATGTGGTGTAAATACGGGAAACGCGCCAACATCCAGGACTTCTTCGGAAGCAGACGAGGCAGAAGCATACCCTAGGAAATCTGTGTACGCAGCCTGCACAGACACTCCTACCACCCAGCTCATTTACTTTTATTTCCTTACTGAAAAACAAAATCATGGGAAGACAGAAGACCTCTAACTACAGAAATACCGCACAGGTTTTGCAGTCTGCCTCGTGATTTAGCAGCATCCCCGTTACTCCCGTTTGGTACAGGGGCAGGAAGCAACCAGCTGCCACTTATTTCTGTGGTGACAGCACTCTTGGTGGTAAATCCCCACAGTTGCTCCTAGGAGACAAATTCTTGACAGACTGGGCTCTGAAGAAAACCCAACTCTGGACTTCATTTCGGGCATCATAATGACACAGGCAGCAGTGCAGGCTAAAACCAGAAATTCTCTAATTTTTTACATTTGCATTAAGGCGTTGTTTCTAGATGGACAGCCTAATTGCTGCGTAGCAATTTTAAAGAAAACAAAAGGGGTACTCTGCAGGCACAAAATTGGAATTATTGCTCAGGAGTAGAACTACAAGTGGAATCAAAAAGATAAGATACATTCACAAGGGAGGGGATGATTAGTGACTATTAAACACGCTAATCCGGATGCAACCTTCACTTCTGGAAATCCCTCATCATGACAGTTTTCAACTGCCAGAAGCCACAAGGATAGAGCTAAGGAAATCTGCCCATGCAGACTTCTTTCTCTTCCTTTGCCTAACCATCGGCTAGGAGCTGCCATCAGAAAGGAGACATTGATGAATGAACCAGTGTGACAGCTTCTCTGCTCCTGCCCCGAGGGCTGTATCTGACTGCATTACCTTTTCACATTGCCATTGTTTCGTGGAGCCTCCTGCAGAAAAATACTCTGCAGACTAAAAACACGGCGGGCTCTGTGGCTGCGCTCTATCCCCACCTAGTTTGTCTCCCATACCGGTAAAACAGTTCCAGCCCGGCTTGTAGCTGAGAACCCTGGCAACTCCGTTCCTTATATGGGAACAGAATGAATCATCCAGAGCATTTCTTTCAAATTCCCTTAGTCTTCTTAGTGTCTGAAGTGATTAATTAATGATTAAGAGACTGAAAAGACAAGGACTTTAAGTAATGCTCAGAAGCAGAATAAACTAGATGACAGAGGTACACAAAGTGATAAACTGCACACACACACACACACAAAAAAACGTTTTTGCTTGATGTAATACCTCAGTGGCCTTTGAAAGCCACCGCATGAGGCATCTTTTGAGTCTTGAGTTCAAAATGATTCAAAACAGATTACAAGAGTACGTACAAAATAACGACATATACGGTTTTGGTTTCAGTTTTAATTTTTAGAAGCGACATCAAATACCTTGCTTAGAGCATCAGACAACTACTAATCAACAGAAGTATAACACACAACTTGCTGCTGACAAATTGCCCATTGCAGAATTTTCTGCCGCTTCATGAAAAGCATTTGATAACAATCAGGCAGAGACATATTCAGAACTCAATTATTCATACAGCAATTCCTAAGTGCAGTGAAAGTGAACAAAAAACAAGAACAGCTGCTTCTTCCTAGACAGTAGCTACTCATAGTGAGCACCCTACTTCATGTCTGTGCTTAACCATGTTCTGCTTTACTGCAACCAGTCTGCAACTTGATCACTTCAGCTCCTATTTAAAAAAGAAAAAAAAAAAGGTGGGGAGAAAAAAACAACCCCCAAAATATTTCTTTTGGTGTCAGGATTCCAAATAAAAAGGGTGAAATAGATAGTTTGCAGAGTCCCCTGTGCCTATCCACCGTCTCCCTTCATATATATGTTACTGAGTAACAACACTAATGTCTGAGTCTAGAATTAAACTGGAAAGCTTGTATTTGTAAAGCAAGTTAAAAGCCGATACAAATCCCCAGCACCAAGTAAGTCACAGAGCTATTTTAAGAGCGGTTTAGTTCCCATCAGGACACTGTAAAACAGCCAGCCTACAAGAAGTTCTTTTATCTGAACTTGGGGAAGCGTTGGCTCAGCACGGGTCTTTGAAAACAGCTAGCTGCTGCTTCTTGTACTGTACAAAGGCTCGTACCTTTTCTTTTTCCCAGGAGCAGCATCCCCCCCTCAGTGACGCTGCTGGCCACACTGCTAACTCAAGCAGTGGCTGGAGCACTCACCAAAGTATATAAAGTATCTAGAAAAACTGCCTTGTAATGGAACATGTCAGGCAGCCAGCCTTTTAGCTGGAGCTGGCAGCAATCCCCAGCGGTAACGTTATCAGAACCATGAAACTGGATTGTGGAATGCTATCTCGCATCCCCGCTTTGGTGACAAAAGGAGCACATTCACAGACAGGTTGGATTGGTGCCTGTAAAATCAAACTTGAAACTAACAGTAGCATTTTTGCTTTGTCACCCTTTAGACATTCAAAAGTAGCCAAAGATCAATTGCTGGTTCAATTTCCTTGCACTTTCCCCATAGCATTGGAATTTCATCAGGCTGAAGAAAGCGTCCATTCTTCTGCAGGCAGGAGATATTCTCCCAGGGACACCGAAGGTATCCACTGCTCACTAAAACCCATTGGTATCTAAACACTCAGACATCCACTGGAAAATCCCCCCGTGTATTCAAACACAAACCATTTAAGAAGCTGTCCACCCACCTACGCCACCGATGAGGTGTAACCGCAATCCCTACCCCATCTTCCTGCTGAATTCTAGTGAAATCCACGGAGCCTGACTTCTCGCTGCTCCAGCAAGCCAGTCCTGCGATGGGGCCCGTTGATGGTACAGATAAACTAACGCTGACACCCAGGGCTGGCGCACAAGCGCAGAGGACAGCATTCTCGTTATCCGCACTGGAGGTGAGCGGCGCAGTACAACTCAGGGACCACGCCTCGCAGCCTGGCACAGCACAGGCGGGAGGCAGCTGCGGTGCCCGCAGCAGCCATCCTGCAGAGCAGACGTCAAACAGGGCTGGCTTCTGCTTCTCCCTGCTAGCTTATAGGTTAAAGATAGATCTCTCAGCGCTCCCTAGTATGGATAACGGAATAAACTAGCTGATGAACAATATAAGGGGAACCCTTTGCAACATCCAAGGTTGTGCAAGACCTGCTCCCAGTTACCCAGAGAACATTTCATTTGCCCAGGCAGACGTTACGTAGCATTTTGTAAAGTAGTTTGAGAAACCTGAGGGATGAGAGATGCTTAAGAAACCTGTTTTACTGCAGAGCAGGAATACCCTAAGCTGAGCCATGCCATAAATCCAGCGAAGGAAACTTTTTTTGCTGATAAACTTGCGTCATGCAAAGTTGGTAGTGGAAAATTGAAGAATTGTAACGATCAGTACGAAAAAAAGGAGACTTAGGGGAAACTGACGCTAGTGTCATCCTTGTTAGCAAAGTCGGATTTTTTACATCCAAAAGCAAGTAACATTCAAAGCAGTTTTATTCAGAGAGGATCTACTTACTAATGAGGCCTCCTTGAAACAAGTCATCCCCATAACTTTTTTTTTTTAAAAACTCTTCCTAGGAAACATTTCAAATATGTTTTAAGTGTCTACATACTTGGAATTTCTGTTCAAACAGACTTTTTCAAGCATTCTTTCCCCAGGCCGAGAACAAAGCGGCCGGCCCCCCGCTGCGCCCCCCGCCCCCTGCACGGCGCTTCTTCCTCGGGGGACGCGAACGGCACGGGGATTTCAGGAGGCGCCCTAAAACCGCGGCCGGCTCGGACGGGCAGCGCGACCCGGGGGCACCGCTCGGTGCCGGAGCCGCCCGGAGCCCGCCCGCCGCCCCCCGGCCCCCCGGCGGTGAGGGCTCCGCGGTTCCCCTCCGCCCGGGGGGGGCCGCGGGGAGGGGCAGCCCCCCCTCCCCCAGAGCCCCCCCTCCAGCACCGCGTCCCCGCGGGGCTCCCGGGCCGGCCCTACCTGCTGCTGGCACTCTTGGCCGGGCGGGAGGCAGCTGCCGGGAGCGGGGCCGGGCCGGGCCGGGCCGGGCAGGGCAGCCCCGGGGGCGGGTTGCGGCGCGCCCCCGGCCCCGCCCCGGCTCCGCTCCGGCTCCGGCTCCGTCGCCGCCAGGGGGCGCGGCGCGGTGAGGGCCCTGCTCCGGCCGAGGCAGAGGCTGTGCCCTCAGCCCCGACAGCACGAGGAGGGGGCGGCACGGAGCCGTCCCGGCGGGAGGGGCTGCACAAGGGGCACTGGGAACGTGGGGCCAGCGCGGTGCCCTCGTGTCCCTTCCCCTCACCCCCCTGCGGGCCGCCCGCCCTCGGCCTCCGCTCTGCTGCCAAAGGAACCGGGCGGCACTGAGCCCGCCGCACAAAGCCGCCCTTCACTCGGTGCCACGGGAGCCTTGGTGGCCTCGGCTCCCCACGGCAAGGCAGCGGCGCTGCAGGAGTTCGTTCGACACCAAAAACTGCACCGAGAAGTGCCAGGGCGAGGGGACAAAGCAGGAGGTGAAGGCGAACTGAGCGCTGAAGGAGCCTCCTGCAGATCTGCTCAAATGCTGCAGATTTGGGGCTGGGTGCACACGGGGCCGATGCCGCTGCCAGCGTGGCGGGAGCGCTGCAGGGCGATGCGCGGCGTGCCCCCGAGCTCCCAGCTCACCTCTCGACAGCTGTAGATTGCTGCAGCTCCTTCCCCTGCTTCATGCTTCTCCACGTCTCGCTCGCACCTTTAACTTGAGGGCTTGAAGCTATGCTGCGGTTCATTCTCTTCGCTGGACCTTACTGCTTTTTTCCTGGCTTTGTCCCTGCCCCATAAAAAAACCCAAGTCAGATTGATTGTTTTTTTCTGTTTAGCTAGGGTTTTGCTTGTGATGTGGAAAACTTTGCACTAACTGGCAAGTATTTCACTGTTTCTTAATATATTGCTCCAAGATCTTCTAAATGGGTTTCCTTCTGCTACATCTCCCCACATCTCCAATTCCAGATATTGTTTTAATTATTTCTTTTATGAGATTTCTTGTTTGCTTTTATATACTTCACCCAAGTATCGGTATATCCATACAAAAGAATATGTACAAGAAACTAGTAGTACAGTTCCCATATCGATTATATAGTCATTAATCAAACACAAATCACTGATACAGTGGCTTAATGAGCTATAACTGCACATGCATGAGGACGTGGATTTTATGGCTCATGTGCTTGGTGTCTGTCACACAGAGCAGATTCACTCCTCCCGTGGTTGCGTTGGAACTCTAGAAAGGAAGACGATCCTTAAAATCAATCTGCTGTTAACCAGTGTTTGTGAGCTACCACATGCAGTAATACATACAAAAGTCATTGATAGGTCCTCAGCATCACTCAGAAACAACTGAACTTTCTAACTTCTTGCATTTTGAAAGCAGTTTTCCCTACACACAACAAGGGAGTTGTGGGAAATGGCACAGGCTAGCAGGCACACCACAGACAGCTGTTGTTTTTCTTTCTCTCTACATCATGTCATCAGAGAGAAGCATTGTACGGAGCCAGTGCCACCCTGGCATTGGTTTTTACAAAAACAGTTTCTGTGCCATCAACAACGCCTTCACTGGAATTGCAGGGAAATGGAACAATGACGGGGTTAATGACAAAAGCCAAGAGTAAATACTTCTCCTCTGTCATCGCTGTAGCTAAAGAATATTGCTGTTATCCTTTTGTTTTATGGGAACGTTATCATCTGGGATATTTTAGAAAGTCTAAAAACTATCTGCCATTTTGATTGTGCTGTCTAGCAGAACTGTGCACAGCCAAGGCAGTACCGAGCCTTTCATTAAGCCAGGAATATACCTTACAAAGTGGTATGAACACCACTGCACGGTCACACACGTTCTCTTTTCATAACAGGAATTATCTACTCGATGCTCTGCACCATGTCCACATCAAGCAGAGGTATATTTAGAGCTACAAAGGGGTGGGCTCATTAGTGCTAATCAGTGTGTGAAATTCTGCTTTTTTCAAAATGTGTTTTAATTCCAAGTGTAAAGTGTTAATTCTGTTTTTAATTAAAAATAGACATATTATAATGCATAATATGAATTGCATTTATACCATAATCATTACACAGCTAAAGCAGAAGTTCTTTAACTGTCAGTCAAATATGATCAGTGTAAAATCATTCAACTTTTACAAAATGCTGTTCAATTTACTTATTTTGAAAAATATATATATTGTAATGTTTCCATGGAAATTTTAGGTCCCAGTTGCCACAACAAACATATTCAATTGCAAATGTAACTACTGCTGGGTTGTTGACCGTATCAAAAAGTAATCTTGGCGTACTTAAACAGTTGAGATTGTTGCTTTACAGGAAGAAACCTCTTTCACTGCAGAGCCAGTGAGATGTGGGATTTTATCCCTAGTAGAATCAAGATAGCGTACTGATGTCAGGAAGAGCCTCGGGATTCGCTCCAACAGAAGGGCAGATACTTTGTGAGTGAGACAAATGATTGTCGGGTGTCAACTCTGTGTTCTGTACCTGCAAGTACTACTACATAATTGTCCTTCATCCATTTGAAACTGGTGCACAAATATCTAAAGGTATTTGCTACTAGCTTCAATCCTTGCTTTCTATTCTTGAGAAGCTCTGCATGGATCTAATCTTGATTTGTGCAAGACAATTGACTCACACATTGTTTCGCCACTTTTAATGGCCTATGAGTAAGTTGTCATATCAACCAGGAAAACCATACAACTTGCATGTCTTTGAAAGGGTGATGCTGGTATTTTGCAGACAGTTCTGCTGCCGTGACAATGTGGGGTTTTTCGTGCCAAGATGTAAGCTCCGTGCTAAATGCTGCATGGAAGTTTGAATGCAGCATCAAATGTTAAGCTAAAGGAGAAGTAAACCAGACATCACAGTTCAAATGCGATCTCCTAAATAAGTCAAAGCCAGTGCAGCTCAGCTTTGTTTTCAGGACAAAAGGGGTCACGCTGAGCTCTGGCACTGTCAGCTGGAGCCGCTGCTGTATGTGCTTGAAAGTTGGTGTTGAATGAAAGGTGGGCAAAGGGATATATTTCCATTTCATACTTCCATTCACTGCCTTCAGTGATGTACAACATTAGCAGAGGGAATCCGGCTGATTTGCATCTACTTAACACCAGAATTACTGTTGGCACAAATATTCTTGTACTATTATTAAACTTCATTTGAAGCTTTGACATTGTGTATGCGCAAGTGAAAAAAAAAAAAAAAAGATTTGGGGCTACCTATTTTCCAAGAGATGAAGGAACTAAAAAAAGATAAAGAAGGAAGTAAAAAAAAAATGACCACAAAGACATTTCTGCAGACACCACAAAGCTGAAATGGTAAGATATGAAAGAAGAACCTAGAATCTTAAAATACAAGAAAGGACTGATTAGTCATTTCAGAGCAATACAGTGTTATGTGATCAACTCTCACAGAAGTATTATATATCAGAATAGTTCCTGAAATATCCCTTGCTGCTTCTTCTTTCTGTACTTGCCTACATAAACTTGAACACAGCCAGAAAAAGAAGCTGGGGTTTAAGGGCAGAAGAAAGACAGAGAAACCACATCTAAAGAAACATACGTTACTTTTGCTGCTATTTTATTGGCTGTATTTGTGATGTGAGAGTTTAAATTCTCACCATCTGGTCATTGTTACTTCTGGATAACTTAGATTTTCCTAACTATTGCTAACTACTGCTTTCATGTTGTCCTATAAATGCCTGCTGTGTTTTTTTGTTTTATTTTTTTTCCTTTAGTTGTGGTTTATGGATCATTTTTACTTTTTTTTTAACCGTACAAAGCAGTATTTCTTGTAGGTTAAGCAAACTTGTGTTAGTAATTCCAACATCGAGAACCCATGTTATGACTTCACAGCAGCTGTTGTGACTGCAAATAAGGAACTAGTGACCAATTGTCTGACATTTCCTTAGTCTAAGTTGCTGAGCTTTTACTCTATGCACAGTATTCCAGCCCATTTTTACCACGCATACAGAACACTGGAGGCCTACTTCTGTCATTTGAAAGTCTGCATATTTTTCTACGTTGCTGTTTTCTGCATTTCTACGTTGTTGCTGCCTCTTAATGTTTCTTGGTGCTGATGAGTGGGTGAAAACTTGCAGGTTGCAACGGAAAGGCAAATGCTCACTAGTTTCATGGAGCCCTGCTGTTACTTGGCTGCATGTGCAAGCTGAGCAGTCCAGGAACTGTAGCTCTAGAGATCCAGGAAGTAATGGCACAAATTCACCACCTCACAGGGGCATTAGAAGATCTCAGTTGCAGACTTTTTTTGTTCCTTCTATTTTATCTGTGAAAATCTAATTGAACAAAGAAACTAAAAATTGTCCGAGATGCAACAATACATGTTTAAAGCATTTGTCCCACTGAAGTGGGAGCATACTTACGATTTGAACAAGCAGAAAAAAGCCTGGCTTCTATTTCCATCTTTTTGGTATATTTGTGTCCTAGGGCAAGGCCCTCAGTCACATCGTTTTTCAGTTTCTGTATTTGTAGTATGGGAATTATAATACCTTCCTTCACAGGAATGCTGTGAAGATTACATTTTGTTTTGAAAGCACTTACTCAGGATTATGTAACAATTAAACCTATTACTGGTGAAACTGTTAATCATAGCGTGAGAGGGAGATCCCGTACAGTTTATTATATCAAAGGTAGAGAATTTTGAAAATATAATAAGAAATGTTACATTTTCAGAGAGTGTCTAGAACAATAGTAGGAAAGGAACCTAATGCAGGGTTAAAATAATATATTGTTGACAGTTTTTACCAGTAGGGATATAATATTCAGAAGAGCTTTGCAGAAGAAATCACTTGTTTGGAGTATTTTAAAGCAGCCCATTGCAACGGGAACACAAAGTGTTTCTCTTAGGAACAGCTATAAAGCAGATATTACAGTTCCCTTCTGCTCTGAAAACATCATAAGTGTTCTTCATTTTTCATTATCCGTTGGTCCTCGGGCTGAGCTGTGTCACAAGGGAGAGCTAGAGTCCTGAAGAAAGGTATGGTGGCTTTTCTCCTCCCATCTCAGAAATACACATGCTAAGTAAGCCGCACCTTCAGTTATTAAAGAACATGGATGTCTGCATTTCCTGGGGGCAGCTTTAAGAATCAAGAGCTCTGTTTTGCTCCCAGTGACTCTGGGGATAGCAAAATGATGCTGAGGTTGCTGACAACTCATCTTGTTCAAGGATTGAACAGACTGCGGGGGAAGCAAAACTTCCCGGCCTGGAGGTGGCTCTGACCAAGTGGCGTGGTTAAAGCAAGCCTTGTCACTGCTTTCCTCGGTATAAAGAAAGTATCTGGAGTAAGAAATGACTGTAACTTTCTGTACAGTTCAGTTCCACGTTCTTCATGAATGTTAACATGTAATTTAATCATTATTTTAAAAGTATTTTAACAAGGATGCAATCTAAATCAAGGAAGCAGATATTATAGATCATTGTATATAATTTCTTTGAAAAGAGCAGAATCCACAAACCTATCAACCATATAAACTCTGAGTATTTACTTTTTCCTGGGGTTTGTGGTAAAAAAAAATAAATCCAAGAGCAATGCTTATGTGTCCAGAAAATTTGGATGCTGTTCTTTCTTGACAGAGACTTCAGAAAGAGACACGTAGAAATGGATTTTCAAGAGCAGGCTGTATTGACCTAGCAGAAATCCACAAAGAAGGGTGGGACGATATGCAGTATTTCATCTCTAGCAATTTGGTATTGTTACCAATTTAGTGGGTTTTAATTACTGTTGTTAGGTTCTGCCCAGATGTTCAGAATGAATAAGCTGAAGTCAGCCTTTTCTCAATAACTGTTGTTGAAAAACTGCTGCAAGCTTTCAAGCACTCACAAGAATAAAAGAATCAAAGAAGAAATACGGATGCTATTATCCAGTCTTCTGTCTTGCTTCCATCTTCTGTGCGCTTTAAACTTTATAGGAGTATTTGATAAACACAAACAAAATGATTCAAAACCAGACCCTTTAAAGCGAATCTGTATTGCCTTTTAGATCATCTGGCAAATGATGACAGTTTTATATAAAATACGTCTGGGAGTAAATCACAGAAAATTGAGTTTCAGATAAAAAAATACCATCTTGGTTAGATAACGGCTTCTAATCTTCTTTGTTGCGAATAATAACAATAATTATATTCCAAAACTGCTTTTCATTCTGTTCAGGATTGAAGTATGTTCTCCACAACCCAGCCCTCAGATTAAAGTGATTTGGAGAGTTGTTGACTTAATCCTGAAGACATGTCTGTGGCCACTGGAGGGGAGAAGTGCTCGTCCTGTTAGTCACAGAGGTGCAGTGCCCTCCTGTTTTAGGCAAGCAGTTCTGAACTGGGTGATGGTGTTGCTCAGCCCTACAGGAAAGCCAGGGGCACTCTGCGGTAACTTCATGCACATTTTATGTCTGCAGAGTGAAAGGGCCAGGACTGCTTGGAATTTTCACCGGAAAAGAAGATAGAAGGCAAGCCAGCTCCTTTGCAGGCTGTGAAGGCTGTCATCCTTCCTGGGGCATCACAGATAACACTACCTGTCATGACTTGCATCTCGTGAAAACATGAAAGCTCACATGGTTCAACTAACTACCAAGATGGAACATTAAATAAAAACTGTGGATTTCTGTGTGATATTTTAAACAGTCGTAATTTTAAAACCTGTTAAGGAAATGTTATTGTCTGTGTTAATAATATTTGGGAAAATACCAAACGCTTAAAGGAATTTTATTTTTCTTTAAAGACAGAAAAACAGGCTGTAACTGGGTCAAAATCGACAGATCATTTTCCGGTTAAAGACTCCCTCTTGTGGAAATCATTCTTACTGACCTGTTTTGACCTATTTTTCTAGTAAAAGTCACTCCATGTAAGGTACTGCAAACCTTTAAAATGGCTCTGTTGCACGGTGTTGCCTATTTAAAAGTTAAGACCCTGGTACTAACAGCTGTGAAAAAAAGTTAACTGACGGTAGTCATACAATAGTCATGCATTGCTAGCAGATTTTTTATCTTTCTACTGAGATCTTTTTTATTATCATTATTCATAGTATTTTTTTTTCTTGTACATGTAATGGAAAAAAAAAGAAACTAGTTGTTTTTCATGTATGTTTTTTACCCTGGTAAGAGCCTTCTGCCCAGATGATGCGGAACTGAGAATCCCGTGCCTCCCCAGTAGGAGCTGAGTAATGTGTCAGGGAAGGGGTGATTCATAGAAAGCAGTCACTTCAGAAAACAGGGAATTCCCTGTACGTTGCTATGTTGAGAAAATGGGATTAGTAAAGGAGATGGAAAATACCCATTCTGGAAAGATATTTCCATGGGAAAGTTGATAGCAGCGGCACGCTGCTTTATGTGAAGGTGCAATTTGAATCTTGGACACGGAGACACAGCAGAGGTTGATGTTTTCCATACTGTGAGACTGAAATCAAATCCTTATTATCCTCTAGTCATCTGTTAGGGGAGGAGATTACATTATTTAGATTCAGTGTCAAATATGTATGTGGGCAAGAAGCACTATTAGCTCTTTTCAGTCACACTTAAGCCTTAATCAACTTTCAGTTCTAAAGTAAGTAGAATCCCTCTGCTTGCTGTAATTGCATCTGGTTGCTTTTGTGCCCTGAAGCTGAGGAGGCATCCTGCTCTGCCTCAAAAACACGGCGGGTGCTGCGTGGCTGCCCGCTAGCAGCCCCTGCAGGAATTTCTCTGCGGAGCTGTAACTGCCTTTGGCAGGTTTACTAGGCCCTAAGGCTTTCCAGAAAGACAATCTTGAAGGAGTTTCAATTAAATGCTATGTAGAGAAAAGGCGAAAATCTGAAAATCAGTCTGGAATGTTATTAGTCTTCATTTGGTACGTCAGAACTCATTTAATATTAAACGTTTCTACAATTTCTGTGTTCATATGCTGAAAGTCTGTAAATTGAGCTGCGCATCTGGGTAAGTTTATGGAATTGGAGATTCATAGAATCCTTCGTAATGATACTTTCACTGCATTTCTTTATCTCCTGAGCCACGGAATTTTTTTTTTAACCCCATAAGCTGTGAGATTTGCGCAGCATCTTGTATTTTTAGGTCTTTAGCATTGCCTGCACTGAGTGCTTAACGAGCACATTTGAAAATGCAAAGCTAAAATTAACAAGCTGGTTAAAGCGTTCCAGGGGACGTTATAAAAGAAATGAGATAGGATATGGATTTTACTGGAACGGGAAACAGAACAAGTGCTTTCTTAGTTCCCGCACTATTCTGTGTTTCGGTGCCTGGGTGCTCTGTGTGCCTGCGCCTCTGCAGCCTGCAGGGCCGGCGTGTGGGAACTCAGCGACCGGACAGGAAACGGGGGTTTTGCAGCTAACGTGTGACCTAGCTCGGGGTCTTTTTCTTTACAATTCATTAACTTTTGGGCTCGTAGACGTTATCTAAAGACAGAAATTGGAAAATAACCGTGAGGATGCGCTGGCAGCCCGCGACGGCTGAGGCGGGCACATCCCCGGCCCGCAGCCTGCCGCCATTTTCTGCCTGCCGGGGGCTGCCCGGGCCCGCGTCTCTTTCCCTCACAAAAAGCACAAATTCCCCTCAGCGCCACCTCGTTCCCCGTGTGGGCCTCACACACGGCCCCAGCCCGGCGAGACGCTGCCCTACCGCCAGGCCACGCGGTGTCCCTCGTTAATTTTTACCCTCATTAACTCGCCGCACCCGGGGGGGTCCCGGCCCCTCCCCCGCTCACCTGAGGCGGTGTCGGCACGGCCTGAGGCGAGGCCCCGCCCCCCGCCCCGCCCGGCCCCGCCCCTCGGCGCGCTCCCGGCGCAGGGCGTTGGAGAGGGAGGGGGGACAGGGACGGAGGCGCAGGCGCGGGCACGGGCGCGCGGCCGCCTCGCGCCTTTCCCGCCCCGCCCCCGGCGCGCTCCGCTATTGGCTGGGCCGCGGCCTCTCGCGCCCCGCTTTGTGCAGCCCCGGCGCCCGTCGAGGGTGGGAGGGGAAACCCCGTGCGCGCCGCGCCGCCATCTTGGGCCCGGGCGGGGATGGGGGCGCAGCGGAGCCGCCGGAGCTGAGCCCGAGGCAGCGGCGGCCGCAGGCGGGGACCCGCGGGGAGCCACAGCCGCACGGAGCCGCACGGAGCCGCACGGAGCCGCGCCGAGCAGGCCCGCCCGCCGCCCCACAGCCCGAAGCCGAGCGCCTCAGCGCCCAGCGTGGGGGGGGCTCCGCGGCCAGGTACGGAGGGGCCGGGGGGGCCGCGCCGCCGCCGCCCGTGCTCGGCCCCGTGAGGAGGGCGGCGGTGAGGCCCTGCAGGCCGCGGCGGGGCGGCGGCGCCTCCTTCTCCTCCTCCCTCTCCTCACGCACCGGGGCAGGCCCTGAGCGGCCGCCTGGGCCCCGGCGGGGTGAGGCCGGCCCGGTGTGAGCAGGCCGCTGCCGGGCACCGCCTGCGGGCTTCGGCCGTGAGGGGCCTCGGCCCTGCTCCCGGGCCGTGCCGCCGCCGGGAGGTTTGGTGGAAAAACAGCGAGCGAGGGGGTGAGGTGCCGCTGCCCGCCGGGGGGCCGACAGACGTTCTCTGGGCTCCTTTTGTCAGCGCTGCCTCTGCCCAGACAAGTTACTTTGTCACCTGGTTGTCTGGTGCCTGCTTGCACCGCATCCTTGAGGGTTCTCTGACATCTCTGCACAATTCTGTCTTGAATTAAAATTGTACTGAGTTCTCCTTGCTGCAAAGCCAGGAAAAAAAGTGTTTGATTTGGTGCTTTCTCAGGCTGTGGCTGTATTGCTTTGGAGGAGGTTACATGATGTAAACTCTCTAGGCCTTTGAAGTATAGTGGCTCTTGTTTCTCAAATATAAAACTATATCTTGGTGTATAATATAGATGCTTTGTATCCTACACCACTTCAAACCCCAAGATGGAAATCTTAACTCTTACAGTTGCTGGACATTGTGATTGTGATATGGGATGTGTGCTTTGGGATCTTTCTGTCGTGGTTTGGATTGAGGGCCTCTCGTGCTGGGGCATTGCATGGCAATGGGAAGAAGATCCTAGCCCTGGGGGACTTACTAAGCCCCATGGTGTTTACTTACTATGATTTAAGGAGAAATTTAGTGGTTTTCTGTAGGGATTTAAACAAGTCATAAATCTGAGTTGAAGGAAGAACCTCCTGTTTTTATTTTATTTTTAAATAAAAAGTTATTGTAAAGGACGGTAGTTTGAAAGCAAACCTGTTATACTGGAGGTACCAGGATTCAAAATGTAAATGGAACCTTTAAAGTTACTTGCTCGCCCTTATGCATCCAGTGGAACCTAATTATGATTCTTTCTCATTTTTTGCTGTATCTTTCTGGAACAAAGGAGGTAGACCTTAATTTTGTTCTAAAACCTTATTTTATTTTTCCCCCTAAGGTGATGACTCCAAACAGTTGCATGTTGTTCTGATTTCTGAGGCTGAGAACAGAACTCTTCTGGTTTTTGTGTATACTGCCCCTAAGCTTATCTGATATCTCTGGAACTTCGTTCCTCTGCTGCCAGGACAGACACGTGGTTCAGGTTAGACTCTTATAGGAAGAGGAAACTAGGATAAATGAAAGACATACAAATGGATAAACAACCATGGCTAAGAGAATGGACACCGGAGAAAGTGCTCTTACTGATGAGGACAGGTATGCAATATTTAATTTAGCTGCAGTGCTAGGGTGTGGTTAGCAAGAAATGATGTGTGTGCATGTGAATGCAGGAAGCGTAGGAAATAAAATGGCAGAACTTGATAGGGTGTGAAACCATTTAAAGGATAACCAGTGCGGTCTGTGTGCAGCTGGACAGCTGCTGAGCAAAAAGTGAAGATGGCATGATACATTGACTTTATTTTAAATCAAGGCTGAGGCTTTTTGTATAGAAAGAATGTAAGACCTGTGAATTCTTTAGAAGTACTCACTAGACCTCAGGCTGAGGTAGCGTGTTTAACATGATGAAAGAATATAGCAAATACATTTATTCCAAAAACAGCTTGAAAGAAGGCTCTGCATAGCAGCCAGCTCGTTAGTCTGAGCCCAGAAACATGCAGGCCTTGTGCATTTTCAGAGAAAACTGGACCTGGAAGTAATACGGAAATACAAAGTGATTTTCAAAAGCAGTTCATAAGAAGCTTGCTGGACTGCTGTCGCTGAAGATGAGTTCAGCCAGATTTACTTGTGCTTGGCTTTATCAGATGCTTGCTGAAGTCCAGTCAGGGAAGCTAGAGAGGATGACTCTGGAAGAACTGAAGAATGAGTAAGAAACTGGCCAGCAGGAAGTAATCTTATGAAAGAGAAAGTGTTGGGCTGCTAACACAGCCTGCTCGTGGGACTCCCCGGGGATCAGTCTCAGAAGAAGGTGGGTTTTTTAAAGACGAGCATACAAAAACCCCAGAAGAGGAGGAGGGGATGGAAAACAACAGGGAGGCTGTGGGACCATTCTCTTAAAGAGGGCTGAGATGTTTATATGTTTAGGAAGACCTAAATCTCCGTGGTGCACAGAGGTGATAGAACCACAATGAAATGTAATGGTACCTCGGGGCTTGCTACGGACTCACGAGGAATTCACCAATTGGGTGTATTTGATAACAAAACCGTTATTATCTTCCAGTGTGGTATGTCTTCACAGGAGATCACAGTTGATGCAATTATAGACTGTATTTCCAGCAGCCCTCTAAAGGAAGGTACCAGTTAGACTGCGTTCTTTGGTGTGTTTGACAAAAGTCTTCATCAGGGGAATAGTAAAATAATGAGTTGAAACAATTCTGCCTCTCACTAGATTTCCCTCCCTCCCCTCTGCCCACTTGTATCGATCTCTTCTCAGTGTTCATTGTGAATTAATGTCAGAGTAAACGTGCAGGGAAGAGAAGGAAGATCATGCGCTGGGAAAGATCATAACTACCTGTTAGTTTTTGTGTAGAGATCTAGAATCTGTTCTAAATAATAGTGGTTGCATGCAGTTCCCCTTATGACTAATATTTTTTCCAAATGAAAGAAAAACTAACATCTTCTTTTTAAAAGTTGTTTCTGTTTTTGGATGTGATGGTACAGTGGCATCCTCTTTTATAGAGGGAAACTGAACTTGCCCTCTGAGTTTCTCTTCTGTCACATATCCCTGAGGAATGACCAAAAGAACACCTGGATGGCCAGATGATATTAAAAAAATAAATAAAATGCTTCAGACTAACTGAACAGTGGTCGTCGGGCTGCAGGGCGGTATGTTTTGAAGGGGAACCTGTAATATTCAGGCTGTCCTGAGTTGGAAGCTGACACCTCTGCAGACAGCTGTCGCTTCTGTGTGGGCTGACTAGCTAATGGATTCGGCACATGCAGCGTCTAATAAAACCTGTGATTACAGGTTCTCGTCTCTTCTAATAACACACTGTTTCTTGCTCAGCATAAAGCTATGAAAATTCTCCATGCAAATGATATCCAGCGAAGACTTGAAATGGGCTGTGGCCTTGAGCTAAGCTCTGAGGAACTGCATGGGTCTCATGGAGGCTGCTGTGGCTGTAATTATCAGCAGCTGGGTGCATCTGATGAGTTTGGCGGTAATGCACCTAGAACTACCCCGTTTCAGTCTGTACGGGTGGGTGCTCGTACTTGGAATAAGGTGTTAGTGAGGTGGCAAAATGCTGGTGTAGTGCTTGGTTAGAGGAGGAAATACAGGTGTTACTAGTATCTTAGTAAGGTCACCTTCCCTTTTTTAAAAAAAGGAAAAGATATGCAGAAAATGGATTGTGGTGACACTGTTTGTTTTTAATCTAACTGCAATGCAGAAATTAATTGTAGAGGTTTTGAAGCTAGCAAAACTGTGTGTAGAGTGAAGCATGATCCTCTGGCTAGTTGCTGTTCAGAAATAATGCTCTGAACTCTGGGGAAGTTTTACCTCTGAAAAGGAGCCAGGACTTAGAACTGAGTTGGCAGACTTTCTTGGAAGAAAGAAGGCAAGCAGACCAACCCTCCAGACCCAACCTCTGCTTTCTGGTACAAGTAAGCCTACGGTTGGTTAACTTTGCTATCGCATTGTGTAACAGCAGCAGCAGCTGCAGGTAAGTTGTGCGCCAGTCCTGTGGCTCTTCCTACCAGCACGGCCGCTCCCTGCTCCCACCCCTCAGAGGACAGCTCTGAACCCCTGTATTGGGAACATAGAGACTGTAAGCGTCTGGAGCAGGGGGCTCTGAAGTGGGAGTGGAGCACCAATTCCTACAGAATATATATATGTATATATTATATATATATATAGCTAAAGCTATCAACAATATTAACCCTTAGCATTAATACGTGGCTGATGCGCTGTGGTTACTGAATTCTGTTGTGCGCTAGTCTCCTCTGGACTTCCTTCCCCATCTGTGGGAAATGCTGAGCTTGTGAGCTTTAAGGCTGAATTTTTCCTGTGTCTTCTGTGTTCTGTCACACATCAGCCCCTTCATCAGAGAACATTTCAGGTCCACCTTTATTTTTAGATCTTGAATATCTTACAGCAGGGGTTGTCATGTGTATCCACCTAGTGAAGTAATGGGATGATGTAAAATCGTGAAAAGCTTGAAATGTGTTACTACTAGCAAGGTTCTGTCCCGTTAAGGAGATTAAAATGCTGTTAGCTGCAAGGTGGAATAGTTTAATCCCAGATGATTTACTTAATGTCTATAACTCTCGCTTAATATTTTCATTTCTGCTGCATGATTCATCTTTAAACGGGGGAAAAAAGGGATGTCGATTTTATTCCATGATTTCAGTGTAGTTTGGATTCCTGCTTATCCTCCTTGGAATTTGAATGTTAAAAGCCTTTTTAAAGAGGCCATCTGTTCTTCAGGAAAGATTCCTGACCTTAGTATTAATTTGGAGCATTTCAGCATCTTTTCTGCAGCATGACCCTTGGAATGGATTTCATACCAAAGCATTGCTTTATTGCTCAGTTTAACTCCAGAAACTGTTTAAACTTAGTATCCATCTCTGTAAGCTTTCAATACATCTGTCATACACAGTAACTTCTCCCTGAACTATCTGGGTCTTGAGAGAAGCTCTAGGCTCATGGCTTCGGTGCATTTCTCAGTATTGCTGCTAATAATCTATTTCTTTAAGCTGTGGAAAGAGCACGTTAGCTCTGGCTGCACCCAGTGGGGTCTGTGGTGCATGTCCCCTCCGCAAGGAGCCTAATGTCACCCTCAGAACGAGGGTGAAGTTGTCACAGTGAATGTGGCTTGAAGTCTGCTAAGAAGTGGGTGGGAAGGGGTAACTGACTTTGTTGCCAAGCACAGAATTTGGTTTTCTAGCTTTCACTTTGAAGTGGGAACTGATTTTGATGCATATGTTGCAAAGCAGTGACAATTTCTTTTATACTGAAATAGATTAGTTATAGAATTCGTTAAAGACTGTTACAAAAACTGACATACCTCAGCAAGCAAAGAGTCCAGTAAACAGAACCGCATACTTGTCAGTAAGGATTCTAGTTAGAGACTCGTTTCAGATTGTGGTATAGCCTGCACAGGGGTCCTGGTTTGTCCACTCTTTTTAAAAAAAAAAAAAAAAGTCTTCCCCACCTTGCAGCAGTGCTTTTTGAAAGCTTTTGTAGTGAGACGTGCCCTTCACTTGTTACATACTGCATTATTGTGAAGTCAGGTGTTCAAAACCACTAACCTTGGAGTATTTTGGAGTACTTAGCGTTCCTTAGCCAGCTGGGATTGTGAGGGAAGAGGGGATAACAGGAGTTTCTGCAGGACAAGTTTAATCACTGCATGAGCAGCTCCCTACCTTGAAGTTCACAGCACTGCATTGCTGAACCCCTGTAAGGTAGCAGGTACTACCGTACGTACACTGCCCGGAGGTACTGCTCAGAACAATACCGCCCTTCCAACGGGGTGCGTGTTAGTGCTGCAGAGCTCTTCAGCTTTCTTCCTGTGCTGTGGCCGGAGCACCTGCTTTCTTTGAGGAACAGCATGCTTTGTGCTGTCCTGAAGGGCTTGCATGTATCAGTTGGTCTGTTTAAGCTTTTGTGTACTTCATGGACATACCTCCTAGTCTTCCTGTTCAGCTGTCTGCCTAAAAAATGGATCAAGACATGAACTCAGCCCTCCCAGCTTTACTTAGAAAGCAGGCGGCAAGTTAAAAGTACCTGCAAGAACAAGTGCATTGGATCAGAAGGTGCTTGCAGTCTGAAGGCTGCTGCTGCTGGGACATCTTGGAGAAGAGGAAGAACACGTGGAGATAGATTTGGAAATCTTGAAGTACAGGGTGTTTGAGCAGTGTCACAATAACTTGGATTCTGACCAGCAGGTACTTGTCGGTATTTGCCGGTGTTGGAAATTGCCAGTGCCTGTCTTGAAGCTGATACTGCAGCTCTGGATCTTTCACTTCCAGGAGACAAGGCACTGCAGTTGCTGGCTTGCTCCACAGCGGACAAAGGCAGTGCGTTGTCAGTCCTGGGTGTGAATCCTTACTCAGGAGAGCGGTAAAAGCGCTCTGAGCAGTTGCTGCTCAGATTGAGACCCGGGGGTGGCGGCTGTGTGGGCCGGCTGTGTGCGGCTTCCCCTCGCTGCCGTGGAGTAACTTCCTCTGAAACTCTCTCGATGGAAACGACCGCTCTTGGAACCAGCGCGGCGCTTCCTCTGGGATTGTTTTCGCCAACGTGGGCAAGAATTAAGCTCCAAAACAGTCCTGTGTTTACTATCACGGATTAGGCTTGGTTTAATGGCATGTGTGTACGTTTAGGACTGAGTGTCAATGCTTTGGTTATCGCTTGGGAGAGAAGGCCTTGAATTCCCGGATCTTGAGCAAAGCACGGAGGAAAGGTGCAGATCGTGCAAACCCCTCTTACCTACCTGCTGCAGCCGTCCCTCCTCCAAGGTCTAGATAGGAGTGTTTGCTCTAAACCTCAGCCGTGCGACGCAGCGGCTGTTGGCTGTGTGCTGTGAATGAGATTTCTTGTCAGTCACCTTTCTTGTGGCTGCAGGTCAGCGCTGGGGGTTAATCGCGGCTGAGGAGACACCAGTTTGCTTTTGAAAAAGGTACAGGCTTGTAAGCTTCCCTGTGTTTTCAGTTCTTTGCAATACTGCTTCAATTTGTCATGTGGATGACACACGGCTGAATAGAAACCTTGCTAGGCTGAAGCCATGTTCTGTATTACAAGTACTGCTGTGCCGCTGGCTGGCTGCCACGCAGGAACAGGGAAGGAAGTGGTGAATTCCTAGCAGAAATCTTCATTTGCTTCACTGATCACACCAATAACTCTTAACTTAAAACCTGGGACAAAAGCAGGCGTTTCACTGCAAAATGACAAAGGTGAATCTGGGCAGTACAGACTCGTGGTTCTGCTAGCTGATGTTAGTTGGCGAGTCAGTTTACGTAGCTGGAGCCAGTTCCAGTTCCTTCTACACAGGAAAATTCTGGAATATTGGAAGTTCTTAACCCAAATCTAACTTCAGTGCTATCACATCCACTGTGGAACATAGACTAGTGAGTAAATCTTACAGCACTGGTGAGCTATGCTATTAAAAAAAAAAAAAGCTGCTAAGCCTTGCTGTAATGTAGTGCTGCTGTGCTAACCAAGCCGCAGATGTGTTGACTAACTTCCTGAACATCTGACTTGTGGCTTGTGCTGCTTTTTGGACCTGGGCATGTAGAAGTCCAGGCTCCAGTTAAGGCTGCTGCAGCATTCTTGTGCTGTCTTAAGTGATTCTTAACTGTTGGAGGCAAACTGCACTGTTTGCTTCTACTGCAAGTCTCAAAAGTGTGGTAATAGTTCCAAATAGCTGGTTTTGTTAATCCTCTTCAGGTTTTTCTTTTGGAGTTGGACTTTATTTTCAGCTCCCATCAGCTGTTTGGTCGGTGAGTGCTGGTCTGCTCAGTGACTGTGTGCAAATCAAGAAGCTCCTGGAGCTTTTCAACAGCTTGGAGTCTTTCCTGATAAAGCTGAATGAGTACTAAGAGCGGGTTTCTGTTCGGAGTTCTTGCTGATAGAGGGTCAGAGCAAATGATACGGGAGTCTGGCAGGAATGGCTCTGGCACTGATTCAGTGATTGGGGAAGTACAACAACACTTGAATGTGAAAGGAAAGATAGTTGGGGGAGAGAGAGGAAGGGTGTTTTTCTTTGCTTGTATAAGCTAAATCGGGTGAATTGGGCTGAGTTCAGTGAATAAGTAGCAGTTCTGATATGTTTTTGTTTTTTTTTCTTTTAGTGCCACAATGGCAACTGCACCTTACAACTATTCCTACATCTTTAAGTACATCATTATTGGTAAGTATGAAGTGGACACATACCTATTGGTGCTTGTTTCTGTGATCCTGCCTACAAACCCTGTGCCTGACTTGTTGACTTCTGTCGCACGTTACCTGCTGTAGCATTAATTCTTCTGGTCCAACTCGTCCAACCTCAGTCCCTCACAAATTGCCACACTTGCCCTGAAACTTCAGCCACTGACAGGATAAAGGCAAATGCTTTTGTGTGCTGGTACAGCTGGTGCCAAGCGGGCTGGGGCAAGTACCAAAGAATACTCTGCAGAGTTCACTTTGTTGCTGAGATCCTCAGCAAATCGCTGCTCTTCTTGGCATACTTCAGTGTTCTTGAACATCTTCCCTGCTAGGGCTGTGGCACTTAGCCCCTTGCACAGCACTGGGGGGTGGGGGGGAAAGGGTTCTAAAAGTGTTCTAAGGGTTGTGTGTGTTGTCCCTGAATCAGGCTTATATTTAGGAAAATCTCTAAATGCACTGGAAATGGGAAGAGCTTTTGTGATGGCTTCTCGGATGTGCGGGTACAGGTTTGCTGTAGCACTGTTACTGCCTTTCCACCATTAGCCTCAAAGGTCTTAAATTTTATTGGAGACAACCCAAGTGCTAACTAAAATCCCTTGCTTTAGGCTTATAAGCCTCTGTTAGGCTATAGTTTTGTGTTGGAAAGGTTGCTTTTAGCTGCAGCTTCCTTGGCTGTTCAGAGCCAGCAACTTGATTGCGTTTATTACTCTGCTGGAAGAACTGGTATTGCTGTTAATTGTTTAATTCTTAATGATCTTGCGTACGTGGCAGTGATCTGCAATCTTGTAAGGTGTGTGAGTCGGGGTGCCGTGGCAGCATCAGCCAGTGGAAAAGTGGTACTAAAGATCTTGCTGTTTCTCACTGTGGGTGTTGTGTAAGGGGATCAGTGGAAGTGAGGCAATTTCTTGGTGTGTTCTGGTCGGCTGTCAGCATTTTCGATGTGCTTACCGGCAGCTGGAGGTGACAGGAGGAGGGCAGGCACTTGAAATGTGTGTTGCGCTTCCACTTCTTGCAGGTCAGCTTGCGACCTACTGAAGCAGATGTGAAGTCAGTAATGCAGGCGGCCTTTGTGTGTTTCTGTTCCGCCCTTGCTTTCAACCCTCCACCTGTAACCAAAATTACAATGCGGAATCTGATAACTCTTAAGGGCTGTAGCCAGGCAGAGAATGCTGCGTACCAGACCTGAGGGAGGACTGGCTGCCTGTATCTGTACTCTTGTTGTGTGAAATGAACAAAACGGACTTGTTGCGACAAAGATGTGGTGTCAGCCTTAACTGTTCTTTCTGTGACAGGGGACATGGGTGTAGGAAAGTCCTGTTTGCTTCATCAATTCACAGAAAAGAAATGTGAGTATAAATTCACAATATTTATTCAAACTGGTATCCTTCGTCCCTCCTTCCTGCCTTTCTGCTTCTGTCATGCATGAGCTTGATGCATTGTCTTTCTGAACCTGGGTTTGTTTCTAACCATGTGATTGTATGCTACTTGCTCAGATTTTGTTTGTTTCTGACCTCTGCAAGTATGGAAACAAAATGCTGATGTAGTAATAGCGAGAGTGATGCTTCATGCTTAACTGAGTGGTGGGAAGACCACGTCCATTTTTATAGCTCTTCCAGGGAACTGCGATACGAACCAAAGTGAGATTTATTGTCTGAAATGTGCATGCATTTAATATTGGTATAGCTCAAACACGGAGTTGTCGTTTTTAAAGATGAAGGAATTAAAGGGGGGGCAGTTCATTTTTCTTTGTTTGCAGGCTTAAGTAGCATTGTCGTCCTCTGTAGTTGCTGTGACTCATGAGACTGGGACTGCCCTGCGTGATGGTGATTAAGGCTTACTGCGTTCCGTCTCCACTGTAATGTTTCCTCATGTATGCTATCACAGCAAATTAACAATTATCTTCAATTCTTCTTACCAGTGTGCATTGCATCTGAGTTTGCAGTAGCTCTTGAACTCTTACGACTTTCCCTGTAGCTCATGCTCAGTGGATAAATCTGTAGTTATCTGTTAATCAAAATCCCAGATAACCCAGTTGTTTAAATGCTGCTTTGCATATGGTTAAATTCATGAACAGGTGGTTCCATGTTTTTTTAATTCTTGAAAAATATCAGCATTGAGTAGAACTTGTACAGCCAAACTAACGTGTCAAACACCTGTACTGCAGGACTCACTCTAGACAGCTTGAATATGTTTGTCCTTTCTCAACTTTCTTGATCTCTCTTAAAGAATTGAGAATTAATTTTCTTAAAAAATGAAATTCTAATTAGAAGCCGCTTTTTTGGTTTTGATTGGCCATATGATAGCTACTTGTGAAACTGGCTTTTTCCTGTGGACGGTCATACTGTTACTCCATCTGAAACAACCTGGATGTTTGTTTCTCAAATGTTAGAGGCTTCTAAGTGTATCTTGATAATTCTTTAATCCAGTAGGAAAAGACAGCTTTAAAATAGCTAAACGTTTCTGCAAGGATAGGACTGAGAATCAACTGACTTGATATCTTCTGATGCATACAGCTAAATGGTATCAGCAGTAAGATTCATTAGAGAAGACTTTAACTTCTAAAAACTAAGAACAATTCCAGAAATCATTTTATTCCTGGTTAAGTGATACAGGTTAGTTACTGTAGCTGTAAAAAGTCTCCTAGAGACTGGAAGTCTAGTCAGCATAACAAAAGCGATGGCAGTGAGATCTCTGTAGCAAGGAGACCTTATGCTAGAAGGATCTGATCTTCCCTCTTACTTTTCGTGACAGTTATGGCGGACTGCCCCCACACAATTGGTGTTGAATTTGGCACAAGAATAATTGAAGTTAGTGGCCAAAAAATTAAACTACAGATCTGGGATACAGCAGGACAAGAGCGATTCAGGGCTGTCACACGAAGCTACTACAGAGGAGCAGCAGGAGCTCTCATGGTCTATGACATTACCAGGTAAGATGCTGCTGACGCTTGTATTGTAGCTCTGTGTGCTTGAGAAGCTATTTGGGTACTGCAGCCTTCTACTTACCGTCTTGTCTGTCCTCTTGACTTCATTTAAAGGACGCTGTGTTGGGATGTCATGTGTGAAGCTTACTACATTTCTTATGTGAATAACTTTTAAGCATTTAAAAATCTGCAAATGAAATGTAGGGAACTAACTGAACTGCTTTTCTTGGAAAACTTCACTGCTGACAAGTCCTAAGGATCTTGCAATTTCAGGTCTTGGCTGCCTGTGTTGAAGTTGGCTAAAGAACTGGCTTTCCCCTTGGAATTACCCCTCATTGTATGGATTTCTGTCTTCCTGGTGATGTAGGGAAGCAGAGGATTCCTGCTGCTTGCCTGGCAGGAATGTTCTTAGAGTAGGCATAGGACAGAATATTACTGCTACTGCAGTGGGCTGTGTAAACATGCTCAGCGTTCTCTCAGTACATAAGAACTGGAGGACGAGCCTGCGAAGAGGCCCTGAAGTCAGACTTCAATAAAAGGAGACCATGTGGAAGCTATCCCGTTCTTCTTTCACAAATGAAAATTAAAGATACTACTTAAAAGAATAATTAGATGTGCAACATGAAGTACTTCTGCCTTCATGTCTCTCTTCATGTCTCCCATCTTCCTTTGAGGCTGTTCTTGATATTCTTCAAGCACCTCCTGTTTTTAGACATAGGCGTATCACCTGTTTGCTTAAATCTCGAGTAAAAACCAAATTACCGTATGTACTGTTTGTTACCAAAGCTCTGTACTACTGCACAGGGCTCTGAAAGAGTATCTGTCAGGAAATTCTTTAGTGTTTTATACAACGCAGTGTGAGCGTTGTCCTTGTGAAGCCAGCAGTAGTACTGCTACATACTGGAAGTGGGAATTGGTCTGTCTTGCTGTCTTCTGTTTGTGTTGCAAGAGTTGCTGCGTGGCTTGTTGAAATCTTGGTGCAAGTCCAAACAAGGTGCTGCTGTTTCTTCTTTCTTGAGGTGGGGAGAGGATTAGGTATGACGTGTTAGAGTGGGTAATGGATGCTAACTGTACTGTTGGCTCTTAAGTATTCTAAAAACTCTGTAGCTAAAACCTGTGCTCACTCCATTCTTTGCAGAAGAAGTACGTATAATCACTTAAGCAGCTGGCTGACAGATGCAAGGAATCTCACCAATCCAAATACTGTAAGTTGGACTCTACTTAGCTTGAAATCAAGGTTGATTATCTCAAAGCGAGAGTTAGAAGGCTTATGCCAAAGCATCTGGAGTGGTCACAGTGTTCTTTAAAAGAAGCTGCCTATGTTTCTCAGCTACTTAGTTCCCAGTTACCCTTATGTCCCCACCCTGCAGTACACTGGTAACTCTTCCCTTACTGCAATTGGTGCAAAAATGTAGGCTTCTCTGTAGGAAAACAATGGTTTCTTCCAAAAATCTTGCTCTGCTTTACTTGCTTTTTGGGCTGTTTTCAGCAGTTGGAGACCAAAATTATGGTCACTTCTGAGCAATCCTTAACTGCTGTTACTATTTCGCATTGCCTTGTTGGTGGTAATGAAGTGAATTTGAACTCATCTTAGACTGGAATGTAAATTAAATCTCAAAAAAAGCTGTCCAGGTCTCTGGAGGGGTGGTGAGGGAAGAAGGTTCTTCTGTGTCTGTTTGACTAAACAATGAAGTTGTCCTTCAGTCTTTGTGAATGACTCTAAAATACTTTATAACCAAGCTCCTGAGAAGACTCTTACTGTGGTGAAAGAACTGCTAAAGATTCTGGCTAGATTAGCAGGTGACTAAAAAAATGCAAGAAGTGTGGTTCAGAGTACAACTTTCCATGAGTAAAGAATAGGAGTACTGCTTTTTTTTATGACCACCTCATGAGAACAGACTAAAGAATTTGAAAGTGGCAGCAGGGTGCTACTCCTGACTGCACAGAGGGGGCACTGCTAGAACAGTGTCCTCCTGAAGACGCATGGGTATTGTAGCAGCACTTTTCTGAACGCTTCATTTTTCTTTTTTTCATCTTGTAATAAAGGGGTTACTGGATGATAAGCCTTTTCTCAGACTAATTTTCTCTCTTCTGAACTAGGTGATAATCCTCATAGGAAATAAAGCAGATCTGGAAGCACAGAGAGATGTTACGTATGAAGAAGCCAAACAATTTGCTGAAGAAAATGGTGTGTCTTTTTTCTCTTGAGGTGTTACATTTCCTACAAGATAGCGATGTTAAAGTGAATCCTTGCCCTTGATAGATGCAAGCTTGCTCTTCCAAAGTAACGTAGTTATATGTACAAACTTCTACTGTGCCTCAGATAGCCTGGCTTAGTTCTAATTGTGCTTGGTTTTAGAAATCAGCTTGTGTATTGATGCCTTAACTTAGCACTAAATGGTATTTTATGGCTAAAGTAGTCTCTTGCATGCAATCTGAAGGTCATAGAACATGACTGGAGGTTGTTTGAAGTGTATTATGCGCTGACAGTTAAACTTCTGTTTCTAAACAGGTTTATTGTTCCTTGAAGCAAGTGCAAAAACGTAAGTTACTTCTGCCTAGAGTTAATGTATCAGATGTGATCAGTTATAACCTCTATATTCCTCTTAAATATAGCCATGAGGTTCAGGTGTTGTAAGGTTTTACAAGTGGAAACAGTTTTAAATTCTTAGCCTAAGGTAAGGGTAGCCTGACAGAACACAAAGGATAACATCTCCAGACGTGCTAATAAATATGGTTCTGAGTGGCACCTGTTTTAATGGAATCTCTTAAACAAAAAGGTTTTGACTAACAGTCACTCCGCTGTCTTGTAGCCTCTTTGGAACTTGTGTACGTGTGGCTCAATGCCTTAGCTTATTTTTGATATTCCGTGTTTTGGGATGGAGTGGTATTCAAGGCTACTCCAAGCAGATTTAAAGGCTAGGGAGTGAATTACCGTATCAGAAATTGTCCTGCAAATGAACTATTAAACTTCACACGTGTGCTTTAAGTACCGTAAGCTTTTCTTTCTTGAGAGAAGAGGACCAGGGTAGCAACAGCTTTTACTTGGTGACCTGTCAAATCCCAGTAAGGGTGTCTAGCCAGCTGCCTCCAGCCTGCTTTGCTGTGCTCAAGTGTAACCTAAATAACTCCCGCTGCTCTCTTCGTAGTGGAGAGAATGTTGAAGATGCATTCCTGGAGGCTGCCAAGAAAATCTACCAGAATATCCAAGATGGAAGCCTGGATCTGAATGCTGCAGAATCGGGTGTACAGCACAAACCATCGGCTCCGCAGGGGGGGCGACTAACCAGTGAACCCCAGCCCCAGAGAGAAGGCTGTGGCTGCTAGTGACCTCTGTTTCATGGCTTCATTTCTGACCTTTCACCTGTCTGTTGGGAGCAGTGCTTTTGATTGCTTCCATGTCTTCTGTACATCTTATTGGGTTTAATTAAAACTGAAACAAGTTTAACACAATACTAAACTGCTAAACAACTTTAGATGTAATCAGGTTATCAAAGGCAAGTAGAGTAATAAAACCTCTCCTGCATGGTAAATCTAGAAGTTTTTTTTCCTTGATTGTCCTTGTGATAGTGTCACAGATACGTAATTTAAACTGAGCACTGATGCTGGACTCATGATTTTACACTTTCGCAGGGCTTTGTCTTGTACGGTTTAATTTTATGGTTCTTCAGCCTTTCTTCCCCACCTCTAACTGTGTAGAGCTGTCCATAGTAAAGGATAAGTTTTTTGCTGTGAAATGACTTCTGATGGTAGAAAGGGGCTCCGTAACGATGTGCTTGTTGAAAGAATTCCCTGTGGTGTGCATGTTGGGGGCAGGGGTGGGCTGGCACAGGAGTGTACAACGTGCACAGGGAAACAAACCATTCATTCTTGTGCTCATAGCTTTACATCATTTTTTGCCACTTTTATCCTTTACATTTGTTAACAGAACGTAAATATGTATAAAATTTGAAGGAACTGAGCTAACAGTTAAATACATCCTGTGTATATGATTTTAATGAAGAAAATGATTACTGGCATTAGAACAGTATATAAGAAAGTATCAGTTTGTACAGTATGACCTATATGTGGCCACATGCCCCCTTAGTACAGATATAGGTGTAACTGCAGTTCACTAACATAGGCTTAACTCCTCGGTGTTGACAGTGGACATTGTGCTGGGGGAACTCTAATCCCGATGCAGAAATTAACACTAGTGGAATCTGTCATTCATCTTTGCACTGTGGTATATCTATGCCATTTTATTAATCCTGTTCTGTGCAATCAGCAGTGTGCTAACCTGCTTTCTTCTGTAAGCATTTTGCATTATTGGGCTTCATTACCTGCCTTGCATTGTATACAAAGGCTGGTTCTCTTGCACACCTTATGCTTTTATACCTTTAACTTTTTCAATGGTCAGATACTGAACTGGACAGTCAAAACAATGTGCTCTCTAGGGATTTTTAGCTACCGTTGTATTTTAACAGTACCATGTGAGGGTTCCTTTTAAGACTTGGGTTTCTTCAGAAAGAGAGTACATCCTTAACAGGGTGACACAACCCGTAATACTTCTCTAAAGGGGAGATGTCAAGTGGTGACCGTGCACATGTGGATTTTGTAGAACTGCATGTGGGGTTTACTCTGTTGTCAGAATTAAATGTGTTGCTCTCTATGCAGTACTGTATTTCACATGCAGCTTCACTTGGAAAACATCAAATATGACTTCAAAATGGAAGGGGGTAAGTGTTTTAACTGATCAAATGTCCAACCTTTAGTCTTACTGCCGTGTTTAAAATACAAAGTAGTCTTAAAAATCTCTCTCTAGACACTAAAACTATACAATGTTCAGACTTGTAAGTCAACAGTGGTACCAGAGTATTGTACAGTCAATGTTAAATAAAAAGCCAAAACTGGAATGTGCAAACAATAGGATTTGGGTAACTTGTGCACTGTCCCTTTGTTTTGTCTGGTAGTCTTTTTTTTTCTTAAACTAATATTCTTAAATAGATGGCTATGTTCAAATCTACAGCTAAAGTGTCCTGCTTAAACCAAGGTTGCACCACAAAGGGTTTGCCCAGGGACCATGACCTGCTGCTGATGTGAAGTTCGGAAGTGAATGTTCTAATGACTACAGCTTGTTGAGGTGCAATACCTGTATTCCCAGAATAAGTTACAGTAGGTCTTATTGTTTCTGTCACAGAAAGGATTTGTTTGGACTGCTGTACTTCTCATTTGATGTAACAATGCTATTAATCTAAATATTTGTAAATAAAGTACCTGTATCTAGATAAACCAGAGTGGCTTGTGTTACTTGCTCTGGCACTCTCTACTTCTGTGCTAATGCTCCTTGGAGCTGTTCAATAGGACAGGAGCCCTACAGCAGGCCCTCCACCACTGCAGCTGGCTTGCCTAAGCTGCTAACAGGCAGTTCTGCTCACCTGCAGTCAGGTCTCTGTTTTTTGAGAAGTATCTTACTAAATTGTTGGAAGAGGGAAGTTATGCAAGGTGCCCTTGTACTGATGGCAATTGTGCTTTAATTGCTTTGTGTTAACTTTTAGGAGACCTTCAGGGTAAGAACTTTACAGGCTTTTTTTTTTTGCCAGTGTCTTCTACTCCTGGAGAACTAACAGGCCAGTGCTGAGTGTGTCAGTGTACGCTCCTAGTGAAATGTGACACTTGCTGCATAAAAAATGTTACATATCAGTAATGTAGATGAGAGGGCAAGTCTGAGAACAACTTCAAAGCCTGTCTCAAATAAAAGGAGGGCGGGAGCTTTGGGAAGCCCTTTGTACAACTTTTTCCTTAGGCTGTGTGAGTGGGACAGGCCTGCTTTGCACAGAGGTGCATGTGGCCTGCTCATGTAGAAGGTCTCCTGTATCATAGTGCCTTATTGCTGCTGCTGCACTAAGGCTTTGATCTCTTCATTTACAAAATTTTTTTTAGTTAAAATCATATTGCTTGCAAGTTTGTGCAGAATTAAAAACCATATGACTGTGCTTCAGAAAAGCAATGCATGCCACTGTTCAGAGAAGTGTAACAATAGTCACAAAAGGCAGCCAGTAACATACTACTTAAATATCGGTGTTTGACAAGGCTTGCGGTCTGCATCTAGGAGAGAGGGGCTCAGGGCTTGCTTCTGCCATCCTCATCCAAGACTGCAGAACTAATGATGTTGCAGCATACATATTAACAAAAAATATTTAGGTGAAAAAGGAGAAAAGGCAAGCACTAGACACTGAAATTTAAGAAAGTACTCAAAAATAGCTTTATTTGCAATATTCATGCATTTGACAACATGTAAATGACAGCTGTCCTTGTTAAAAATTTTCTTTGAAGTGTAAACTGACATACCTACACTTAAATAAATGTTTTGGATACCCTTAAACCCATCTTTAAAGTTTTTTTAAAACACATATATACATAAAGCTCCCTTAGTCATACAAAAACTTCACAGTACAGAGCTGTTATTGCTGGGAAATGCCTTTCCTACCAAGGCTTGCAAAATAGTGAGGTAGAAGTCTTCAGAAGCAGTAGACAGTGGTACAGTCCCAAGGAGCACAGCTGTAGATCTAGAAAACGAGTGACAGGAGTGGGTTTGCACATCAGTAGGAGGTGGTGGTGTGTGACCAGTTCTGGCTGTTGCGTAGTACTGGCTTGTACAGCACAGGACCCATTTACAGTTGCATGGATGCTTTGCATGTCCTGAGACTTAACTCCTGCTGCATGGCAGGGGCCTAGAAGTAGCTGTAGGTGTGCTTAAAGCTTTTCTGCTCTCTGAGCACTGATGTAGGGCAGTTCTTGAATTATTTTTTATTTGAATCATTAGAGAGGAATCATTAGAAGCAGGAGAGGAGTGCTTTCATGTGGCTGAAGACAACATGGTCTGGGAACAGTACTGTGCCTCCCCCTTCCTTGATCACCTCATAAGCCCCAAAATTCAAGACACTTACAAACAAGTTCTAAGTGCAAACTAAGCTGAAGCAATCCCTCTTACCTCTGGACTTTACTGAGAAATTTCTCATGAGCAGGAATGCCATGTGTGAGACACCACTGGAACGCCTGCTGGCCTGCCAGGGACGTGTGGAAGTCTTGTCAGAGCACCCTAGAGGAAGCAGTAGAAGTCTGAGCAATAAATTAGTCTTCAAGTAGTAAGGAGATTTTTTTTTAAAGAAAAAAATGGATTAAAAAACAAAAGGTAAGGAAGCAAGTAAGTATAAAAGTGATCTTTGAAGCAGGTAGGAGGTAGGCTTTCTCTAACAAGTTACTGGTGAAGCAACCAAGCGTAGTGTGGTAGCCCCACCTACAGAAAACCCCTGCAGTGCCTCCAGATGGTAAACCCATAGGTGTAACAGACTACCAGAGAGAGAAACATTTCAAAACAATCAGAATTCTTGTATGCACTAGAGCATTACCTGTGTTTTTGTTAAACTCAGAGCATCATGAAGAGATGCTAGACTTGATGAGCTTTGGGCTAGAAACAGGGAGTCTGAAGAAGTGCTGCTGACCAGGTCATCCAGGGCATCAACCTGTCGCTTCAGGCTGTGAAGGGTGCCTTCCGTTTGTTGTTTTCCTCTGATCAATACTTCTACTTGCTTGGACATGCACTGCCGGAGCTGAGCCTAAATAAATCATTAGTCCTATTTATACGCAGTTAGTATAATTTTGAAGACTATATTTAAGTAGTCTGATGACCTAAAGTCAAACCATTAGGGATATAATGTTAAGAGTCTCATGAATCACAAGCAGCTGGCAATGGCTTTGCAAATAAAGAGGTAAACTATTTAAAAATAAGTTTAAGTCAGAAATAAGCTGTATTCATCTGGCATTTATCATTAGCTGCTTGAAGGGGCAACTAAATGAAATTGGCCATTGTATCTGCCTAAAATGGTCACAGGTGTCCCTGAACTGTAGATTTTCATGTTGCTAACATACCACAGTATATTGTAAGTGATGGAAACATTTTGGAATACTCAAAAATCCAACTACAATTAACTAATTTAACATTATTCATCTTGATATAACAGTTGCTAGGCCTTCTTTTACTATTCCCACCTAAAAAAAGACACCCAAAGGTATTTTGCAGTTCATCATTATGGACAGAGTAGATAAGGACGAGCTGGAGAAGGATCTCCCCCACTCTGTCGTTTAGATTACTTTTGGAAGGGACCTAACGGACGTATTAGTGCGATGGGGAAGAGATGCGCCACCTTCAACCGATCTTCATGATGCTGCAGTTTCTCTCGGAGAGCCTCTCCACGCCATTGTTCATCCTTTTGGAAACAAAAGCACATTCAGCAACTGAGCACTACAGCTAGAGGTACCGATACGGACACGCTCAGCTGTAACATGAATGAGGGCTACTCTCTGAAAGCATTTTACCATTATGAGGACTTTAGAAAAATCCAACTTTTCTTCCAGTGAGAACAGTCTTTTGTCAGCAGCAGCAAATGGAAGAGTCTCCTCTAAGTTACCAGGTTCACAGTGCAGACTTTTTACGGCAGAAGATGCTCCCAGATCTTCCAATGGTTCTGGTGAGGATGGGCTTGAAGATTTAAACCCTATCTTAATTTCATCTTCAACCTCCAATTTAAGCATTGCTACTGTATTCTGTATTTCCCTTTGTCTCTCTTCCAGGTCTTCTTGAGTCTTAACCTACGACATAAAACACAGTCTTGCTACGCTGCTGTCACATTACAAATGCATCAATCCCGAGTGATTTCCTGTGTAACTGAACAAGTCTTACCTCTGAAGTGTTTATGCTTTGACTATTAAAATCAGAAGTCATAAAATCTCTGAGCAGATACAGCCTTGATTCTGAAATTAACTTTAATTGCTTATGAAGTCGCTCTGACCAGAGGAAAGTTACCAAGGCACAAGCAGTTAACTTAAACCTATTCGTACTCTGACCTAGCACAGCCTTCCTCGAACGCTTTGTAGTCACTAAAAATGTACTTCTGTGAAGAACCAGATTTATAAAGGACTTACAAACAACTTATAAACAGCCTAAAGGTGGGACAATGTGGAATCACCGTTTAAATTACAGCTAGTAACAGAAGAAGAAAATGCTGGTCCAGGCTGGCACTACCAAGTTAAGTCTCCAGTGAGTAGCTTTGAACTTTGATAACATCTAGTGATCTACATACGTTATGCCTCCAGTTATGCCAGCGTCCTATGACCAAACCTTAATGCAAACAGGAGCCACGGTCCTAGTTCTTGATTGAGACATTACATAAATTAAGCTGACAGCAAATGAAACAGTACAGTTACCATGTATCTTTGTAACATCCAGATTTAATTATTCTAAGGAATAGCTAGGACTCCCCACCACCATCCTCAGCTCATCCCTAAAAGACACGGTCTCTATTTCAGGCACCACTTCACTGGGCGAGAGGGACCGACCCATTTGAAGTAGCCTAATCAGGGCCTGTAATTCTCTACCGTGTGACGGGAAGGTAACCATGCAGTTGTGCCACTCCGCCTTGACCCCCAAGATCTGAAGAACTGCTTTAGAGCTTGGCAGCCTTAGACTGAAAACTCAGCACCCGACTGACTGGCTGGAGTTGGTCCGTTTGTTTTTAAACCAGGATTACTGAGCTGTCCTACTCAGTGTTAGCAAAGCGTAACCTTCCAGATTTGAAGAAAAATAAATAAATAAATAATTGCATAGCAATTTTAAGTACTGTCAGTCTGCTTCATAGGAGGAGATTCAAAACGAATACAATATAACCCTGTCTAGAAGAGACAGCTTTCCCTCCGACCTGCCTAGATTTGTCTACACAGTTATACCTGGTTCTGGAGATCCATATAGTCCTGCTGGATCTGGCCAAGCTCTTTAACAAGACGCTTGGCTCGTTCCCGGTTATGGTGCGCTACTTGTTCAGCAGTTGCTATATCGCTCTGCAAACAATTATTTTCATGCTTTTGTTCCTAGGAAAATGCACAAAGATTGTCTTTAATGTGAGCACTCACTTCAGAAAAATGGATAAAAAGAACCCACACATGACAATCTCTTCAAGTTAAAAGGTAAAAACAGCATAAAGTAAGTGACTAGAGAGGTATTCTGCAGCACAGTCTAGAAATACCAGAATTTGTTTGCCTCAAGTTCTGTCTAGTCATGAAGTTATAATGCATGACTTTTGTTCTTCCTGCAATAAAAGGGGCTTTTTTATCATTTTGCCAAAAAAATCACCAAAAACTTCCAATATTACCCCCATCCAATCAGGGCTTACTCGCAGTTCTCTTTCAAGCTGTGTCCTCTGCATTTTCATTGCTTCTTTCAGACTCAAGATTTGTTTTTCTGTTTTTTTCCTCTCTGATGCCAGCTGACCTTGGAGGTGGTTTAGCTCAGACCTGGAGAGTTCTAGTTCTTTTTGAAGAGACTGAATTTCTTTAT
Source organism: Anser brachyrhynchus (assembly GCF_964034855.1). Classification (NCBI taxonomy): domain Eukaryota; kingdom Metazoa; phylum Chordata; class Aves; order Anseriformes; family Anatidae; genus Anser; species Anser brachyrhynchus. The sequence goes on from NC_137712.1 coordinate 2,785,292, forward strand.
TTTTTTGTTGTAACTGTAGTTCTTTCTCTGAGATCTGATGTTCTGTAATCAACATTTAAAATAAACACTGATTAGCAGAAGTGTAAATACCTTGGTACATTTCATACGCATAAGATAGTTTCAAACATTTTTCTGCCAAACACTGTTTGGAAAAACATTGGCACAAGGTGGGAGGGGACAGAAAACCAGTTTGCTTTAGAAATTCAGTTCTTTCAACAAATCAATTTAAGGATCAAGAGTCAATCCAGGCGCTGAATTAAAACCAAGTGACTTATTTGTACAACAGATCTTACTGTATTTTCTGATAGTTTCTTCAAGTGCTGCGAATTGGGATGCTTCATTTTCCAGCTTCCTGTTGTTTTCTTCTGTCAGCCTTACTTTTGCTATTGCCTGCTCCAGTTTCTTTTGTTGATCTGTTAGTTCCTTTTCCAGGAGTAGTTTCTGATCTTTCAGTTTAGCAGTACTTTCTTCCAGTTTTTTTCCTTCACACTCTGAATTTTGCTTGAGCTGATGAAGAATCTGGCAAAAACAAACAAGAGATCCCATCAATTCAAACTTTAACTAGCAGCAACTCAGTAAGAACAAATACCATCACCAGAAGACCTAAGTTAAAACATCAGAAATCTGAAAGAAGAAATGTAGTATAGTACTCAATTCAAACAAAATTCATCTTTTTTCCTTTTTTTTTTTTTTTCCAGGACAGTTTCAGTTCTTCTTCTGGCTAAGACTTTGTTGAAACTGCTCGGCCAACATATGTTAATTTTACTACAGGAATATATGATTAAGCCCTAGTTTTCACAAACAGCTGATGGTTTTGCACAGAAATACAGTAGAACAAGAACTAGCTGCAAACATTAATCCACTCAAAATCAAAAGTAAACTTCAGGAATAGAGGACCATGAACTTTTTGATGCTAATTTTTGAATTCTAGAATACAGCTGGACTTAAGTTTTGATTAGTTTCACTTGAAATACATTTCATCAGTTCAGGTATACTAAACTGTTCACTTACCTCCCACGAGAAATAAAAATCATGGGAAGAAATTCATTGAACTATATCTAGCTGCTATATTTTGTCAGCTGACAAAGCAAAAAGTATAGAGAATAATCTGCGCCAGCCCATTCCCTCATCTGTACCAGTAACACAAGAGCAGCCCACATACAACATTGTACAGTGCCTGCCACTACACTAGCCCTTCATGCACTCAGCGGTCATTGCTGATTTTACTGGTTTTGTTATCAGTCCAGTATACGATGACCTTGCCAAGAAGGAACAGTCCTTTGTTGGGACACAGTAGCTTTCACTAAGACATAACTGAATGTTGAAGCTGTGTGTTCATTGCTATTCCTCTAGAAATGAGACTTCATGTTTCTTGCACCGAAAGCTTTTCTGTCTGCATTACTTTTAGAGGCCAGGCAAAAGCTAGACACGTTATCAGGCTCATTACCGCTTCTTGTTTGGCTAGTTCTGTTTCTTTCTCTTTGATCTCTTTCTGGAGCTTCTGCAAATGGTTCTCCCTCCTTTTCCGTCTCTCTTGGCAATTGTTACATTTCTTTAAACTTTCTAGGATATCTTCTTTCAGGGTTGCCTGCTCTCTAAGCAGCTCTTCCTGATGCTTTTTATTATTTTTCAAATCCTGTAACATAAACAGAAAATCAAGTGACATAACCAGCTGGTAAAGGTTACAGGTGTCTGGCTCAACAGGCTTGCATTTGAAAGAAAATAACTGATCACCCCTAAACACACTGAAAGACTACCTTCTTTTTAAACCAGGCACTGAGTGAATAAATACAATAGGAACCACAGGATGCCTAAGTTTAAAGATGCCAGAGTAAAGGCTGTACTGCACTTTAAAACAAAAACAAATTGTCTTTGCTAAAGACAAACACAAAACAAAAACAACAACAAAACACACAAAAACAAACGGTAAAACAGGTTGATTTTGCCTCTATACCTGAACTGTTTTCAAGAAAGATCAATGTAAACAACAACAACAAAACCCACCAAACTGCCACCACCCCACCGCACAAACCCACCCCACCCACACACTCCCGTTAGGTACATTTGGGAGTAACAGCCTGACAGGGAGCCTCACCACAGTTGCCACTTCCATTCATATTCAAAAATGGAAAACAAAATAGGAATCACCTGGTTAGGTACCTGTCATAGTCCAAATCACTCCAAACTCAGCAAGACCAAAGAAACTAGACAGTGTTTATCAGCTATGCAAAGTGTCTGATTTCAAGATAATGTGCTTACAGGAAGAGACAGGCAATGGACTATCAACGGTGATAAAAAAAAAGGTCCCTTGTTTCTGTGCAATCTAGTCACTACATAAGAAAAAGCATAAATTTGACAAAAACTAACCTGTTCCACCAGATGAAGACGTTGCCTGGAGTCACTGAGTTCTCCTTTCAGCATTTCTAGTTCTTCCTTTTTTTCTAGAAAAACATTTGAAGAAAGACATTTTCAATCAGCAATCCACAAAGTAACTAGACAGATAAAATTTCTCTTCTTGTAAATGAATAAAAAAGTTTCCATCTTTCTGACACATTAAATACCTTCTGCCTGTAGATACTTGAGCATAACAGACCATTTATCATACAGTACAGTTACACACACTGTGCCTTTTAATGCCATTCTTTTAAACTACATTACAGCTTAAAAAGAAAATTTGATCTTTACCTTGAAGATCTTTTTGTACAACAGTAATATCTCCATTCAGTGACTTTTTTTGTTTGTTCAGTAGATCTATCTCCTGCTGCAGGCTTTTAACATCCAATTCCATTTTTTCTACGTTGGACAATGCAGTTCTGCTGCTATCTTCAGTAGCTATTAAGTCTCTGTAAAATGTGAATGTATGTTCTCGGTTTGTTGGAAGTACATGGTGAGGACTCTAAAAGCAGTTGCATTTCAGTAGTTTTTTCAGCTCAAGGACATGTTACTTAGTAGTCATGAGAACAAGAGAAGTCTCATTTTAAGACTTAACATCTTGCTTTTCATAACGTTCTCATTGCATTGCCAGGATGTAACAAATGCTGCTGCATTCAGCAGCTTCAATTGCTGCATACCTTCTGTAAGTCTGCTATAGACATTCTACAGACATACATACTTAAAATAAAGCCTCCGCAGGGCGTAAGAAATGACATATTCTACAGTATTCTATAGAATAGATAGATTCCCATATTGTGTAGGGCACCTCAGACTTCCAGTAATGTTTTTAACCAGGATAAATTGATATTCAAGACACTTCCCATCACTTCTGATCTTCGCAGAATGCATATCCCCCCCTCACACCTTCTGGTTTGTGACAACTTCTTTTCCAAACTCTGACAGTCTTCTTCAAGCTTTTGCTTTTCTTTATTCAAAGACTCGATATTACTTTGCAGAGTGCGCATTTGAGAAACCAGATGTTCATTTTCCTGACGGTCTTTCTCAAGTAGTTGTTCCTGCCAATCTACTTCCCCTTGCTGACACTGAAATAATCTCTGAATATTCTCCAATTTCAACTTCTCCTAAGAAAGAAAATATTGTGAACAACACATATGGTGAAAAAGAACAAGTTAACATCTTTATCTGCAGCAGTTTAAAAACCTTTCATTCACAGATCATGTGCAGGCAGATACAGTACTCTGTAACTACTGCATTAAAAGAGGGAGGAACTGTTTAAAGTGCCAGATTCATTTGAGTGCATTTATGATAAACTTTAGCATGAATATTAGGATAACAACTGGAAGATGAGGGTGCAAGTATTCATTCCTTCATAGCTTAATCACTATAGTTTTCTCCCAGCCCTAAGATGAGTAGCAAATCCCTTCATCACGGGGATTTTGAGAGAATGACCACTTAAAGAGCTACATTGACACATCTAAGTAAAGAAGTGTTATCCTGGGCTCTGACCTAACAGTCCCGTAGCTATTACAAGGCTGCCAAATTGATGCCACTGATCTTCCTGCGTGCTCGTGGCAAAGTTGAATGCCTGTCCGCGTTCATCAAAATAGGAAGAGACTAGCTGAGCTGAAATACCTTTACAGCTATAGAAAGCATCATCCAGCTGAGTTAGTACGCTGTCTTCCATACCAACTTTGTAAGTGAGGGCACAGATAGAATTTGGATAAAAGAATATGGAAGCTAATGCTAAGAAAACTGTATTCATTATTCTGCAGATAACAGAAGAGCCTCTTTTTCACCCTCCTTCCCGTATATGCACCAAAAAATTCCCATAATTTTAAAGTGCTCAAGCAAGCTTTTCTATGATAAGCTGAAATCAAACTAGTGACTCAGATTTAAGAGCACAGGGACTCTGTCACCCAGACCTTAATAGAACCACAGAACATGCAGGTCTCTTCTTCCAGTTGCTGTACTAGCTATAAAAGAAATACTCACTTCTAGAACTGCAACTTGAGTCTTTTCTAGTTCGTTGATCTTTTGGTCGTGTTGTAGTTTCAAACCTTGAAGTTCATTGTTTTCAATCTCCAGCATTTCCAGAACATGTTTCAGTTCTAATAAGATGAAAAAAATCAAAGGTTATTAGCATGCACATGAAATTAATTCTATTCTTTAAAAAGACATTAAGAAAAAAAAGAAAAAAGGACAATGCTGATATCATCCCTGTAAAAACTACATTTTCATTTGCTGTGGCAGACACAGCAAGTGTTCTATCTGATGCTGTTCCACTGGAATGTTGCAGGTCCCTAGGTCTCCTGTTTTTCCTGTTTTCTAGGGCGTTATTCTGGGACAAGTACCTGACAGACAAATTTTTTTTTCAGAAAGTACAAATTTTGCAAGCTAACGCTGATTATATTTCCCATAATCTGACAGGATGTAACTGCCTGGAAGGGCAATCGTCCATTTCCCTTTGCACCGATGTTTAATTCTTCTGTCAGCGTGTCACAAGTGGCTGGTATCTCCCAAACATGTAACACCAGAACGCAAACTTAACCAGTTGGTCCTGATGGTAGATTTGTTTACATTTCCCACTGGGATGAAGAACTCCAGTCCCAAAACCAAAGCAGCACTAAGCACAGCCTCAACTCAAACACAAAGAAATGGTCAGCTCTGTACTGCGTACTGGAGAGTCTGAGTCTCCAACTACACCAGTTACACAGAACTCTTTCTCTCTAGGACAATATTTAAAAAGAGTGAAGAAAAGATGACTACACAGATGTACGACTAGCAGCTTAGAGTGTATTTCTATTTAAATTGCACAGATTAATACCTACCTATCTTATGTTTAGCAATTTGCCCAAGTATTCCTTGAAGGTTTTCTTCCTCTTCTCCAATATCCTTCTTTATGAATGAAAGCTGTGTTCTTTTCTCATTTATTTGGACATCCAGTTCTTTCCTCTCAACAGTAAGCTCCTTCAGAAGCAGCTTTATTTCCTGTGGAAATGTATCAGTGTTAAAATGACTGTCAATATTTGCCATTTGATTTTTTTTTCTTTAAATAAATTGTAAATATTTAAAAATATATTTTAAAAGTCTGTCAACTATAAACTGGACAGTTTAATTGCAGAATTTATAGTTACAGTTAACAATTAATATAACTACAGTTATAGTTGACAATTTAAAGCATTAGTCTTGTGAAGATTTTGAGCTAGAAATCTCACCGTAACAGCATAATTCAAGTGAACAGTAGGTATGCCTTAAAACAGGAAGCCAGACAAAACATCCTCTCAACTACCACCCCCACCCCCCCAAAAATAATTTTGATCCTGTTTTTATTTCAGTGCTGAGAGTACAAATCTAGTAAAGTCTTTCTTCCACAAGAAAGTATAGATGCCTCTCTGAGCAAGCAAACGGGAAGGAAGGAGACAGACAGCTGACTTATGCCAGCTTTGTTAAATTTTATGCACGCTAATCAGATTGATTTGCTTTAGCTGATTGCCTCAGCAACAGTAAGTCATTCAGAGACTTCTATTCAATATAGTTTCATTCTCAAGGGACCAATCTGTAAGTATTAACAAAATTAGAAGAGTTCTATTTCTCATCTGTGCACCTGGTCTTAAGCACACAAAACTGTAAACTTGCTTGTCCTATTTTTCAGTGGTCTTGGGGAGGATATAGAAAGCAGAGCTAGTTTTGTGGAAGTTCTGTAATGTTTTTGATACTTTATTCTTTTGCTGTTCTTCAAAGATATAATAAATTGAAAAATCAGAGTTACTCTTATTTGGCGTTGTTTTTCATTTGCTTCAGTCTCCCCATCTCGAAGAGCTTCTTTGAGGTCACCTTTCTTTTGACAAATACAGTCTTGAAGGGCATGGAGCTGCTCTTTTCGTTGACTTAACTGTTGCTCCAGAAACAACAACTCTTGTTGCTGAGCAGTAACCTATAATGTAGAAATTCAGAAATTTAACAGAACAAGCATCTGAAGGCTTCTGAAGCTACACAAATATACAAAAATAAATGCAATGCACTGTTCCCAGACAGATTTATTTGAATTCCATAGCACATAAGGATTCCATCAGCGCAGTGAGCTAGACCCGTGTTACAAGGCCAATGCTAGAGACTAAGTTCTGATCTGGACAAGCACAGTCCTGTATCTCAGAGGTTGTTACGCTTCGTGTTCTGAAGCATAATAAGAACATAGAGAACTCTGCAATAATATTTACTATGCAGAAACACCAGCAAGACTGGGGTCATACTTATCACAAGTCAAGAAAAATTCAAATTACCAACATTAACATAAAATTATGAATTAAATTCTTCAGACGAGGTAGTTTGGAACATAAGATTCCCCAGTTACATTAAAAACAGTAAAATTGATAGTCCACAGTTAACCAGATACGCGTTACCTGATCTTTCAGTCTTTCCAGTTCAGTTTTCTTGCACTGAAGAATGTTTTCTGCTTCTCTGAGGATCTGGAGGTGATGTTCTTCATTGCCTTCTGCAACTTGAACATCTCCTTGAAGCTTCTGAAGACTGACAGTGAGAATAAAAGCATGGTTCAGAACAAACAAGAATATAATTAGGCAGTAACTTACCAGAAAAGGTCATGATTAGCATATCTAATATTATTTAAGGTAAATTTAAGATAAATTCACCTTTCAGTCAGCATTTTTATCTTCTGGTTTAAGGACTGGAACTCAGAGTCTCTTGCAGACACCATTTTGTTGATTTCCTTCAAAATACCTTCTTGTTCCATCTTATGCTGTTCTAAATCCCTTGTATCTGCCTGTAATAATCTAAAGAAGCATTTATGCCATTTCATATTAATATTTTAACAGCTCTCCCTCTCCAAAAGCATTATCTTGATATTTGAAAGAATCTTGTTCTTCTCCACGTTTAATAGAAATTCACAAGAACAGCGTACCTTAATTGCTGATCTGCTTTCACAAGTTTAATGGCCATTTCCTGAGCCCTTCGCTCCAGCTCCTCTGCCTCAGTTTCAGTACGGGACAAGTGCTGTTTGGCATGATTGTACTTTTGAATAGTGTCTTTAGTCTAAAGCAAAAATTGAAGATTGAGACAACACAATTCCATCTTACCCTTTGCACACCTATAATCTGCAGGTTAGCTGTCTCCTCTTGCCCCAGAAAAAAAAAATAGAAGAAAGCATCCTCCTCTTTGGCAAGGACCAAAACATTTTTCTTTTAGCACACATTATCCCAGGGCTTATTTTAAAATAGAAGCATTTTTAAAAGGCTGCAGGTTACACAAGTAAACATAAATGGCTTAGACAAAAAGCAGACATTCTCCACCTAAAACAATCTTAACACAAAAATCCTTCTGCACTTAGTTACAGCTTTACATACCTTTCCCCGTGTGCTCTCAAGTTCCACTTCAGCTTCCGAAAGTAGCCTATCTGCCTCTCTAAGCTCTGCTCGTCGTTTTAGAAGTGTCCTCTCTATACATTCAATTTCCTCTGCAATATCTTCCTGACGCTTAAGAGATTTTTCTAGCTGTAACTCTGCCATTAGGTTTTCAGTATACCCTTCAGTGAAGTCCCTAAAACACCAGGAAGAAAAACATTGCATTAAAATATGAAATGTTAGAGGCCCAGAAGCCTCTTGTAGTTACTCCATTTTATGTACTATACAAGCACATTAACTGTAGAGGCCTAGAAGCCTCTTGTAGTTACTCCATTTTATGTACTATACAAGCACATTAACTGTAAAGGTGTCAAAATTGACTAAAAGTTTTAGGTATTTCCACATGCTGACTTTCTACATGTTCTAGTGCAATATTCTTACTTGCGTTTGTTATATTTTTGAGCTGCTCTTCGCAGCTCTGCTACTTCACATTCCAGCTCTTCTCTTTCATGCAGAAGATCATCTATGTTTTGATGTAATTTTTCCACCTCATTCTTGCATTTATGTTCAGCTGTCCCTGACCGTTTATCTCTGGATTTCCAAGACTTTAAATGATGCACAGTATCTTCTAACCTTGAGATTTCATTCTCCTACACAGAACAGAAAAACAGGAAAATAAGTCTTAATTTTCCTATTTCAGCCCTCCAAAGCAGGGCTTTGAGACACAGGAGCACCTACAGATAACAGACACCAGACTATATACAGAAGACAGAGCATTCTTATTAGCAAGCTCTCTCAGATCCAGGATCTTGCTAGAAAAGATTTTTTAAAAATGAACTTTTAAATTTGTAGAAGTCAGGTATTATTGTTTTCCCTCATTTAAGAAAGCATATAGTAAAAGATGCTCCTAATCTATTCATAAGTCAATTGCCTACAGCTAAACCTGCAGCCTACAGCTCTGTATCTTACCAAATCATGATGTTCAGGCACATTGCAGTGAAGTACTCCAACAGGAATGAGTGGTAGAGTAAAGTTCGGAGGAAGAGGGCCATAAACAACCTGGGCCCCCACAGGAGGAGGGCCATAGATAACAGATCCAGGAGCAATTGAGCCTCCATTTGCAGCTGCAGGAGGAGGGCCATACACCACGGTTCCTTGAGGTACAGGGGCACCATTTGGAAGGGCTGTGTAAATAACTGTACCAGGTGGCTGTACAAAGGCTGGGTCTTCATGAACATGAGCTTCCTCATTTCCTTTATCATCTTCTTTTGTTTTTCTAGCTTTATGTACAAAAAAAAAGTTAATCACTTTTTAAATGAAACATCTTTCAAATGCACACTTCAAAGTAATACACAGTATATATACAAAAATAATAAACACTGCTTGAACTAAATAATGAGTTCAGCAGTAAAACATTTGTAATTCACTCATGCATATCAAAAACATTCATTATGAACTCTAAGCAAATCCATGCTTGGTATGCTCCTGAACATTTTGAGACCATGAGACTGACTTACCTTTATCAGGATTCATTTTGTACAACCTAGTTCTGACTGGTGAATACACCCAACATCCTCTTGGATTGGGTAAGTCTTCCTTTCTGATTTGACCATGCCCTCTCATAGGCGGGGATGTGCCAGGACACAGTAAACCCACTCCAGAATCTTTTGTGCTGTGGGAAGCAGGAGTCGAGGCCTAAAGAAAAAAAGATGTGTTAATGAGGTACCCCACTCTACATAATAAAGGTAAAATAATTAATTAGCTGTAGGCATTCTAAAACATTGTTTTTTTCAAGAACATGCTATACATAACTGTCTTTCTGTATTTCCAAACATTTTGCTGCTTTAAAGAGCTCAAATATATTTTCTCATATTATCAAGCAAGTGATATACATAGTAATGTTTTTATAAAAATTGTCCTGTGCTATGGGGGAAAAAAGTCTGAGAACTGTCAGTATGCAGGGCTGTCTTCAACCTATTACCAATATGACAGTAGAAAGTGACCAAAGGAAAAAATTAATAAATAAAAATCCAGATTTGTGTATCTACAGCTTTGCTGGAAACCAACAGATGTATGTACAGCGTCCCTTTTAAACTCTTACGTAAATGAATTTACAGTACTGCATTTTGAAAGGTGGCCTCCAAGTCACGTGTTCAGATTTCTATCACTAAATAGCTCTGCAAAGACTTTGTCGGCAGACCTGTTTGTTTACGTGTTGTTTCTGTATTTTTCTTCCGTGCCAGTCAATGTTTTTCTTAAGTTCTCCCCAGACCTAGCAAGATTATAGTGGACTTTCCCCATATCATATTGCTCTCCACATAGTAGGATTTGATTTTCTGACCTGTGATGATGGCATGTAATACCAATATCCCCTTCTTTTCAGTGGATCTACTATACTGGTGATGTAATCGTTCTGGTATGAAAGCACATTTCTGAGTGCTGCAATTTCATCTTGTAAATTGTCAATTTCATCCTTGTTACCTGTAAATTAATCACATGGTTTTAAAAGCATGTAAGGCTAATAATAAAGCCAGAAACATTCAGAATTTAACTAAATTTACCAGAGGTAAACTGGAAAAGCTAGAAACCGAGAAGTGCTAGGACTGTGGCTGATCCTTAGCCATCCATTTCTTCTGTTCTATATATTCAAAGAAGCAAAGACCTGTACACTTTACATAGCTGTACTTTGTGCATTTCAAATGCACTGTAGAAATACTGTACGTTGGAAATGTTAGGTCTTGCTGTTTTCTTCATATACATAGATACAGAGAATCCACTGAAGCAGAGTTATTTAGGGACTGAATATATGTAACGGTGTAAGAACTGTACAGAAAGGTATCCTGAACAGTTTCTTCTACAATAAAATTACAGAGCTCTGAACAGCTTCCCACAAACAGTAAGAAATACGGAGAAGAAAATGAGTTCTTCTGCATTCACGCTTAACTGCAAGAAATGGAGATAAGAGATATTACCTGTCCCACTGTTATCCAACAACCATCTTAAATGGTCAATTTCTGCTTTCTGTTGTTCCAGAGTGTCATTTAGTTGATCTGTTTCAAACTTTTGAGAGCTTGATGCAACATTCTTCTCACCAGCTTTCTCCATTTCATGCTGTAACTATTTTAAATGAGTTAAAATCAAAGCAAAGCACTTCAGTTTAAAGTAGACTACACTAAAGCTTTCAAACAGGCTTACGTTTTCCTAAAGAAGTGGCCATTTGGCACAATGCACATACTACTTTGATACAACAAAATTGTTCTTCCCATCCTCTCTTATGATTGAGGCTTAAATATCTTTATGTGACTGTGTATGTTAAGTAAACCTGTCACCTGTTCGCTAAGTCAGATAACCTAGTCAGTAAGGTTTTCACTTTGTTCTTTGCAAGTGTAAAGTGAGGGAAGAACACTGTGACTTGAAGAAACTTGAAGAAAAAGACTATGGCAGACAACTGAATATAGCAGTTTCAGAAAGTTGCTGAACCACTCTTTTACCCTCCTCATATAATATAGAGGAAACATTGCTCCAACTTACTTGTTCTTCCTTCTGTTTTAGAAGTTGTTGTAACAATTCTATTTCTGCTTCTGCTCGGGCAAGATCCCGAGCTGCACGAGCTGCTTCAACACAGAACTCTTCAGCTTCCTCAAATTCCTAAAATTGAAATTTTATTTTAGCTTTAGTTTGAAAGAATACTTCACAAATTTGCAGACATATGAAAATTTGTGAAATGCAGACTAATGAGAAACATCATCACTTGTCTGTTCCAGATGGACACTTAAGTTTACGTAAAATATTTTCTCCTTTAACTTTAGCATTTCTACAAAGTAGATGTTAGTATGTAGCCAAAAATAATTCCCAGTTTTAAAAGCCTGACTTATAAGAACTAAATTCCATATTTTCTTCTATTTGTCTTATGTAACAATGTATTATTTATCGTTTGATTTTCAATTGCTAGAAGATCAAACTTGCCTCTCCCTCACATTCCACCATGCAGCAACATAGCCCGTCCAAACCCAAGTTTGCTCAGACATTCATTTATTATATTTCAAGATGAGACTGTCCAAAGCAACAGCTTCCATGTGGCAGGCCAATTCAAAATAAAGATTTGAACTTGAATTTAAAAGCAACACCAGAACTGCTACCATTATTATGACATTAGAAAGCACTGCTTAATTATAACTAGCAATTAATTATCAATGTTGATTTACCTCAGCTCGTTCCTGATTAATTCTCAGAACAGTCCCATGAAGAGCCTTCAGCTGATTTTTGGCAATGGATAGTTCAGCAGCTGCCAGTTTATCTGAAGTGATGATTGCTCTCTTTAATTCCTTCAGTTCTTTATCTAGACTGGCAAATTGCATTTGTGCCCTGGCATCTTCTAGTTTTTTCTGAAACCAGGAAAACAATAGGATTTATGATAATTTTCAAATAGAAAGCAGCATGGAAGAAAGACTTCCCTACACATCCTATTTTGTATTGTATGTAGAGAAGTATCAGAAAAATACAAAAATAAGGGTTACCAATAAAATTTAAGGAAAAGACAGGTTATATTTAATTGCTATGTTTCTTCCTGCATTCGATCTATGTCTTAAAATGCAAAATAATTCAGAAGTTTTTTTAATTTTCTTTTCCTGGGACATCAAACACTGTGCATGGACGTGTCCATACTCATTCTTACCCTTTTCTCTAAATCTTCCAGCTGAGCAAGAATAGTCTCTTTTTCTTCATCTGCCTCTTGGAGCTGTTGATCAGCAAGGCCCTGAATTTCTTCCATGCTCTTTATTTTTTCAAGTAGATGTCGAATTTCATTCTCTAACTGACGGACCTTGTTCTTATTCTGCTTGTTTTCAGATTTAACCTGTAAGGGAAATACATTAGAATAAGCAGAATAACTTTTGAGAAGGTTACTGGCTATATTTTTCTCCCTGTAATTAAACTCTCTGTAGCTTGAGAGACATAGCATTCAGTCCAAATTCTAACTCACCAAAAAATGAGACAAAACTCATGAACCTGTTAATGACTCCATTGTTACATGAACACCAAAAAGCAGGTCTCTCCTCATCATCCTACAGGTCAAATTAGAGATTGCTTGTGGAAGTTTAAATGCATGTCAAATCCTACTCTTCCAAGCAAGACTTTTTCAAGCTTTATAAAACAGAAACTAACAAAAAATTGCAAAGGAGCATATGTCATATCTATCAAATACCTGATCTAAAGCAGTCTAAAGTATAAGCATACTTTTTTATTGGTGTTTTTTTTTTTGGTGCCTTAAAAATACCTTCAGTTTTATCGCTGTCTTCACAGGGTTCTTATGAAAAGAATGGACAATATTTTTCTCTACTTTAAACAGAACTTCATGGTATACACAGCATGGAAGTGGCCAGTTGTTTGTTCTCCTCCTTCAAAAGCTCTTGCCTGCTTATACAGTTTTTTAAATAGCAAAAGTTATGACCTGACATACACTTGTGTACACAAGGAAAAAAAAAAAATCAAAGCTCTAATAATGGTTAGTATTCCTGTGGGAATCATGAGTAACAGGTGTCCTGCTCTGATGTCAGCTGTTGAATTTGCTTCTGACTAGCACCTGTGCTCAGTTTACCTACTCGTAGTGAAACACTTCTCTGAAAGATGGAGGGAAACAAAGATACACCTGTAATGAAGCTTGATCCTTCAGCTGCAAGTTACATATTTTAGACTAAGTTCAAGTTTTCTTACTCTTGCCTTCGTAGTTTTGATACATGCCTGTCTATATTTTTCCTGTACATCTTCCAGTTTTTCCTGCTGGGATGCAATTTCTTCCTGCAGTTGTCTCTGTCTAACCCATGCTTTCTCTTTTTCCCTCTGTGCATCAGCAAGGATGTTATTAAATTCTTTCTGCAGATTTGCAAGGCTTTTCCCCAAAACATCATCTGAATTCCAACATCTGAAAGACAAATAAGCCAGGTTCCAAGACAGAAAACAGTGATTTTAAATTGCAATACCAGATACTGAAACAGTGAAACCTAGTACAATAGTACAAGTTGCAGACATCCAATGTAAATGAATTCAGGTGCGGTACTGAACAGGTTACACTGCACAAGACAGACCTCCACACCCAGCTCTGATTATTCTGTTCTTTGTTTATTCCCATTCTCTGTTGCTGGGGACAAAGGGTAAAAAAAAAAAAAGTTTGTTCTACCTCTTGCAGTGAAACCCAAGAGGAATGCATATTTCCCTCAGTAGTACAATTACTGAGCTCAGGTGATGCTCTCTTAATTAACCACAGGGTGCTAAATCTCATGTTTGAACTGCCCACGTGGTACTCAGCAGGACGCAGCGGATGTACGTTGTTGCTCTCATGTACTTACCAATTTAATGTGCACAAATCTAACACTGTTAATACTTTTATTTTACTCACTTAATCTCTCCTGCTCCTGTCTGAAGCTTTTCCTTGAGTTCATTTATACGAGCAAGGACTTCCTCGGGATGAATCAAGTTGCCAACTGCATGGCTTAGCTCATTCTGAAGATCTTTAAGCTGTTGTTTCAGGAGATTATTGTCTCCCTTAAAAAAAAAAAAACAAACACAAACATAATGAAAGAAATACATAAATTATTAATGCTTATTATTATTATAAAATTTGAATACCTAATTCTTTCTTTCTTTCCAAACAAAGAATCCAACATTTTTTTCCCCAATGTGAGCTGGACCAATATCAACAAAATGAGAACAAGCAAAAATTACAGTGCTAATATCTGGTGAGGATTGTTTATAAACTGGTGGTCCTTGTATCCTTTGAGGAGCATGTGAGATGGGAAAATGGGATCAAATGTATGCAAAGAAGAACTGAACCCAGACTTCCCACAATGAGCAAAACTGCTCTAATTGCACAGTTTGTTTTCTTTTTTTCTTAATTTTAAAAATTAAGGAGGCTCCTTTGCCAGTTATATTTTGATAATCTTGAACCCAGTGTACTACTCTTGCCTAAGAAAATCCCATTGACTTAGCCTTTCAGCAGCTTTAGGAAGAAGCACACTTAGTTTCTAATCCCAGGTAAGATGAGGCACTGATCTGTGACACTCTTTTAAATAGAGGTGTTTCTGAACATCAAGGAATTCATGAAATGCCTAGAAATTCAACAATCACAAGCTGTGTTGCCTATTGTACTTGGATGCCATTACTGTTTTGTGGTAACTGAATAAGCTTCCTCAGGATCACAGCTTTAAACAGATGAAATAAATTCTGCTTTAGGTATTGGACCAGTTTTTCTGCTGCACACAAAAAGTTACTTACGCATAGTGAATGAGGCTTGTGGGAAATAAAGATATATTTAAACAATCTATCAATTCCATTGCAATATAATAGAGCAGCTCTGAAATAATTTCAAATGTCCACAATAGATAAAAGACTATGGTGTAGGGTCTCTGGACAAGAAAATTAAAGGCAGTAAGAGTCATAAGTACTACCGAACTTCAAAACAAAATTTATAAGGAACTCCATAAAATTTTTTATCACTTTCCCCTAGTAGCAGTGGAAAAGCAGACTGCATATCAGGTAATTTGTTAAGGCAACAAAGTACCTCACCTGCAATTGTTTGAACTGAGTAAGCAGCTTGTAATTTTCTTGTTCCTTCTCTTCTACTAGTTGTGCTTTGGTCAGAGCATTCTCTAATGCTTGCCTTTCTTTTTCAAGTTCAGCTTGCAGAGCTGACAGTTCCATCTACAAACACAGAAAACCTCCAGATTAACAGCCCCACTCCCAGCCTGTCACGCAAATATGTAACAGCTGTATTTCTAAAAGAGTAACAGTATGACAACAGCCCCTAAGAAAACAACCATTGCCATATAACAGCTTATATTTCTTAAAACATCATCATCATGAGTGGTATAGCAAATTCTAATACAGACTTAATATGAGCATATCCTACCCATCAGGAAACTGACAGAATTACATTTGTCAGGGTTCTACAGACAGCTTCCAAGTTTTCCCTGAATCACCAAAACTAGAAGACTTGGAAGGGTTGGAGACAGAAGCACTTTGTGTTGAATTTTCATGTCCTCCTGCAATCTGGAACCTGCAGGTGGAATAAATCTTTCAAGAAGAAAGAAAGAAAGAAAAAAAGAGGCCACCACCACAAAATAAGTTCATTTCTGATGAATGGAAACTGAATCAAGATGGTAGTCACCATCCATTACTGTGTGTGAATCCAAATGAGGATCCCCAACAGGAAGATAAAATAGAAATGTACAAATTAAAGCATATATTGGTTTTCCCCATCAGAAAGCTATTACTTCATGTTTAAAAGAAAAAAAAAAGGCACTATAAATCTCAATTTCTACTAGAAAAAGCAACAGTGGCCACTTTCTCCTGCTACATTTCACAGTACTGCTTCAGTATTATTTCTTTGCCATGTGTACATCTCTTTCCAAAAAGATGCTGATAACTATTTTCCTTTGAATATGGTAAATAAACTCTACTGAGGCTACAAATACTTTGTACCTCTCTTCAATGTAAGGTTACAAGTCCTAGTGAACTGGTAACGTCCATTTCAGGACACATCTAAACCAACAACTTCTTGCAAAGGAATCAAGGTTGGAGACAAGGTATGGAGGTAAGGTTCCCCCCACACCACCAGCCCAGCTGATTATCACCTTGGCAGCAGTAGAGCTCTGTTCTTACCTGGCTAAGTTGTTTCAGTCTTTCCAATTCTTCCTTTTGCTGATTGGCTTCAATGTCTCTGTCTCTTAGCTGGGCTTCCAGTTCAGCCTCATAGGCACTGACATCCCCTTGTGCATCTCTAAGTGATTCGTTTATTTCTCGCTGCTCTTGAAGTGCACCTTCTAGCATTGCTATTTCCTGGAATTTTACATTAATTTCAGAAATATAGACACAGGAGAGAAAATTTCTTCAGAGTACATCGCCTCTCTTCCTCAGGAACTCAAAGTAACTGCTGTAAAGTCAAAATAGAGCCACTAACTCTAATCACCAAACACTTAAAATTTAATCCTAGATAGCACTACTATATATAAAGGTCAGGTCAATGATGCTACTGTGACAGACTTTGCATAAAGTATGCACACAAGTTGAAAAGGTGTAGCCTAAAGTGAAACGTGCCTCTGGTATTAAGGTTTACATAATACTTATCAGGATACTAAGACAGATCTTTAAGTAGCTGGATTACAGGACTGATGTAAGGTCCCTGGGCTAGTGTCCAGTTTTCACTAATGCAATTCACTATGACAGTGACTGCAAGTACATTTTCAGTAATGTTTGAGAGGTAGAGCCTGCATTTCTAAGAGATCTTCTGTAAATACCGATTTACTGTCTGCCTCTTGCTACTGGCTTGAAAGGCCCTGTTCTGTTCTTAATGTGCACGGGCACATCTGACTGAAGTTACACTACCAGAAAATAAATTTGTCCAGAGAACTATGTTTTGACATTTCTTATTTGATTGCTTGCTTAGTTTTAAGTTTACTCTTAGTAATCTGAACTTAGGAAGAAACATAGTACTAAGCCTTACTTTTTTCATGTTTTCTGCATCCATGGCAACTACTTCCAGGTTATTTCTTTCCTCCTGTAGGTCTGTCAATCTTTGCATCAAAGATTCTTTATCTTTCTGCAGCTCTTTACATTCATCATTGGCCTGTTTTGCTTGGCTTTTAACACTTTCCAGGTATTCCTGTAACCCAATGATGATGCTTTCTAAATCCCTTTTCAGTGCTTCATTAGTTGCTATTTGACCTGCAGAAATGCAAAATGAATTCAAAAATCGCAAAGACACCATGCTTACTTACAAAACACACAAAACTGCCATTCCTAATCTTAAACTGTTCACCTACTGGAATATGAAGTAAGAAGCAGCTAGAATTCAAGAAGAAAATGCCTGCGTTGTGTTTTTAAAGGCTAAGAGTTCCACTATTAGTGTACTAACCTGATAACTGGAAGAGCTTAAAAACCTGCATCCCACCCCAGCTTCCTTCTAAAATGGCATCTTTCTAAAAGATTTTTTTTGTTCATATTCTTTTCTGGGACATTTACTTTCACATAGATTATTATGTATACAAAATTGCAGATGACAAGGATACATTTAGTAATCAACAAACCACTCAGCTCAGACTTGATCAAGAGCCTTCCTGCCTCAACATTTTGATCCTGAACCCCAGAGCAACAAAGCACTTAGTCAATCAAAGCAGCTGTTTGCTCCTCCCACCTTCCGAAAAAAAAGAGAAGGGAAGAAAGAAAAACAAACACACATACACACTACATAGATCAGCTGGGAATAGTTTTTAACCTACACACTCCGTATTTCTTTGAAGCAAAGAAAAGCAGAACTGATTCCCCAATTCAATTACGATCTTATCCTAAATACAAGAAATACTGTAAGACAAGGAAAATATTACCATCGGTGAGCTGCTGCTCCAAGTCCTTGATTTCCTCAGTTTCCTTAGCAATCCTAGAGAGCATGTCATCCAGGCGACTCTCAAGCTGTTTGTAATGTTTGTTCATTACATCCAGCTGCTGTTCTTTACTTGCTTTTTGAGCTTTCATGTGAGCCTGTAAATTAGTTGGAAAGGTCAAGTGGGTCAATGTCAGCACCAATTAAAGAAGTCAACTCTCTATTTTACTCAGTTCTGCAGTGTCTCACTACCATTAGTGAAAGTCACTAGCACAACGGATCTTCTGGAGTTTGGTTTTATTTGTTTGTGTTCCTCTTTACTACCTCACAAAGAATCCCAGGTAGGCAAGTAATGTGTGGCAAACAGCATGATCAGGTACAGTTTCCCCCCTTGCCCAGGCATGATGAATCAGGCATGCATTTACAAGTTTGTATTCATGGCTGCTAGCTTTTTCCACACCTTTATTTTCTGCTATACTATTTCCTGTTTCATTCAAAAACTGACATGACTTTCCCCAGAAGCTTTATCCTGTCATCCTGCATTGCCTTCATGGTAGCCATGCTTCAGAACATGTCAGGTCATCACCTGAAGGAAAACACTGAACAACCAGCAAGCCATGCCAACTTTGTAGCTAAGGTTTACATAAAGCAAAATTGTTTTTGTTTTTCTGGGAAATACACCAATTCCACACTTCACACAGACTTTGACCAGGACTTCACACATTTAGGATAAATTTAACCGATTATTTCAATTGTATACAAAGCTAGACTATAGACATAAATAGTGCTACATGTTTTTCACTAGATGAAGTTACCTACAACTTAAATAACAAAAAACTTGGAAAAGTATGTAATTTACGCTGCCATGATAGCCAGCACCTTTCCTCTTAGTACTCAAAAAAGAAATAGAGCTCACAGTAGGACTTTTAAAAACATACTCTCAGAAAAATCACTTATAGAAGTAACTTTATAACAAAGTGTTAGCGTAGCAACCACATAACCACCAAGTGATTATATGAAGGTGCTTTATTCAGCGCTGGAAGCCGGGGCAGGTGCCCAAATCTGGCTTCAAGTCCCGTTACTTCCCAGCCGTTATTTATACATACAATATTGCGTCAGGTATACATATTCATTACAGGTTGCAACATCAGCCTCGCTTTTCATTCTAATTAGCTCCCCTCCCCTTTGCACATGCGTGGCGCACTCTGGTGGTCGTCCAGGTGGTCGTCCAGATGAAGTAAGGAGTCTTCCTCTCCGCTAAACTCTTTCACCTTTCTCACTCGACGCATGCTCCCTCCGCTCCTTGGTTCTGCTTCAACTCATTTCATCATCTCCAGGCCCTTATCCAAGGTCAGGTTGTACCTATTCCCTTCCAGGGTTCCCCTTCAACGATTCTTTTGATTGTTCAATGTACTCCCTAAGTTTCCAGTATACATAGATTACTTGATAATGTAAGTACATTTAATAATATTTAATTATACCGTATGATCCATCACCTGAGAAACATTAATAGAACATCCATTCGATTCTCCCCAACACTAACATTTCCCCCCTTTGAAAATACTTCACTCACACCAAGAGCAAGTATTTTCATTACTATTAAAACATAATTATATACATCCTGTTTACCGGTAACATGCATATTCGGGTTCGGTTCAGGAGACTCATAAGGTTTTCCATACATGATTTCATAGGGACTTACTGACATCCCACTTCTTGGCTTTATTCTAATTCTTAGCAAAGCTATCGGTAAGGCCTGTGGCCACTGTATCTTAGCCTCCTGACAGATTTTGCTTAATTGTCCTTTTAAAGTTTGGTTCATCCTCTCTACCTGACCACTAGATTGAGGCCTCCATGGGGTATGTAAGTTCCAGGTAATTCCCACTAACCTACTAACCTCCTTAACCACACTGGCAATGAAATGTGGTCCCCTGTCTGAAGAAATACCCAACGGTACACCAAATCTAGGGATTATTTCCCGTAGTAACCATTTTACCGTTTCCTTTGCTTGGTTGGTGCGACAGGGAAGGGCCTCCGGCCATCCTGAAAAAGTATCAACCCCTACCAATAGGTATTTATAACCTCTTGCTTTAGGCAGTTCTACGAAGTCTATTTGCCAGTAATCTCCAGGCTCTATCCCAGCTCTAGTTCTTCCCATCTCAGCATGTTTCCTTGCTACCGGGTTATTCTTTAAGCAAAGCTCACATTTTGACATTACTGACTTTGCCATTGTTAACATGTGTACCGAGATGACACCTCGTTTCAAATAGGTTACCATTGCTCCTGCACCCCAGTGACATTCATTATGTTTTATTTGTAAGATTTCTCGCATTACTATAGGAGGCACTATGAGTTGTCCTGTCGTAGTCACATACCATCCGTCAGGATTCTTCTGGGCCTTCATCAAATTTGCAAGTCTCTCATCTTCTGCTGAATACTTTGGGTTTTTAGGTAATTTGAAACAAGAGAGGCCTACCTTCGATGGAATTAGAGCCATTACTTTCCGTACTTCACGCGCGACCTTCCGGGCCGTCAAATCTGCCAATCTGTTACCTTCTGCAATCTCTGACATCCCTCCTTGATGAGCTTTACAATGCATTATGGCCACCTGTTGGGGTTTCTGTACAGCTGTTATTAATTTTAATATTTCTTCCTGATATTTTATATTAGTCCCTTATGAGGATAGCATTCCCCTTTCTTTCCATAATGCCCCATGTACGTGGACTACCCCGAATGCATATTTTGAATCTGTCCAAATATTCACATTCTTACCCTCGCTTAGTTCCAGGGCCCGCGTCAGGGCGACTATTTCTGCTCGTTGGGCTGAAGTCCCCGGAGGTAGGGAATTTGCCTCGATCACTACCTTTGATGTAGTTACTGCATATCCTGCATAACGAGTCCCATTTTCCACAAAGCTGCTTCCATCCGTGAAAAGTTCCCAATCTGGTCTCTCCAGAGGCTGATCTTTTAAGTCTGTTCTGCTGGCATAGGTATGTTCGATGATCTCCACGCAATCATGACTGAGGTCTCCTTCCTCCGTAGTTGTTCCTAGAAACACTGCTGGGTTCAATAGGTTAGTAGTTCTTAAGATTACATCATCTTGCTCAGTTAATATAGCTTGATATTTCATCATTCGGCTGGGCGATAGCCAATGGCCCCCCTTTTGCTCCAATACCGTAGTCACCATATGTGGCACGAACACTTCAATTTGTTTCCCTAATGTGAGCTTCCTGGCTTCCTGTATTAAAAGGACTGTGGCTGCCACGGCCCTTAAACACGAGGGCCATCCGGCGCTTACCGCATCCAATTGTTTAGAAAAATACCCCACAGGTCTTTTCCAGCTCCCAAGTCGCTGGGTCAGTACTCCTAATGCCAGTCGTTGTCTCTCATGCACAAACAGCTGAAAGTCCTTTGATAAGTCCGGCAAGCCCAAGGCAGGCGCCTTTATCAGGGCTTCTTTTAATTTCTTAAAGGCCTCTTGTTGTGGCTTTCCCCAGGTAAATGTACAGGCCTTTTGGGTTTCATAGAGGGGCTTTGCTATGAGTCCATAGTCCATTACCCACAGTCTACACCACCCGGCCATACCTAGGAAAGCCCGTAGTTCGTGCAGATTTCGCGGCTCGGGGATTTCACAAATAGCTTGTATTCGGTTAACTCCCAATTTTCTTTGTCCTTGAGAAATTTCACATCCCAAATAAATTACTGTTGTGCACGCGATTTGTGCCTTTTGTTTAGAAACCTTGTACCCATTTAGTCCCAATTGATTCAAAATATCAACAGTTACCTGAATACATTCTGACTCTCCTTCGGTAGCTATTAATATATCGTCCACATATTGTAACAGCAGGTATCGATCCTTTGGTACCTGAATTTGTCCTTGGTTAATCCAGTCTTCTATTTCTTTAGCTAGTTGACTGCCGAAGAGGGTCGGGCTATTCTTGAATCCTTGAGGCAATCTTGTCCAGGTCAGTTGCATCTTTCGTCCGTTCCGTGGACTTTCCCATTCAAAAGCAAAAAGTTTTCTACTATCCTTGTCAATGGGTATGCAGAAGAAGGCATCTTTTAAATCAATTACAGTAAACCACTTATATTTTTCTTTTACAGATGTTAACAATGTATAAGGATTAGCCACCACTGGGTGAATATCTTTTGTTATTTCGTTTATTGCCCTAAGGTCCTGCACTAGCCTGTATTCCCCATTAGGTTTCTTTACTGGGAAAATTGGGGTATTATATTCAGATTTGCATTCCTCCAAAATGTGGTAGCTAAGAAATTTATCTATAATCTTTACTATTCCTAGCCTAGCTTCTAGCTTCAATGGGTACTGTTTAATCCGTACCGGTCGGGCCCCTTCCTTAAGTTCAATTTTTACTGGCTGGGCTACTTTTGATTTTCCAGGCACGTCCGTTTCCCAAATTGCAGGCATTACTGCACTTTCTACCTCTTTTGGGATATGAGGAACAGCCTTCTCTTTAATCATTAATATTTGTCCCACTTTTGATTCCGGGATTCTCATAATCAATTCTCCATCTTCAAACATTATAGTTTAGTTAGCAAATCCCGTCCCAAAAGAGGAATAGGGCATTCTGGTACATATAAAAATTCATGCGTAATTTCTTTACCTCCAAACTGTAAATCAAGGGGTTGTAAGAACGGCCGTATTTCCTCCTTCCCGGTGGCACCTACAATAGTAGTTTTCCTTTCCCCTATCTTACCACTTAATCTATTGAGTACTGAATATGTGGCCCCTGTATCAATCAAAAATTTTACTTCCTTATTTCCTATTTGAATTTTTACCAAGGGCTCTTTAGTTTCTTTCAATCTCTCTAAAAAGGCGGAAGGTGATTCCGCTTTTTCTTGCCTGACATTATACAATTTTGACCCATTTATGGTCCGGGGCATAGCATTCTGTACCCCGACTTGTACCCAATCTTGATATCTCTTCAGCCTCCTTATTCCATCCCCTGTGTTATAATCCCATTGGGGATCCTCAGTGGGGAAGTTTTGATCTAGATTTCCAAGCACTAATCCATTTCATATATCTTCTCGGGCTCTCTCTCTGGCTGCCCGCAATACCATGTAATCCATCAAAGTATCCAGGATCACCTGGAGATCATCCCAATCGGGATTTTGGGTTTTAATTATCATTTTCATTATCCTAGCTACTTTATCTGGGTTTTCCCTGTAGGTGCCGGCTGCTTGCTTCCATATCATTAAATCCCCAGCTGAAAAAGGCACCTTGACATATACCGGTCCTTCTGTCCCCACTCCTTGCCTGAGGGGAGCGATTATTTTCCCTCCCTGTTCATTTATAGTTTCTCCTGCCCTTCGCTGTTGCCGGGTCCTATGTGACACGGGGAGACTAAAATCGGGGATTCTCCATCACTACTGCTATCTTCCTTTTCTCTTTTCCCTCCCTGTCCTGGCTCTTCCGGCGGAGCCGACGGCGCAACTTCCAGATCAATATTTCCATTATTATATTATTATATTATATTATTATATTATTATATACATTATTATATTATTATATTATATTATTTCCCATAATACTTATTATTCTCTATTGCCTGATGCTGTATACAGCGTCCCTCCTTAGTACATGCACAACAACGTTCCTCAGTTGAAACTTCAAGCACCATTATTCCACAAGCATGCTGCCATTCAGGCTTTCGGCGCAAATAAAAGAATAATTCCACATACGGCAGTTCATCATATTTTCCTTCCCGCTTACAAAATAGCATCAATTGTAAAATTGTATTATATTGCAATGTCCCATTCTCAGGCCAAGTTTCTTGGTCCTCTAGTTTATACTGTGGCCACCAAATGTTACAATAATCAATCAGCTTTCCTTTCCGCATTTCTTGACCAAAACCTCCCTCTTTCCAGTGTGCTAGCAAACACCCCAGCGGGGATGTCCGCGGGATAGGTACATCTTTTCCCAGAATTTCTTTAATCTTTTTCATTTTGAGCTTATAATACGGACCCAAAAGCTGCCGGAGCAGCAATACACTCTCCCGGAAGCTGCCGGAGCAGCAACACACTCTCCCGAAAGCTGCCGGAGCAACAACACACTCTCCCGAAAGCTGCTGGAGCAACAACACACTCTCCCGAAAGCTGCCGGAGCAACAACACACTCTCCCGAAAGCTGCAGCAACACACTCTCCCGAAAGCTGCAGCAACACACTCTCCCGAAAGCTGCCGGAGCAACAACACACTCTCCCGAAAGCTGCAGCAACACACTCTCCCGAAAGCTGCAGCAACACACTCTCCCGAAAGCTGCCGGAGCAACAACACACTCTCCCGAAAGCTGCTGGAGCAACAACACACTCTCCCGAAAGCTGCAGCAACACACTCTCCCGAAAGCTGCAGCAACACACTCTCCCGAAAGCTGCCGGAGCAGCAACACACTCTCCCGAAAGCTGCCGGAGCAGCAACAGCACACTTTCCAGAAGCTGCCGGAGCAGCAGTGTGCTTTCCCAAAAGCTGCCGGAGCAGCAGCGTGCTTTCGCAAAAGCTGCCGGAGCAGCAGCAGCACGCTTTCTACATACCAATAATACCTGGTGCTGACCCTTCAGCACAAACCAATACAGTTACCAATGCCGAACCTGCAGAGCTTTCGCTCTGTCTAACGGACGGCGCCTAGGCTTACCCCGGGAGCTCCCTGCCCAACCGAGCGTGGCTTTCGCCGCGTCTGACCGGCAGGCTTTCTCAACCAAATCGGTACCGAATACCCAAAGTTGAAAGCACCTTTGCTTACCACTCCAGTGGTACGTCGTGAGCAGCGGAGGTCGGTCGTGGTCGACTGCTCCCCGAGAATCCCTCGGTGCCGGCTGGAGCGAAACCGAGACACGATCCGCCTCAGCAGTGCCCACGCTGTCCCATCTGGGTCGCCAAAATGTTAGCGTAGCAACCACATAACCACCAAGTGATTATATGAAGGTGCTTTATTCAGCGCTGGAAGCCGGGGCAGGTGCCCAAATCTGGCTTCAAGTCCCGTTACTTCCCAGCCGTTATTTATACATACAATATTGCG
This sequence comes from Anser brachyrhynchus, assembly GCF_964034855.1. NCBI lineage: Eukaryota > Metazoa > Chordata > Aves > Anseriformes > Anatidae > Anser > Anser brachyrhynchus. Next base: position 2,810,448 of record NC_137712.1, read on the forward strand.
TCAGGTATACATATTCATTACAGGTTGCAACATCAGCCTCGCTTTTCATTCTAATTAGCTCCCCTCCCCTTTGCACATGCGTGGCGCACTCTGGTGGTCGTCCAGGTGGTCGTCCAGATGAAGTAAGGAGTCTTCCTCTCCGCTAAACTCTTTCACCTTTCTCACTCGACGCATGCTCCCTCCGCTCCTTGGTTCTGCTTCAACTCATTTCATCATCTCCAGGCCCTTATCCAAGGTCAGGTTGTACCTATTCCCTTCCAGGGTTCCCCTTCAACGATTCTTTTGATTGTTCAATGTACTCCCTAAGTTTCCAGTATACATAGATTACTTGATAATGTAAGTACATTTAATAATATTTAATTATACCGTATGATCCATCACCTGAGAAACATTAATAGAACATCCATTCGATTCTCCCCAACACTAACAAAAGCACTTGGTAAAAAAAATGTATTTTCCCAATTTTAACGTATTAAAATATGAACGTTAGAAGTAGCTTATCGAATTAATACAGTTCAGCCTGCCACCTGTTAAAACCAAACTAACGTCCAGCTTTCAAAAGCGAGATTTCAGCAAGTAAAACGGGCGGCGAGGCGCCGCTGCTGAGTCACTTGGCCGCAGCTGCAGACCGCCCCGCGAGCCCCGTTTGAAAAACAACAAGCACTTACACACAGCTCGCCCTTTGTCTGCTGCCTCCGCGGCAGGAACACGACGCCGCACCCCGGGGCTCGCTCCCTCAGCCGGGCGGCACCGAGCACGGCGGGGCTGAGCCCGCAGAGCCCTCAGCGCGGGGCGGCCCGGGGGGGGACGGGCGGGCCCTGCCGCCGCTGAGGCGATTGGGCGGCCGCGGTCCCCGCGCCCTGACTGGAAGCGGGCGGCGGCCCGAGGGGCCGGGCGGCTCCCGGGGAGGGCCGGGCCGAGGGGCCCGCAGCACGGGCCGCCCTCCCGTTACCCGGCCGCGGGGGGGAGAGGCGCGGATTTCGAAAGCTGGAGACGGGAGCAAAGCCTCCAAGTTCTTCCTTTGCATGCCTAAAAGCCTCAAGCTGGCCGGGAAAAGCTCTCATTTTAAAAGACAAGCGCTTTTTTTTTTTTTAATATTAAAATTAATTTTAATTTAATAGTTTCATAAATGTTTACTGTGTCTGAAAACAGTAAATGGCTCAGAAATCAGAGTCTTGCTTCCATAGAGATGGAAAAAGATGCTAGAGCTCTTGGCACACCCTTGTGACCTTGAGACCTTGTTGAATCTATCAGTAACAACAGAAGCACCTACAACAGCTGAGGAAGGTTATTAGTCCCCGCCAAAAGGGCATGATAAATCTTTTCAGAATTAGAACTATTTATTGAAAGTTGATTATAGTTTTGGATACCAGACTGTTGCAGAAAGCCACAGCTGTTGCTGCCTGGAATATCAATACAAGCTGTCACCACTCCAGCCAGGTCAGCTTCATCTGCCCCTCCAGATATGTTTTCTAGGCCTGCCGCTTGCTAGCCCACTTTAGTGCCAATGCAAGAGCTCTCAGACAAAGCAGGACTTCAGCTACACACCTACAGCAGTTACACAGACCTTTCTAAAGCTTTAAGGCCATATTCTGTGAAGAGATGTGTGACTTCTCTTACAAAGAAATTCTCTCCTTCCAAGGCTCCGCACAGCATGTTTTTGCAAAGCATAAAGATCTAGTTCTTAACATGATGTGCAGCAGCTACATTGAAAATCGGTTGCACAAGTCTTTTATAATCTTAAAAAAAAATTGAGTTGTACATTTGAGTAACAGTGAAAGCAGAGTCCTAATTGCTAAAGAAATTGCTAAATGGCAAAATAATGTCTATTTCATTAATTATATAACTGAATGGTAATCAGTTAAAATGGCCTTTACTACATTTCTCAGTACATGAATATACGTAGTAGATAAAAATTCAAGATTTTGGTTTTACTCACGTGTCTTGGATCTTTATGATTTACAGAAGCAAGAGAACTCTGCAAGTCTTCAAGCTCTTTCTGCTTTTTCCCTATTTCTCTTTTCTGTTTCTCCATTTGTTTTTCCAGTTCTAAAGCTTCGTTGCGTAGCTGATGCAGGATTTGTATCTTTTCACTCAACTGCTGCTCCAGACCTTCCTTGTTGGCCTGTGAGATCTGGAGACAGCATTAGGAGGTTGGGTAAAACAAACTGGAAATATGACTTTTTAAAGTGTTGTCAATCAGTTAAATCAGACTGGTAGTTTAGCTTAACAGGTTGTCTAAATATGACCTACTCATTATTTTGAATCCTCATTGTACACACATACATGACCCATTTAAAAAAGAATGGGGAGAAAAACACTGCTGTTTTCTACATAAACACAGTTGCAAACACTTTCAAATGCTAACCACTTAGCAAGTCCTTTGCGTACCTTTTTCTGAGCCAGAGCATCCTCCAGTTGTCTCAGTTCCCCTGTTACTTTCAGAACTCGTTGCTCTGCATTTCCTATTGCACCTTGCAGTTCTTCTAATCTTCTCTGTGCTGTAACCCAAAAAAAGTATTAATATTCCATACAACATTGATACACATTTTCTATTAACATGTTAATCAGAAAACACTTCCTTAAACAGGGATAATCAAAGCTGATATACTATGATTTCTCAAAGAAAAAAAAAAAGTCTAACAAGCTTTTAATGTGATTGATACAATTAAATTGATGCATCAGATATGAGACGTGTCCAACATTCTCTTTTCTATATTAAAATTTAATCTTTTCATAATTAATTATCATAAAATAATAGCAAAAAATTGTTACGATTTTGACCCAAAAGACATAAAGGACATGGCTGAGAAGTTACAGCAATTACATCCTTTGACACTGTTATCATTCTCATGTCAAATCTGTGCCAAAAGTTTCATCAGTGGAATAAACATTGCTACATGTATTTTATTTTTATTTCATAAAAAATAAAGCTTTTACCTGAATTAATCTTTTTCTCTTTATCCTCCAACTGTTCATCTAGAGTTTGAAACTGCAGTTTCAGCTGAGATTTCCTACACAAATCATCTTCGTCTAGTTGCATTCTTCCACTCTCCATCTGCTGAGCTTTGTTAGCAATATAGCCTTCTCTTATGAACATATTTCTTTTATATCTGGCCTTACCAATGTATGGGCTTTCACCAGGTACGTTATCAAGTTCAATATCCTGAAATGTATAAATCAGTTACATATAAATGTTACGTCATTTATACATCTATCTCAGAAACATCTCAGACTCCCCTCATGCAGGCATCTTTACAAAGATCATTTTAATTTTGAAAGTGACTAATATTCAACACATTAAATAACACACAATTTAGATCAAATCATGTAACATGATTTTAAAATGAGATTTTTTATAACTAATAACTCTTTATAGAGCAGAATATATTAGAATTATAGAAAAGCTATAAAGCTTGATATCTTCTGAACAACTGAAAAGCCAAGAGAAAAAGGAATGAAGAAACCCGTTATTTTAAAATTATTACCTCTGATGGAAAATAACTTAATGGCTCAAATTTTGCATCAATCTTATAAAACGCCAGTTCCTGCTCCAATTCATACTGCTTCTGGCAAGCTCGGGTTAGCTCCATTGTTTTCTGCTTTAGCTAATAAATCAGTAAGCAAAGTAAGTTGATTTCAATCAAGTGTCATCATTATCACGTACATTTCAATTCAGAATAGAGGATGGCAAAGACATCAACTTCAAAACAAAGTTCACATTAGAGAAAGGTAAGATGGTATATTTAGGGTCAAGAATATCACAAAGTACAACTTCATTACAAGATACAACATGACAACTAAGATTAGACAAGAATCCCACAACATAACACAAATGATCACATGAAAGGCCTCTTAAGTTTATGTGCAGAGGTTTGAAAGTAAGTTTTTCACTAACTTTGGAAAAAAAATAATTTGGGTACAATTCTTTTGAAAAATCTATGCCACATACTGAATATATTTACTGCTACAAATGAGCAATGAGAACTCATTCCTAGCAGTCTTTGTAAAAGGAAAAAAAACAGTTCTCAATTATCAAGTGTATAAAGTCCATACTTAACCTTGTGCTAGTTGGGTGTTTTGTGTTTTTTGTTTGTTTCTTTGTTTTTTAAAAAAAAGGTCCGTCATGTGATTCCTTTTTAAACCAACTTTTCATGCTGAATACCTGAGGGAGAACATGCAGCAAGACTCCAATACACAGTGGAAAGCAAAACTAATGGAGGAAAAGAAATAGAATAGACTGGAATAAAGGAAAGGGTTAAAGAAAGATTTTTAAAAAACAACATATGTCATGCAAAAAATAACTGCTTAAGAAGAAAAAAACTGTACCCCAAAACACTGAATGCAGTGTCACTGGAACACTTTATACGATGTTCCTACTTTATTAACATGCAAAAAGTTCTAGAAATGAAAATAACCACGCAACTCAGGAGCACAGGGGGGCTACCTTCAGTGAGGAATAAAGGCTCTGCGGAAAGGGAACTGTGACAAATCAATACACCAGCTAAAGGAAGAAAGAAGCGAGCAAAGTTTGTCATCCAGAGGGTAAGAGTGGGTTAAGCTGCAAACTATCTGCTGCTAAATCTCACTATACAGAAAACTACATTTTAGAAATAGGCTGCTGGTTAGCGTGTTCACAAAAGAAACAGCTCAATAAATATTAGCAATAGAGAATCTGAAGGATAAAATTGTAGAGGACAAGTTTAACAAGTAAGATTAAAAGCCAAATATTAGGCAAGTCATTCACAACTGAGCACTCTTAAATCAACAGGACTTTTTCCAGGGCCCCTGTACGAGCCTTGCATTTTATAGCTACCAATGAAAGACATTTATTATGCATAAGATTTTAGGATGATGTAAAGAAAGTACAAGCAAACTAATGGGCATTACCTGAAATAATAATCATCAAGTGGTTATTACTGGCATGCAACATGTATGCCTTATACCTTGTTCTTATAAAAGTATTTAATCTTTTTCCCTTATTACAGCAGCATTTTGAAGTCTGAACAACACAGGCGATTTACTATGTCAACAATTTAGCAGCTAGAGGATGCTTAACCTTTCATCAATTGAAAAAGAATTAAAGAAAAAAATGACTACAGGCCAAAAAATAGTTACTATAAACTATAAATTACGAGATTGATACTGACTGCTTGTTCAATATACTTACTTTTTCCACAAAAAGAATATCAAAGACATTCTATAAAAAGTTGAAGGGTCATTACTTTTGTCTCCCAAAATACTGACTTCTCTTGATCTTTAACATAAATCTACAGCCATTTGAACTCTCCCATTGACACCTATTTCTGACAACAAAACTATTCCAAATATATACTTAGTGCAAGTGATTACCTTACCAATTCATTTTTGGTGTCCACGTCCCTTTGTAGATCTTCATAGCTTTGCTTCTGCTGCAAAGTCTTTTCTTTCAGTGATCTGTTGACTTCATCTTGATGGTGAAGTTGTTCAAGCACTTTGGACTGGTTAAGCTTAAGGTTCTCCATCTCCTTTACTGTGTTTTCCAACTCTCTTTCTAATTTTTCTATCTCTTCTGAAAAATGAAGCAAAAAAAATTTTACGATAGAAATCTTTTCCAGCTAAACTTGTTTGGTGTCATTCACTACACTTCTATCATAGCTTTATTACCTAAATTAAACCTCTTTAAAGCTTCCTGCCTGTCATTATTTGTCACTGTCTGTCCATCCAAGTTTTCCAGCGCTCTCAAGTGGAATATGGTGTACAAGCGGTAGTGAGGCAGACTTGCAACTGGATTATCAGCAAGGCATAGAGAAGTCAGATCTTGTAGAGGCTTTAGTTTAGCTATATCATGAAGCTAGATCAAAGACAAATGGTACAATGATTAGACATCCTTCCAAGAACAATTGAACTGAATTAACTGAATTTCTGATTGTAGAAAATGTTATATGTTAGATCTATATCATCCATTTTGGTATTTATGATAAACTGGAAGCTCTAAAAACCTACCAAAATACACAGTACTATGACTAAAGTAAGTTCCTAAAATCAAATTTCTTCCTCCATGAAAAAAATACCACTGCAAAGAGAACAAATGTCATCAAGCTTGACCTTGCAATGTCAAAGATCACAGGGTCTATGGATATACACAACCTTCCATTCTCCCAGACTAGTTCATGAGACAAGTGAACTTTTATCGTGTGGAATACTCAAGTCTGGTTTCTTTCTCCCCCTAAATACCATGACTCCTTTAGAAACTGTATTATTAAGTAAATTCATTTCATAGACACCCTCTTGTAGATGCAAAACATGGAAATTAAGTCACTTACTGATGATACTTTATTCTGTTTCAAATTAAGGATGCGCAGGGATCTCAGTTTCTTTCCTACCCACACAGGAATATGTTCAATTTCATTCCCTGCAAGGTTCATCTTTTGTAGATTATGCATATGTTCTATGCCTTCAATCTTACTGAAAATAAGAAGAAAAGCATAACTCATCGTGATGCATACCAAATTTACAGTGCAATTGAGGCATTACGGACAAACTACAGCAAAATCTTTCTCAACTAATTGCCATTCAAAGAATAGCAAAAAACAGTTGCTTGCTGCAATGGTCTGACAAATTAAATGAAATTACACCAGCTTACCTTCAAGTGCTATGCTAAGGCCAAAAAAAAAAAACGGGCAAGAATTTGTTGGTGGCAAAACCTTAACTTTTACACCTCTTCCTTACAACATTAAAAACATTATTTGAATGTGGGACAATAACATTTTAGTATACAAATCTTGCTCTTTTTCTTCTGAGAATGTCATTGCACACTTATGCAACACTGCTGAACCAAAATAAAAGGGTTTATTTTTTTTCTCCAGACAAAAGCAAGAATCAACTGTAAACTTAGAGTGTACAGAACTACATTTTTTAGTAGTACACTTAACCACTAACAAGGAAAATATACTGAGTTTTAATTTCCTTGGGTGTTGATCTAAAGATAAATGTCATAACAAATTAGGGTTGAACGTGCTCTTGTTGCTCTGCTAATTTTTGAGTAGAAACCAATTGTACATAATTAAAATCTGAAAATGTACAGTGCTAGCTAAAAGCTACTATGACCTTTTCAATTCCTGTTAAGTGAGGAAGTTGTGTGAATGCAATCTGTAGAAATGCTAGTGTCTTGCTTACTTAATATTGTTAACTTCTCTACTGAAATTGCAACTTCTCTACTGCAAAGTCAGTCATGTAAAGATCATAATTCACTAATAAAAAAAATTACAGGAAACAAAGATGTTTGCTATTGCTTGAACCATGACTCTTCCGAATTTTTTACGCTATTCAGAAAAGATACTAGACTCCTGAAACAGTGAAAGTGAAAAAACAATTTAGTGAGTTTACAGCCTGCCTGATCAGGTCCATTCAGCTTCCTCTTCTAAAGGAAAAACTTCCTGTACTATGGGTAACAATATACAGTACAAGTTTAATTAAATTGGGATATTGTATGCTCTTCGTTATGGTATCTGGAAACTTGTATTTCTTGCTTGGTTTCCTAGGAAAACATTTTTAACTGAAGCCTTGGTAAATTAACAGCACTTCCCAGAACTATTTCTCCTTCAAATACCTTTCTGAGGATATTTCATAGGAACTTGCGATTTTTAATAAGAGCTCACCAAAGCATTATGGTCTTGCCATCCACAGATGGGAAATTCAGTTTAACTTTTCACACTTCAGAGATCTCATTTAAACTATAAGAGAATGACAGCTTTAATAGTTTTGGTAAGATATGATGAGATTAAATGATTAAGTGTTTCTGCTTACCTGATTTTGTTGCAAGACAAATTGAGCTCACGCAACTTCAACAGTTTATCCAACTTTTCAATCTTCTCTATTTGGTTGTTGCTAAGATTTAGTGTCTCTAGTTTAGAGCACTTTTCCAAATTTTCTATATACTAAAGAACAGAAAACATGTGACTTAGCATTGCACTTTACTTCTTTAAATGAGAAAGGCAGATTTCCATTTTTACCAAACACATTCATTAAAAAAATGCAAAGTATTTCTAACATGTTATTAATCACTTTCATTGTTGCACCCTCTTTTAACTAACAGCCTTCCATAGTGTTGGAGGAGTAAAACTAGATTTTAAGTTTGCAGTGGACCAATCTACACAAAAGGGAATTTGCTATAAAGAACCCCGAATAAAATAGCAGCACAATCCAAAAATTAAGAAGTTTACACAGTGTTCTCAACTTTATTCAAATTGATTCATGGTTTCTTCTTTTGCACAAGTCTCCATTGACCTTCTCTCTATATATACATATTTTTTATTTTTACAGAAGCTTCTACAGAACTATGCTAACATAATTAGAATACAAAGGTCTTTTTTTAAGTGGATATAAACAATTATTTTTTATATATATATACACACATATATATCAAAATGTACTTTGGTTTTATTAACAGTTATTTTCAATAACTTACCTTAAATTTCTTGTCCCCATCCTTTGGGGATGAAAGGTTGAGTGAGCTTATACATGCCAAATTTTCCTGTTTTGACAGGACTTTTATGAGGGGTTCTGTGATGTACTTAACTCCTGGACTAACACCATTTTCATCTGAAATTAAACAAAGAAACTACCTTCAGTGGTGAAACAATTTGTAACCTTTACATTCATCTTCTACTTCACCCTGAATACAGGGAAGGCATTGAAAATTATTCTCCCCCATATGGGATGAGAAGAAACAGCACACCAGATGCATTTACAGGAAATGACGCGTTAGCATAAGCGGGTATATTCTTTCAAAAAAGGCACAGTATGTTCCTCCCTTTTTTAGTATTCTCCGCTGGTGCATTATTCTATACAGCTTTCACTGCTATCATTTACACATTTGAGTACCAAGAGTTGAAAGCAAATTTCTCACATTTCTTTCCAGCAGATCATAGATCTTTAATCACAGAGTTGACAGAACATTGGCCTTTTGTGGTTTTATTGTGTACTTTTACACCAGCAGTTTTTTTATACATTACCTTCATGAAACTTATTTTCAAGAGCAGCTTCTACATTTTTTGCTGTAATATCAAGTTGCTGATTCCTCTGCTCCCTGTTTTTGTGAGCAGATGGAGACGTCTGTTGGCTACGAGGAGATGGTGATCTGGTGCTTGAACCAACAGAAGACATTGGACTAGGTGTCCGAGAAGATGGCATCTGTGTTTTTCCACATAATGCTTTTTTTATGTAGCTTTTCTTCATTGCCAAAAATATAGAATATCATATGACCAATATCTGGAAGGAAAAAAATAAATGTAATTCTCTATGTAAGTCAAAACTCTTAATGGTTTGCTTTCCAACAAAGGTGCTAAAGAAGTATGTTGTTGAAGGATTTTAGGTGCTTGTTGTTTAAGTATCTGTGCCTAATGGCACAATTTATTGCTTTAGATGATACACAGTTTGAGACATCACAGAGGTGATATTTGAAAAATTGTCTTTTTAGCATAGGAAATATTTCCAGCAATAATAGGGTGCCAAAAATATATTTAAACCAATTCTCCAGCGGGTGACAGCTTCCATTTTTCATGGGCCAACGCATATCTGGAGGAATGTTATAGCTGTATACTTATGCCACTCTAAAGCACAATGCTAGGAACTGTGCTGAACTGCTTTCTGTTTTGCAGCTCATCTTGGTAACTTTGGCATGTAATTTATGGCTTACGCAAAGTCTGGAGACACTCACAACTCAGGCTAACATAGTTGGCAGAGGACAGAAAGACAGGATGAGGATCCCAAGTGCTTTTACGGAGGCTAGAAATCATCCACTTTGTAGCTAAAAGAGCAGTTACAAGCAAAAGGGGGAAGAAAAAAAAAAAAGGAAGTAAAAAATAAATAAATAAGTATCAGTCTAACACTGGCACAGTGTCCCCTTTCTGCAACAAATTATTCTGTGACTGAGTGGGAAGTTCCAGAGAATTGTTAATGGCAGCTTCCACCGATGACGAATGTGGTTTCCCTACGGGTAAGCGCAGAAAGAGCCATACTCATTGTGTGTGTGGAAGCCCTCGTAGTAAACATCTCCAAGGGATGGGGTTTTACCAAAACCGAGACCCTGTAAGCAAAAACACATTCTAAGATGTTCTTTAAGATAAAAGCATGTGCTTTTAGGGGACTTAGACACAATGTAATCACTCATATAGCTTAACGTTGAGAAAGCTTTTTTTTTTTTTTATTACAATGGAATTTTCAATGAATCTTTAAAGACAAAAAAAGAATGAAGGTAAAAGCCACTCTCTTGTAAGCCAGCATATACAGACACAACTCATTCAGGGCCGGGAAAGTGAGATTTGAAGGGGCAGAAGAGGCGTAAGACGGCGGCGAGCAAGTGAAAAGCTACCATGGAAAGCGTCATCATGTTTTAAAGAAAAGCAGCCAGTTACCTTAACGCTTAGATTTTACAGAGAAAAAAATGCGTTCTGGCAACGAAAACCCCGACGAACCTCCCGTGCTCTAAAGGGCGGGAGCGGGGGGAGCGCCGAGCGGTGCACGCTGAGGGGAGCCCGAGGGGCCCGGGTGCCGCCAGCCAGCCCCGCGCTGGGCGCTGCGCACCCGCCACACCGCGTCCCGCCGCTGACAGGACGGCCAGCCCGGGGCAGCGCCGCTCGCCCAGCCCGCGGCGAGGCGGCCGGGAGCGCGGTGGACGCCGAGAGGGACGCGGTGCCCGCTGAGGGCGATCCCCTCGGGCCGCCGCTGTGCTTACCTGCGTTGACATGGTAACGCCGCTTCGCCGCTCGCCGGGGCGGGGGCGGGCAGGGTGGCCTCCCACGGCCTCCCGCAGCCCCCCGCGTGAGGGCGGCGGCCCCCGGGATCCACCCCCGTCCGCCACCTGCCTTCCTCCGCCGCGCGGTCCTCGCCCCCCCCCCCCCCCCCCTCCCGGCCGCCACGCCCGCGGGTACGCGGCTCCTTTAAGGACCCGGCACCGGAGGCCGACCCGACGCCATTTTGTTTGGTCGCTGGCCGCCGACGGGCGACCGGGCTCGGGGGCGGGACCTCTCGGAGCCACGCCCCTCCGCGCCCCTGTCCCCGCCCGCCGCTTTCCCGCCCGCGGGGTCCCCTCAGGCGCGTGCGCCGATCCGTTCCCGCCGCGGGGCTAAGGGGAGCCTCGCCTCAGGCTGTGTCCCCTGCTGAGGGGGTGCTGAGGGGTTTTGTCCTGACTGAAGCCCCAGTGACCCTATGAAGTGACCCTATATATAACAACCTGTTCCCTTCTCATGCTATTGGGGATTTTTTTGTTCGTGCTTTATACGTCTGCATGTATCACATTTTAGCCTACACACGTAAAATTGTCCTTACATGGGTTTTAACTCCAGAACTCAGTGGAGTAGGCCTAAATACAACACTATTTTCACAGCAATATTTAAATAAAGCCTTTTTAACAGCTTGATGTTAGGTGTATGTTTGGAGTCTGCCCACTTTGTAGGTGTGAAATGTGCAGCAAGTAGAAAAAACAGTAAACCAAATCTGACAAAGAATGTAAGGAAGACATAACTATTAGAGTTTATAACCAATACAAGTTGAAAAGCATCCAGAATATTGTTAGACCTTTAAAGTGTTTTCCAACATTCTTTACTGGTTACTACTTTTTATTTACATATCACCCACATGAACATTCTTGTGGTTTTGTATTGACAGGTATTTGGACGTGTTTTTTTTAATAACAATCGTTATATTTTATATTTTATTATTTTATTTTAATATTAATATACTTTATTATTTTATACTTCGTTGCTTCCCTTGTCATTTGTAACTTCAGTTTCTGAAGGCCCTATTGGTCTTCTTGTAATTGAATTTTACATTGATCAGAAATAGTTTTGTAAATAGTTTTCCCGTAAAGGCTGACTCCAGTGTTTATTTAAGCTTGAGAAGTCTTACACAACTTTAGTTTAACTTTCTATAATCCTATTTGCTTAGATCCTAAGCTTAAATACCAAGTATGCAGAGCTTTTATTAGTTTCTTTTTGCAAATGCTATTTACAATAGTACATGTTCTGAGTGTATTGTGCCCTAGTATTTTCATATTCTAATGTAGGTACTCAGAAAGCTGGCATAATCAGGAATACAAATAGCTAAAAAAAATAAAAAATAAATAAAAAATTGCAAGCAAAGAGTTATTTCAAAACAAAACAAAAAAAGGAAACTTCTGATCTAAAAATATCAGGACAGTCTGGTCAATATAATTGAAATGCTTTTTTCTTCAGAAGCAAATTTAAAATCATATCATGGATTTAAATAAAAAATATTTTCTGAAGTACTAGCTGAATCTGATTTTTTGTGGTTTTGTTTTTCTTCCTGTGAAAATTTTTATATGGCTATCTAACAGGGAGAATGTTAGGATTGACAGAATTGCTCCATATGTTTTAAAAAAAATGAAATCCTAAGTTTAGCTGTTCTGGATTCTTTGAGAGTTAAAGAATTTGGAAGGGGCAATAACATTTTAGTAAAACAAGATCTGCAATTAATTATTAACTGTGGGTGATACGTATTGGTAGTATTTCTGTTCATCTACAGCAGAAGCCAGATAGAGTTTAATCCAGATTTGTTAGCGTTGTTGGTGTGTTAGTTGTGATGCTATGGCTATTTTAATATTTTGTTTTATTTTGTTATTTTCTGGAACAACTTTTAGTCAAGATAAAACGTAAGTAAAACAAATATAGTATTTACTGGAAATGATACTTGATAGTTGACTGCTATTTTAAGTGAGTAGATACAGGATTTCAGTAGAGCCAGTGCAGAAGACACTATTCAGACTGATGTGCCTTCACAGGCAAAATTCTTACTAATGTATGTGGACTAATCTTAGAAAAAGGACTGCTGCTTCTGGAATTACTCTATTTGCTGCCAAAGAAAGGGGTAGAATCAACTCAGTACGTTCCATAAATTCTGGACATAATGAAAAGATAAATGTGCAAAAAAGTTAAGTAAAGCTTGGTGCTTGATACCTTTTCTATAGTGCCTGAAGACATACTATGCTATGGGTTTCATAAAAGCTCTTATTTATAGCAATTGATCTAGGTGCTATTACCATTTCAGAAAAAGGTGCATGTATATTGAATGTGCAGCAGCACTTCATATATGTATATTTACATTAGGTATAATATATGTTCAGCTATTAAAGCCTGGTTTGTGGTTTTGTGGAATAATGCATACTTCAGTTTATAAAGCAATGAAGAAATCAGGGTAATCCTACAAAAATTTACTCACATTTGTTTTTATTGTAAGTTGCCCTTTCATTCCAGTAAGAACGTTGCTGGTGGGAAAACTATACAAGTATGCTACTTGAAGCATTAGCGTTTTGGGTGTTCATTTGGGAAAATAAGTAATTATTTTTACATAAATATCCTGTCATAGTAGGCATGCTTTTCTGTGTCTGCAAAATCAAATCCGTATATATTGCCTAAGCTGTTATTTGGTAACATTACATTATAGTTTTCATAAAAATGATTCTAACTGGGGCTATGCTGTTTTTAACTACTGTATTAGAATAACTTTGCCTGATCTTTAGCTCGTTTGTTTTACCAGTGTCTACATAAATGAATTACAAATGTAAGTAAGAAATATGAAAGTATAGTTCCAATACCCTTTTATTATTTCATGTTTCGTATACAGCTATGTCCTTACAGCATCAAAGATTTTCCGAGTTGGGACATCTGAGAAAGTCGTAGTTCAAGCTTTTGGTTATGAGAAGGAATTTGCAGTCAACGTTGCCTTAAGAAGCTTTCCAGATAAGCTTGTTTCTTATTCGTCTGGCAGGATTTCTTTAACTCCAGCCAACAAATTTCAAGATTCTGTAACTTTAACAGTAAGGAATTTGGACTTTTCTTGTCATGTTTTTATTGTTGCATTTAGTCGTTAGTGTTAAAAAAACCAAGATTGTGGTAAGCTTACAGTTGCTTATACTGGGAGGAAAAGCCTAGGGCCCTGACTTGTCAGTTTGCTGTGTGTAGTTTATTTCATTTTAGTTTATCTGAAACTGAAATTATATTGGATAAAATGAGTGTAAAGGAGTGATGTCAAAGCTAAACATAAGATCATACTATTTTAGAAACATTATCTTGTTTGCATAACATTCCAAAAACAAAAAGGAAGGGATGGAGAAGTGTTCAGTGTGGACAAGATACCTCAAATGATTGTTCAGAGTAAGCCAAAATGGCAACTGAACTGAAGCTCAAGCCATTTCACCAAACTATCAACCACAACAGCAACATTGCTGTGGCTGAGATTCGCTATGTATATAAAAGGAAGTCTGGTAAATTAGACTTTCATAACTTCATAACTTGTGTTTTAACTGCGCTATTTCTGTTCTTGAAATAATACAAAATTGAAAATACTTCTTTGTAGTTTAATATTTCAGACTGTTATCAATGATGTAAGCAAGAATAAGCCCTTTCTGTGGGTGTTGATGTTTTTGTTTAATAATAATTAACAACAGAATATTAATTGCTATTCAGAACCTATTCTCAACAAGAAATGCTGTAGAAAAAATACTTGAAAAATATTTTAATATTCTTTAACAGTACCTCATCTCCTCCAGCTTCAACCAACAGATTTAGCAAGAACAGCAGATTCAGTCAAGTATGTGTATTTGGAAGCTGTTTCCCCGCATTTTACCAGATTGAAAAAAATTCCTGTTTCCTATGAGAATGGCTTTCTTTTTATTCACACAGACAAACCAGTTTATACTCCCGATCAGTCAGGTGAATAATGTTTATTTCTCTTAGTTTTTACTTAGTTTTTATGAGCTGATGACATTGACAGGGAACGAGGATTTAAATGTACTTTAAGCTCTTGTTCATAGTGTATTATTATCAGTCACTATTTATTTTCTTAATCATCAAAAGAATATTTTGAAATATTTGATCATACTGTAGAAATTAATTGTTTCTCCCGATATCCTCTCCTCTGAATCCCTGTCCTCTACACCTTACATCATTAATCTGTGGCACAAACACTGGAAAAATTGTACAGGGAATATGTATTAAAAAAAATTGTCAAGAAATAATGACAACTGAATTGTTGGTTTTGTGTAGGTTGAGCTTATTTGCTGCAAAAGTGATCTGTTGGTATTGTGTTTGTAAGAAATAGCCTTGCACTGTGATTTGAGTGCAGAAAAAGTGTTGGTGCAGGATCTGTTGTTGCTAGCATGAATAAATATTGTTTGGATAGCATACTGACAAAAGGTCAAAATTGTTCTATAAATACTAAATAAATTAGTAGAGAAAAAAAAGTTTTATGTTTTTTGTTTGCTTGTTTGTTTTAACATTGATAACAGTATGACTTTGAGATTTATTGTAATGTTTCTTACAGTGAAAGTCAGAGTTTACTCTCTGAATGAAGATCTGCAGCCAGCTCGGCGAGAAACTGTCCTAACGTTTGTGGTATGTTGTTACTGAATTTAAATTTAATATTGTGTGGGTCACAAAAGCAATAAACCTTCTTATGTAGTAAATCAGCATTGCAATGGATATATAATAAAATTGTTAAGTAAGTATTTTTGCAATAATAAAAACGTTAGAAATTTTTTTTTTGCAGGTAGCCAGACATCTTTTAAAAGATCTAAAACAGACTGCACACTTAGATCTTTTCAAGTCCTTGATGTGAAGTTGTTACAGAATGGAAAAAGAAAAACTATGAATTATCCTTAATATCTAGGGAAAGGATTTGTGAGAAAATTTTGATAATATATGGTTTTCATATTGTTGTTTATTTCTTTTAAGATAGAAAAAATAATCAGTAGCTCCTGTGCTATGTTTTTTTAACCATAACAATAGTTATTATTGTTATTACAGTAACCTTCTAGCAATATTAAGTATTGTGTAGTAACAACTTTTAATTGTTGGAAACTCAGTAAAATGTTTTATCAGAATTTCAGAGCCTGAATTTCTTTGTAAAATGTTTACATTCTGGTGCTGTGAAATGGGCAAAAGTCTTAGAAATGTACATTATGGGCAGGGTCCCACTAAAATCACTGAATGAAGATTTTTCTTTTAATAAGAATGATCTAACTGCTGATTCTTTTCTATTATTTTTCAAAGGATCCTGATGGAGTAAAAGTGGATATCATAGAAGAAAAAGACTTTACTGGAATAGTTTCTTTTCCTGACTTCAAGATTCCTCCTAATCCTAAGTAGGTATAATTAATGTTCTTTGAGAATTATTAGCATAATGCTGCCTTTTCTTTTTTTCAAAAGACTATCAGAATGTCTTTGGCTGATACACAGAGTGCCCATGGCTTAAAACTTGGAGATTTCTATCATTTCACATAATTTGTAACAATGGTATAGATAAAGAACTTATGACAAAGTGTTCTTCTTTTTAGCTAACTTCCAAATGAACATTTGTCTCCTAAAGTGAAATGAGAAGCTTACTGCATGTATTCTCAAACATATGGAATATCCTCACTGTAATGAGAGAAAGTGAGGAGATGCAATAAGTGAAAACACTGGTGATAAAACTGAGATAAGAGAGCAGTTGGTGGTGGGTTTGTCATGCTCAATTAAAAAATAATAAAAATAAATTTTCTATTGTAGAGATAGAAACACTGTCAAAAACGTATTGATTTCAATGAAGGGAAGTGTTTGTATTTCATACATATATTCATACAAATCACCAGCATTTTTCCAGTAACACCATACAATATACGTGCCTCTACAGTTCTCCCTTTAGTCTTGAGAGGGTGCTGAAGATACACTGAGTTGGCAGAAGGATGCTTAGCAGGCACTTGAAAAAATGTTTTCTGTCAAATTTACTTTCCATTAGGAAATCAGCAATAATTTCAGTCCATGTAAAAATTAATTTTGTATCCCTTTTGAAATTGAGATTCTGTTAACTGTAGACTTGCATCATTTTTATCGTGGTAATATAAAGTCAAAATATTGTAGGAACTGTTTTTCTGTCAATTGTTTAGTGTAAATTGCGGTTGGGCCTCAGTACTCTAGTCAGAGAGAAGGACCCTAACAGAAGGCATGAGCCCTCTGGAGAATTTTCCTCAACTGTCCTGCAGGGAAGGACTTGGGGTACTGGTGGATGAAAAGCTTGACATGAGCTGGCAATGTGCGCTTGCAGCCCAGAAAGCCAGTCATATCCTGGGCTGCATCAAAAGAAGTGTGGCTGGGAGGTCGAGGGAGGTGATTCTCCCCCTGTCCTCTGCCCTTGTAAGACCCCACGCGGAGTACTGCACCCAGCTCTGGGGCTCTGAGCACAAGACAGACATGGACCTTTTTGAGCAGGTCTAGTGGAGGGCCACAAAGATTATCAGAGAGCTGGAGCACCCCTCCTATGGAGACGGGCTGAGAGAGGGTTGTTTGTTTTAGCCTAGAGAAGGGAAGACTCGGGAGCCTTCTAATATGTAAAAGTGGCCTACAAGAAAGATGGGAAGAGACTCTTTACCAGCACATAGTGATAGGACAAGAAGTAATGGTTTTAAACTGAAAGGGAGTAGATTTCGATTAGAAGAAATTCTTTATTGTAAGGCTGGTTAGATACTGGAATAGGTTGCCCAGAGAAGTTGTGGATGCCCTGGAAGCGTTCAAGGTCAGGTTGAATGGGACCTTGAGCAACTCACTCTAGTGAGGGTGTTCCCTGCCCATGGCAGAGGGGTTGGAACAAATGATGTTTAAAAGTCCCTTCCAACTCAAGCCATCGTACGATTCTATGAAGTTTCTTTGAATGGTAAAACAGGAAGATAGATGCAGTTAAATATGACCTGCACCTAGACTTTTGTGGGCTTAAGTAAAGCAATTTGAAATGAAACACATGCCTTTTGAGTGCTTCTAGTTGCAGGAAAAAATCATCCAAATTATGGTAAATCAGATAGGTGATGCACAGTAATCATACTGTCTACACTGAAACAGAGCTGGAGAGCCACAAATAGGCATTTGTCTAATCTCAGGGGTGATAATTGGCAAGTGGAAGATGGTAGCAAATAGTGCTTTAATGACTCCAGTTACATTTGCAGTCTTCAAAATATGTCTCTGCTTTTTGTAACTGTATGGCAAAAAAAATCTGACAGTAGTCAGAACATAAATAATGGCATATTCTTTTCAAATATGTATCAATCCTTCAAAATAAGTTTCAAGTAATTTTATTCAAAATATCAAAGTAGCAGAATCTTCTCAAATAGGTATTGTACATGCGCAAAAAAATCAGTGCCCGATTTTTCTAATTATTAACATTAATATTTTCACTTTTGATATTAATTTTCATTTTAAAAAATAATGTTTGATTGTTGATATTATAGATATGGAATTTGGAAGATTGAAGCCAAGTACAAAAAGAATTTCATAACCTCTGCTGTTGCAAAATTCGAAGTTAAGGAATATGGTAAGGTGTTCATGTACATGTGAATCTTCATTCTACATGCCTTTATTGCATGAAATTCATGTAGGGCAGCTATACAACACAGAGGAACAAAACACAGAAATGCTTGAAGTAACGTTGGCCTACTTATACAGCAATGGGATGCAGTATAGTGCCAAGTGGCAATATCAGTTCAAGCTAATGTGTCATATCAGTATAAGATTGTATTAATGCAACTTGCCTATAGAGTTATTCTTCAGCATCCTGAGTAATCTTGATGCAGTTGCACTGGTGCAAAATGTGGAGCCAGGGCAGCAGCTGTTAACTTAGGGCTTTATAACTCGTGCTTCACTGCGGACAAGCTGACAGCTTTATCTTTGGGCTGTGACATAATTCAAATCACTTGAAACGTGATTCTTTGATGCATATACAGTGACATATTTCTGAGTATCTGTGGTTCTGAGAATCTGTGTGTTTAAAAACACATCAAAGTGGCTTAATTTTCTACTCATTTTTTCAGCACTGCCAAGCTTTTCCATCGTCATAGAGCCAGAACGTAACTTTATTAGTTCTGATAAATTTGAGGACTTCAGGATTGCTGTGAAAGCCAGGTAAGGAAATTAGGCTTTGATTTATAGATGTGTGTCTCATCTTTTCCTTAGGAATGATTGTCCCATGTTGAGAAACTTCCTCTTTTACTTTCTCAGGGAGCCCTATCATCACAATCATTTCTGCTATGTGAGAGAGCTAAGTGAACCTTTTTAAAATGCTCAGAGTGATTATTTTTCAACAGAAGTGTTTGTAAAGCTACATAGGCATTTTTTTTTTCTATTTCTTGATTAGGAAATGACTCTTCTCAAAAATGAATGCTTTGTTGCAGCCATTATGATTTTAAAAACATTTCTATCATTGCTTTATTCACAGCTATTTTTATAATAAAAGGCTTCCAAGTGCTGATGTTTTTCTTCGTTTTGGAATAATTGAAGGAACTGGAAAAAGAATGATGCCTCGTGCAATGCATGTAACTAGGGTAAGAAAAAACAAGCCTAAATTGCTTAGTTCAGGACTGATCTAATTCCATTCAAGCTGGGGAGAATGTCTTCCAACTCCATTTGCATCGACAGCTATTGAGTGTCAACTTTTCCTTTGTAATTCTGTCCCCAGAGGCATAGAAACATACTTTACAATGAAACTCAGAGGCAGCATCTCAGACAGAATGGGACTTCAGTCTCGTTCAGTTGTTTCCTTGAGTAAACTGTGTTTGAAATTTCTATGAAATAACATTTTTGCTATCTGTTTATAGAATAAACAAAAAGAAATCTAACATAGGATCAATGTAATAATACCAAATCAGGATTGGAGACAGACAAATCAAAATTATATCGATGTATTATGGGGAGACTGTTCTCCACCAGTTCTCCTTCCCTCATCTAGTCTGGTCTTTTTGTTTTATTCATTGCAGAATGAAAAAAGACATTATCTTTCCTGAATGAGCAGAGAGATATCTGTGTTAGTCATAGAATCATAGAATGGTTTGGGTTGGAAGGGACCTTAAAGATCATCTAAGAATCACCTACCTCTTGTTTGGCCTGCATGCAGACTTCATAGCATGTACTATTGACTGATTAATTGCTAATAATTATATAGGTAAAAAAAGAATTCGTAATCATGAAATTCTACATTAAAACGTCTCCATCTTTGATTTCCTCTGAAAACAGACAGAGCAGAAACATGCTGAAAAGAATTTACTCATAGTTTACCATATATTATTTCTAAGTTATTGACTGTAAAGGAATAACTTTTATTTAATTTCCAGCTTGAAAATGGTGTTGCTGAAATCAGTTTTAACAGTAAGAAAGAAGTGAGTTATTTAGGATTTCAAAGTCTAGAAGAATTGGATGGGTCATATTTATATATTGCAGCATCAGTGATGGAATCTATGGGTAAGTTGCTTTCAAGTGATTTCTTTGAACACATCTGCAAATGTAAACAGAAAAAAAAATAAAACTATACAGCTAACTTTGTTAGTATCAGACTTTCTTCAGTACTCAGAAATCCTTCAGCCAAAAGCTTATAGAGAACAGCCTGTCCATCAGTGTAAAAATGGGGTTAAACTTTTTTTTTTTTTATTGCTATTTGTTTTCACAGGGTTAAGTGTTTAATTTTTAGGTGAAAGGACTTCACCATTAGAGACAGATTGTGCTGCCCTTTGAAGGCAAGTGCCCTAGGATGTGATTATTAAAAGCGGCATATTTTTTAGGTGGCCTCAGTGGTGAAGTGGAATTTACTGGAGTCAGATACGCTGTATCTCCTTACAAATTAAACTTGATTGCTACTCCTCTCTTTATAAAGCCTGGACTTCCATTCTTCGTAAAGGTTAGTTAAAAGAAGTATTGTTGCACGTTACAACGTAAAATCCATAGTGCAGAAGCCTTACTGCTTGTCAATATCTGTAGGTCTTAACACACTTTTAATTTCCTTTGACTGTTTACATTTTTTTCATTTGCTACTGTAGAAGGTTAGCAGCTTGTTTTCTGCTTGAAAAATGTTGTTGTTCATATAAGAAATGTTATCTCTTCTAATGAATAGGTGCAGGTGAAAGATACAGTAGATCACTTTGTTGGAAACATCCCTGTAACTCTCACTGCAAAATCATTTAGTGAGCAAATGGATGAGACTGAGTTGATATCAGAGGGTTCAGAATCTGGGAGAAGAAAAACAAGCATGAATGATGGAACTGCTTTATTTGTTATTAATATCCCATCTGATAGCACACTACTGGAGTTTCAAGTGAGTTAAATTCTCCCATTAACTTATTTCTTATAAGAATTAATTCTGTACTTTTGCCAGCGTACAGCACCTTTGGTAAGACTTTGTTCTTAAAAGTTAGTAGTTTATAAACTTAGAGATTGTTCCCAACAATCAGTTATGAAACCTAAGTGCTATAATGAAACATTACTTCTATATTAAGTTGTATTTGAATGTATTCTGAAACAAAATATCCCAATTTGTCATGTATTTATTTAATAATAGTTATTAAATAAAACATCTGAATGAATTATGAGAGAACAAATCTCTGAGAGGGATTCTCTTGTTAGATAGGAAGGCATATTATTGACCTTTTCTGATCTGCTTATTTACGGACATTCTTCTATACCGCCATTTTAATTTGACTTGGTATTTATAAATCTTTTTATTAAAGAAAACAGGAAAGTCTTGAGTTGGCTTATTTTATTACTGTGATTATTTATTTTCTGAAGTATAACTTCATACTTAAACTATTCAGAAGTCAGGACATGCAGCTTTTGTTTCCTCCTTTGCTACAAAAATTTTTGGACATGTTATTATCTTTTCAGGTAAAAACTGTTGATCCACATCTTTCAGATGAAAACCAAGCAACCAAAACCTATGAAGCAAGAGCTTATTCATCATTAAGTCGGAGTTATCTATATATTGACTGGGCTTCAAACCATAAAATACTTGAAGTAGGGGATTTCATCAATATTAACGTATATCCACATAGTCGGTATATTCATAAAATACATCACTACAGCTATTTGGTAAGTAAATGATGTTTCCACATGAAATCTTGAATTGTGATTTTGAGATATGATCCTTAATGAAGAACCTCAGCAGTCAGGATCTATCATCAACACCAGAATACGTGCTGCTCAGAAAACTGTTCAGAATACGTACTCTGCCTTTGCCTATAAAATGTGTCCATTCTGTAGTTATAATTTGTTACCAGTCTCATGTTTAAATCATATATTAAGGCTGTATTGTTTTGAATTCTCACCCAGTGTAGACTGGAGTTAAGAAGCAGTGCCAATCTGAGAGCTGTTTCAGGAGCTGAATCATCTAAGGAAAAGAAGACAAAGATGCACAGAGACAGCAGTTCTTTTTACAGGGAGGGAACTGCCTTCCCTCAAACTAGTCACACCAGTGCCAAATGCATTTCTGTGTGTGGTGGATTATATCTAAATGCAAAATAATTTTTACATGTGTGAGACATTCAATATAAAATTTGACTTCTTTATTCTCCATCATCTTTCTACTACAGATCATGTCAAAAGGGAAGATAGTAAGCTTTGGAACTCAGAAAAGAATTAAAGATTTGGAATATGAACACCTAAGTTTTCAGATAACCCAAGAAATGGTTCCTTCAGCACGTCTTATTGTTTACTACATCGTCATGGGAGAAGAAACTGCTGAGTTAGTAGCTGATTCAGTCTGGCTGAATGTAGAACAGAAGTGTGGGAATAGTCTTGATGTGAGTAGTAAAACAGGCACTGAAATTTGTGGGTGTGCATTCATTTTATGGTCAGGTTTTAACTTGGTATTACACAAGTTCTTTAACAGTTCCTTAACATAATAAAGTGTCAGCCTCCAGATGCATTTATTTTGAGCCAATGTACTTTTAAAATTACTAACGTTTGTTTTTGATTTATAGATTAAGGTGCTACCAAGCAAAAAGACACACAGACCAGCAGAAGTCTTATCGCTTTACATGAAAACACAGTTCAGTTCCTTTGTTGCTTTGTCATCTATTGACAAGGCAGTATATGGAGTTATTGGAAGAGGAAGGAGAGCGATGGAAAAAGTTAAGTAGTAGCCAAAAAAGAAAAATAAGTTGCTGTTTGTTTCAGATTCATATTCAGATCGCTGTTATGGTTTATGCCTTCAATAAACTTGAAAATACACAGAAGAATAATTCAA
Organism: Anser brachyrhynchus; assembly: GCF_964034855.1. Lineage (NCBI taxonomy): Eukaryota > Metazoa > Chordata > Aves > Anseriformes > Anatidae > Anser > Anser brachyrhynchus. The sequence goes on from NC_137712.1 coordinate 2,833,476, forward strand.
CCCAAAATAAAATGTGTGGGTTCTAAATTATAAAAAGAATTCATTTACTATGTTTTGATTAAAAAAAAAAAAAAGTAAAAGTAAATGATGGTTTTAAAGCCCAATCTGAACTGTCTCAACATAAATCTTCAGACCTGGACAAAAATAGGCTGCAGTGTGCGAAAGCTCTGTGGTCCAAGAGGCATGGAGACCACATTCTCCCTTGTAGTTCTTCCTAAAATCTTTTTAGGTTCCGTTTTTTTAGGCCATACTGTTAGAATAATATGGCAGATGCTATTATGTTCATTGGATTGTAGAGGTTTTCAATCCTTGTAGAATTCTAGATATGTGTGTATGTAAGTAAACATGCCTATCATCTGTCACTGAGATAATTCCATTCCTGTGATAAAACATGGCAGTTCTTTAATACCTCAGAACAGTCAGATACAAGAGAGGCAGAAGATGAATAGGAGAATACTTTTGCACCAACCTTGAATTATTTGAATCTGTTTTCTAGTACTGTTGAATGCCGGGTAAAAATACTTGATTTGGTTTTCAACAAGCTAGATGGAGTATCAGAACTGTTAAAAACACGTTAGTGAAGCATTCTGACTCGGTTCTACATAACTTGTTAGCTCAGACGTGTGCTACAGGAGCATGATTTTGTTAGTTCTGGTGCTTGAATTAGTTCAAATATCGTGAAATGGTACTCTTCAGTGTGTTGTGAAGACATCTTCTAGACTAAAGTGGCCTTTCTGCAAGTATAATTCTCTTATCTGTCATATGATATATATGATATTCTCCACATTTTAGTTAGCTGCTGATACGCTTATTCCTCAGGTAATACAAGATTTGGAAAAGAGTGACCTTGGATGTGGTGCTGGAGGAGGACGGAATAATGTTGATGTATTCCGAATGGCTGGGCTTACATTTTTAACTAATGCAAATGCTGATGATTCAAATGAAGCAGGTATATTTCTTAGTTTTAAACATGAAACTGTGGATTTTCTCTCTTGAAATTTTCTATTACGACTCACAGTTATTATATTGGAACTTAATAAAATTAGTAGAGCATGCATATACTAAGAAATACAATTTTGAGGGAGGAAAGCATTGTAGTTTGTGTGTCATTTTCTGTAATTTAATTTATTTTTTTTTTTGTAATTCAAATAATAGATTTTAAATCTCTACTAAATCTGCAATTTGATTTTTTGGATTGAAGTGGGCTGTCTTATTACCAAAAAAGTCCTGTCTTTCATAGTTTTTGTGATTGTTTTTTTTAAACAGGTGAAACTTGCAATGAAATTGTAAGAACCAAACGATCTGACTTCGAGGAGCGAATACTCAAGGAAGGTGATTAAAAAATTATTTAAAAATATTTAATTATGAAAATATTTAATTATGAAAAAAAGTTCATGTCTATTAGAAATCAAGAATCTGAGAGTTTGCATAGTACTTTTGATTGTTGTTATCCACTTAGTGCAGTGGAGAGATGGACAAATTTGGAAGATGATAATTTAGAGGACCCCATTTATAAAGCTCCTCATCCATATGCTCACTTTGAAATCTATAAGATTAAGTACCCATTGAAAATATAGCATATCTGTAAGATTTCTTTTTCCTACTCGGAAAGGACATATTCTGAAAACTCACAGTACTACCATATGGTAGTCTTTCCAAGTGACCACCTGTCAGTAACCAAGCCTGACAGAAGACCTTCTGTCTGTTAAATCTTAGTGTAATAAAACTTCTTTAATTTATATTTTAAATTCAGTATTGTAGTGATAAAGTGTGTGTCTCTAACGTTTAAACATTTGCATGTTTATGCTCAACATTGAATCTATACCTTCATCGAAATTTTGCAAGTTTTAAAAACACATTTAGTATAACAAGTTAAAATGCATTTGAAAATGAAAACATTATCTCAAGGAAGGGATTTTTTTTTATTGTTATTTCAGCATCCAAATATAAACATCCAGCAATTAAAAACTGCTGTATGGCTGGAGTAAAAGCATATCCAGTCAGTGAGACTTGCAGTGATAGAGCTCGGCGAATTCGGAGTAATGAAAAGTGCATTTCAGCATTCAGGGATTGCTGTGAATTTGCCAACAGACTGAGGGAAGAAGAGCCTAATAAGCTGCTAATATTGGCAAGAATGCGTAAGTACAAGAGTTTTGACTGTTGTGTGGTGAAATATTTTTAATAGATCATGGATAAATATAGAGGTGATAGCTTTGTTAATCTATTAACTCTCTCCAATTACCAGAAAGGGTTATTCGAGCAGATACTGTAGTCTCCAAACACCTTGGTTGTATACCCCTAAAGGGGGGTAGGAGAGCAATTCTTTATTCTGTTAGGACTGTGCTGGAGAGCTGTATTCTATTCATCCATGTTTAGAACAGGCAGCCATGCAAAATGGGAGTATTGTTGCCTGTGAAGGTAATGCTAAACTTGAATGCTCAACTGGAATCATTTGCCCGGGCCTAAAACAGCCAATGGGTAACAAACACCTCAGGAAAGATCAGTGGGAGTGTGAAATTTTCTGTCTCCCATTCTCTCCTTATAATTGCTTGTTAACAGGTTTGTTTGTCTGAATATTGGACAGGTATCCACATTTATAAATAGTTGAGGTAGAATAAATAAACTTTTGATGAGGTTATTCAGGTATAATTTTTTCTTGTATCAGAACTAACTTGAGGCAAATAGAGTTACAGTAACACAAAAGGAAAATACAAAGATTTTCAGGCCTTTAGTGGAAGGCTGTTGGCAAGGGTTTTGTTTGTTTGTTTGTTTGTTTACTTGATTTATACATCTTCCACAGATTTTGAGGCTATCTTGGAACTGGATGAAGCAGAAGTTCGTAGCTATTTTCCTGAAAGCTGGTTATGGGAAGTTCACCAAGTTTCTTCTAGGTACTACTTTTCTTGAAGAAATTACTAACATTTGACTTAATCATCAGTTTAATAGAATGTAAATGCTAAAATTTTGACATAACCCGAGTAACTAGTCATACCCTAGATGTGTACTAAAATGCAGTTTTATATGAACACATTGTTCCTGTCATGTTGTTCTAAATGCAGGATATATGGTCTGGTGCCCACATTGTTGAATCACTTTTCCTTTCACTTTCAACTTTGCCAAACACCAGCTTCTTTCAAGTCAGATAAAAACAAGCTTATTCAAACAAAACCCCTGTGTTCCCTAAGTATGTTCTCATTTCTTGTCCTATCTGACTCTGTCTTAGATACAGGAATTGCTCTGGGCAGATAGTTTTTATGTTGATTAGCTGTTGTTAACAAATGGCTGATAATAATGTATAAATGTGTTAAATGTAAAGGAATAACACGTCTAATTGCAGATCAAAGTCTCTGTCTATCACTCTGCCTGATTCACTGACTACCTGGGAAGTGCAAGGTGTTGCCATTTCTGATAAAGGTAGGTACTGCAACCTAATTAGGTTTTAGCCAAATAATTACATAGCTTTTCTGTTTGGATTTTGTAGAGACTCTCATTTTAGTTGCCACTTATGTTCTTTAATGTTCATTTTCTGGTTGTTAAAAAGGAAAAGAAAACATCAAAATGTGTAGTTTAAGGAATGGTAATTATTGCCTTTCTTGCTATGAACGTAAAAATGGCAGGGCAAGACAAAGGTCTGTCTAACATAGTATCTTGTATTTGACAGTGGCCCGTGATAAACGGCAAAGGAAGAATAACATCACAAATAGTCAGTGACTTCCTTGGCACAACTGTGCTGTCCAGTTATCAATAGCTCAGGGACTTGAGGAAAGGAAGAAACAGATTTTCCGATAGTTATGGTAGTCCAGACAGAAGGTTTGCTTCTAGCTTTGGGAAAGGGTAGAAGCCCAAAGGACTGCTGTGTCAGCAAGTATGCAAAAGAAATGTATGTGAAAGTGAGTTTGTAAATGAAAACATACGTGAGAAGAACAGGAAGCAAGAGCCGGTCACTTTTGAAAAAGCCGGACAAGTTCAAAGTACATTTTGAAAAATGGTAAGTCATCAGTAAAGGTGGCAAGGATGTGGTTTATCAGAAGGGTGGATAAGATAGTGTGTTTTTGTGTTTAATTTTCTTAGGTATATGTGTTACTGCACCATTGGAAGTGCAAGTTGTAAAAGACATCTTCCTTAACATTTATGTTCCTTATTCTGTGGTGCGAGGAGAACAAATTGAGTTAAAAGGATCAGTTTATAACCACAGAGCTTCTTCAATTAAGGTAATTTGTGGCCTTTGTGAGTTCTGTTGAAAAAGTAACAAAATAAACTGAAAAAGCATTTCCTCTGCTAGTATCTAATATAAACACATCACTGTATCAGATTTCTCCAATCCTTCAGGAGGTGTTACATATGCTCTGCATAACTATGTAACAATAAAATCCAGTCATTACTCATTTAATTTCCAGCCATTCTGATTACAGTGTTGTCATGCTCTTACATAGCAAATTGCCTCACAGAAGTTAAAATACATTTTTCTATTCCGAGTGTTAGGATAAAATGTCAAATAATTAATGGGATTTTTGAAATAACGTGCTCCAGAGCTAACAGATTACTTTGTCTAGGGTTTTTACATAAAAGGACTATTTTTAATGAAATGCATTTAAACAGAAATACAGAATTATTGAAAAGTATGCAAAGGTATTTGTGATTCCATGATGTTGCTAAGGAACATCTGTTAGTGTGTCTCTAATGCAAATAGTAGTAATTCCACAGTTAGTAACACTAGTAACACTTGTTCATGGTAAACAGAAAACAAGTATTATGGTTAAAAAAAAAAAAGTTCAGTATAGTATTTCAATGGCTTTAATATTTCTCTGGTGCTATACCTGTCATGGAGTTGAACATTAAAAATCTTTCCACTTTTCAGTTCTGTGTTAAAATAGCAGTTGGAGATGGAATCTGTTCTTCTGGAGGTTCTGCAACTACTGGAGCAAGGATACGCGGTTGTAATTTTAAGTATCTAGGTAGCAGTTCTTCATCGCCATTTATGTTCAGAATACTTCCTTTGGAATTAGGCCTTCACACTATCAACTTTACACTGCTGACAGATGGAAACAGTGAAACTGTAGTTAAAACATTACGCGTAATGGTAAGAAAAAAAAAATGTTTAGGGTGTTTTTGAATTTCATATTGATTCAGTCTCAAGAAGGACAAAATATATGAAATCATTATATAAATATTGATTTACTTTAATGTTATCATACTCACACATATCATGTAGTATCATTGAATTCACTGTACGCACTGCAAAAATACACGACCGAGTATTTGCATATGTACATTTTTAAACTTTGCATATAAAAATTCTCAGGAAGATGCATATAGATTTAACTTAATAAGCAAGAAGGATATTGTATTCTAAGTCACTTTGTTCAGATTTTCAAGTTCTTAAGCATACTTCATTGAAAGATACTTTTTTGGTAATTTTTTACTTTCCAAAGCTTTTATTTAAATCTTTTGTTAAATTTTCTCAAAAATTTTGGGAGATAGACTACTAGCTTAGATATAAAATAGATGCAGAACAACAGTGTTTTTGGTTTACAAAAGTAAAACTCAACTACACAGAAGGATGTAGAGGACAAAAATACTAAGGTTTTAAACTGTTGCTTCAGCTAGTGTATGTGATTAAACAGAAGTGTTTTCATTTTCTACTTCTTTCCTCTTAATGATTACAGCCAGAAGGCATTAAAAAAGAACTTCATGCAGGTTTCACTTTGGATCCACAGGGTGTTTATGGTATGAGAATATATGTCTTCATCTTCTTTCTTTGCTTTTTCATTTTCTTGATTCATGTAGTTATGATGATCAGTTTTTCCATAATATGATAAATTGGTGCTTTTCCTTCTTGACATATTCTTCATATGACCCTTTCAAGGATTTCATGTCCTTTCATTGACAAATCCATCTCAGAATAGCTAGTCTTTCAAAAAAAGGTGGATTTTTTTTAAAGTAACATTTTTGTATCTTTTAATATAATATAATACTAAGCTTTTCTCAGTGTGCTTGAAAATTGATTAGCGGGTGCTTTAGTAATGAAAATAGCATATTTTCTCCTTTAACCAGAGGTGACTCTGAAACCAAAAAATTTAGGTCAAGATTAGATTTTCTCTTAACAATAATGTCAAAAGAAAGATTAATGTGTTTGCATCTGTAATTTTTCAACAGTCAATATTGTTTGTACATACATTTGGGGATAGTTGTAGTTTTCATGTTGTTGTTTTTTTTGTTGCTGACTTCTCAATAATTGAAATCTTTAAATCTGGCTATTACATCTGAATCCTCTATTGATTTAGATTTTGCAGTATGTTATATATTCAATATTGAACCTTTTCAATTATAGGTTCAGTCAAGAGACGCCAAGAATTTCGTTATAAAATACCACTAAATCTGGTCCCTAAAACAAAAATTGATAGAAGTGTCAGTGTAAAAGGTAAATTGAACTGAAGCTTTTAGTCTATTACTCTTAGTACATACGTAGTGTCTGTATATATGTTCTGTTTGTTTTGTCTTACATCCTTTGTTTACATTTGTCTGAATTTATTCCTAGCTTCTTCTTTTTAGTAAAGTCTTTGCAGATCACCTTTTTATGTAAAATTTTAAATACCTCGTATAGAATGATTGCTTATAGGTATCAGATTCTGCCCTTGGATTGACTTCTATGATCATTCTTTTAAACCTTTTTTTTTTTTTCTTTCCACAGGACATCTTATGGGTGAAGTGATTGCCACAGTCCTTAATCCTAGTGGTCTTAGTATTCTTACTAATCTTCCAAAGGGCAGCGCAGAGGCAGAGCTCATGAGTATTGCCCCTCTTTTTTATGTGTTTCACTACTTGGAAGCATCAGATAACTGGCAAATACTGGGTTCCAAAACCTTAACTTCCAGAACTGAAATGAGGAGGAAGATGAAAGAAGGTAGAAAAATATAGCTACTTCTCTTGCTTCGGAGCTGTAGAAGTGCATAAATTTTGCTGAATAAGTAAGATCATGTATCTGAGTAAGCAAATACAGTTTTAAAATAAATCTCATAACTTTCTTTCTGCCTAATATTCCCTTAGGAATTGTAAGCGTTTTGTCATTCAGAAATTCTGACTTCTCATATAGCATGTGGAAGAATGGGCAAGCTAGCACATGGTAAGTTAAAAAAATCTTTTGATTAGAATGAATGGAAAAAGCTTCATTCAGCCCTTTGCTTTCATATTATAACTATTTCTTTTAAAGGGTGACACTTCTCAGTAAGTAGGACAAGTGAGCGTAATGGTAGATTTAAATGATGCTTATAGCTTTGAATAGTATCTTTTCATTCCTTGTTTTCTTGTGATAAATTTTTTGTGTGTGTCCATAGTTCACACCATTACAAGCAAGTTGGACCTTGGGGCCTGTACATAGGTAGACATACCTGAGATAATTTCTAACTCTTCTTTGGGCTTGGAATTTTACAATAGGACTATGTAGAGCTTGGTTTCCTGCTCAAGCAAAGATTGCATTCCAAGTTTGAAGAAGGAAAGCTAAGTACAGGGAGGGACAAGGGCAAAAAGGTGATACCCTTTGTTCACAGAAATATGATACTTAAAAGATATCAAACAAAAGGGGGTAATGCTGTCTACGGAAAATAGAGCCTACCATTGCAAATTAGGCAAAATACATAGTCACTGTCTTGCCTTTCACAACGGCAAATGCAACTGGCATATAGAAAGAAAGAATAAGATGCTTTAGAAGCATCTTCCTTAAGATCTGATGAAAGAAAAAAATATTTTGGAGATGTATAGAGTAATTAGTTCATATTCTGAATCATGGGATTTGGTCCTAGTTATAAAATTATTTATGGCTAATTATTGCCTATTTGTTAAAAATTAAGATTCATTTGCTATATTCTTTGAACTGTGGGAGTGGATAGCATACCTAAATCATAAATAACGCAGATTTGTCTAATCTCTAGCAATGTGATAGTATCTGATAATCAAAACAAACATAATCTGTTTGATTTCTTTGGCAGGTTGACAGCTTTTGCTTTAAGAATTCTTGGACAAGTTAATCAATATATAAATCTTGATCAAATTTCTGTTTGTAATTCACTTCTGTGGTTGATTGATAACTGTCAAATGCCAGATGGGTCATTCACTGAATTTTCAGATTATCAGCCAGTGAAACTACAGGTATGAGAACCAAACATTTTGTGCGTGTGTGTGTACAGTAAAAGATAGAGACGCAGGAGGTGCAAGATATTTATGGCTGCATTTCACCAGAACATCTAGTCAAAACAACTTTGCTAAATTTGCCTCTTTCTGAACTCATTTAAAGAAAGCACAGTATTGAAAACTTTTCTGTCTTGACAGTAAAAGTAGCTGTGTGACACTCCTTAATATTTAGAAAGAAAAAAAGTGTAGGTTGATTTTTACAATATAATAGCCCAGCTTTCCTGTAACTTTTTATATTTTGGTCTTTCTTTTTTTTTTTTTTCGATAAGCTATTACATTCAAAAGAGTTGATGTATTTTCAGGTAAAACCAAATTATTATTTCTTACCAGAATTTCTATTTGTTTCCTCACATAAACTGTAAAAAGTTATATTTATCTAAATTAACTGTTATTTCTATTTATTTATATGATCATATTTGATTTTGTAGGGTACATTACCTAGAGAAGCTAAAGAAAAATCTTTGTATCTCACAGCATTTTCTATTATCGGAATTGAAAAGTCAATGAAAATATGTCCTACTCAGGTAAATACTGTTTTTATTTCTGCCAGCAGTCGTATGCTGGGATTCTAATTTCTTGCATCTTCTTTAACATTTGTTCAAAGAAATCAACACTTTTTTTTTAGATTTAGTTGCTTTCAAAATCAGTAAAAGAACAACAAAATTATGGATCACTTTATTTTAAGGAATATTGTAGAAAATACTATATATGTGTATATTGTCTTTATAGATGTGTTTCTTTAAAAATATGTCTAATACTAAGCTGTAGTCTATTCATCTTTTCAGAAAATCCATGATGCTAAAAATAAGGCAGGAGATTATTTATTGAAAAATGCAGAGTCTGCACAAAGCCCCTTTACTATGGCAATAATTTCGTATGCGTTAGCTCTTGTGGATTTGAACCATCAGTCTGCACGATTGTTGTTCTCTGCGCTGAAGAAGGAAGCGTCTGTCATAGGTATTGCTTATTAAGCTCTCTCAAAGTGTGTATTCTAGTTGGTTCTCAGGTGGATTGTTCTTTCATTTTTTAAAAAAGTCTCTAATGGGCTTCTACTTGGATCATGATTTTCAATGATGCTTGCTTTGGCATATATGAATTTAGTGTGGCCTAGTATTTTTGCAGGGTTTAATCCTGCTTTTGGCTTTTCAGCAGTGCAATTTCATTAGCAGTGTGCAAGTTGGTTAGACATTTGTCATTCCTCAGCATATCGCAATGTTTGTTCTGTCTGCTTTCTTTTTTTATGCAAGTGTCCATAGGGGGTTACTTTCGTCTGCATGCTCATCCTTGTGATGTGACCACTCTCTTCTTTAGCTCAGACTGGAATTTTTCACAGTATCTGTCAGCACCCTCACTTTTGCTTTTGAGGGGGTTTCCTCTTAATTTCTCACTGGCTGATGAGGGTCTTTGTAATCTCTTGTGAATGCTGTTCATTTTTAGTGCTTTTTGTTAAAGGCAAAAGACTCAGACTGTTCTCCTAGAATAGAAAACTTTTGCCCTGCATGTTGAAATTAACATTAAAAGAAAAAATATATATATATATACATATATAAAAAGATAAAAACAGTATTCTGTGGGGTTTTTTTGGCCACTCTATCACTGTTCAGGACCAGTAATTACCTGGATGTGATTCAGATGCTTTGCATCAGGTTTGTTTATCATCGGTTTCTAGAATAAATGTCAGTTTTATAAACATAAAAGAAGCTTATCTTCATCTCCTGTTAAATGCGGAGAGAATTCCTCATTTTCTCCTTGACCTGAGTAGGCAACCTGAAACCTGGCTTTTATATTTTTGTAGGCGAGCCTCCTATTTATCGTTTTTGGAAAGATAGTTTAAAAACATTAGACCACCACGCTCCCAATTCTGTTACCGCACAAATGGTTGAAACTACAGCATATGCATTGCTTACTGCTTTACTAAGAGGGGACAAGAACTATGCTAATCCAATCATCAAATGGTTGTCTGAAGAACAAAGATACGGTGGAGGATTTTATTCAACTCAGGTGAGCTTTAAAATACTTTGTTCCCATTCCTCAAATACCAAAATCTAAAAAGCCTTAAGAGAGTAATATCATTAGATGACACCTTTGACAACTTCAGCGTCCTTTCTGTGGTACTAGTATCAAATTGCTCTGATACTATGATTTTCTTTCTCTCTGGGAAATATGATTTCTTTTCCTGAAATCCATTATAAACAGAAATTTGCAAGCTGGTAAATATCTTACCAGCGTGTTAAGTGTACTGCTGAGATGCTGCTAAGCTGTTTTGCTGGTAGTGGTCACCATTATGTGTCATTGTGTTTAGGTAGCAGAAAATGAACTACGTTGTAATAAATATTTACTTTTTAATTTTAGAAAGTAAATCTTTATAATTGATTTCTGACAGGACACTATTAATGCTCTTGAGGCCTTGACTGAATATTCCCTTCTTGTCAAACGGCTTAATTTGGACATGAGTGTTAAGGTAGCATACAAAAATTACGGAGATCTCCATCTATTTAAACTGACAGAAGAAAATTTTGTGGGAAGAACTTTGACAGTGAGTGAATAGCTTCTCTTTTGAAAAGTTAAAGCAAAATTCCCAGTAACCTGTTAAATAGTTCTTTGACCTTTGAAATCCGTACTAAATTAGCTTTTTCTTTTAATAGACCGGCATTAAAATGACATAGCAAATGTTTAAGAAATTTGCTTATCTGCTACATTTAATGCAGTTTTTAATGTGTAATTCATTTAAATTTAGCATTTCTGCTTGTTTCTATGAATTTTTTGTAGAAGCTGTTTGTAGCCTTAATTGTATTTAAAACGGAGGAAAGACAAGTAGATCATCAGACCTGAATTACGTTCTTGTTAGTAGCACAGTCATTATTATTATTACCTTCTAACTATTTATATTTAACATCAACCCTAGGTACCTTTGGAAGATGACATATACGTAAGCACTGGCAGCAGCACTGGCATAGCTACAGTAAATGTAAGCGTGGAACCATTTTTATTTTTTTTTAGTAGTGTCTCTGGTTTGTTAATGTGAACATTGAAAAAGAAACTGATTTTTTCATAAGGTATTCCAAAAATGTATAGGTATACAAAGGTATTCTAAAATGTAAATATTCTTATGTAGTAGTATCTATGTTCATAAAAATAATCAGGATAATTTTTAGTCTTCTAAATACAACCAGCAAGAGCGGTGTAATTTTGCTCAAGAATTTTATGTCTTATCAAAAGTAAACATGCCAAGCATGCTGTTTGTTTTTACTCGTATCGTATTCCTCTAACTCCATATTCTGAATTTTCACAATTTTTTGCCATATTTGAGGATTGTTTACTGTTTCTATTTTGTCTAATTTATTTGTATGTTTGTAGGTGAGGACAGTATACAACATAATTGGTACTTCTGAAGAGTCATGTAACTTTGAATTGAAGATTGTTCCAAAGAGAGATGATGGTAAAGGGTTAACCTGGTTTTAAATATTAGTACCCAGATCACTGCAGGGAAAAAGAAAAAAAAAAAAAAAAGGAAAGCTTATTTAACAATGTGCTTTTTATTAAGAATGAAACTAATAACTTCTTACTTTTTTTCAGTGGAATGCAAAACTGGAAAAGAAATTGCTAGAAGCCTTCTTAGCCCTTCTTGAAACTATTGTCATTTTGTGAATAGAATTAATCTTTAATGTATTTCTGTTAGTTGAGTTTTTACTCATTTATAGAAGTGTTATTACAATTGGGGCAGTGAGGAATACAAAATTCTAGCAGAAGAAAGAAATATAGTAGGAGGGTGGTTTGGGGTTCTGCAAGGTAAGAAAAAGTTCTTAGAAGGTAAGTTCTACAAAGTACTGAAAGTCGTAGTCCGGTTACAGTAGGGTGTACAAACACATTCTGAGCTTTTGTCATGAAGTAGTTTTAATAACATAAGTATGTGATGAATAATACTAAGCATTAGAGTGGACATTTCACCTGAATTATAAAAGACTTTAGTGTTGTTTATAGCTACATAATGAGTTCCTATGAAAAATTGCTACCAAAATTATTTTAAAAATTCTCTTTCAATTATGAAAACACTTTACAAGAATTTTGGGGTTGCTATTCCTGAAGATTTTTAAGATCACTTATTTGACTCTACTTGATATGAAAAGGTTACAGAATAGAAGATGGTGGGCCACTTGGGCGCGTAGAGGCTTGTGCAAAGTAAGTACAGCTGGTGGGGTTTGGGTTGGGTAGTTTGTCTCAATTACTGTGGAAATAATAACAAGGTTTTACTTTTAAAGGTTTCATTTAAACTTAATGCTGGTTCTAAATGTCCTCAGTTTCCTAAGTTTCAACACTCCTACTTAAAAAGGTGGAATTCCCAGCTGATGTGTTAAGGAATTAGAGCAGTGCAAATGAAATGCACTGTGGCTCTATGTATGCATAATGACATTATTCTAAGAATGTTACAAAGGCTTTCTGGTCTTAAATTTTTTCTTAGTTATTGTTTTAATATTACATTAGCTGACATTAGCATTATATTCAATTATACACTAGCATTATATTCAATTCCTTTTATTCTTTTAAGAGACTGAAATGTTTTTATTTGCTAATCCTCCCTTATTAATAATTGCGTCTGGTCTTCTCATCTTGTTTTCTTCCTTTTTCTTCCATTTTATGCATGTGCGTAAACAGAATTGGAGATGAAGGTCATTACTTTTTTGGGAGAGCATTTTTTGTTGATTTATATCTGTGTTCTCCGGGAACATAAGTATTAAGAAAAGTTCATATCCATGATATTGACAAAAATCTGAAATGATTCATCTGGAATATTTTGCTTCATTATAATGTTCTAAATGTTGGTAGAATTTTCCTTACTATTTTCTGGGATCACACAATGAAGTTTACTTTTTAGTTTCAGTTATGTTTAACTAATTTTATTTTTAATCTCTTTTAGGTACAAGCCCAGCATGAGAGAGCCACAGTCAGGGTCTGCTCATGCCGTGATGGACATAGGTTTGGTTAGTGGATTGGAAGCAAATATAGAAGACTTAAATACTGTAAGAATTAAAAAAACTTTATTTCTTTTACTGAAGTTTTATTATTTTTTTTGACAGAATTATGATATTTACTGTTCAATTGTAATTGTTGTTCAACATGTCAATATTAGTTAAAGGCAATCTGAGTTATACTTACAGGATTTAAATAGGATACTAAATGTGGACTCAGGTATCCCTTTAAGGATAATTAGCTTTGCAATTCTTTGTTATCTTCATGCAATTGAAATAAAAAGGATAATTTCCTTAAAAAAATAAAAATAGTTTAAACATCATAAGAGGCAACACTGAAATAAGTTTTTTTAATCTCAGAATTATGTAAAAGCTAGTGATAAGTAAACCTTCATGATCATCCAAAAATTTTTAACTGTTGCATAATTTTTTTCTCTGTTTTTCTTCCCTACAGCTTGCAAGTGGAGTGGATCAATTGATAGCTGATTATGAGATAATAGATGGGCATGTTGTTATTCAGATAGACTCTGTATGTTACCCCTTCCATAACTTTAAGAACAACTTTAACTCTTTGGAATCACTGTGTTTGCTTTATAGAACTCCTTAATTCATGTGTCTTTCCAATAGGTTCCAGCTGATAGTTTCCTCTGTGTTGGGTTCCGAATAAGTGAGCTTTTCCATGTTGGAATGCGAAATCCTGCTACATTCACTGTATATGAGTATCATGCACCAGGTATGTATTCCATGTCTTCAAATTCATGTTTGCTCTTTTCAACTGTTTATTCCTTCTTGAAGACTACCTTTTTCCTTCTTCAACAGCTTTCTAATCCTTGTTACTTTAAGCTCAGGTAACTTCTGACTCACAAAGTTTCAGTGCTGACTTATTGAATTTTCTATATATATTTATTACAACTTTTTGGATCTTCTAGATAAAAGATGCACTATATTTTATAACCCATATGGAGATGAAAAACTTGTGAGGGTGTGTGAAGGAAATGAATGCAAATGCATGGAAGGTAAAGCTTTTTTTAAGATGTCTTGCCATTTCATTTGGTGGGAAAATGCAGTTTAATGCTTTGGACAAAAACATATTAAAGCACAAGGAAAAATCCTTGTAAGAACACAGCTGTTGTCCTCTAAAATTTTACTTTAAAAAATAATTAAATGTGTGCACTATAATCATGGTTGTCTGACTGCATTAAGTTCAGGCAATTAAGGATACTTTTCCTTTTTTCAACATCCATTATTCCACCATGCACTCCCATAATTACACTGTTTCTCAGTTACAGCAGATTATTCGAGCAGGTAGAGGTCCATCATGTTTTGTGTGAAGACATGCAATGACATTGTCTTAATGCAGTTTTTTTTTCTTCTCTCAATGTAGCTGAGTGTAGTAGAGTACAAGAAAGACTGAATCAGTCAATAACTGCTGATACCAGGAGAGAAGCTGCGTGCCAGAATGATATTGCATATGGTAGTATTTGAATTGTCATTACCTCTTTCTCATGCTCTTACTCAAACCGTCACTTCTTTACTATTGCTGCAGAACATTTTGTTCCAATTAGATCTTTAATGATCAAAATTCAGCAGGTATACACTGTATGAAGATAACATATTGGAGCAGAGAAGAATAAGTTCCGCCCATAACCTTTGCTGAACAAAACTCATGTAACAAGGGTTATTGCCCCAGTAACCCTGGTCTGATGAGTTCTGCTGTTTTTTCTCTTGGTGCCATTCTAACATGATCATGTAGATTGATGGGCCAAGTCCAGTTGCATGACATTAAAAAAGACTAAGTGCTGGATTCCTGCTCTTGGAGCATAACAACGTGGTGCAGTGGCGTAGGTTTGGGGAAGAGAGACTGGAAAGTTGCCCAGCAGAAAAGGACCTGGGGGTGCTAGTCAACAGCCAACTGAACGTAAGCCAGCAGAAATAGTGTGGCCAGCAGGACTAGAGAAGCAATTTTCCCCTTTTGTGTGGCACTCGTGAGACTGCACCTTGAATTTTGTGTTCAGTTTTGGGCCCCTCACTGCCAGAAGGATATTGAATTGCTCAAACTTGTGCAGAGAAGAGCAACAAGGCTGTTGCAGCAAGGAGGATGTCGGTTTCTTTTCTCAGGTGACAAGTGATAGTACACAAGGAAGCAGTCTCCTATTGCACCAGGGGAGGTTTAGATTGGATACTAGGAAGAATTTATTCACAGAGAGGGTAGTCAAGTATTGGAATGGACTGCCCATGGAAGTGGTGGAGTCCCTGTCCCTGGAGGTATTGAAGAGACATGGATGTGGCACTAAGGTTTAGTGATGGAACTTGGTAGGTCAAGCTGATGGTTGGAGTTAAAGATCTTGAAGGTCTTTTCCCATCTATATAATTGTATGATTCTGTGTGGCTTTGGGGTCAGGGGAAGTTGCAGGCCATCAGATGAGAACCATACAGTGTATAGCTGTAGCCGTGATTTTCGCAGAAGTTAGGGGATGTTATATTCTCTACCTGAGAATCTGTAAGACATTTAGAATATATTGCAGGAAAAAAAGGAATAACAAAAACTTTGTTTTGTGTTGTATTGCAGTTTATAAAGTGAACATCTTGTCTCGTCGTGAAGAAGGTTATTTCGTAAAGTATTCTGCAACTATTCTAGATCTCTATAAAAGAGGTGTGTGTCCTATTTTTAATCCATTTAACTATTTCACTCAGAGCAAGAGCTGTCTTGTTGAGACCAATGAAGCAGCTGACAAAAATCAAGAGTCAAATCTAGTCATTTCATGAAAGTAGAAAACCGTAGTCTCAAATACAGCCTTTGAACATTCTTTTATGCCCTAAGAAAGGCACTGTATAATGTTTTTAAACAGCTTTTCTCTATTATAGCTGTTGATAACAAACCTAAACTGTAATCAGTTAAGCATCTCTTGTATGACAAAACAAGTTGAACATATTCCATAATCAATTAATACAGTTGTGAGTTGTTGTTTAGGTATATTTAACATTCCATTTAATTTAAAAAATCTGCAGGGAACATGTTTTATATTATCAAATTTTCTTGCTTTATAACAAGTGTCAAATGGCTCACTTGACTATACTGTTTTGTAGAACAAGTTAATGTTTTCTATTTCATACATGTGTAACTGAAAATTCTCTTTGTGAAATTTTCTAATTCTTGACATTCTACTTCAGGGCATGCTTTTGCTGAAAAAAATAATGAAATTACCTTTGTTAAAAAGAAGACCTGTACTGATGTTGAACTGAGCCCAGGAGAGCAGTATTTGATCATGGGCAAAGAAGCCTTAAAGATAAGCATTGGTTATAGTTTCAGGTAGGTAATTTAACATCAGAATATGCTAAGATATAAAGTGTGCTGTCAAGTGGCGAATGTTTGTATGTAATAATTCTCATGTAATACATAATTTATTTTTTAAGTGTCAGTTTGACCAATGGTTACCCAATGTGTTTTCAGATGTGTAAATTTAAAACAGGATTATGAACACAAAACAATCTATTCCATACTGTAATTCTTTTCCTGTTAGGCAATTCCCTCCCCAAATCTTAGGAGCAAATGTGCTTTTTCTGTTGTCTTTTTAGATACCAGTACCCTTTGGACTCCAGCACTTGGATTGAGTGGTGGCCTTCAAACACAGCATGTACATTTTGTCAGGAGTTTTTAAACAGAATGGAAGATTTTGCTGAAGATCTCATCATCAGTGGCTGTTGATTTACGTGGATAATTTTTGAATTAAAAATACAGATCAAACCTCATTTAAAAAAAAAAAATCCTCAGCTGTTCAGTAATTATTTTCAGAACTTAAAATTCGTGACTAGTTCATCTTGGAGAACACTCATAGCATGTATTTCGTAGCCACTTTCTTATAACCTGGTAATTTTCAAAGTATGTTTTTTAAGCTCGGATTGGAGAATAATGCAGAATACTGCAAAGATATTTGAAGTGAGATGAAGTGAAATGGAATGACTGCAAATATGGAAAATACTGTCTTTTGCCAGAATAACCATCAGAAGCATTGAATTCCAATGTCTTACTAAAACATAACCCTTCCTTCAGCAAAAAAAATATAATAATAATAAAAAAGAATTGTTTTATCAAATAATTTTGTTCCAACTTTAATTGGAAAAAAAAAAGACATACATAGCCTATCGCAATTGTATCCAAGTAGTTAGGACAAAAGTCTTGCTGCAGCCCCACTTACTTTATAGTATGTATTTTAAATGTTCATTTTCCAACCACAGTAAAGTACTGTAGTGTAAGAATGGTAGAAGACAAATCCTAAAGCTATTTATATTACACTAAGAGTGTAAAGCCAGATACTGCTGACCCTTTTTTGCTTCTTTAGTTTCCTCATCCTCATTTTTTTGTACCTTAGACCTGCAGATGACAGATTCTTGCCTTTTTTTTTTTTTTTTTACCTAAGCTGGTGTCCAGGTGTTTACATTAACATTTTTCATTCAACTTGTGGTTGGAGTAACAGATTTTTAATCTAAATGATCCTGAAGATTTACTAAGTAAAGAAATGATAGTTTCTTCATGTATGAAGTGCAAAAATTTATTTTAACAGTGCATTGAAATACTGCAGTGCAACTCAAACAACTCCTGCTCCCTGCAATGGAAAGAAAACATACTGCAAACATACAGTTCATATTCAGTTACAGGCAACTCTTCACTTTTTATAACTAAACAAACTGAAAAATCTTCACCATACCTGGCAGCATTTCATTTTTGAAGTGATACTTACATTCATTGAAGATTCTGTCATTTGTAAAGCATTTTGGCATGTAAAATTCTCTGAATAAGCAAAACATTTAATTAGAAGCTTTTTAAAATCTCATTTGTATATGAAAGGGTGAACTTCCAAGTTTGTTGAATCTGCACAGCAATTATGATTAATTTGTGAAGTGTCGGTGTATTCAGAGGAATTAATAGTTTTCTAAGGAATTTTTTTGAGAAGAGCTGTTGGAATGATTTGAACATGCCATGACAGTTTGATGAGAAAAAAACATTTTTCTGAAGTGCTATGGAGGTGTGCTGCAAGAGCAAATAAACTTTTTTTATAAAACCCTTAATATTTCTGAGTAATAAGCTCACAAAGTACCTTTAAAATAATGCAAACATTGTTAGTCTCATGATTATAAGAAGGCAGTGTTAAATCAAAGCGAAAAAGAAAATAGTCATGTTACTACAATGAAAAACCAAGCATGTGATACAGGGGAACCCCACTCTGAGAGAGATCAAATCTAGTGTTTCCCCTTGCTGATGGTGTGCTAAGAATTTCAGTTGTTAACCAATTTGGTAAGTCCTCTTTCAAGATGTTGTTTGTCATATCGTATATAATGTATTTCAACCAAGTTTGAATACTTTTGATGTTTTTTTATTTGATGGTTTTTTTTGTTGTTTGTTTTTTTGTTTTTCCTGATAGCATTGGTATGTTATTCATCTGTGTAGAGAAAATAGATTATTTTAAAAATTGTAGTATGTTTCTCACAGGTTCTATTTTAGGAGGACCACATTTTGGATATAAACCCTGCAGTCTTGGTAAGAATTGTTTGAGCAATTATGATAATAAGTCACAATACTATAACTTATATTACAATAATATTTAAAACTCACATGGAATTATACTTTGGTAGTATTCTTAATGGAACAAACTGCCCAGCTATGACCAATGCATTGAATCATGCATAAAAGCTTATTTTCCAGATAGATAGTGCAGTTTGTACTAAATTTTTTCACCATGCTTCTTTATTTTTGAAAATATTTTGCCAGAAGAAATTGCTCCCCTTTTTAACTTAGGCATCAGTATATCTTATACAAAGGAATATGCACATCTTTTGAAATGTTCCCAGGTTGCAACACACAGTAACAGTAGAGGGAGCGCTAGAACATAGTTTTTATATAGGTCCTATAAACATTAGTATGTTACCCCCTCATGCCCTAAAAAGAACTTCTGAAAGACATTTTTCAAATGTTCAACTACTGGAAATGCCTAGTGAATGAAAAAAAGAAGTACTTCACTGTATAGTGCCACAATGTTGATTTCCTGACTGCTGGCAAAAAAAAAAATACATCTCAACTGAAACCCTTAGTCAATGAAGTTCACCTGCAGGACAGGAGCCACCCCAAAATCTCTCTGATTCTTGGCCAAATTTGAGATTTGACAGAGATGGTATTGTATTCAGGACTGTGTGATAAAGAGGGTGTCAAGTCTCCTCTGATCAGCTCAGAGTTGTGAGCATGAGTGGCTGCAAGCAGCAATACAGCCTGTTGGTCAGGATGCTGCACTCATTTTAAGGATAGCAAAATTACTCCCCATGGAGAGCTGTAGTATGTGAGAACTCAGAATAGGAAATGTACTTCAGTGCTGCTTCCTGCCTTTTAGAGAGATAATCTAGTCTAAGTGCAGTTTAAAACCACAGAAATAAGGAAATTCAGAATCCAGCCTGACAAAGTCCTCCTTTCCCCGGATTAACCTGGGCATTGTCTAGCAAGTGCATGTACATGGTAGCATGTACTGAGTGAAACTTAAGCTACAAATTAAAACATTTGTATCAAACAGGAGATTTCTTCATATTAGATTTTCCTAGATTCTATTATTTTAGCATATACACTTTATGATATTTCAACAGACTAGGCTACACAGCAGTTTAATTTTATATGGTCAGCTCAATTCAGAAGGTTCTTACCACTGGGTATATTGTGCTGATAATGGCATTGTGAATTTCTCAAAATTGTTAGCCTTCCATTAAAAGAAATTGATGTAGAAGTACAAGTAGGGATGCCTAATATAATTCTTTTGCATGAAGAAATCTTGCAATGCTAAGAAATATTGGAAGCAAAATATGTGCGGTAGCAGACCAGGGAAGCAGCATGTAAACTAATATAACCTGTATGAAGTAGATATGAGGAACAAAAATTAGGGAAATGAAAAATAATAAAACAAAAAGCCATAAAAGGGCAGCCTGTTTCTAAACCAGTAAGAGTTCAGCATATCAGTCTTTGCTTGTGATGCTTTCATTTTACTCTTACCCTCCATCAGCCTGTCTCTTCAGTCTTGAAATGTCTAATTCTCCTGTAAACCTGGAGCACTGGAGGAGGATTTACATGAACAAGATTCTGAGGCAGCTCCCCTGAGGCTGTATTTTTGGGGGAAACCTGGAAAGATGCCTATTAAAGAACACCAGTTATTGTCTATTTTTTCTTTCCTTTTAATTTGGTTCATGTCTTCACAATTTGTATGCTTTTGGAATAAACAAGTTCTAGTTATTTTTCAACTGCCTTCTTGGTTTGGTTAGGTAAACTCTTTAACTGCGGTTCTTAAATTTTTGATCTGCATTTAAGTTTGCTATTAGTACACTGGCAGTTTATTTTAGTGCATTCCCAATGCTTTTTTTTTTTTTTTCAGGTTCATCTTAGTGTCTGCAGTTTAAATAAAAGTATGACAGTGAACAACAGTGGTGGCTTTAGTCTAAAGTTTTCTGTTTATCTTCATAAGAGAACATGCTACAACGCCTCTGTATTTGGAAGATCTGGTGCGTAAGTGCCTAAGGATTAGTGCATAAGCCATGAGTAGCTCATATGCTTCTGAGGAAACTCTGTGAAAGGATAGGAATAATGCTTCTTCTAATGTATACATTTGTCCTCTGTGCAAAATGTTTCTGCAGAATCCAGCACAGGTACCATGTGGGCACAGTTACTGTCTGTCCTGTGTCATCTTGTTTTTAAGGTAATTCTGTATTCAGAAGGTACTCCTCAGTCACTGCAAACAAACCCGCACTGTCCTTAGATGGGATGTTTACACAATATTTGCAAAACTCGCACTGTTCAAGCGGCTCCATCCTTGCAGCTTGTGGCTATTGCACATTGCAGTGGTCGCCTTATTCTCTGTCCCAGCAGACAAGCCAGAGGTTGCATATGTGTGGAGAGTGTCTTGCTCTTCTGCTATGGATAATCTTTGTCTGCTGTTATAAAATTATGTTTGTATGACTTTGCAAATAAAAGCAGACAGTTCATCTACTGTCTGTGGGGAAAAAAAAAAAAAGTTTTATTCCTTAGGTTTTCCTTTTTTACACTTTTCTCTGGAATACCTCTTTGCGGGTGTTCCATTGTCTTTTCTTGATGGTAACTAGTGCTATATTTATGCTCTATGTTCTTGTCCAAAAAATAAAATAAAAAAAAAAGTTCCCGAATAATATTTGTGCCATTCATTTGTATTTTAAAACATAGTAGACTGAATCAATGTCTACTGTAACACAGGTAGATTGGTAAATTTACAACAAATGTTACTCTGGCACTTGATGACTGAATTGGACAGTTAAAAAGCTTGCCTTGCCTCCAGGAAAGTGGCAGATGAAGGGCCAAATTACATTACATTCTCACTGCTGCTGGCACAAATCAGCTTAATTCCCAGTAAAACTGAGAAAATAATTTGATACAAAGTACAGTTGCACATATTTGTATTTTTATTGACTAGTTGCCCAAAAGCAGCATGGCCAAGAACTTCAAAATCACAGTTTTTCCTCTCTCTTAGGAATATCCGCAGTCCAGAGTGATTTATATGTGGAAAGAAGAAGGTCACAGATGATGCAATTTTTAATTTTGGCTCTGTGAGTGCTTTTTTAATCTTCTAAACTTTTCTAAGAAGCATAAGATAACACTCTATCCAATAATATCTGGATATAAACTCAAACTGCAGAGTGAAGTACACTTCATTGCTCAGTGAGGTTGTCTAGGCAGTCCACCTGTAAGCATTTCTACTTCTGAACTTTACTTAACATAAAAGCTTTACATGACAAGGAGCTTGTCTCAGTTTCAGATGTGACTTCTGAAATTTCAGTTCTGTTGATTATTTTAGTGAGACAGACCCCAAAGAGTTTGTATTGCTCCTGAAGATCTAGCAAATTAATTTTAAAATACTGTATAAAAATGCTACACTTATTTTTTTAAACCGACTGAATTGGTTGATTGTTAAAATATTTTAAACTTGTATTTTGTGTGTGTGTATTTAGACATTTAACCATGTGCAGTATGGAGGTTTGTGTACATATGTACATACTGATGTTGAAAAATTTACCTTTCTCATGTGGCATTGCATGACTTTCATACGAAAACCATGAAAAACATGGGGAAAAGGAACATCTATGTCTTCATCTATTTGACACAGGCAAATTCCATTGGATCTAGTCAGTAAGACAGGAGAAAATGGAAGTAGCATGGGATTGATTTTAGTATCTACTGCCATGCTAATTTTAGTGATTTGTAGTCAGAGAGCCCTGAGGTACGCAGCAACTCACAGGATTAATCTCAGAAAAAAATAGAAATTCCTGGAAAAATCACTGCTTAGATGACTCATCTGTATTATGAAATGGAAATTATTTCAAAACACATTCTGTACTTACTGGGGATTCTGGACATCAGAAAGGCCCTTTTATATCTGAATTGTACACAGTGTTTTTCTATTCCTTGGTTGTTTACATACATGGTGTGCAAGTCTCCAAATGTTCCAGGCTTTGAGTCATAGGCTAATAGCTTTAGTGGTTCCAGAGAAACATGTGTTTGACTACCATACTTTTGTGTTCTATCCCGAGCCCAGCATCCATATGTGGGCTTGCTGGTCTGCCTCCGTATTAATGCACTTGTCCAGAGAGCTATGTACTCCAAAGTCCAAATTTATTCTCACTTCTCCTAGAACAGAGATCACTGGCCTTGAGTCTGTCAATTCTGGCAAGATGCCAAGGGCCACGTGTAAACAGGCTTTTTCTAAAATTCTTTTATTGGCATAATAGTACGTTACAGTCAAAGTAGTCTCCAGAATGAACTTCAGAGTTGCTTCTGGTGATGTGCACAGATAATCTCTAAAAGTAAGGCCCATTGAAGTCAATGAAAGGAGTTTGGTCATTATACTTTTGTTCCTTTTTAATACATTTCCCAGATCAGTCTCTGAAATAAGAAAATTCACCAGATGGCATTCTAACGTGATTCTCCTTGAATACTCTTGGCAGATATGTAAGACCCGAATTAGATGAATTCCAGAGATAACAACTCTAAGGGTTATTATTAAGTAAGCCTTTTAGTTCTTTATTTAAGTATTTTTCCGTAATTTTCCATTTCTATTTCATTGATTTTTTTAGATAGATGAGTGTCATAAAATGATTTCCCTCTTCATAGCAACCAGAAATTTGTCTAATTGATCCAAGCTAATAAATGATTGAACAGACCAAATTCTACCCTATTGTGCACAGTGACACATGAAACATTCACTTTTTTGGTCTGGTCATGAAAGCTGCTGTGCTGCATCTAACTACTGTGACTAATTTAGGAAGAGAGCCAAATGGTGCCATTCTCTGGCTGTTGCTTTACTAGCAGTGCAGAAACGATCTGTGAATACAACTTCCTGGGTATATCAGAAGGCCTAAGTAGCCTGAGCCAGATCAGGGCTCTGTCAAAACTCTTTTGAGTTAAGAATACCCTACGGTTTTAGGAGAGGAATGCTAAGTCCCTGTATAAAACTCTCACTTTTTATATTTAAGTGATTGTCATCATTCTTTCTTGGCTGACTTTAAAACATATCATGTTAAATACCAGGTGACAAAGAAAATTGCTTATGTGAGCCAGTGGGATGCAAGTCCAAGTTATCACATCATTTTTATTTTGTTATGACAGTACACACAATCTGAAATCATCTGGAAGAGGAGAAATATTCACTACATCATGCTGAGTTGTTTCCTCAGTGTATTTGGGCAATGTAAAGCCAGGATATTGCACTGAAATTAGTTTATCTCTCTTTATAGCAATATAAGTGTTCAATATAGGCACAGCCTCTTTTCTGAGTCTGTAGGTGGGATCCTGCACTGGATGGAGAAATAAAAAACCCTAGGATATACTCCTTAGTAAGACTTCAAGTTCAAAAATCTCTTTCCATAAGTAATCTCAAAATTTCCATAAACAACCCTGTCAGTAGATTCATTTATAGTATGGGTGTAGAAATGAACAGAAGAGCTGAGTGAACACATACTAGGGAAATCCATTTTTTCATTTGAGTGAATATTATTTTGTAAATTAAAAAATCATTCTTTTTCTGAGGGCTGCCAACTTGGTGTTCATCCACTGCGAGTTCTCATTTGACCCTACCTACAGAGCCTTATTTACAGTCTATGTAAATGTTAATGTTTATGCATGTCTTCTAGCAAAATGTGTTCTTAATCTCCCGCTGAATTCTTACATGAGAACACACTGAAATTTGGCATGGCCATCAGTTATTTTCCAGTAAAAAACCACCTTATAGGAGCTACATATGCTTTCAATTTTTAAGATATTTAATGATGTTTTCACCTCTAATTAGGAGAAATATCTGGGTTTGGCTCTTTCATTCTCCTGGGAACCAAGAGTTTGGTTTTGCCAATTGCTGGGTCATTACAAAATTCCATTCCTCGTGTTAAATTTTGCTTTTCAAATTCTGAATGAACTTGGAATTTGGATACGTGTTTAAGCAGCAACTGATTTCCTGGAAAACACTGTACTGAATTAAACCCCACAGCTTTCATAAAAAGAACATTCAAGTTTAGAAAACAATAGCAGAGAAATCTTGATTAAAGAATTCTGTATTCAGCCCTTTCTTTTCTATCCCTGGAAGTATCTGTTACACACAGGTGGTTATTCATAAAATAGTTATATTTACCCATGCTTATAGCTAGAAGCCATGAAATGCAGATTATCCCTCAGGTGCTGTGGTTCAGACTATGCTTCCTTTATTTGCTACTTGACAACTAAGCTGTCAATTTCTGTCTTAAGGAAAGCAAACAAAAAGGTATATTTGATGCACTTTGAGAACAGCTGAGATATTAAACGACAAAAATTGGGGTTTACAATGGAAAATCAGTTTTCTGTTAATGACAGCAGCCCCGCTGGCGCCAGTAAAAAGTTCTCCAAAAGAAACAGAGAGAGGCTTAGAGTTTGGATGTAGTACACTGTAAGCTGGTTTCAAGGAGCCCTGTCATGGACTTGTATTGTCTAATTTGGCTTTACAAGAGTAACCTCAACAGTGCATTCTTTCCACTGGCTATTATATGTTCTCTGCAATTTATACTGCGAGGCTATAGAGCACATCCTTGGCTAAAGCAAATCAGTGTTACAATTATTTTGGAGAAGCTGTACTTTTTATACTTGATATCTAGTCCTGTAGATGTAGTATTTCTTTTATTGATTCACAAAAAAAAAAAAGAAAATCAAAGACAAAATATTTTATAAACATCTCACCCCCACACACATGGAGATTCACATTTCTCTATGCCAGTTTATACCTGCTGAAATGTGATTTACAATGTATAGACATAAATGTTAGTTCTGCTGACAGACTGGGCATAAACTGCAGCTGTAACTGAAGAGTTGCACTTACTACGTGCCTGCATCGTCTGTCTCTGCCAGAGTCTGATTAGCCAGTTTTCCTTCATTATTTATAAAAAGCAATATGCCATAAAAATGTCATTTTCACTGCCCAAATCATAAAATTTTCCACAAAAGCTTACTGCTGCAAGGTCCTAGAAAGTATTCAGACAGAGGCTCTGACAGCTAGGTAGCAATAGGTATTAGTTTCCACCATTCCTGTAATTCCCAAAGTTTGGAGTCACCAATCTTTGCGATATTGAAAGGTATTTTGTTTCTAGCTCCAGTTAGTTTTGTTGTATTAGAACAGTACATACTGAGTAATTGTTTTAAGTAACATTTGTAGTTTGTTTCAGTGCAAATGTGGGTTGACCTCCAGATAAATACTTATGAAAGGGAACTGAAAGTCAGGAGGTCCACTTTGGTCCTGAATTTCACTAAACGTTCACCAAACATGCATCATGCCGTGTTCAGCAACAGTTTTGGAGTACCATCTGGGGTAATAATTACTCTAGAATTTAGACTCTCTGAAGAATTGACTCCATGGACCCACTTTTCAGAGGTGTTGAACATCTACAGTTCTACTTCAGTTTAGGGTACTAATTCTCAGCACTCGTGAATATCAAAAGTTGTGCATGCCTTTAACTGAGCACCCGAGCCTGTACACCGAGTACAAGAAGTTATTTTGAAGCCTGTGGACTTTTAGCTTTCTTATGTGTCTCTTTTTTCCACGTTACATGGAAATATACCTTGGCAGAAGTACCATTTGTTAATATTTGCAAAGTGCTTTGGGATCTTTGGGTGGAAGTCAGCGAGTGAAAGTGCTGCTCTCGCTCACAGCAGGGGCAGGAGGGGCAGGGAAGGACGGACTGATCGCTGCCACCTCGGGATGGCTCGTTTTGAGCGGCCCAGGGTGCTCAGGCTCTTGTAGAGGCATTTACTCCCATTGACAAGAGAAATCTGGAGATATATTTGTGGCAGAGATTTCAGCTCCTGGGATGAACCTCTTTGTGTACATAGTGACTGAAAAGGCAGTGCATGTTTTCCTCTGCACCACGTACACACACGCAGACAGAGATGTATGCTCTATGTTTTCAGTATTTTCAATATTTCAAACTTCAATGTCCGTGAACCTCACCGAGCTTGTGGTTATGTAAAACTGTTCGACCCAGGCTGATGGGGGAATCTTCGTTATGTCCCTAGTGTCATTTGTGGCTTCCTAACAAATCTGATAACTTCACCATTTCACAGTGTCTGTATGGCACTGAAGAAGCCCGGCAGGATCAGCTAAGCTTCTGTTTTGGTCAGGAATCTAAAAACTGAGCTAGGATCAAAAACTTCCCATGGAAACTTGAGGGGTCAAATTAATCTGTGATGCAATTTAAAAGAATAAAATGGATTAATACCAGAAACTGGGGAAGGTTCTGAAACTCACGTGAATTTAAAGCAAGTTTTTAGAAATCCATGCTAATCCATGTGCATCACCTCACTGTGTCTGTTGGCCATTTGCCCCGGGTAAGCAGTGGCCCTGCTGATTTTGGTGCCCAGTTCTGAACAGAACTGCTCTGGAGCAAGGCAGATGGCAGTCCAGCTCAGGGCCCTGCCGGCCAGGCCTGGGCTCTGAAGCAAAAAAAAAATAAAAAATCATGGTAAGGGAAAATTTTAGATGTGATTTTAGATAACCAGATTTAAAAATGCTGAATTTTTGTCCTGTATGTATCTTGTCACAAAGAAAATTCAACTTTAGCTTGTGAAAATTTTCACAATTCTGAACCATTGCACTATGAAACCAATCTGTGATTTCTTCCAGGACGACCCATTGTTACTGAACATGAACAGATGGGAGCATTCATTTCCTAATCACTTTGTGCCCCATTCACTTGCTGTGGGGTTTCAACATTCAATTTGTGATGCATGTATTCGACAGAGAGTTTCAAGGTTTGTTTTCTTGGCTGAATTCCAAGGACGCTGCTGGGAACTTGTATGTGATGATGTGATTTTGGAGTCCCATCTCTGGCAAAGCTGCCAAGATACTTGGCCTCGTGAGAGGACTCTTTCTATTCCAGAATTTAAGCGCTAAGCCTGCTTGCCTCTGTCTGTTCAGAATATAGACCTGTCTTTCTCTTTGCCGGCTTTCTCCCACTTCCAACTTTACTCTTCCATTCAGCTGTCTCTTGTGTTTACAATATAACTTTATTTCTCCTTTAGATTTCTCTTTAAAGACATCTTGTTTTGTGAACACTCGGGAGTTTTCTTTCTGCAGCAGTGTTTTG
Organism: Anser brachyrhynchus; assembly: GCF_964034855.1. NCBI lineage: Eukaryota > Metazoa > Chordata > Aves > Anseriformes > Anatidae > Anser > Anser brachyrhynchus. Next base: position 2,861,282 of record NC_137712.1, read on the forward strand.
ATGGGAGTTTTGGTTCTCTGTATAATACCATTTTCCTCCTGCGAAACCTTGGATAAAGCTTGGAAATTCTGTGTTCCCCAGGTTTCTTGCCTATAAAGTACAGGCACAAATAGACATTGTAAGCGGTGGTATAGAAATTATTCAGGTTTATGAACCGTGCTGAGAAGTGCCATTGCAAAGATAAGCCTCGTGCTGTTAGTCACTTTCCAACAGCAAAGTTAATTATGGTCTCAGTGGAAGAGAAATGCAAATTAGTGGATAGTAAGTCTCTTTCTGCTTCTATCACGTGTATAAAGATCATCTTCTAAACATCTTTTAGGATGAAGGTGCTCTTATTAACAAAATGAGTAACTTCTGGCAGGGTTACGGAAGATTTACCATAGTCTTCACTATTCCCTCTATTCCTCTCATTAATGAAAATTAATGAAGACATTATTAAAGAAAAGAAATCTCTTCTTTAATAAGAAAGAAAAAAAAATCTTTTTTCTTTTTCCACTAATTAGTCCCACTCAAATATACCAAGTTTTCTGATAATTATATAGTTTCTGTAACACACTGTACAAGTGAACTGAGCTATCAATAGAGTATCCACATTTTGCCAGCTGCTTTATAGTCAAAAGATGTTGAATCTTAGCTTGTTTTTTCATGTTACATCCAGAGCATTGGAAGAGTGTTTTGGCAGGCTTCCCGCTGGGCACAGCTCCCATTCCCAGAGTTCTCTCCAAAGCAGTAAGAATGGAAATAAGCAGCTAAGAATTTTCCAGTTTAGATCAGACTCTGTGTATGTTAAGAGAAACAGAAGCAAAACCACAAGTACCAGTATAAGCCCTTGATGTAGACAGGCTGCAACAGAAAGCAGAGCTTAATCTAGTGAAACTGTCATAAACTGTTCCATGTCAGCTTTACACATCTATACCCGGTGTCTGTCCCGCTGCATAAACGTAGCGACTGAGACAGGTATACCACCACGAAGCTTCATAACGTAAAAGAGGTCTGCATAATTAGGTTGCCTAATATCAGGCTCAGTAATCTTTTCATGATGTTTTTATGCTGAAGTAGTATTGCTTACAGGAAACTATCAAGGACAAGAAGAGAAACATTTTATTCTTTTTCTCCTCTTTTCTGTTCAATGGGATTCCTTGGCTTGTATAATGCCCATTTTTATGGGTGGTTCTTTTTCTTTTTTTTTTTTCTGACAAATGCTGAAGAGTTATTCCAGAACATCTATTGTTTGGAAGAAAAAAAAAAAAGTACTAGAACTACTAGGAAGCTGATGATAATACTATGCTACAAAGAATATAATCTGGAAAAATTTTGAGGCAGAGTGGGGATAAAGGAAAAAAAATTGATTCCCAATGTCTCTTTGAGGATTACAGTCCAGCTCTTATGGAATTTAATGGGAAACTTTCCATCTCCTGTAATATGAGTTGAACTGGGTCCTCAGGATATCACCATAACAAAGCAGAGCTTAAACTGGTAGTGGGCTCAGGCAGATACAAGAAAAACTTTTAAAATCTTTTATTGTAGACAAGATTGAATTGTGGCAAAGCTGTCAAGTTTGCTGAGAATATCAATAAATCAAATTTCATGATTCTTCATGTTTTTATTTGAAAGTCTTGAAGATAAATCGATGAAATTTTACAACTTTGTTGTACTCCTACTGCATGGGTCGGTAAAGTCTGGAAAGAATTAATAGCATAGAAGATAAAGAACAAACTAGTATCAGCGTTATGAACAGTCAGGGATCTTGACTTGGAGCACTCAGCTCCAGTTCCTGGAAGTACTGCATCTCATGGGGGCTGGATCTTCTTTTACTAACAAGTTTTCATTCCTGTGTTTTACCAGTTTTTCAGGGTTCCTAGAATATATACGCATTTCCAGATCATTTATACTAACTGAAAATTACATTTTTACTGAGTGAGACATCCCTATCTCCAGCATTTTTTTTTCTGTCTGAAATGAGATTCTCGGCCCTGAAAATACTGCTTGCACTTCAACTACAGTCCTTAAAACACATAGCATCTGAGCCTAAATTCCATTTGTAAACACACTAATAACTGTTTAATTAAAAAGCTCAAGCTCAGGGATGCTTTCAAAAGGAAAATACTCAAATTAAATATATTCCCTCATGAGCTTTTTTTTTCTGGGATGTGTAAGTGATCATTCACCTTAAATAGTAACACAGTGCTCTGCAATGCTAGCATTGGTGGAATGGCTCTACAATGAAGTTAAGCTTCAAATTTTGGTCTCTCTCTGAGCCACATCCTGTTTTTGGTTAACTGATCTCATATGGGGGAAATTTACCAGAGGAAATATCTCTAGTTTGGAAAGTACCAAAAACTTATCTTTAGTTTCTTTCTGTAATTCAGCACCTTTTAAGATTGAGGTGTAATACTTTTGAGAACTCTCAAGGCTAAAGTGAAGGAGCAAGCTAACAGCACAGAAAAGAGGCCTTGTAGGTCAGTGGCACATGGTGCCCCTTCATCCCGAAACAGAAACTGTCCCATGGGTGTAACATCAGTCTTTCTGAAATGATTAACTTGCACCTCTGTATTCTGAAAGCTTAAAAATGCCACATCCAGAACTATTTTTAAAACTTCTTGAAAGATTAGCTCACATCCTGGTAGAAACTGTCTGTGCCAGATTAACTTGCCATGACTTTTAGCAGCCCTAATTATAAAGCAATGAAAGCAAATATTTCAAGCCCTACAAACTAAGCCAGATCACACTTTCCACACAGACTCTTTAGTTAATATGGGGCCTTGATGACTCTGCATTCAGAGCATCTACAAATACATTTACAGCATAGAGAAGTAAAGAGAAGGAAGTGGAAATGAAAAGACATTACATGTGATTCTGAAAGTATTAATAGGGCAAGTCTTCCTACTCACATAAGTGGATCTTGATATTTAAATTGGAAGCCTTAAAAATAACTTTAATAGAACTGACATCATCGTCCTCTTCCACAATCTTATTGCCAAATTTTATTAACATCCTAGCTGTTAAAGAGGCTACATGTGCAGGTACCATGGCGGATACACAAGTAATTGCACACCCACGTTGCTAAACGAGCCATTTTCTTGTGCTGTGACAGCATTACTAAACTGCACATGATGCTTTTCATCTGGTGAGATCTAAGCATTTTACAAAAGGAAACAAATGTTGCTCCCTCTTTGCAGATTGGAAGGTGGAAGCATTCACTTGGCTAGTGGTTTATCCAACCACACTCCAGTGATGTATGGCAGTAAGCCAGAAGGATACTCTAAAACAAACTCATGGCAATTGGCTCCATCAGACCTACGTTTTCTTCTCTCTAATGACAATTTCCTTTGCATCATCACATTTAAACCGTTAAAACCTTAAACAATAATAATAATAAAAATGTCACTTTTTTGACAAAGTGAAGGATCAAATTATTTTCTTGGAAAGAGTCTTGCATAGTGATTCCAGTGAGGCTACAGGGTGGAACCGAAAATAGTATTTGGCCCACAAATTATTATTTTTTTTTTAATAAAACAGAGTGAAAGAAATTGTGAACATAAACATAGGAAACTTCTTAAATAATGCTTCCAAGAATGGGACTTCTATTATTAAAAATGCTAGGCATCAGAAGATGGTCGTTATCTGTCTCCAAGTCCCATGAATGCGCTAGCATACAGCTGTGAAAAGATATTGCCCGTGCAGCAAATGAGCTGAAGTACACTCTGTTACAGACAGCAGTCTGAAACGATAAAGAAAACTGAGCAGCTATCTGCCTTTCATAGGGATGCCGTGTACATCTCTTGTATTCTGAGTATATCTTTAATACTTCCTGTTATTTTCAATTAACCACAAAGGTGATTGAAAATAAAATTTGCAATCTCAATCATTTTGTACTTTTTTTTTTTTTTGGTAACGTTCTAGGTTTTTTTAGCCTCTGTTCTGCAAATAGTGCCAGGCTTGGTGCTTATAGTATCCTCACAGTACCGTATAGTTATAAGATTATTTTTTCCTGTGTGCACATACATCAGCCCTATAAAGGATAAATATATATATATCCTACCCCTAGACCTGGCCATCTTTTTAGAGTTATTTTTTTCTTGGATATATATTTTTTTAAATTAAGTTGCCCTTCTGAAGTCTCAAAAAAATGCTTTGTTTATTCCTCTGTTGCTTGACATTGCCCTTTTGAGACAAAAATGTAGAAGTTTAATGGAATTCTTTGCTGGGAAATCTTCAATAAACCCAGCATGCACGCAGTAAGGGAACACATGGAAATGAATACATGTTGCTATATCAGCCAGGCAAACAAGCTGAGTCACACACAGCTGTGTGAGCAGAGTTGATGAATATTCTTTTTTTTCTTTGTGAAAACACATGAATATTGTTATGAATATGTATTCATAACAATGTGAGGAGAAAAAAAAATCAGGAATTAATTCCGATGTTTCTTCTAGCAATGCAACAAAGCACTACAGCGTATAGTTCACTTACGTGAATGAAGGCTCTCCCTTGTTCCCAGAAGATCCCCCCCCTTCTAATCTATTATTTAATACAGCTCTGGTTAATTTTGTATTTGGTAATCTGCAATTATGTGGGGGAGACAGTCATGCAGGGCAGCTATTCCACATGTGGAACTAACGGAGGTATCAGAGTTCAGGCAGACACTTACTGATAAATAACCTTGTAGGCTGGCATAAGCTACCTGGATGCAAACGCTGCTCTAAGTGCTGCAGCGTAGCAAACCAAGCGAAGCATCTAGAGCACCAGCTCCTCCTTTTACCTTTAGTTTTCAGCTAGGAGTCCCCCCCAGTGGTATTTCCCAAATTTCTTTCACAGGGAAGAACTAACAGATTTGCAACTGAAACTCTTCTTCTGACTGAATCATAGTCGGTGTGGTTGCAGCATGTGATTTCAGTGCAAACTTGCCTTATCCTGATAGTGAAACTTCCTTTTGTAGAAATCTTCACTGCGCCATGAGCATCTGAAAAGGATTTGCATACCTTAGTTAACTGGCCTTGTGTTAGCTTGTTATAAATATCATCTGCATTTGAGAATAGCTGGAGGGCAGAGGCATGGGGAGGATCCCCAGTAGGCTTCAGGAGGAAATTCAACCATCCAGATTTACTCTTGAGCACCCGGGTTTTCCCCCAGGCAGAGCAGACGGAGGTACTCAGAGGGCAGCTTTCACTCCAGCCCTGCTCTGGGCACGCTGCACTTTCTGCGTTACGGGGCCAGGTCGCAGTGTCACACAGCCGTCACGGCACCGCTTTCAGGAACTAACTCCGCCAACAGAACTAACACGCTCCTCATCTTAGCTGTCCTGAGGGGAGTTTGAGCCCTTGGGCCTTTACACGCTCACTCCCCCGGCTCCTGGCGGGGGAGAGGCCCGGAGCTGCCCGCAGCCGGGCCCCCGCTGCCCCCCCGGGGCTCCCCGGGCCGCCTCCCCGCCCTCACACAGCCGCCCCCGGCGGGCAGGGCCCGGCCTCGCCACCGCCCCCGCCGGGGCGGCCCGAGGCACCTCCGCCGCTCCCCGCCCGGCCCCGCGGCTCTCGCCCGCTGCGTGCCGAGGGGCCCGGCTCGGCCCGGGCCTCCCCCGCGGGCTCAGGTAAGGGGAGCGGGAGGCAGGGAGGGAGGGCCCCGGGCCCCGCCTCAGGCCGCCCCGGCCCCGCTGAGGGGCTGTGGGGGCGGGCAAGCCGCCCGCTGCCCCTCGGCATCCTCGGGCCTGGCGGGTGGAGTGGAGGGGAGGAGGAGGAGGAGGAAGGAGGAGGAGGAAGGAGGAGGCCGGCCCTGCAAAGCCTGTGGGTGGTTGGCAGCGTAAAGGCTGGCGGTCCTCCGCTGTGCCTGCTGTCACCGGGTGCCATCAGTTACGCCTGTAACAGAGCTTCATTAGCTAGGGGTGCGGTTTCTGTCACATTTAGCACTGCAGGCTTTCATTTTTTTTGGTTCTTGAGAGGTTTGGCAGCCCTGTGTTCGTTGCTAGCCTCCCTTTCCAGTGCCTAGAGAGAGGCCAAGTGAATTGCCTGAACCAGAAAACAAAATGCTGTTCAAAGAGAGGTATTTAAAATCCTGGGGATGCCCTGTGCACTGCGTGTCAGAGTCACACCGCGGTTTCTGTTCCTTGTCTGGCCCAACGGGTCTGGCAGTTCATCCCCACATAGAGAGCAGCTTACACAGGAGGTGTGGAAAGTGTCCGAATTGGCTGCAGCGGTGCAGGGAAGGTGGGAGATGTCAGTCCGAGTCCTCTGACACAGGGGAGAGAGCTGAACTTGGGTCTCCCATCGTTACGGTTTTCTGTACAAGGTGGCAGCTGCAACCACTTCCATCCCAGCCTCTCGCTGTGTGCTGACACAGTGCAGGGGTCTGCAGCGTGCCCCGAGCGTGCCCCAGAACCACAGTGTGGACATGTAGGCAAGGCAAGTCTGCTCAGGGCAACCTGGCACCCACGGGGCGCAAACCTGAACAAGTCCAATCGACTTAAATATTGATTCCATTGTTTTCAGGCTTGGTAGTATTACTTTTGGTAAAGTCAGAGTTGGTACTGAGACAGGTTATTTTATGTCAGTACTGTCATGGGAAAAAATAGATTCATGAAGTCTTCAGTAGATTCATTATGTTCCAAATGTGCCATGCCCCTGGGTAAAAACCTGTCTTGAACTTTCCAATCAACTGTGGAGACCACCAGAATCACTTCTGGTTGAATATCTGAAAGTATTCAACTGCACAGCTCTCGTTAACCGAAACCTGTACTGAACATGCCTTATACCTTTTCTTGTGTGGCTTTAGGTGTTTCTGGTTAGAGCACAGGTGTTAAGCTTTCTGTGATTTCCTTTTTCATTTTGCCAATAGTGGTATAACTTCAGGAAGATCACTAAAGACATATCAGTGGCTCAATTTCTGCATCTATAAAGCATAATCTCAAATTTGGGCTGCTGGAAGTTGAATGTTGTTGGGGATTTACTCTACAGGAAATTCTTTTGTGTGTTGTGGACAGATGGGATCAAGATGATGGGACTGTTTACTTCATCTTTCTACAAACTAAAAAACTGTGGGAAGAAAACCCTGGACTTTTGTTTTAAAGTATTGTCCATTTTCATATTGTGTTTCAGGGAAATTTTAAATCTGTACAGTAATTTCCTGCTGGTACCTCGTCAAACCCCACTGTGACATTTAGTCACGCATGTCAGCTACAGATTCAATTAAACAGATCACTAGACTGCTACACAGGTTTGGAGCTGCTTTGAGGGCTTTGATGCCTGATGTGTTCTCTTACATCAAAGTGAGCGTGTCTTCTTGTTTCAGCACCTTTTTTTTTTTTTCCTCATCTTTGACAGTAGTTGACTTCAAATGGCTGAGAAATCAAGCAGAGGCCCGCAGGATGTCCTCAGCTCTTCTCCTGATGAAAATGAATTTCCTTTTGGATATCCCACTAACATCTGTGAAGATGCACCTGATCAGAAGTACCTGTGCAGCAACTGCAACAATATTCTGAAGAAAGCCCTGCAAACGCTCTGTGGGCATAGGTACTGCTCAGCCTGCCTGTCGTGGATTGTACGGTAGGTCCACACTGCTGTGACCCATTCTGTGGCTGCAAGTACCCTGTGCAGTGCCACTGTGCTCAGTAGGTGAGAGTCTGTGGCTGCCTGGCCCACTGGTCCGTAGACACTGTACAGTCTGGAAGTACTTACCTCCAGGGAACGCAGGGTGGTCTCTGCCTCCTTCCTTGTTTCCAGCGTGGATGTCTTCGGGGTGGGAAAGGCTGGATTACGGAGCTTGAAAGATGTTGGTTTTCCTATGTGTAATTGCGACATAATTGGTACTGATTTAGCTTTGAACAATTAGTGCAAGGCTGACTTAGTACTACCATAGGAGTTTACAGTCCTTTGGTAAGTGATGGGATGGGATTTTAATAAACATTATCTTAGAGCTTTAAATTTAGTAACTCAGCTAGATCACTACATGTTAAGGTGCTGTTGCCATTAATGACAAACAATGACAGGCATTCTCCTGGAGAGCCTGAAAACCAGGAGCTAGGTGGGCATTTGCTATGATGGAATACCTGCTTCTGTCCTCCCTTTTCTTTCAAGAATTACACCTTGATTCAGAGCCTTTGGAAAAGTTCCTGTCTGCCCTACAGGAGGGAGGTGAAATTGCAGTACATGTCTGTGTATGTGAGCTGACTTGAGCTTTGATGTTTTGGAAAACAGTAGCAGTCAAGATACAGTGACAGGGTTGTAGTCCTGGCTAAATAGGTTCCCAGCTTTATTGTTTTTCATGATCCAAGCTGCTGTTGCTTTGCTGAAATACAGATAAAATGTACGGCTCTAGTTCTGATCTCGAGGAATGGAATAGCAGGGGTTTCGTTTGTTTCTTTACCTCAGCGTGTTTAAAAATCGGCCCTTTAATGAACAAAGATTAGGGATTCTGAGTAGAAATTACTTCCACATTTTAATTTATTTCAGTGTGTATATAAAGACATCCTAAACTACAGTTAACTAATTGATTGTTTATTCTTCTTTCTTTTTGCCAGAAACAATAAAAATCCAATTTGCCAGAAATGTAAAGAGGAGGATCCCAGTACTTTAAGTGAAGGAAGCCTATTGGCAGAAGAAAGGGTAAGTTGTAGTAAACAGTTCATTAACTTATCATTAATCACTGCCTGGTCTACTTCATAGTCAACATTAGATTATAATTTAGGAGAGAATGTTAACTTGTGCTTCAGTCATTTGAATTTCCCAAAGATTTTGATTTTAAAAGGTGTAACGGCATCCTTAGGACTTTTCAAGTCCGTTCAGTTCTGCAGTGTAAAATTTCCCACTGTGTAATTAACCTTTATTGCCTTCCATGAACCTGTGCTTTCCTACTTGTAATAATATGTCTTAGCTGTTACTTACTATCCTTAGTAAGTATCCTAGTGGCTTTCCCACTTCGGGGTGGCAAGTTTCTCTGTACCCTTCAAACATGTTACCGAAGTTTCAGGTTAGAGTTCTCTCTCAGAGAAGAAGCTGGAGTATGGGCTAGCCAGCTGAATTGCCTGGAGCGTGCTTTGACAGCCAGGATATCTGGAGAAAAGAGCGGAAAACTTAGAGCTGAACGTAGTCATTGATAAAAATTATGCACTGGCGACTGTTTCATCTGTAATTTAATGGTGCAGATCTCTTCTGCTGTTAGGTGATTTTCCAGGCATCTCACTGCACTATTCTTTATCCTGAATACAAACAAAGGGCTCAGTACCAGCTCATCTTCTTCCTTCCTTTCCGATTCCAGGCAGGAATACCAAGAGATACACATTCTGTCTAAATTTGTTAGGAAAGAATGAAACCCAAGAGTCAGCTGGCAGTGAGGTAAAAGGCAAAATATAATAACTGACTGCAGCAAAATAATGAATCTGCATTTAACACTGAACTCAGTAAGATCTCAGAAAAAATCCTCAATTCTGCAGTAAATTTCCCGGTAACAGAATTTCATGCATCATGGAACCACAGATAGATAGAGCTAAACCCTTATGAAATTCTTATTCTATGTCGACTGTTATTTTTTTATAACTTTCGGATTTCTCTGGTGCAGGATTCTCCCTAAGTCTTTTGGGACTTTCTGCAAAATCTGTGGGTGGGTTACAGTAAACAGGGCCCCACTCTTGCAAACTGATCTGCCTGGGCAGATTCTAATGCCTGTTGAGAGTCCACATGAAGTCAGTCACCACAAAAGCATGAGGATCTGCCTGTATTGATCAATTTACAACAAGTGATCCACGGTTTGTGAACAACATGAGTAATAAAGACTGTATAGCACGTTTGTTTTTTGCTCCCTCTCTTATCCTGGTTAATCTCTGCTTTACCTTTACTGTGGTTTTGCTTAATGTTTATTCCCTATGCTATCTGTTTATATGTTTATATTTTAAATAAGATACTTACACAAGAGGAAATAAAAGGGCCTGTCAAGAGGTGTATCTGCTTTATCTTATCCCATGATCTCCCATACCTTCCCTGTCATATTCTTAATTTATGAACCGTTGGTATACTACATGTACTTCAAGCCTTGCCCTGGTGCCCTTCATCAGGATCAGTTGCTGTGCATCCGTCACTGAAGTCAGTCAGAGGAGTGGGGGGCATCCTCCTCTGACTCTGCTCACACCCTATCTGCTGTCATTCATGAAGCTTGCTTAGGGGACAATTCTCTACTCTGCACTGAGCTCGAACCCCTTTGTGGCTCTCCCCTCCTGGCTGTGTTAGAGCAGTGGAAGATCCTGGTTCAGCTGCAGCGAGCTCTGGGACAGACAGGACCAGGCATCTGTGGTGTCCCACAACAGCCACCAGCAGCACCTGCACCAACATCTTCCTTTGAAATGGCTAAAATGAGAGGGAGACGTCCAACTACAATATAGCAAATCAGAGAGAAATAGTTTCTGTTTCCTTTTGTTTGACCCAGAACACTTTTGTGTCAGTGAGAGTCATCTCATTTACAGTACAAGGGTCTGACTCAGGCCCCTAACAAAGTTCCGTGCAAGCTTATGTTCCCAGATATGAGGGCAAGAACTTTTGTGGGTATTTCAAAGCAGTGACCTGTGCGGATAAAAGAAGAGAGGAGGATTTTTTAACTTGTTTTTTAACTGAGCTGTGTCCAGAGTGATTTAGCAACTACAAGTGTGAAACAAAAAGCACAGGGAATGCACACAGCAGTAAGAAACCCTGGCACTGCTGGGACTGTCCCTGTAGTTAAATATATTTTAAAAGATCTCTTTAGTAATGTCAGGAAATTCCTTGAGCTTTTTTCTTATGACATGGGGAAAAAGCCACCATGTGCCTGATAACTTGAATTTCTTTGATTTGCTCATTAATTAGACTAGAATATTTTAGAGGCTGGGGCTGGTATGCTTTCACTAATTGCTAGCTTACTACATAATATCTTCCATACATGCAGATGGAGCCACACGTGTGTTTGTACAGCCTATTATTATTATTATTTTTGATTTCTTGTTTGTGGAGTTGTTTGCGATCTGTGCGCAGAAATTCTTCAGAGGTAAACTTTGCTTAAGGGCTGAGAAGAGGAAAGGAGTTTCTATAGACTCTGCATATATAAATTTGTTTCCTTGTTACCATTCATAGAGCTGGTTGTGCTTCTTTTATATGATTTAATATGACGAATGTAGATGACTACAAACATTCGTATCTAGATTAAAAAACAAACAGCAATGTTGATTCTGATAATTTTATTTGCTAACTTTTCTAACTCATTATGTAGAATTTCAGTAACTTCATAGAAAAGTGGACATCATTTGTAAATACTTTTCCCCCCTTTATATGTAGAGACCCCCTCCCCGGCCCCAATTCCTACCTTGCTCTTTGTTAGGTTACAAAGGAAATCTGCTGTCCTCTGTACTGTGTACTTACCACTGTCTTGTTCTCGTGTCACTGTACCTATTTTGATTGTGCAAGAGGTAATATTAAAAATGTGTAGTGTTTCATCATTTACAGAATAATTTCACAATTCTTCACAGCGTAAGAAAAAAAAACAACAACTATGCAGTAAAAAAAAAAAAATCTCACATGTGGTTTACATTTCTTTAGTACACAGTGCCATACTAAATGGAAACAGCCTGGTCTGAGAAATGTAGTCTCACTGCAGAACAGACCCAAGTCCTCTCTACAGCACTTTAGGAGGTGTTAATGACCCCAATAATGAAATGCATTCATTAGAGTCGCACATGGCAGCACCCTATAGTTAGGATCACATCAGCACATTCATTGCACGTGATGTATTTCAGGCTTCTGTGAAAAGGAACTTGAAATAAAAGCTATAGTTGGCTATGCTCTTTTCAATACATTTATATTGCATCAAATAATTTATTTTTGAATCATAACAAAGAAATTATAATTATTTGACTCTACTAACACCAAAATACTTGCTAAATCGGAAAGTGTTATGGTAGTAGAGTAAATGAAACAAAAAAAGAAGGGATTTATCGAGATCTGAAGTCTTGATAATCCCTACCACAAAAATGCATGCTGGAGTACTTTCTGACCAGTGATTTTTCCTTACTATGTTTACTTTCCAGGCTTTTGGTGATGCTGCCATTAATAAAGAGATTTCTGAACTCAAAGTACGCTGCGTGACCCCCGGATGCAGTTGGTCTGGTATCATGAAAAATTTTGAAGTACGTTTAAAGGCAATTTATTTAAATTAACATGTGCTTTTACTTGAATGTGGACAGAAGAAGAATGAATCTAGTTTCTCAGCAAACACAGATTAGTGCAAATTTACAAGAATCAACAAAGATATCATGATTCATACCAACAGAGTATCTCAAAACATCTCATTAACAGGGCTTTGATCGAGTCCAGAACATCCTGAATGATTGTGAAATTAACGTTGCTCGAATGTGTCAGCTATGGTTTTTTATTATATTTATTTTCCATAGAGCTTACTTATTATTTAAATTCAAAGATGCTACAAGCAGTAGCATGAAAATACTTCAATTTCCAGGACATTGTTATGAGCAATTCTTCAGTATTTTTTTAAAATAGAAATAATTTCGTCCTGTGCATATGATTCCAATTGGTTGAATGCATTCATCATTCTTTTCAGGCAGATGTGAAATGCCCCAGATAAAAAATTTAGATGGACAAGGTTTGTGAATCCGACATGCAAAACAGAATCATGAAAAAATGGAGATAAATCTCATGATGCTAAGGCAGCTTTATTTTGGACCACTGCTGTAGGAACAGGGTGCCTTTCTGTATTTGTAACAGGGAGTCTGCTGTGTACCATGGATGCCTGTGAATCTGATAAGCATCTGGGGTGCTTCTGCCTTTTCTTGTCTTCGCTAATTTTGCACAAGTTTTCTATTTGAGTTCATTCCTCTTTAAGAAAAAAAAATCTGCCCAGTTTGCTCAGCTTCATAGTTTTGAGAACTGGAGCCCCTCTCAGCACGAATACATGGCAAAATGAATTTGAAAGTTGAGCGTGTGATTGAAATTGGCACGTCTGAGCCAGTTCTGTAGGGGACAGCCATCTCCCTCTGAAGACAAAATCAGTTGTGACACAGTGCCAAAGTTTCAGTAGAAGAGGCCAGAATAAATATTTTCTGTTGGAATACTGTATTTTTAAGAATGAAAGTGGACCTGTTGGATGTAGTCACAAAAGATGATGCTGACATTTTTCCTTATTGAGATGAGAAGATGCAAATAATGAAAAGGAAAAGTTTTTAAAGTTATTTAAAATATAGAGGAGAGTTGTATCCTAACTGTTACATAGGTGTCAGATGGCCATTCTTTTATGCTACATAGAGATGTCAGCAGGCTAACCACATTCATCCTGTCAGTCAGAGCAGTTCAAGAGAGAGCTCATGTTTGAATTTATCAAAAGTTGTGGGATTTTTTTTTATTTTTTTTATTTTTTTTAAAGTTTAGAATTATCAAAAAAGCCCCAGTAAAGATGGTGGATTTTTCAACGGTAATCTTGGTAACGCTGTAGAGTGGGACTTTACCCAAGCTTAGAAGAAATGCAAGCTATTTATTGAGAAATGTTTATCTGCAGTTAACATTTTGGTTTGCAACTTCTAACTTCCAGGAGCATCAGAGTTTATGTGAATATGCTTTAATCCCTTGTCACACTGGTTGTGGACACATGGTAATGAGAAAGAATCTTGCAGATCATTTGGAAAACGGATGTGTTAATAATGTGACAATGTGTCAGAAGTGCAAGCGGAGCCTATCCAGTAGTGAATACCAAGTAAGAACATTTATTTGTTTCAAATAATGGTTTTATATTAATTGCTTAAGTAATCTATCATGACATTTTTCATCCCGATGTCATGAATGCTGCTGCATGTGGAGAACATTTAATTCTTCTGCGTTTGCTATTTTTTCCGTGCATGTATTCGAGAGAAAAATGACGTGTATTTGATAGTCTGCTTGTGATATTACAGCAGGGAGAGGGAAATACCTGTGTGCTCATCCAGGGCTCGGGTAGGCCACATTTTAGCTCCAGTGTCAAAGCGTGTCTCCCAGTATGAGGTAGATGTCATCCAGAACCACAGACAGTTGCAGGGAAGAGATGTTGAAAGAGTCTGTTTTTTTTAATTCAAACTAAACTTGCCTTTTTTTTTTCCTTTTATCAGATGGTATTTCTATTAGATAAGTTTAAATATATAGATCTCAAAATTAGCAGCAATGTCCATACAGACCAGGAAGCATAAGAACTCATTCTGCCAGAAATTTCTCTGTGACTATTTAAACATTTTTTATTTATTTTTTTTATGTTTAAGTTGTGTTTCCCACTGTTGTGACAGGGACTTGCAAGATGTATATATCCCCCGTGTGTGTTTATATATCTTTAAAAACACTTGTCTGTCCCCAGCATTTGCTCAAAATTCTCTTTAAAACAACAAATATTTTTTCTCACTAAATTGTAGTTGATCATCAAACTTTTAAGTTTATGTTGCGAAACCTATTGCATTCTTACTTAAATGCAATGAATTTCTCAGTTGATGCTCAACATTGTGAAAGCAGGGCAACAATCTGCATTAGTACTTGCAGATTTTAAGTGACTTCGTGGGCTCATTTTAACGTTTTTAAAGCTGCTCTTTATTTTTCCCCATTTTTGAAGATGCAGTGGTACAAGTTCTGGGAGTGGTCTGAGGGCATCAAAGGAGCTAACAGAAACTGTTCTGTGTTGCTGAAGGAGGAAATGGTGTGGTGGGGCAGATGAAAAGTGGTAGAAAATCAGCTGCTGTGCGAAGAGATTGCCAAAGATACAGCATCAGTGGCACGTTTCTCAGCCTCGAGGTGGAAGTGCATCACCTTCTGTTTAGGGCATTTCAATCTTTAAAAACTCCTGGGACAAAGCAACAGCAGCGTGAACGAGAGACCCACCCTTGCTAACACCACTACATGTGTTTCGATTTGAAATCTCTGCAAACTTTCTCATCCCAACCCCACCTAGTTTGTGACCCTGTGGGCTCTCGTCTCGGAAGGTGTTGCTGGGACAGCGGTCTTCTAGGGTAGGGCAGAATAAATATTGAGCCCTTCAGATAATGCAGAGAGAATAGTTGCCAGCCCTGGAGCTTTGTCCTGGAATAGGGGCATAGTCATGTTAAGACCTACATAGCAGGAGCGTTGTGAATACCTCAGAAATGTAGTCTGATGTAAATAGCAGTGGGTGGCTTTATATGCCGTAACTGGCACAGATGTAAGCCTTTCCAAATACTGAGCCATGAGCTACACCCAACATATGGGGGTACCAGTCCTTCTGGAGTACGAAGAAGGCACTCTGGCTAAAACAAGCTTCTTAGAAAGCTTTTGCATGTGCTCTTCATGTCTCAGCAACTCTTATGGAGAGAGAAGAGTATCTGGACCCAGGCACGTTTTACCAGTGGTAAATCCAGTGTCTGTTTCGGAGAGACTGCAGATACCAGAAGGTGGCAACACTTAATCCCTTGCAACCTTCTGAAAGTGCATTAGGCAAGCAGGAGAGTGAAAGAGGCAAGCAGGAGAGTGGAACTTGAGCTGAGTCTGTTCCTTGAGCACCTTTCTCTTTCCTGAGCTCTGTGACGCTGCAGATCTACCTCAGCAGGCTTCATTTTCCTGCAATGACAAACTGTTTTCCTCCCCCTCGTTCTGCTTAGCTGTCATCTTATTAATTTTTAGTTAGGAAGCCTTGGCAGGGGATTTGCCTTGAAATGTTGATCTTTCACTGCCTGCCTTAGTTAGCATTCATAAAATTGGAATTCTGCTGGTTATGTGATCTGCCTTATGAAATTTATAGTTATGTGGCATATGAATTTTGCTTGTTTGTGTGTATATCCACAGTCCTCCGGGAGCACGGGAAGTTTGGGGCACCGCTCTCACTCTCTCCATCTTAGCCAATCAGTTGTTGGTCTCATGACTTTTGCAGTCCCATATTTTAAACAAACTTTCCGCCAGCCTCTCTCCCCTTCAGGAAGTTGGGGATCTGAAGGAGTGAAAGAGCAGCAAGTAAGAAGTAAAGACACACACTGTGCAATACCTAGGATACAGAGTATTTAAAAATAAATTAAAGAGTGGAAAAAAAACCTGTCTGTATTTCTGGGGATCAAAAGAGAAACCTCAGGACTCTGCAGAGGAAGGACTTGAGGGCTGCTGAAATGGCTTTATCAACAAAAAATTCCAGACTATAGGAAATGTACTGGCAGGCAAAGGCATTTATAAAGATTAAAGGTAACCCCCTTGTATAGTTTGGGTTGAAAGCTGACAGTTGCTGTGTTAAATACACAAGTTACAGTTGTAGTTTGAACCAATGGCAGGAGGATTACTTTCCCCTCCTTGAAGCCAGGAAAGGCAGGAAGTCTCATGTTAGCACTAATGCATTTTGCATTACTACATCATGATGGAAAATTTGGATTCCTGCCTTCAAAATGTTAATAAGCAGAACCTGAGAAGGGTCTGCACACTAAGCAAACTATGCGAAGCCAATGGAAGAAGAGTTTTTATTTGGTTTTCCCATGTATTTGCTTTCTGTTCCATAATCCACCTGCATGCCACTGGGTGTACATATGTGTGTACATACACATGCATGTGTGACTGTACATGCTATGGTTTGAACTGGGCAAGACTTGTACATTGCCAATCTTGTATCGGATTTCCCAGGATGACCTTGCAAAGCATCTGTAAGTAATTTCCAAGAACTCAGGGCCTCATAAGTAACAGATCACACGTTGTGCTTTCATTTAACGGGTGTTGCATCTGGAGATGTGTCACTGAACATACCTGCTGAGCTGAGCTGCGTGATCAGATGAGAAGCTGAGCTTAAGAAACCACTGAATCCGTCCCCTGTGCAACCAGCTCCTTGCAGAGGGGACAGCAGCACCCACTTTTAAGAGATGTGCTTTAGTCCCACACTTCTGAAGGTTATTTTGTCTGAAAAGAAGCCTGAAAACAATGCAGTCTATTGAGTAGTGAGGTCGAGAGTGGTCACTGTCTGAACAGGGGTACAGGGTTTTGCACCGTGTGTTGCGGAGCTTGTAGTGCTCCTATGGAAGTTACTCTCCTTTCTTTTACTCTTCCTTAAATCCACGCCTTCCAGGAAGGAAGGAAGAAACTTCTTGCAAACTCTTCCATACCACAGAATTTCTTGTAGAAAAGCCCCTCTAACCTTCATTTTCTGTGAAATAGGAGTAGCATTTCCAAACAGAAGCAATGTTTCAAAGACTCCTAAGTAAAGATACTCAGTGATTTTAATAATGTACTCGATTCCTTTCTTCTTGTTTTAATGACAGCAACATTCATGTGAAGGCAGTTTATGTGGGGAACAGAAACGTGTGCAAACAGAAACATCATCAAAGGAAAAGGTAGGTAAAAGATGAGTGAAAGCAGTACAACTTTATTTCAATTCATGAAAATATCACTTGTTCATTTAGATTAAATGATCATCTGAGAACATCTTCAGGTATGGCAGTTATATCTGGATGCTTTTTACATCCCAGCATAGCTCTCGTGTATAGCTTCTCTTCTCTGCTCCCACAATTAACTTACTAAATTAGTCTGCCAAAGCCAGGGAAGTGTTCGTTTCCTTTCAAGTATTCAGGAAGACCTATGTGACCGAAAGAAGAATATGCTGTCTAACAGTGTATTTAAAGATAGGTGCTTTTGGTTGTGAAAGGAACTAAATTCTTGTGCCAGCCAGAGCTTTTGGTCCAATAGATCCGTTCATTCCCAGGGCGTGCTGCAAGACGCAGCTCTTCTGTGCTTTCTGTAAGAGCAGGAAGAGTGTAAAAGTGGCTGTGTGCACGACTGTGGTGGGCCAACTTGCTTATTGCCATATCATTTATGACAAGTTGTTACTAGGGAATCACTGTGGTTTGTTAAACTCTGTTATATCAGTATGTTAGAAAGGCACTCAACTGCCGGATTGCCCCCAAGTAACTTCCAATCCACCACACTCTTGGTTGATTTATCAATGAGTATTCAGAACTGGTCAGACACTGTAAGCTGTGGCAATGCCTTGACTTGAATTAACCTGATTTATAGCTGCTGGGGATGGGACCAAGGTGTTAGTAGGTAGATACAAGAATTGAAATTGGTATTTGATTATTTTATTGCCTTTTCTTTTTTTTTTTTTTCAGCAGAACCACTCTACAGTCTTGATCAACAAGGATGGATGTCGGTTTTCTGAAGTTGGCTGTTCATTTAGGGTAAGTGAAACTGCTGCCTTCAGGAAGGCCTCAGATGGCATGCAACTCAGTGCCTTTGGTCTAGCCAGCCTTTGTGTTCAGGGTATTAGTCCTTGACTGAAATGTATCTTTAAGGAAAGTGAGAAATGTACCCATTTTTAGTAGACCAGGAGAGATGATGTTGGAACCGTTGTGGTTACACAGCATGTTTAAGATGCCGTTTGCTCTCTGGCCTGCACAGTGCATTGACTTCAGATAAAAATGGATGTTTATTACAATTCTGCTGGGTTAGAGGTCATTAGAGGGCTTGTTGGTTTTCCATTCTCCATATCTCTGAAGAGAGTCCGCTGCTCTGTAGCTGGGCCTGTATCTTGCAGTCCTCCCATCCCTGTCCCTCTCCCAAGAAGCTAGAGGGAACATGGCTTGATTTGGCCAGTTATGGTAGCTGTATAGAGAGTATTAATCATGTCTTCTTACAGGGAAGCAAAGAGAAGATGAAGGAGCATGAAAAAACTGCAGTTGGGGCCCACATGCTGCTTCTGCTGCAGCACATAAAGCAACTGAAGGCAAGCTTGTGCACTGTTTCCAAAGCTGCAAATGGTTTCATCCCACAATCACAGCTGAATGTGAATGTTGCAGACAAAAGCATCCCTGATCTGCAGATCCCAGGCAGTCTGGAAATCAATGGCGATCTGGAAGTAGACTGTTTTCCTGCATCTGTTCCTGAAGATGAATCTGTTCTGCAGCAACTTGTGAGGGAGAAAGTGATTTCTGAGCTAGAAAATAAGCTACATGTGTTTGAGAATATCGTGTCAGTGCTCAATAAGGAAGTGGAAACCTCTAACTTGGAAATCACAGCCTTTCGGAGACAGAGTGAACTTGACCAAAATATAATACGAGGCCTTGAACTGAAGGTAAATATTTAGGATAAACATTGCCTGTGTGCTTGCTGTATAGATGACACACTTAACACATGTCAGAGAGAGACGATGTAGAGATGGGGATAGAAATGAGCACAGGAATTGAAGCTGTGAAGGGTTAAGTTCTGGACACATCTACAAGATCCTTTTCTCGTTTTGGATAAGTTTTCAAATGGGCGTCTCTTTAAAATTTTTATCTAAATTTGTGTTTAGGCAGTTCTGTCTCTGGTTATTCCCGAGAGTTGTAAATGTTAGGAATTTGCCGAAAGAAATCAAAGGAAACCCTTCAGAACGTGAGGACATTTGTACTGTTCTGCTGCTTTTGCAGAACATCAGCCTGGGCAGTGGGGTTGATTGAGAACTGTGTTGTTTTTTTTCTAGATTGCAGAGTTGCACCGGTGCCTGACCCAGAAGGATGCAGGCCTCAGCAATCTTCATAAGAGTCTTCTGTTCTCTGAGCAAGCGTCCTACGACGGGGTCTTTCTGTGGAAAATAACAGATGTTGGCCGGAAGTTACAGGACTCTGTGACGGGAAGAACAGTCAGTTTGTACTCACCAGGTAAAACACGACGTATACATGTGTTAGCAAAATTTGGTCCTTTAGAAAACCCACTGATTTCTCTAGAATGACGCTCCTTTCTGCTCATGGACAGGAAGTGCTTTAAAATAGCTTCAGGTAGCTGTTAAGGAGAGCTCCTAAGATGCTGTTTGTGTGAAGACCTCATGTTCTCCTGCTTGGTATTCAGGGCGGCTGTGATGTACTCTGCCACAGAGCTGTGTTCTGTTCTGGGCTTTCATTTTGCAATTTGCCCTCCGCTGCAGCTACTTGCAGTGACATCTGCTGGATCTCTGTTGTCTAATCCACAGCCTTGGTGCCTGATGGTACTGAATGGTCTTCTGCTGCAGTTTTCTCCCATGTGAGAAGTAATTTGGTTAGGTAAATTATCCTTCTGTGGCTAACACCAGGTAATTTTCACCAAGGTATGAGTCATTAAAAGGATTCCAGCCACTAGATTTTCGTTGCTTATTAGCTGTACTGATTTGTGTGTTCTCCTCATCTCTATAATACCAAAACATAACACAAATATTCTTGCATATGCCAAAACAGTCATTTTGTCTTATTTTCAGAGGAGGTTTTACTAATGAAGAGTTCTGATTTTCAGCTTTCTACACTGCAAAGTATGGCTACAAGGTTTGTCTGCGGATTTATCTGAATGGGGATGGGACAGGAAAAGGAACCCATGTGTCACTGTTCTTTGTTGTTATGAAAGGAGACTATGATGCTCTGCTCCCTTGGCCTTTCAGACACAAGGTAAGAAGGGCAACTTTTTCATATCTGATCCTAGCATAAACCCACTACTTCTCCCAGTGAACTCAAGAGAACTTTTTCTCTTGACTTTAGTGGAAGTTGGAGCGTTTTCCCATTTTCTTCTCTGATGGCTTATAAGCCACACTCTGATTTTGGGTAGTAATTTGGCACTGAGTGGAGTGATTTGCACTCAAGGAAAGCTGCTCCTACTGAGATTCAACACTTGCCTTGAAGGATTTTCAAACTCCAGAATACTGAAATAACTCTGCACTTTCAAGGTTATTGTATCCCAACCTGTGTCCACCTGGGATAAACCAGGAGACACAATGTTTCCTCGCTCTCGCTATACATATATAATATCAGTTGGTAAGAAAATTGTGATTTGCTGCCTGAAACGCAGGTGTTACAAATGTGAGGTTACAGTTCCACTTATAAATGTGCCATAGACGTCTTACATTATCCTGATCTTTTTTTTTTCTTTTTTTTTTTTTTCTTCTCATTTTATAAGTGGAATCTGATAAGGGCAACAATGATTAGAGAGACAGTGGAAATACGCACAGGGTTCTGATCTGTTCTAGTATTTGCCTTTGTATGGTAATGATTCTGTAAGCCTTTCATATAAATAGCCGTCCTACCATCTAGCAGATAAAAAAATAGAAATCAAAGTTCTCAATCCTCATTGTATTAAAAAAAGTATTATCTGTATTTTACATTTCCAACTAAAGAACAGTGAATTAATAAAAGTGGTAATAAAATGGTGAGAGCCTATACTGATATTTAGGTTGTGTCTTCTACATACAACATACATACATACATACAGCAAGAGCTGTTTCTTTTGATTCCAAACCACAGCACCAGAATGAGTGTAATGACTGGAACCAAACCTGGGGTTTGTTTAAGTTGTCAGGAGAGAGAGAAAAAAAAGTCTTTGCACTGTAGAATTCTCTACCAGGAAATACTTACTTACTTTATTTTATTTCATTTTATTTTATGGGTGGCAAAGTTTTAAATATTTAATTTGGGAACTGTTACAATCTCCCTTGTTCACGTTAATTGACCTTGTAGGTTGTGAAACATTCATTATAGTTTGCATTTAATTATAAATAGAGCATCCAGATGCTTTTGCAGCATGTTTGTGTGTTTGTCTCTGATATTTTCTGGTTCGTTTTTCGGTTCAATAACTCATCATTGCTGCATTCTGTTTTTCAGGTTACATTTATGCTGCTTGACCAAAATAATAGGGAACATATTATTGATGCATTTCGCCCAGACTTGACTTCTGCTTCTTTTCAGAGGCCAGTGAATGATATGAATGTTGCAAGTGGCTGTCCCATGTTCCTCCCTTTGACCAAATTACAGTCACCTAAATATGCCTATGTGAAAGAAGACACACTTTTCCTTAAATGCATTATAGAAACAAATTCCTAAATCTTGAAATATGGGTGTCTGGTAAATCGCCCACTGAAATTCATTAGTTTACGAGAAAAAAACCATCAGCTTGAGACATCGTATTAGTTTTCATTTGCACTCAAAATCCAGAGAGCCTGAGCCTGTGCTGCACTGAATTAATTCAGATCAACCGGATCTGCCCGCTAGCGACAGTTACTGCTGAGCATGCTGAGCGCTTTGCCCAGTGCCACATGGAGTGTGCTACTGCATGTGAGAACTGTGATTATTTCATGAAACAGCTGATACTCCTCCCTTAGATGTAGATTACAGCCGCACCCCTGCAGATTCACATGCGGAGAGAGGGGCTGCTCCTTCCCACGCCTGCCCAGGTGTGTGTGTCACTCTGGCAGAGTGCAGCCCGAGCTCGCATCTGGCAGCCTTGGCTTGAGAGGTTGCAGGGTTGCAAGAGGTGAGGCCGAGCTTTCCACATCCTCCAGCAGCACCAAGGCACGCGGCTCCCTTTTCCAGGAGGTTCCGTGCACCTCTCAGCTGCCCTGGCTGGCAGCCCTGGGGTGGGATTTTGGCTGTTCCCTGCCAGGGACAAGGGCAGTTCCCTTCCGCTGAGGCTCCATTTGGGTGTCTTTGTGCTTTTCGGTAACCTTGAAAGCAATGAGTTGTGGATAGCGTTTGTAGCTTGAAATCCTTCTACTGGATGACTTATTTCTTGCTATTTATTTTAGTCCTATATTTATGTGCTCTGTAAAAAAAATGCACTGTTGCATCAGCAATGTGACCAGATACACTGTGGCTGGGGGAAATCAACTCCAGTGTTTCTGAAAGGAGTAGTTTGACTTTCCCACTTCAAATGTGGAGCTCTGAGGGTTAATCCCAGGGAAGTCCAGAGCCGCTGGGTCAAGCAGTGGTAAGGACCCTTCAGTAGCTTTGTTTTAAAGTGTTCAGTGTCTTCTGAAACTTCAAGGCAAGTGACTAATTAGGAAGCACTGATCTTTTTCCTGCTTATTTATTTTTCTGTGCTCTGATTTTTCTTTTTACATGCTAAAATGGAAATATCTACTAGAAATGTTTTTATCCTTTTTTTTTTTAAATAGAGGCAAGGAATGAATAGAGGCTATTTTTACAATCAAGTCAAGCTTGCAAATGTATGAAGTTCAAATGCTAAACCTATCCTCCAAAACAGCAAGCGTCATGCTCTTTATTCCCTACTTAACAACTGATTGTCAAAATCACTGGAGTTGGGTTTTGGTGCAGCAGTTTCTGAACTTCCAGCAAACTCATGCCAGCAGCACAGCTTGCTCGTCCAGGACTGCAAGGCATTCTCCAGGGCCAGAGGGACTGTAGTGCACAAACCCAAGGCCTGATCTTGCAGACAGAGGCAAGCGTGTATTTATGAGTGAAAGGCATTTATGCAACTATATTCATTTTTCCTCTGCAATATTCCCCATGTCTCACTTGAAAACTCAAAACTGAGAGATAATATTGTGCCCACTGCATGAGAAGGGAAAGGAGAAACTGTTTGTCCACTGATATTTTGCAAACCATGGAAACAGCAGCTGTCTGGTAGAGCTGGTGAAATGTCATGTGCTGTAACTAACCTCCAGCCGGACTGCTGACTTACGAACAGATTTTTCCATCTCTCATTTCTATCTCGACAGCATCCTTTTAAATAATTAGTTGTGATGAAGTATCAGATTTCAGAAAACAAAAAAATTTCATAAACAAATATCTGTCAAAGGTTGTTTGGGAAGGAACTGGATGTTCTTTGCCCCCCCCCCCCCCCCCGTAGTTTTTTTCTCTTCCGTGTTTGAAATGTTCTTTCAGGCACAGAAAGTTATTTTTCCAGTTATGTGCCAGACCCTCTAACCACACTGGAGTAATATGCCTAAAAATATTACGCTTTTCATAGCTGTGCAATTTTGACAAGTGCTGTATTTATTACAATCATTCATATTTTCTTAACATTTTATTTATTTCCTAAATAAAGCTCACTAACGTAAAAAAGGCTTGTGTATTATTTTAGCTGTAAAATCGGGAATTGACTCAGAAAACCTGGAGGTATGATGACAGCAGCTTGCTATAGGAACAGCCGAGCCCCGCTGCAAACCTCGCTGACTCCTCCTGCAGTAGCACCAGGCAGGTTTATTTACACAGCGCGGGGCCAGCTGTGCTGCCGCTGCCCGGTGACCCGGTGACAACCAGCCCCTGCCCTGCAGACCCGAGGATGCCGACAGACAACTGAGAGGCGCGCCGATGAAGTGGCTCGCCTGTGGTCCTGCAGGGAATCTGTGGAAACTTTGGGAACGAACCCTAAAGTCTCTGCTCTCGTCTCAGTGCCAAGAACGACGGGGTCATCGTGTTGTTGCCTCTGGAAGTTGGTGCGTTTGTATGGAAGGAGTGTCACCCAGCAGATGGGGTTCTGACATGCTGGAGAATTGAACAAAGGGTTGTGAGGACCTCCTGAACGGAGCTGCGTCTTCAGTGTTGACCCGTTTAAGTGCTACTCCTCCCCAGGAGGCTGAGAGAAAGGAAAATGGGTCAGACAAATCCCCAGCATCGCCCCAACCATGCAAAGAGGGGCTGGGAGGCTGCTGCCCCCCTCCCGCCCGTCCAGCTCGTGCCCAGCACAGCTCAAGGCCTCCAGCATCGCCCCCATCCCCGGCTGGAGCAGGGCCCCGAGCAGAGCGAGTGGCACCATCGGCCCCGCGAGCTGCTTTCAGAGCCTCCGGCTGCTGGAGCAGAGCAGAGGGGGGAGGCCGCTGATCTCCAGATCGCTGCAGATTAAGATAGTGGCAGCTCTGCCTCGTTGCCATGGGAGTCGGAGCCGCTCCATACCTGGGTGAGCTTTCCTCAGCCCTCACTGCCAGGGGCGCTGCCTCTCCCGTGGGGATTCACCTGGCGGCTTTTATCGCAGGGGTCGCTGCCCGTGGTGGGGGGCGGCTGCCCCTGTGCTCCGCTCCCGCTGGTTCTGTGAAACGCGTCCCCGCAGAGCGGTTATCACCTGCGGGTAAACGGGAGGGTTTTCCTTGGGCGCGACAGACGGAGAGGGGAAACGGTGAAAAACCGTGGGTGGCTGAAAGCTGGGGAAAGAGAAAGTGCGTGGGAGAGAAGACAGCACGTGTGTGCGGGAGGGGAGATGTGCTTGCAGGGAGGAGAAAAAATGTGTGTGTGTGCATGCGCAGGTGGAGGGCTGCAGCCAGCTGAGCGAGGGACCCGACGCCTCCATGCCTTTACCTAGCCTGATTGTACCGCTAACAACTCCACTGGTTTTGTTCAAATCCTGCAAGCAGGCAGTATTTCACTGACTGTGGGGCCCCAGTGCCACTCCAGCCAGGAGGTCAGAGCCAACGGGAGCACTGCAGGAAGGCAGAGGCCTCCCAGCTGGCCGGACGAGTACCCCAGGGAAAGGGCAGGATGCTCCGGGGCCCGTCCCAGCGCAGCACTGCCCGGAGCCAGCTTTGGGGATGGTGCAGGCCTGGGTGGCAAAGGCCTGCGAAGGGGAGGAGGCAGTGCCCGGTGCCACTTGGTGCTGTGCAGCGTCCCGGGGACACGACACAGACGAAGCTTTGCTCGTTTGCAGCAGGTAGGGGCCAGCCTTGCAGGAGGCAGAGGCAAGCTGAGCTGTGAGAGCTCGTGAAAGCAGCACGTTTGTCGCGCTGCGTGCACACAGCCACCAGTACACCCAGGTCTTCACTCTTTTTCATGTTGTCCCTGGAATAAAATGGGCTTTTGTCTTTTTTTTTTTGTCTTTTTTTTTTTTTTGGGGGGTGGGGGGAGTGGTATTTTCTGAGCTGAGCTCAGGAACTGCAGACGTGTACATAACATATCTGTGTCAAAATTATGTAACGGCTCCATTAATATAAACCTTGCACAGCTGTGAGAACACTTACAAGCTCTTCATGTCTTATGCAATTGCATGGAAGCACGCAAAGAAAGTTAAGCCTAAAAAAAAGGATACGGATTAAATTCATACTAAATAAACAATAAAAAGACATGAAACCCGACGCCTAAATGCTCTTCCTTTTAAAGGCACAGCTGGCATAAAACAGCTGAACGTCGGATTTAACTACTCTCGTTCTAATTACAACCATACCTTTGTTTCACTGTGCCCTTTGGTAGATCGCTTTGCTCGGAGAGGGCTCGAACGAGAACCGACTCCCCCTGTGCCGCAGCGCGCGAAGCACGGCCGAGCATTACCGTGTCCGTGTGGAATGCGTTGAGCTGTGGCGCCTTCCAAGCACGGGGCTCCGCGGAGGCTCTCGCGTTCCTGGAACAGCCTCCCCCGATCCTCATCTCCAGGAACAGCCTCCCCGATCCTCACAGAATATCCCGAGTTGGAAGGGACCCATCTCCGAGGCCGTCAGCCACACGGCCTTCTTGATAAGGAAACGGATTCCCCTTTCTGGGACAGAAACGGGAATTGGAGAAATATCAAGACTTTGCTAATCCGAAACAGATCGCTTCTGCCGTGCAAATTGTCAGCTGATTTTTTTGGTCCTCAAATGATGAAAAAAAGATAATAATAGAGAGTTCTAATGAGCTAAATTAGGATGGGTTGCTCCATATTTAATGGTAAGGCTGGCAAAGAGTAGTAGCGCTTGTGTAGCTAGGATGGTCTAAAATAATCAAGGACAAGGTTTGTAGGGAAAGGTAGTATTTTTTTGAACTAACTAATACTAATAAAAAATAAAATAATAATAATAAAAAGACCTACTTTAACCCTTCTTCAGGACAGAAGCAGAACTTGCCACCTTGCACATGGCTGCTTTGAGCTTCCTTAACTTGGTTGTGTTGGCCAGGGAGATATTTTGGAGAAAAGGCGGTGGAGAACTGGGGAGTAGGGGGAAGTGTTGGCCAAGGTTAATTAAGTCAGTAGCCTCAAATTACGTTTGTTGTGGCTACTTCTATCAGCATGAATGTGCAATATTTTATCAGCTGAACTTCCAGATGGAAACGGCACCTGGGAATTGTTTCGGGGAGCGTACGAGAGCTGTGCTGGGCCTCGAGGTCTCCGAGCACTGCAGCCCCGTGCTGTACGGCCACAGGAGGCTCCTGGGCAGCCGCAGGCAGCGCGCGTCGTTTCTGCAGATCCTATCTCAAAATCAGGCCCGGAGTTCATAGGCAGCTTCGTGTTTGGGTTTCCATTCAATATTCCTCGGCTTCGGTTTCCAAGACTACAAGCCAACATACAACCCCTCCTCCCGCTCCTGTTTTCAAAGAAAGAAAAACAGTGTGAAAAGAAGCCACCCAATTTCTGGGCAGTTTTCAAAGCGCCCTTGGAAGAAAGGCAGCGCTGGGAGCTGGGAGCTGGGAGCTGGGAGCTGGGAGCTGGGAGCTGGGAGCTGCTCGCCCCGCTCTGCCCCCGTGAGCTCCCGGCCGGGATGCGGCTGCAGGAGCCCCTCGGCCCCGGGGGCTTCGTCCAAGCGCCTTCCCCGCCTTTGCAAGCGCGGGGGACGATGAAAGGGTTCTGGGGACAAAACGAGGGAGGGGGGAGAGTAATTAACCACCAAGGCTTAATTCAAACCACTCTGCAAATGCTGTTTTTGTTTGGAGCTCCAATGGCAGGGAAGGAGCTGCAGCGACCTGCCGTGGTGCGAGCCCGGCTCGTCCGAGGGAGGCGGAGGGCTGCCGGGGCTCTGCGTGAGCCCGGGCTCTGCTCCCACCTCGAGGCCTCCATCTCTGCTCATTTGCTCCCAGAACGGCCCCGGCCCGCTGCTGCTGCTGCTGCTGCTGCTTTGCTTTAACCAGCGCCTTCCTCGCCTGGAGAGCAGCTCAGCATCCGCCGGGCTCGGCGTGCCAGGGTGCCGAGGGCTCTGCAGCCGGGCTGTGAGGGCGGCACAGAAACGTTTCAGCGGGGGCCGGGGGTCCCTCTGCAGTGGAACGGGTCCGGCATCGTCCCACCAAGGTCCCTGTGGCCCCGCTGGTGCGAAAGCGGCCGCTCAGCTGTGTCTGAGCCCCGCGTTGGGCTCGATGGGGATGGCGCAGCAAAAGCACCCATGGAGAAACCAGGACAGATGCTCATGTGTGGCTGGACTGGTGTTCAGAAATAGAGCATCCGCCTCAGATTCCTCTTTTATTCCTGTTCTTTGGGACTTTTGTTTCCAGGCAATGTTAACGTGCTCTTTCCACTGGCAGGCCCTGGGCTTGGGGTGCCCTCTCCCAGGGTGGAGGGAGCTGCTGCATGCTGGAGGGGGCTTGGTGACGTTGTCCCCGCTTGTTAACGGGGTGAGCGTGACCCAGGGATCGATGCAGCGCTCTCACCGCCCGCATTTCCAGGACACTGTGAGGATAAGCCACGATGGTTGAGGAGCACGTGAGACGATGCCTGCCTGAGCACCACCAGGAGAGCGGCTGGCAGCACGGTGCTGCCCTCCTGTCCCAAACCAGCTGCTTTTGGTCCAAACCAGCACCAGGCACTGCAGGAAGGTGAGCAGCGGTGTTTGTCCATGAGCAGGGTTATGGTGCCGGAGTTATTTTAATCCTGCCGTGACTCATGGCCAGCACACCATGATTCACCGCAGAGTTTGGTCGTTGGGCTGTTCTGAAGATGCGTCAGGTTCCCCGTGATGGCACAGGATGGTGTTTCATGCAGGGAGAATGAGCTGCCAGTTTTTTTTGGTTTCCTAAAGCTCTGCAAACATGGGCCCAGCCTCGGGCAATTGGGAGTAGGCAAGGCACGGCAAGGCACAGCATGGCATGGCACAGCACGGCATGGCACGGCACGGCATGGCACGGCACGGCATGGCACAGCAGGGCATGGCATGGCACAGCACAGCGCAGTGCGGCTGGCATGGCACAGCACAGTGTGGCACAGCGTGGTTCCTGGCCCCCAGAAGGACAATCCAGGACTATTTGGACTATTTCTGCATTTCTCAGGAAACCCTGAGCAGGGTCCCAGGTGCACTGCACAGGTTGCGTTTGCCACTGTGCTCGCGTCCAGGAGCTTTAAAATGAACTTGGCTTCATCTTGCCCTGCTCTCTGCCATAGACACTTTGGGGCCTGCAGCGCTGCGGGCAGGATGTTTACTCGGGAGACAACACGGATTTACTGCTCGAGTTCTGGAAATCAGCCGCCAGCGCTCCTGCAGTGCCCCACGCGTGGCAGAACCTCTCAGGTTCGCACGAGCGGCGCTGCCTGCCTGCTGGGCCGGGTGCTCACAGCACGCCGCCGGTGCTTGGTGGGGAAGTTTGAGCTGCAGAAAACTAAGACAACAGAATCGTGCGGAGACCTTCAGGAGGCATCTTAGCACCGTGCCAACCCTGTGTGACGCGTAGGGGAGCAGCTCGTGTGCGGGGCGAACTTTTTTGCAGGTGTGCAATGAGCCCCGGCGTGGGGAAGCCGCCCTGCGGCGCTGCGCGGAGCTCATCGATTACAGCAATAAAATTCGGACGGACGCCGCTCGCGCTTGGCTCCCACCCTAAATCGGGAATCAGCTTCTCTGCTGTCTGAGCAGGCCTGAAAACATTTCTGTTTTGGCAGCACTCTCCGGCAAATAGCAAATCCTTCAGACTCCTTCTTGGCACCGGCCGAAGCATTTTTGCAGTGATGGATTTTCTCTGCTGAGATTCAGAGAAAAGCGACCCCCGGTTCTGGGAATCCCGGCAGCACGGGCTGTTCCCTGGCGCGGGCAGGGCAGCGCGGGGGGCACCCCTGGCCGCCCCCTGCCCGGGGGGCTCTGGGGGTGCCCCGGGGACCCCCAGGCGGGTGGGTGACGGCGGAGGGGCCCCGGATTGGGGCGGAGATGGGGGGGCACGGAGGGGGGGGGGGGGCACCTGCGTGGGGCAGCTGCAGGCACCCCACGGGCTGTGCGTGCGCTGGGGGGGGGCTGCCTGCAGCGGGGGGGGGGCGCCGTGCCATGGTGTGCCGTGCTATAGTGTGCAGTGCCGTGCCGACCCCCCCGTGCTGATCCGTGCCAGACCGAGCCGTGCCATGCTGTGCTATGCCACAGCGTGCCGGGCTATGGTGTCCCGTGCCGTGCCGTGCCGTGCCGACCCCCCCGTGCCAAGCCGTGCCAAACCGAGCCGTGCCCGTCCACCCCGCTCCCGTCCACCCCGCGCCGTGCCGAGCCGTGCCAGGCCGAGCCGAGCCCTGGGAGGCGGCGGCGGCGGAGGCGGCCCCGCGCTAATTGCATAATTGGGACGTCAATGCCCGCGGGAAGCGCGGGAAGATGGCGCCCCGCGCCCTGCCCCCGCCGCACGCCGCCGCTCCCCGCCGCGGCCCCGGCGGCCCCCGGGCGGGCGGGCGCTGACCCGGCCCGGCCCGGCGGCGGCGGCAGAGGGGCGGCGCGGCGCCGAGCGGTAAGGGCACGGCTCGGCTCGGCTCGGCTCGGCTCGGCGGCGGCCGCGGAGGGGGGGAGCAGCCCCGGCGGGGCGGGAAGGGGACGGGGCGGCGGGACCGGGAGGGACGGGACGGGACGGGACGGGACGAGTGGACGGGGATGGACGGGGGTGGACGGGACGGGGATGGAGGGGACGCGACGGCGCCGCAGCGCCTTTGAATGAGCCAATGGCGGCTCCCCGCCGCCGCCCGCCGCTCCCCGCCGCCGCCCGGCAGGTGCCGCCGGGGCTGGGGGAGCCCGACGGGGGGGGGGGAGCGGACGGGGCGGCCCGAAACGGCCCCGCAGCGGTCCCGCAGCCCCCGCGTTGGGCTGGGGCTGGGGCTGGGGCTGGGGGCGCAGCTCGGGACCCCCCGGCCGGGCGCTGACACGCGGCGGCGGGCGGGGGCCGCTCCGGCCCGGGGGGGGTCCCCTCGGCTCGGCCGCTGCCGGCGCTGAACGGGTGGCACCGGGACCGCACCCCCGGGACGGGGTGGGGGGGGGTGGGGGAAGCGGCTTGGGGCTGGTTTAGGGGTGGCTCGGAGCGGTGCAAGAGGAGCTGCAGGGAGGCGCAGCTGCCGGGCACAGCCTCTTTGCCTCTTCGCTCCAAGCCCTCGCAGGGAGCGGAGCCCGGTGGCCGGGTTTCAGTTGCTGGTTGGGGCTCCCCGCTCGTCCGGCTTGGGAGCTTGTAAAGCTGCACGGCAAATGTCAAGTAAAATTCACGTTAAATGTAAAGCTGCAGATCCCCAAAGGCACCCTCTGCAGGACGTGCTGCACTCACGGAGCGGCTCAGGGCTGAGGGCAATCAGGGTCCCCTTACCCCTGCCGGACAGTGGCGAGGACTGAGGCAGCTCTGGCTGATTTCACATAAGTTACCCATGGCTGAGCCCAGCTCGTCCCCGTCGGTTTTGTGGGCTCTGAGCACCCGCTGCAGGGGCTGAACTGTCCACAGGCTCCGTGCCCCCGGGCAGAGCCCCCAGTGGAGCCGAGCACCTTGCCCAGCCGGTGGGTGCCTTGCATCACGGCGCGGTGACGAGCGGCTGTGTCCCTCCCAGGCTCTGCTCATGGAGAACGGCAAGCTGAACCCCATCATCCGCGATGTCTACGCGGCCACTGGCCGTGTCCAGCAAGCGCCGGCCGCCGCCTCTGCACGGAGGGGCGGCAGCTGCAGGGAGCTCATGGTCAAGCTGACGGAGGGGCAGTACGTGCTGTGCCGCTGGACCGATGGGCTCTACTACCTCGGAAAGATCAAAAGGGTAAAAGGGGTACTCGGAAAGGGAAAGTGGGCATCCAAAGAGTAGCTGGTGCAAGTGCCATTCCCTGGGGTGGCTCGCAGGGGTGCCGGCCTGGGCTGCAATGTGTCTTTGGTCATCGGGGCTTTTTGGGTTGACATCACCTGGGTATCACCCCCAAAACCTGCCTTCCCGCAGCTCTCAGTCAGGGCAGTCAGTGGGGAAAACAGGAAAGTGCTGGAAGTGGGAGTGGGGGCTCACTGGATCTTCCCGCTCTGTTCCCGCAGGTGAGCGGCTCCAAGCAGAGCTGCCTCGTGACGTTTGAGGACAACTCCAAGTACTGGGTCCTCTGGAAGGACATCCAGCATGGTGAGTGCCACCCCGTCCTCCCCTGCCGCCAGCATCCGCTTCCCTGCCAGTTTCAGAGCAACGTGGGGCGCAGGAGCCTGGTGCTACAGGCGGTTGTGCAGGGATGTGGCTGTGCCCCGTGCATCTCTGACCCTGCCATCCTTATTCCGTAGCCGGCGTCCCTGGGGAGGAGCCCAAGTGCAACGTCTGCCTGGGGAAGACGTCGGGGCCCAGGAACGAAATCCTCATCTGCGGGAAGTGTGGGCTGGGTGAGTGCGGGCACATCGCCCTGCTTTTGCTGCATCCCACGCACCTCCGCCCCGGCACCGTGGGTCCAGCCAGCCTGGCGGTGCTGATGCTGAGCCCTCCCGTAGGTTATCACCAGCAGTGCCACGTCCCGGTGGCAAGCGGCGGCGAGGGCCCACTGGGGACGCCGTGGTTCTGTCGCCGCTGCATATTTGCCCTGGCCGTGCGGGTGAGTGGGGCTGCCGGGGGTGCCGGCTGCGTCTGCCGGCTGCCCTTGGTGCGGCGGTGCAGGATGCGGCCCCCCCCGAGTGGCCGTGCTGACCCCCATCCTGCTTGGTCCCGCAGAAGGGGGGTGCCCTGAAGAAGGGAGCCATCGCCAAGACGCTGCAAGCCGTCAAGATGGTGCTGTCCTACAACCCCGACCTGCTGGAGTGGGACTCCCCGCACCGGACCAACCAGCAGCAGTGCTACTGCTACTGCGGGGGCCCCGGCGAGTAAGCACCCTGCCTGCCGGGAGGGCTGTCCCGCGGAGTTTAATGTGCAAAAACATTTGCAAAACCCAGATGGGGTCAGGGTGGGGATTTTTCCTCCAAGAGACAAGTCCCCAGCTGGGGGACCGTTCCCTGAGGCTGGCGGCTTTGCTGCCCGCTCTGCGTCTGCGATCGGGAGGCACCGTTTGCCCCCACCTCCGTGGCCATGGACGATGCCTCTCACGGCCGGATTTCATCTCCCTGGCTGGGGACGCCGGGGTGGTGGCTGCCACTTGCACTGCCCTCACTGTCACCCGGCTCCTCTCCCTCCCCAGGTGGTACCTGAAGATGCTGCAGTGCTACCGCTGCCGGCAGTGGTTCCACGAAGCCTGCACCCAGTGCCTCAGCGACCCCATGATGTTCGGAGACCGGTACGTCCTGGTGTCCCGGGGTCCCATCTGCATCTCCTCCAGCTGGCTGTGGCACTGAGGCGGGTGCTGCTGCAGCCCCGTGCTGGGGTGGGGGGAGAAGGGGTGGCCCCGTCCCTTGAGTCCCGCTCCTCCTGGTCACAGTCACCTTCGGCACCCAGCACTACCCATCCCTAGGCCCCCATCCCTGCGAGGACGATCCCACCCCTCCTTACGTGCTCCGTCCCTGCTGTTTTCCAGGTTCTATGTGTTTTTCTGCTCCGTGTGCAACCAGGGACCTGAATACATCAAGCGCCTGCCCTTGAGATGGTAAGGAACGGCCCCGGCTCCTTTGCGACGTGTTGGGGTCCCCGCTGTGGGGTATGCTATGCTATGGGGTATGCTATCCCCCCTACCTGTGGGACATAAGGTTCACTGGTGCCCGGTGCTGCCAAGCCCTCGCCTTGGGGCCAGCCCCAGCGCCGGGTTTTAGCAGTGCAAGTTCGTGGAGCATCTCCCACACAGTGTGCTCCAAACCTGCTGTGTTGTCTGGGAGCCAAAGCACACGTTTGCCAGAAGATAATTGCAAAAAGCAATTAGGGGGCGCGTCATCAAATTTTGTGATTAAATACAAGCTTATATGGTACCTTATAGTGCACCTTGGTGGTCCGAAAGCGCTTTATAAAATGTACTGACAGTGCCAGCAGCGCAGCTTTTCCTTGCGGATGCGTTGGTGGTGCGAACGGGCTGTGGGGATGCTGCAGGGAGCAGCGCAGGGTAGCAGGCTGGGTGAGGGATAAGGGAAATCCTCCAGGATATGTTGCTTGGCTTTCATTTTTGGAGACGCAAGTGTAAAGTCCCACAGGAGAGGCGGTTTTGTAAACAGTCTGTCTTCATGTGAGTAAGAGCCATCCTGCTCCTGTACTTAACTGCAGCAAGAGTGCGTGGCTGGAGCTTATTTAAACACCAGAAGTCTGGGTGTTTGTCCTGGGAGCAGCATGTCCTTGAGCTCCTGGCCTCAGGGAGCTTGCTTTTTGGGAATGTCCCTGTCCCCGAGGTACAGGGGTGCTGTCCTTGCTGCTGCAGCGTCCCCCGGGCTGTGCTCCGGGCCATCACGCTTCCCACAACTGTGGTCCCGTAACCGGTGAGTGGGCCGGGGATGGCACTGCACCGGGAGCAGGCTGCTGACCCCTGGCCTTGGTCACTCCCGCAGGGTGGACGTCGTCCATCTCGCCCTCTACAACCTGGGCGTGCAGAGCAAGAAGAAGTACTTCGACTTCGAGGAGATCCTGGCCTTCGTGAACCACCACTGGGACCCTCTGCAGCTCGGGAAGGTAAATGTCCACGCTTGGGCCGAGCCGGGGGGCAGCAGCGCGAGGGAGAGCTGCTGCTGGGGCGGCGAGTCAGGGCTGGCTGTTCCCAAAGCCATGGTCAGGGGGACCGGGCCTTCCCTGTGGTGGCTGGACCTGTGATGCTGGGGCATGTTGGATGGCGAAGGGCGGTGTCCACGGTGAAATTGGGGGCAGCGAGCTCTGCCCCGGGTTTCGTTTGGCTGCCGACCCGGAGGTGTGTTGATGTGTTTCTTGTTCGCGAAGGGCCAGAGCTTCGGAAGTGCTGGCTTTGTAGGGTGGGTGACTGTGGGGAGAGCACAGGGCTACAGGTGACAGGTGGCCGAAGGGTGGAAGGGGACATGTCCACGTGTCAGTGGAGCCGTGGTGCTGGCAGTCCTGCCCTGATGAGCGTGGGCATCTCCGCAAAATCCTGTGTCATGGCATGGACCTGAAGGAGCCCACAGCCTTGCTCATCCCCACAGCACTTGGCCTGGGGAGCTCGGGCTCAGAGCTTGCTTAATCGACTTTGTGATGGGATTTTCCTGTTTGTGATGTACCTGACAAGTTTCCCAGTCAGGGCTGGAGCTGGGAGCCGCGATAAAAGCGGGGCGTGTTGAACTCCGTTACGCCGCCGGCGTGGTTTTGCTTCCCTCGCTTTCTGCCGAGGCAGCCGGCGTGCGGGTTCCCCCGTCCGTTCGGTTTTTGCATAACGGCTGCAAAAGCACAGAGCCCGGCCTCTCCTCTGCCCCTGCAGCTCACCGGCACCCCCGTGTCCGAGCGAGGCCCCCACCTGCTCAACGCCCTCAACAGCTACAAGAGCAGGTGAGCCCTGGGGGGCACAGGGCTGGGGGGATGCAGGATGCTCCTGCCCGCCCAGGCTGAGGGCTGTTTCCTCCCCAGGTTTCTCTGTGGGAAAGAAATCAAAAAGAAGAAATGCATCTTTCGCCTGCGAATCCGCGTCCCGCCGAACCCCCCCAGCAAGGTGCTGCCGGAGAAAGCCCCGGGCGCGGGCGAGAGCGGCTCCTGCGAGCTGAAGAAGAGAGGAAAGGGCAAATACGTCCACAAAGAGAGGTGAGCGATGAAGGGCGCCCGGGACCCCCAGCGTCAGGGTCCCACAGCCTCACCCCCCCCCCCTTACCTTGCAGCCTGCTGCCGCGGCAGCTCCAGCAGCAGAAGCGGCGAGCGGCGCGGCGGAAGCGGGCTAAGTTCCTGCTGGAGGACGCCATCCCCAGTGTGAGTCCTGCGATGCCCGTCCCTGGGTGGGGAGAGCTCCTGTCCCTCACCCTGGGGCTGTGCGAAGCCCACTGGGTGCTGTCGGGCTGTGGGAGGGAGAGAGGTGGAGGCTGGGCAGAGGGTACTGAGCCCGGGTCCTGGGCCATATTGAGGGCAGTCATTTTTGTGGTACAGAGCGACTTCACCTCCGCCTGGAGCACAAACCATCACCTGGCCAGCATCTTTGACTTCACACTGGATGAAATTCAGAGCCTGAAGAGGTGAGTGCTGCCCAGCCAGGCTTGAAGCCCAGGCGCGGAGTCCCTGACTGGGTCCCCTCTGGGAGCCTTCCCCTGTGTGGGACTGGGGCCGACGCTGCCTCCCCTCCCCAGCGCCAGCTCGGGACAGACCTTCCTTTCGGACGTGGACTCCACAGACGCCGCCAGCACCTCAGGCTCGGCCACCACCAGCCTCTCCTATGAGTCCAGGTGAGGGCTGTGCCCGCCTCACCCCTTTTCCAGAGGGGTCCCAGTGGTGCAGCTGGGGCTGGGGGAGCAAAGGGCTGCCGCCTGTCCCTGGCAGCACCCTGATGTCCTCATCCCCTGCCCTGTCCCCCTCTCTTGTAGCCGGAGGACAGTGGGCAGCCGCAAGCGCAAGCTGGCCGTGCCGGCCTACGCCTCGGCGGGGGCGAAGCGTCGAGGCGGGGAGGCGGGCGGGCGCCCGGCCGGGGGCACCCCCGAGGGCAGCGAGGCGGCCTGCGGCCCCGAGCGGCCGGACGATGGCATCGACAGCCACACCTTCGAGAGCATCAGCGAGGACGACTCCTCGCTCTCGCACCTCAAGTCGTCCATCAGCAGCTACTTCGGGGCGGCGGGCCGGCTGGTCTGCGGCGAGAAGTACCAGGTGCTGGCGCGGCGGGTGACGCTGGAGGGCAAGGTCCAGTACCTGGTGGAATGGGAAGGCACGACCCCCTACTGAGCCCCCCGGCCCAGATTCCTCTCCCGGACCAAACGTTGGAGGTCTGGGGCATGGTGAAGCCCCTGGTGCGTTGCAGAGGAGGAGGAACCGGCACCACCGTGGCTGGGGTGGGCTCAGAGCCCCCCGTGTTTGGGGTCCCGGCTGCCCGGAGCCATGAGGGGCGCAGGCAGCGTCCAAACCTGCGCTGCTGTGGGGTGAAACCTGCAGCCTTTCTATTGTATTTCATTGACAATTGTTACTTTATTGGCCGTGTATACGCAAAGAGCGACGCTTTCCTGCTTCAGCCTCTGGCCAAGCCAGAGGCACCGCCGCAGCGGCAGGGAAGCAGTGAGCGGCTCTGATCTTTCCTGGAGGGTCCCCGGGGTGCTGCCCCTTGGCTGTCTGTCATGCAGGCAGGCTTCTTGGGGTCTCCTGGTGCACTCCGGTGTCACCACATCCACGCCTTAAACAGCAGACTCGAGGGGGTCTGGGTGCCAAGCACCTCTGCTGTCACGCCGAGGAGCCCGACGGCCTGGCCCTGTGCCCCCAGGAAGTGGTGGGCGACTCTCGTGGCAGCTGTTGCATGGGGTTTTCCTTCTCATCCTGAATCCGTTCGTTCGAGGAATGCGGTTTGTTCTAAGCGAGGGGAAGGTGCCCTGTGAACAGCCCACATGCAGCGCTTTCGCAGACATGCGTGGCGGCCCTCGTCCCGTGGCTTGCACCGTGTGCGACGCTGCGGCCGCTTCGTTTCCCTGGCCTGACAATCATGTCTTGGAACTGATCAGCCAAAACACATGCTCTTGCCTTAAACCACAGTGGGCACCGCCCGGACTGGAGCCAGAGGCCTTTATTCCTGCAGGAAACCCTGTCCTGCAAGTGCCAAACCAGCAGACAAACCAAAAAGGCAGAAGAGAAGAGGAGGGGAGACAGCACTGGGGCGTTCCCCCCGCTGCCCCCATTCCCGGGGAGGGCACACACAGGCTGTGCCTCGCTCGCTGTTACTCGTGTGGGGTCGGTTCTTGCAACGTGGTTCTCTTCTGACAGAGAACCAGCACCCCCTTCTTGTCTAAAGCAATACTGTCATGTTCAGGAGCAAAGAGTTGTCTTTTTTTAAAAAAAATCTAATGTCAGACATACCTGTTAGATTTTTTTCTAAGATATTTTTATGTGTATTTAATGTTGCTCTCCTCTCTCCCCCACCACCACTGTGGCTGCCCCACGGTGCAGGTGAGCCGTGTGGTCCTGCTCTGTCCGCATGCCCTGTCCCCGTAGCATCAGTGTTTGTACATGTGCTTTTGTGATCTACCAGCCGGAGGATGAATTGAAAAGGTTGTTTTATTGAAGAAGTACCTAAACTGCTCACCACGTGGCTGGGTGGTACGCTGTAAAGACGCAGAGTGAGGTGAGGCATGGGGCGCAAGGTGTCTTGCTGCCTCCCCTCCAGTAAAGGCAAAAATCCACCAGCGTGACCAGCACTAGAGAGCAGGTGATGTTTGCAAACCGGAGGCCAAAGCATAGTCCTGGAAAAATAAACTGCTGCTTCAGCTACTGCCACAGCAAGGTGGTGCAGGAGGCTGGCGGTTGGATGGGGAGGTGCCCGCATGGCTCAGGCCAGGCATGAGCTGCTTCAGGTGCTGTGCCGTGAGCCT
Organism: Anser brachyrhynchus; assembly: GCF_964034855.1. Lineage (NCBI taxonomy): Eukaryota > Metazoa > Chordata > Aves > Anseriformes > Anatidae > Anser > Anser brachyrhynchus. The sequence goes on from NC_137712.1 coordinate 2,899,209, forward strand.
GAATGCTGGGCACAACAAGTAAAAGCCTTTTAATTCCCTTCTGATGAGTTACCCAGTGGTCTGCTTGGTGGAGATGCTGCTGGTGCAGCGTGTGGCTGGGACACGAGGCTCTGCCCAGCTCCAGCCATGGGATGGTTTGAGCCAAGCAGGGCCAGGCGAGCTTGGGGAGAGGCTGCTGGCACCATCGAGGTCTGCATCCCAGCTTGCTGGGCTGGGATGGGCCTCTGGGGAGCCTCTTCTCTTGAGAGGCATCGCTGGCAGGCCCCCCGTGCCTGGCAGGGATGGGTACAGCTCAGCCGGGTCCCTCCCCATCCTGCCAGCGTTGGTTGCCGGAGGAGCGCTTGCAGTATTTCCCTTTCACGAGTGCCTATGAAGCCTTATTATTGTCGGAGTTGCTGCCCTGGGGAGGGGCCGGGGGCTGCCAAGAGCCATTCTGGGGCCAAGCAGGTTTATTCCCGTGGGATGTGCCAAGGGGACATCGCGCACGTGGGTGCACCCATGCTGTGGTGGCCCCAGCTCAGCAGCTCCTCTCCCTCTCTCCCTCTCCTCTCGCAGAGAACTGAATGTGGAGCCTTTAAAAATATTTTTGTTCCAGAATATATTTTGCATTAGTTGTAATAGATACTATAATGACTCTGTGCACCTTCTAAAGATTTATGATTTCAGGTTGCTGCTTGTAATAACCAACTCTTGTTATATCCAAGTTGTAATTAATATGTCTGATGTACAATTAAAAAGTCTTTTTTGTAACATCACTGGTTCTTTGTGGTACCAGGATTACTGAGTTTGGGCAGCTGGGGGCTGGGGGTCAGTGCTGCTGCTTTCTTCATGTGCTTTGCTCTTTTTTTTTTTTTTGCCAGACAAAACACCCATCTGGGATCCTGCCGCTCCTGACTTAGCGCTGGGAAGTTTCCTGCTCTCAGAGCTCAGCCCATTTTCCCTGTTATCATCTTTCCCACACCTGCTACCCCTGATAGCTGATGGGGCCATGCAAACCTGTGGCCCAACACCTGCAAGGCTCCCTGTACCACTTCTCCACTGCCTGAGATGAGGTCGGAGCCAGTGGAGCACGGTTTGGCATCAGGCTGCAGGGAATCACTGCAGAGCCCCAAGGGACCCTCCTGCCCTGCTCACTGCAACAACTCGTGCGGCTGCGCAGGTAGGAACACGCCTGTTTATTCCTTTCCCTGTCACAGAATTGACTTGGTTTTGGTTCATAAGTTACATCCAATTATGCTGCGTGAGCATCTTTTTACAAGGCTAAACTTGGCCTGGGTGGAAAGCAACTGTCCAGGCACGGGTGGGGGATGCAGTGCTGGGGCTGCACGTCCCTGCAGCTGGGCGATGCCCTGCTCCGGCTGGCACCTGGGTTCCCTGAACTGGCAGCGGCTCGGCCCGGCTCAGCAGGAAGGGCACTGTCAGTGTGTGCTGGCAAGTGCCTTCAGCCTCTGGACAAGTTTGCTCTCTGCTTGGGTTTTGTCAGACGAGCCAGCAGGCTGGATGACAGCAGGAGAGGGCGTGAGCCAGTGCCTCGCGGGGTGCCCGGCCACATCCTGCTGCCTGCGGGCTGGGGAAGCGGGAGGCAGAGCGGTGCAGATGCTGCGACAGCTGCTGCAGCGGAGCCAGGGAAGGGTCTCAGGCGCAGGCTGCAGGACGCCTGGGGGCTGCCAGGCCACGGCCACCACCTGGCTGCTGGGGGCCTGAAACATCCCCAGGTGCAGTGGGGTTTTGATGTGAGCACCTCTGGGTATCCGTGGCTGCGATGCTGCAGCCCCTTGGTGCCCTTCCCTGCTGCCCCCAGGCTCGGTGCTCCCTGCAGCACAGCGTCAGGCCAAGGAGGGGACATTTCAAGTACAAATGAAATTCCCAGTCCCAAGCTTCTGTGCCGTAGCAAGCCCGCAGGGATACAAGCTGCCTCCCTGCGTGTGCCTGCACAGGGACACCAGCGGGACAAAGCGCGTTTTGTCGCGTCTCCCCGAAAGCAGGCTGGTCTCTGCACTTTTCCTTTAATCCCGTGGGACGTTTTCTTCTATCCATTTGAGGTAGAGAGGGTTTCCTTGGTCAATAGGCAGACTGATGACTTCGGGAATTTCAAAGGGGTGGATGGATCTGAAGTGGAACCAGATGCAGAGAACAGAGTCACAGACCCATCCCCGCGGCAGGAACAGCCCCGCGTCGGCTCGCAGGCGCAGGAAGCAGAGGTCTCTGCTCGCAGCGGCACGTGTCAGCTGTGCCCCACGCATCCCACCAACTTCAAAGCACCCGCCTCTCCTTTTTGCCACGTGAGAATTTTGCTTTGAGTTTGGGGTTTACCACAGCCAGCAGCTGACTGCAGGGGCCCTGGCTGTGCTCAGCGCTCGGTGCTGGGGAGGGCAGGATCCTGCCGGGAGGCAGCCGGGCAGTGACCTGCGCGAGCAGGAGGAGAAGCCCTCCTTGCTCCCAGTGCCGAGAGGCTGGTTGGAGCCCAGCAGCTGATACTCCTGCCAACCCGTTCTGAGCTGATGCAGTGTCTGGGTTTTTAGGGCTCGCAGGGTACATCCAGCAGCACTTGAAACCCTCCTGGGTGGGACCCGGCTCGGGGAGCCTGAATCCCAAAGCCCAAGCATGAGATGGCAGCGTACCTTGGATGGAAACCCCGTGCTCCCCAGAGCCAGAGCCTCACCTGATGTAGTTGGACAATTCGCCTATTTTGGATGTCCTTGTTTTCACTAACTGCAGAGAGTAAAAGAAAAAAAAATTAAAAGGGAGAAATAAAGGGAGGGAGCAATCGCACACGCACAGCCCCAGTGCACCCGGCCAGCACTGGTGGTGGGACAGGAGCAACCCTGGGCTCTGCCCTGGGTCTGCCCCCATGCACCAGGTCAAGGGGCCGAGCCGAGCTGTTCCCCCTTGCCATGCCTGCAGGGGAATGCTTGGGGTCCCTGAGAGCCATCCCAAATCTCAGGCAGGTTGGTGCCACCCTCCCCAAAACACCCTGCAGCCCCTTTTGGCTTGGGCTCTCTGGGATGTTTTTTTATATTTTTTTTTTGTGACATAAGGAATTGTCACTTACCAGCAGTATTTCTGTGGATTCTTCCAGTTCCCCTTTCCAGAAATACCTATATTTAAAAGAAAAGAATAATCAGCAAATGCAGCTATGGGTGCAGCCATGCTGCTCCCCCTGGGGGGTTCAATTTCCCTGCTTGGTGCTATCCGCACGTATCCCCTAAAAATCTGCTGTACTTGTGACCGAGCACCCCGGGTTCCCAGACCAGAGCCACCCTCGCTGTGCCAGGCTTGAGGTTGCTGGGGGCAGCAGGACAAGGCAAGGTGAGGGGCTGGGATTGGGGCCAGGGGCTGCGATGTGGGCACCTGGCTCCCCTCTTCCAGCAGGGACAGACCAGGAGCGCTCCTGCCGGCTGTTTTGGGGCTTTGCTCCCTAACTTCTCTAAAACAAGGGCAATCCCTTTGCATGGATGGCTGAGGATACCTACGGTGCCTGGCTGGCTTTATTCTGAGGTAAAAGATATCGCTCTTCCTTCCTGAAGGTGCTGCTTAATATTGCAAAAGCCTTTTCTGGTCCCTATCCTAGCTTCTTTTTAGGTTGTCTACAAACAGGAGCTGCATCCTCAGGACCACAAATCACCCTGCTAGATCTCTGTAGCTAAGTAACCAAGAATTAAATGGTCCCCGCCGGCAGTCGGAGCATCTGTGCTCCTTAATAAGCTCAGTGCACTTTGCACGGGTGAGGATCATCTCGGCCACCCCCAACAACAACCAGAACCAGCAGCCTCCTGCCAAGTGCCTCCTTGCCCCAGGAGCCTCGGGGGGCCTCCTCCTTCTCCCCAGCGGCCCGGGGTTTGCCTCCTCCTTTGGGAATCCCCAGCCCAACTTACAAGGCCGAGCTCTTTGGCAGGATGTTCACGTAGGCAGCCAGTCTCTTGTCCATGATGCCCCTGGGTGAAACAGGAGGGCGTTAGTGCCTGCCCCCAGCCGTGACACCCGGGGCTCGGATGGAAGCTGAGGGGTCTGTCTCCCAGCCACGTATATATGCTGTCAAGCTATGCTTCTTCCTTGCAGAGCGAACTAAATGTGGAACTTGTTAATTTAACAACATCAAGGGTTTTCTACCCAAAATGTCCTAGAAATCCGAAGCCTAAATAAACTCCTTCCCCCATGCTTCCTCCTTTGGTTGTGGGCTGATTTATTGCAGAGCTGCTTGGTCTGCCAGCACAAGTGGTATTTAAGTGATTAAAGAGTATTGAAGCAAACTCAGGGTGGATTTTTGGAAGAACTAGGTCAAATGTTGTATTTGCTGACCACAACAATGTCTGGGCCCTTCTGTCGGTGGTGGCAGCCTCGTCCCTCCTGCAGGCGCCTCTTACAGGCGCTGTGCTGGTGCCTTCACCTTTCTTTAACACTGGCCTTGCCAGGAATTGTTCTGTACCGAGGGCTTGAACAGTGCAAACGTTGAACTACTAGATGATCTTGAACTGCAGAGAAGCTGACAGTTATTAGATATGGGAAGGCTCGATTCAACACCCTGCAAAAAAGTAACCCTTAGTGAGCTAAAGAATTGAACCCATTCGGATTAACTACTGCTTCAATCCTTACATCCAGGTTATGGTACAGACTGAAGGTGATGACAAAACAAAGTATAAGAAATCTTAGCTTTCAAAAAGACATTATGAACTGTAAAAACGACAGACTTGGTCAGTGGCCAATGTGCTGCAGGAGACGAGCAGAAGACAGCCCGGCGGGGTGCTAATGTGCAGTTGCATCATGTATTGCAATCTGGCCTCTGACCCAGAAGGAAAGCTGAGCTCTTGTCTGAACGTGTATTAGCTCCCTTGCACATTGGTGTTAGCAGCCTGCCCTCTCTGTCCTTTTGCAGCACTTCATACCTTGCCTGTGGGGTGCAGGAAGGCAGTGGGAGCAGCCCCGGAGCTGCGAGGAAGCAGCCCTTCCCGTGGCTCTTACACAGCCTTGCCACTGCAGCAGTGACTCTGGTCATGACGATGATCTTTGGGGTCTCTCGAGTGGTCTCCAGAATTTTCCTCCTGGTCTGTGGCTGCCAGCTGTTGTGGTGGGGAGGCTCTGGGGAAGCGGCAACGTGGCGGGTGGACGGCTGAACCCCCGGCGGCACTGACGCCGCAGGAGGAACCCTACAGCAGCGCCGTCAGAAAGTCACAGGATGGGTAAGTCCCTGGCAGTGCTCCCACAACCCCAGCGGCACCCAGAGACACCTGGGGAGGGGACCAGTAAGTTCACTGGTGCACGGCCACAGCTCAATCACCGGTTGGGTTTCACGTCAAAGCCTGGCAAGGCGGTGGAGCTGGGCGTCCCTCTGCTGAGGGGCCACGGCCTGGGAGGACAGCTGTCCCCGCAGGCCCGGGGTTGTTTGCTCTAACCACGTGTAGCCAGCACGAGTCATTTAATGCTCGTAAAGCATCTTGAGTTAATCTGTGGACCAACAAACTGCGGCAGCGCACACGGAGATATCCCCGCTGCGTTTATCATGTGAGACACATGGCGCAAATCACTTTGTTTTGCCATCTGCAACTTCCAAGCCACTTGAGCGCAGGAGCCTTTTCGATTTGGGTGAGTAGCTCCTAATTACTTCTGCTTTGCCCCAATAAACGGTGATCTTAACCGATATCTTGAACTTTGTTCCAGCAAGCTGAGCGGAAACGAGCAGCCACCATGGTAACGGGAAACATTATAAGAAGCTGAACGTGGTCTGTGGAAAACGTCTGCATAATAGATGATATCTTTGGGTTGGGTACTTAATGCGTGTTTCTTTGTCCCTGCCTGACTAAACTATAGGCTCTGAAATGAGACAGATAAAATATTAATAAGCAGAAAAGCCAAGAAAAAGATACACACGAGTCTAAGGCAGAGCCAGAGGCTCACGGGCTGCTCAGGTGTTAGATGAGCTACGTGAGATGCAAGAGGCTGCACCGTCCAGCCCAGAGGGGCCAACTTCTCATAGCAGGCACAGGGGAGAGGCTGGATCTCCTGGGTGGGCCAGGGCTCTCTTCTGAGGATTTTAAGTTATCTCATCCAGATAAACTGGGTTAGAGATGGTGCAAATGAACAAGCCAGGTGCTGAATTTTACCTATAGCTAGTCTGCTTTCACAAACCCTGAACTTTTCCTTAAAACCAGCAGACAATTTCCTTGCAGTCTGATCCTTCAAAGTAATCGCTCTTCCATTGAGCAACATGAAGGAAGAATAGACATGACAGTACCAGGAAAAAGGTGGGTGGGAAAATGAGCGGAGAAGCCCTGTCATCCTTTACAAATGTTACTCATTCCTACAAATTCCAGAACAAAAGAAAAATTACTCAACCAGTAAAAATGCAACCAGAGTACATAAATCTCAGCAATGGGGTATGATTTATTTCCTCTCCCTTCCCTGCATGATAATGATCAAAGAGTGGAAAACTTTTGCAAAGCTGTTAAGATCAGGAACTGAGGGATCTTTTCAGCAGTCACGCACAGTTACTCATTTATTCAGAAGACATCCAGCAGTACAAATATAATTCTAGTTGAATTTCTTAATACAGTTAAAGTATTTAAGGTGACACAAAATCCCTTTCAGTAGCCGGTCAGCTCCTGAATGGCTGCTTGGGAACGGTCAGCTATTACAGAAGACAGGGAGAGTTTTTGGCAAGCAGGAGCACAGCAGGAAAAACAGCTCACAGGAGGTGTTGCAGGAAACTTAATGGTCCATCATAAACATTTCCCCAGTCAACACAGTTTCAGTAATTTGAACAAACCATCTATTGAGTCGGGGACTGACGGCTATGTGGAAAAACTGCATGCAAAACATCATGCAATGCATGTCATACATTGAAAGAGGAAAAAAAATCAAGGTAAAGCCCTCATTCCTTGAAGTTTGTTTGGTGAACAGCGTGCAGGCTTTCAGGTGGTATCTCACAAGTGCCTGCTCTGTGTTTTCTGTGGACCACTTCTGATTTTATTTATTTTTATGTTAGTGTACTGTGATTTATCGCTCTCCATAAACACTTATCCTGGAATTTGTTAACTGTTGTTCAGAGAAGAAGGAAGACTATAGCCCATCAGAGAACATGGGGCTGGGGCTTCATCCGTCTGAGGACCCAGAGATTTAGGGGCATGGCTTTAAAACTGATCTTGAAAACAAAAGGCAATGGAATAAATTAAGAATTAGCTTGATGTGTTACTGTGGCACTGACTTCAGAGGTAATTGTCAGCTTGCTTTTAGAAAGCGCAGCTCTTGGTAAGTGGATATGTGATACAGAGAAAGAGAACCAGAGGGAGTATAGCAGAAAAGGAACACTTTTTAGGCAGAAATGTGAAACCCCTAAACCAGCAGAGAAGCGCAGCTCCTCTCAAGGGACAAGGAATAGCTTTATTCGACGAAAAGCTGCTTTCGAATAATTCAAGCAGACAAGCAGGGGAAATTTCTCTGTACCTTGCAATATCCTTGGCAATCTGCTCATTGAGACAGTTGATGAAGGCAATGGAGTGGGTCCCAGAGATGTAGCTGCCAGTGACGGCAGCGTGCATGTGGAGAGCAAGACTTCTCAGCACTGGATACATCAGTAAAGACAGAGTCATCACCTAAAATGCAAAATATGAGTGCTGGCTTAAAGTAAAATGTTGCATTTCCTAAAAATAAGCATTTACCTTACCTCTGGTTCAAAGGAAGTCTCCAGCCTTCTTTCTTTCGACATTACAGTAATGCTCATTGTAATTTAAGTGAAAACATACTCACGGAGAGATTTATTCCCCTACAATGGGGCCAATCTAATACTCTGCCAAGCTGCCTCTGTTAAACTGTGTTTCTGTTTCAAAAAGGAGCGAGAAGGGAACCACACGAGGCTTGGCTCCCACAGCAGGCGCATCTACTTTCCGCTCAGGACACATGCCACAGCCGTCCGCTTGCTGTACATCCAGGGTGAAGCACATTGACTCCTCTAGGAAAGAGGGGGGACGGAGCCTCTGCCTCGCTGGGGATGTGGAAGGAGGAAAGCAGTATTTCCAGGAGAGGTAGGGGTCTGGATAATACATTCTGTGCAGGCCCTTCAGAGCTTTAGCCCTTTCCTGCAAACCCAGGACAATTACTGCATTCTGCTGACAGATGCTTCACAGTCCACCCAGGCTATCATGCAGCCCTCGCATAGCAGGCAAGGGAGGATAGGACTTAAATGCAGGTTTAAAATTCATTTCATCTTAATTAAAAGATAAGAATAGTACAGTCAAATTCAATCCTTTCAGGCACAGAAATCCTAATTGACATGGCCTGAGCCTGTATGGCTGCAGAAACGGTAATGCTCTTTCCATGTACTGCCAGTACAGTGGCAACAAGTTGTTTTGCTGTACATCACATCCCATTCCTGGCAAGCCCCTTGGCTGCTCTTTCTACTCACATGCCACAAACACGGTCACATAGAAATGTAATACATAAATTATCTCAGCCGGGACGTTGCTGAAATAGCAAGGTTAATTTGGTGTGCTGAGTAACAGCAAAAGGATGGGTGCCTGCGCCCTGGGTTTCAGCACTCACTGTCGCTGCACAGCTGCTCTTCTCTTTGTCTCTTGTCTTGTTTTTTAAATAAACAGCATCTGGCCCTTAGTCAACGACAATGATAAAAAGGTTTTGATCAGACTAAGAAGATACTCTTTTTTTATTCCCCCTTATTTCCACCCTCTGAAAAAAACTCCCATTACAGGACTAATGTCAGAGATTTTTTTCTTTCAAGATTGAATTAAAAAAAAATATATCTCGTTACCACAAAGACAGGAAGTCTTTTCTGTTTGTAAAATGACTGATGTTCTTTATTAGCAGTCTCCTCTTTTTCAATCCATTTGAGGGAATACTCTTTATTATCACAAGGTTTCTCATAATAATTTTTAGAGCTTCTTTTGTGTCCTTTTCTTCCGCTAAGCCATTTAACAAGTACTCCGCAACAAATCCCAGAACCCACTCAGATAGTTACAAGCCAGACAGAGATATGCTGGTGTATCTACTTTTCCAGATTAGGATGTAATCATGTTCTCTGCTTAGGAAAAAAATCTGACCCGCTCAGCATGGCAATCATTAATCTTCTTGGAAGATGTGTGTGCATGTGACGAGGAAATCCCCTTGAACATTTGTATTGAATAGAAGTATAATAGTCACCACCCTCTTGTTTTTTGTTTGTTGGTGTTTTGTTGTTGTTATTTGTTTTCTGAAAAGAAAGATTACAGCACTTTTTTTTTCTTTTTTCTTTTTGTTCTTAGCGTACTTGTATTTGCCAAAGGATGGTGCGAAAACGAAGGATGGAAACTTCAGGATTCCCACCTGATAAACCAAATATACTCATGACTGCCAAAATGTCAAAGCGAACAAAGCTGACAGCCCTGCTGTGCGATTGTATTTCACTGACAAGCACTGACTGGCACAACGACAGCCGAGTTTACAGAGACTAAGATTTTTGCAAGATTTATTTGTTTTGGCTTTGGCGAACCGCAAACAGCTTCGGGGATCAAAATCACCAGGTTAGGGCTTTCCCTAAACGCCTCTAGCGTGGACGAGGCACCGTGCAAAAACCAGAACAGAAACAAAAACAAACAAAACCCAACCCAAACAACGCCGCGGCTGGTGGCGACCTTCAGGCTCCCTCGGCACGAGTGGAAACAAACCCCAAAATTCGTTGTGACAACGCCTTCGCCCCTTCCCTTCCGTGCACCCCCGGGCTCCGGCCGCCCCCCCCGGCTGCCCCCGCTCCCCGCCCGGGCTCCCACTTACCAGCAGCACCGTGCCGCGGCCCGGCCGGGGGCAGCCCTGGGCGGCGGGCAGGGGGCAGCGCTGGCTCAGCGCCTCCATCGGGCCGGCCGGGAGGGAGCCGCGTCCCCGCCGAGCCGCCACCTGCTCTGCCCGGCCCGGAGCCGCTGCCCGGAGGGGGGGAGCCCGGCCCTGGCTCCTCCTCCGCGGCCTGCGGGCGGCTGCTGCCCGCCGGGGCTGGGGCACGGAGCGGCCGCCCCCCGCCTTGATCCTCCCGGCCCTTGGGGTTTTGTGATTCTCGGGTTGTTTGCTTGGGGGTTTGGTTTGTGCGTTTTGGGGTTGTTTGCTTTGGGTTTGCTTTATGGTTTTTGGGGTTTTGCTTTGTTGGTTTTGTTTTGTTTTGCTTTGTTTTTTTTTGGGGGAGGGTTTTGTTTTGCTTTGTTTTGTTTTGTTTTCCCTCAGACTTATTTTGTTTGCTTGTTTTTGTTTTATTTATTTATTTATTTATTGAGACTTAACATTCTCGGTGCTTTGCATCCTTTGGGCAGAAACTGACAAAAAGCCGGTACGTTATCCAGACCTGACGCATTTAACACCACTCCCGCCAGCCAGGGAGCAGCGGGGGGCTTCCGTCTGCCCCCGACCGTTACCCCCGGTACCCCCGGGGTGCTTACTCTCCTCCTCGGCCCCTCGAGGGCTCGCGGCTGCCCCCCGGCAGCACCGAGGCCCCCCGCACCCGCCCCACAGCCCCGGGGCCGAACCGGGCCGGGCCGAGCCGGGCCGGGCCGGGCCAGGCCCCGCCGTCTCCTAGCAACGCCCGCCGCGCAGCCGCCCAATCGCATCGCGCAGCGGCGGAGGGGCCCCCACGGGGCGGGTGGCGGCCGCCATTTTGTTTCCGGCGGTGGCGGACGCGAAGGAAGCCCTTAGCGACGGCGCGCGGTTGCCAGGGGCGGCGGCGGCGGCGGGCCCCGGGGCGGTGCTGCCAAGATGGCGGAGGCCGTGGCGGAGCTGCTGGAGCGGGCGGCGCGGCGGGGGGCGCCGCTGGAGGAGCTGCGGGCCCTGCGGCTGGCCCTGCAGGCCGTGCCGCCCGCCGCCCTGCGCGCCCGCCTCAGCGACGACCACCTGGGAGCGCTCTTCGCCCTCCTCAGCGTCAATGACCGGTGAGCGACGGCCCGGCCTAGGCCTGTCCTGTCATGCCCTGCTGCCTCCCCTCGCCCCTTCCCCCTGAGCGCCTCTTGCTGCCCTCTGTCCCCTTCCCTGGCCTCCTCCGCGGTGGCACAGACGAGGAGGTGGTGCTGAAGGCCTCGTGTCTCTCTCTGTCACGCCCAGGGAGCAGGTTTCTACGTGTGTTTCCATCCTGGAGAGGCTCCTGCAGGCCCTGGACCCGCTCTACATAATCCAGAACCTGAAAGAAGAGCTGCAGAAAGGGCTTTTCCACCCCGACGACTCTGTGAAAATCCTCACCATATCTCAGGTACAGGTTTTGCTCCAGGGTGGGACAGGGGTGCATCGTGGGCCAGGCTAGGTTTGTCCCAACCTGTTACTGGCGTTTTGTGGCCTAAATTGTGACAAAAACACTACATCGTGTGTTATCTGCAGGCTTGTGCTCTTATATGTGGTTTTGGATAGTTACTGTGCAATATGTCAGTATATAATGCTTCATGATATATCTATTAAACATAATATATGAAGCTACGTCTTGACAGAAGTAACTTGTAACTGAATCTTCTGTTTATTGAGGGCTGCTGTGTGTTCTGGGTAAAGCATTCTAAGCCAGCGCTGACAGCAGGTGCTGTAAGAACTAAATGTAGCAATATTTTAATATTTGGGATACTTGGAACAGCACTGGGAAAACACTGGGGAGGAAAAGGCTTAACCGAGTTGGTATTTGTTGCTTTGAGTTAAAAGAACAGAATTGTGTAGCGGTGTAGTTTGGGATGGAGCTCTCGTGGTTTCAGGTCCAGTCCTCAGCTTACAGCAGGCTGCTCAGGGTGTTGTCCAGCTGAGTTCTGGGTGTTTCCAAAAATGGTGATTCCATCTCTCTGGGTAGCTATTCTAGTGCTGGCATGTCTGTGTGGAAAAACTTTGTTTTGGTATCTTTCAACATCGTTACTTAATATTGCCCTTAGATTGGGAGGATTGTTGAAAATTCGGATGCTGTTAGAGAAATTCTCAACAGTCCCGAACTGTTACGGCAAATAATAAATTGCATTGGTGGAGAGAAAATAGCAGTGGCTAAAGAGGTAAGCATTGCTTTCTTTTTTTTTTTCTTCCTTTACAAATGGATGTAGACATGGCATAGGATGCTTTTTCTACTGTTATTGAGATGTCAGCCTTTGCTCTCCTTTAAAGAAAGGAGAGATCATGTGGCTTGAAAGATGTTGTAATCACATAGGTGCCTTAAGCCCAGAATTTTCTTAAATGTGATTTAAAAATTTTACTCAGACCTGTTATCTTCCAGTAGCTGTTGATGCAAAGCTGAACTTACAGGTCTGCATCTGATGCCAGAGGCTTGTATCACCCCCTGCGGGTGGGCATAACTAGCCCTTGTCAGTGATACAATAATTTCCATTGAAAAGTGAATGAAAACTGAAATTTTAGATGTATAACATGATTTTATATGTTTGTAAAGAACACTGAAACTGTCTGATCATTCTGGATTTTTGTCCCTTTGTGTTATAGTAAGCTACTGTTTTTATTTACAGGCCATCAAATCGCTCTCAAGAATAGCGCAGACACAAGAGGGCTTAGAGGCTTTATTTGTGAGCAGTTTGTTGAGCGACTTGAAAAATGTCATGGCGACAAACGATGTTGTTCGATACAGAGTGTATGAGGTAGGAATGAGATCAGTGTTGTCCTTCTGAATGACGTTGTTCTGCACTTCTCTTGGACTGTGATTCGGAATTACAGCTTGGATTTTGCAACATGCTTTTAAGTTAGCGTTCATTACTTTTTAACTGCTTCACTAAGTTTTCTTCATGTCTGTGCTTTGTCGAGACTAGAAGGGAGCAGGAAGGGTACAGCACTGTTGGTCCTCAAGTAATGTCAGAACTTCTCTTTCTCAGTTTATGGTAGGAAGGTGTGAAGTCCTGTTTACGTCTCTTATTTGCTAACTTGTGGTGCTTAGAACACTGGAGGGGCGACACAGAATGACTAAAGATGCAATTAAATGCTTGCCTCTCTGAAAGTAAGGGTAAAATACCATCTGTGATCTCATCACCACTGGAGGTAAAGAGCTGTTGAAAGCTCAGAAGGGGGAAGAGATGAGATAGTAAGTGTGCTGATCTAGATATGTATGACAAAAGAGAAATGATACGGTTTAGCTATTCTAGATCTTAATGTACATAGCAGTGATGATCCCTTGAAGACGGTTTGAATAGAATCAAATATCAACTTGGAATGCTCTATGAGCCCGTTTCAGACAAACAGATAAATACAGAATTTCATGTTTTCATAATTTAATATTTAAATAATTAATCTGTGTTGTAAGATGTATTTGGTCATTATTGTGAACTGTTAACGTTACAATGTTTTTATAAACCAGCCTTTTTTTCCCCCTGTGCTTTTATATAGTTAATTGTTGAGATTTCTTCAGTGTCAGCAGACTCGCTCAGTTACTGCGCAAACAGTGGATTGATATCGGACTTAATTGGAGAGCTGACTGGAGATGATGTACTGGTCAGGTATGTTACAGCGAGTTCGACATTTCCCCAATTGCTAAACAGTGATGTTTGGTCTTATTTAAAATAACTCTCTTTAAACGCAGTTGTGTTTGTTTCTCATTAAACCCTTTAAATTTGAGAACCAGGATGAAATTTCCGCAATATTCTGTGGTAGTTGTATTGTTGGGTTGCAATGTAAATGCTGCTGGAAAGTTGTCTTTCTTTAGGTATATCATCAGAAAGCAGAGTGAGCTTGGACGAGTATTTCACAGCTGTGGTTTTGTTTTTGTTTCTCTTCTTTGGTTGGTTGTTTTTTCGTAAGGGTAGAAAAACTTCGTATGTTTTCTTAATCTCTCTGTACCTCTACAATCTGTCTGAAGGAGGCCAAATGAACTTTTTGTCTGTTTCAGAGCTACGTGCATAGAGATGGTGACCTCGCTGGCCCATACTCCGCATGGACGTCAGTATCTTGCTCAACAAGGAGTTATCGATAAAATTTCAAACATCATCATTGGTGCAGAGTCTGATCCTTTCTCAGGCTTCTACTTACCAGGTTACATCATGCATTTCTTATTTCCATTGCTTACCGCTTGCATTCAGTAATACGTTAAACTGGGAGGACTCCTAAGCCTCTGTTTTGAAGGCTCATGAATTTTTGAGTAGTAAAGCACATGTTGGACATGCACAACGTGCTGAAGGACAGTCTAATACGTGAATCATTCATTTAGAGTGGGTAGCAAAGGTATGATCTGCAGAGACTGTACCAGAGGTTTGATGTTTGTGTTCTTGTTGTGTTTTTTTTAAGAGGACAGAAGATACATCGTGAATTAAGTCGCTGTTAAAAGATGAATACATCTTGTCATAGAACAGTCGTACTCACCTGGACTGTGCAAAGACGATGTCCAAGTTGTGATGCTGTCTTTTATAGTCTTAAGCTTCTTTTGGCTTTTTCCTTAGTTCTGTGCCTTTCACAGTGTTAATAGCATTTAATAGTGAATCAATTAACAATTAAATACAATTATCAGTGAATAAGTCTTATGTTCATGTATCGTTAATTTTGAAATTCTTACGTTGTTGTTACTCCACTCTGAACACTTTCGTTTTGTCTTGTTCTATCAGGTTTTGTTAAATTTTTTGGAAATCTGGCTATTGTAGATAGCCCACAGCAGATCTGCGAACGATACCCTGTCTTTATGGAAAAAGTCTTTGAAATGGCAGAAAGTCATGATCCAACCATGATTGGAGTGGCTGTGGACACACTGGGAATCCTGGGATCAACTGTAGAAGGCAAACAGGTTTTACAGAAAACTAGTTAGTATGATTTATTTTTTTTTTTAACAAAATATTCTCAGTATATCATACAAGAGCAAGCTGATAATGGTATAATAGAGAAAAGAATTGAAAAACTTCTGTCTAATAATCAAGGGGGTCTCTTTGAATAGCTGTGGTATAGCAGATAAGATGTCTTAATAGTCTTGCCAGGCATGGCAGTGTGAAATGCCTAGCAGTGAGAACTTTGGTATCACAAGTGCGATTCAAGTTACTCCTCTCCAGTGAAGTGCATCGTATGAATCATCGGTAGTCTTGTAATTTTATCTTCCTTTGTTTCTACTTACGGCGTGGCCTTTTCACCAGGGTTAGAAATGTAATGGCACTTTCCTTACAGGCTGCATTTATTTTCTTAATATAAAATGGTTCAGAGGATTCAAAGTAGGTGATAATTTTTTTGTTGTTTGTTTTTTGCTGATTGTCCAAAGTGAAAAACTTTTAAATGAAAATGTGTGAGCATATAACTGTTGCAGCTTTGTAGAATGGGATTGGACATATCTAATCACAAATATACTAGGGTGTGTACTTCCCAAGATGACTCAATTATCTGTGACAAATAACTTCCTTTCTGACGTTCCTTGGATAGTCTAGAGATTGACCATAAAGCTTTGTATTCATCTACTGTAGGTCTATATGAAGCAAAGAGAATCTTTACTCTTTTTGTTATAGCGGATCAAAAGCAATCCTTTCTCAGATTTTATATACAACCTTTATATACTCTTTCTACCAGTTAATGTAATATAATGTGACTGATCAGTAAAATTGTACTTTTTCCGAAGGTCTATCTGAATTACTTCAAAGTGCTTTTTTTTTTTTTTTTCCTCTCCCAAAGGAAGCAGATTTCAAAATCTGTTAAACAAAATAGGGCACCAGGCAAAGAATGCCCCTACAGAGCTACGACTTCGATGTTTGGATGCCATTTCATCTCTTCTTTACTTGCCTGTATGTTTTTGTTTGTTTGTTTGTTTTTAAAATCTATAAAAATGAAATAATTGTGCATCTCGTTAACCATGTGAAGACTTTCTGCAGCATTCAGCTTAGGCAGTAGTGGTAGCTTTCGAATACTGTGAGTCGGTAACTTTACTGTCCTGAAGTTCCCTGGTTTATTTGTTTGCCTAAAGTTTGAGCTTGTAAGAGACCACATGTTATGAAATTTGTTTATAAAACTTGAGGTCAAGGTATTGTTAGGAAAGGAATGAGAGTAAACAGCTGAATATTCTTGTGCTTTAAAGGCAAACTGCTCTGACTGTATGTTCTTTAGAGTCAGTGACCTAGCTTTAATAATGCAGCTCTAAGTGAGCAGTTTTTGTTTATCTTACAGCACGGCACTTCTCTCATGTATTAAAATCAGTTTATTTAATTCTGTCATCCAAGCTAAATGAAATATAGATAGCTATTTCTTCATTCATGAAAATATGTTGAAAATATAAGGTATTTCAGTTTATTTTGCTGGTGGTTTGTTTTAAATAACTTAAACTTTCTGAGCATGTACTTAAAACTTGAATTTTATTTATAATCCTAACCAAACTCTTTTGTTTCTGTACATTTTTCTGATATATGTAGCCAGAGCAGCAGACAGAAGACCTTTTAACAATGACTGAATCATGGTTCACATCCTTGTCTAGCCAGCCGTTGGAACTCTTCAGGAGTATCAGTACTCAGCCGTTCCCTGATCTCCACTGTGGGGCTTTAAGAGTGTTTACTGTAAGGTTTTTTTTGTTTGTTTGTTTACTGTAAGTTTCTTTGCTTTTAAAGATCAGGTAGTGAATTGTAATGTACTCAGCCTCACATTTTTCAGTGGCGGTCACACGTTTTTCTTTTTTTGTTTTGTCTTTTTGAAGTCCTGAAGCAGTCAGAAATAACATCACTTGCATTCACCATTTAAATAACGGATCATGTGGGCAGTGCTTATTTTCTTATAAAGTTTAATAATAATAAGTGCTATACTGTATGTCGCTGCTTTGATAATTTACTTAAAATGTTAGAGAGAAGCACTGCACTGTACTTGGTTTCCAGTGATAAATACTGCTGCTTATATGGTGGTTGCACAATTACTGTGTAGAATGAATAACCCACTTCAGTTTTCTCTGTTCTTTGACTTTTAGCTTAACAGCCTTCTGTGTAACTGGTTTTTGGGTGTTTTCTAAAATGAGGTGTTCTTCCCCCTCTTTTTGTCTTTGCATATAGGCTATTGCAAATCAACCGTGGGCGCAGAAGTTGATGCTGAACAGTCCAGGGTTTGTGGAATACATCGTGGACAGATCTGTGGAACCTGATAAAGCTTCGAAGGATGCCAAGTATGAACTGGTTAAGGCCCTTGTAAACTCCAAAACAATTGCGGAAATCTTTGGAAATCAGTATTACTTGAGGCTTAGGGCTTACTTGCGTGAAGGCCCCTATTATGCTAAGGCAGTTTCTACTACAGCTGTGGAAGGAGCAGAATAATATCACTGATGTCTTGGTTCCCCTTCTTACAAACCACGTTACTGAAATTGATGTTAAGATGTAAGGTGTAAAGGCTCTCCACACGGGAGTCATCTTAGATTGTCTCTTTAAAGGAACACGAAGCACTTTGACTCTTTGAAATGAGAGTCATGAGAGCAAATCAAAACCTATAGGGCACAGTGTAATTTTCCACAGAATCTCATGGCAGAAGTTCTCTGTGTACTGTCCTGAGACAAGTAAACAAGGTAAGCATTCTATCAACTGCTGGCTGTTTTATTTTGCAGAAATTATCAGTGTTTACTTAAAACTGTTCTTGGGTTTGGAATTCCTATCACGTTTTCTCAGTAGATCACAGTTGAATTAAAAAAAAAAAAAAAGCCAAAAACCCTTGAGGTTTGTAACCTCCGATGCTGCCATGGTTTCTCTTTTTTAAAAATTTTATTACTACTTTTTTCTATCTGCTGAAGTTGGCCCTTGCATAGAAGACACTTTTAGCTAGATTTAGTTCTGCCAGAAACTCAGGTGGTAAGAAAAAGCTAGTAATATTCTGTCCACATGAGGGAGTATAAACTGGCTTCTCTTCTCTCATCAACTTGCTGGATGTAAGTCTTGTTTGAATAAGTCCTAAATATTGTTTACATTTTATACTGAGGATTACAAAAATAAAAACAAAACACTTAGCCCTTTTAAAAACAAGTGAAAGCAAACTCTAGTGTATAAAACCAAATTGGGAGCTTTGTGTCATTAGCTGTCTATTTTCAGCAAGTAAACTGAGCTGCCAAAGGAGCATGAGCTACAAATCCACTTCAGAACCAAATCTTAAACAGTTTACACTTTTTTTTATCAAAGATGATTTTTTAATTTAAGTGTTATTTAAAAGAAAATATGTACCAATTTTATCTACCGGAGTTGGAATAAAAGGGGTAAGAACATCAAAGCTTTCATGTTTAAAGGCATGAACCGAATTAGGAGGCTATAAACGTAGTACCTCGTGAGGCTTTGTCTTCCTCTGAAGATGGTCAGCTAGCACGTGGGTGAGGTACAGAACTAGCCGGACCACCAGTCACTTTAGTGACCTGTGATGTGTTGGTCCATAAACAGAGACCACAATGTACTTTATACAAAAGGTTTATATTGTTTTTGCTGAGAATGTAAGACACAAATCTGAGGATAAGTTGGGGGAAGCATAATAAAACGTGAATTAACTACTTCGGGGCTTGCTTTAGTAGTGTACTAAGTTGGGTATGCCTCTATGGAAAGTACTTGCCCTGTGTCTCTGCTCTGCCAAGTGAAATGGGATGATTTAGTCATGCAGTAACCCTTTTATTGCTTGTAGTAGCTTCGGGCTGCAGCAGAGGTGATAGCATTGCCTGCCAAAAAATTGCTGGCAAGGGATTGAACTGGGCTCTGAGAAGCAGGGTAGTTGGGGAAAATCTGTTGATGTTTAATAAACTGTCTGAATGCAGGTGATCTGCTTTGTTGCTTATGACCTGATATGTACAAAAAGTTGTCATCCAACATTATCCTGCTGCTCACGCTTTCATTCTAAATGTGCATAATAAACATCTGCTAGTGGAAAAGGCAGTTTGTAGTCTCATTTGTGAACTAAGGGAGCACAGAAGTTCAGTCACAGAAGTGAATCACAGAAGTTCAGTGAATCTCAGCATCCAGAAAAACGTGAAAGTGCTAAAAAGGAAATGGAAAGGATATAGAAATCCTTGGTTTGCACTTTTATTGGGCAGTTCAGTGTGGTTATTTTGGGTGGCTTTGTGTGCAGGTAGCTCTGTCTGAGCTGTATGCTAAAATCTCAGCAAAAGAAACCAATATAAGCCTTTTCTGCAATTCATGAGTCTCTTCTGTGCATGTTTTCAGTTGTTGCTTATGAAAGCTACCGTGTGCCAAGTCTTTAGCATCTGTTTTGCATGGTACATGTGCCAAATAAAATATTTTAAAATACACAGAGGTGCCAAACAAGGGGATTTTTATGGATGCACGTGCACTTTTTGTTGAGCTCAGACTCTTACCCTTGTAATCCACGTGTATTCATTATATGCGAATACATTCTGTCTGTAGCCGTATGGTTTACGTGGTGCCAGTGGTGTATCTTGTGTACAAAGGAAAACTCAATTGCATGCCCCCCGTGTAACATAATTGGGGGGGATTATTAAGGCAAAAGCAGAAATGGAATGATGGAGAATGAGGATTGAGATAATGTGGTAAACTGGGTGAATTTGGTTTAAAATCAAGCAAAAAACCACCAACAACAACAAAAAATGAGCTCATCGGTTGACCCTGGTTAACAAGCAGCATAACCGGATACTTAAGAACTGTGGAGTTTTGGAACCCACCTCTAATTCCTTCAGTCACGCCAGAAAGAATAGATGAGGTCCTCAAAGGTACGCGTGTGCCTCTTTCCATGTTTGTCTGTCACAATTCTAGCACATCTGTCCAGCTAATCTTTCGCCTTCTGAAGGAGCTGCTATGGAAGAGTTAATCTGGAGGATGCACGCATGGGTGGGGTTGTGCTCTCTGTGACTGGTTCCTAATTTAGGGAATTTTTACATTTTTAATGAGCTTGGTGTTACCAGCCCTTTGGTGAATTTGTTCTGACTTCATGGCTGACCCCATTCTCCAGCATAACGTTACAGCATGGAGATGGTTGTATCAGTGTCTCTCTGATGCTGTGCACGACAAGTACAGGATTGTTTAGCAGGTAAGTCAGATTTCTGGCCCGGAACCTCCCCAGGCTGTTTACCTTATTGAACTATCATGGGAATTGCTGTCTGTCGCCGCTCTAAGATGTTCTGTGGTTTCACTGGTACTGCAAAACAGGCTGTTCAGAAATAGCTCCTTTTCCTTGGATGAATAAATTCCCCTTTTGTTACAAAATACTGTGGAAACAGGTGATGCCGAACTCACTTGAATCAGATCAAAATACAGGAAGAGCTGGGGGTTCAAGCAGAGGCCTTCGAATGTCTGGAAAACACACTAGAGACCACATTTCTTGGAATACTTTTTACTTACATGCATGCACTGGTATGTACAGGTGTAAGTAGAATACAAACAATGCTTTTGCTACTGTAACACTACAGCATTTGAGAACTTATTTGCTGTTGAAGAGAAGAAAGATAGCTTGAAGAGGAAATTATTACTGAATATGTACAGGGTAAAAGGGCTGGTGGAAGAAAATGCAGGCCTCCTTCACAAAAGTAAAATTTTAATCAGCGAAATGAAGAGCCTGTTTTTTTATTCTATCCAAGTTAAACTGTTTGAATTTATCAATATAGGTCAAAACCTTGCAGGACACCAGACTGTAGTATGTTTCCAGTAGCGAGCAGTCTTCCCCATCGTTTGTTTCCTTCCAATCTTTAAATAACTCAACCTCTTTCACATTGGAAGAGGTAAAAATGAATTTATAGCAGCATCGATTGTAGCTGATGTGCTTTTCCCCAGAAAAGCGAGAGCTGTGAATGGGAGTGATGCCAGCTTTTTTAGCACAGATTCCGACAAAGGTATCAGGGGGCAGTGAAACCGGCACCTCCTTGGCGGCCACGTACACCTTCCGAACGACGTCCTGGGACATGACAAACGCTTTCCCATCGCAGTAATCTGGGTAAAACTCCTCTGAGTATCGATGGATGGGAACAAAGCCAGGGCTTTGAGGGGCTCTGTCAGGCACTCTTTGATGAATGACCCTGCCGGTGTAGACGTCCTCTAGCTGTGTTAAGCTGAGCAGGTATCCAGCCAGACTTGGAATACCGACAAACATTTCTTCATCTGTTTTAAGAATATACCTTGCGCGAGGGCAGAAAGTTACTGTCCACTCCACAATCATCAACATCTTCTGTGTCTGTGTCTCGGGCGAATCGATGAAGCTGCCTTCAATAATGTCTCTGTGCTTTTGAGACTCTTCATCGATCTCCAGCTGGGCTGCTACTGAAGCCGGCTTTCCTAAAGCAAACAAAGTAAGGACAGCATAACCTCCGGTGTCTGTCACGTTGCCCCACGTCTGCCTGATCACGTTGCGCCTTGTCCTGTTTTCTGGGCTGCTGCAGACAAGAACCAGCAAAAATACCTCTTGGTCTGAGCATGTTGCTGCACTGCTGACGGTGTAAGACTTGGAGAGATTCGCCTTTAGAGGGTCCATATCCAGCTTCCTGGCCTTCTCCCTGATTTCAAGAGTCTTTGCGTCAGTGTAAGAGAGAGGTAATGACCGCAGGAAGTATTCCTCCAGTAAATCTGCTCCAAAAAGCAGCATGTGGAAAAGCAAGACATTAAACAGAATGAAGCACCACTGGTGAGTCCGGAGCCTGCAGAGCGTCAGCTGGGGAAGAAAAGACATGGGCACTGAATGCTCTTGCTACTAGATTGGAAAGGCTTTTATTTTATAACACCATTATAATACATTTTATAATACATTGAGGCAAAATGGAATCATGACATTTAGATTTGTACATGTACTAAGCGTAAGGCTTTTTACCTCCTAGAAACCCGACCAGCCCTACTTGTGGTGCAGTGAGATCTCAAGCTGAGAACATTAACATGCTGTAGCTTAAAGGGCTCATCTCTGCGCATCCACCTGGGGAAATACCGGGGAGTAACTGACTGCTCCAATGCTTTCTGGGTGGTTTTAGCCTGTTACTGAAGGCCTGAGCTCCTAGTGAGGACCTGTAAGGACAGTATACTTCCTCGGAGGAGAGCCTTGGTGCTTGGTCTGACAATGCCTCATGAGACCTGGCAGGGTAAGAGGAGAAAGGGGAAGCTGTGGCCCCGTAGCGCTGGAGCAGGACTGAGCCCATCTCTGCCCAGGACCGACCCCGGCCCTCCCGCTCCTTGGGTGCTGCTGGTTCAGCTGAGCCCCCTCTCACTGGCCCCAAGGAGGGGTTTTGCTGAGGCCCCTGCAGTGCTGGGCTCCAGCTCAGCCTCATGGCCCGGCTGTATCCTGCATAAGGACAGAACTGTGTTTTTGCTGCTCCCCTTCCCCTAACACAAACGGCAACTGCGAGCCCAACCTCATGGAGAGGAGGGAGCACAGAGCAGACGCCCAGTAGATGCTTTGCAGTGAGGGTGTGCCCAAGCCCCAGCACTCACCTGCATGGCCGCGGGGAGCCCTGCGTGCGGTGGGCTCCACGTTCCCCTCGGAGGCAGCTTCTTCCCGGCAGCGGCTCGGCGGCAGCGCGTATCTGGGGCTGCAGGATTGTGTTACCGCCCGAACCCGCACACGGCGGCTTCCACCTCGCCTGCCTGCGGGGAGGAAAGATGATCCTGGGGGCGATCGTGTTGCAGCTGCATGAAGCACAAAGCAAGCGAAGCTCTAGCTGTTCCCTTATTAATTCCCAACATTTAGCTGGGGCTTGCAGTAAAGTCTGAGGAGTAACGAGTTGAAGCCACTGCTGGGGCCACCTTGGTAAAAGAGGTCCCTTGGTTGTGTTGAGCTGCGTTAGGTCTGGCGGTTGGTTGCTGTTTTGCTGGGTTTTTGTTTTTCACAGCTGGGCTGTGTTCCTGTTGGTTCCTCACCACCGTGCCGGGTGCTCTGCCCCTCCCCAGGCAGAGATTTGGCGTACAAACCTGCTGTAGGATGAGGTCTGTCTACCCTGGAGCTGGGAGCACCCTGTTGGTGGTGGGGTGACCATGCAGGTGGCTTGAAGGGCTACCTGTGGGCGTGGGGTATGCCCTGGGCACATCAGGATTAGTGTGCTGCTGGCCAGGCTTTGCAGTGTCCTGGGGGCAGTCCGAGAGGGGTGGGGGAAAGGGATTTTCCCTGTGCTGGGGTTCTCCAGGCCAGGTGTCTCACTTTGCTCTCGGGAGCCAGGGAAGTGCAGGGAATCATTTGATGCCAGCTGTTTTCAGTGGGTCCCGTGGAGCAAGGCACGAAGCAGGAGCTGTGCACGAGAAGCTGATGGTGTGCAGCTGGGGACATGTCTTGGGAGCCCATGGCTTGGAGACTGGGGATGTTTTGGTGTCCCCCACCCTCCTTCCTCCTCCAGCACCCATTTACAAGACTGGGAGCATGAACCCTAGCAAGATGACTGCACCGTTTGGTCCTTTGCTCTCTGCCCATCCATATTTCACCCCTGGTTCACCTGACTGCAGGTATTTGTGCTTTGGTGGTGGCTGCACGTCCCAGTACAGAGCTGTGATGACCACCCCCAGAGGGACCTCGGGTGGCGGCCTCGGCCGTGCCGCAGCCTCTGCGTGTTGACGTTGGCTCGGCCACGGCCTGCTCTGGGGCCTACTGGGTTGGGAGCCGCAGGGGACTGGAAGTGCTGGTGTGGAAGGTGCCAAAGACACCACGAACAAGACGGAGGTGTCAGCGGGGGGAGTTGATTTTGGCAGCAGCTCCGTGAGGCCTGGTACCCGCAGAGCACTGAGGGGTGTGCGGGGCGGGAGGGTCCCCAGCAGCTGCGTGGGGAGGGCTGGGGGGGAGCAGGCAGATGGCAGCCTCAGCACCGGAGCGGAAAGATCATTATTTTTTAATTTTAAAGAGATTTCTCACAGGCAAGGGTTTGTTTCTGTTAGTGCATTCCAGGCTGAAGGGGTGTAAGGAGGGTGCGCTGCTGCTGTGCTTGTCTGCAGCCATGTGCCCTGTGAGGCCCAGCGTGCGCTGCTCCGACCCTCACACCATCCCTAAAACATCCCTGAGGGAGCCGGCACCAGCCAAATGTCCCCGGGAAGGGGAGAAGACCTTGGACTTCTTGCTTGGGTGACTAAGGTCTTCCCCCTCCACCCCTCCAGCTGCTGCTGGCAGCAAAATTTTCTCTGTGGGCAAGGAGAATCTCGTCTTCCTGGGCAGCTGATGCAGCCATAGCAGGGAGGTGCATCGTGCCCCTCTGAAAAACTGCCCAAACACAGCACACATGCCCCAACCAGAGCTTTAGGACCTCCAAAAACTGGAAACCCTCCTTTCATGTAGCCTGTGTGTCAGCTGGGCTACAGCTTTGTCTGGACGAGCTTCGAAATCACTGTAGTCCTCTGAGAAGTTGTGCTTTGAAGCTTGGCAAGCTGTCAGCAGGGGAAGTGTCAGTTAAATGTGTTCTCTGAAATAAAAAGCTAATAAGGAAATATTTTTCATGTATAATAATATAGCACTGTAGCCCCAGATACACATTCTGAGAAAAAATTCCTCCTTTGAAGATGCTCTGTCTCCAGCTAAACTATTTAATAAGTAAATAATACTAGTATTTGAAACCGCTTCCATTAAAAATATTGGCCTTCCCAATTGTGCGTTTTTAAAATAACAATAAGACCCACATGTGTATCAGCCCTGTTGCAATTTCACACAGCGTGATGCTTGCAGTATATCTGAAGTCATTTCTTTTGCATGGCTTTGTGGTGGCAGCAGTAATTTCAAATAGTCACGTACGCACATGCACACAAAATATATGCATATGTATACAAAATATACATGTATTTACATTATCCAACAAAAGCTGTTCCCTGAGGTTCAGCTGATAAATTTTATCTGCAGAGCCTGGTGGGGTCACACTGGGAGAGGTCTGAGGACAAGCGGTGAGTGCTGGGGGGGTCACGTAGCTGGTCTGGGTGCCACGAGTGCCGTCAGCTTCACAGGGTTTGCTGGGCAAAAATCAACGCATCGCCTTTAAAAACTCAGTGTTTGTAACATATGGTGTTTTAATACACAGCGGTTTCTTTATCAGCCTATCTTGCTTTCGAGGTTGCTGAAGTCAGACATGTTCAGGGAAAACCTTGCTCCCTGTGAGATTCATGAGCTTGCAGAAGAAGGGGGAATTCAGGATCCCTGGAGGGGCTGAGC
The DNA here is from genome assembly GCF_964034855.1 of Anser brachyrhynchus. Taxonomy (NCBI): domain Eukaryota; kingdom Metazoa; phylum Chordata; class Aves; order Anseriformes; family Anatidae; genus Anser; species Anser brachyrhynchus. The sequence goes on from NC_137712.1 coordinate 2,924,151, forward strand.
TCAGGTTGGGCTGGGTAAAATTTGTTCCTGCATCTTCACTTAAACCCTAGGAAATCTGGTGGGTGTGAATTAGGGGAATGTCCAGGAAAATGGGTTTTCCTGAGGCATGGGGTTGTAGCTTGCTTCATGTAAGAGATTTTCATGTTTTCCTTATTTTATATCCAAGCAAACCTCGTAACAGGAGCAGGGATGCACTGACACCACTGTAGACAACTTGACCTATCATCTGAACGGCAAGCATTTAGAGAAAAGGATGGCTGGGATTTGGATTTGATGTTTGGAGAGGAAGGGACCCCGGGCTCCTGAGATACGGGAGGTCAGAGCCCAATGCGTGCCCGTCCTTGTCCCGCCGCAGGGCGCCCGGTGTGACGTGCTGCAGGGAGTGGCCATGCCCAAAGATTCCTGAAACATCTTTCTGAGTCTCCTGGCTTCCCTCCTGGTGCTTGAACATTTGGGAAGGGGGAGCAAAGCCTATTTTGCTTCTTCTCTGCCTGAGTCTGCTTCTTGAGCATGCAAAGGCTTTGGATGACGCACAGTTCTCGAGTGGTGGTGCAGGCGAGGGAGGGCGGACAGAGATTTTTTTTGGGGAAAATCAATGAAAACTGGATTTCAGACGCACATTTGCTCAAATATAAGAGCCCAGGCTCTGTCTGCCACATGTCCCCATGTAGTCACTCTGTGCCATGTGCTGCCCTTCCCTGCAGAGCCATCATCCCGGCTGCCATCCACCCAAAACCTTCCCGAAAACCGATTTGATTCATACAGGCAGGCTTTAAGCCCTTCGCTTGGCTGGTCTGGCTCCAGAGGCATGCCAGATCCTGTGTGTGTGAGCCATGTGTAGGCAGGCTGTTCTTCTCAGCCTCTTTCTGCAGTTTCTCAGGGAACCAGGAGTTTCTGCCCTGTCTTCCCCTGCTCTAGTGCAGGGTGCTGGGGAGAGGGGACAAGGATGTCTGTGCCTGGAGGGGCTGCCAGGAGCCACCTTCACCTGAGCCTGTCCTCTGCTTGCTGCTGAGCCAGGGTTTCCATCTGCTTTCTGGCACCCAGGCTAACGTCCCATGTGCTGCAGGTGGCACCAGTTCCTCTTGGGCTAAAATTAATAGAATAAAGAGGGAAAAATACAAAGCTTCCATGCGTAATGCAATGAGGCTGTGGGAGCGAGGTCCCATGTGTGTGTTTGTGGCCAGGAGAGAGAAGGATGTGGCCCTTGCCCGGGGTGATGCTGAGCCCCCAGTGACAGCGGTTTGGGGCACCCAGGGCAGGACCCGCTCCCCTTGCTGGGACAACTCCCCTGGGGTGGTGTCCAGCCAATTTCTTGCTTTTGCTGTGTTTCGCCAGTGCACGCAGAGCAGATAGCGCAAGGGGCTGGAAAGGGACATGTCTGGTTTTTAGTAACAGCGTCAGTTGCAATAAATAACGGAAGACAATCGTTTTGGTCTTAGTCACCTAATAGCAATGTTTTTGCTTAAAGATATGATTCAGATCCTGCAAGCAATTCTTCACCCTAAATTCTCCATGAAGCTTGGGAGGTGATGGAAGACAAGGTTTATAGAAATACTCTTACACAGCGTGTATTTCATTTGTTTTTTGATATTTAATGTTCCTTAGGGTGTTAAATGGAGGTAGAAAACTTAAAAACAAAACAACAAACTGGAGTGCTGACATATTAGATCGGCCACTCCTGGCGTACAAATGAGGGTGTCTTTTTTTCCTATGTAATGGCTCGGTTGTCTGCATTAAAAACATGTTTTATAGCCAAGTTCCTAGCATTCATTCTTTCTTTGCATACATCAGTCTTGGAATTACAGAGCTCCATCTTTTTGTATGTGTATGTTTGATTATTACTTTTTGAGTTTAATGACAGCTTTGACAACCAGCTACCACTATATTCTTTGATAAAGACAGCTCAAACCCTCTGTGCATTCTCTAAGTGCTACAGCCGGCGTCAGAAATACGGAGCTAAATATAAGCTGGATCGAGAGAGCGTTAGCTTGTGAAAAACGTTGAACTGGGGGCTGCAGGGCTCCCAGCCCCTTGGCTGCGTTGGTTGTCTCTCTGCCAAGATGTCAACTTGGCAGAAAAGTCACCTATTTTGCTGTAGACCAGAAGTTTTCCACTTGTTGCTGATTTTCACAGCACGCCATGCAGGTTACGCCTTCCCCTTCCATTCCCTGAAGTTAGAGGCGTGCTGTATTCGTCCCTGGTGAATCCAGGTTTCATGTGAAATTTGTATGAGGTGTGGAACATCTGAAACATTTGGAGCCTTGAATGAAGCTTGGCTTTGACTGAGTTCGGCCCACGCTCTGACAGTGTTTGCAGTGAGGAACAAGCTGGGCTGCGTGGTCCGTGTCTGCGCGGCTGCTCTGCAGCTGCAGCGGCGCTGGCAGTGTCGGGGCCTTCCTTCGTTCCGTGTGTGCTGTACCCAAAAATGCAAAGTGAGGGGGCTGAACGCAGGCTCCTGGGGCTCTGGCCATGCCCCAGTGCTTCCTCTCCATATCCTGCAGTGCCTGCGTGGTGCTGGACGGCGCCTGCTGCGTGGAACTGGGGGTGCCCCAGGGATGGGGATGGGGCTGCAGCCCCCCAGCCGTGGCCAAGTGCCCTCAGGGCAGGGGTTATCAGGGAGTTTGGGCACATCAGGACACCCTCTGACAAGATATTTATTTGGCTCCGGAGCACCGAGGCATGCCGGACTTCGTTAATTCGTTCCTCAGAAAATGACTTTCTCTCCTTTGTGCCTCTGACTCATCCCCGCCGCCGCCGCCTCCCACAGACTTATTTATTGCTCCTCCAGACACAAAGCGCCAGAGCCGAGCCCCTCCCCGGGCAGCCAGACTGGGGGGCTGTGCCCCCCTGTGCCCCCCTGTGCCCTGGGGAGGGGATGCCGTGGAGGGGCCGAGTGTCTGCGATCCTTTAATGAGCAATCGTGGTGGTGTTATCCACGGCTGCTGGGAAGGTGCAAGCTTTATCCCAGGGCATTGCGAGCTGGGAGCTGAATGTGTTTCCACAGATAAGTGAATCTTACTGCCATCAACCTCGGAGAGGTGCTGGCAGAGGGGAAGAGCAGCATCTCTGTGGCACTGCTGAGAACTGGGGAGCCGAGAGCCACAAACGCTGCCCGGCGGCGGGGGAAAGGCTGCAGGGAGGAGCGGGAGCACTCAGCGGCACGCAGCCTGCCTCGCTTTCCGCAGCGCAAAGGAAGAGGCGCTCCGTGTGGCAGTGTGGCTCCAGGGGAGAAGACACGGGGTGAAAGCAGGCTCCTGAGGCCGTGGGAAGAGGCAGGATTGTAAGGTCTGGGAGCCGCAGTCAGACACATCCTGGTCCGGAGGAGGGGGGGAGGCTGAGCGTGGAGCGTGGCGGTGTGTGGGTGCGCCGAGGGAGAGGGATGCTGGCGGTCCCAGCACCCACAGACGCCCTCCTGAAGGCTGAGCGTCTCACCAGGCATGCTGCTGCACCTCGATGCCCTTGGGGTTCAGCTCAGTGAGCTCCGGCCCAGTCCTCTCACACGGAGAGCGAAGGGGTCCCTGCGCCCACCGGGTCGGAGTTTCCCACGCAGTGGCCGCAGCATCCCCAGGCCCAGGAGCACGGGTGAGGGCAGCTGGTGCCTGTTCGTGGGGATGGCTGCCCTTCGTTGTGCCAACTGTAATTAAAACGTCCGTACAAAGTGGGGCAACCTTGTAGCTGAAAGCAATCCGTGCCTGAGCGAGGAGAGCTTCCCGGTAGCTGTTTGCTTCCTCTGTGTGCCCAGACAGCCCCAGCGCCCCATTAATGTGCACAGACACCGCCGAGACGTGACTCCTGGCCAGGAGCTCACAAACAGCTTCAGGCTGGGGCAGGACATCTTCTCCCTCTCCCACCACCAGCCCGGCCGTCCCCGCTGCCCACACCTCATCTGGACAGCCTGGGCTCAGCACCCAGGCTGCTGCCTCTGCCCTTGGTTCAAGCCAGGAGCATGAAATCCTTGTCTCCCCCTCTCCCTTCAGATTGCGCATGTGTGTGGTTGGTGCTGACCGTACGTGCCCCCAGGAGGGTTTTCTTCCTTTAAACTCCTGTGTTGGAAGCAACGGGGGCAGTATTTTGTTTTTATTCCTTTAACTCCAGGCTGAGAAATGATTTGTTCCAGAGTTTCCCCTTGCACCCCCTCAGCAGGAGAAGGAGCCAGGAGTGGTGGTGCTGGGGGCAGTGCCGGGACCGGGGGCACCCCAAGCAGCCAGGTGCCCCCCAGGGACAGGCAGTGGTGGCAGTGGTGTCCCCCAGTGCGTGGCCTCTGCTCATGGCTGCAGCTCCTTGCAGACGTGGCTCTGCACCAGCCTCGCTGCTTGGGCTGCAGCACTCGGGTGGGGATGGGTTTCCTCTTCTGGCTCTTTCTCGTTCATTTTTTTTCACTTCTTTTTCCTTACAATCCCCCCCCCCCCCCCCCCCCGTAACGTTTTAAATAATTCCTCCTCCACACCTGTGTTATCACCTCGCATGTCAATACGCTGCTGTGCCACCCGCCCCCTCTCCTCGCAGAGCTGCACGTTAACATTTTGCACCCGATAATGCGAGGCAATTAGTGAATGAAGAATAACTTTCCTTCTTAAAAGCATGATGGGCCGGGAAGCATCACACGGAAGGATCGCACAGGCAGCATTAATTGCTTTTCTCTCAAATGCCTCCTAGTGTAGGAGAGCCCATATGGAGAGAGAGGAGGAGGAAGGCATGCTGCAAGAGAAACAAAGTCTCCGCTCCCGGCGAGATGGGTAAACCCCGAAGCATCTGAGCGGGCTCGCCTGGAGCTGGGGGGCTGCAGCGAAGGGGCTCCGTGTGCTGCCACATCACCAGCTGGTGGCTGCCAGCCCTCGGGGCACGGCGTGCTCCTGGCCAGTGTCCCCCTCCCCTGGGTCTGGTCTATGTGGCTGTTGGCATTTGGGGTGAGCGCGGGAGGAGGAGCGTTGCAAGGCCGCTGGTTTTCTTTGCGAGGGTTTATTTTGCAATAAACGATGCTTGGCTGGGTGGTGGTGGGGGGGCACCTGGTCACCTCTGCTGCACGGCACACGGCGTTTTGGTCCCGCGGCGAGTACCCCGACGCCTGCACTACAGCGCGGGGCCTGGGAGAGAAATAAAGCAAGAAACCGACACGGCTGAGTGCGCCTGGGCTGGGGCAGAGCTGCTCCCCTGCCCACGGGGGTTGGCTCGGCCATGGCGTCGTGCGTGGCACCGCATCACGCGTGGCACCGCATTGCGTGGCACTCCAACATGTGGCACCGCATCGCGTGGCACCGCATCGCGTGGCACCGCATCATGCGTGGCACCGCATCGCGTGGCACCGCATCACGCGTGGCACCGCAACATGTGGCACCGCATCGCGTGGCACCGCATTGCGTGGCACCGCAACATGTGGCACCGCATCATGCGTGGCACCGCATTGCGTGGCACCGCAACATGTGGCACCGCATCACGCGTGGCACTGCATTGCGTGGCACCGCAACCTGTGGCACCGCATCGCGTGGCACCGCAACATGTGGCACCGCAACATGTGGCACCGCATCATGCGTGGCACCGCATTGCGTGGCACCGCAACATGTGGCACCGCATCACGCGTGGCACTGCATTGCGTGGCACCGCAACCTGTGGCACCGCATTGCGTGGCACCGCAACATGTGGCACCGCATCACGCGTGGCACTGCATTGCGTGGCACCGCAACCTGTGGCACCGCATCGCGTGGCACCGCATCGCGCGGGGCTGAACGCCCAGGGGACGGGGACAGAGGGCTCCCCCGGGCTCCCCTTAACCCCTTCCCGGCGGCTCCCGGCTCGTTTCCAGGCCCTTCCCCGCCCGGGGGCGGCTCCGTGTTATTGCAGCGGGGCCCCCCCGGGAGATCAGTGCCCGGCCGCTCCGCACGGCTCCGCACGGCTCCGCACGGCTCGGCCGCTCGCTTCCAGCGCGCAGCACAAATATTGACGCGGCTCTGGCGGCCAAAAAAACAAAAATACAATCGACCAAAACCACGCAGCCCCCCCCCCCCCCCCCCAAAACACACCCCCGGGGCGGGCGGCGGGGCCGGGCGCGGCCGGCAGGTGGCGGCGCGGTGCAGCGGCCGTGCCGAACCGAGCCGTGCCGAGCCGTGCCACAGCCGGCCTCGGCGGGCAGCACCGGGGGAGGCGTGCCGAACCGAGCCGAGCCGTGCTGAGCACTGCCGAACCGAGCCGTGCCGAGCCGTGCCGAGCCGTGCCACAGCCGGCCTCGGCGGGCAGCACCGGGGGAGGCGTGCCGAACCGAGCCGTGCCGAACCGAGCCGTGCCGTGCCGTGCCGAGCCCCCACGCTTCAGACAAGCCCCCCCCCCGGGCCGCTCCCGCCCCCCCGGCAGCCTCCTCCCTCCGTTTCTCCCTCCCACCCTCCCGGCCCCGCAGCCCCCGGGGCCGAGATGCGGAGCTCCCGCGGGCTGCGGCGGCGGCGGGGCTCGCCGTGATGGGCGGCGGGCACCGGGAGCGGCACCGGGAGCGGCACCGGGAGCGGCACCGGGAGCGGCACCGGGAGCGGCACCGGGCGCCCATGCCCTGCTCCGAGCCGCTGCCCCCATGCCGCTCGCGGGCGAGGAGCGGAGCCTGCCCGGCAGCTACCGGCCGGCGGAGGGCAGGGCGGCCGGAGGCGCCCCGGGGTGCTCCGAGTGCTACACCAACAGCACCTTCCTCTACGACGATGGCAGCGCCCACAGGTGGGGTCGGGGGCGGCGGGGTCGGGAGGGACGGGGAAGGGACGGGACGGGACGGGAGGGAAGGGGAAGGAAAAGGGACAGAGAAAGGGAAGGGGAAGGGAAATGGGAAGAGAGAGGGAAGAGGAAGGGGAAGAGAAAGGGAAAAGGAAGGGGAAGAGAAAGGGAAAGGAGTGCGGAAGGAAAAGGGGAAGGGAAAGGGAAGGGGGCACCGCCAGGACCCGTCGGGGCTCCGGCAGGCCCCCTCCCTGCTGTGATCCTATGAAAGTTTGTGCGGGACGCTTTCAGCCCCCCCCTACCCCACCCCACATCCCCCTCTGGGTGCCATCGCCCCAGGAAGGGGGCAGTGGGAGGCTGCTGGGGGCGGCGGTGCCCGGAGGCCCCTGTCACTGCTGCCCCACACGGAGGGGCCCCGAGGTGCGCAGGCTGGGCACGGATTTGGGGGAGCTGCCTCAGCTGAGCCCTGAACCGAGCCCGGGCTGAGGCCTGCGGAAGGGTCGCATCCTGGCCATGCTCTGTCCCCGTGTGGTCCTCGACCAAAGTTACGGGGTGCAGGGCCAGGCAGGGGCTGCGGTGCAGCAGCGAAGAGCTGCTCCCCGGTGTGCCTAGGAGGAGCCTGTCTTGTGCCTGGGCAGGGGCAGACACTTTTCTTACAAGGGGACATGTGCTTGTTGCCGGAGTCTCCCAGCTTTTCCCGGCAACTCTGTTATATTGTCGACAGTCTGATTGCATTTACTGGTGCGGCTCTTCTGACTGTCACACTCAGCAAATGTCAGCTTCACCGAGCAAATCAAGTGTGTGCATCGGTTCGCTCTTGGCAGATGAGGACCTTGGCTGGGTTTGTGCCCAGGGCTGGACAACTGTAGTGGTGTCGTTGGTGTGTTTTTTTTTAATGTTTACATCTTCTCACTGATTTGGGCAGACCCTCTTTTATTCCTGAAAGACTAGATAGAAAAAGATGGAGCAGTGTAGTCAGTGAACTCTCTAACTTCAGAACATTGCCGCTGGCTGGGCAATCAGTAACGTCCTTGAGTTGCTGGGGGTGAGTCCCCCCATCACTTCTCCCCCTGCTGTCCTCTCTGCAGAGGCACGGTGCCCGATGCAGCCCAGGCACTGCGGAGCCTCAGGACCAGGACCACCCAACTCCCCAAAGCACCGCTTGGAAGTCCGTCTGTCTGTCTGTCTGTCTGGGAGCCTTGGGCGTGCTGGGGCAGCCACGGGGCCGTAGTACCTTCACCTAAACCTGTTTCTTCATTTTGCACCTGTACTCGGTGTGTTTGCAGACACAATGTCCTCGATAAGGTTACCAAATGCGTCCATGTGTGCGCAGAGAGCAGTCAGGGGAGGCGGCTGGTGGGGGCCAACGACCCGGGACAACCACGAGCTCGGACAGCAGAGCTATTGCTCCTTTCTACTTGTTCTGCAATACTGCTCGGTGGAATTTATCCTCATCTAACACAACAAAATCCTTGTCCAAAGGTCCTCCCCCTTTGTCTTTTTCAAGCTGAATAGAAGAGCTTGGGGTTTTAATTATGATTACACAGCTCTGTGTGTTTCTAACCCCCCTCTGGCTCTGAAGAGGTTGAAATGCCATTGCTTTCTGTGGCTCCTCTCGCCTGCTTGCTGGGCACGGCCCTTTGCTGCCCTTCCAGAGGTACCAAATGAGCTGCCTCGAGCCCGCGGGACTCGGCAGTTTCCTGCAGCTGCCCGTTTCCCAAGCTCTGGTGCAGCCTGGATCTCTAACGTAGGCTTGCAGTGCTGAAGGAGAAGGAAACGTTCACTGTAAACAATGCAAAGAGAAACGCGCCGGAGCAACAAGCACCATCCCACCCTCTGGGTGGTCTGGGGGCCTGCTAGCTGCTCTGCTGCTTGGTTTCCCCCTGGGGCTGGGGGCGCGCATCGCTGCGGTGGGTGATCGCCTGTGCTCAGCACCTCCGCCTGTGCCGGAGCGAGACCTTCCTCCTCGCCTCCTGGGGCTCCTCCTCTGTCCAGCTGAGGCAGGGGGAGGCTCCCTGCTTGGTGCAGGGTTTGTGCCTGCTGAGCACAGCGTGCCTGGCACACACCAGGACCCCCGTGTGGGTTCCTGGCCCCGCTTCATGTGCCTGGGTGCGTGCGGCTGTGGGGTGGTGGCAGACGAGCAGACCCGGCACCAGAGGTGTGTGCGGGGGATGTGATGTGAGAGCCGGGGTAGAGCTGAGCGGCAAAGACGTGTAGCACGTTAAATGTGCCTTCTGCCTAACGTGCGTGTTCAAGGGGACGTCAGCTGGGCTGGCCCCATTAAAATGGGTTGACGCCTCTGTTGTCCCCTTGCTCTGCAAATCTAGGGGTGACTTGGAAGCTGGTGGAGATAAACTCCATCTCCTTGGTCACCTGAGTGTGCAGGTGTGGGTGTAAGTGTCTGTGTGCTCCCTGCTGGTCCTCGTTGTAAGGGGACAATCATCCTGAAAGCTGTCGGAGAGCAAGGGGTTAACCATAAAAGCACTTAAAGGAATGTTTGGAGAACAAATACACATTTCTGGCACTTAGGGTACACATAGCCTAAATTTTACTTTCCTACCTCATGGGAAACATGGGTAAATGTTTGTACAAGGAGCTAGGCTGTCACTTAGGGGAATACAGGATTTCCTCCTGGCCAGAAGCTCTGCTTCCTCCGCCTTGCCCATGTAAGGGCACTCTGGCAAGGAGCAGTGATGGATGAGAGGCCATATGGAAGGGCTCACGCGAAAATACCCTGCACAAGCGAGGGGGCCTGCGAGAGAAGCAGACGTGCAAGAGCAGACGCGGCTTTTCCACCCGCTGCCTCCCGTCACCATGGCTTGTTTCAGAAGAAAAAGGCGAACCGAGAAGACATGCACGGTGATACCTGGAGAAGCCGTTTAGGAGGACCGCGGCCGTGCCTCAGACGTACGTGGCTTTTCTCGTGTCTGTTTTTGAAGCCTCCTCCAGGAGCGCTGTCTGTGCGCCGCCCGTCCCGTGCCGGCTGGGCACCTCGCCACGGCGTTGGGATCTGCTCCCAGTGGGATCCGCGGGGCACAGCAGCACCGGCAGCACCAGGGCGAGCCCTGGAGAGGCTGCAGCCGGGGGGCCCGTTCGTGCTGCTGGTGTGGCACCGTGGGACCAGTCCCTGGGCTCCCCTGTGCCGTGGGGTGCGCTTCACTGCTGGGTTTGTTCGCCCTGAAGGCTGCCTGGGGGCTGTGGTGACCGCCCCGTTACGGGGCAGCGTGTTGGTCCTTCATGCTTCCGCTGTGCCTCTGTGCTGCTGCCCTGGCTCCCGGGTCTCCTGGGTGGAGAGGGGCAGCCGCTTTCTGCTCTGTGCTCATGGAGGGGGCTTGGTCTCAATGGGGGCTGTGCCGCAGCGGGGTCTGCCCCCAGTCCCACCGGGCTGGCGGCCAGGATCATGCTTGCTGTCCTGGAAGTCGCAGCCAGGCTGAAAGCAGCGGCAGCAAAAACTGCCTGGAGGCATCGCCTGCCTCTCTGGCAAGAGCCTCTGCTGGGGCCAGGCCAGCCGAGCGCCCGCTGTCCTTGGCTCTCCAGGGCTTTGTCTCGATGCGAGGGCTGACCTGAGTCCACGAAGGATGTGAAGGCAACAGAAAGACATTGACTAAAACTGGGTTCAGGCTCAATGCGCGCACTGCTCCAGATGCAGGATGGCTCTCCCACGGCTTCTCCTGCCCCATGCTGGGTCTGCCGAGTGACCTGGCTCGGTTCAGCAGAGGAGTGGTCCCCGTAGCTGGCAGCCTGTAGCTCTCTTTCCACTTCCTGGAAATGAGTGGCAAGATGCTTCCTTGGCAGAGCTCGCACCGAACCAGACCGTAGCTAATTAATGACCAGCTCTGCCAGGCTGGATTACTAGCTTAGACGTTTATCAGCTTCCAAAAAGCCAACCTTGTGGATTGCAACAACTGCTGTGGCTGTGGGGATCTTGGCCTCCCTGTTCCAGGAGAAATTGCAATAGGGAGCCGTAAAACTCCAGGGCCAAACACCACGTATTTTCAGTGTTTATGTAGCAGAGATAAGAAGGAATTCTGCTCTTGTTTTCCTCAGCTGCCTAGGATGGGACAGCGTGCAGGAGCCTGAAGTCCAGGGCTGGGCACGTCTGTCAGCAGGTGGTGCTGCTAAAACCACCACAGGAGAGCATCCTGCAGGACCCATCTGTCTCTAGAGGGGGGTTTCTGGAATGTCCCTGCTATTTAGTTCAATTAGAAAATGCCATTGGGTTCTAGCATGGCTGTGTCACCCTTCACTGGAGGGCAGCAAAGCAGGTCATTGCCTGTGTTCAAGGCTTTTTCTGCTCTGCAGAAATATTTGCAGCATCTATTTGGATCCTCCCAGCTCTCCAACGGAGACCTCTTCCTGACCTCCACGCATGGTTCCCAAGTGCCGCACTCAATTTATTTTGGAGCCTTGTTAATATTTCTCTTGCGTCCGTGCCAAACTGTGCCGGACTGTGGAATATCTCATTCATCCTTCTTGTGAATAAAAACAGACAAGTGGCGGTACTGGGGTGAACCCAGGCGCCTCTGGTCCCTGTGTCCTGCGGCTGGTGGCAGGCGCTTGGGGCAGGCACAGCACAGCCCCCGGTTACGCTGCTGGGGCTGAGGCCGTGTCCCACGGCTGTGCAGAGCCGCAGGGACAGATACCTCCCCGGGGACCTGCTTGGTCCCTCTTAAACCCGTTACTTTCTGCCTCCACCAGAGGATGTGACTTCTCTGAAGCGGTTGGTCTGTGCGAAAGCACGCTGCTTTCTGCTTGAGCCTGCTGCCCTGTAATTGCCCGGGGCTCCTGCAGCTCCTGTGATGTGCTCCTTGGTCGTCCTGTCTGATCTCGCCTCCCTTTCATCGCGTCTCTTTCCAGGCATAAGGCTCCTCCTGATCTGTTTAGTCTCTCCTTGTACAAAGTGCTTTACGTCCCCGTACTCCTCTCTGTCGCCCTTCTCTGTGCCACATCATCTCCGAGGAGGGGAACCAGAACCGTGCGCGGCTCCGCTGCGGGTTTGCCTGCAGCCCAACAGCCTCTGCTCAGGTTCTGCTTGTCTTCTCTGACCACCGCTGCCAGGCTGCTGCCGACTGTGGTATTATCTGCAGTGACTTTGGCTCTTTTCTGGCTGCTCATTTGCTAGACCTTTTAGTGCCTGTGCAGGAATATGTTGTCCCTTTCCTTCCCGTTTGGGATTAGTTGGCATTTATTGATGCTAATTTTCATCGGTATTTTATCATCAGGTCGCGCAGTACTGTAAGATCCTCCTGCAGCTCTTCACAGTCAGGTCCGGGTTTGGCCGTACTGGATAATTTGGATTCATCGCCATCACTTCTGAATTCGCGGAATAGCAGCGAGCCTTGTGGGACCCCACAAACAACATTTGCTTCATGTTGCCGTTCTGTTTGTTTCCTGCCTCCTAAACCAGGAGACATCCCCCCCTTTGCCCCATTACAGCCCTGGTCTGGCAGGCAGGTTGACAAGCCTGCCTCTCGGGGTTTATTCCTGTAAGCCTTTGTATCCCCGAGCAATGTGAAAAGACTCTTCCTCCTCCCACGCCTCTCTATTATTTTCTGCTCTCAGTAGAAGGGAGCATTCTGCAGGGGTCTGGAGTGCCGAGAAGTTTCTTCTCTGTGCTTTGTTCCTGGCTGCTGATAGCAGAAGGGAGGCTTTTCCCAGCAGATCATTAGCAAGAATTAGCAGTGTCCTGATTTTGCAGCCTTTTTTTTTTTTTCTTTTTTCTTTTCTTTTTTTTTTTTTTTTTAATACGAGCCTGAAAAGTATTGGGCACTGGCAGATTTGGGAGGGCATGTAAGAGCTGGGGGCAGAAGGGCGAGTGAGAGGATCCTGTGCTGTGGGATACCAGGTGTGCCCTTGGTTCCTGAGAATAACGATCCCGGGGAGTAACGAGCTCTGCCTGGAGGGGCTCTCCTTGCTCACCCTGATGGCAGCAGGGAGCAGGTAGCTTTCTCCTGCCTGCAGCCAGGCGTCTGCCGAGATGAGGCTTTTGGCTGGCTCCCAAGGTGGGGTGGATGAAATCGGTCCCAGGTAAGCTCCGCGTGGGGAAGGGAAGCCCCAGGAAAAAATAAATAAATAAAAGATTGGGCAACAGCAAGAGGGTAAAGGACTGTCAAGGCTCAGTTTGGCTGGAGGAAAGCTTTTCTGTGCCCCAGGCTGGAGGGAGGAGGTCTGCCTGCACCTGCAAAGGGGCGTGCTGGCAGGATGCAGCCTGCGATGGAGCGGTAGGATCTGTGGGGGATGAGAAGGGTCTGCCTGGGAGAGCTGGAAGTGGCCAAGACCCACTTGGCTTTCTGGGCTTCCTCACGATGTCAGCAGCTGGAGCAGGGTCCCCAGGGACAGCTGCTGGGTGTCGTGGGAAGGGTGACATGGGAAGGGTGACACGGGAAGGGTGACACGGGAAGGGACACAGCACGGCGAGATCGGGAGGCCGAGGAGCGCTCAGGCTGAGAGGTGTGGGAGCAGGCTGCAGACCCTGGGCCCGGAGCAGTCCTGCAGCCAGGAGGGTTTTCAGGGCATCTGAAAAGACCTCAAACCTTGGAAAAAGGGGACAGAGACCTGTGGGCGAGGTTCCTTACGGCATCTCCAGCTCGGGGACATATGGGCTGCCCTGGGGCTGGGCAGCGAGCATGGCCACATTGAGAAAAGCGACAGCTAAAGGAGGTGAGCAGAGGAGTCGCCGAGGTGCAGAGGCTTGTGGTGTTGCCGGTAGGAATTATATTCCCCTTTTTACAGAGGGAATAGCAGAGGGTTGGCTAGTGGCTCCGGGAACAGAGCAGGGGGCTGTGACAAGTGCATTGCTCTCTTTTTAATTTAATAATCTGATTCGGTTTAATTTTCGTTGTGGTTGTTTGGAGTGAATCGTGAGCCGCTTGTCCCTGCCCGTGACAGCATCCTGTCGTTGAAGGCCCGGTGATTTCAGGGAGCCCGGTGTGCGGGGCTTGGAAATCCCCGGCGGCACAGAGGGGCCTCGTGGCGTGGGAGCGTGAGGGAGGGACAGCTCCTTACTCCCAGCAGCGGCCATCCTTGTCCCTTGGCTTCTTGAACTTTGGGAGTGATTCTGCTTTTAAGTGAGCTTGCACGTGCTTCCAGGCCGCCTTGCAGACCCAACGTCGTGGTAAGGACAAAGGCTCCAGTCCTTGCTGGGAAGGGCTGAACTCGGGGAAACCTGCTCTTTGGCTGCAGCTTGTGAGGGGAAAATCCACTCTAATGGTGAAATCCATAAATAGCCCCGGAGATCGCCGGGCCAGCAGCTTCCCGGCAGGGTTAGCGACCTCGGCTCGCAGGCTGGGAGCGTTTCAGATCTGTCCTTCCTGCACAGGCTGCTCGTGGCTGAGGTGCCGGGAAGGGCTGGGCAGGACGGGTGGCCGCGGGCAGCACCGGGCTGGGGTGTCCTGTCTGTCCTCGCCTACACCGTTTGTGTCTAGGGGCTTCAATCCCCCCAGATGGTAGGTGTAACTAGATGCATGTCACGAGTTGAAACCTGTTTCTATGCCTCGGTCTCGCTCCACTGCCGTGGCAGCCCCAGGCCAGGCTTGCGGAGGAGGGAGCCGCTCTGCTTGCCTGCCAGCAGCGGTGCGCGGGGTGTGCAGGCTCTGCTCCCCTCCTCCTTTCCCCCGGCGCTATTTTGGCTTTGCAGTCTCCTGGGGCATCAGCCCGACGTGTTTACCTCTGCCAGGAGCAATCGCTGCAGGCGCCGGGGCTGGGCCAGCGGAGCTTGGTGCCGGCTTGTGCCACTCGTGTGCCCGATGGGCGGCGTGTTTCTGCTGGGACAGAGGGGTGACAAGCCCTCTCGGCGGGGCTTCGGCTGCGGGGAGTTTTACCCTGCGGTACAAACTGTACGTGTGCATCAGGCCAGAAGGGAATGGGGATATGTGGCACTGAATTGCTAATACAGGGTTGTCTAATAAGAAAAACGACTCTGGACCTGGAAGGTACAATTTATACTTTTATCTTCTAGAAAATAGCATTGCCAGCGGGGAGAACGCTTGCGGAGTTGTGCACTGACTCACGCTTCCTGTTAGTTTTCAAAGTGAAATACACAACATGCTAAATTTTCTGCAAGGCCTGTGGAGCTAAATTGCCTCTGCTTGTTGAAAGCGAAGCAATAGATGGATTCGTCAGAGGTCTGAGCAGTTTTATGTAGAAGTTTTGAGCAACTGCAGCCCCTGCCGTGGACAGTGCGGCTGTCCAGGGAGATGCAAACGTGGATGGAAGAGTTAAATTTGGGAGACCGAGCACTTCATATCTTGCATGTGTGTGGGGATGTTCTGCACCCACCGTACCCACTGAGCGTGGCCTGGGACAAGGCTGCCAAGAGCAGCTGGAGCAGTGGCACGGACATTATGAGGGGCCTCTTCATATCCTTTGGAGCACTTAAAACCCTTTTTGAATCAAGAAGTGTGACCATCGTACAAGCAACAAGAAGCTGATAAAAATTAAATGATGTGGAAGGTGTTTGCTTGTAGACACAGAAATGTTTACGAAGAAAATGGTCTTATTGAGGCAAACAGATCGCCGCCGTCTTCTCCCGATTCCATTTCTCTGTGTCAAGCTGAGGGCTGTAGCGCCTGGGTCCTCAGTGCCTGTCGTTTGAGCTCTTCTTCGTACATGATCATGGAGTGGCACTGCAAGCTCACCAGTTCATCGTTGCTGCCCCCACGCTTGGTCTGTGGAGTTGCCCTCCATGAACGCTCCTTTCAAGTGGTGTTTCATGAGGGCGTGCTGGGGAAGGCTCCGTTCGTGCATCCTGCAGCACTTTTGCTCCTCGTGGATTATTTTTAAGGCTGGGAGGCGTTCTGATTGCAATCGCTTACCTCTTGGCTATGAGACTTGTGTTTAGAAGACAGAAGAGATGTTTAAAACGTGTTTTGGGGGGAAAAGCCTTGTGTCCTGTGTGCGCTCTTCCCCAGCATGGCCCCTTGCAGAAGGGCACTCAGCTCCTGGCCAAGAGAGCGGCGCCCACGCGTGCAGCAGCAGCAGAGGGGCGCAGCCCAGCTCCGGAGGCAGCGCCTGCCTCTCCCTACGCGCTCGGGCCGTTAGGAGACCCCACAGGGATGTCACTCAGAAGGGAAAAAAAAAAAAAAAAGAGAAGAAGGGGTAATGACAACTGTAACCCGGTAACCATAAGAGCTGTGGGAGGAGAAGCAAATAAATGATGATTATATATATTTTAATAAATATAGAAAACGAAAGGGCAGAATTTCCTGCAGGGCTCTGTTCACAGGCAGCAGCTGATGGGACCAGGGCTGGGGGTGGGCCAGGAGCTTGGAAACCCACGTGCTCTTGTGGGGCCTTGTTCTTCTTGCTGCGGGGGAAGAGAAGGGGATGGGACTCGCCTTCTGGAGGGGGAGCTCAGGGCTCAGAGAAGAGCTCCTGCTCCGAGGGTGAGAGATGGCACGGGCTGGCTGCCAAGCATGTCCTGCGCAGCATGCGAGGAAGCATCAGAGGAACTTGGGTTGTGTCCATCCTCATCATTGACGTATGCAGTCAAAAATAGTGGTAAAATCCTAAAACGCGCTGCGACAAGCTACCAGCCTGTGGGGTGTCCTCTGAGGCAAGGCTGTCTCTGGGTGCTAAGGACCAGAACCACGTTCGATGAGCTCCGCAGGGCAGGTGGCTGGGCACAGCTGCAGCTGGTGCAGGCGGGCACCTGGGCTGTCACTGCTCTCTTCCGTGTGCCTTCGGTCTCTGGGGACCGCACTGCCAGCAGCAAAGCTTCCCTGTGTGCCCTGTGGGGAAATAGAGTGAGGGAAGAAGGAAGGAGATCACGACCAGCCCGTGCATGAGAACGCTTACCGAAGAAAACCAAGGCTGGTGCAGCTCTGAGACCTGGTGGAGCATGCTCCAAGGGGCAGTTGTGCTTGCTAAGATGGCACAGTGACTGTATCAGGCTGCAGTTTAGTGGTAGAAGAGAGCGACAGGGAGGTCTCGGGTGGATCACGCTCGGCTTGATCCCAGCTTCTGTGTTCCCAATACGCGGAGCAGTAGGGTGTCCCCCTCGCGGCGCGCTGCTCGCTGCGGGGAGCCGGCCAAGCTGGGGGAGAGACGGTGTCGTAGCGATGAAGTGGAATAGTGTTGAGGTTTCCATATGCTGATTACAGCGTGCATTTTTAGTTGTACGTGGCTCTGGAGGAAGGAAGGAAAGGCAAGATAAAAATAAAGCTGCAGTCCTGTATTTAGCTATAAACCACTTTGGGATTTTTTTTTTTTTCAGTAGTATTTGAAGACTATGCAATAAGCAAGCTTGTTCATGAATTTTTTATTTTATACCACTATTGCTTGGAAGAACTGTCTGTGTTGCTGTGGCATTTCTATAGCTCAGAATCCCAATGTTTGGGCGGAGAGGAGGGTTGCAAATTCTCTGTACTGATGTAAGGAAATCTGTGTGCACTGCAGTAGCACTTTTTTTTTCTGAAGCATTGATTTGCAACACATCTTAAAGTCAGTGTGTAAGAAAGACGTCTTTATCAAATAGGTGCATGCAATACTTGCTTTACCCAACCTTCATCTGAAGCCAGAATAAAGAAATGTGCCAAACTTTAAAAATTCTGAATGATTCTATATGTGAGAATAAACAAGGAATGTATGCAAAATGTAGGTGTTACTGTGGATGTGAGAACAAACTCAGATGCAAATACATAGCAGAAATTGTGTTTCCAAAGATACTGTATCGCTGGATTTCATTACAATTTCTTAGAAGTAATAAAGTACATTGGCAAATATTTGCTTTGCTTCATGAATTTGATGCATGGTCTGAGGCCAAAAGAGATGGATTAATTTGGTTTAAAAAGAGTGATGTTAAAGAAACAATCAAACAAAGGCTTGACGTTTGAAGAGGATGGCTGTGCACAGATAAGGGTGCCCTTAGCTTTCAGTGGGTGCAGGGTCACGGCAGCCCTGCCTACCCGCACCCTGCGTGCATCAGGAAGGACGCGATGGCAGCTCTGCGTAAAGGTGCCCTTTCCACATGGCAGTCGGTGTGTCCAGAGCTGAGCAGCCTTAGCTTTCTGCCTTTCCTCCGGGAAAGGAAGCAACATGCTCGCTCCTTTAAACAGGCACCTAATAATCAAAGGCAATTACTGTGCGTAACAGTCCACTTGAAATGCAAATACAATTGCCCACAATTGGAGTCAGCACCTGGCTCCCCATTTTAAAGCATGCAGTATAATAAGTATATAAGTATAATAATGCTTTTTCTTATTTATTCTTATTTTTTCTCTCCTTGAAAGTCCAAGCTTAGGTTGCTGTCCTGGCCTCACAGGAACAATAAGTCTCAGCTGGACCTGCGCTTTGCTGGGGGTGGCCTGGGGAAAGTAGGCTTTTGACATAGCTATGGTTGAGCTCCAAGGGGAAAGACTTAATTGTGGCTTTGTGATTAGATTAGTGTTAGATCCTCTTTTGCAATGTGAGCTAGAGATGGACAGCTAACTTCTGTGCTTATATCAATTGATCCAGAGGGAGTCCTTGAGTTGACAGGAATTTGGTCTGATTTCTCTTAAAGACAAAGTTTCAGATCAATTTTTATCTTAGAATAACCTCCCTGAAGCCCAAGGCCCCGCACAGATGCATTACTCAGCACAGAGCCTCGGCTGCAGTGTGCATATGGTAGCTAAAAGGAACCGAAAAGCTCTGGGGGTGTAGAATTAAGTAGCAAAAAACCTAGTGAAAATCATCTGAAGTGCTGGGAGCGAGCTGGGCTGTCTTCTGGGGCTGTGTTCAGCAGAAATATTGCACGCTGGTTGCTCTTCCAGAAAGTTACGACCAGCAGCTGCTCAGGACTTCGGAACCTGGTCAGCTGGGGAGTTGCATATGGGGGCTGAGTTGTTAGAGGTAGGAGGTGATCTGGGGAGCCTCGGATCTCTGCAGCCTGCAGCAAGAAGTTAGATGTCTGTTGATAATCTACTGTTAAGCTATTTGAAGCTTTTATTTTTTTTTTTTCCCCTTTTCCCCCCTGTATGAGCTTGTACACTATGTGCCGGAGGCCAAGCGATGGGAAGGTGGTAGAAGTGAGTCTTGGAGAGGCTTGGGGTGAGCCCCTTGGAAGTGCCCCTGGCAGGAGTTGGACCCTTTCAGCTGTTTGCATGCCTCTCACCTCAAGCTTACGTGTGAGGGCGAAGAATCGTCTTGCTGCAGAGGTGCCACATTCCCTCTTCTGAGCTCTCCCCCTCCATCCTGCTTTCCAAAAAGGGCCTGTGAAATTGGAGTGACTCTCATGGCGCAGATTAATTTGAAATTGAAATCAGGACCCAGAGGCTCAGGACCAGGGATCTTGCCTTGTGTGCCTGTACGTTGGCTCTACAGGATTGAACGGCTTCGTTGCCTTGTGAAATGAGCTTAACTCCCATCAGCTCTAATTAGCAGCTCTAGTGGACGTGGGGAGCGGTGTAGCACCCGTGTTCT
This sequence comes from Anser brachyrhynchus, assembly GCF_964034855.1. Classification (NCBI taxonomy): domain Eukaryota; kingdom Metazoa; phylum Chordata; class Aves; order Anseriformes; family Anatidae; genus Anser; species Anser brachyrhynchus. The sequence continues at coordinate 2,943,237 of NC_137712.1, forward strand.
GTTTGGTGAGTGTGGTTTGACAAAGGAGAGCAAAGACAAGCTCTTAGCCACCTCGAATGCCAGTCTGAGCGCTGGCTGAGCTTCGTCTCTTTGCTGTGTGGCAGGAACAGGCTGCGGGTAGGTGACCGTCCAAAGCCCTCTTTGTCTGCACAACCGCTCTGGATCTCTCCCAGGCTCCGCGATCCCCCGCGCCTCTGATCAGAGGCGTGAGCACGCCGAGGGCCCGGTGATATATCCTCTCGGCCATGACACTTGGCGGCTGGACGGATGACTGAGTCATCAGCCTTCGCGGTTTCTCATTTAATACCGGGACTGTCCGGGTGATTTAAGTGCCGGCAGCCTGGAGAGGAGGTTGTGCTTCTGCTCCCAGCACTGCCGGGGAGCCGTCTCCTTGCCTCTCCACCATCCTCACTTCTTTTTCCTTGGGGGGGGGGGGGGAAGCGGAGGGGGAGGACCCGGCTCTCAGCTGTAGAGCTCCCCTGCGAGCTGTCTTCATTTCCCCTTGCCATTTCCAGTGGCTCCTCTCCTTGCGCTGCCCTGCGCAGCGAACCGAGCCGGGGGGGGGGGGGGCGGCCGAGCTCTGCCCCCTCCCCACGCCCGAGGCCGGCGGAGCCCCGCGGGCGCCCCCATGCCCCCGGGGGGGGCGCTCTGCCGGGGGGGCGCCGCCGCCGGCCCCGCAATGTAAATGCACGGGCGGTGCGTGCGGGGCTGCGGGGGGGTGGGAGGAGGTGCCGGGGGGGGCGGGCAGGGCAGGGCAGGGCCGGGCAGTGCAGGGCAGGGAACCCCCCCCCCCCCCCCCGCCCCCCAATCTCACCGCCGCTGCCCCCCCGTCTCCCGCAGGCTCTCGTCGCCCGGCGGCTGCGGGGGCCGCAGGAGCGGGCTCATCCTGGACATCGCCGCCCTGAAGATGACGGAGCTGGAGTCCGAGGTGCTGCCCCTGCCGCCCCGCTACCGCTTCCGCGACCTGCTGCTGGGCGACCAGTCCTTCCAGAGCGACGACAGGTTCGGGGGGCTCGGCCACGGGCTGGGGGGGGGGGGGGGGAGGGACACGGACCCGGGGGGGACTCGTGTACCGGGGTGGAGGACAAGTACCCGGGGGGGGGACACACACGTTCCTGGGGGGGTCAGATACCATGGTGGGGGGACACACACGTCCCCGGGGGGACACAAGTACCTGCGGCCGGGGGTCGCATCGCGGGGCCCCGCAGAGCTCTCCGCGGTGCTGAGCGCGCCGGGCGCGGAGCTCTCCGCGGTGCTGGCGGCGGCCGGGGGTGGGCGCCGGGAGGCGTTGGGTGCATCGGGGTGCTGGGGTGGGCTTGGAAGAGCCGAGGGGGGCAGGAGGAGGAGGAGGGTGGGCCTGCGGGCTCGTCCCGGGCAGCTGGCGCTGCGGTGTGCGGGGGCACGGCTCGGGTGGGGGGCGCGGGGGCATGTTGGGCACGGAGTTGTGGGGGTACCGGGGCAGCAGACGTGGGGACTTGAGGGTCTGCCGGGCAGTCCGCCGTCCCTGGGAGTCCTGTTAAGGGATGGCGAGGATGCAAGGGGTTGCTCTCTGGGAGATGGATAGCGGACAGATGGCGAGGTGAGGGGCTGGTGAAACTCCCCGTTAAGCCGTGTGCGTGAGTGCGGACGTTTATTTGAGAAGTAAAGCTCAGCCAGCCTGTTCTCAGAGGCTGGAATCGGCAGGGAATGCCGATAGGAGCAGATTGACTCGAACGAGCTGCTGTGGATGAGGCACAACTCTCCCTTTCCTGGGCTGTCTAGGGAAATGGGCTTTGTGGCTTGAGCATGAAGCCTGCTGTTCCTTCCTGGCTGGCGGGGGCTTATTGCTAGGTTGACTGAGCTAAAGCGAGAGGAGGAATGTCATGAGTGGCAAGTGAATTCCATAAGAGGAGCAATCACATGGAGAACAACAAGAATAACTGTCCTTTCAAATGTGTTCATATGATAAAAATCAAGGAACTACAGTGCCAGTGGGGAATCAAAAAGATTGTCATCTTTTCCCATCAACTGACTGCACGATGTGAACGGGGAGAGCTGTAACCCGTGTTGAAAATACCCCTTCCATTGCTGCTGAGTTAGCTTTTGGGTAGCTGCTGTGTATCTGGTAGACCTGAAACAAAGCTTTTGTGCGTCTGTGTTAAAAGGTAGTCTCATTATTTCATGCATAAATGTCAGGCAAAATATACATGAATTTGGGTTTGAGAATGTGGGATTTACAAATGTTCTAAATAAGCACTCCTAACTTTTATAGCTGCATAAAAACTGGTCTTTCTCAAAAATGAGTCTGTGATCCTTATGCTTTTAAAGCTCAGATTTCCCTAACAGGCACTTAAACGTTAATATAGTCTTATGGTATCAAGTGACAGGTTGTTTGGAAATTCCTGCTGTAGAAAATATCTGAATTTCAGAATGGTTATGATATGGTTCATTAGAATAAGTTTGAAGTTCAGCATTTCAGTAGTTTTCATATGTAAGTATTTTAATGGAACAGAAATGCAGAAGATAGCAATCACAGATTGTGTTTCTTCTGTGTTTCACTGTCATAACCCTTAGTTTTCCTTTTCATCTAGATTTGAATGTTTCTGATTCAGAATCTCTTTAATTTTAGTGTGGAGATACTGTGGATATTTAGTGTGGGTTATTTTGGCAAATTAGCCTTGTTTCTCAAGGTGTCTTTGTTTCACTGCCTATGTGGGCTGTTATGTTTACCTGTTTGGCTTTCCCTTCATTTAGAAAACAGCAACTTCACAGTGTTTGGAAGTGCAAATCTACGTGCACACCTCTGCTGCTTGCATGTGGTCTGCTTGACCCCACTGGGAGTTCGGTGAGCCACTGCTGAGGGTTTTTGGCAGTGTCACCGCTCGGCCTCCGTTTCTGTCCAAGTCCGTAGTGGTTCTGGGACCTTAGAGGTGAAGCAAACCCTCCAGAGAAGCTGTGACTAGTAGGTTAATCTGTTCCAAACCAACTGAATCAGTGGCTGATTTAGGCCGGCAGAAGAAAAGCAGGCAGCCTTTTAGGCTATGCTGTGCTTATAAATACCGAGCAGCTCGGAGATGTGCTTTGAAGTGCTTTGCTACAGCGCTGAGATGACTGTGGTATATTTATTAATCCATCCTCATCAGAGAGGATGCTGAGGAGACACCAACCCTGATCCGAGGTAAAAGAATGAGGTAATGCTGGAGCTTGAGGAGATTGCTGGAGCTTGATGAGAGCTTGCTGGAACAAGTGGGTAATTAGAGAGATGTGGTGTGGCAGGAGGAGAGATCGTGTCCAGACAACCCACAGAACTGAAAGAACTAATCGGTGAATAGGCAGGTGGAAAACATGGTGCCTATTTTGCTTCTATTTTTGGACTGTGAAAGGTGAAGATAGTCAATCTAACCAAGTAAGGTTTATCCTTTGGCAGGTAGACCGATTGACGGGAAAATTAAAATAATACTTTAAGTGTTGTGTGGAGGATGTTAATAAATCAGCCAGGAAACAAATAGGAAAAGACCGTCTAGAAGAGCAGTGGGGGAGGTAAGTGGATTTGTGCAATAGGGAGTGAAAAGCCTAATGACAAGCAAATCTAGAATTCTCAAATGGAAATGCTCCTTCCAACGTCTTCTTATTCGTGTTTGGAACTCGCTGCCGTGAGGCATCTGGAAGACTTGGGGCTTAGCTGTGCTTAAATGCAGTGCAGCTGTATTTAAATGCTGCGCTTGGCATTTTTGCAAGGCAGGTCATTTAGTTTATAGAAACAGGATTAACTGCCATTCAGTTCTACATTTCCAGAGGATACAAACTGCTGTCTCAAGGCAGAAATCTGTCTAATGGGGACTGGGAGGTAATTTCGCTGGGGACACTTCTCTTTGGGATCATAGGAGTTGCCTCACTCACCTTTTCCAAGTCCTGTCTAGTTTAGAAGTTTTTTTTCCCTCTTTTTAGAAGGTTTTGTCAATGTCAAAGATAAAGAGATTGGTTCTCCTCTGGGACGGCAGTGCTGCACGTCTTATCTCACTCGTGTTTTGCTGTCGTGAAAGTCATTCAGAGCCACTGGAACAGAGCAGTAAAGCCAGAGCTTGTGGTGTCGGGCCTGCAACAAAAAGAAGGTGTAGAAATGGGGGAACGAATCCTGCTTTTGCCTGGTTACCCTTTCACCCACTTGGCACACGACTCTTCGGATTATGGGAATCCTCTGTAACCATGTGTGTGTAGGAGCAAGGCCAAGGGCTGCTGGTGGAAGGGAGAAGGAGCCGAAGGTAGGACCCCACCGGTGCCGCAAGCCGGGGCTTCTCCAGCAAGGAGGGCTTCTGTTCCGAAGTGATCCCGGTGTTTGCTGATTAAAGGCAGCTGAGAAAGCACATCTGCTGAATTGATAAGTATTGTTTCGTACCGCAAGCTGTGGCATCCCTTTGATCCTTGCTGCCCTGACTACAGCAGTTTTTGATCTCTTGTGTTCTCTTTTCTTGGGCAGCGCTGACAACTGGGTTGGGGCATGAATAAAAAAAAAAAGCCCATAAATAAAATTAAACAGTATCTCAGAGCAGCACCATTAGGAACTTATTGTAGCCTAATTTAGATAGTCTGAATACTTTCCAGAAAATCATCACCATCACAAGCCACAGTCCTATTTACAGTAGCAAGAATTAATGGATATCACTTTGATTAAGTGCATTTTCTGAGACTAATTATCAGCAAAGAATCATTTTGATGGGTGAGGAAGCTTGGAAGAGCTGCTTGTGCAGAAGAATTCAGCAACATCTCTATAAAATTTTTAACCTCTCTCTTTCAAATCAAAGATTTTTCATGTGTTGCATAACCAGGAAAAGAGAAGGTTTTAGCAACTAGTGCAAATTCTTTTAAATTTCTGCTTCCAAGTTAGATAGATTTTGAAAGCTTCTCCCTCTGTTAAGAGGTGGCAGGTTAGATTATGCAAGGCAAAAGCAAGCAGTAGTGCTGAAATATCAGATTTGTAGAATCTTATCCTTGTAGTTTCATGCTAACATGCTCAAAGTGACATCCTCATCGGATGCATCATTACATTAATGAAAATGAGCCCAGTTTGGTGACTTTCTGTCAGGTTCCTTGAATATATCTGCAGCTGAATCCCCACTTCATTGCCATTTGATTTAATGGGTAATTCCTCTCATTTTATTTGGAAGATGTGGATAGTAATTGAAAAATCTCCATTTGTGTCCAGAAGCTAAGGACATTTATTTCTGTGATGGTGAGGTAATGGTCAATATTTTAGGTTTTGGCCTGCAGTGTCAGTTCAGCCTGTACTGGCTGTACTAAGTGGTAAAGGTTTGTGCTTGGATTTAGGAGATCCAGCTCTGCTGCCCCCCTCTGCCACAAAACTCCTCTGGCTGAGGCTCTCCATTTGCCAGAAGTTTGACCACTTGCTTGAGAAAGAAATATTTATCGCCTGGTACCCAGGTACATCAATAAATCACTGTTAAGACCCTATTTTCACCAACCCTGTGTGCAGAATCTCACAAGGGGTGACTCAGTCTCACTTGTGATGCCCGAGCCCTGCTCCAAATTGAGCAATAAATAACTCGGGGGAAGGTGCTGGGATCCAAACCCGAAATGTGCAAGTGCCTGTGTGACCACTCGAATTGAATTGCATCTTCTCTGCTTTTGCCACCTGGCAAAGCAAAATCAAAACTTGTATTAATGGGATTAAGCTGTTTTCCTGAGCCAATGCTTTGTCAGAAAGCCTTGGCCTGGTGCTACTCAGGAAGGTACAGACTCGTGGAAGCTCAGGCAGCCCGTGGCCATAACACTTCTCCCCGAGCCAGCCCCTGGTGCCTTGCTAGAAAAGGCCGGGTGGGTGGTGAAGCTGCTCCCAGAGAAAATGCCAATGTGCCATCACGCCTGCAGCCCTGCTGTGCCAGCCGGGGCTGCGGACCAGACCCAGTTCAGTCCCCAGGTGCCGCCTGAGCTGTCGGGGGGCTGGACGCACTGCACGCCTCGTGGGGCTGCTGCCAGCTCCCAGCCAGCGGGCAGGGGCACCCTGGGCCACCAGCCGCCCGGGGGGCGGTGCATTTGGCCCCCGGCTGGGAGAGCTGACAGCGGTGCCCACAAACACATCCCAGGGCAGGGCGTTAGCGGGCTTAAATCTGCCGCCGGTCCCCTTCGGCACCTTGGCCCTGGGCAGCGGGTCCTCTGCAGCCGGGGGCTGCAGGGGGGGCTGCAGCAGCTCCTCGCCCTTCACACAGGCAACGCCAAAGAGCATTGCCGTGGGGTCCTCAGCCCAGCTCCTGGTGGGATGCGTGGGAGGGCAGAGCATGTTGGGAGCCTGGGGCGGCTTTATCAAACAGATACGGCTTTCCCTCTGTTTGTAGATGGTTTTTTTTAATGATATACGGCCTTCTTAATTGCGGCTTGCTTTTTCAGTTGTTCTGAAAGGCTGTAGTGATGATTGCTAATGGGGTGTCTTAGCCAATGTGCTGCTCAGGGTTTTTTTGAATTGAGGTTTCCTTGCACCTATTGATGTACCGCTGAGTATTCATCTTAAGGCAAGAACCCCTGGACATCAGCAGGAATATTAGTAAAGTTATAAAAGTAATAGAGTAAGAGAAGAAACGCACTTCTCTTACAATTATATCTATTATTTTATAAACAAAATGTCATTACTCTTTTCAGGGATATTGCTTTTACTGTCAGCAACGGGCCCTTGCTGGCAATAAAAGCGAGTGCACATAGCAGCCTCGTGGAATGAGCGGAGGTGTCCCAGGAGTGATGCAGTACGTACAGCTGTGCCATGATGAAAGGGAAGCACAACATTGATTTTCAGTTATTTAGCACAACTTAACACTAAGGGCTCCAATTTCCAACCCTCCCTGGTGTATTTTCTCCGGCTTATTTACTTTCAGCTTGGTTTCCATTCAATTTGTTGGGAGTGCGGGGAGCAGAGCTCCCCGGGGGCGGCTGGGCTGGGCGGCGTGGCGTGGTGCAGGCAGTGTCACCCCAGCTGAGGATCCGTCCCCCAGCTCCCGCTGCGTGCTGGAGCAGAGGGGAAGAGCAGGGACCTGGGCACGCAGTCAGGGGAGCATCAGGCTCCCTGCGGGACAAAGAACCACGCTGACAAAAGGAGGATTTTTGCTCCCTTTGAGTTGTTAGGGCAGAATTGCCTTCCTGCTTGCTGCTTCCTGGAGCTCCTGGGCTCTGCCTGGCAGCCACTCGAACATGCTGGTAAAGAGCAGAAATCACACACAAGCCAGTGAGAGAAGCTTGGCTGTGTGTAAGATCTCGGCACAGATCTACATGGGACCTGGCTCCCTTTTGCACCAGGGAGGCATCAAGAATATGAGTCTGTGCCCATGGACCTGACAAAGCAATGATGATATTTGTCATCGCGGCAAACCCCTGTGCCTGCAGGAATTAATGGGAGGGCTGCCGCCGGCTTTGGGGAGGTTGGGAGGTCAGACCGAGACCGTGGTTGTCACATCTGCTGCAATGACAGCACGAGAAACAGCTTGGCAGCCGTAGCTGTAATTGCAGAGAACGCATTGCATTTTTTCTGCTGTGTTTTCCCACCACTTTAAGTCACAGTTGCATCTTTGTTCCCGAGGGAAATAATTCACTGCCATTCTGAAGGTGGTGCTCGTTCCTTTCCCTCTGCACCGCCTGCTTGGGGAGACGGGTGCTGGAGCCGCGGCCTCCTGCAGCCAGCCCGGCCCCTCTCGCAGACCTCGGCACGGTCACGGTAAAACGGATCAGAAGCAGATCCTAAATAAATTGGTCAGAAAATCCCCGTGTAAGGCGCAGCATCTCGGAGACCTCATTTTGTGCAGCACACGGGTTTAGAGAGAAATACGGGACCGCAATTTGAACTCTCTCTTTCTGAGACGTTCCACTCAGGGTTAATTTTATAATCTACTATTTTCAGCTCTGCTTATCAACAGGGAAGTGAACACATTGCCTGCTGAAACCCTGCAGCTAGTGCAGATTTCCTTGCCATGCTGCATTTGCCTCTGCTCCGTCGGCACCAGCTTGGATCTGTAGCAAAAACTATGGGTATTAATTTGCAAAGAAAATGCTTCCCGTTCCTCTTTCCTGGCAGCTCAGGTAATGGGTTGTGCAGGCACCGTGCAAACGTCTCCGAGCTACCTGTTGGGCTGTGCTGGCCGCAGTTGGCACAGGAGGGCTTTGCAGGGCCGGGCACTTCGAGGCTGAGCAGCACCAGCCCAGGAGCCACTGGAACCGGAGGTTTCTTCTGGCATCGTTTTGTTACTGGCTGGATTACATCGGTAGGAGACAGCTTGTCTTACATTCCTTCTTACCTGTCAGAGGGTTTGGAGCTAAGGATATACTGGTGCCTCTCACTTTGTATAAAACATGATGTTGAGTTTTGTGTGCTGTCATTACCTTCTTTCCTTTCTTTTTGGGAGCATTTAGCCGCTGTTACAGCGAGCACAGCTGCCTGTGCTACCGCAGGGGGCTGATCAAAGCCCAGCCAGCAGGAGAACACCGCTCCTACGGGGCTGACAGTCCCCGGGGAGGCAGCACCTCGGTGTCCCCGTCCCAGCACCTTACTTCGTGTCCTCACATCTCCCCTGTACAGCTGGGGAGGAGGCTCCCCGGGCCGCAGGTCCCCTGGGTGCATTTCAGCATCACCCCTTGAATGTTTCTAGATGATAAATACTTGATAATGAAGGAGCTGGTGGTGACAGAGTTGAAATACTGGGCTTAAGTGTTGGGGGGGCAGATAGGTTGTGAACCTGAGTGCTTGACTAGAGGATTAAAGTAAAAAAAAAAGGCATGATCTCCAGATCTCTGACTCATAAAACCTCTCCTTCAAGCAGGAAGCCTGTGATGTTGGATCAAGCAATGCTCTGCACCAGTTATGTTAGCTTTCAAGCATCCTGAAGCGTTATTTTCCGTTCTAAAGATTACCTCAGACCATTCATTGCGGATGACAGATGTGCCCTGCAAGGGCCATCTGCAACTCTCTGGAAGAACCGCAGGAGCTCCGAGTCACTTTGCCCCCCTTGGGCTTGCCGTGGGGCCTCTGGTGCATGGTCCGTGCTTGTGTCCTGCAGGAAGGCAGACCACACCGATGGCTCCCCTTCCATCAGCTTTCTCTGGGCCCCCCCGGGGCCGTGGGGTTTCACTGCCAAACAGGACACGGAGGTGGTGTTTTATGGATGGAAGCTTCGGGATCGTGCCACCTTCCAAAACAGTTGCTAGGTGTTTAGTCCCAAAATGCTCAAAGCCCACTAGTTTGGGAACCAAAGTCTCTGCAGTCAGATGGCTTTTTCCTGGGCACCTGGGTGTAGAAAAACCCAGTGGAAACCTGCCTGGACTTTTTCCCCTTGAACAGGCTCCCTCTTGAGACAGAGCGCTGCTTGCTCTCGCCCTCTCCCTGAGCAGATGCCGTCGTTGCTTTTCCCTGCCTGCTTTTTTTGTGGCCGTTGTGTGGGTGTGCAAGTGTGCGCCCGTGGTGTGCATTTGTGCGCCTGTGGTGTCCAAGAGCCATGGCTTGGGGAGCTCAGGCACGGCCGCAGGGAGGAGAGGTTGTGCAGGAGGCTGGGCTCACGGCGCGTGGGGTCAGCGGGAGAGCGTAGATACCGAAGAAGTGACTTGCTTCAAGGGTGAAAGACTTAAGTGCGGTGAGAGAAGGGGAGCACGCAGCCGGTTGCTCACTCAGTGAGGCAGAAAAGGGAGCAAGCTGCTTTGGGTGGCAGGGGGGCTCCCCTGGGGAGCCCCCAGGGGGCTCGTGGGGCACGTGTGTGCCGGGCCCTAGGTCGTGTCTGCTCGTGTCAGCGCTTTCTTTGTCACAAATGACTTTTGCTGCTGTTCTTTCATAACACCGTGGCAGAGCCCTCTTGAGGACAGCACAAACACGACTCCTGTCGGACCGAGCTCCCCGGGCCCCCGGTAAAACTGTGATTTTATTATTCCCTCCGGAACGTGTCACTGTCATCTGTCTTCTAGCGTCTGGCTGCGGCTTCGCACACAGCTGGCAGCGGTGGGTTGAACTCGCTGTCTGTGGCGTGCAGGGGGAGCCTGGTGCTCTTGTCGTCCTGGCTGTGGTTGCTGAAGCTCTTGGAGTGAAGTGTGGAAGTTGAGCTTGTGCTCCCCCTTCCTCCTGCGCCTCCTGCTTTTCTTCGCACGTTGGGTATTTGTTTCTAGTTCTCAGACGGCTGCGATGGGAACCCCGGGGCCCTCCCTCTAACGCTGATAACTGATGCTGCCTGTTACAATAGTAGGAGTTAAAAAAAAAGTCATTTTTAGGTTGGGTTAAACCCTCCCATCTTCTGCGACTGAAGATCCTGGGAATTCAAAGAAAGACTGACGCCGCTGGGAATTCAGTCATGTTGGGTTTTGTTAAGGAGATGCTGTTTGGGTGGGGATTTCACCTGCGTGCGTGCCGCGATGCTCTGCTGGCACTGCTGCCACGTGTGACTGTCACCCGCGGCGCCACGCGTCGAAGGCCCCGGCTTTGCGGTGCCCTTGGGCAGGGATCCGCGGGGGCGCGCAGGGAGCGACTGCGCTCCAGCGGCTGTGCTTAGATCAGTGACTGCTCCTCCTGCAACCCACGCAGGCTCGAGCAGGAGCAGGATTATTGCTTGGCGAACGTAGCAGCTACCTTCAGGCAGGGAGTGATTGCTGTCTGGGCTGCGAGTTTCCCTTCTGGGCCGCGGGTAGGGCGGTCGCAGAGCTGTTCCGTGTGTCTCGCGGCTGTCCCTGGGCTCTGGTGGTGGCTGCTAGCAAAGTCATTGCTTTCGTCGGTCCTTGCTGCACTCGGTTCCTGACCTTGGGTTGATGCAGGGGGTTAATTCGGGAGCAGGGCTTCCCGATGCTGTGCTGCTGCTGTGGCCCTGCTGGCCCCCTGCGAGCCATGGCCACGGGCTCGGTGCCCCAGCAGGCCGAGCATTGCTTGCAGGGTGCCAAGCACAAGGCGCAGCTCCCCGGTGGCAGAAGCTGCCGAGGAGAACGTTTCCTCTGTCGAGGAGAGGGGCGTTTCTGGGGAGCAGGTGGTGAAGATGCTCAGCAAATGTCAGCTTGAGACCTTGCCATTCTGTGGGCAGGAGTGACATCGCTGAGAAATGTGCTATCCTGTCATAAAGCAGGAAAAAAAAATAAAAAAATCAAACAGCTCAATGTTTACGAGGAAGGGAGGCCTTTGCCAAAAGCGGCTGTTTTTCCGCCCCTGGGACTGGTGGAGCGAGCGCTTCACGTGGGAGCCCCGCGCCGGCAGGCGGGCAGGTGGCAGCGGCACGGCCAGGACGCGGCACATTGGTGGCCATGCCAGGCACCGGCCCCTTGCCATGGGGCCAGCTCCTCTCCTTGTTTTTCCTTGCTCCCAGCTTCACCCAGCTCCATCCCTGGTGCAGGAGGCAGCTGAGGCTCGGGCGGTGCTGCCGCTGGTGGCTGACACCAACGTGAGCTCCGTGGCTCCCCGTGGGGCAGCCAGTGGCTTGCACCTTCGAGGAAGGATCTCAGATCTCTGGATGTTAGGACGTCAGCGTCGGGCCAGACCGTGCTGCAGCACTTCTGAACGCCTTAATAAATCACCACGAGCTATTTAATTGGAAACTGTCCTTCTCGCTGCACGCAGCGTGCTGCTTGGTGTGTGTGCGACAAAGCTTAAACAGAGAGCTCTTCTGCAGACAGATGCTAAATACATTTTTTCAAAGCTAAAATGCTTTCTACACTGTCTAAACTTTTCCTTTCAGACAGGCTCCGGGTGTGATCGAGGGACTGGGGCTGGGGAGAGCTGCACAGCCCTAAAGAAACTCATCCACCCAGTGTCCACGTGTCAAAGTGTGAAGTGTGTAATTACCTCAGGGCTAATAGCTCCGTACGGGAGTATTGCTTGAAAAATTTCTAATTTAATAAAATGGGTAGTAATTGGTTATTAGAAGAGAGCTTAATTGAAATAATTGCAATGCATGCTAGTGTACTAATTTAGCTTGGTATTTATAATGCACAGTCACATTGTTTGTTCAGGGCTAGAGGAAAGGGTATTAGGAGGTGCTCATATTTCTCAGCAAGAAGTTACAGCTGGTCCCTGGAAAGACATTTATTCGGTGAAGCTATTTAGTCACTGTTCCCAAGCTTGGATTTTGAAGACGGGCTCGCTTCATTACAGTTTGATGCAATTACGCCCACGCTGTTGAGAGTGGAGGCCTTCTCTGACACTTCAGTTCCCACTTCGGATGACTTTGGATTGGTCTTTCTAGTCATCCGGAGCAGCGCCGCCTCTCTGGCGCGGTGACATACACTTCCTGACACGCTCACGCACACATACATGCATGAGTGTGCTCGCCCACCAGCCGGCATGCAAGCAGGAAAGGGGACGTTTGTCTTTGCTGTGCACCTTCTCATCCCCTCTTGCCTCAAGTTCGTCACTGCCTACATACGTGTCTTCAGTTCCAGTTCGCCAAATTGGCACCGCGAGGTTTCCCCATGCAGAGAAAGAATTCAGAGAATCCCTCTGGGGCTGATCCCTCGTGCCACCGTCGCCGAGCCGTCGTACAGGTGTGGCCGTGAGCTGGAAAGCTCTGCTGCAGGAGCTGATGACCTGCTGGGTCACTGAGAGTGCTGCGTGGCAGAGGGACGGCGGCACGAGGAGCCGTCAGGTCTCATGAGCCTCGTTCACCGCTGGCATCCAACAATTGCTCCTCTTCGTCTTTCTCCAAAGTGCTTTTAGCGCTCAATATTGTCACTTTGCTCGGACTTCCCACAGCATCTGCACTTAGAACGGCCCAGTGCTGATGGAGAGGTTTATTGCCAGCAGCCATTGGGCTAAAACTGAGAGGAAAAACAATTTCTGGCCTGCTCTTGTTATGGTCTCTAATGGGAGATATTTCTTTCTTACTAGGAACTTTGCTTGTAAATGCGTTTTAATGCCGGATGCAATGCTTTGTGGCTTAGAAACGTTCAGAGCTGCCTTCCAGGGTCAAAAGTGGTGCTACAAAGATTTCTGCTCACGGACGTGCGCAGAGCACATTGCGCATGTACGAAGGACAGATGCTTCCCAATGGTGTGAGATAAAAACAGGCAGAAAAACAAAAAGCTGTGAAAAAGAGCAAAGCCCAGCTATCAAATCCTTGAGAAAACTGAACCCAATGGCTCCCTCTTGGGTGCCCAGGGCCATTCTGGTGGCTCGTGGCAGGGACGGCAGGCGTGGAGCCGGGGTGCAGGCTGCAGCAGCAGGACGGTGCCAAAGGACACACGCTGCCCATGCTGCGGCTGCGGAGCTGGTGCTCAGTTCAGGGTCAAGGCAGGAATCCGTCCTGGCATTTGCACCGTGCCCCAGGGGGTTGGTTAGGTGCATCCAGGGAGATCCTTTGCACAGAGAAGCTGTTCTGCCTCTGTGCTCTACAGGGAAGCGTCGTCTTCTCCTGCGATGCGCGTTGTTTTTTCCAGAGCTGGGGATGCGCTGTGCCGCAGGCAGGCATTCCAGCTTAGGATTTCAGGCACAAATTTTATTCAGCGTGTAACTTCGCTGAAGCAAGTGGCACCATGCCACGCATGGATTTGCCCTGCCGAATGCTGCTACTCCCATCCCCACGGGCTGCTTTGCTGCCTGGTTCTGTGCGCGGCTCAGATCGGAGGGACCGTCCTCCAGAGCCAGCGGAGCGGAACACGGCCCCGCCGGGCTTTTGGGGAGGGAGGAGGCAAAGGAGGGCCCTTATCGTCTCTGCTGCAGGGGAATCTTTAGAATGAGGGTAGAATGAGATGAAACGCACGTTTGGATGAGTCCCATGCCCTTTTCCAGCACCGTGGGTGCTTTTTGGTGTGCCCATGTTCGCTTCGAATGATTTAAGAGAGCACAGCGGGTGCTGCTGCTGGTCGGGTGCGTTAGTGAGCGTGGGAGGGCACAGAAATCAGCTTTGGGACCTGGTGGCTGCTTTTCTTGAGCAACTTTTAGGAGTTTTAACTATTAAGACACCTTCTAAGGCCTTTTTCCTCTCTAAGCTGCTCTGTTTCCCACTGCCAGGTCTTAGGGAGAGAAGGGAGAACAACTGAAAGGGCTGGTTCAGATGTTAACAAACTCATGATATAATTTAATCTTGATCACATTAAACAAACTTAATGACCAGAGAGTTTCTCACTTGCTTTAATGGACTCATTTCCAGATGATGAGACTGCAAGATCAGAGACGTATGTTGTAGATGTCTGTTTATTAAACAGTCTTTCTTCCTAAAAGCTTCTGCCTGCCGAGAACGAGTGTAAGTGGAGGGACGCTGAGAAATAACAGTTTGCAGCTAAATCTTTGTGGAGGCACTGTTTAAAAAATGGGGGTCTGTTGCTTTTTATTTACGCGTGTCCTTATACGAGATATGAGAATAGGCCAAGAATTTTATCTTTTTACGTGTGCTTTTTACTCTAAATGTATGCAGCGAAGATGAGGTGTCCGCGAGGCAGCACCTGCTGTCAGACCAGCCCCTGGCAGGGATGTCCCCGTGCCCATCCCTGTCCCCATGCAGGACTTGGTTATGGGGTTGAGCAGAAGCCGCCAGCAGACGAGCAGCAGCGTGGAGCCTCCTGGCTGGCTGCTGCCCGCGGCTGTCGCTCAGCTCGCGCTCCTCGGCAGAAGGCAGCGCTCGGCTCCTCGGGGAGAACTTCAGGGGTTGTGCAGGGGGGGCTCCAGGGGCCTCTCATGTCAGCTGCATGGTTCCTCATGCAGCGCTCCACCTGTTTTACTCGCTTTTTGCCAGAACATGCCAAATGCAGGGATAGCCAAAGACTGTCTCCATCCCATCAGTGCTGTGTGTAAGGCTTTAGGAACTCTGTTCGTGCTGGTGGTTCTCATGGCCGAACAGCACACAGGGAATATTTCTTCTCCTTTCGATGTCCTGGTGCTGATCCCTGCTCTTGGCCGTGGGTGTGAATAGAGAGAGCCTGCTTGTGCCCCCTGATGGTACCTGGGCACAGCACGAGCCTTGTCATTGCACGTCGCCTGGACGTTGAGTGATGCCTGGCTCGTGGCAGAGCTCAGCTACAGCACGCTATTTGCTGGTAAGCAGAACTTCCTCACTGAATTTAAAATAAGAAATGTACTTGGAGGTCACTGGTCTGGTACAAACCCTGTTCCTGTCCTTCCCACACAGCCCGACGAGGCTGTCAGAAACTCCACGGAGTTCATGCCTCATTTCTGCAGCGCATCGTGAATCTGTTTTTGTAGGGACTTGCAGTTTTCTCCATCTTATATAATGTATTAGAAAAACGAATGGTGACAGATACTGGAAATGTATGGCAAATGGTACGTCAAATGATCCAGCGGCCCTGGGGACAGAGGAAGTTTTTATTACCGTGAGACACAGTTGGCAGAGCTGATGGAGAGCCCTAAGGCCTAAATTTCTCCTTTGAAGATTCATCTTTAAAAAAAAAAAAAAAATTTAAGGAAAGCTTCTAGATGCCAAAATTCCCCACATTTTAAGCAGAACCTTGGAGCCATTTTCTCAGTAAATACTGTTTTACGGTTTAAAGGTCATTTCATTAGAATTTTAATAGGTTAATTACAAAGTTTCTGGGGAAAAAAACTCATGCAGAAAAGGCTCAGAGTCCTTTAAAATTGCAAATTGGGAGCCACTTTGTCATTTTGAAAGTCTCTGTGGTGCGTGTTAGCAGCTCCGTGTCCTGCAAGCCCACCCCATGCCACGCACCCACCCCGGCCACAGGGACGTCTGCGTCCCTGCTGCACCGAGCCGCACCGAGCAGCGTTTGCGAGGCATTCCCTGGTTCATGGGGAAAAGGCACCACACAAATGCTCGGGGTAACAAACACCAACAGTGCAAAGTTCGTTACGGCCGGCAGGCAGCGGGTTGCTGCTAATGGCAGGCAGTGCAGGGGGAGCGGGTCCGCAGCTGTCGTGCCGCCCGTGCCACGCGGGGATCGCTCGCCACGAGCACCGCCGTGCAGCCCCGATGGTATCGGATTCGTCACTGCTCCCATTAAACCCTGAGAGGTTGGTTGGTAGCAGCCTTGTTACGTGCTCGCCTGGAAAAGGGACTCAGCCGTGCCGGGTTGCTCTGCGCTAGCCGGAGAGTTTTCGTGCTTTGCTTGCAGATATATATTTAGATTTTACCCCAGGGCTTTTAATTTCCTCACTGACTCCAGGAGCTGTGACAGGTATACAGATACGTGCCCTTTTTCCCCTGGCCGTTTTAACCTGGCATCAGCTTTGTCAAGAAAATTGGGAAGTCAGGCTCTGGGGCCTCGTTGCTCCGCTCCTGAGCATGTAAAATGCACCAAGAAATAGGAACCCAGTGCCGGAGGCGTCACGGCTTGGTAGGGATATTTATTCAGCATCTCTTCATGTCTGCTCTATTTCTTCTTCCGAAAGGCTCCGCCGAGCAGTCCCGAGTTAACATGCTGGTTTTGCAGCTTTCATGCTCGTCGCTGACGAGCCACACTTAGGGAGGTAAAAATGGGTTTGTAAAGGCTGCGATGACAGTTTTGGGATTCGGCACACGCGGCGCTCACGTCCCCGCTGTTACGTAAGCCCTGGCTCTGCGGGCACCACAGTCAGAGGGACGAGGGACCTGGGACCAGGGACCCGCAGCCCCTGGCACGGAGCCGCGGAGCCCGGCTGCATGGTGCTGGGCCCTGCCGGAGCCCTGGGCGTTCAGGGGAGATGCTCTCCCCCGTTGTACACGTGAACATTTGGGGATTGTTAGCGTTGGAAATGTTAACGTGGAGAAGTGGGGAAGAGAAGTGAAATCAAAGGCTCTTCTGCAATCAGACACACCGTCCCCCTCTGGGCTTGCAGCTTGCCTGCCAGCTCTGCGCGCGTTTTCTTGCTGTACGTAGTTCTCCCATCCATATCCAGCAGCCAGGCTCTTCAAAGGCTTCCTTCTATTTCCAGCCCTCTTGCTGCTGCTAAATATGCTCCCCTCCGTTTCTGAAGCGTTCTTCCCCGAAACCGCAGCGCTCCAGTTTATCACAGAAGTCTCCCAGCTCCGCTGAGCAGACCCCGCCAGGCCGAGAGCCCCTGCTGGAAGCTGCTCCCGGGGCTCTGCAATCGCCTTGGCTGGTTGCACTGCCGGGACTAAATGGGGGGAGCGAGTGAAGAAAAAAGCAGCCTGCACGGTCACGCTAATCTCCTGTGCGCCTTCGAGCGTCCGGTGTCTGCTGCGGTACCGAAGGCTCGGGCAGCTGCCAGGGGATGTGGTGGACAGTGGCACGCTGCTGCTCTGGGCTCTCTGGCCGGGCTCTTTTGGGTGCCCCCCCTTACCCGTCCCATCCCGGTGGGGGCTGATCCCTGGGCACAGCGCGGGTAAGGGGCTTACAGCTTACCCTGGCACTGCCCAAGGTGCAGGTGCCCCAGCAGAGGCTGCTGAAGGCAACGGGGTCTTGTCGCACGGCTGGCGCTTTTGGCAGTATCCGCCGAGCTGAACTGCCCTCCCGGCAGCTGCTGCGACGACCGAAATCCCTGCGGTTTTATGAACTTCTCCTGAAATGCTTTTAATGACAGTTTAATAATAACACTTAGCGCTCTGAACAGAGCTTCTCAGGCTGGGTACTTAAACGCTTTGCTGGGAAGGGTAAGGACCATTATCCCCCATACTCACAGAGGGGGGAATAGCTGGATTTTATTTGTGGGAATAATTATAACAAGTGGAAGTAATCAACTTTTCATATGAATGGCGTTGCTTTTAAAAAGACAAATGTCAGGAAAGAGTCCCGGATACAAAAGGAGAGCTCGCAGTGGTATAGATCCATCCAGCTGCTTCTCGGGGAACTTCTCAGGGTCCTGTTGTGCACAGGAATTAACCCTGCCAAGGCAGTGCGCGGAGGGACCAGAAGCTGGTGGGAATGGCCGCGAGACTGGGCACACCCCGTTCACTTGCTTGTGCTTTAGGGGTTGGTGCGCGGGCACTGCAGAGAGAGCTGCTTTGCCCTGATCCCCCCGTGAGCATCACTCCCCTGCACCTTGCCTCTCCGGTCGCTCCAAGCCTGGTTTGGGACTCCCAGCTCCTGGCACTGAAAATCCTCGTGTGGGGAGCAGTGACATTGAAATGATTGCTGGCTTCTTAGCTGGAGGGCTCAAAGAGGCCAAAAACTCTGAGCAAGCTCCTGGGAAGGGGTTTTCATCCCCCTTCTCTGTCCTGACACGTGTTCCCCCTTGCACCCCAACTCTGGTCAGAGTTCAGGCTTGCAGGGGCCTAGCTTGCTGCTCTGTGCTTGTGCCGAACCCAGGAGAGCCGAGGCTTGTTTTGGCTGGGACCTCTCGGTGTGACAGTAATGCAAATGGAGAATAATAACGCCTCTGTGCACAGCGAACGCGGGGGGAGAGTCATTGAAATGCTTCCTCCTGCTGCGTGCAGCCCATTGCTGGATCTCTTTATGAGGCTGCCAAGACGCGGGGTCACTGCAAAGAAAGCCAAAGCCCTGGGAAACCCCCCCAGTGCCTCTGGCAATCTGCTGCCCCGGGAAGAGAGGGAAGGTTGGGAGCTGCCGTGTGCCCGGTGCGGGGCTTCACACGTGCTTAGCTGCAAACCACGTCCCAGGTGCGTTGAATTGCCAAGCGCCGTGGTGGCCTCGCCCTTGGCATCCCTGGGTGCTGGCTTGGAGCCTCCAGCCAGCCCCTGCCTTTCCCCCAGCCCCTGCAGCACGTTTGGGTTATTTCTCTCCTGAACCCCGGTGCTCGTGGCGCGCTCCTTGCCCAGAAGGACCTGCTGGCTCCCCGCAGCAGCTGGGCGCTGGGCTCCCGCTCCCATGGTGTGCCGGGTGGGCTTCCTCCCCTCACTGATGGAGAGAGGTTTTCAGATCGATCAGGATCAATATAGGCAGTATTTTCTAAGCCTGATTATCAATAGACAAGCACGTCCTCGCCGTTCAGGGAAGATTCCCAGGCATCTCATGTATATTCTAATCTCTCTGCAATTCTGAAGTAATCAATGTATTGGTATCGTATTTTCGACTGTAAAAGGAACTGAGGATCTTTGGCTTCAGCCCTACCATTAACCACAACTCCACCTGCTGTTGGATGGACAAAAATACGGGCAGGAGGATCTGGCTTGTTTGGAAAAGAATTGCTTGGGTCAGTGTTGCACATGGTGAGCAGCTCGGGTGCTCCCGGGGAGCCTCTGGGCTCGCTGCCTGCACCGCGGCGCTGGGAGGATGAGAAGCGCTGGCACCCCCCGGAGATGGAAGGGATGCGTCCCACGCAGAGAAAGAAAAGGGAGCATCAACACATTTTTTTCTTTTTGACAAATTTGTTGTTTTAACTGTAACAAATGTCAGAGGAAAAAGATATTCTAGTGAGGAAGCCAAACCTCAGTCTTCTGCAATTTTAATTTCCCTTTGGAAAAGAGAAAAAAAATGGTAAATAGAAAAAAAAAATCTTTAAATCTCCTGAAAAATACTGACATTTGCAGCCAGCTCAGTTGAAGAGAGGTGCCTCTGCCGGTGTTTAGCAGCTCTTCTTCGTGCCTCTCCACGCCAGGCTGGCTGCAGGAGCCTTGCGGAGCCACTGGCTTTGCAGGGCTGTGCACTAGCCTTGAGGCACCGGCAGGTTTTGAAATGCTGTTTGCAAAATGCATTGTGGAAATGTAGGGCATTCCCCGGTGACTAACGGGCGGATCCGGCCTGGGTTGTCTTCTTGAAAAACACTTCAGCAAATGGCTTGGCCGGGGAAATTCGTAATGGTTGTCAAGTATTAGGGGTGCTCTGAAGTTTACTAAAGTGCTAATGTCATTCTGTTAAACTTGTAGGGCCCTTGAAATTTTAGTAGCGCTGCATCTGCTGAAGAGTTTGCGGTGGTTAAAATTGCGTGGGACCTTGCTTTTCCTCGGAGTCGTGGCACGAAGCGGTGACGGCTGCCCTGCGAGGGCAGGATGCGGCCCGCTGCGGAGCTGGGCAGCCTGGGCCAGCAGGGGTGGTCCTGGAGCAGCTCCCAGCGCTCCCCAGAACTTGGGGGTTTGCCAGTGATCCGGTAACGAGCCTTAATTAGTCTTCATTTCCCTGTAGCCCTGCTGGCAGCAGCAGGGCTATGGGTGCTGGCGTCTCTCCGGTGCGGTGCTGCTGCAGCCGTGAGCACAGGGGTTTTCTGGCAAAATGCGCACCCTACACGACCGAGTTACCTTTTGTGGTTGTCTGAAGTCTTCCTACATGGAGTGCATGCCTTTCAGGGTGACTTCTCCAGGTTTTTAAAGGTATTAAACCGTCTTTTCTTGCAGAAGCCTGTCCTGCTAACACTTTTAGGTCTTGTCTGAGTATAATGGGTTTACTTGCCAGAAGAATTTGAAAAAAAACCCACCTTCCCGTTTCATCAGCTACTTACAATAAGCTAGATCGTGCTTTATTATTAATATGTTGAACCGGTGCGTAAAAGGAGTTTTGGCAGTTGGGACTGAAAGCTACCTGGATAAAAGGGAAATATCTAATGAGACAGTTGCTGTGGATTCAATTAAGACTAAGGAAAAATCTGCTGCTTTTTTAAAATCATATCTTAAGAAATATTATTATGACTGCAACTGCTGCTAAGCAATTCCGAGCCATTTCCCTAGACCCTGGCACAGCAGTGGTCTCTGCATAATGCAGGCCCCGGAATGAGAGCTCAGCAGTTTGTAATGGGTTCTCAAACTAAAATTAAACCCTGGCTTCCTGGCTTGCAGCCGGATGTTTGGCACTCGTTTAGCCGGGCAAATATTTCTGGGCCGGAGGAATTCTGGTTCGGCCCGTGAAGTTACCGGGGCTGTGTTTCGGTGGCTTTCCTTCTCCGCGGTCCCGTGCTTGGGGGTGTCCTTTGCCTTCTCGTACCGTGTGCTTTGGGCCGCATCTTACAGCCATTGCTCTTTCTAGGAACATGCAACTTCCCAGCAAGAACGGGCATTCTGGACACCGCTCATTATATATTGAGTGCTGCCTTTTGGCTGTTGCGTTGTCTGAATTCTGGGTAAGCCTCTAACAGCCATAAACTGGCATCAGCAGCACAGGGGACCTGCAATTAGTCTTAACCGTCTTTTGCTGAGTAACAGACCTTCGCTTTCCGAGCTGCAGCACTCAGTGCGAGCCCTTCCCCTCTTACAGACAGCATCGTGCTCCACCAGCGACCTGGCAGCCAAGTGCTTCTTTGATTTTTTTTTTCCCCTCGCCAGCAGCTTGGCTTCCTGTGCTGCAGCCTGAAGAACAGCGCACAGCCCTGACCGGCTCTGGAGGACCTGGCAGCCTCCGGGAGGTTTCCTCGGCTTCGGACGGCCTCTTTCCTGCCTCGGAAGGGAAGCGGCGGGTCAGAACAGCAGCCCTGCGTCCTGTTTCTTGTGACCCTGCGTTGGATCGCTCCTCTCTCTCCTGGTTTTCGTGCCTTGGCTTGTGTTAAGTGCTTAATGGAAGAGGTGTCTTCAGGTAGAGGCTCCCACAGGCAGGAGCTGAGTTTCTCAAGGGGCTCGGCTGCGTGCTTTTTGTCACCTCCTATACAACAAAAGTGTGACAGGAGGGCTTCAATTTTCTGCTAAAATTCCCCAAGCCTTTCCCTAATAATACCTCTGTATCCCCAGTGCTGCTGCTTGATGGCATCAGTGCCGGGGTCAGAAATTCAGCCTAAGCCACTTTTCCCATCAAACCTCGATGCTGAACATAATATTCCTCTGGAGCTGGGGGCACCACGCGGAGCAGAACCTATAGGTAGTTACCTATAGGACAGGAGTTGTCCTGCTGCCCCAGCCCCTGGCCCTTCTTGGCCAGGAGGGCACAAAGCAGAGCGATGCGGTGGGTCCGGGGCAGGGGCTGGGGGGGCTGAAGCAAGCCCCGAGGCGGGCAGGAGCGGCTCGGTGAGGAACCGGGCGCATTGATCTGATGAATCATTTTGAGGCAAAAGGAGAAATTAAATGTGCGCTGAAAGCTGGCACATTAGTAAATGGGTTGCGGTTTTTTATCCATTTTACATTTCAAAATGCTGAAATAAAATACGTCTTACGGAGAAGTCCCATTAAGAAATTACTCGCCGAGTAGGCGAACGTGGGTTTTGTTAACAGGAGGCAGGGACTTGGTTTCTCTTCCCCACCAGCCTGGGACTGCCTCTGTGTCCCGGGACGAGGCCCCTCGAGGCACCAACAGCGGGGAGGAGAGCTGCCAGCAGAGCATGGGCTCAATGGGCCCCTGGCACGGCAGAGAAAGGAGGTGGCCGGCCAGTTTTGGGGTGCTCTGTGGGGTGGTTTGGGGGCTCTCCATGGGGCGGTGTTGGGGCACCTCTGTCCGTGGTGCTGTGGCGCCATCCCCATGAGCTCTGGCACCGCCGAGGCCGGCTGGAAGATGCTTTTTGTGGAGAGCACCCGTCAAGCGTGAGATGAGTAGGAGCAGCGATGGGCTGGTGGCACCCCCAGAAAGAGGATGAGATGCATGACCCCCTCTTTCCAGCCCCGCACGGGGGGACGGATGGATTTCTCTCTCGTCAGGGGCTCCCCTGGCCATGAAGATTTCCCTGCTCTGTTTGATGTCTGGAGAAACGGATGCCAAGCGAGTTCAAGGAGCAGCAGCTCGGGCTCTCGCTTGGGGAGGGAAAGCCACGCTGAGCTGGCACAGCACCTTTCTGGGCGCTGCCTGAGCACCTCCGGGTGGGCAGGGTGGGCGCGCTGGGTGCCCGCTGCCCGCTCAGAGGGACGCAGCGGGGGGTTCCCCCCGCTCAGCTCGCCGCGGGTACGTTTAGGAGGAACCTTGCTCTGCTGCTTTGTGTCTGCGAGCCAAGCACGCTGCGTCCGTTCCCTGGCATCCAGTCCACACACGCTGCTCTTTACACAGAGGGGTAAGATAAAATAGCTTCCTCCCCCTCGTGTCGCTACTGAAAAACAGGGATGGGGGGAAAAAATAATCCCTCGTCCCCTGCCCAGCTTGTGGTGATAAGAGTAATGCAATCATCTGTTTTTTAAAGGCGGCTGCCAAGGCAATTGCGTTATTTGCTGAACAAAGCCATTTCAGAGCTTTCCGCATTGTGAATGTTTCCCCGGTCGTTTTGCACCGACTTGGTTGCAGCAGCAAGGCCAGAGAGTTTGCCTTGACTCCCCTCACTACCAAAATAAATGCACAGGGCAGGATTGTTCCACTGGGCTGCTGCGAGTGGGGAGAGGGAAGGAGGAAGGAGATGGTACGTGCCGACGGCTCTGAACTGAATGCGGTGAGGATTGCTATGTACGGGAGAGTTCAGGGGGGAAAGAGGAGGGAGTCTCGGAGCAGCCGAGGCTCGCAGGATGGCGAGAGCCAAGCTGAAGAATTCCCCTTCCGAGAGCAACTCGCACGTGAAAACCGTCCCACCGGCAACGGCCGAGGATGTCCACGGGGTGAGCCCCTTGTTACCGGCTCGGAGGATGGGATCCCTGGGGAGCGATGTCGGACAAAGGTATTGCAGGACTGCAGTGGTGCGTGGGTTTTGGGGTGGGGGAGGCAGCACGGTTTGTCTTTCGAATAAGGGGGAAAGGATTAGTGCCACTGGGGGCCGGAGGGGTGGCAGATGAAATCCTTCTGCGAGCGATGTTAAAGAGCCACAGCAGCTCGAAAGTTGTATTATGAAATAGGTAGCTGGAGCAGAAGAAAGCCAGTTCCTTTACATTTTTTATAAGTGTTCCATGTTTTTTTAATATGCCATAAGCGTGTGTGAATGGCAGCCCTACGACTGTAGGGCTGCTACATGACACTGTTAACTTGTATTGCACCTTATCTGTGCGGTACAAGACTGAAGCTTATTTACACTGCCTACACCACAGCACGCACTGTGCAGAAGCACCATGTTTGCAGTTGGGAGAAAAGATGCTTGATCCCCCTTCTGAGGAATAATTTATTTACAACTAGGGAAAAAAAAAAAAAAAGCTGCCATAGGAAATGCTGCAGCCTCTTTCTGCAAGCACACAACTGATATGTACAGGCAGAAACGTGCTATTTTTTAGGAGGATAAAAACGATTTACATTGCACAGTGTTTCAGAAGAAGCTGGGTCCCCTCATTATAACGAGGATGCATATGTCGGTAATTCAGTTCTCGTTCTGTTTATTCTTTTTTTTTCTTTTTTTTTCTTTTTATTTTTTTATCCATCTCTTCAACATTTCAGCCCATCCGTGCTCTCTTCCCTCTCAGCAAAAATTGCCTCACCTGTGGTTGTGTGCTGTGTGTCTCCCAGGATGTGATTTGGTGCTGTTTCTAGCTCTGGTTTCCAGTGCAAATTAGCACAGCAGGAAGGCCCCTGCTCACAGCAAATTTTACTTGCTTGGCGTTAGACTAGAAGGAATTAACTGCCTCCGCTGCAGCATCCTCCCGTAGCCCCGTGGTGGGCTGGCAGAGGTAGCAACAAGCAAGGATTAGGAGATGCAGCCCCTTGGGAGGGGGCACAGGCAGGGCTGGCAGCGCCACTGACCCCCCCCCGGCGCCGCGCTGGGCCCGGTGCCTGCTTTGGGCACTGGGCCCGGGAGGCAGAGTCCCGCTGTGCCCACATTGCTCGGAGTGCAGGTCTCTGCCCGGGCGCGATGTGCCAGCTCTCCAGATGGCACCGGCGCTGATTTTTGGGTGGGCTTGCTGCCTTCTGACTTCGTGAGGCTGGGGCTGGCGCGTCCGAAAGCTGCAAACGTGCGGGAGGCTGCAGCTGGGCGTCGTGCGGGTACACGGGAACCACGTCCCTGATTTTGGGGGTGTCATCGCGCTTCGACAGGCGACCTCAGTCTGTGCTCCCAGGGGTGCCTTCTCTGGTTTTATGCCTTCCTTCTGACCAGCAGGGCAGGCTGGCCCACCCGGGCACCGTGCGCTTCCCGGCGCCCCTGCATGCGCTGCGATGTGCCCCTCAGCACGGCGCCAGGCCTCTCAAACCCAGACGTGCCGGGGCTGGGACAAGGCTCGCTCCTGCAGCTGGGGGACTCGAACGAAATCATCCCAACCCCTGCTAATCAGCTACGGTTAAACACAGGGGGGTTCCTGCCCAGGACCGTGGGGCCACAGCTCCATGCCCAGGGCTGGCCCCTCCGCGCGCCTTGGCAGGGAGCGTGGCACGAGGGGGACGCTGCAAGGCAGCGCTGGATCCAGGGGCACGGGGACAACAGCTCCCAAAGTCACAGAGCTGCAGCTTGCAGTGGACCAGTTGCCAGAAGGCCGAGTGTGCGGAGCACAACAGGGCACCTCAGGGCTTCATAAAGACCCAGCGTTGACCCCAGGTCCCTGGGTTTCCCTGGAAGTCACGGGTTTTGCTGCAGTCCTGTTGTAAGGAACCGGTGGTGCCATGGACACTGCTGGTGAGAGGTGGAGAAGTTGATGGCAACACTTCTGTGCTCCTCTGGCAGCCAGCTGAGCCCGAATTCCTTGACTGCTGAGCTCTCCTGCGCTGCTCCTTGGTAATTGAGTTGGCTGTTATGAGCGAGATTTGTGCACTTGTATTGCACTGCGTATGCAGGCAACAAAGGAAGGAAGATTGCTTCTGAAATTATGAATACGTCTGAGACGCTTCGTCTCCTCCAAAGCCAGACAGAAGCAGCGTTACTGAGTTAGCAGTAATGATTGTTGCTGGGAGTTTGGGGTGAAATTGCAAGGTGGCGGTGGAAGAAGATGTGAGTTACAGGATGTTCCCGGGGATGCAAAGCAGCTCTCCAGACGGCTGAAGCCAGGGAATTTTGTTCTCACCTACTTTATTTGCCTCTTGCTCTGTCTCTCAGTCACTGCAGCGCCTCAAAGCTTTCAGGGGTTCTCGGTCACAACGAGAGAAAAGGATTTGGGAAGGGATCTGGGAGCAGAGCACTCCGCAGCCCCAACATTGCGCACCGTGAGGCCACCAAAGGGCGCACGGGGCTGGCCCGGGGGGACCGATGTGAGCGGGCTGGGGCCAGCTGGGCAGCTCTGGGAGAGACGGCTTCATTCCCAAATGAGGGGGGACTGGTGCTGGGGGGGACTCAGGGAGGGGGAGGCATAAAGGTGGGACAAAATCACAGGGAAGCCAAATTCTCCGCTGTGCTCTCCGTAGAGCGCTGCGGTGTTGCAGGCTGAGGGCTCTGTCTTTGGGAGGCAGCTGCTGGCAGCCGTGAGGATATGTAAATCTCCGTGCTCGGATCTCGTTCCGTGTGCTGTTGATCTCTCTGTATCACCGGACATGCGGACTGTTTTTTTGGTTTTTAATATTTTTACAAGATATTTGTGTCCTGTTTATGCAGCTCTGCTGGGAAGTAGGGGAAATTCTGGCCGCTATGCATCCCGGGGCAAACTGATATTCTTAAGGGACTGTAAACATACCCGTAATGGCTCCGGGTTTGAAGATCTGCCCAAAAAGCCGGGAGGGCCAGGGCCCAGCAGCGGTCCTCCTGCCCCGGATGGCGCAGAGGTCGGGCACGGAGCTCCGCAGAGCTTTGGCGTGGCCCAGGGCGAGCTCCCCAGGTGCTCTGGGCACTGCACAAGCACGCTGCACGAGTCCTGAACTCAGGCTGCAGGACCACCAGGTGCTGTTGTTTGAAACCGAATGAGGCTGCTAAGGTTTGGGGGAGAAAATGAGAATTGTGGACTAGTTCAGGTTGGAAGGGGCGGTGGGAGGCCTGCGCTCCAACCCGCTGCTCAAGGGACGAAGGCCGAGGTTGGATCAGGTTGCTCAGGACCGATCCGGCCAAGTTTTGGAAACCTCCCAGGACGGAGCTTTCTCAGCCTCTCTGCCTGCCTATCGCGGTGCTTAATCACTCTGAGGGTGAATATTTTTTCTTCATATCTAGTCAAAATTTCCCTTGCTGCATCTTCTGACTGCTCCCTCCCGTCCTTTCACCACGCGGAGAGGAGTCTGGCTGCCTCTCGCCCCGCAGCCTCCCGTCGGGTAGCTGAAGGCAGCAATTAGCTCCTTCCCTCACCTCTCCTCTGCAGGCTCCGCGGTCCCACCGCCCCCAGCCTCTCCTCGTCTGGCGGTTGCGGTATTTTTGGCACCAAGAAGTGGGGCTTCGCCTTCAGCCATGTTACAGGGAACTGAGCAGCAACCCGGTGAGAAATAGCAGCATGCTGGTGGGAGAGTTTAACCCAAGGCTTCTTGGATGCCGAGCGCTTCAGAGAGCGAGAAAACCTCCCAGACGTGTTTGAAAATGTAATTCCTAAGCAATCGATGCGTGTTCTCCCAGGGGGCCGCCAGGCGTTGACAAACAGCTCTTGCTGGGTGTGTGTTTGTCGCCTGATGCCCAGACACGAGCAGAGCTGCGCAAGGGCCCGGTCGGGCCGCTGGGACCATGAAAACCGCTCCGTTTAACAGCCGGGTTGCTCGGCGATGGTCTCCATGGCAGGTCTCGGGAACAAGCGCCGGGTGCAAGTTCCACCTGCAGCTGAATGTGTTGCCAGGCTGAACCCCCCGGGGGGAGGGCAAGAAGCCAAAAGTGATATTTTTCCAAATTTCTTTTGGTTTTGCTTCAATAAAAGCCGCGTGTTGCTTGTGCACCAGCCTCGGGTGAGGCGATTCTGGGGAAAAAAGGGCTGTCTGCAGAGGGGACAGAGGGCCCTTCCCAGGGCTTGCCCACCTCTGTGGTCCCTCCTTGGCTCGTCTCCTGATGCTATTTGGCTGCGGGCCCCAGTAGGGAGCTCTTTGAGGGGGGCTGTGCTGGAGGGTCTGTGTGTCTGTGTGTCTGCCTGTGTCCAGCTGTTTGAGCGCTGCCTTTGCCATGGCAAAAATCTGCCCCTGGCAGCCCCAGCTCTCCGCTACCAGGGGCTGAGCCCCACTTCTCAGAACCTTCTACCAGAAACGGAGCAGTGCTGGGGCGGGAGGCACCCAGACCGTGTGCTTAGTGGAGTGTTTTTGCATCTGTGCCGGGCACGGCTCCTGCCCTGCTCCTCTGGGGGCCGGGACCGGCGGTGCGGGCGGCGCTGAGCTGTGCCCCCGCAGCGCTGGGCGTGCAGAAAGCCGTAGTGCTGCGGGCTGTGCTGCTGCGAGCCGTCACGGAGGCGACCTGAAAAAGAGCCTGGCTGGCTCCCTAGGGTTTTGCCTGGGAATCTGGAAGGGCTTTGCCCTAAAGGGGAGCGGTGGGGATGTCCCACAGAGCTGGGCACGGGGCATCTCTACAGCCTGCCCCAGCACAGCGAGCACACGGGGGGTGTTCTCCATCTGGGATCTGCCTCGTGCTCAGCATCCCGGGGATCCCGCAGCACCTCTTTGTGCTCGGGTTGTTCTCCTGTGCACCGCTGGGATGCTCTGCTGAGGGTTGTGCACGGCAAAGCAGGGCAAGGGGCTGGGATGTGCCCAGCGTAGGGACTGGGGGGGCTTGGCACCCCTCTCCACCTTGGAGACTGTTGTCGGGAGGAGCTGGTGTGTGCATTTTGCTCGGGCATCTCCTTCCTCCACAGGGCAGGTGATTGCTCTGCCATCCCAGCGGTGTGGCACTGAACGGGCCCCAGCGGAGTCCCGTTGCAGAAACGGGCACGGTGCCCGATGGCTTAGATCCCGAGCAGCGCCGGGCTGTGAGCGCGCCGTTGGTCCTGGCAGAGAGGCAGCAGCCCCGGGTCCCGGCTGGCAGCACAGGGAGCTGCCAGCTGCCAGCAGTCGCGCCGAGCAGAGGGGTTGTAAACACAGCCTGCGACTGTCACTGGCTCAAGCCAGGTGGGCTTGGGGCTGCCTGGTTCCTGCGCTCACCCTAGAGCTGCTCCGTGGTAGTGCTCACCATCCCTGTTTGGTCCCCAGGTCGCCGTGTCCTGCCGAGGGCTCAGCTCCCGACTCCCTCCTGCAGGGTTTGGACGTGTTTCGGTCTGCGTTTGTGCTCCCGGTCCCTGCAGGTCCTGCTGGGCTCATCCCCGGCACGCTCCTCCCGCACGGCGCCGTGCCCTATATAGGCACTGAGATGTGGATGCGGTGCCAAGCCTAAGGACGCCCACGCTCGAAACGTGCGCTTGGGTTTTTGCCCTGTTTATTTTTGGTCTCTTATACCTATCAGGGCCCGGCGGGGCGTGGGGGCACAGCATTGCTGCGGAGGAGGAGGCTGACCTGCTCGGTACGGTGCGAGTGAGCAGGACAGACCCGGAGCCCTGCCGGGGGAGCATCCCTGCGGGTGGCACAAGCTGTCCCCACTGCCAGCCCCACTGCAGGTGGCACAGGGCTGCAGCAAGCGGGGACACGTGGAGCTGGGGTGCAGCACTGCCTCCCCGGGGCTCAGCAGGGCCGCAGGGAACCGCTCAGCCCATCAGGGAAGGCAGGGAGACGTGCATTAGGAGCCACCCGCGCCTCTCAGGGCATCTTTGCCCAGTGGGCTTGGCACGCGGGCGAGCCAAGCATTTCTGCAAGGGCAGGGCTGGCAGCACCAGCAGCCGCTGGGCACCGGCTGCAAGTGGCTCGTAATGCAATCCCCATCCCAGCCCCTGCGATGCAGCTGCCTTGCCCGGGCTCTGAGCACGCTGTGAGCCGCGGAGCCACCGGGGCTGCTCCGTCCCATCCTGCACGTGTTGGTGGCCAGACGTGTGCCTGCTCCGCTCGCTTCTCCCTTCCTCTTTCTCACTCTTTCTCCCCCTCTTTGCTTTCCTTTTTCGTCTCCTCCCATCTGTCCTTCTCACATCGGGCTATTTTTGTGGATTAGTTTCTCACTGTCAGTATGGTAAGAACCGTGGTGCATCTCCTCTCTTAGAGGCGCTTTGGGAAGCCTTCCCCAGCAGTTACCTCACATAGTTCACTTTCGTCCCCCTGCCTTGCCCCGTCCCCTCCCCAGGAGGACAGACCTGTCCAAGCTGGGGGTTCCCTTAGCCGCCGACCTCGAGATGCCTCTGAGCTTGGCAGGTGATAACTGAGCAGCCTGAAGCTGAATGTGGTGCTGGTGGGTGATCACTGGTGCCCTGGGGTCGTCCAGGGGCTCCTAGTCGAGGCGGGGGCTCTTTGCTTGGAAATGATGGGAAGTTCACAACCAGAAGTGAATTTTAATACCCATCGTTTACCAAAATACCTCCCAGAAAACTGCAAGATGGCAGAGAATGCACTGGGAACTGGCTGGGGGGAAGAGACCTGAGCGAGCTGAGTGCAGGCGCTGCGTGCACCCGGCAAAGCTGTGCCTTTCCCCTGTCTCCTCCGTCTTCAAGCACCGTACACACAGTGTAGGCATTTCGCCCCAAATTACCCGCGAGAGGCAGGGGAGCTGAATGCCTCCACGCTCCCTCGAGGTGCCGCAGCCTCGGGTGTGCAGCTGGAGCAGGACAGTGCCGAGCAGCTGCGGTGCAGCGTGGGCGGGCAGGTGCTCGCTCGCTCCTGTACACAAGCAAGGTTCCTCGGTTGCCTTTGTTCTAATAATAAACGTGCCATTGTCTCTTCCCCTCCCAGTAAAGCCCTGCCCTCTGCGAGGGGCTGCAGCTCCAGGAGCAGATGACAGAGCTGTCTGCGGCAGCGAAGTTCCTTTCTTTGCTCTGTCTCTGCTGTCACTGTAGGAGTGCCTCTGCCACCAGCCTGCAGGGAGCCGGGGGTGAGCACCCTGCTGGCTGCCTCCCGGCTGGGGCTCGCCAGGGTATGGGCAGGAGGGGTGCAGCGACGCTCGGGAAGGCTGATCTGGAGGAAATAAACAGGTGAACTTGAAGTAGGTTGCTTAAAACACATTAAAACACATTGCCCGGAGAAGCAGTGCTGCGCCCTGTGGGTCCTCCTGTCCGTCCCGCTCCCTGCAGAAAGCGGGCCCGGCCCTCCTGTAGTAAGCTGAGCCCGCCAGCTTTCTGTTAAGTTTTTGATGTGTGGAAAACAACCCTTTTTCAGGTGAGAATTGGAGTGGGGTGTAGTTTTCCTTAAAAATTATTTTACGTATTTTCTCAGCAATTAGGCGGTTTTTGTGAATTCGGGTGCCTGGTGGGGAGAGGGAAAGTTTCAGTGTAACACCTCGGGGTTGCTTCTTGCTCTGTGAGCTGGACAAAGAGGTGCTTTGCTTTGGCTGCCGCGAGCACCTGCTGCTGGGTTCTCATTGCAGTGCTTCAGCTCTGGGGGCTGCCCGTCCCTCTGAGCCCCTTTTTGCGGTGCCTTTCGGGGAGCTGCAGCTCCCTGGGGGAGCCCGGGGCTCCAGGGCCAGCAGAGCCCGGTGCGACTCAGTGCCCCGTGGCCAGGTGCTGCTCGGGAGCCTTCGTCCCCTGCCGTGGGGAGCGGGGTCTGGAGCAACCCCCTCTTTGTGCCAGCCTCTCACCAGCCGGCCGCCAGCTGCCGGTGTATTAGGAGAAAACCAATTCATTTGCTGTTTCTTGCCCATAACGTGTCTGCGAGGCACGGACACGTCCTGTGCAAAACCCAGCGCGTGCGGGGGGGGCTGGAGCAGCCCCTGCCGCTGTGTTAATCCGATTTTATGCGAGGGGAGCGGGGCTGGCTGGGCGCCTTCCTGCGCTCCCCTTGCCTGCGCTCCGCAGCTGGAGGAGCTCGGGGATGTTTGTCCTCAAGCCCTGGGGTCCGTCTCTGCTGGGACGGGTGGCACGAGAGCCTCAGGTGGGGGTGAGAAGCTGCAGGGCAGGGAGCGGGGCTGGGGAGGGCCGGGTCTGCATCCCGGGGGTTTGGGGGGGCTGCTCTGCCTTTGTGCTGTGTGGTGAGGGAGGGCTCCAGCCTCACACCTCGGCTTCTCGCTGCCTGCCTGCTCGGACATCCGCGAGCCCTCGTGGGGCAGCCGGCACACAGATAACAGCGGAGGCAGAACAGCAAAGTCAATATGCGGCAGGGAGGCTTCTCTGTTTGCTGGGTAGCTGGGGAGTGAATTAGCTTTCTGTTGGACTCGCGTTTTAATTGAAACGAGGATTTATTGCTTTTATATTGTTTGGACTAGACTAGAGCGCTGTGGGCTCATAAAGCGTGAGGCGAAATAAAAGAAAACCTCCCCAAGCTGTACCTGCCCCTTTTCCTTTGGCGGTATTGCCTGCTTGCCCTGATCAGGTGAAACAAGGCTGCCTCCCCCAGAAGGCAGGAGGGCACTGACTGTGTGGGGGCTCCCACGGGGTCACGTCCATCCCCTACTGAAAGGGGCATCATTTTGGCACGGGGGATTCTTTCCTTCCTGGCTGTATTGCCCAGCACCGTGCTGCTGTGCGTTATTTCAGCCCGGGGAAGGGTTATTGCCCACGGATGGCAGCAGGGCAGTGCTGTGTGGGGCTGTGGGGCTGCTCCCCAGCTTGGGGCAGCCGCTGGGGGATTTCCTTCAGCTGGGGTGGGCTCTGCTGGGACCTGCAGGGACACGGTGGGGCGCGAAGCTGGTACCTTCTGCAGTGCCCCATGCTCTTGCCCATCTTTATGCTCTCTCCCGCCACGCCATTGACACCCCATGTCACCGTCATTGTTCCTTTGTGTTCTTTTGTTTTTGGTTTGTTTTCATTTTTCTCATCACCAACCGTGAACGCAAGCTCAGCTCTCTGAAGGTGCGCAGGGATCCCACGGTGCCAGGCGCCCAGCAGCACCCCGAGCGGCACTTCCAGAACGTAAATTCTTTGCACAAAGTGTGAAATTGATTCGAGACAGAGCAGAGCCTCATCAAAGAAAACCCAGAGAGCATACGTAAAGGTTTTTATTTGTGGAGCTGAGCCCGTAGAAGAGCCGGGTGCCCACAAAGCCACCCGAGCATCCCCAGGTGCCTGACGAGGGACCCCAGGGTGTCCCCGAGCGGTCCCGGGGCTCGGTGCCAGCTTTCCCCGGCGCTGCCTGGCCACCGTGCCATTTGTTGGACACTGACCTCGCCCCTTGTGATGCTCTCACCCCGTAGGCCCCACGCCGAGGATTTCAGCGTGGATTCCTCCTTCTCGCAGTAAGTGCCGTGCATGCCTGCATGTCATGTCGGGAGCGGCGCGAGCAGGACGTGCTGCCACGAGCGGTGCTCAGGGTGCTCCGGGCTGCCCCAGCTCCTTCCTTGGCTGCTCTTGGCACCAAGGGTGGCGGGCAGTGCCTGCAAAGCTTCCTGACACCGAAATGGGTCCCGCCACAGGGAGCAATATCTGCTCGGCTCCTTCCTGGGGAAGGAGTGATATCTTGGCAGCAAACTGGTGATTGCCCATTAGCGATGAGCTCCGTGCGCAGACTCTAATTAAACAATCCAGAGTCATCAGCAGAAGCAATTATCGGAGCAGATTCCTGAGTGTCAATCTCCAATGTTGCAAAACAAATAAGGCAAACAAAGCACAGCATGTTATTCTGTTGCTTTTTCTCTTTCTGGTTTTTCATCTTTTTTTTATTTATTATTGAGAGCAACGGTGCGGCTGCGGGGCAGCGTGGGGCTGGGTTCCCCCTGTGGTCGATGCAGGGACGAGTGTGTCCCCGCCTGGGCTCGTGCTGCCCGGGTGTGTGAGGAGGAAAATCCCCTTCCTCACCACCTGGAGTTATCACCTGGAGAGGAACCGCAGCATCCTCCAGGGCACCACAAGCCGGTCAGCTCTTGCAACATAAAACTCCCACTTCCCCAGCAGCCTCCCCAGTGAACAACAAGGAGGAAAATAAGTTCAGCAGCAGATTTCTGCTCTATTGGTACACTTTTCTGCAGCACGGGCAGGGGCTGAGCCGTTCCACCTGGCGGCACGGAGACATTTGTGGAGCTGGTGGATGGGGCAGCGATGGGTGGCTGGGAGGACCAGCCTCACGAGGTGCAGCTGCCCTTGCTCGTGGGCAGCACCTTTCCAGAAGCAGCTGCTTGGAGCCTGCTTTTTACCAGAATCTTAAAAAATCTGTAGTGTTCCCTGTTGGAGCCAGGGTGGCATTATCCGAGTCCAGCTGTGTTTAATTTGCCATGGAGAGATAGGCAATATCGCTTCATTCCCTTGGGCACAAAGCACAAATCTCCTGTAATAAAACAGGAGATACCTTTTTTTTTCCCAGTTTATTCCCATGGTGAATGGAGGAAATTTTGAGGAAGCCCCTTTCTGAGCCAGTCCTGGAGCTCAGTGTGCCATGTCCCTTGGGGGCTCTATCTCTCAGTGGCTTTGCCATGCGTGCCGTGCCTCAGGAGTGGCACCGGGCATCTGCCGGTGCTGGGGCATCGGCGTCTCGTGGCCATCGGAGCTCCTCTGCAGCACGGAGTGCTGTGCTGCCCTGAGGTTTCCCGCAGAAGCGGGTGTCGTGAGAAATGCTGGGGGGTGTGTGGCAGCCCCCAGAGAAGCTGACATGTTCACGGGGAGGCACACTTAACCGCGGCGCCGGGTGAGCACGCTGGGCCCCGTTTCGAAGCCGCTGCCTTGCCTGCTCCCGGGGCTGAGCCGTGCGGGCGGTGCGGAGCCGCGGTGCCCCCCCCCCTCCGAGCAATTGTTCAATTACCGCTGATGGAGCGCGGGGGCAGCCTGCGCCGCGCGTCTCGCTCTGGCAGGCGCCCAGGTGCTATATATATGCACCTGATACATGCACCTGATGTGCAGACGTGCGCCCATCTCCCCTTCCCATGCTCGCACCGTGCTCGTGGCAGAGCTCGTGTCCGTCTGTCCTGCGCCAGCACCACTGCCTCTCCCAGCCCCAGGTGTGCAGCGCTGGCTGTCCCCTCCACTGTCCCCATCAGCTCCCCGTGGTGGCTCCCGGTGCCCCCACATGTGCTGCTCGCCTCCTCCTGTCTTGAGAAATTCCCTGGGTGAGAACGGTGCTCCCCAGCCAGCTGCAGCATGGGAGCAAGGAGAGGAGACGCAGAGAGGTGCTGATACTTTTTCCTCCCTTTCAAGAGCCACGCTTGTTCGAAGATGCGTTTCTCACGGCAAAATGTTTTGATCCTTGTGAAACAGAGCAAAAGCATCCCATGCACGTAAACCCCTCCTCGGGGAGCAGCGGGGCAGCGGCGAGATTTTGGGCAGCATCCAGGCGGCGCTGGGCCCTGGGACCCTGCTGGGCACCTGTTCTCGGAGCCGGCTCGGTTTTCAGGCAGCTGTCAGCTGCAGGGCCGGAGAGGAGCCGCTGCGCCCACCGCGCCCCCCGGGCCCCATGGGGATGAGGAGCTCGGGGTACGGCCCCGGCCCCCCACGGTGAGCCCCGGCGTGGAGCCGTGCTTGTCGCCGTCATGGGTGGGTTGGTGGTGGGGTGGGGGGCGTGTGGGGCCAGGGGGGGGGTGTGGGTTGGGGCTGGCGGCTGGCCGGGCTCCTCCTCGCCTGTTGTAACGCCGTTGAGCAGGGCTGTGCCCGTTTCGGTCTCGTACCCTGCGCTTTTCAGAACAAATTATTGTGTCTTTTTTTTCGGGATCTCATCGTCTTAGAACAAATTGTCTCTAATCTTAGATTAATAAAGCACAGTAAATAACCGGGCGAAGAAAATGAAATTGCTCAGGCATTATGAAGTGCATAATAGCAGTAATTACACTGCCAAGCGAGGGCTTGTAACCAAACTTGTACCTCGATGCTTATCGGGGCGGCTGGCGGGGCTGAGCTGCTGCCGCCCCCCCAGGGCACGGCCCTGCGGAGCTGCTGGGTGCTGGGAGGGCACGATCTGGTGCAAACCCTGCAGACAGGGGTCCTGGGGGGCTGGGGCTCCTCGCTGGGTGCTGTGGGCCCAGCCGGGCTCCGGGGAGAGCAGCTTGGGTGAGCCAGGCAGCGGGGACGCAGAATCGGGGCTGCGAGCGGCGTGGCAGCGCAGCCGGGGTGTGCCGCGGGCACGCCGATTTTTATTTTAAGCTAAATTCTTGACGGGGAAATTAAAGGATGTGCTCTAAATGATCTGATCGCCTTCTCTTGGCTGGAAGTGGAGAAGGATCTGTTGTGCTTTCTGACGACTGCTGCCCGGTAAAGGCACCACTCGCTCGCTGTGGGACGCGCGGCTTGGCCGGTGCCCGGCCCGGCCCCGTGCTGCTCGCACCGGGGCTGCCGGACCCAGCAGCGGTGGGGGCCTGCACGGAAAGTCTCCTTCCCATCCCCTGCCTGCCCCGTGGCAGCAGCCAGCACCCACCTCCCCCCGGATCCATTTCAGCTGCTTTCCCAGTGCTGCTTCTTCCCGTTGCCATTCTTACTGGGAGGTGTATGGCTACTTCGTCATCGGAGAGATCTCTCCTAATCATTCACTTCTTTTATCCACCAGCGTTTATATTCACAGTCCTGCGGTGGGCTGCAGCGCTAGAGAGCAGCTAACCATCTGGCTGCCCCCAGGGATTTGTGCTGCTCATGGCGGGGAGCTGAGCGGTGTCCCCGAGGTCCCCCCGCTCTGGGCATTTTGGGGATGTTTTTAACACGGAGAAGGAGCGATTACCTCGTGCGTGCAGCATCGCGAGCTGCCTGATTTATGCCCTGGCACAGCTGAATTATTTGCAAAGTCTGGCTTTGGAAAAGGTTAATGTTAATGTGTGTCTGAGCTTTGCTTGCAAAGTTCCTCATCCCCCCAGCTGCCAGCCCCTGAGGTTCTGCTGCCATTCCGGCCGCTGCGGGGTGCAGGTGTTGGGGTTTGCGTTGCTCCGGGGCCGGAGGGACACATTTGGCAACTGAAAGTTTGATAGCCCTTATAAAATATTATCCCAACTATCATGCCTGAGGCAAAGGTTTTCTCTCCGTGCTCTTGCTTTTTGTGCATAAGAAGCTTGTGAAGTAAAAGCCTGCCTCTCCAACCTGACAAGCAGCTCTCGAGGGGATGCCACGCTCCTGCGAGCGAGGCCGGCTGCTAAATGCCAGCATCACAGCACGGGGTCCCAACGGTGGGGGGGCTCCTGCGCCTTCCCCAGTTCCCTGCCCTCTCAGCTCAGTGTTCACACACGGCGAAGGTTTGTTTTCCCGTCTACCACATGAGCCTGGCAGCTGCTGCCCAATAAATCACGTCTTCGGGGCCGTGTTTGGCTGCAGCCTGCGCCACGTGGGCACGGGGGCCGCAGAGGTGGAAGGCACGGGGCGGGGGGTCTCGGGGTCTGACACCGTGGTTTGGTCCCCGTGGTCTGCACCTCGCCTGGCAACGTGCCTTGGTGACCTCCAAGCAATTAAAAACCAGTAATAATAGCAGCATTTCAGGGGCTTAGCAAATAGAGCGAGAGAGGGGAAATGGCTAAATCTTGGCACTTGGCCCCGTTTTAGCTGTGGCGTTGAAGAACGGACCCTGTCCTGCCGGGAACCTAAAGCAGAGCATCGGGAACCGATCCCTGCGGGGCCGCACTGAGCAGGCAGTGTGACTTACAGCCCTGCCCACGGGAGCGATTCGGGGCTGGGTTCTGGCTTTGGGCATGCAAGGGGGAGCTGTGTTGGGGGAGACGTGTCTGGGATGGGAGCAGCCGTGCCCAGCGGGGCTGGGGTGAGCAGGGTTGGCTTGGTCCCTTGTTCCTCCTGGCTCCGACCCTGTCTGGGAGAAGCCCCCGGTGGTGGCTGCCCCTCGCCTCACCCCAGTGCCACCAGCCACCAAGGGATGCTCGGGGCTGGCTGGCAGCTCCTGGCTTCTTCTGGAATGGCCAAATGCGGTTTCTTAGCAACACGGGGAATTTTCCTCCTTTTAGATCAGATTTGGTTCTTAACAGCTTCGCTGCCGAGTGTTGCTCCGGCACGGGTAAGGCCGGGGCGTGGGACATGGCCCTGGCTGGCTGCAGCCCTGCGAGCGGGCAGGGGGACGGAGCTGGGGGGATACAGGGGTGAGGAGAGCTGCAGGGTGCATGGCAGGGGAGGCGTTTGCCCCCCAGGCTCCAGCCTGGTGCACCTGAATGAGAGCAAAGCCCTTCACCCAAGCTGCAGCCATGCCGTGGGGCACTGGGATGCCACCGGTGGGTGCTGGGCCGCCCTGGGGGCACTGGGACTGCTGGGGGCGGCTCGGGGGGGACCCAGCTTGCAGGGGCCAGGGCTGGGTGCCAGGGGTCCTGCCCGTGCCCCCCTCACTGACCGGCCCCACGGGCGCTGTCCCCGCAGGGTGCAGGTGGAGTTCTACGTGAATGAGAACACCTTCAAGGAGCGCCTGAAGCTCTTCTTCATCAAAAACCAGCGGTCGAGTGAGTGCTCCCCGCCCGCGCGGAGGTGGGGACGAGAAGCCATTGCCATCTGCTGGCAGCCGGCCCCGTCCGGCCCCGGTGCTGAGCCAGGTTGTGGTGCCCAGCCCGGGGCTGCCACCACCCCCTGCCCTGTCCCCAGCTGGAGCTGGGGGTCCCCATAGCCCCCCGGAACTCCCCTATCCTCCCTTCGGCCCTGCAGATGAGCTGTCCCTTGACTAATGGTGTTGGAAGCTGTTTTCTCATCAGCTGTCCGGAGGGAGCCCGCTCGTTAATTTATTAGCTCACATTTTCCTTTCCTCCCTGCATCCTGCCGGCTCGTTAAAAAGCTGGAGCGTGGCACAACAGGGTGCCCGCGGGGAAGTTTTTAATGAAAATGTGATGAATTCCTCACTTGCACTTTGAGTAATAACCCGATAAACCGGCTGCGGAGGGAGCGTGGATGGAGCGGATTTGCTCGGCGCCCCTCCTGCACGCTGCACAGGCCCTGCCCGTCCCGTGCTTTTCGTGGGTGATGGTTAACGAGGGGGATACAGCCCAGCAGCTCCCCGATTTGTCCTGCATCCACTGGGGCTGGTGAGCAGCTGTCTCTCCAGTATTTACGTCTGTAATGCTGCGCTACACCCGACACGGGTGGGCAAAGCGTGGGTGCCCCGGGGGTGGCTGTGCAGGCGGGGCCCATGCTGAACCCCACGAGGGATGTCCCAGCAGCGCAGTGCTGCTGCATCTGCTCCTCCTCCTCTGCACCCGCTGTGCCGTGGTGCTGTGCCATGGTGCTGTGCCGTGGGGCCGTGCCGTGGGGCCGTGCCGTGGTGCCGTGCCGTGGGGCCATGCCGTGGGGCGCTGCCATGCCCACGCCGTGCCCCCTCCGCCGCAGGTCTGAGGATCCGGCTCTTCAACTTCTCGCTGAAGCTGCTCACCTGCCTGCTCTACATCGTCCGCGTCCTGCTCGACAACCCGGAGGAGGGCATAGGCTGGTGAGTGCCACCGCCACCAAGGTGCCACCACGGTGCCACCACAGCCCCAAGCCCCCCCCGGTCAGTGGTGAGAGCTGGCGCCGGGCGCTCACTGCCCCCGGTGCGCGCACCCAGAGGGATAGGTGGTTTTTCTCACTCCGTCCTCTCTCTCCCTGTACCAACAGGTGGTTTATCAAAACTGTTGGTCCCCGAGGGCTTCTCTCGCTGTTTCAAATAAAGGCATGCAGGCGTGCTGGCCCTGCACAATGCACGGGGCAAAGGTGGTGGAAAAATCCAAGGTCGGTGCAGGGGCAGTTTCTGCACCGAGAGCCCGAGCAGAAGTGGTGCCACCGCGCTGGGGCGGCTCTGCTGCGGGCTGCCTGCCGCTGGGGCTCCAAAAACTGGGGCGCAGAGCCCACCCTGCCTGCCGGCCCAGGCACGTGCTCGTGGCTTCAGTGCATGGCCAGGCAGGTGTTTTCTGAATAGCGACGCCCTAGAAGACACTTCTGCTAAATTCCATTTAAGAGTTTGGGAATGAAATGCGTTTTGCCACTTAGATCCCCGAGGTGACAGATGATTCCATCTAGCAGCTCTGCTCTGGGTTTCGGCATAGCCCTGTTTTTAATATGTCCTTGCTTTGTTTATCTCACATGCTGATTTTTTTTTTTTTTCAAAGGGCTAGGGCGCTCTATGAGAGTTAGCAGTTTAATTTTCTCTTTGGAAAGGTTGCAGACGGCCAAGGACATCTGCACTGCCCAAAAGTGGTTGCAGCCCTGTGAGAATTAAGAGCGACATGGACAGGCAGCCTTGCGAGGTTTAACACAGCTGCGATTTGGGGAAGCCTCCCCGTTAGCTGGGGGACATCAGCCCCTTTGGGTGTGCCTGTGGTAAAGCAGATGCTGGCTGGTGGGAGCACATCCCTCGCCAGCAGGGCAGGGCGAGACCTCGGCATGGGAGCAGTGAAGTGTTCAACACTGCCGGAGCGAGTTAGGGTCCTGCAGAAATCACCAGGATGGGGACCAGCATGAGGCTGACCCCATAGGATGTCATCTGAGGGCCTCTCCCAGTGTCAGGACAGATTGGAGATGGCATCCCCTGAGCTGGGGAGCCAAAGCCCGCACCTCTTGTCCGTTCTTCTGTCCCTCCACCATCCCACTGACGGCTCTCCCCTGGTTTATGTTTCTATTCCAGCTGGGAATGCGAAAAGCAGAACTACACGCTCTTCAACCAGTCCACGAAGATAAACTGGTGAGCTGTGGGATGCTCGCGGCGCTGGGTCTGGCTCTGCCGTGACAGCGGGGACGCAGGCGGTGGGCGCGGAGCCTCCCAGTGAGGGGCGGGCTGGGAAGGGCCTGGGGCTGCTGGTGGGACCGGAGCTGTGCTGGGAGGACTCACAGGAGCTTGGGGACTGTCAGACCCGGCTTCAGGCTCTGCATGGAGCAACACCAGTAACGAGCCTGCCTTGGATGAAGTCAGAGATGGCCTCGGGTTGGCAGGCAGTGAGAAGTAAAGGCGCTGCTAATTAAGCTACGGTTCGGACCCATCTGGCATGTTCTTTGCAGGTCACATATCTTCTGGGTGGATAGAAAACTGCCACTGTGGGCTGTTCAGGTGAGTGGCCGGCCACGCAGAGGTAACGGTGCTGGGCGCCCGCCGACGCACCAGACGGGTGCAGGAAAAGGAGGCTGAGGCTGAGGTGTGCGGCAGCCACCGCCGCTGGGGGCGGCTGCAGGAGCGCACCCTGAGCAGCGCCTGCTGTCTGTCTCCGCAGGTCAGCATAGCTCTGATCAGCTTCCTGGAGACCATGCTGCTCATCTATCTCAGCTACAAGGTGAGCGCCGCGCCGCGAGGTTGTGGTCACTGCGGCCGCTTGTCCTTCGTGTGCCCGTCCCGCTGCTGCCAGCGGGCACCGCCCCGGGGCACACCGGGGACGGGGGCGAGCTGGCTCCTTGAGCTGGCCAAGGGCAGGGACCTTAGCAAACGGCATCTCCTCGCAGTCCTCGGGAGAGTTTTTCATGGTTTTGTGTGGCTGGTGGAGATATTTCTCTGGCTCCGGCCCATCGGTGGCTGGTTCCTGGCCCTGGGGGCAGAAAAGGCTCAGCCCCGGCGTCCCCCACGTTGTTTGAGTCAGAGGTTTGTGTTCGTTGCTGCCTTCAGTCCTTACACGAAGCGTTGCTGACCCCAGCTTTTGTCAGGGACAGCCACCGACAGAGGTGCCACCCGCCTGGGAGAGAACCGGGCGTTTTGGGAAGTTTTGTCTGGCACCAGCACCGCGACTCGCAGGCAAAGCGCGGCATCACCCTGCCTGCGCTAGCGTCCTTCTCACATCTAGCAGGGACCTGGGCACTGCGAGAGTCTTAATTGGCCTTTGGCATACTTTCAAGCTTTTTAATTAATTGTTGTTACTTTTAATTCCTCAGGGGAACATCTGGGAACAGATTTTCCGCATTTCTTTCATCCTCGAGATGATCAACACAGTGCCCTTCATTATCACGGTGTGTAGTCCCCGGGGTCACTTAAAGCAACTTTAACACATACTGCGGTTTTGGTGGTGAAATATAGAAAAGCAGGTGTCTGGCCAAGCAGCATTTAACGCTGGCAGTTATTTTTGGTAAAGAACTCGGTTGCTCTGAGTCCTTTGCAAGTCAGCCTGCGAGAAACTCTTGCTTTTCTAGATATTCTGGCCTCCTCTGCGGAATTTGTTCATCCCCGTTTTTCTGAACTGCTGGCTTGCCAAGTACGCCCTGGAAAACATGATAGTAAGTGACCAGCCGTGTCCCTGCTGGGCATCCTAGCTCCTCTGCCGTAGGAACTAAAAGCACATGAAGCTGTCCTGCCTGAGCCCTGGCAGCCGGCCGTGCCGCAACCCGGCATCAGGGTGCCCTGGGGCAGATTTGGGGCAGATTTTCAGGTGCTGGGGTGAAGTTTGTGGGGTTGAGGCTTGGCCAGCCGCCTCCTGGTGAGGCTGGGCTGCGGATCGGGTCCCTTCGGTGCGTGAGCAGGGGATGCCCACCCGCTCTGCCTGCCCCCGGCCCCGTGGCACAGCCCGGCCCTGGGCCAAGCATCGTGGCTCTGCACAGAAGTGCCCAACCCTGCCAAGGGCGGCACGTTTCTGGAGCCTGCAGGCAGCTGCAGGGGCTGTGGCTGTGCTCCTGCGGCCTCTCGGCTCGTGAGAGCTGCTGAGGCTCCTGTCCCGTCCCCAGAACGACCTGCACCGAGCCATCCAGCGGACCCAGTCGGCGATGTTCAACCAGGTGCTCATCCTGATCTGCACCCTGCTCTGTCTCGTTTTCACGGGGTGAGTGTCGCGCCTCGTGTCACCGAACCCCCGCCACCGCGCCTCTGAGCAGCTCGTTTGTAGGCCCAGCTAATTAACAGGGCCCTTACCCTGTGCTTGGCCGGGTGGGTGCTTAGCTCTGAATCAGGCTTCTGGAGCTTTCCTCCCGTCCCCTCGCTCTGCATTTGAAGCATATAATATCAATTCAGTTGCTGAGAGGAGAGGAAATGAAGCTTTTGGGCTCGTGAGTCTCTGACAGCGAAGGCAATCTTCTCAGATGAGCGGCTAATGCAATTTCTGAGCTCAGCGGGCTCCTCGCCTGCGGCACCTCCTGCCCGCTGTGGCCCCTGCGATGCTCAGTGCTGTCCGTGCTTTATCGCAATGTGTCCCCCGGCACCTCGGCTTCCCACCATGGTTTTGATGAGCATCCACGTCAAACTAACTCCTTAATCTGTTCGTGCCGTGAGCCGAATCCTTTTTATTGGTGCTGTAAATGTACTTCTGATGCAGGCAGCATATTGCAGGCAAATTTCCCCTGAGGACAGAAGTGGAAGTCACCTTCGAAGGCTCCCTGCTGCCTTCGCAGAGCAAAGGGCAGCGCCAGGCTGCAGGCAGGGAGCCCTGCTGTTTGCCTGGTGCGGGTGCCCGAGGGACCTGTGCTTTCTCCCTGCAGCACCTGCGGCATCCAGCATTTAGAAAGAGCAGGTGAGAAGCTCTCCCTCTTCAAGTCCTTCTACTTCTGCATCGTCACCTTTTCCACGGTGGGCTACGGAGACGTGACACCAAAGATCTGGCCTTCCCAGCTCCTCGTCGTCATCATGATCTGCGTCGCCCTGGTCGTGCTGCCGCTGCAGGTCAGAGCCGGGGCCGGGGAGGCAGGACACCGAGCCTGGGCTGGACACGGGGACGTTCCCCGCGTCCCCAGGGCTCTCCAGCTGCCCGCTGCCATCAGCCACCCCACGGACCGTGTCTGGGAGGCAGCAAAGCCCCACGGCCTGCCTCCCCGCCCTGCTGCTCGGACATCAGCCCTCGGCTTTTGCTTGCAGTTCGAGGAGCTCGTCTACCTGTGGATGGAGCGGCAGAAGTCGGGAGGCAACTACAGCCGTCACCGGGCCCAGACGGAGAAGCACGTTGTGCTGTGCGTCAGCTCCCTCAAGATCGACCTCCTCATGGACTTCCTCAACGAGTTCTACGCCCACCCGCGCCTGCAGGTCAGGGCCGGGCCCGTGCCCGTGCTCACTGCTGCTGTGTTTTGCCCGTGCTGGGCTTCAGGGGTGCTGGGCATGGCCGGGCCGCACCGGCTGAGCCCGGCTCTTGTTTTGCCTGATCTGCCCTGGTTTTGTGGGCAGGCCTCTTACAGCTCTGTGTATGTGTGGGGAAGCCTGGGTGGACTTCTGTAAGGATGTCTCCAGTGGATGGAGTCTTACACAGGAACAGAACGTGTAACTGCAAAACCCCGGGGGATTTACCTGACTGGAATATCCCCGCTTAATTAGTGATCTCCTAGCATATGACTGCGCCTTTCCGTTTCCATGGGGCGCCAGCACTGCAGAGCTGCTTCAGATTGGCATTTCCTTTGCAAAACTCACCTACACTTCATTACCAGTGCTCAGCCTTCATTCCATACATTCAGTTTTAAAACTCCTGCTCACTTCTGTCTTCAGGCGTGCGGGACGCCAGCCCACAGGGTGACACGAGCCTCTCTCTCTTTCAGGACTACTACGTGGTGATACTGTGCCCCACGGAGATGGATATCCAGGTGCGGCGGGTCCTGCAGATCCCGCTGTGGTCGCAGCGGGTCATCTACCTCCAGGGCTCCGCGCTGAAGGACCAGGACCTCATGAGAGCCAAGTGAGCAGCGGGACGGGGGGATTGCAGGCAGCCACGGGGGGGTACTGGGCTGGGGCTGAAACGCTGCTGCCGGGGATGCTCGGCTGCTGCCTGTGCTGCCCACTAATCCCTAAACATGAAATACTCCTCGGGGGGATGCAGGACGGCTGCAAGCACTGTGTAATTCAGCCACACGCGTCCCCAGCAGTGCCACTGGCTGGGTGACGATGGCCACGCTGACATCTCTGCGGGCGCCCCG
The DNA here is from genome assembly GCF_964034855.1 of Anser brachyrhynchus. Classification (NCBI taxonomy): domain Eukaryota; kingdom Metazoa; phylum Chordata; class Aves; order Anseriformes; family Anatidae; genus Anser; species Anser brachyrhynchus. The sequence goes on from NC_137712.1 coordinate 2,987,252, forward strand.
GGTGGTGCCTGCAGGCTCCCGGCGTGGCCGGGCTGGGTGGTGCACGGGCGCTGCTCTCTGTTTGCAGGATGGACAACGGAGAAGCCTGCTTCATCCTCAGCAGCCGAAACGAGGTGGACCGCACGGCGGCGGTAAGCTGCTTTGTAGTTCGTCCTAGCCACGGAAGCTTTGGGGGAAATAAGCTGCCAGGAGCTAGCCCGTGCTTTGCACTTCTGTTAGGACCACCAGACCATCCTGAGAGCCTGGGCTGTGAAAGATTTTGCTCCAAATTGCCCTCTCTATGTTCAGATCTTAAAGCCGGAGAACAAGTTTCACGTGAAGTTTGCCGGTGAGTCTGCGGGGCTGTCCTCCATGAGCTGGAGGAACAGCTTTTTCGGACCAGCTGATGCTTCCAGGGGGGACCCCATGTCCTCAGAGCCCACAAGGGGCAGGTTTGCAGACCAGGGGTTCAAAGGAGCGGAGGGAGGTGCCTGTATGGAGGGAGGGCCGTGGGTCCCCATCCCGTCTACAGGGCCAGCATGTTCCCCTGTCCCCTTCCACCACCACAGTGTGCTTTTCAGACCCCGACACCTCTCTGCCCTCCTCAGCACGGCACAAGGCACCGTGAGCTGCTTGGGTTTGCACCCCGAGACCCCCGGGTGATGCAAGCAGAGGCGGCCGGTGCCCTGACGGCCCCTCCGCTTCCTTGCAGATCACGTCGTCTGCGAGGAGGAGTGCAAGTACGCCATGCTGGCGCTCAACTGCGTCTGCCCCGCCACCTCCACGCTCATCACGCTGCTGGTGCACACCTCCCGAGGCCAGTGAGTGCTGCCCATGTGGGGTGGGGGGACCGGGCACCCACGGCACAGGCAGCGCCGTGTCTGCACCCCCGGGGCTCCTGTCTTGGCAAAATACCACCCGAGTCGCAGCCCGGAGTCTTCTTCTTCCAGCCAGAGATTAGAGGTGGGAGGTACTGGGGGCACTGCCTTCGGCGGCAGCCCCGGGGCGCACAGCCTGGTTGTTCCTGTGCAGATTGCCTTGCTGGAGGCCAGGAGTAAAACATCTTGTTTGTACCGAGCTGATCCCGCTGGCAGGAAGCTTGATTTACAAACCGCAAGGCTGGAGCCTGCAGGTTGTTTTGTGGGTTTGTATAAAGTGCAGCTGGAAGCAGCTAGGTGGGCCCTGGCGCGGGCCCCTTGCCCCTTAGCAGAGCCAGGACTTGCTGTGCTTTGTTAAAGTGAAATCAAAGAGTTACAAAACATCCTTCCCAGAGCTTCTCGCCCCATGCTCTGAGCTGTTTGCCAACACTGGCTCTCAGCCCTGCCTCCGCCGCTCCCCTGGGAGCCCTCATTAAATAAAAAGGCACTTAAAGTCAGAGATCTAAATGAGCTCAGCCTCAGCCTGGAAGCGCTGACAGCTCATCACCGCCACCTCCCTGCTGTTGGACCAGGTGGCAGCTTCAGCACCCCTGGGTGCTCCCGCAGAGCAGGATGGTGCTGTGCCGGCTGCGGCCCCGTCCCGGCACGCGGCTCTGTGCTTGCAGGGAGGGCCAGGAGTCCCCAGAGCAGTGGCAGAGGATGTACGGGCGCTGCTCAGGCAATGAGGTCTACCACATCCGCATGGGCGACAGCAAGTTCTTCATGGAGTACGAGGGGAAAAGCTTCACCTACGCCGCCTTCCACGCGCACAAGAAGTGAGGACTGGGGGGTGGCAGGCAGAGCTGGGGTCAGGGACAAGGTGCTGGGAGCAGCACCGGGGCTGGAGGGTGCTTTGAGGTCCCTTCTGCAGGGACGAGGCCCTTGGAGAGGCTTTTCTCTGGCTTTGAATGCCCGCACCACGCTCCCATCACAGGTACGGTGTCTGCCTGATCGGTATCCGGAGGGAGGAGAACAAGAGCATCCTGCTGAACCCCGGCCCGCGGCACATCATGGCCGCGTCCGACACCTGCTTCTACATCAACATCACCAAGGAGGAGAACTCTGCCTTCATCTTCAAGCAGGAGGAGAAGCAGAAGAAGAAGGGCTTTGCGGGCAGGGGCACCTACGACGGCCCCTCCCGCCTGCCCGTGCACAGCATCATCGCCAGCATGGGTGAGTCCACGGGGCCCCCTTCTCCACCCCCTCCCAGATCACCCCACCAGCAAAATACACACAGGTCCCTGCTCCTAGCATCCTGGGTGCTCTCAGCAAGCCCCAAAAAAAAATCACCATTAGAGCTTGTGATACCCATTACCATTAAGGATATTTGTCTGCAGAAATCCCCCACGTCCTGGCTGGAAGAATGAATACTGTTGGCCTCCTCTTAAATCATGTTTATGATTCACAACCCGATGAGCAGCGTGGTTTGCTCTGCAGCGAGTGGTGCAGTTTCTCAAATAAAAAAATGCCATGAGTCATTGCTCCCAGCCTGCAGCTGGGAAGACCAAGTTGTGGGGTTGTCCGGAGAGGCTGCGCTGCAATAGCACATTGTACTTCAGGCAAATAATTTATGCATTTATATTCATGAGCAGCAATTTGCGTGATTATCCCACAGCAAGCCACAGAGCGCTTTGCTGAGCAGCGCTCGTCAATGTTCTCGTTAGGTGGCTTGTTCGCAGAGGGACTTTTTCAGAAAGTGCAATGAGAGAGAAATTGCCCAAGTGCGAGCGGGCCCAGCCCCACGGCTGCTGGGGGAGGAGGGCACCCAGCCCCGTGCTTGGCTTGCTGTGGAGCTCCCGGCTTTCACACCCATCTGAAAGTAACTATTTGGTGAAGATTCAGATGACAGCCTTGGCTGGGGTTTCCAACTGAGGCCAAAACCTTGATGGCCATGATTAATAATCCATAAATACATCTGGTTTTTAGGAGGTGCTGGAGCATGGGGGCATCCAGCTTCTCTGGTTCACCTTGAAGGTCTTGGGTGGGCGGGGTGCGTGGTCCCCCCAGGGCTGACGGGCTCAATGCTGTGCTGTCTCAGCTCCTTCCCCTCCTCATAGAGCGCGCTGTGCTTCCTTCCCCGCCGCGTCCAGGTACAGTGGCCATGGACCTGCAGAACACCGAGTGCCGCCCCGCCAACAGCAGCAAGCTGGCGCTGCCGGCGGAGAACGGCTCGGGCAACCGCCGGCCCAGCATCGCGCCCGTCCTCGAGCTGGCCGACACCTCGTCCCTGCTGCCCTGCGACCTGCTCAGCGACCAGTCGGAAGACGAGATGACGCAGTCGGACGAGGAGGGCTCGGCGGTGGTGGAGTGAGTTGCCCGCGTTCGGTCGCGCCATCCCTCATTGCAGAGAGGCACAGACGCTTTTTAATTTGTGCCCATCTTTAAATGAAAATTGCTGCTTCTGGTCCAATCAGAAATGCAAATTATGATTTCTTAAGAGCTGTTAACCGAAACCAAATCTAAAAATGGGCCTGGAGGTCTTTGCTTCTTTGTATGGCTTAGCGTCCCCCTCCTCTCCTGGAGTTCACTGTCCTGTCTCCCTTGAGCCATGCTTGCTGCTCCTACCTGCTGTGTTCTCTGCCTGTGCTGGGAACATTGCCTATTTGCAATCTCAGGACCCTTTGCAAAACAAAAATCGTTCCTAAGTATGTGTCTTTTTGGACATTCCTATCTCATGCAGGAGAGTTTTGCAAAACATTTGCCAGTGATGTGTATGAGTCCTGGGTCTGTAACTCTAAAGGTTTTTCCAAGTGTCTGAGTGCTGCAATTTCTCTCTGCTGCAGGTACGTGAAAGGCTACCCACCGAACTCCCCCTACATCGGGAGCTCCCCAACCCTGTGCCACCTTTTACCCGAGAAGGCCCCGTTCTGCTGCCTGAGGCTGGACAAGGTGAGCGGCAGCGCTGGGGCCGAGGCGGGTGATGGCCGGGGGCTGCCACGGGTCCCCGAGCTGCCTCCCCTCCCCGCAGGGCTGCAAGCACAACAGCTTCGAAGACGCCAAGGCCTATGGGTTTAAGAACAAGCTGATCATCGTGTCGGCAGAGACCGCTGGCAACGGACTGTATAACTTCATTGTCCCCCTTCGTGCGTACTACCGGTCCCGCAAAGAGTTAAACCCGATTGTGTTGCTTCTGGACAACAAGCAAGTACTTCTCCGCAGATGCTTTCCATTGCACCGAGCCCTTCCCTGTAATACCTGGGGCATTTCACACCGCGTGGGGACCGGGCAGTGGGGCAGGGGAGGCAGCGGCACCGCCAGGGTGCCCCTCGGCCGGCGGTGGGGACACCGCTGTGCACGGTGCTGTGCGCGGTGCTGTGCGCGGCCCCTTACTCCATGCAGCTGCTGACCCCCTTGCTTTCTGTTGCTCTCCCTGCAGGCCAGAGCACCACTTTCTGGAAGCCATCTGCTGTTTCCCCATGGTTTACTACATGGAAGGCACGATCGATAAGTAGGTGTTTCTGCCCGTGGCCGTTGTTAATGGCATTGCTGTCTAAAGGCACTGCATTTACCCAGTCCTGACACCTGCATGCTGGGGGGGGGGAGATGTGCTCCCAGCCCCTCACCCTCCCGTCCCATGGGTCGGCTGCCACAGAGCCGACCCCGCCGTGGGTTTCTCGGGTTGTGGAGCAACCGGTAGCTGGGTTGTGGCCGGTAGCTGGGTGCTGGTGGCGAGGAGGCGGCTGGGTGCGCGTCGCAGCGCGCTGCCTCCCTGTGTCCTTCCCAAGGGCTGACCCCGCGCTCTTCTCTTTGGGGACTGCCCAGCCTGGACAGCTTGCTGCAGTGCGGCATCATCTACGCCGACAACCTGGTGGTGGTGGACAAGGAGAGCACGATGAGCGCGGAGGAGGACTACATGGCCGATGCCAAGACGATCGTCAACGTCCAGACCATGTTCAGGTGGGGGGGGGCAGCCACGGCCGAGCCCAGGGGGTACAGGTGCTGCGGGGAGAGGTCACAGCGGCGCTGGGAAGACACAAATCTCTCCCACTATTTCTGATCTCAGAAGGGCATGGGGGAGGTTTGGTTTTTCCTCGGGCTGTACGTGCGGGCAGTCCCTCGCTTCTGAGGCGGCCGCTGGACCACAGGTCTCTTCCCATCGCAGGCTCTTTCCCAGCCTCAGCATCATCACGGAGCTGACCCACCCCTCCAACATGAGGTTCATGCAGTTCAGAGCGAAGGACAGTTACTCGTTAGCCCTTTCCAAGCTAGAAAAGGTAAGGGAAAGGCTTCGCTTCCTGGGAAGGCAGTGCTGGGTGCAGGGATGTTGAGCAGTGGCCTCTGGGCTCTGACTGCAGCGCAGTGACTGTGCTGAGGTCTTCTGGCAAGGGGGAAATGCCCCTAAACCACACACTGAGGCACATCAAAGCGCCACATCCAGCCCGTGTCCAAAAAAAAACAAACCGGTGATGATGTCTCACACGTTTCCATGGAGAAAATCCCTCTTTCACCCAGTATGAGGGATGCTTCCCCGCCTCCCTGCTGGCACCTCCGGAGTCACTCAGCTGGTGTCCTCCCATTCTCACTGCGCGTGGGGGAGGCCGTGGGGTTTTGCTTCTCTAAATGCCCTGGGAGGACGGGAACAAAATCGCACCGAGGGCGCTCCCCAGACCCCTTCTGCTTCCAGAAAGAGCGCGAGAACGGCTCCAACCTGGCCTTCATGTTCCGCCTGCCCTTCGCGGCCGGCCGGGTCTTCAGCATCAGCATGCTGGACACGCTGCTCTACCAGGTGAGCGCCGCGGGAGCCCGGCGGCTGGGGGGCAGCGCGTCCCCCTGCGAGTGCCCCTGCAAACCTTTTCCCCGCCTTCCTGCCCAAACGTCTCCCCGCAGTCGTTCGTGAAGGACTACATGATCACCATCACCAGGCTGCTGCTGGGCCTCGACACCACGCCGGGCTCCGGCTACCTCTGCGCGGTAGGCGCCAAGGCTGCGCGTGCGGGCATGGGGGGGTCCCCTTCTGGGGGAGCGGGGTGGGGGGCAAAATGGAGCAGAACGGGGCAGCTCATCGCTCCCAGCATCGCGTGAGGGCAATCTCAGGGCTCCCAGAGCCCCGAAGTCATACAAGCACAGGATCATTTAGGTTGGAATGGACCCGTAAGATCCCCAAGTCCAACCACCTCCTAACACGGCCATGTCCACCTCTGAGCCACGTCCCAAGCCCCACAGCCGTACGTCCTCCTTTCGGACGGGAGCTGCCCCTGATCTTTTTGGGGCTTCCTTTCGGGTCTGGCACTGCTGTGCCTGGGGGAAGCCCAGACGCAGCCCCAGGCGCTGACGGTGGTCGCTGTTTGTGCTCTGCTGCTCAGATGAAGATCACGGAGGACGACCTGTGGATCCGGACGTACGGCCGCCTCTTCCAGAAGCTCTGCTCCTCCAGCGCGGAGATTCCCATCGGCATCTACCGCACGGAGTCGCACATGTTCGCCACCTCCGAGGCAAGGGGCAGCGCGTGCAGGAAGGGGCTGGGGGTGTTCCTGGCCCCATCCACAACTTGGGGGCGTTTTCTGGCTCCTGGGGCCAGCTCGGTGCAAATGCTCCTATCTAAAAGAGAAGCATCTCAAAGAGGTGCCTGCAGGCGAGCAGGGGTGGCCTTTATCAGCAATCCAGCACATCATGTCATTAAATTCCCAGGGGCCAGGGGATGCTGCACACTGGGGATGCCCATTTCCTGTGCTGACCCGTCTTTCCCCTCTTTTTTCCCCAATTGCAGCCCCACGACATCAGAGCGCAGGTGAGTACCATTTGCTCCCAGTCTTTGGGCGCTAGGTCGGTGGTGGGGAATTCCCTTGGGATTATCAGCTCCTCTGCCAGGCCCCCCCGCAGCACGGGCGCTGCTCCGTGGGCGATGTTGGGGCTGGTTTGTGTGCACCTGGAGCCCTCCCCTCGCCTTGAGCCCCTCCTGCGGCTCCGGCACGGCCCCGGCAGCCGGGAGGTGTAATTACACAGCACAGGGAGCAGGAGCGAGCCTGGCCCCACTGTGAATACCTTTGGTTTTGAGCTTTGTAGAAGCAGCTGCAGGGAGCTGGATGCTGACATTTAATTACATACGATCCTGTTCGTTCTTAGAGGTGCTTTAATCCACTTTATTCGAAAATTAGTGCTTACCAGCGGGGCTTTCTGTGTCAGATGTGGCAGCGCATCTGCTGCAAGATGTCGGAGAGGAAGACGAGGGCAATTCTGCCACTTGGGCAGCCAAGAGAGAATTGTGCTAGTGGAGATTAGCTAGCAGGCACCCATTATGCCCCATGGCCGATGGTGTTCTGGAGTGCTTACCCCACGCCTGCTGCCCATGCAGCTTTAGCAGCACCGAGATGATGTGCTGGAGGAGCATGGAGGTGGGATCCCAGCCCACCGGAGACGTCCTACCCTGTCAAGAGACAGGACTGGCTCTTCTTGCATGGCCAGGGTGCTAAGAAGCAGCCGTTCCCGAGGCAGGCTCCGTCCCGAGGACGGGTCCCGTGGTGCGGGGTGGGCCGGGAGGCAGAAGCCCCCGCACGTGCCCCTGGGTGCTCCGCCACCCTGCTCCCCCCGTCACCTGCCGGGCTTCCAGTCACAGATCTCCATCAATGTTGAGGACTGCGAGGACACGAAGGACGTGAAGGAGCACTGGGGCATCAAGACGAGCCACCACAGGAACTCGTGCTCCAGCGACCAGTCCGAGCACCCGCTGCTGCGGCGCAAGAGCATGCAGTGGGCGCGCCGGCTGAGCAGGAAGGGCAACAAGCACTCCAGCAAGACGGCCGAGTGGATCAGCCAGCAGCGGCTCAGCCTGTACCGGCGCTCGGAGAGGCAGGAGCTGTCGGAGCTCGTCAAAAACCGCATGAAGCACCTGGGCCTGCCCACCACCGGGTACGGTAAGTGCCGCTCGGTCGCGCTTCCCTGCAGCAACGCGCCCCGTGGGCTCCGCAGGTAACTCCAGCGTGCCCGAGCCCCATGGATGATGCCGGGGCCCGTCTCCATTTGCAGTCCTGTCCCTTGGGGTGGGCGCACTTCTCGTCAGCTGCCAGCCCTCCTCCTGCACGCCCTGCGCTGCTCCGGGCAGTGACCACCATTCCCAGGACAGCCCCGGTGGGGATCTGAGCCTGCGGATGGATGGGGGGGCGCTGGGCAGCCTGTAACACAGAGCCCAGGTTGGCTCAGCGTTTGGCCCGGCAGGAATGGCGTTAAGGAGACACCAAACCCACTGCCCTTAAATCAGCAAAACCCGAGAGTCCCGCCCCGTAGCGCCACAGGGAGAAGTGACCCCCGGTGGGCTGGTGCAAGGCCCCGGTGTCGGTGTTGGCTCCTCACCCTTCACCAAGCGTCTGCAGAGGAGGTTTCGGTAGCGGCAGGGCCGAGGGCTTTGCTTCATTGCGTGTGACCGCAGTGTGTGTCGCTGTGCGTGCGGCTTCGTGGTGTCGTCAGCGCGCAGGGTCCCTCTGTGCAGCCGCCTTCCTCGTGGGGTCTGCCGCCCAGCGCCGCTGCTGGAGCCTGTCTGCCTCCCCGGGCGGGTCCCCGGCCCCCGGTCCCGACGAAGCCCTCACCCCGCGGCTTTCTTGGTTCGTTTCGTCCTCTCTTTCCTTCGAGCCATCCTGTGCTGCTGCCTGTCTGCTCCATGCTGGACGAGCTTCCATCGCCACGGCCAGGCCCCCGCGCACGGCGCCGACCCGGGGCCCCCCCCGGGGTTTTGCTGCCCGCCGCTGGCTGATCCTTGCAGCCCGCAGGCGAAGTGAATGACTGTGGGGCTCTGCAGCGCTGGGTGCTGGGCACTGGGTGCTGGGCACTGGGTGCTGAGCGCTGGGCGCCTCCCCACCCCAGGGCTGCTGGACACGGGGTGTGCGGGAGCAGTGGGGACAGGGCCGCGTGCAGCTCGCAGCGTAGCGTTCGCCTCTCTGTGTCCCTAAGTGGTCCCCGGAGCTCCTGCGGCTCATCCCGGGAGCCTCCCAGCTCCCTTCGGCTCTGCTTCAGGGCCTGCAGCGCGGCTGATGGCACTCGCTGCCCGGAACGCTGCTGCAGGCGGGCAGCTCCACGCAGCTCCAGCACCCCCGGCCCCGCAGAGAGCACGGCAGGGAAGGGCCGTCGGTGGGGATGGAAAGCTCCCCGGCCACCCCGGGACAGCGCAGGGACACGGCGTGTCGCCTGCCAGCCTGGACACCGTGGCGTTTTTGGAAGAACACCTTGCTGTGCCTGCTCTCCCCTGCCTTGGTCTTTTGCTCATTTAATTGCTGAAGTGCAGGAGCTCGTCTCTAATATTTGCCGAATCATGGCTTGCTGACCTCTCTCTCTCTCTCTGTTTATGTCTGTGCCTTTCCCTGTATGTTCTGTAGAGGATGTAGCAAATTTAACAGCCAGTGATGTGATGAATCGGGTAAACCTGGGATATTTGCAAGGTAATGCTCTTTCCCTGGGAGTCACGCGTGACTCACGGCGTACAGCGTCCAACAAGATCATGCCAGCTAAGCCCAATCCACACCCTTGCCGTTTTTCACCTTAGATATTCGAGCCTTTCACACACTCATCTGTTGGGTGGAGGTGGAAAACCAAAGACCGTCCTGCAGCTGCGGGGCAGACGCAAGGCTCTGTGGAGTCAGGAGACAAAGAGCACAACTTCCCTAGCCGAATTCATGCAAGGAAGTCACAGCCCGCAGCTGTCATTAACAGCCACCTCCTTGCATTGCTCTGCAAGTTGGCGTTGATCTGTAAAGCCAGAGGCATTTCTAGGAGGGGATTTTGGGCTCCTGGTGGGCAAACCAGCGCCACGTGCGCTGGGGATGGAGCGGGACGGCAGAGTGCGGCCGCTCGCCTCCGTGCTGCCTGCATCTCGCTGTGAGCTCCATGGCTCTGTAGGGTTTGGAAAGCCCTGCTTCATCCCAGGTTTGTGTTTGGGAGAACACCGTGTTTGGCAGCCCGCAGGTCCCAGCAGTCCCCCCAGGCCCAGCTCGGGGCTGGGAGGGAAGGGTCGCGGGGCAGCCGTGTGGGCCCAGCCCTGCCGTGGGCGGCTCGGCGCTCGGGTCTCGTGCTCGGCACACGGCTTCTTGCGGTGGGGCTCGGGAGAGCCTAGAGGTCAGCCACAGCCCAACCGATCCATATTTTAGGCTTCGCTAGCCCATGCTTAAGGTGAAAAGTTGGCATTTTCCTATCAACCGCGTCCATCACCAGAGAACCAGCCCAGCCGTGGCTCATGGAAGCCCCGCTCCAACTCGGTATATTGCCAGCTGCTCTGCGGAGCTCAGACCTCGCTGCTTTTCCCCCCCCCTCCCTCGGCAGCGTTTTGGCTCCGTGAGCCGCGCTGCGGGGTCCTGGCACCGGGAGCCCACCGGGAGCCACCCCCACCAGCACCCGTCTGCAGCGGGCGCATCGCTAGCGTGGGAGCAGGAGCTGCAGATCCCCCCCACCCCCCCCAAAAAAAAACCTACCTGAGGGTGCCAATGGGCCGAGCCCTGCCTGGGTGCAAGGGACACTGTGGCAATATACATGGTGGGTTTGGCAGCGCTGCATGGGGGGGGGGGGGGAAGGAATAGGTGCTTCCATGGCGCAGGAGAACCTGCGGTGCCCTGGGGACCCCCGTCACGGCGCACCCCGCGGGTCCCGCGCTCTGTGTGCGCCCCCAGCGTCGCCATTCCCCGTCCCTGCCTCGCTGTAAGGCTGGGCACTGGGACGGCCGAGGGCTCTCAGCGGTGGTGGGACCGATGAGAGCAGCAAAGGTGGCCCCTGGGGAGGGGATGAGCAGCAAAAAGCAGGAAGGGGGGCAGGGAGGGGGTCCATGCACAGACCCTTCCCACATCCCCCTGCCCGCCCTGTGCCGGAGGTTGCAGCCTGGACCCAAGCTGCTCCTCGCCCACCGTGCACCACCGAGCACGCGCCCCATGGAGCTCGATGTGTCCCACTGCCCCCCCCCAGTGCTGCTCGGTGGGGGGGGGTCACGCAGAGCCACCCGTGCCGGCGTCCCGGTGAGCAGCCTTGCAGCGAGCCCGTGTCCCGCCGCGCTCATCCCGCCACCCCCGCACCCGTCTGTCCCCCACCATCCCCTTCGTCCTGTCCATCGCACGCCCTCGCTGTGCTCCCGCTGCTACTTGTGTCCCCTGCCCCTCCCTGGTGCCTGCTCCCCCCCCCCCCCCATGATCTTGTTTGGTAGCGAAGGGCCCCGCGTGCTCGGGCAGGCGTCGCGGCGGCTCCGTGCCTTAGGGCCGTCCCCAAAGGGCATCGGTGGCTGGGAGGCGCCACGGCAGCGGTGTCCCCCGGGCAGGAGCAGGGAGCGATGGCTGAGCGTAGCGCTCTTGCTGGAGGGTGATAAATTCAGCAGTGCGGCGAGGGAAGGAGGTGGCAAACCATTGTCGCGGCCCTGGGGCGGGTGGGGGGGGGGGGGGAGGTGCCCTGAGCAGGTGCTTGGAGGCGTTGCGCTGTACTTAACGCGGCAAAACTAACGTCTTTCCTTCTTTTGCACTAAAACAAGGTAAGACACCTTTACTTATTCCTTTTGGGGGGGATTTTTAAGCGAAGAGTCTGCGAGTCCCCTGGCTGGGGAGTGGCTGCGGGGCACGGGAGGAGGTGGTGTCAGTGTTCCTGGTGCTCGCCGGGCGCAGTGGCACGGCCCCGCAAAGGGACCCACGTGCTGTCGTGGGGACCGGCTGTGACCCCGCTGGGCTGGGGATGCTGCAGGGGGCTGTGGGAGCCGGGGCTGTCAGGTTGTCCTCTGGGGTGTCCATTGGGATGTCCGCTGGGGCATCCATCGGGGCGCCCGTTGGCACGGCCACTAGGGCATGGTGCCGGCCCCGCTCGCCCTCACCATCCCCTTCCCTCCCCTGGCAGACGAGATGAACGACCACCAGAACACCTTGTCCTACGTGCTGATCAATCCTCCCCCGGACACGCGGCTGGAGCTCAACGACATCGTGTAGGTGCCACCCACTAACCCCCAGTCCAACCCCCAAATTGGGGGGGGGGTCTCCACGCACGGGGCTGAGGTGCAGCCCTGCAGCGTGCCCGGTTTCTGCCTCGCAGGTACCTGATCCGCTCGGACCCGCTGGCGCACGTGGCCAACGACGGGCACAGCCGCAAGAGCAGCTGCAGCAACAAGCTGGGCCCCTGCAACCCCGAGACGCGGGACGAGACCCAGCTCTGAGCACAGCCCCGGGGCCCGGGGGCGAAGGGAAAGGAAGGGAAGGAAAGAAGGAACGAAGGAAGGAAGGCTGCTGCCCCGCGCTGGAGCCGGGCGATGCCCAGCCTGGCTGAGAAACGCCCCGGAGGGACGGGACAGACGGCCAGCTGGCAGTCACCCGCGTGGGTGTTTTTAACATTTTCTATGAATACCGCAACTAGTGAGAACGTCTTCGCTGGTGCTGGTGGGATGTGTCTGAAACCACAACTGAGGCTGCTCAGCAGGAGGATGCAGGTCGTTCACAATTTTTGGGGCACCGCTGATACAAGAGAAGCCACCCTGTGCTCACCCTGCTCCTCTTTTGCCAGACATCCCTGAGGGATACCCAAAATGTGGCTCTTTCACCCCAGCGTTCCCCCTGTCGGCTTGCTGGGTGCTGCCGGGAGCTGCGCGGAGGCGCTGGGGAGGACGGGGCAGGTCGTTGCAGCCCCCTGCAGCGCCCTGGCGGCATCTCCAGAAACCAAACCACACCAAAAAGACAAAAACGGACCCAAAGCCGTGCCAGACGTCTGCCATGGGCCTTGTCGCACGTGCCCAGGCGTAGCCAAACCCTGGCTGCAGCGGCTGCCACGCCGGGTGTCGCGGTGGCTCTTGGCAGGGCGCGCGATGCTGGCACCGGCCACTGCTCCTGGGGCTCAGCACCAAAGGCACCGAGGGCAGGGATGTGTCATGCTGCCCCTTCCCCTCGCCCCCCCCACTTCCCAGGTCCTCGCAGTGCTGTTTGTACCCAGACCCCGCATGCCAGCGGCTCCTGCCCGCGGTGGCGGTGCGTGGACGCATGGCCCGGCCTCGCCGCGGCACCGCGCTGCTGCCCGCCCGCCCCGGCTGAGCGGCACAGACCTCTGCAGCAGAACACGAGATGTATTTTCCATCTATTTTTGCACACTTTACAATGTCGACGTGTAAAGGTTTTCTTTGACTGCCAAGTAAATAACCGAGCTGGTAACTTTATATACTTTTACATTCATATGTTAAAACTTAAATGTGATTTTTTTTTTTTTTTATTTTTTTTTTTTTTGGATGAGAAGCCTGTAAAGCACAATGTGGCCGTGCCATCCCGGCAGCATCCCAGTCGCTGCCAGGCGGGTGGGCTTTTGCCGTTACCATCTGCCAGTCCTTCTCCATGACACACAATAAAAGCTGTTTACAAAAAAAAACCTGTTAAAAACTGCGGCACCTCGCAAAGTGGGTTGAGCCAGGCCAGACCTTTGTGGCACCTGAAAAAGGAGGAAAATTCCAGCCCTGTGGAAGCTGTTAGAGGCCTTTGGGAGGAGGAAAAAAAAAAAAAAAAAAGGCCAGCTGGTAGTCAGTAGGGCTTCTGCATGCTGATGGTTGGACGGGCTCTGGGCTTGGTCTTGTTGTAATCCTAATTTTTGCCGGTTTGCTGGCCACGAGGCCCTGCACGACCTGCAGCCAGGCAGCCCTGCCCCTTCCCCTGCGCTTAGACATGGGCACAAACAGAACCATTTCCGATGCTTTTTACTTTTTTTTTTATTTGTTCGTTTGTTTTTAACTATTTTTTTTTATCTTGTTGGCTCTGGCAGACACACGTTTTATTTATTTCCGTTTGTACCTTGTCATGCCAAAAATCTGAAAAAGGTTTTTGCAGGCAGAACGGCGAGAGCAGCTGGGGGGGGACAGAAGCGCGAGGAGGGGGCTGCGCCACGTGAGCCTCGCGACGCTCTGCCACCGCCAGAAGCGGTGCGGTTGGGTGAGCCTGGGGAAGAGCCCCAAGAGTTTCCAGCCCTGCTTAGCCCCTGGGGACAGCAGAGCAAAGCAGAGCTACGGAACCAAAACTCGGCGTGGGTGATGCGATGCTCCACGTGCCGACCCCCTCGAAGGGCCCGTCCTGTGTCCGGCTGCGGTGTGCGCGGGGCCAAACGCCCCCGGTCGGCTCAGCGGAGCTATGTGGGGCACCCACAGCCCCACGGCCCCAGGTTCAGCCACGTCAAACCTCCTTAAACCCTCCTAGCACGGTGGGGGAGGCTGCAGGGGCTTCGTGAGCGTGCCGAGACAGCCGCCCTCGCTGTGCCTGCGTGCCACCAATGCTTCTGTTTAATGTATAAATACGTGTATTTAAAGAGAAAAAGCTGCGTGTATAAATCCTACTCATTTTGCATACGTTATTTCTATGGTGTAAATTTATAGCTGACATTCTAATGGGATGTTTAAAAAAAAAATAAAATCCTGTAGATACTTACCTGTGGTCAATGCAAGTCTAAGAACAAATGTTTAATTTTTTTCTAATTCTTTAGACTCGGTTACAATACTAATGTAAAAACAAGAATATTTATTTTTGTAACGGTCCTGGAAACACTGATGCATCAAAAAGAGTTGTTTCTGCTTATAAAAGGGCTGTCGTAGAGGGGCAAGCGCTGACGAAGTCGCACTCTTCAGTGGGGTTTGCGTGCTCTGGTGTGCGGCGGGTGCTGCCGAAGCAGCAAGAAGCAGGAGGTAGGGTGCACGGTGTGATGGCATGCCAGTTTTGCTTAAACCCAGTGGCTAAGCCATAACTCACCACAATACAAATATATATATATATATATATATATATATATATATATTAAAAAAAATCAGGTGGTTATTCTCATTTTTTTTTCCAGTTTACCTAGCAAAAAAGATGGCTTAACTATTCATGACCACGTGCCGAGGGATCAGCGCGGGAACAGCCAGCCCAGTCCCTGCAGGTTGTCACAGGTGGCACAGTTTTGGATAAAGGCCAGCTGGAAACGATAACCAAACGCAGAGCAGGTGCTGTGGGCTTTACCCCCACCTGGGGTGTCAGAAAGCAATCCTAAATCCTGGGGCCACCCGGGGTCCCTGGAGCAGCGCGGGCACCCCAGAGCGCGTGCAGCTCGGCCCTCCTGCAGCTTCTGTGGGAGAGGAAATGCCCTGCTATTGCTCCCAGTGTTAGGGAATAAACTTAGGAAAATGTAGCTTTCTAAAGGAAATATTTGTGCTTCGACGCGGACACAAAAGGCCCTGGGAACACAGAAATAGGCGAGAGCCGGGTGGGTGCGGTATTTCAGGTTTACTGGCAAACGACCCCGTTGCATGTTACACGTCCACTAACGGCTTCATCCTCTAAATATGGACTAAATCCATATATCGTGCATTAAAGCAAAACCAAGTATTCAAACAAATGTTAGGATATATTTATCTCCCGTTAACCCCCTTTCTACTTCAGCCTATATAAACATGTTTTTATTTCCCGAGTGAGGGACCTGTCATCTCTCAAGGTCAGCTCGTGCATGGGTTTTTATCAGCCACGGCAGATAAAAATCACTTCTTTCCCTCTCTGAGACCTAATTTTGTGACATGTTCTTCTGGGATGCACTGTAGACAGCCAACTGGAGATGTTTTTGTACAATTATTGTGAAGATGCTTCACATTTCTGTAAAGACAAATTAAAATAAAAGAGCTGCATGCAGCAACAATAGAAAGTGCTGTCCTGCCTGGTGGTTTCAGATTATTATTTTTTTAAGACATTCTAGAAAAATACTGCAAAAATTACAATATATTTATTTGCTGCTATAGGGAAAGACACAAATACTGAAGATAATTTGAGGCTTAACAAACATGTACAAAGGAGAAATTCAGCGAAGCCATCAAGTCACCCTGTTGTAAACTCTTCCTCGTCAAGGAGGAAAGCAGCACTGCAGCTCCCTGTTAAAATTATATCTTAATTGTTGTCTTTAAACAAAAAGTTGGTGAAATGGCTTCCAGTACAGCTGCACTGTGACGGTCACAACCAGCAGAGGAGCCGATGCCCGGGGTTGTTTCCACCAGCACCAAAGCAGCCCAGGCTGCTCCGGAAAGCCGCTGAGCAATCCCATGGGGGTGGTGTCCTGGGGGGGCCCACTTTGCTCCCTGTTGTTCCAGCTGGGAAGCAACAGCAGCCAGGCAGAGCTGCGTTTTGAAGGACTGCAGATCACCCAGAAGCTTCCAACTTCATCGCTTCTGCCCTTTCCAGCAGGGGGTGGGAGCTCTCCCGAGCACCGCGCTCCTCGGCCTGCCCGGAGCTCTCGTCTCAGCAATTCCTCGCCTCGCTTCACGTCCCACAGCAACAGGCACAGAAGGAGAAGAGAGGAAACAATACCGCCAAGTAACCAAAATTAATTTTAAAACTTTGCCATAGTTGAGAAAAATTAGTTTAACACTGAAAACTTCTTTCAGACAGGAAAAATCTAGAGCACTAAAATATACATTAGAAAGAAACAGTAATGGTAATGTTATCAAGAAGCAAAAAGCAAACTAAAACCATGAAAGCTATTTCACTTTAGTGTAAATTCAGTTTTAATAGAGTTATTCCCTGAAAGACACACATCCAAAGGAAATAAGTTCGCTCTTCAGTAAGATTTTCATGTAATGCTGTGCTAATTCTAGGGTTTTTCTAAGCTTCACACTATTCTTTCAAGGGGCTCATTTGAATTTAACAAATGCTGTATATTGAATTTTTAATCATCCCTGCTGCATACATCAGTTTAAGAAGCTTTCCCCAGAGTTTTTGTCCCCCCATTATAATAAATGTTATTTCTGAACAAGTTCAGAGAATTTATTAGACGTTACTGTGTAAGCCAGTATTTCAGCACCAAGATGTAATTTGAAAGTTGTTTTATTTTAGAACAAACAAGGGGCATTCTCTGAATTGCGATCCAAAGAAAACAGCAAAATTTCAGATGCGGCACGGGCAAGGTACGCACATTTTATTACATGTACGTTCCTCTTGCAACTCACAAAATCCGGGTCCCGTTCTTCTCGCTGCACTTCTCGTATATTTGCCCTGAGAGTTTGCCTGAGATAAAGCCTGGATGCCATGCGCTTCTGTCAGACAGCAAGTCGAGGCTCACTGTTTCCATCTTGGAGTTTCTGAAGCCCACGACAGAGGTGGATTTAATTGGGATTAAATTGCCTTCGTGTTGTGAGCGCTGACGGCTGCCTGTGGAGCCCCTCGTAGGATCTGTCACATCCACGCACCTGGGTGCTGCAAGAATGTGTTAAAACTAAAGCCAGGATCAGAATCGCCAGCCACAGAAAATTTAGGTCTCGTAACAAATAGGTAACACAAGAAAAAAATTAAAGGTAATTAAAGGTGAGATGAATTCAACTTTTTTCTCCCGTTTTTAATACTCATCCTTCATAAATATATACATATATATATATATGTATGATTCAACAAAAGAACATCTGATCAATGAAAGAGAGAACAAGAATTCAGTTCTTTTGGCTTTAACGTACCGAAAGATGCATTTTTAGACATCTTAAAAAAATATACTCGTCAGCCACAGGAATAGCTCAAATTATTTCAAAGCGTCCTGAAGAGCGTTATATAAAAGTCTTCAGGAGCACACGCAAAACGCCTCCCCCACAAAACACCTCACGGATGTCTCAGTTCTGCACAGCAGTAGAACGGGTACGAAATCAGTCCCCCAAAAACCCCTCTTTGCACCTCACTGCCGAGTGGTGTCCTTTGAGTGCCCCGGAGCAGCAGCTCCATCTGAGCTCCTGGAGTTCAGGCACTGCCTGCCGCCTTGCCCGCTAAATCCCCCGCAGGCGCTTGGGGACACTTAGTGCCGTTTAGTACCTGGCAGCTTCTCCCCACCATCGCCTTCTTCAATCACATTGGGAGACCCCAACCACCCACGCCTCGCTGAACCGCTAAAAAAATGAACGTAAAACTCTAAATAACAGAGGTGCTTAATTAGGTAAGCGTAGCATGAATAGCAGCTTCATACATAGCCATGATGAGAGATTGGTTATACTAATTTAAGGTGGAGGAAATAAGAGCCCAGATGTGATCCTGGTGTCAGGAGGTACGCTGGATCCCCAACCCCAAGGGCAGCAGGTTCGGAGTGAAGACGCCGCATCTTGGTCGCTGGGTTTGTTTAAGGGGTGCTGGTAGGGGATTGCTGAGTGTTTTGTGCTGCCACTTGTGTCAGAGGTGAATGGAAAATTCAGGTCCTGAGAACTCATTCACGTTTCTCTGCCCTTCCTCTCTCTCCAAAGCAGTGGTGGCAGTAGTGACAACTCCCAAGGGAGGAGCGGTTTGGGTACCCCTATCTCCCTAGTGTAACAGGGAGGGAAGGCAGGTTTATTTTTGTGTGTGCAACCTTCCTAATAATACAGCATAGTGTTGAACCGTAGAAAGGTTTTCAAGACAAGCAAATATTTTCAAAGCTTGGATTATTCTTGCTTGAACCAGGGCGCATGATGAAGATGAGACACAGACACATTAACCACAAAAGCAAAACAGTACCCATAAATAAATACACAGCACACTGAAGTATGAAAGTTTGAGAAAAAGAAATTGCACTTAAAGCACTTTAAAGATGTACATTCTTGTATTTATTACAAAGAAACAAGCAAGAAATTGAGAGAGGTCTAAAGACAGATCCACGCTGATGCTGCTCGGTGCTGATTACCTAGCTCAGAGGCAATGCAGCAAGGGAGCTGCAGCCCCTTCCATGGAGTGCTACAGAAGTCTCTGAAGATTCAGTGAAACAAGCCCCTTGCTTTCAGGAAGCTATTGCAATTTATTTCCCCTCTCATGTCAGGAGGCAGAAGCTGGTACTGCAGCTGCATCCCAGCTCCCGTCCTCCCCTCCTGCCAAAGCTCCTGGGAAGGAGTTCAGTCATTTAAAGTTTTGGTCATTTAAAGTGAAGCATTACAAGTGATTTCACTAGAAACAATGAGAAACCCTATATATTCAGAGTTTGGTAAACTTGACATAAAAAACGCGAACAAAGATAGTCATGGTCCTGCACTCACATTTTACCCCAGCCTGACACTGAACACATTTGACATTTATAGCCACAGATTGTGCAAAACATTTTTAAGTCTATGAATTGTTCTCCCTTCTACAAAGCAGGGCCTGTTTGCCTACACAAAGCTACGGGTTCCCTACATTGCTCTGCACGCACACCCACAAAGTCAAGGTTATATCCTTTGCAAACAAGCTTCCTGCCTTTTGGACTGAATTAATGCACCACGTTCCTTACCAAGCTATTAAGGATTAACACTTTTTGGTAACTATGCTCTGCAGACTACGTAAGTGTCAGACAATTCAATCTCTTCTCTCCTTCCCCTGTGATCCTCGGAACTAGACACTGCCTACAGATGAAGCGCTCCCAGCTCCTCTCCCTCTCCAAGCAGATGTTGCCTCCTGTTGCTCCCAGTAGTAAACGAAACCACACTGCAGCAGGGAGAGTAAGGACATGACCTAGCACAACGAGACCCAGGACACTGGAGGTGCCACAACCTTGTTGTAGTCCAGTCCTTTCTACAGGCAGCAAGATTTCATTCTGCATGAAATACAGAAGACTAAAAAAAAAATCATGTTAAATTTTTTTTGAAAAACTACAAGAACTATTTTTGTATGAAAAAAGTCAGTTACAGAAAATTATTTCTACATTGGAAAAATTATAGCTTTGAGAAAGAAAACTTGATTTTTGTGCAACATATCTAGATGCATTATGATGCTTAAATCGCCTGCTTATTCAGGCAACCTGCCTATAAAAATCACAAGCAAGGTAACACCGAGAAGTCTGGCAAAATACATTCCCTTGGTGCTTCTAAAGTTCTGGCACTACCTGAATACTGAAGAGATCAAAGAAAATCTACCAGCCAGATTCAAGAGCCTGAGGACTGATGAAATAAAAACATAAAAAGACTACTAAATAAATTTCCAATTTTCCAAAAGCCTTTTGGTCAAATTCTTGCACATTTCAATCAAGGTCAGGAGAACAAAGCTCTTGTTTATGACAAGTTATTGGAGCTACTTGCAGGTGAAGCTTTCTAAGAGCGTAACTAAACACAGAATAGCACATCTTTAAAGCATGTTAGTTCTTTGACGGGATGAAGTGTCACAACAACAAAGGTACACGTGAAATAAAAAGGAAATCAGTTAATGATTTTTATTAAATTTCAGTGCTTTCATAAAATAAATATGGTATATAATATCAAACAGTGAGAAATAAAGCACAAGCATGAAAAGCATGGTAACAAAAGTTACACACACGATGGTGTTTAATACTTAGCACTTTAGAAACCATAAAGCCTTTAATTATTTACAAGCAGCAAACTATCTAACATAATTTACAAAGTTGCAGCAGCCTAGTCAAGAAGTACTGGAAGGGGAAAAAATGGAGAGACCGCAATGGAAGACCTTCACTTTGCTCTATCTAGTTAGTTAGCACTTTATTACGTACCCTATTTTCTCCTTATGTACATAACTCGTTGCAACTTCCATTACTCTCTAGGTTTAATAATTACACTGTATTGTATTTTAGAGCTTAGTTCATCTCTAGGATTGGTGTAGTGCCTTCTGCACCGAACAGGTATTTTCAAGTAACACTTCAAATAAAAGTAAACATGTGCAAACCAAAGTTACGAACCTCCATGACCCTCAGGTAGCAGTGTCCAACCGGATGGAGCAGCCGCACGTTAGCAGATTAAGTTATGAAATAGCTACAGAAAGCTACTCAGAAGTCCAGCCCGGGCAAAAAATGGAAATGGGAGTTTTTCTTTTTAAATGGAACTGAACTGCAAATATACCCTGTTACCACAGACAAAAATTTAATCTGCTGAAACACAAAGATCTTTAAGGTCATAACTCAAGATTTAATATTTCAACATGAAAAGAAATCCAAGCCATTCGACTTATTTGGGCTTCTGAAACAAATGCAAATGTCTCTGTTTAAAAATTGCTTTTAAATGAGAAAAACAAATCAATAATATATTAATATATCACCCAAAATAAAAAACATACACACTCTTCATTTTAGAGCATGCTGCTCATTCAGAAGAAAGACAGGACAAAGAAAGTAGAATTACATTTCATGATGTAATAAAAACATTAAAATTTGTGATCATTAAGTGCACCATCGTACAGGATTAGCGTGCTCAGAGTGGAAATGTTCTATACCTACCAGAATCCATTTTTATTAAAGCAAACAAATCTTTAGGACACTACCTGAAACTGAAATCGATAACAACTGTGCTCCATTCAGCTTGCCTCAAGTTTCAGTCAGGCATGTTCCAGCCAGTAGCACCTGTATGCCTCTTCATGATTGTATTCCAGAAATCTTTAAATTTGCAAACAATTTTTTTTTATTTTTTTATTTCTAAAAAAAGACTGGCTTTTGCAATCCTTGCAATGCTTATCCTAAACAGATACTGCAAGTAAAACTGTTCTGAGCAGCACAAGTTGGGGCTTTTTTCAGAAATCTGAGAGCTGGACTTACGTTGGCAGTAGATACAGTACAACAATTTGATGTATTAAACAGTTCCTCAAAAGGGTCTGAAAGGAAGATTTCCCTAAAGACTGTTTAAAAAACCAAACCAAACCCAAAACACTTCACCCAAGATCTGTTCAATCTTCTACTGAAGTTCAGAGCTTGCCAACTTTAAGAATGACAGGAAGGAGGAGGGAATGAGGCGGAGAGGAAACAGAACTAAATTCCCAATTTGTACCGATGAAAAGCTTCAAGTAAAAGGAAATCCACTTGTTAAAGATCTTGCTACATGCACAGTCCCTCATCAGTTGAAAGCCACAGTAGTTAGCATTGGGTGTAACAGCAGATTTATCATTTGTAAAAAACACCGACAATGTTCCTTCATTCTTAATAACTTGCATCCATGGTTTCTGTTTAGAAGCTTCTTAAAAAATGTTTATGGTTCTGCACATTTCATACCAAACTGTAGGGAAATGTCTTCATTTGCTGCAATCCCACTCAGCAATCTTCTCCCCAAGAGCTCAGTGTCATTTACGAGTCTGAGTCTTCTTTGGCACTGCAGGTCGCTTGGCTTGCCACAAGTGGTTATGAATAGTAAGAGCATCCACACTGACAGACATGGTTTTGGCTGGAATTACATTAAACTGTTTTCTATCTGAACTGTATTTATAAAGTTTGTCAATCATTTTCTTGGTGATGCTCTTTGGCCCTGTTCCAGTCAGCTTGTAGATTTCTTCAGTGTCAGGATAGTAGCAATAAAGTGCTCTGAACTGGCAGCCAGCATCACGGAACAAAATGATGTAGTGGTTGGCATCGCATTTTTCAAGTTCCTGCATTAAAAATAAATAAGCAAACATACACACAAGATTGTTCAGTGAAAAATCTCACCTTATGCCCAGCTTTCAGCTTTCACATATAGATAAATAAGTGTTAAAGTTTTTTTGAAACACTAGACAAGTTACTGACAACATTTCTCATTTCACAGGTACGTTTTGGGAAATGGTATTCACTGCAGTGCATCAGTAGGATTACAAAGGGAGTATTGCGGACAAAATTTACTGTGAGCGCATTGATGATTTTATATTTTATTGCTTACCTCTAATATTGAGTTCTTATGTGGCTCATTCACTTTTCCAGCAAGGCAGCAATGAGATATAGCATTGTGAATAATCGGTTTGTTTGATTTGCTGCTGGGTTCCTTAAATAACTTTGGACCTAAAGGAAGATAGATCAGTAAACTTTTTGCCCAACGCTTATGATTTTCATTCATCAGAGGTGTAAAAAAAAGTAACCGTTTTTCTCCAACAATTTACTTTTAAACAGAACAAATTAGGCGTGACAACTTCCCAAAAGTAACAAATCACACCAAATATATCAGAACTTTTTATGACCTGCTATTTGTAACAAACACTCAAATAGTCACCTGTGTATTCTGCCACTGAAGCAATGGAAGATGCCGTTGAAGCGTTCTCCCAGTCTCTTTCTGTGTTTCTGCTAGGATTTCTGCTCAGTATTGGTAAGGACTCCATTGATTCAACTCTGTCGGGGAGTAACAGGGAAAATAATTATGATACGCCAAGTTCCAACCCTCTGTCAAATCTTGAATAAATTGTCACTAGCCCTGAATGAACAGAATATTGTCCCTCCTCCTCCCCAGAATTGTCAGACTGTCCCTGCCAGATTATAGAGGCAAAATTCTACTATTCTTTTAGGGAAAAGCAAAACAAAATGTCAAGTTTGTACAGGCCATCAAACTTAGCAGCAACATAAAATAGAACATGAATTCACCTAATTATTGTTGTGCCTCTATGATGGCAAACTGAAGTAAACAACACTGAACCCCAACACTATTTCATAACAGAGGCTTAACCTTCACTTATTTATTTTCAAATATCTTTACCTCTGAGATGGTGTGCCACCGGAATGTACACTTTCAGGTTCGGTTGTTGCTGCTGAGGCCAAAGAAAGACTGGAACCAGACTGAGCACTGCTTAAATTATCAGCTGCAAAACAGAAGATAAAATGTGAAACATTTTATTAAAGCAGATTTGCAGACTCACTGAGAACAAAACTCAGAATTCTTACGGGTGGAAGAGCACTTTGTCCCTGAATCACTGTAAGATTCTTCACGATGGACTGACTTTGGCCTGGGCTTCTTGGGCTTTGATTTGGGCTTTCCAAGTCCCTGCTCCTCCAAGATTTGTTGCTGTTTTTTCCTTAGATACTCTTGCTTGATCAGTTCTCTACGAGCTTTCTCTTCTTCTTTGCGTATTCGGTCCTCCTCAGCTTTGCGACTGAAAAACAAACACAACGTTTAACATATAAAAATTCTCCTCATCTTAAAGAGGAGATGTAGTATCCCTTTCCACATGTTATTACCGAGCTTCATCTCTTTTTTGCTCAACTTCAGCCTCCAGCTGCTGTTTCCGAATCCGAGCCTCCTCAGCTTTGCGCTGCTGTTTTAAAAGGAACGCTGCACGTTTTTTTGCCAACTCATCTTCTGCTTTCTGTTCATCCTGCAAGATTCATAAGGATAGAAGGCTTTAAAGAATACAAGAAAATACATTGAACTGGACATCACAAAATTGCTGAGGATTCCAGAAAGATTTTTAGGAAAACATAAGCTAATGCTTTTGGAAATCCTTAGTTTTACAATTGACAAGCATAAGAAAACCACCTCGAATTTTTTAGTGCTTAGGAGAACTTTGACATGAAGCTTTCCTTTAACTCCATGAGAAGAAAAGAAGATATGGTCTCAGCTTACTCTGACTTGTTTTGATTTTGCTTACCCAGCACAAAACCTCATTAAACTGCAAAGTATCACGGAACTACAAAGTTGCCTAGGATGGAGCATAAATAAACCCAGCATAAATGCTAACCTTTAAGTCATTCAATATGAATAATACTATACAAAATCAGAAGTCAAATTCACTGAGGTTGACACTGCCTACCTGGACTTTTTTGAACCAGAAATTTAAAAAGAAATGTCATGTCAGCACATCGTAGATATTTACAGTAATCATTGCTAAGCACAAATAAAAACACTAAATGTTTTGATACTGGTGCTGGACTAGAACAAGTGATATTTAAAAAAAACATCCAAGCCAACAACATATGAAATACCACCAGACTCTAAAAACAAAAGCTTAACAAGCCTTTTCCCAAGCCAGAGTTGAGTGTAAAATGGGATAAATTACTTACATTTAACACATTTTTGTAATGAGATCTACACACCACCATCACAAGACAAAAACGAAAACTGCACGAAAGACAATTTCTTCCAACAGTGCCTTTGAGCATCTGATTTGTTGCTTGTATCTACAGTCATACAACTAAGTTAACCGTTAGAGCCCTTGATTTGTTAGGCTGCTAGCCCACTCAAAAACCAGAGAAACTCAGTTGCAAATGAACAAAAACCCTAATTCAGATGCTCAGCTCCCTGATAAGCTTTAAAACCTGTTCAGCAAGCTCTGATTAGAAACCTGCCCATGTTCTGTCAGAATTTTTTCTTTCGGTTGATGCAGGTTCACAGAATGCTCGGATTTCAAAATGGTAAATTCTTCTCATTACATTCTGTGATTTTTTGTGCTGAGTATTTACAAAATGTTTGCATGTTTGTCTGTGTATGTTTGTCCGTTACTCACATAGAAAAAACTAAAGGGAAAGAAGAAAGGCAAGGTTAGCCCTGGTTCCTAGTAAAGTTAACAGTAGATTGCTCTCAATTTCAGGAGACTGATTTCATAGATGGTCATTTTTTTTCCTCTGCAAGCAACTCTTTTCAAATGCATTCTTTTTAAAGTGATAGTATTGCAACCAAAACATATTCAGAAGATGCAAGAATGAAGTGGGAAAAAAATTCTAATGCTGGACAAACGTGTACAAATAACAAAACATACAAAGGTAACATATTTACCTTGAAGAAAAATCCCACACCAGACTTCTGATCACCTTCACTAATTATATCTGTAGAGCTATCCTGGTTCTCAAGTTCTCCTTCATCTGGAGCTTTTAAGTCAGACAAATCTACTTCAATGAGATTAGCCTTGCTTCTCAGTGGCTCATCCACTGGGACATTTTCTTTTCCTGAGCCATCAGAAGAATTCAACCCTGTTTCTTTGAAGCTGTTATTCACCTCCTTGCTCATTTCCGAAATGATATTTTCATCTTTGGAGGTGGAGAGAACAAGTGCCCGTTGATTACTCTCATCGTGAAGTCTATAGGTATCAAAGAAACACTTTTCTTGAGAAACACTTCCCTGATCAGGACTATTTTCCAAGCTTATTTCTGTTGGTGTCTTTGACAAGCTATTGGATGGGAATGGTCTTAAATGCGGTAAGGTTTCTAGACTTTGTGTTGGAGTTTTAACACGTGCTGAATTTTGTTGCCTCTCTTTAGGGACTTTCAAATCAGATGGTCTTCCCGATCGAGGACTCCTTCCTTGACCAAATCGAGGTGGTTTACGAAGATTGTTCATTCCAGTTGGTGAGAGGGGCTCAACAAAATGAATCGATGGTTTTACCTTTTGGTCCTGAGTGTTACTTCTGGTTCCTGGTGATGGCACTGTTGGAGATTTCATAAGTAGTTCCTGTTGCTGAGAAATCTTTAATATAGCCTGCTGAAGCGTGCTGATTGTTTCATTTAGTTTTTCAATAGAAAGATCACATTCATTAATATCTACTTCTGTAACACTGTCTTCTAGGAGGGCAGCAGAAATAATTTTACTTTTTTCCAATTCATGGATAGCAGCAGAGTCTTTAGGTTTATGTTGCTCAACAAAAGCTATGCTTTCTTGCATTTTCACTTTTGCCACTTCTTGAGCATCGTTCAGCATTTCTTCTCTCTCCTCCTCCTTCACAAAAAAATCCTCAGACTTGGAACCCAAAGAGACTTCATCCAAATCTTCACCATTGTGCCGAGGATATTCTTTTGGAAAATGCTCTGGTTTAAGCGGTTGTGGGACATCAGGAGATTTCCCTTTTTTAACAACATGCAAGAAAGCTGCCTTGCCCAATTTTAGTCGCTGCCTTGCTGATAAGGCTTCCATCTTCTTCTTCTGAGCTTCTATTGCTCTTCGTTTCTCTTCCAACTGCATATGAAGCTGCACCAATTCAGAAGCCAAAAGATTAACATTATCTTTATTTTGCCTGTTGGGGCTTTGCTCTCGCTTCTGTTTCCACGTGGTCAGTGGTGCTGGACAGCTTTCTGACCCGTCCGGCGTGGTCTTTTGTGAACTACTTGTGCTGGACTTTGTTTCGTAGCTATTAAGCCTCTGAAGCTTTCGTTCTGCGAAATTGGTCATTCTGACACTCCCGCTAGCCATTGACACGCTGCTAACTTGAGAAATTGTACTCAAACATGGGCTGGAACGTCCACTTGCATCATCCTTATCTTCATGTTCTTTTACCTTCATATCTTCCTGCAATTTTGCAGATTCTTCCTCGCCTATGTATTTAGCGACTATAGGATGGTCATCTATGACTACCAAGTCCTGTTCAGTGTCTTCTATGTCTAAGAGATCTGAATCAGAGTCCTGTCTCACCATAGTCCACGTAGTATCTGGAACATGTGAATTAAGACTTTTCACGTAACTTACGTTGACTTTACTTGCTATGTCATCATCAGATTTAGCAGCATGAAGAAAAAATCCTCCAGTAGGCTGATCCTGAACAGAAGGATCCAAACTGCTACTAGCCAAAGGTCTGGAAGCTTCTAACCCTGCCTCCAGCAGTGCTACTGAGTCTGCAGTACCAGAGTCTGCAACTGAAGTGAAATCCGAACTAGAAATTGGAGTAAAAGTCCTATTGAGATCATGGTCACCATGACTGCTGCTTGTTTTCTTGCGGATCAAAGGTAAGTGTCCCTCATTTAATCTCTTTGTTATAAAACTCCTTTGTTTCCCCTCCCCACATTCATCCTCTTTATTGATTATCTGCTTTTCCTTTGCTGGTTTTAGAACTGCAGGCATTAAGGGCTCCAAGTAAAAACTGTCTGGTTTGCTTTCTAAAGTCTCGCTATTTATTTTTGGAGACCACGCTGTCGCAACTATGCTGGGTACCCTGGCTGACGCATTCTGCAATTCAAGATCACCACGGTTTGGCCTTTCTTCAGATTTGATTATTGCAATAAGCTCTTCGTCTTCATCCTCAATTTCAACATTGTTCAGCAAGCTCTTCCCATTAGTTTTCATTGATGGAGGATGGGGCTGGTTTTTGGGAGTTACATTAACAATATTTGAAGCAAGACTGTCTTTGCTGATTGATCTAGCCAGACTAATGCTATCACCAGATCCAGGGTCCACATCAGTACTGGCAGAATGATGAAGAGCAAATGGTGTTGGCTGAGACAGAGGCCTAGAAAAGAGAATAACATGATGCTTATGCACAAGAAGTTACAAATTGTTGAATTAAGGACTGTAATAAACGCAGCTAAAATTTTTGCTCCACTTAAAAAAAAATGTAACCAGCAGAAAAAGTGACCGGCAATGGTAAATAGCAACTTCAGATACTTAAATTTTTAACAGTGCTTAATGAAAATCATGTTTAAAGTATTTTCAGTTCAAAACCTAAATCCAGGCATCTGTGAAAATGGAGTTTAAAAAAAAAAAAAGGCAAGTCTAAATCCAGGACGTGATACCATATTACTGCAATGAAATTGTCACAGTATGGCAGTATTCTTCCATTAAACAGTATTGTAATACTTAAAAGCACCCATTACCTGGGTTTCTTCTCCGGCCATGCAAGAACTGAACCTCGTGGCTGCCCATCAACACGGGTCAAAGAATTAGAACGATGTCGATGACCTGAAATATTTTTAAACAGTTAATGTTTCAGAAACTGTCTTTCAAACAGGAGTTTCATCTTCTTTTATAGCAAACATAACACATTGTTCCACCAAGAGATGGCAGCAGAAAACAGATTTGCTGGAATATTCAAAGAAAATAAAAGCCTAATACAATGAAAAGTGACACTGAATGTGTGTGCATATATACACACACACACACACACTCCTATATATACATTTTTATACACATATACAACTTTTGGGTTTCCAAGCGTAGAACTGTTTAATTTGCTAAAATTCAAATCATTTGAAAACACACAGAAAGAACCAACACAGAAAACAAAACACAACTTATAACCGTGTCTGTATAAATACTACCAAAAATAAATTTTATTCTATTTATTTAGAAAATATCTTTTTTCATTTGTTACTATACTGACAGGAATGCTAATTGTCTGTTGAAATGTAAATTCAAGGTAGACTTACCAGGGCTGTCTTCTCCCTGTAAAGATTTTTGTTGTTTTTGTCTCAAAGGGAGCAGTGGATGGGAAGGGCTAAAGGCAGGGCTTCCTCCTTTGCCACTAATTCAGAAAAACAACAACTTGTTAGTACAAGAATTTTTTTCTATAATAAGAGAAGAAAGCAATACCGTAGGGGAAGATACACTGGTAATGGGTAACCCTTTTCCTCCTCTAAAACACAAGAACATATAATTAACTCTAACGTTAAAGAAGTTACCTAACGAGAAATAAAGATTTTCACATGTAACAACAGAAAAGTAAACTATTACTTGAAATCAAAGTGTTTTTACATTTTTAAATACAGTGACTTTAATGTACTGTTACACAAGCTACATTTTAGAGACAAAGTAAAGGCTGAATTAACTTGCTAGTTCCCCTCAAACTTAGTTCAGCTGAAAAGCTTTGTCATTGACCTGCTTGTATATTAGATCATAGTGTTGTGGTTTTTTTTTTCCATACTACCACTTAGAGAATATGGTCAGTAAAGATGAGATGCTCGGACAATTTTCACATTTCACGTTTTCTTCAAAACAAAAATAAGAATTTCTTCTATAACACAATGGTGACATAGAGTGGTGAGGTTTAGTGGAATTTGCAAAAGATTGAACATAACAGTGCCAAGTATTTCTTTGAGCTTGAGAATATTTTACAAATTGAGTGAATTCACATTACGTGCAGAAAATTTGTAGCAAAATCTGAACATTTAGCAGCTAAAATTCCTATGTTACTCAAATGGAAGCATAAATCAGAAGATTAATCTCAATAACATGAAAACAAACTTACAGGTAGTCAGGTTCTTCAGGGTGCAGGTAGTATCTGCTGCAAGCTTCAGAGCCTGTCTGAGCTGTGGGATGCAAGTCTGCTGGAGTTGTACTAGCAGGGCTAGCCATGAAACTTCGCTTGGTTGCATTGGAAATAGGAACAGGTGGACGACTGCTCTTCTGCTGCAACACTGTTTTAACTGTGCATATATTTATAACATTAACACAACTTCTACTAACCATTGAAATAACAAAACAGAAAAAGTTTTCAGACTGCAGTACATTCGAGTGAAAACTTTACAACACAAAACTAAAATGAATCCTGAAATAACAACCTGCATTTAAAATATGTATCTTACAATGACCTTAATGAAAAGGAAGTAAATAATTAGTGGTTTTAGAGAAAAAATTCTATCTATTCTGCCAATGTCATTCCAAAATTTAGAACTCAAATCACAAGTGGATCTAGGACTAATCCTGCTTCCATTTTTACTGCTTTCAAAGAACGCCCAGCCAGCAGAAGGCTCAAGTAGAAACAAAACTATAAAGGAAACATCTCTGTGCAACAGTTTCATTATAATGTAAATATTTTTAAATAACACGCTAATATTTATGAAACATTAAAAACTTACCATCTTTTATTTCCTGAATATCTCTCGGT
This sequence comes from Anser brachyrhynchus, assembly GCF_964034855.1. Classification (NCBI taxonomy): domain Eukaryota; kingdom Metazoa; phylum Chordata; class Aves; order Anseriformes; family Anatidae; genus Anser; species Anser brachyrhynchus. Next base: position 3,017,238 of record NC_137712.1, read on the forward strand.
TGTACGAAGTCTGGTTTGACATTCTCAAACCACCAGAAGAGTTCCGCAATGAATACCATGACGTTAGGCTAGAAAAAAAAGAAAAAAGTACACGTCACAATAACAAAATACATGCTAATGACTTACCTATGTTTTATTTAAAAGTATAACCCTTATTATGTTTCTTACCTTTAAAACCAAAGGAGCGTATAACATGTCCTCCAATGTGAGATAAAAGCATTTGTTTAGATACTCATTTGAGAATTCTCTCAAAAGTTGAATATTATATAGGCTGTCTGCAATTGACGTTACCTCCTTCAAACAAATATCTAGAAAGGTGAGAAAGAATAGTTTTGACACTACCCCAGTGAATTAACCCTCCATCCACCATTAGCAGAAATACTGTGTACAGGAACTTCAGAGTGCTTATATACCATTCAATATTTGTTGGCTAGCAGTGACATCTCTACCTTTTAAGTACCAGAGGGATAGGAAAAGGAGGGAGGGGAAGAAAAGCACAACACATTATTAATTTTGCATTCATTTTAGAATCCATATATAATTCTATCACAGTCACAGAAAAGGTAAACAGGCTACAGAATACAAACATAAAAACAAACTAAAAAATAAGAACAGATTTGTAAATAATACAAGGTTACTCCTAGGATTTACAGTTCTGGTTCTTTCTAAACCATTCGGCATCTCTGTAAGACTCAACATATCTAAGAATTTAAAAATAATACAAAATATTGACTTGCAGAATTTAAATAGAACAAGGGCATTGAATTATTAAGAAAATATTTTCTGGGGAAGAGATTATGTTCAATATGCTGACGAGTGACAATTACTGAAGAGCAGTAGAACCTGTTTTCAATCTAGATTCAATTCTAGATCAGAAGTCAAAAAGGTGTTTGTTTTTTAATACATTGATTTTATACAGATCTCATACGTAACCTGACTAATTTGGTATAGATCACCACCTAGTAGATGTGCTGCTTTTTTATTTGATAATGCATTTCTAGTTCAACTTTCAAAGACTTCGGAATATTTATTTATTTAAAAAACCTTTATTACGTACCATCCAGTTTCATTTGCTCTGGACAATAATAGTGTATCACAGCTAAAAGAGCAGCACCATCGCTACCATCCTTCATCAAGTCTTCAAGCAAAGGAAAGTAAGGTAGTTGCCTGCTTGAAAGATGGTCTCTTCGGTAACGCACCTAAAAAAGAAAACTGGTGTTCATGGGATGCCTAGGAAAGCAGGAATTCTTGTTCACTACTGTAAACTCTTTACGGTGGATCCTTTACAGCATTTTGCTTTATCTAAGTCAAAAACAGCGTACAAGGTTATATTATACTCTTCTCTCAATGGAAGCCAATTCAGAAGAACACCGTGCTTCCTCTTTAAACATTCTCCTCATATCTGGAAGCAATCCGTGCTGCTGAATTCTTAGCTTCATACGCACATTTTAATTTATTACAAGCAATTTCAGCCAAAACCCTTCCACACAGATGCATGAACGCAGCAGATCCAAAGAAAGAGACACAGATAACTACATGTAAACACTTAAAGCTTTGGGGAAAAGAAATTAAGATGAGCTAGCGATTTCTCACGTGTTACCCACATTCAGACTTGCCATCATGTCCACAGAGAGCAAAGTTTTCTTGGAGAGATGCAGAATATCTGGCAAGCCAGTACACAATACTAATGTGTAAAGCAGAAAACCATGGCTTTTTCCAAGAATGCTCTGCAAGAAGAGCTTTTAAAGATCAATGGCAAAACTCTCCTCGATTTCACTCTAGATCAACATCAAACTCTTCTGCCATCCGGCCCCTGCCCCTCACACAGCTTTGAGCATACCTGATGAGTATCTAAAGCCAACCAGCTAAGGAACAAATCTTGCATTGCTTCTTCCAATTTTTGCAAGAAGAGTTTTGCTGTTGATATTTAACAAAGAATCTATGTGCTAGACTAGAAGGCCGTATCCAAGTCCCAGCAGCAAAATGATGCGGCAAGCAAAAGAACAATACACTGCATTGCTTGCAGAAATGGCTTCCAGTGTTGGAAAACAATCCTTTTACACTGTAGGGCATTAACATCACTTAACATCTACTACACTACATAGCTGTATGTTACGCCAGTGCAGTAGCCAATATAGAGTGTGTTTTTAATGATGAGAAGGAATTTTGATTTTACCAATGGTATTATACACTTTCCAAGACAACCTGGGAGAGCTCTCTGTACACACACACACACACACACACACACACTCATTCATATGCGTCAATTGAGGATGGCACAGGCTGAGAAAAATTCTATTTGAAAGAATGAAGGTCACTTATAATCCGAGTAATAAGAACCTGTTTCATTTATTTACTTTCCACATACATAAACATGTTATGTTAAGTTTCCCTGGCAAGTATCTCTAAAAGCTATGTCTACATGCTAATGCTCTTTTTCCTCTCCTTTTACCAGGTGCAAATTATCTTTTTCCCCAGCCTAGAGCACTCCACAAATACGTAATGGAATGTGAATCATACTGTACCACACGAGCATATTCCACTGGTTCCAGCATGCAGTGCGATATGGCATGCATCAGATCAGGCTTACGCAAAAAGAAATAGTGAGATACACGATGGCGGTTATTCAAACACGGAACAAATCAAATGCATTAGCAACATCCACTATGCACTGGAAAAGCCGTCATTAAGTCTGATAAAATAAGTATGCACACTAAGGTGATCTGGTTAGCTTAAAAGGTTCATCATTTATCCACTTAGTCGAAGTAAGCAAATTAAAAGACAAACTTCAGAAACTTCTTTTTAAATGTTAGTTGCTCCTGTATTTGAAGGAGAAACATACTTCCTTTCCAATAGATTTAAATGGAATTTAAACCAACCACAGTCAATACCGAGAAATAACATCTAAAATCTGTAAGTACCTCTTCTTTATTTAAGCTTTGAAAACACACAATATCAAGGTGGTTTTTTTCATTTAATTTTTTTTTGCCCTACTCAATTCTCTTCACCATTCAGTCTGTTACAATGACAATTCTAAATTATTCTGTATATTCTGAGGTTTGAGATTTATTTATTTATTAAATAAATGGCATCTGTATGCATTGAAGTACAAAAACAGGTGCTGCTGAACCAAAAAGAGATAACTACATATGCTAAGAAAAAAAAAAATCACAGAAGAAAAAAAAATAGGGGAGAGGTGGCACAGCGTAAGAACTACTAAGGAGACTGCAAAATCACCAGTAAACCAGGATAATCTAAGGGGTACTGAACTAGCAGAAAGATGACTTCTATTTATTCCTTCCTTTACCACCAGCTTGCTCAATGGTATCGTGCAAGTCAATTCCACTCCTGTAGCTATTTCTTCTACTCTCACCCAGTTGTCTCTTTGAACAAAACATAATCCATGAAACTTAGAATTGCTATCAAATGTAGGCCTCCAATACAGATGTGATCTTTGGGCACACACAAAGCTACATGATAAGCACTAGGGCAACACTTCGTTACACTGTCATGAGTCATTAAATGAGGCTGGAAGACAGGGCTCTGGTGCAGGTTTAATTAGCCAGCAGGTCCCCACTCACACTTCCTTTATTTCGGATATTTAAAGTTTTTACTATGGGCCATAGATTCAGTTCAAACAAGTACTGGATTGTGAGCCAGAAGGGCGAGACTGAGCTCTCTGGGGAAAGGCAGAGACTGTGGGATAGGTGACTGCCAGATCACACCTGCTTTTTCCAACAGTGCTGCTCTCTGGAATTTGCAACTTAGACAACAGCTCTCATCTTCCCAGGCAGAAAAGCACCAAATCCAGCAAGCGGAGGAGAAAAGGTATCAAGGAAAAGCACCGGAAGAAAGAAGAATCTCTGCAAGTTCAAACAAACCCAGGAAGCTCAGCCAAAAGCAAGCAGGTTTGTATACTATAACATCAATCCCACTATATATATATATATTTTAAACTTTCATTTTCACACTACATCAAAAAGAAAATATTTTGTTTTGATATGTAAAATGTTACTTCTGTTTTTCCTCCCATTACGCCAGCTTCAGTTTCCTCACTTCGCCATACAATTCCACTGGCTGTAGTAATGGGCCCAAACTGGTTTGTCAAATCTTCTAACCTCATCTCAATGAATAACGGTGTTCTGGTTTGGACAGATTTACCTGCCATGGGAGTGCAAGAGCACTACAAAATGAACTAATGCAAACATCTGCGTATCTTAACTATAGATTCAAAGATCAAGCAACCATTTAAACCGACCAGCTTTGATATCACCTTAGTGCTGCGATCAATTACCTACTTGCGATAAAAATAGTAAATACAGATATTTCCACCATTGTTAATTTCCTAGTTTTTGGCTTGTATTTCATATTCGTCACTCCTGCACCATGGAAATAATTCTGAAGTGCTGTAAAGTGATTATGCTATATGCTGTACAGTATGCAAAAGTCAGGTTATGAAAATTAAGCCTGATGAGCCAAAAGCTTACACAGAGGGTTTAAGTTTCCCTTTTTTTTTTTTTAAAGGCTGAATAAGAAGCATTGTAAATGAAAGCAAACAATCTGAAGAAATTTTAAAAAGCCATGATTTTGTGGATGACAACTGGTGTAAAAGTAGTTCACTTACAGGTACTAATTTCCAATACCATTTGGAAGGAGACTGCTCAGGAAGCAAGGAAAGGAATGTAGGAATAGGAAAGGAACATCAGCAATGCAAGTTATAAGCAGCAGTACTTAAATGCACTTCAGCAATAAACACTTTCATATTTTAGAGGGGCTGTAGTCTAGAAGCTTAATTTTAAAATATTAAAATGAGACCCAAAAGTCAATAGAAGGTTAAAGGGATCCTTCAGACCATACAGCAACTTGTAAATTAAACAGCTCTTAAGTCCCTTATCATTGAAGGATATGGTTTTATATAAAGTACATAAACTTTGACACCAACATGAAAGTTAAGTAATTGTGCCTTGTTCACGTTAAAATTTATCCTCTTTGCACACCAATGCCAACAAGAGAGAAGAGCACAGCAGAGCTTTTCTAAAGGTTCTATTAAATCATAAATTGGAAGCATGGATAGCTGGTGTATGTTACATTTTAGAAAAATATTATTTTACATTCTCCAGAAATGAAAGTGTTTCGTGTTTTTGCAGTGTTAGTGCATTGTGATATAACTTCAAGACAAAGTGGGGGGGAGGGAGATCACAAACACACACCTATAACAGCTGAATGCTAGGAGTATGCTTACTAGATAGAACTTAAATAAGCCTCTGAATTTACATTAGACAATAAATTCATGTAAAACGAATATGCCCCAAAAGCTTTCAAAATATATGCTATATATTTTGTGCTTTGAAAGCTAAGCGAAGTTTTCTAAAAACATTAAACTGAAGCAAGTTATTTTAGTTGAACTAAAACTTAAAAGAAAGTCAAAAGATACTACAGGGACTGAAAGGTAAGGAAGGGCTCTGGTGGTACACACGGAACAGACTGCATGCACAAAATCTCGGGTTTTCCAAGGACTGGACGCCTCATGTTTTCTGGCAAAGAAAATGCTGACATGTTTATATTTAAATCCATTAATCACTAATACAAAAAATTATGACTGAAGATAAATTTGTTTTACCTTTTGATGCCCTGGACTTTCCATTAATTGCTGTTTTAACTTAATCTCTTTCTCTGTTATTTCTCTCATTTTAAGGTTCACCTAAAAGGGCACAGCATAGAAAGGATATATTGAGACACATTTTAATATGTTTCCTTCCACAAGTTGTTGTTTTTTTCCATCCTCTCCTCAATTTAGCGGTCAATCCATTCTAAAAATACAGAAAGCTTATAGAATAATTTATTACAAGTAAATAAGGGAACCTTCTGTGTTTTCTCCTTCAGTGGTGAAAGTTTCTCACGGACATACAAATCTGCTTCTGAATTCAAATAGATCTCCTTGAATCACAAGGATATTTAGACCAATATAAGATTTACACACACAAGCAGTATCAGAGACATCAGCAGCATTAGTTTTCAAGACCAACTACCTTATTAACAGTAGCTGTAATAGCTTTCCCTCTAAGACTGGCAAAGCTTAGGTTAAAAAAAAAAAGCATAAACGTATAAAATCGATAAAAATATAAATGGGTGAATGAAGTTAGCTTATTATGTATCTCATTAATACACAACACTTTTCTACTGGATACCTAAGAAAACAAATATTTTCAGAACTATTTGGTAAAAAAAAAAAAAAGAAGTGTATATTTTCTAAAATTATCGAAGGAAAACCTGGGTTTGCAAAGGATACATTCTCTTTAGAATGCGGCTCTGTTGTCACTCAAAAGGTTTCCATAAACTTTTACCTTTGAAAAGTTTCAGGATTTCTGTTAAATAGCATTAAAGTTACTCAGAATTAATCTACCTTCTTGTTTAACAGGAAACAGTGCTTTACCTAAAGAATCTCACAGCAACTTGTCTGAAAACAAAGAACCCAATTCCTAGAGTTTTCCAATTTAATTCTTAATTATCTTCTCTATTTTAAAGTTCACCTTGAAAAATTTACCAGCTCTATCATAGCAACCCTACGAAAAAGAAATTGCATTTCCCTGCTAATCTGATTCTCTTTCCAATCCATATGAAAACCTTGAGAAGCCAAACAGGAAGATGAAATTAAAATTGGTCTCATTGGTTGCAATAATAAGGAATCAAATACTATCAATAACATCCTCCTGCTACAGATCATTACATCCAGCTACAGCTGGACTTCAGTTAACAAGTTACAAAATAATTAAAAGCAGTTCTCTTTGTCTGAAGTGGAAAAGACGATAGAAAAGCACAGGTAAAAGAGACAATCATCAGAACTTCTGGAAAAATTTGAAAGTTGCCAATAAGGAACAGACACACATCTTGAAGTAAATTTTACCTTGTTAATCCAGAAAACCATTGCATCCTCCAAATCATAGGGCAGTTCTTTCGAGGCACTGAACGTAGAGAAACGCTTGACACTAGCGACCACCTTTTCAATGCTGATCATTTCTACAGTATAGGCCATCATGAGAGCATCAATCATTGCCATATGCGAACTCTAACGGAAGAATGCAGAAAGTATTGAAAAATGAAATCCTTTAGGAAAAAACTTTGTATACTCTAACTGTATTTACAATGAAAAAATCACAAGGTTAGTGACCTAGAAATGAAAAGCTCTTCATTCCCTTAACTATTTAAAATGGTGTTAAATAAAAAGATCATTAGGTGGATTTAATTAAGCTAACCATTTTGATTGGTGCACAGCCCAGGTCAGATTCAGACACAGGTGTATCATCGCTCTCCATGACGTAAATCCCTTTTCGAGACAGAGCCTGGATCACTGACTGGTGTCCCTGCAGAGCAGCCACCTGATCCCCCTTCAGGATGAGGCTGCAGACACGACAGTACAGCTCGCTGGACAGCAGCAGCTTGATGACGGGTGGTTTAATGTGTTCTTGCTCATACTGATCTATGTAAAACGGGTCCTTCAGCTCCTCCGGGACATTGTCTGAAACAAAGAAAGTTTCATCGAGTGACATCAGTAAGTGCCACCAGGTAGGGACTGAAGTAAAAAGTTCTTCCTTTTGTTCAAAAGGCAGCGTATGAAAGGAGAAAATCAAGCGCTGAAGATACTGAATGCAGTAGGCCTGCAGCTCCATATCACAAATGGTTTTCAATAGGTCTTTTTGCTTTATTTTGACTACGCAAATAGTCATACATGTAGTTCAGAAAAAATCCTACACATTACCTGGTAACTTTCCTAAATAACTAGAGCCCCATTTCACAGAAGCACTTCAACACAGACTGAGCGTCCATTGCCCTCTGTGCATCTCTAGCTGTTCCTTGGGAAAGACCCAGCTCAATCACAACAATGCACTGTTACCTCTACCAATTACTGCATACAATTGGCATTTTAATTTTTTCCTGAATTTTAAGTTATTTACTTAGATCACAGGCTAGCAGGCTCCGTGTATCAGATTGACAAAATATGTATGCCTTCCAAGCAAAGTTTACAGCTACTTCAAGCAACATCCCCAAACAGCTGGGCACAGCAGTTAAATAACTGCAACAGTCACCAAGAGCACTTGGCTCAACATTCTCAGACCGAAAAAGAGAACAAGCCACCTGTTTTTGGATTCGGTGCTAATCAATGGACAAAGATAGAAATTCTAAGGTGCCAAAGTTCATAAAAGGACCAAAGTATCTAGCACCTAAAGCATTTTTACAAATATTTGGCAAACTAAGTCTTCAATAGATGATTGTGTTTTTGAAGACGAGAGCACTGAAGCAAATTATGGCAGATTTTCAGTCTTCAAACAAAAGCTTCTGAAGCAAAGCCATTCCACTTGGATTTGGATTTAACGTGAATTTTACACCAAATCTAGAACTTACGTGCACTGACAAAACAGAAGGCTTCATCCCTGCACACCAGCTCCCATCCCTAATGAAGACTTACACAGCTGCTGGTGGCTGGCAGGAAAGGCAGGCACCAACAACTGATATTGCCATCACTCGAAGTAGGTGTAATGCATCTCAGATCCACCCGCTGCCTTCCGAAGCGCTGTCAGTGCTAAAGGCTGACACGCTACGACACAAGGCAAATGCCAACAGGCTGTGACAGTCCGAGGTGGAAGGAAAAGGTCTTGCAAGCGATACTACCTTGGTATCAGGGGAAGGGTATAAAACAAATTAAAATTAGGTAAATCCCAAAATAAACACTTCTACTCGTGTTCAATAATCAGAATGGAAGCTATGGATCTTGCAATGGCTGTGAGTACAGCAGTCTTCAACTCCAGGAAACATACTTGCCAGCCTCGAGTGCATTGTTTTAATAGAAGGCAGACATTTCATTATTTGCAGACATGAATTTGGATCCTACGTCATCCAATCACTGTGAAGGTCTTCCCCTGAAGCCACCTCAGTAGTTCATCTCAGTAAGTACATCTACAGTTAGAAGAATTACTAATTTGGCGACTTTTTGACTTTCAGCTCATTTCCAGCATAAATTAATTTCTCCGTTGAACACACTCCTACCCAAAGCATATTTTTGGGCCACAAACCAAGCCACGCAGTATTGGTATGCTGCGGAGCACTTGGTGTTCATAAAGATGAGAAACTGAGACAGAACGCTACCAATTACGTGAGCTAGAAGTAACCTCACTTAAATAAAACTGCGTAGTAAACCAGTGTTGTCGTAACAGCCCTAACAGGGCCTTGCAGTTACTCATACAATACTGCCCCTATTTTGCAAAATTGAAAGCTTTCTGAAGTTTATTAAAAAGAACATTTTTCCCTTAAGGGACACTGAATGCTAAGCTATACAGACTATATATCGAAGACGGCAGGAAATACAATAAAACCTCACAGGCACCACATAAGCGGTATTTGTTAACAAGGTTGTCCATTTTTCAGTGAAATAGGTAGTAAATGCAAATATTTTTAATCTCCTTAACATTAGTCAACCTGACCTAAAAATCAAAGGCTGTTGAAAGGTAATTCCATTTAACGGCCGCTGCCAATTCCAGGAGGAGAAAAGGAGCTTCCATTTCTAATGACTGGGGAAGGATCCACAGCTCAAAATGCAAAGCAGCTTGTATTATTCAACATTTTAGCTTCATTACAAGCAGATACACCTTTAGCAATCTAAGACATATTGCTTTTCAGTAAAATTATTTGTAAAAGGGAATAATAGAACACCAGCTCACAGAAAACTTATGACGAAGTACATTCTGGTAAGAGTATTAGCATCACTCCAAGTTTTAAATGATTAAAAACATCAAAAAATTGAAACCTATGCAAGTTCTAAACACCTGAAACGTGCAGTACTTGTTCGCCATGGTGGTTTTGGTAGGAAGGTGTGCCCCCAGCTCCTCGGAGCACCTCGAGCAGGGAATTGAGGTGACAGCCTGCAGCTGCTGGCTGGAGCTGCGTGCCCAGCCATCCCATCCCTGCACCAAGGCCCAGCAGCTCAGCTACCTGGGCACCAAGGCATGAGCAACAAACGGCTCTCTTCAGCTTTTCTGCAGGTTCCTTCTCCACAAGGCAGGTGGTTGTTTTATGGACTACAACAAAATAAGTCACTATTTCCATTGCAGCAGCAAACAGAGGCGTTATTGGTTGGTATTCCGATTGTGGTAGCGCAATTCCACGTTTGCCAATAGTACAAACAGATTATATTTATCTTTTTCCTACCGTGGCATTTAGTTACACTGCTGTTCAGGAAGAACTGTGGGTGCAGTCTTTGACATAATGCAAAATCCAGACCACATCCATCTATAAAAGGTGTCAGCGGCACACATCTGCACGTTAATTTACATAGTATGCTGCCCTCTCTTGTAGGGCCGACAGTTTTCAGTTTGGTGGTACGGTAAATCAAGTTAGCCTAAAGACTCAACAATCCAGAATATGTAAAATAAAATTTGGAAGAATAGTAGAAAGACAAAAATTAGGATTTGCACAATTCAAAAAGGCTTTTAAAAAGTCAGATGAGCACAATATACAACAGTCCCTGTCTAACTTGCATCATAAAAACTGCTGCCAAGACTTCTCCCTCAAGACATTCAACTGATGAACTTCAAAGAGAAGGAAAAACAAACCAAACAGAACAAAAAAAACCACAAATGTTGGGAAAAGGATCCTATTTACTACCTTTTAAATGGTGACGCAATGTTTGGCATCTATATTTGCACAGTTGCTAATGAAGGCAAAAAGCTCTCTCTCCACCACTAACACACAACAGGCACAACCCATCGGGGTGGGATTTTTCCACCCTTATCAAAACAGAAGACACTACTGGAACGTGACGCTCAGCCTCCTGCCTAACAAAGGCAGTGAAATCCCCCCCACTAGTTTTTGTTTAAACTAGCAATATTTGCAAAGATTTTTAAAATTCTTGTCTAGCAATAAATTGACCCAGTTCTCAGCAATGAGATCCCATGTCTCACAGACGTAAATACACTCAAGATTCTTTCTTTCTTTAAAAAATACACATCTTGTATCTTGGCTACTGTTCTTTAGCCTGAACTTCCAGACAAGAGATCCCAAATCATTCTACACTGAAGAACTCTCTGGCTTCCTGTTTCCAATCTCCTGTAACTGCTCACAGACTGGATGGAGTATAACGTGACCAGGATTGAAGATATAGGGGAGAAAAGAACAATTTCTAGTAGCAGGACTAATTATTTAAATAGGATCATTTAAAGTTATTCATAAACATTAATTGCCCAATACTTGCAATTTATTTCACCATAAGCACTTGCCAAGCTTTATTTCCTACATTCTTGGTGTATCCAAGACTTCTGCTAGCTAAGTTTGGAGACCAATGCCTACCTGTTACAGCAGGGAACAGTACTGCAATTACAGTGATATCCCAACTAGAGGCCACATTGAAAATTTCAGATATAAATATTCTAGTGCTGAAGAGTGGAATTATTAGCTTTACTATTTAATTCAGATTTACTTCATACTCTCCTTGTGGACATGAACATATTACCCACACGGCAGGGACAAACGAAAAATAAATGGTAGAAAAGGCTGTAATGCAAAAAGGATGCTACAGAAGCAACTCTGTGTTGAGGAACTTGCACGCATCGCAGCTGCAGATGCCCTGTCCGCCGTGCAGTCAGCTCAAGCTAGGGATAACACGGCCTTCCTAGTCAGGAGCATCCAACAAAAAGCGATTTAATTGTGAGATTGATCTTCAAAATTTGAAATCTGTACCTAAAAGTGCAATGCAGGAGACCCGCCTTTCACATCTCTGCTAATTAGTCTTATCTCTAGTACAATGCCACGTAAAACAATCACTTGCAGCACCCAGGTCTGCTCGTTCTCCCCTTACAAGCGCCAAGATTCCCAACTGTCAAAGTCTCAGAAATACGCTGTCAGTTTTAGAACAATTCAACACCAACAAGAATTAACCTAATGCTGGTTTCACCTCCAGTAGCTGATTTCATCTCCATCTCCACAGGTAGCCACACACACCCCGACAGATTGCCCAACCCCTGCCGTGGGGAGTAACGCCATCTCCAAACATGCCACACACTTTTTGCTTGCCTCACTGCTGAATGTGTCAATGCTCCTTTTGAAGAAAATGTCCCAGCCTCTCCAAGTCCCAGTTTCCATAAGCATCTTTTTCAACACCTTACTTTCACGACCTATAACTGTACTTAGATGTAAGAACACTGTGTGTTCACCAAAACTTGTGCTTCTACGCATTTGTGCTTTCGAATTCTGAAAATCAACTGGAAAAATTTAATTCTGAGCAAATAATGCCTGAGATAGAGCTACAAGAAGTTCAGCTTGAGCAGAGTTTAACAAATTCTACCAAAGCAAAACAAAACAAAACAATTAAACCGTGTCCTTTCGTTGCTTATATTGCAGTCTCCAATACCATCCTAACTCCACAAGGAAGCCACTTGTACGTTACTACTGCGTGTTACCAAAAAGTTTGCAAATGCCTTCTGCTTTTCCTAACCTGCTCTCTCAGTAGTTACCTCTAGGAAAATCTTAGCATCAACTCCAATGCAAGCTTTACAGAAGCATTTTCAAGCTTTTTGAAAGACATAAAACAAAAACTACCAGTGTTTCTATAGCAACTTCAAAATCAGATGGCATGCAACCTGATAATCAGATCTGTCAACGTGCATACGTAATAATTCAGTTTGTCCTACGTTTTTGTTAAGAATTGTCAAAGAATTCACCACGTTACATTCAGTACCTGAGCTGACTGGACCCTGATTTTATGCAAATGTTGCAAATGGTTGCGTGCAGTTGACTCATAGAGCAAGGACGTCCAGTTTTGCTATCTCCAACACCTATAAAAACACAATAACATTTCTCCAACTTTCAGCAGCAAAAACTCTTAGGTCTTCTTGTCCCCTTGAGTCTAGTGCAGAGATATCTGTACTGGCTATTTTTATAAAAGATGAAGCACTCAAAAATAAGCCAGCATAACTCCTCATTAAGCGATTCTTTTGGTACCCTGTCGGTGAATTCTAATCTCTCAAAAAAACCTGTCAGTTCCAAGTATAAATCATTCTGCATACAAGGTAGTTTACAGGATTACAAAAATAACTTCACATGTAACAACAGCGAGAAAGACAATTATTTCCAGACTCTCCCCTCCTTGCTTTAGGGTAGGGACCATTTCTTTACCATCTCACTTACAAACACCCGTTCAGAGACGATTAGCTGATTACAATTTGATAAAGAAAAATAAAGCAATCCCGAACAAATTTGTCTTACCCCTTGAACTGAAGAAGTGGATGCCAGCCAGATCTGACTTTACCTCGAGAAGCATGAAGAACTGGTTTCACATGGAAAGAGAGCCAAAGCATCACGGTAAACAGAACGAAGCTTATTCAAATTGTGAGTAAGATTTCATTAGTATCAGTATCTGTTCACAGAATTATTTAGTGCTGCATGATGTCCTCTAAGCTGCAGAACAAAGCAGACGCTACACTTTCCCAGCAACTAAGACCATGTACATTATAACAAAAACATTCTTTGTTGGTTCTCATTACAGAACTCTATTATAAACTCCAGAAGTGATCTCTAATATTAGACACAAAAATTTATGGAAAATGGGTAGAAAAAAAACAAGCGAAAGAGTTTGTGTACTGCTGGTGAGAGTGACTGCGCTTTTATTATCCTATCTTTTGATCAGGCAGAAAGCCACAAATGTGGATAAACAGAAAAAAGAAAAGAATTACAGAACTCTTCACCTTGTAAACTTCACACAAGTAAGATCAAGTGTTTATGAAACAGGCATTATTAAAGAAACAAAACATTTAACTACTAGAATATTTGCAAAACACAACAGCTTTCATAAAAATATTTTTATTACAGACCAGAGAAGAAAGCTGGCAGAATAGGAACAGGGAACACAGGGGTTTACTTAGCCAAGTTTAGCCCAGGGAACATTTTCTCAGTGCCCCTACCAACTGGCAACTGTGGATAGCTATTACAGTACTGTAAAACCTTATTTAACAGGTAAGTATTAAAGTACTTCAAAGACAAGAAAAGCCACAACTTGCATTTCCTCTACAATGGATTACATTAACACTTGGCTCTCCTGCCTGTATCTCGCTCAACGTCTCGGGCTCCTGTTAGCAGTAAGCCTGGAGTCCACGTAAAGCATGCTAGGCCATGGAAAGGTGTAAATAAGCAAAGCCCACCAGGTTCATTTGGAACAACCTGAATTTTACAAGCTGTGATGAAGCAGCAGCAACATTTGATATGGAAATGCTGGAAACAACACACTTGCTCACAGCAAAATGCAACACACCAAGGCAGACAACACTTTCCTATGCTCCTTACATATCTAAGTTTTACCACAACCATGATGATGGAAATCAATTTCTATGCGTAAATTAATGCTGGCGTAGCTCAATCCACCGAGAAATCAAAGTTCTCCGTTGCCACTGCCTATTTTCCCAAGGTGCAGCACAAGAAGTCAGCGCGGGACTCGGCTGCTGCTCCACAACCTGCTTCATCCGACCGACTGGGGAAGAGCGATCGCTCCCAAGGATGGCTTGCCGAGCTGCTCGAAGCCTCCTACGTTCCCTTCTGCAAGGTCAGAACAAAGTTTTCAAAGGGACTGAAGCACCCTGTGAACTCAGGTACCGCAGAAACCCAGTGGCACCCGTGCTCCTAGGCCACTTAACCCTTCAGAGTTGTGTTTTCACACTGCTGCTAGAATTCCCTAAAGTGGACATTTGGTTCTAATCAAAGATTGCTGATGGAAAAGGTTATTCTGTTCTAATCAATTTTCCTCTCAGCTGAATGGACCTTATTATAGTCTTCCAGGTGTGCAGGTTTCCAGATCCTTGTCCAGAAATTTTTACAGAGATCCGTGACATGCTCCCAGATTTATTTGGGGAAAGGGAGGGGGGTGACAGCAAATGGGGGAACACCTTCCTTCACAGCTCCACTCACTTCTCTTTTCTATAATTCGGGCAAACAGTTGTAAAATCCACCCATGGAATCCATGTGTGACAACCAGGCAGCCACCAGAGACAGGCAGGAGGAGCCACGTGCTGCCAGAAACAAAGCATTCAGCTCCATTCCTATTCAAAAAGGGGAGTTCTCACTCTAGCGGTATTTTGTGCTGAAGAGGGAAGGTAGCTGCGCGCAGCTGTTTGGCTACCAAAATTCTCGTTTCACGGGCAGAAGAGAAAAAAGAAAGAACACATCATCAAAGGAAACAAATCCCAAACTAAGACCTCAAATCCAAATTATGTAAGGTATGCCCTCAGCAATTTGTCCTTGGGAAAAAGAAAAACACAAAGGATGAAGAATTTTTCTATTTAGATGCCAGCTTAGATATGGAAAATTCAAATATCCTGCAACAGTAAATAGAAAATACAGTTTTGGGTAAAATCTATAGTGAAGAATGATTATTAGCAACAGTCCACACTAGAACCTAATTCCTGTTCTTGACCACTTTCACACTTAAGCATGAGCTTAGCCCTACTCAGGTGAAAATGAAATCCAGGATATGAACCAGCATTTGCAAGATGAAGGCACAAAATTATGTCAACTCATAACGTCAATTCCAAATCTAACATTTCAGAAAAACACTCTTTACTCAGCCACTTGAAGACAGTTATGGAAACCCTATCAGACAAGAATTACTTCGGAACATAAAAGAGCGCTTTAATATGATTAACAGAGAGCCTTTCTTTTTTCACCAAACTGACTAGAATTAAGCCTAATGTAACAAAAAGACCCCCCAAAAAATATCTGCACAGTGAGATTTTATACTTGGAAAAATGGAATCCCAATTGCTCGGTAGCTGCCCAGCACTCACTGAACATCCAATATATTACGATAAAACAACAAAAAAACAGAGAGATGACAAGTAACATATTAAGTTCAAATATTACTCAAAATGGTAATCATGTAGAAAGCTTCTTTAAACCCATCTCTCTCTGAATTAAAGAGGCTTATAAATTTCTAAGTATTCTGCAATGCCATGCTAGAAGCAATGGTTACTATGTGACGACTGCAGAAGCCATTTCAAAAATCAAACCAAATTTCCACGGGCCACGGTTCTGAAAAGATACACGCACACAAAACAAAACAGAACAAAACGTATGCACTGGAGCTAACCACGAACGCAACCCCAAGAGTCCCAGCAAAAATATGTGCTCAAGGCATTTAATTTCTGTTAACGTATAATCTGAACAAGCCTAAATACAAACGGAAAATCTGGCAAATGCTGCTGCAGCCCTCCGTACACCACTGCCATCATGACAGGTGGGTTTCTCTCTCAAAATTCTTTGAGAAAGGAAAGCCAAGTACTTTACTCAATGCAAGTCCGCGCTGTCAAGTGCACAAACAGATTTGTTCCCACCACACTGATCCAAGACCTACAGTCACAACCCTGAGTCCGGAGCCCCAGAAGACACTACCCAGAAACACGAGGCCACAAAGTTTTCCCTGCAGCACAGGACCTATGCCAGTCAAACCTAACTCAGGATTAGCTTCCATTTGAAACCAAGTCGTGATATAAACGGTGCATCTTCCTGGCCTGAATATCTATTTTCTCTCTAACCAACAGCATTACAAACAAATGCAGCGACTGCAAAATACGTATGAGAAGAAACACCTGTTTACTTCTTCAGAGTTATCAACATTTCCTTAACACCCTCCCCAAATCCCCACATTTTTAAGCTTCAATTAATAAACGTATTTTTTGTCTCTTGGTGCTCGTATTAAAATACCTTCACTAATTTTAAATGTTACAAAAGCACAATTTTCTTTCTATTTTCCCCGCTGTCATTAATGTGGTCAGACCACTAACAGAGCTGGTAATATTAAAGAAAAATAATTTAGAAAATCTTTCAAAAAGGGTAATATTTAACTGCAGGAATGAATGCACTGCTTTTCTCCAGCCTTGTCACAAAGTAAGCTAGAGCTAATCCATTAAGCATATTATGAGTTTGTCGAATTAGACTTAGATTAACAGGGCTACCTCATTTTCCAAAACAAGATTCTGCAGATGCTTTTGTTATATGTTTTGGATAAACAAAAACAAACGCTCCAGCATATTCCTTCATAATGAAGCTACTTAAACACAAGAGGCACCCAGCAGCAATAACTCAAAATAGACAGGTAGATCAGGTTCCAAACAAAAAAGCAAATTTCAACAGATGCCAGGAAGATACTGTACGAATGTGACTCCAGAACTCTTTCTTTTTCCACGTTTGGCTGTGATGGTTTATACCAACATCTGGGAAGGAAGAACTCCTCCTCCATCACCCACACCTTGCTGCCACAGAACACAGACGAACTGTATCTGCTCATGCAACGTTTCTTTCACATAAAAGACTTTTTCCAATCATAAATGGTTTGGTTTTTAGTGCATTCTGAAACCAGTAATGCAGCCTGGCAGAACAAAACAGAAACCACCTAACCGAGCATACAAAGAGCATCTAGCTCTTCGCATCTGTTGGCAGAGATGACTAGACAAGGAAGCACACCACAGCCTCCACAACCTGATGGGATTCGAGGCCTGCAAGTACTGAGAGTCCACGTGGCTAAAACGAGGATTTAAACGTTGCGAGATGTGCATTTTTCATAATAAATAATAACGATAACAACAATAACCACAGTAAATGTTACTGGTGAGCATTCGCTGTCTGGTTTGCTGATTCGGAGCGGCTCACACAGGTCCATTATTCCTGGTGGAGGTACCAGGAAACACGTAACGTTACAAGGGAACGGTCTGTCACGTTATCGATATTTAAAACAAAGGCGATTTCGGCTTAATTTGATTACTCCTGGAAAGCGGGGGGGGGGAGAGCGGAGACGGCGAGCACACCCGCGCACGCCCTCCTGACAGCGGCGACCTCACCTATTCCGTAGGCTTTCGCGCAGATCCACTGTAGATTAGCAGCTATTTTTGCTCGGGCTGAATCATAGAGCTCCAAGGGGACGATCTCCACGGCGCTATCCGCCAGGGCATCCATTTTTCTCCTGGCGCCGTCTCCGCCCGCGCCGACCTCAGCATCCACCATCTGGAAGGACAACAAAAGACCGCGGGCCTGACGGGGGGCTCGGCGCCCCCCCCGGCGGCTCCGCACCCCCGGGGGCAGCACCTGGGGCTCCGTCCCCCGCCGGGCCCGGGAGAGGCAGCACAGCTCCCTCACGCCCATGCTCCGGGAGGACGGGGAGCAGCAGCAGCAGGAGGAGGAGGAGGACGAGGAGGAGGAGGAGGAGGAAGGCAGGGGACCGGCGGCTCCCCCTCCCCTCCCCGCCGCGGCCCTGCCCGCCTCCCCGCCCCCACCCTGAGGAGGAGGAGGAGGAGGAGGAGGAGGAGAGGGGGGGAGAGGAAGGCAGCAGCCCACCCCCCCCACACCCCCCCGGCTCCCCGCAGGCCCCGCCGCCTCACCTTGCTACCGCCGCCTCATCCCCGGACACGGCGGCCGCCGCCTCAGCCAGCGGAGCCCCGGCGGCGCCTCGGGGGGCGGCGGCTGAGGGGGGAGGAGGAGGAGGAGAGGAGGAGGAGGAGGAAGGCTGGGCCGGGGGAGGAGGAGGAAGAAGAGGAGGAGGAGGGGGAGGAAGGCAGCCGCCGCCGGGCCGGGGCTGGCAACGCTCGGGACCGCGCGCGCGCGCATGCGCCCGCCCCGCGCGCGCTCCCGTGCCCCCCCCCGCCCGCCTGCCCGCCCGCTCGCTCCCGGCCCGGGGCGGCGTGCGCGCGCGCGCTCGGCGGGCGGCCACTGCGCAGGCGCCGCCGCCCCGCCGGTTCTGCCGCCCGCGGCCCTCGCTTGGCAACCGTCGCCATGGCGACCGCGAGCCCGGCCCGCGGCGGGCCGCGGCCTGCGCTCCGCGGGGCGATGGCGGCCCCGGCACGGTGCCCCCCACCCACCCGGGGGCCTTCACCTCACGGGCTCGGTGCCCCGTGGTGATGTGCGCGGCCAAGCGCTCGGTGTTAAAAAAAAAGAGTCTGCACACTAGGGAGAACACAATGAAAGGCCCCGGGCCTGCCCCGGCCCCCGGGGGTTCCCCTCACGAAATGGGCTCCAGCCGCCACCCCGGTGCTGCCTCAGCTCTTGTTGAGGTCTCCTGGCCCTGGCTGTGGTTCCTGAGCAGCTGGGTGCTGCGTGGTGGAGCTGTGATGGTCCCTGAGGTGGTCCCCGAGGTGGTCCTGAGATGGCCCCCAAGATGGTCCCTGAGACGGTCCCCAAGCTGAGCCTTTCAGCTGAAAACTTTGATGACGGCCATAACCGCCCAGGCCGCTTCCCCTCCCTGTTTGCACAACAGAGGTGTCAGAAGGCCCCATGCCACCCGCCTGCGATCCTACGGGCACGCAGGGCTCGTGCAGGCCGTGTTAACAGACAAAAGTGCAGAATCGGAGGTTTTAGGGTGACTCACGTCGAGCTCGAGGCCTGCCACAGGCAGCCCATTGTTCGCGTGTTTGCTCTGACAGCCGTGTTGTTCTCGGTGCTGTCTCACCACGTTTTGCAGTTGTCAGTTGGGCCTCCTTTATCATGCAGGGAAGAATATAAATGCCCAAGAATTTCTGTCTTCTGACTGTAAATCATTAACCAGGAAAACCTTTGGGTACACAATAACTTCCACAGTAGTAAAATCGGACATTTGCTTCATGCTCTCTTTCTTGCCAGGCAGCCAACCACCCTTGACAAAACATCAGAACTGCCAGTGTTTGATCATCAGCAATACTTTTCTCCAGGTCATTACAACTAATTTCCCCCAAGACTTGATCTGTTAATATCTGATCACGATCAAAGGATGCCAAAGGTGGTTTCCATGCAGAAGACCGGCTTATGTATCCCGCGTATTTCAAAACAAATGGAGAATTTGATCACCTGGTTTATGTCATGATACATAGAAAGCAGCAAGTAATGTTTGACAAGTATAAAAAGGTTTGTTTGTTTATCTTTTTGGGTACAGGTAGACTATCCCAAGTTCCTTAGAGTTCTTTTGCTGCTGGTGGTCTACCAGCCACCATCTGAAGGCCCGCAGGCTCATAGGTACTGCTGGAACCAGCAAGTGCATCCCTGTACGGTGCGTGGTGGGTTCGTGATCAAAACAAGATCCTGCAGGTGGACTGACTTGACAAGTTGCATTACTGGAAGCAGGGCTCATGTCAAAAGTGAAGTTACGTGATGAAGAGAGTTGAGCCTTCAACGCATGCACTGGATCGATGAATTACCTCAATATCCTTCTTACGAAAAAGTGATTATAAGCTTAGGCACACAACAATGATAGCAGACTGGCCTTATTCTACCTAATTTTATTTGTTATGATTCTCATAAACTATTTTTTGTTACACATAACTGGTAGACTGTATAAACGTTTCAAAAAATTTTAAAGATTAATTTAGGTCTGTCTTAAGATTCAACATTTATTTCCCTATATCTTTTTGTAATGCAAATGCAGGGCAATCTGTTTCATGTCATCAGGAAATACGATCTGATGTTCAAAGGTTATCCCAGCCTACTTAATTGCAAGATTGTATGCAATTAAAGTAGATGTCCCTTGCAAATAACTTGCTAGTTGTTTTATAATCTCTGAAGAGTTTGGTTTTCAATAGCTTTTTACAGGCTGTTGATTTGTGACGCTATCATTATAACAAGCTGCTTTTGTTTTTAGATTAAGGCCCAATCCAAATCCCCTTAAACTCAAGAAGAATGTTTTCATTTACGTAGTGGATTGGGCATTAAACGTGCTGCAGAAACAGAATGGCCCTTTGACTCTTAGAGCAGGTGACCTGTATCCGAGGGCAAAGGTGCACACTGGGAGAAAATTGTCCTACTTTTTTCTCTGATATATTTTTGCTATAGATAAATAATGGATCTAGTTGTTCAACTTATCAGAATGACTTAGAAACAAAATATGTTTTAAGATGGTGGAAGACTACCTTGGCAAAGCAAAGCCAATATTACCAAGACCCCTGAAACTCTCAGGGTAAAAAAGTAGAAACATGTGGCTCAGGAAAATGAACACTGCGGAGAAAAAGCATAAGGGGAAGTCCAGTGGCAAAGAGAATGCCATCCTTTTACAGGCTGATGTTGAACTAAAGACCCTGACTTAGTACTACCTTTTTTTCCCTTTTAATTTATATTGTGTTATCCTCTGGATTTGCATTTATTTATCACTGTTTTCCAGTCCCAGTGTGAAACGTGCTGTGACTTCTTCCTCTATGGTAATATCCTGTAGCTGTTACTTAGGGCATTTGGGTGTCCTTAAGCAAAAACTCAAATTGATGTTTTGGGAAACTTTGCAGTTGATAATGAAGTGGTTTGGCCAGAGCTCAGCACCACCAACATCAGCACCCTCAAAATTGTCCTGCAGGTAAAAAGCCTACATTTCAAGTAGGAGGATCACCAGTAGATTGCTAAACGTGTTTCCTTTTCATGAGAAAATAAACCTCTTCTATATTCAATAGCAGTAAATTCATCTTTAATTTGCATACCACTTGTTTCTTTCTTGCACTCCATACAAAACATCCTTTATGGCATTTCTTCTTGAAAAAAATAATACAATGGTTTTCTATACAAAATAATTTTCCTATTAGAGCATTCTCCTGGATTTCTTAACCATTCAGAGTGGGCGTACACGTGAACCGACAAATACTGCACGACCTGTCTTACAGCAGAACTCTGAGATTAATTACTAGGAGGTAATACCTTTGACAAATTACCATATTCAAGTGTGACACCTATTACATGCAACAAAGCTAAACCCACGTGCTTGTCTTCAGCCTTACTGGAGGAATGCCTGGGATTTCAGTTTCTTCCACCATGTTTCATTTATCAATACGGGAGACAACACGTAAAATAAGAATATCAGTTCTTTGTCATCCTGAGGACATCATATTGTAAAATAATATATAGCCTGTAGAAATATAAATGTGCTGTGCACTGGGAACATATAGGGCAGGGATACTTCCTGGGTATGTAGAAAAAGCAAGAGCTAACCCATCAGTGGCACTAATTAGCACCCTCTGGTTAGAAAGGCCAACAGTGAATTGGGATTCTCCCTCACCATTACAAAAAGCACCTTCAGAAGAAGGAAAACGTGCATCTGCAGGAGGCTGCACAGAAAGCCTATGCTTCGCTGTCTCCCTGTAGCTATTTATGGAGAGGGAAGACTCCATCCAATGTCGCTACCAGTCAGATAATGCTCTGAGCGTTAAAATCAGCAAAAAAAAGCAGCAGGGCAAGGGACTACGACTTGGGAATTTTGGCACATTGGGTAGCTCATCTGTATCACATATAGCCCGATTCCTGCTCAGCTTACTTTCCCCTAATAGGGCTCACCACACTTTCCAAAGGTTGGTAATTTCCCATCTTTCACTTCCTTTCCCCAGGAAAAGCACGGTTATTAGCAGAAGAGAGATACTTTTCCCCCCCCAACTCCTTTAAGATTGCCCACAATCAAGCAAGGCTTACCATACCCAGAGCATAAACACTCTAAAGATCGGCTTGCTTCAGGCAGCACAGCCGCCGAGCAAACGAGGAGAAACCACGCTGGTCTCATTTGTGCTGCGCGCTCTCTCCCCTCCAGCTGGTTTATAACCCGCATCCCCCAGGGACCGAGCTCCCGCTGCCAGCGCGGCTCATTAGCATTGCTGGGGGAGCTGATCCACCCCTGCTCCGCCGCGGCGTAGCAAGGTGGGTGGCTCCAGCCGGGAAGAGCTTCAGCTGCTCGCTTGCCATCTCAGGAGCAGCGAGAGAAGAGGATGGAAGAAATCAACAGGGTTTTTTTTCCCCCGTTATCCTTGCAAATTCCAAGCGGCCCCCAGCTCCATTCTTGGGGCTCTATTTTCAGCCGTGGGCTAATGGTGAATGCGGCTCTATCTGCTTCCCTGTGCTTAGTTCTGCAGGGCCTCGTTTGCCCCGGTGCTGAGCGCTTTATATGGCCTGCCAGAATCGACTTAGAGCCAGGCCACTGCTCGAGGTCACTGCTGGGCTCGGGGCTGCACCACGACTGCTGGCCGTGCGAGGCCAAGAGCTGTCTTCTCCATCTCCCCTCAAACGCGGGAGTCCCAGCACATGCCACAAGGGTTTGATTTTTTTAAAGAAAGTTGTATCTTACTCAAAATTCACCAGGTAAAAAGAGATGTGGTCAGAAAGGCATCTCAAGTGTCCCGTGAATGAATGGATGAAGCCAGGGTAAAGTAACGTGAGGATGAAATGAGGGAAGGGGCAGGCTCCTAACTCAGCCGCTGCTCTACCAGCTTCAGAATGCTTCTGTCCCTGTTACGAAATAGTTCCCCATGACAGTTTTTCATGTATTCAACCTTTAGAAGAGGGAGCTGAGTATTATTCTTAGCAATAGAACAGTCACCTCAGTGCAATTACCAACAACACGGGAGCGGTTTCCATAGCGTACTGCAGCTATCAGTAATTACTTACATTCGGTTCTGCAACTCATGAAGAATGAGCACTACAACAGACTTGTGCATCGGGGAACCACATGCAACGAGCGATATTTTTCATGTAAATAAAGAAAACCAATTAAGCACAGACAGCGGTACCCCATTTCCTTCATTCACTTGTATTATTCTAAAGGCAACGTGCATGTAGTTGCGCTGTGTTGCTGACGGGGTGCAATGCTAATTCAGCTTGCTTTCTTCTCCCTTTCCGTAAAATGCCCGATGTGCTTCAAGCGATGGCAGGGGAAGGGCCATCTCGAGCCTCCACCTGCCGGGCCACAATGCCAAGGTTTCCTCCTGCTGTGCCCAGCGAGACCCAGGGACTGGGGGCACACGAGGCAGGGGTGCTGGTGGCCCTGGTCCCTGCGGACAGGGCCTCTCCTCCCGCCTGCTGTGCTCCGCCTGAATTTAAAATAATACCTGTACTCAGCGCCTATCTTCGCAGCGCTGAACAAACATTAATTAATGACTTTATTGCCGGGGGGAGACGGCAGAGGGAGGGGTGACAAGCCCTTGCCTGTGTGTCTCTGGAGGCCGGAGCGCCTGCTGCCAGCTGCCAGGCGTGCGGGTCTCCCTCACCCAGCTCGCCGTTATCGGCAGCACGTCCTGCTCGGGCAGCGAGGGCAGAGGATTTAGGTGCCTGCTTTCATAATAGGTATTTTGAAAAATAAACCATGTTAGAGATGAAGTCCCAGGACTAGTTTTAGGAGGATGGGGCAATGCCATTTACAGCCCAACAGGTTTTCCAGGCAGACTTCGATAAGCAGAGACCTGGTCCCATATTCATTATATTCATTAAATCCTTATTAGCAGTTGTATTTGGGTAGCATTCAGACAGCAATCAATTTTGATGGGAACCGTTGCTTTGCTTTACCCGGATGATTTCTTTTAAAACACGATTTTTTTTCCCGAGGACACTTTCAAAAAGTAAAACTCCATTTACTGCAAATGTGTAACTGTGCAAAGAGGGACAGACGTATCTCCAACTTTTTCACCACTACTTAAACATTATTGGAAAGCAATGAACAACTGAAAGGCAGAATAAAATATTAAAAAAAATAATAACTACAGTGCCTCCCAGCCCTGCTGCTGGCTGCGCTCCACGAGGTGAAGCCATGAGCACGACCGGGCCCAGCAAACGCCGGCACCGAGCGCTGGTGGCCTCGCTTCAGGACGCGACGCAGAACCATCGCCCATGAGAGGAGAGCCTGGTGGAGAACGCACCCATGTGCTCCAGCACTGTCGGAGCCGGGCAGGGTCCCGCAGCACCCATCACCCCTCCCATGGGCTGGGGCAGAGCCCCCCACAGGGTGACTTTGGGTTTGTTTTCGCCAGCGGTGCCGCATCACCAGCAGCCTGCTCGTCCCCAAACCCTGCTCTCACCAGCACCCAGCAGCAACCGCAAGGCTGGACTCCCACCGCCTGGCACCCACCCGGGGCCACGCCAGCTCCCACGCAAGCCCTGGCGGTCCTCCCCAGCTCCCAGCACAGCCGAGCTGGGTCCCACAGCCCAGGCAGCTCACCCGAGGCAGCGCCGAGGAGGCAGGCCCCCTCCTCGGGGGATGAACAATTTTTGTCCAGGTTGCTGCCATGCCACAGCCACGAGGTCGGGGCACGCCTCGGGGACGACATAGCGGTGACAAAGCTGCCAACGCTCACAACGCAGCGGCGCTGGGGGCTTCCCGATGCATTGAGTCATTCTGCCTCAGTATTTTTAACTTCTGCTGTTTTGACGGGACGCTGCTCCTGGTTCACGGCCGGCTTGCAGAGCCCCCTTCCCGCGGCCAGCACCTCGCCGCCAGCCCCGTGCCGCAGCCGAGCTCCTCACCTGGCAGCCCCGGCCCCTCTCATCCCGCCTCGAGTCGTGCCAAAACAAACACTGAAATCGCCTCACGCCCTTGGGTCCCTGCCAGCTTGCACATGTTGCACATTAATGCTCTTAAATCTGTAGCCAGAGAACTACGCTAACGCGCAAACCAGTCACAGCGATCGGAACGTCTCAATCCTGCTGATCCAGGTCCTGTTTGCAACGAAAAACTTTAGGGCTGTGAAACTCCAGCACCGAGCAGGAAACAAAGCCAGGGCAGCACCGGCAGCAGAGCTGAGGCCAGCGCCGCTGGGCAGGGGCTGGGGGCCCCGCAGGGCTGCCGACAGCCTGGGGTGCACGTCCCGTCCCTCCCCGCTGCCAGGCCTGGCACGCAGGGGAGACACCCAGAGCAAGGTAGTGCCTTTGATCACGTACAAAGGATTTAGCACGCGCCAGGGGTTATGGAGACAGACTTCCTACCGGGTGCAGCGCGGCTCCGAGCAGGCAGGGCTGGGTCTAAGCACGGGGTGCGTGACCCCGCTGTCCCCACTGCACGGTGCCGCTGACCCCGGCCATCAGGCACCCGGTGGCACCCCCACGGACCCCGCGCAGACCCCAGACCCATTCCGTGCCTCTGTGCTCCCCCTGAGAGCAGCCTGTACCCCCCCTGGCTCTGGGGATTTGGGGCACGAGACCCCCGGGGCTGCCAGGAGCACACGGAGAGGGTCACGCTGCGAAGGACACCCCGCGTTCCTGGGGGTGCATGCGTGCAGCTGCCCGCCCCACCAGGAGAGCCACGCGGATGCTGTAAGACCCCACCAGAAGCCCCCCTCCCAGACAGCTAAATCCCTGGCAGCGCTGACTTACCGGTGCTGTTTGCCAGCATCCTCACAGCCGTGGGGGTTTTGGGGGGCTCTGGGCGGCAGCCAGCAGCGTGGGAGCCCATGGTGGGGCCGGGGGCTCAGCGCCGGGGGGCTTGGCCCCCTCTGCTCCCCAGGCAGGGCAGGGGCAGGGGCAGCACGGCCGCGCTCCCCAGCATCACCCCGCTCCCCAGCATCGCTGCCGTTGCCACAGAAACTGGGGGATGACTCAGGAGCCGCGCCGCTGACATCAGAAGTGACGAGGAAGGGGCTGGGGGGCAGATGTTCCTCGGTCGGTTTTGCTCATTAAAGCCGGAACGCTTTGTCCAAGGAAAACATTCAGCCCCACCTCCCCAGGGGGGGATCCTGGGGAACATCTGGTCCCTCAGGGTGCGGGGTTTGGTGATTTCCAGGAGGTCGGTGTAACGGCGACGGGGGGAGACCTGGAGCCCTCCACACGTTGGCTTTGCTCTGCCGAAAGCTGCCCGGCCCCAAAGCCCCAGCGCAGGGGCTGGCACCGAGCAGCCCCCCCAGGGCATCAGAAAATAACCGCGGGGAGGAAACCCACCTAGAAGCGGCTTTGCCTGGTGCCGGAGCACAGGGCAGGCGTTTGGGAGCCAGGGGCAGGGGGACGCGGCTCCGGCTGATGCCCTGACCCTGCCACGTCACGGGGACGAGGGCTGTTGGTGAACGGTGCTGGAGTGATCCCAGCCGGAGGAGCAGGACATCGACTGTGCCGCCCGGCCCCATCACAGCCCAGCCTGCGAGAGGCAGCTTCAGCCTCTTTTTTGTATAATCTTTGCCAATTTTCTTGCAATGGCTTTAAATAACCACCAAGCAAAATGACTTAAAGCCAAGGGGGCCCGGGGCCACCCCTCCTGCTGCACCCCGAGCACCGTTTCACCCCGCAGTGGCCGTGCCCAGGACAAGGACACAGAGGAGGCAGCAGAGCGCGATCAGCTGCTCCCCCGCTGTTTCATAGGACAGAGCTATTTTTGAAAAGCAGTAAATTAATGCACTTTTCCACTTCGTGCTTGAGCGCGGTGCCGAGACGTCCTGCCTGGGTACCGGACCATTGTGCTGTCTGCTGGCCAGCCAGCGGCCCAGGTTAGAAACTAGTTAAACTTAACCAGTAACTTGGAAATTAGTTAAAATCAGGGAGAAATTTTATCTGTGCATAGACACAGGAGAGCTTAGGCATCACCCCAGGCACACACTCCGCATCTGGACACAAACGTGGGCATTTTGGTAGTGCCGTGCAGGGATTTGTTACGCAACGAAGCGCCGACGCTTCGTTATCTCCCGCTTACAGGCGTTGTTAGATCTAGCCCAGTATGACACACTGAAATATTTTTAGTGAGATGAGAGTCCCGCAAGAGATTCCTCGGTCAGTGAGAGCAGCGACTGATCCCAGAAATGCCACAGCCCCATGAACTCCGTCAAGAAAGAAACTCCCCAGTCGCCCGCAAAAGCAGCCCTGGGGCCAGCGCTGAGCCCTTGCCCCCAGCCGCCTCCCGGGGGGGCTCCGTGTGGCCCTGGCGCAAGCCCAGGATCAGGGAACCGAACGCCCAGGGCTTTTATTTTTAGCACAGCAAGCTATAAATACAGCCCGCGGTAACCCACGGAAATGTGATGGACTTGGGATCAGGAAGTGACGGCAGCGGGGAACCCCGGAGCTGCGGGACGGGGAGCGCCCTGTCCGGGCGGGCTGGAAGCAAACCACGCACAAATACACCCAAACGGGCAAAGAGGGCACCTCTGCGCAGAGCAGGGGCATGGTGGGATCATGCAGGGCACAGATTTCTTGGGGTTTTGTGCTTTTTTCCCCTCTCCTCGGAGAGGGTCTGCGGGTGGGAGCGAGGAGGAAGCCGAGCGCTGCTGTGCGCCAAGCAGCCCGTGATTCATCGCACGCAGCCTGGCAACAAGCTCGAGTACGGGGGAAAACACAGATGGAAGGGGCCTGCTGTGATGGAGAGCCAGCAGCTCGGAAAGTGGTGGCTGGTGGCCTTCTCAGGGTAATTTAGAAGAGCCCAAACTATTTTCCTTTTCCTGCACATCGCGGGGAGGGGCCGTGCGGGGCTGGCAGCCTGCACTGCCTGGCTTGCAGCCGGCCTGGCTGCTGCCCCGCTGCCAGGACCATGCAGAACGGAGCAAAAATCAGACCCTCAATGCCAAGAAATCCAGGGAGATGTCCCCAGGGAGATGTCCCAAACCCTCATGGCCTTCGTGCAAGGTGGACAGACTGAGGAGGCTGCGCGCCGGCACGTCACAGCCAGCAGCTACAGCGCGGCACCGCGGGCCGCGCTCTTCCAAGGGCTGCTGCGTGCCACAGCGACGAGGAGGAGCTGAATAATTCAACCAAATCCTGGGCGTGTGGGAGCTGCCGCGGGCACGAGACTGCTGGGCCCGCGTTCCCTGCAGAGCAGCCCTTCGGCAGAGGGCACACGGAGGCTGGCTTTAACATAAGTGTGGTTTATGCCCAGGCTACAGCTCATAAAAGCCACGTAACCGCACCATGCATAAGCGCCACAAGTCTTCCATGAATAATTTCTTCAGGACGCCCTGCTCACACCCGTGCAGCACAACCAGAACAGGGGAAACGATCAAGCAGCGCTTGCCAAGCGCGAGGAGCAAAGCTTCGGCAGCCGCTGCCTGCGGCAGGCGCGGAGCCCTCGCCTTTAACCAGCTCGACCAGCCCAGCGCTCCCACGTGCTGCGTCCCAACGTGCTCCTTGTGCAACCACCGGTGGCATCATCGGCCCAGCTGCATTTCACAAACCCTGTTGGAGATCGCAGCTCTTCCCCGTGACAGCCCCGGGAAGCGGCAGTACAGCGCCCTGGGTGCAGGATCCGTGCAGGACCCCACGCCACTGAGCCCAGGTCTGTCGTCTGGGCACCGCTCCCCAGCTGGGCATCTAAGTTTACACCCCGGGTTTGAGGGCGCTGGGAAGGCGCTGGCCACCTCTCCAGGTTTATTTTGGTGCAGGACATCTCGAGTTACTGACGTCCCTCCCCCACCTCCACAAGTGACAGATTCCCGGTGACACGGGACACCCAGGGCTGGCACTGCGCTCTCAGGTCACCCCGCCTGGCAGCGTTACACCAGCGCTGCTGTCGTGCACACACGCACGCCAGAGACCTGCCCGTTTCAAGCCATTTTCCAGGACCACACTGCAGAAGCTACAGTTCAGCTGACAAGTGCAAGTCTTGCATTTCAAGTTCAGGTTTTGAGTTATGAGAACAGAAAAGAAAAAAAAAAAAGAATTAGTTCCATTAATTCTGCCCCAAACCTACCACCCCTGTAGCAAGACATCCTCAGCAGCTTCCACAGCTGCAGGTTCTTTTGGAAGACTCCCCTCTTACAGGAAGATCACTACGAAATAGCAGGATCAAGCGCAGAACAAGCTACCAGATTGCTGCATCCTGTACAGAGGGGGCTGCAGCCCTGATCTGACGGCGCTGGGCTGCCAGGCTGCCAGAGCTCACACGGGCAGCAGCTGCTGCTTCCTTCTGTCCCTGCTGGAAGCCAGAGCAGGCAGGTATGTTCGAGGAGCCAGCTAGGTAGTTCTACACCGTCCTGCTGCTTCCTGAGGGTTAGTGCTCCTGCTGACCTTCAGGTCGTGGGAGAAGAGCGTGTGCATGGAAGGAAAAAGCCAGGAGACTGAACAGCTTGCTGGGAGAAGCTACGGCAACCAGCCCCTGAGGAAATTGGAGCAACTCTTGCCACACTGATTCTGTTGGTGCTGGCAAGGCAAGACATTACTAACGAGTTGGATTTCCACAGCCAAGTGCAGCCTGTACTTACCTTTCCTTTGTAGTGCAGGCTGAGGCTTTGATGGGAGCTGGAGGTGACGCTCAGGCCACGGCAGCAGGAGCGTACCCCTTTATCGCTGGGGAAGAATGCAGGTGGCACCTCTCCGTGCTGAAGGCACGCAGCTCATCTCCTGCGAACACTGTGCCAATTACAGCCCATCTCGTCGCTGAGATAGCAGGCACTTTTTAATTTTGTAAGGTGTGGATTTCTGCCTAGACCTGCTGTACCAGTTTCGGTACACAAGTACCATTATCTAATGATATACCACAAGCTGCTCGCAGAGTTTTATTTGCTTTTGTTTTAATTTAAATCACTGGAGAGAGGGACTCTGAAGTGTCCTGCAGCCTGCTGCTAATCTGTGCACTGAAGGAAATTTAAGTCAGTGGCCACCTGGCACCAAGAGAATACCTGCATTTAATAACACTGCATTCAAAAACCTGCACCGAATAGCAAGGACTTGGATGCCTCGCGCTATAATCCTCCATCTTTCACGGGATATAATGAAAAGATATAATGAAAATTATTCTGAGCTCCTCACAAGTGGCTGGAACATGCGCTAAACAAACAGGCTGCTGGCAGGTGCTCTCCCTTGCCCTGAACATTGTGTAAAAATGCTAATAACCCCACCTTATTCTTCGGAGAAAAAACCTCACACATTTACACTCTTAATCAGTTGCCTCCAAGGCAACCACAAACACGTGGGCAAAGCTCAGAGGAGCTTCCGAGTTCATTGCCAGAGCCAGCAGCAGCACTGCTGCTACATAAGCGCGAACAGCGTTTTGGTACAGTCGTGTGCAAGTTGCTGCATCCCACCACAGTGCCAGCTGCTGTTTGCTCAAACTATTTTCCTTAATGAGAGTTCCCTTACTGAGAAAGCAAATTCCAATTTATCAGTCAACGCATTCAAGACAAATCCTTCTTAAATAGCATCAGTCCACCACAGGGGATCACTAAAATCTCGTTTCACGTCGCCCTTGCGATGAATCCTACCAATGCAACTTTGTTCTGGGAAATGGAGAAATAGTTTCCAGGTGCAAAAACAGTTATTGAACAAGGATTTGTCCCTCAAGTTCTGTTATAGCTAATCTATAACCCTACAAAATACCTTATTTCTTGAGAAACAACTCCAGCAGTCTCCAAGGAACCCGACTCCAAATTTTTCATAAGCCTTTGCTACTTCTGAAAATGATGTTTCGGAACACCTTGTAATAAATCAAAAAAAACTTTATTTTTAAGATATATTATAAATTTACAGCATACAACATCAGTGTCTTTAGTGTGTATGTGTGAGCAGGCTTAAAGACTCAGCATTCATTCTAGTCTCGCTTGTGGGGATGCTTTCTCCACATGCTAAAGGTACGCAACAGTTCCAGTTTGAATGGGTCTGGCTTTGCTAACGACCTCAATAACTTCTAGGGGCATGTTTCAGTAGACAACAGCGACTGTTTAGAAGGATAACAAATCGGTAGCACTTCTTACTCTCTGCCTGGAGGGCTCCTGTATCAAAGCAAAGCCTGCTGGTCTCCCCAGCCAGGGAGAAGTCATTGACCCACGCGAACGTGTCCAGAATGAACGCTGAATTCACAGGCTCAGTGATGTCTGCCCTAGTTAAGCTTCATAAAAGTAACATTACATCTTAGAAACAGCTGTGCATGCCACACATCAGTGTCAGCTCCATATAAAAATTATCGTATGCTGTACCTAATTATTTTATACACAGGTGAAATGAAAAACGTTAAGTCAGTACCTTGCAATATAATTTTACCGGTGCTGCCTTGTGGTAAGTGCTGGATAGCAAATCATTCTTGTACAGTTCATTAACTATGATAAAAATATGCAAATTAAAAATCTCTATAGGCCCCTGTTACCTGCTGTAACAAAGACACTGTTTTGTGGGGCTTTGTTTAAAACATGATCCAATTTCTTCCCTCTCCCCAGAGCACGATATAAAACTATATCCAAATTCAGAAAGAATTTAATACATTTATTGAAGTTCACATGCTGCAAACAGGATCTGCATTGAAGATCTTTAAATCTAGGGCAAGAGGTCCTTAAAAAAATTTGTAGTTATACCCAGATGTTAGGATGTAGATGAGCACAACCACCACGACAACACATTCATGTAGACATAAAGTACACTGCTTGCTTTTTCCTCTGCAGGAACATTGGGGTTGCAACCCTGGCCAAGCTCACCAACCGTCCGAACTCCGACAAGGGCCAAGACAAATGCTTCAGAAAAATAACCAGCCCCAGAGAGGACAGTCAGTGGCTTGCTTATGCCTCAAAGCATAACAAGTTACAGTTGAATGGAAATACCCAGCTGCAAGTGCTGCTCTTCTGCCAGTTAATAAAAATGCTACTTATTAAAAGTAGAAAAATGGGCTACTACCTTGGATGAAACACTCACTATCCTGTGCACAATACTTTAGGAAAATTGCTGCTGAAGTTGAGATCCCTGGGAACCTCTCCTCTCTTCTACAGGCAACATTTGCTGACAGTGTCACAATACATTCATTTGGTGCAATGCTTATTTAAACAACTTTCAAAATACATTAAAGATCCTCAGCCCGTGAATCATTATGTGGAAAAAAAATGAGTCCCAACTAAAAAGGATTTCAATAACCACTTAAGCATTTCTTGGATATGAAGATCAATCTCCAAAAGACAAGCTTGGTTCCAGGACAGCGAGGAACGAAATGGGGGTCAAGGTTCTGGGACACATCTGTGACAAAGGCTGCGAGCAGCCAAGCAGCAGCAATTAGCTGCAGGCTTCAGAGTTCTTGCAGGAACAAACCTCACACTTCCCCAGAAGAGCAGAAGTGCAATGACTGCTTTAGAAACAGTGCAGGTTAATTTTCCAGCTGCATGGAGAACAGAAGCGTCCTTGAAAAGGTGTAAAGATCAGCGAACTGTGAAGGGGCTGGGTAATCTCGTGTGACCACTTCCATATGATGATGCAGCAATCTTAAAGGAAGACTCATGCTACTGCTCTCACGGAGAAAAAAGACTGGCAGATTCTTTGGACTGTACCTAACACAAGAGGTTTATCAGGAGCGTTACGCTAGCTTGGTCTCACAGGTCAAGACCAACCAAGGTCCAAGCTGCAAAGTGGCCACTGGCATTTTTTCCAAATACATCCTTTTAAATGCATCCCCCCTACAGAGTATAAACATGAAGCCCTGAGAACAAACTTCCATATAGTACATTTCTATTAAAAATATCAGTGTTTTGATGACAAAATTATAAATTACATATATTTAAATAAATAGCTAGCTTTCAAGAGTCATGTAATATCAAAAGGCAGAAGATTGTCTTTATTAATGTATGGGGCAAAGAGCTAAAACTATAAGAAACAGACACTGCACTGTAAGAGCCACCTAGCACCCCACTTCCTCGATTCCTTACTTTTCCTTGATTTTGCAGGCTTCCAAATATTCCCTTGACCATGTTATAAGACACTTAAGCATGACATGTCTTTGCTAGTCTTAACTTGAACACCAGAGACAAGCACAGGACCTGAACCTGTAAATCCTTATTCCTCACAAAATTAGCTTTTTTTACAAAATTTATTTTTAACAAAAACTTCTATGCCAAATTGCTTAGGGACCTCTCACTGGCTTGCAGACCAGATCCACCAGTCCTCTAGCCTTCAGCCACAGAATAGGACAATTCGCCCCCAGGCAGCACTCCTACCACATACGCTGTGCCTGGAGACCTGCCTATGCACACTGACTAAATAGCAGTGATCCTTCAGTATTTTGCAGGTTTCGTAAAAATTGCTACAGTCGATACTCTTGCAAGCACAATGGACTTAGCTTCCCTCAACCCACCTTTAACTGATGAAGCAGCAATACACCCACACGTTGCAAGGACACACAGCTCCCTAAGCCCTCTACTATTTCATACTCACAGGACAACACTGATTACTTGATCAATTCCTCAAAGGGTTTGTTTAACCTAAGGGGTAGTTGTTTCTTCTAGATCAACTCTTACGCCTTGCTGTGAACACCACACCTCGTAAGTTTTGGCCTCTTTCAGGGACTGCCCAGTGGAAGCTTAAGTTCTCACAAGACAAGCAGCCATACCAAGCAACAAGCTGCTTTGGCAGATTGGAAGAACACGCTCACCAACACTTCAGCTGTGTAATTGCCAAGCTCTGAAAAGAGAAAAGCCAGAAACAACCGCATTCTCAAGCCTTCGAGCATTTTAAAGATGCAGTATTCCTTTATCTGTACAGTTTCTAACTGTTGCTACAACATTAGGTCATGTTGTTGGAGCTGGGTATCCTGTCTCTTATGTGTGCGTGTGCCTCATTTTACTCATGTTTTATTTCCTTTTAAGATGGTCAGTGGCACTGATCCTGTTCTGACATACCAAGGGAGGCAGCTCCGATGGCCTTTATCACCCCTACCGAACTGACACTGAAAGAACCTGCTCAGTAGCAGCTCCTGGCAGCACCACGTGGCAGAAATGCACAAGCAGCAAACTTCCACCCTTACAAGTGGCCACTCTGCTCCTCTGAAGGAGGTCAGACAGCAAATCAGGAGCACACTCAGTTTCAACCACCTAAAAATTAGACAGCTGGTTCAAATTCATCCTCCACATTGTCACATCAGAGCCAACAGACGGTCCCAGGGGCAGCTCCTCCCGTGCCAGTGCAGGCAACGTGGGTTGCGTGCTCCTGCCATGTGGCCACTCACCCAGGTTTTGCTAGCAAACCAGAGGCCAAGGGTTTAGAAGAATTTAAAGCTGACAGGGGATTCTCACCTGGTCTGTCTGGAAGCTCTGCAGCCACTCTAGAGTCTGATCATGTATTACTGAAACCAAAAGCAGCACAGAAATGGTCTTTTGACAAGTCTTTACGATATTCCAAGAGCAAAAGACAGCTTCCCAAGTATCTATTCAGTAATTCTGAACCTCTAGCTTACTCATTCAGAAGCCAAAACCCACCCAAACTACAGGATAGTCTTTTCCCAGCGTTGTCTTTTAAAAACTCATCTTTCATTACGCTACAACCTTCAATCACAACTAGCCACGAGTATTTGTGAACTTACTGGGTTGCTGAATCAGGTTCCTTGCTTTTAGTACTGTAAGACAAAGTAACAACTTCAAGTCATGCTGTCAATCTGTTCTTAGCAAGAATCCAGGAAAATGTTTTTACTGTCCAATTTGAACAAACATCTCTAAATCTTAGAAATTCTAAATGTAAAAGTAAATATTTCTGCTGTCGTGAACTGTAAAGCTTAATATGAATTTACAGATAACAAATGAAAAAATCCTGGGATAGTAAGTTGAGATAAAATCTCATGCTGTTTTGGTTTCCCCACCCTTCATACTAATTATGTGAAACTGGCAACTTCAGTGCCTTGACTGCATAATAGTACAGATTAGATGCCAAGTTCAGGCCAAAACTTGTTACAAAGGTTTCGGGTTGCATCTTGTTACATTTTTGTTTAAAAAAAATAAAATAACTGCACAAAACCAGTTGTAAAATAAAGGTGACTAGCAGAGTTATTTAGGATCTATTTGACAGACACCTCTGTGCTATTTAAGGATAAGGTCTCCTCCTGATTGAACTGCACTTTGGAGAAGCAGGTCTCGCCTCGCCTGCCTTTCCAAGGCAAGACACAGCAAGGATTATGACAGACGTCAACCAGGTTTCACTAACTTGAAAACAAACATTTTTGTTCAGCCCGTATAAAGAAGTGACACCCGCGTAGCCCAATCGCAACGACTAGCTGGCTATTCACCGGTGAGTTCTCTCCTTAATAAGATTTCAGACAGCGGTTGTGAGCTTAAATCAATCTTCTGACAAAACTAGCAAAGACACAGCCTGACTTTCGTGGTATTTCCAAGGTGAAAGGGTCAAGAAGAAACACTTCCATCTCAAAGTAGATAATTTTAAGCGTGCTTTTAAATATGGTAAACAAGATAAAAACCTACGTGTTTCTGCATCTTTGCAGATCACCGTTCACTGAAAACCCATGCAAATTAGTTGCTTTTTTTTTTTTGCAAACCGTTTGAAACAAAGTCACAAGTCCCCCTTTCCAAAACCGTGCACACAAAAATGGAAAAGATTCAACGTGAAGATATCCTCTTTGCGCTACGATATGGCATAGTGTAAACTGATGAACTGCAGCCTACTTGAGAATCCAAGGGTCGGTGTAGTAAGTTCTGTTGCGAAAGAGATACTGCATCTTTAACGTAGCTGGCAGAGAACCTCCTAGAAGTGTAACTGCTGCAGGACTGGAACAACACTAACGCAGAAAATAAATAGGAAAAAGTAATGCTATTTATTAAAAGAATTCCATCTATGAATTATTCTGTTTAAATTATAATGCAAGACAGACAAGTTTGGATAGAAATGTGCTTGCTCTCCCAATATTTGGACTTTTAAAAAATGTTTCCTAAGAATCAATTTTAAAAAGCGTTTTATAATTTGATATAGCCATAAATTAATACTGCATGGAGATGATTAATATCCTATGCTAGTGGTCAGTGACCTTTTGTAAACATTAGCCAGACGCTAGTAAAACTGGCTAGAAAACTACTGTCACAGGCCTTTTTGACAAGCGATATCGTATTTCTTTCCAACAGATTCTTAATTGTTTTCACAAAACCTTTTCCTATTTTTGATATACTTTATTTTTAACCTAATACCTGAAAAAACATAAACAAGTCTTCAAACCTCTTCCACTAACACTAAATCCACAAGGCAATTAATTGCAGTTGGCCGTTAACTACATACCCCGTGCGAGACACCCCCTCGGCCAGAATCTGCCCCCTCCTGCCCCTTCCACCCCCCACCCCCCCAACAACCCATGCACCCTCCCGTGAGGAGAAGGTGACACGAGGGACAGTAGGAAGTGGCACAGTGGACTGGCATCCCCCTCTACGTGCGATTCAGTGTCTGGAAGATTCGGGAGATCTGTAGCATGACAGGCCCCGTTTCGGGATCATTCATCCACTGAGTGCTGTTCAGGGGGTTTTCAAGCATATCCTCGAAGGCTGCCAAGAGATGGAAAGCACAACGTGTTTAGGCTTGTAGTCAGCAGATGCCTCCACGTTTGGGATGCTTCAACGACAGGAGAGTTAGAAATAGCTAAAACTTACCTAACGCAGTGGGCAAGCACCCCCCCCACGGTGAGAACACATCATACACTTACCATTCGTACTCCCAAATCTCCACAGACCGGGATGCTACAGGCTGTTACACTTCCCTCACTCCTTTGCATCAAATTCATTGCGGGCAGAGGCTGATTAAATACTCAGCCTGGATTATAAACCATTTTACAAAGCCTCAAGGACACGGGCTTGAAGAGCTAAACACTTCACAAACATTTACTCTGGTTACTCTTATAATATCTCAGAATGGGAAACTAAGCCAGCAAAATAAGAAGTAGGTATGGCAAAGGCTACCTAGGAATGAGCAGCAGAGCCAGCCCCCAGATCTCAGGGCTCTATCTTTTCACGGAGGCCCCTGGAGCCAGAAGGGAAGCAGCATCTTCCCTCTGAACAGTGTGCGCGCTCTCCTTCCTGCCATCTGGAGGGCTGAGGACATCGGGGAGCATGTCAGGGGACAGGGGGAACAGCCAGGCCTACCTGCCTAGACACAGACAGAAGGGGGAAGGCTGTCTGTGCAGAACGACTGCCCCTATTTTTGAACAGTGACAGAGATCCAAATACTTAAGAGCAATTTTTATTCTTTCTATACAGAGCTGTTTTTACACTAAGATATTTTTTTTTTTGCATGCCAATTTTCCCCCTTCTACTTATTTTGAAGGAACCAGGCACCTAGTGCAAGAGCTAAGCCACAACTTTGGCAAAAGAACGATCCACGAAATAATTTATAACCTTTACGACAGACCCTGCGCTGGACTACTGGACATTTGGAGCAGTCATTACGGAACAGGACTAAAAAAGCAGTTGCACATCTGATCTATTCAGGAGTCACCAAAAGGTCAGTGTGACAAGAGTCTGGCAGACCAGCACGAGGGGCAGTGTCTTCGCTTTCCCAGGAACGTACAAAGTGTTAGTCTACAAAGCTCTAACGACATTAGTGCGAGCCATAAGCACCGAGCACCTCTGAAAAGCTCATCATTAATACCTTGCTCAAGGTCACGCGCCATGCCTGCTGCAAAGCCCGGAATAAAGTACAGATCTCACCTTTCGCCACTCTGTATTCTTTTACACAGACTCAAGAGCTTAAACCTGAAGATTTATCTACATTCTTTAAATATCTAATTAAATGCAAACATTGTTAAAATCTGTGACATAAGCAATCTGCAGATGTATCCTCTGATGTTCATCCAAGCCTTACAAGCACATATAATGGCATTTCGTTTTCTATTTATATTCTGAGCTGCAGTGTGGAACCCTCTTTGGAAATGAAGAGACCATTTGTTCAGAAATGAGGGTGGGAAGGTTCTGCTCTTGAATTATTTAAAGACTTGCAAACTCTCCTGATTGCATTTAAAGAAGTATTTTTAAAAGCTCTCCTGACAGAGCTGCGCACACATCCTTTATTTCAAAGGAAGTGTTCAAATGAGTTTTGAAGCCAAACACTAAAACGCAAAATTTGATGAACACAACATAGAGCCTATGTCACTCTTCTGTACTCTAGTCCAGTGTCAGACATACCAATCCAACAAAGACTTACTTTTCACCATCAGGTTCATCAGCCGAGTACTTGCCATGCTCACCGCATTTTTGACCAAGAAAACAGGCTTTACCACAAACAGGGAAAAAAATATTTTCACAAACGCTATCTCGATTTTGATAAGCAAGGCCTTAGCTTTGACTTCTTGTTTGGTTACACTTTCACAAGTTATCTTCCATTCCAATGATCAGGCTGCAGCTCACAGTAAGCTGTACAGCAGGAGACAGCCTTGTGTTTTTTTTTCTGTGAACTCATCAGGGTTCTAAACAGACATTCCATTTTTTTCTCCCATAACCAAAAGGGAGCACACAAAAGGTCTCCTAAATCCACAAAAGCATTGCAGCCAGCAGCTATTGAACTTCTGAGTTCAGCAAGCGTAAACCAGCAGCCTAGGGAATTAGTGTCATTTCTGGGACAGCCCCAAGTTCTGCTGGTGGTACAGCTGAGCTGCAAAATGAAGCAAGCGAACAATACAGCTGCTGAAAGCGAGGAAAAGGGTACAGAGCTGTGCACATCTCACCATGTGTGCTGTCATCATCCTGTCTCTGTTCTTATTTGCTAAGAAATGCAGAGAGTGTATATTTATCAGGAACCCAAATTATCAGGACTTACCTAGTAGAGTTTTGGGGTTTGTTAACCCTAACTGTACCACTGGATTTTCTAAGATGGCTTGGAAGAGAGGGCTATTGGTGTCGATTCCCTTATCTAGTTCCTCTGGAGAAGGCTTTCTGTCTCCTAGCAGCCATTCACACTGAAAGAAATCACCAAACACAACATATTTAATGGTTGATTCCATTAAAATGAGTCTGCCAAAGCATTTGACAATGCATGATAAAATATTTTTCCTCTCACAGAAGCATTGAACTATACATTTCTTTTCACTCTAGATCACTATTCATTTGTGTGTTGCTCTGACAAAAATCAACCTTTTTTTCAAGAGGACAACAGCAGTGCCTAGTATGGTAATAAAATGATAGCAGCTTTGTGTGTTTCAAAGCTCAGCAAAGACGCATGGTGTCGTGCAGATGCACGGCCTCACAGGAACTCCATCAGCATGGTCGCATTAGGTCATCTGGAAGAGCCATGCAGCCCAACATCCTCTCTGATAGTAGCTAGCACTGGATGCTTGAGAAGGTTCCTTGACTGCCAGCTGCATCCACACCTTTCTGCTTAATATACCCACTAATCAATCTTCGAAAACCTTCTTATTTTTGGATTCCACCAATTCTGGAATGCATTGGTGCCAAACATTAGTTCATATGCTG
The DNA here is from genome assembly GCF_964034855.1 of Anser brachyrhynchus. Classification (NCBI taxonomy): domain Eukaryota; kingdom Metazoa; phylum Chordata; class Aves; order Anseriformes; family Anatidae; genus Anser; species Anser brachyrhynchus. The sequence goes on from NC_137712.1 coordinate 3,057,058, forward strand.
CGTGGCCTGAATCTCTTGCCTGATTTATTCCTGTCCTTTAGTCAGTTATTTATTGGGAATACCTTTTCCTTCTACACAATAGCATAATCTCTTCTGAAGCCTCTGGTGAAGGAGCTTCTCTAAAGCTTTTTGAAAATCCACATATGCAACATGAACCAGATCAGCCTCAAGCTCATGCATGCTGAGTTCCTCTAAAAAATCTAAAACCTTTGTATTCTTACTATGTATCTAACTGAAAAAGGCACAGAATAGAGGGTTCATTTCATCTCCAGTAGCAGCTGAGCTTTATGATAAATCAAAACATCAATCAGTGAGGAAAAAATCAGTTGAACAGATGATTATGGCAATAAGGAACAAATGACATTGTACTCACGGCTGCATTTTGCTGGTTGTTGTTTACTCTGAGTGCATCTACCACTTCTTTTTCATCAAATCCCATCTCCATCAGGGCAATGACAGCCTGTAAGATTTGCACAGCTTCATAAATACAATATTTAAAACAAATGAAGAAGTGAAATATTTAAAACAATCACATCCTCCACCTTCTGTCCAGATTTTTTGGGGGTAAAAAAAACATTGTTTCCATTTGCAGACTACTAAGCAATCTTAGCTACAGAGTTTTCAAACACTGTCTATCCAAAGATTTATTCCTTTTCCATAATAAAGACACTTAAGAATGAGACTGAAGGTAGTTCCTGTTGTCGTTACTGAAAGCTGAATGCAAGGCAAAGAGCGAGTAGCTGGTGTGGGAAGGAGAACAGGATGGAAACACCTCATTTTAAAACTTCTCTTGTGTCACAAGGCTTTGATTGATCTCTCACTGACAAATCAAGCTCCACAAGCTCCAAGATCTCGTGCATTTGTAGTTCTATTCACTGAATTTAAGTTTTACTTCTGGGATTTATTATATTGCTAGTGAGCATTGCATATTTAGACAAATGTACCTAGATATTGTTATGAGAACATTTAATCATTTAGAAATCGTACCCAGGTCATCAAATCCTACTTTTGCAGCTTGCAACTAAGATCACAAAAAACATTTACTGTAAAAGTGAAGTGATAGATTCTAAAGAGCACCTCCTGGTGAATTTACAGTGTGATAACAGCACGTATTTTCACTTCAGCTAGTATTGTGCTCTGAAAAAATGATAACTTCTGCCTTTGATGCAAGACTTAAAGACTTAACTGCTGGTGATACTTTTCCTTATCCCCTAAATACAACAATGCTCTTCTGTCCTTTTCTACAGCAAAAAGGACAATACTGTCCTGCAACCCTTCCTTGATGCCAGACAGTGCTTTTTATGACTGTCATATCAGTAGCATCGACTAATTTTCAGGTGTAAAGTGTCAGTAATTTAGATGCTGTTAACCGAGACAGCAGTGGTAATATCCCTTTCAGCAACCTGAATTCAAGCAGCCCCTGAAGACTTCCGCTAAAATACTGTCACACCAGCATAACGTACATCTGCACGCTTGTCCCATTCCATTTATTAAACGAGCATTTGTTTGGATTCTGTGATGCCAACCCAGTCCCTTTCAGTTCTAACAGTTAACAAATAGCAAGAGAGACACCACGTACTCGTGGGTCTGGACGAAACTCTCTTTTCCTCCGGATCTTCTTGAATATTTCTGTCAGCTCATCCTTGGCCTCTTCCCCACCTGCTTCTGAACTAGGACCCGCAGCTGCTTCAGCAGAGGATGCACCAGCTTCGGCCGGGGCTTCTGATGGAGTCTGGCCTGGCAGCGGAGCATCTACTGCAGGGTCATCCGCGTGTTCTATCAACCACTCCATGGCCTGTGTCACCGACATACTGAAAAGAAAATTAAAACAAAAGGGATGAGGAACACTCCAGAGGTGGTGTTACACATACATTTTCCTTTGCATTTATTCCTGGTGGTATCTTGACTTAATGATTAATTAGTATCTGAATTGTCATAAATACAGTTTTGGAGCAAACCTCGGAGCACCTTAATTCTACATGCACTCAGGGCCCCAGAGTTATCACTCATCTGTCATCCTGGCTTCAGAGAAGTACAATTTGGGCAGCTGCATCCCAGATTTTAAAAGGCATTTCTAAGGCAGTCACCTTATTCTCCAAATCATCTGCTTTATTGCACAACAAACACTGACTATTCGCAACTGCTGACAAAACTGCAAAGTGTGTTCCAAATTTACATGGAAGCACAGCTCAGACAGAAGCTGCTTTGTTGCTTCTTACAGAGATCTCTCAGACTTCTAGCGATAAAGGAATGCCATTAACAACAGAAGAAAGTGGGACAACATGTGCACAATATATCTCGAGCGAGAGCAAAATTCAATGCAGGCAATTGCACTAGGATGCGTACCACTCATCTCTTCCTCTACTGACTCAAGAAGGAATCGGCGATCCCTCAAAGGAGCGGCCACCTCCGGGGAGACCAACAGGACGCCACGATCATAACCCAGCCAACTGCTGGACTGCAAGTACCCAAGCTAAGGGATCTTGAGGGAGACCCAGCACATGCCTTCCCAATGAATACACAGGAAGCAAAGATAACGACAGCGTACCTGAACATGCAATTTCATTTGACTGCACGGTAATTACACATTCTAAGAAAGGGAAGCCTTTGACTACTTGGCTTTTCACTTACAACATGAAAGATGGAGGACATCGGGGGAAAGTCCTCCTAAGCCCAAAGGGAGAGAGGCTGGAAAAGAATGACTGGAATATTTTGTTGATTCTCTATCATTAGAATTTTTTTACGAATGGCCTAAGAAACCGCCTCTCAGAAACGAGGCAGCACAGCTGTTTCATCTTAGAGGATGAGAAGAACTGCGTTACCTCCTCTTTTCCTACAGTTGCTATCTGGACTTTTTAAAAACATTCCAAGAATATTATAAGATCAGCAGAAAGTATTTTTGCTACAGCTGAAAGACCAATCTGGATGGGCTAGGCTTGCTTTTTTCCCCTCTAAAATTTTAAAGCAGAAAATGTGACTTTAATACTCAGAAACAGTGCCAGCCTGACAGCCTTGTGAACTGCAGACAAGCTATTCTTTCCAGAACAAGTACAACACTGTTTCCCCTTTCCTGGGCCATCTGCACCTGCACGTTGCCTGTGCACAGAAGTGTTCTTTGAACTACTGCTTTGTTCAAACCTAGTTTTAGGTGACCCACATAAGGAGGCTTCTGAAAAAAATGCTTTTTTTTAAAAACCGTATCAAATAATTTACAGGCAGTGTGCTCAGTACACTTACTGATTTAATCGAAGGGCTTTGACAGCTCTGCTCTCTGGAAACCCCATTTCTGTAAGCTGCCGCAGAGCTATCTCATCCACTCTGTCTTCCTCATCCTCATCCAGCATGGCTAGATATACACAAACAAAACAACGTTCAGACTGATTTCGAGCTAAAATACAACCCTTTCTCAGTGGAGTGGCATGGGTTAAGTTCAAACCCCGTTCTTCTCTTCCATCCCTGCTTTTGTTTCTGCCCCGAATTTGCTATCTCACCATTTAGTTTGCTGCACTCAGCTCAATCAGGCTCAGATAGAGTCTTCCAGGACAAAGACTTTGTCCAGATTTGTTCAAGATCTCTAGTAACAGACAAACTTTTGCATGACTATATGCTCACATAATTAAATATATGGGAGACTCACTGAAGATTTGCTTATCAATCATCTAGAAAGTTGGATCCAGTCCTAGCAAATCTCAAGGGCATTTCCCATGCTGATCCTACAGCTAAAATTTCTCCCCGCTGTACCATCTCCTTGTGCATTTTCAACTATTTTTTACCAAGTCTTGCAAACTTTTCCAACTGTTTCGCTGCTACTGGTTTTAGTTTTAAATGAAACTTCTCATCTATCTCAAAGGGACCTTATAAATTCCTTCGTTTTATAAAACTTGTACCACAAGTTGAGATCTTTGCCACAAAGTTATTATTAGCTCTATTACATTAATGTCTGGAATTAACTCTGCAAGGCTACTCTTTTGCTACGTAAGAAAACAAATTCCTAGGATAAAACTAATAACTATAAAGATATGTTCATACCATTTGCCTTCTTAAATAGTTCAACCGCATCTGGATTCAGTGCTAGCAATTTCTGTGCAACTTCAATGAGAGAAACTAAGATTTTCCGGAGCTCTGTCTGGAACTGCAAGAAAAGAAGCTGTGAAAACACTCGGACAGGAAAAAAAACAGGCATCATTAAGCGTTAACATGGCTGTTGTTAGTATCTCTGCTATAGTCTTGCCCCTTGTACAGAGTGCTGTTCACTGCATTGTGCGCCTACTAGTACAGAAGTGTAAAAGGAGTCCCCACACTGCTGAAGACACAGCTAGAAGTACTACAGACAGCACTCAACTACTGAAGTCAACATTTATGACTCTCTTCAAAACTGCGGAAGAGGAAAAAAATTGCAAACACCTGAACTATGGAAGACTGAAACCTAACTGCACATCCGCCAGATCTCGAGAAGTATTTACTGAGGCTTTCCCATGGACACATAAAACATTTGAAAGCCACTCTGTTCTGAATTATGGTTTTAATCACTAAATGACTTAAGATTTACACACAGGTTGTACTCTCTACTTTAATATACATTTATACACACCTGAATTTCTCTTACAGAGAAAGGCTAATCACATTCATATGGAAAAGAAGAGGTTATACGAGATAAAAGCCTACTTGGATATTAGCGTAGGAGTTAAAAGGTCTAATACTTACATCCCTCATGTTGTGATGTGCCACAGTGCGATCTACATTGCGAGAGGGCAGATTTGCAGTTGCTTTGAGAATAGCATCCTTATCAGGAGCTTTCTGCTCTTGTTTCCTCTGAAGGATGGGAAACAGGATCAGGTTTCATAACCCATTATCCACAGAACAAAGAACATAGCATAGCTGAGAGCAGTTTCATATTCTTCACCAAGGCATCAAGCAGTGCTCTGCAACTTGCAACTATGAGAAACAGCAGTCTAGCAATACAACGGATTAACAGCGCTAACATTTTGCAATTATAGAGCAGAACTGGACCTGTTGGGTTGCCCCACTTTCAGTCCTTTTTAAAAATCTATTTCTGTTATCTAAACAAGTGGGGAAATCCCAGCACAAAGAGGGAAAGTGATGCACCAAACATGGAGAGAAACTGGAAGCCTCAATTCCCAGGACCGTACGCTACTCCACATGGCCTGCTCAGAGCACACTCTCTTCAAACCCATGGTTTGTTGGGAGATGTACCAACACTAACACTTAACTGCTTCACAGGGGAAGTGCTTTACTGCTTGCAAGTATCATGCAGAGATATATGGTGCCTTGGATTTTCAGTACATGCTTATAGACCAGGAGAAAACGTAGCAGGGTACGAACTATAAATATTTCCCAGTCTTGTATCTTAGGTTCTTACGGTGACGTTCTGCACAGCAAGACCGTAATGGAGACAGAGACATACACCAATACCTACAGGAAGGGATACAGAGACAAACACCAATACCTACAGAAAGCAAGAAAACACAAAGCTTTGCAAGGAGGGGGTGGAGAGACCTAGGAATTCACAGTGTCAAGCACAAGCATTGCTCAAGTGTTTATGCACTAATGTCAACTGCAGCGCCACTCACGTCTAGGTGTCACCCTGGGTATCGCTGACCCTCAGTAACAATTATGTTGTGAGAAGAAAACAAAACAAGAGTAGCAGGGGGCCAACACTTCAGCTCTAGGGACCTGGTTAGAGGGTGATAAGCCACTCATTGCTAAAGACATACGACAGCCGGAAAGCCAATCAATAGATCTCTGTGGAGTTTTCAAGAGAAAAGGCAGTTGCTGAAATATGCTTATACAGTTACCAGACGTTTTTTTTCCCAAAGATAAGTCTATCCCACTTCCACAGAATGCACCTGCATGTCTTATTCTGAGGCGAATGTTCTCCCAATCCAAGTTAAAAATGTAAAATCAGTTTCCCCAAAGTTTGGAAGAAAGACAAAATAATTTCCCTGGAGTTTAGCTGGCTGTATTTGCCAGTTAAAGAGTAAAACAAAACAAATAGAGTAGACCACAACAATCCTTCTGTAGCTCATTAATAAAGTAGTTAATCAAAATGGCCAAACCAAGAAATCATTTCAAACTCACTTTCTCCTCTGCTGACACATCTGCCATCTTGGGGAGTGGAGGTGGTGCACGCTTCTTGATTAAGAGCAAGACATCTGGAAAGAGAATGATACCAAAATACATTAGAAAGTAATGTGAAAACAGTCCTTGTACGATACCTCACAAATTCAAGTTTTCCTAGAGATTAATTCTGTATTAATTCCACTGTAGCATCAGATCTTTTTCTCACTTAAACTGCAGGGCTTTACGCATCCCCCTTAGGCGTTTGCTATTCCATAGCGTGTGCTGAACGCAAAACATGCTCCATCATTAGTTACACTTTGTTACTGGCTTCTCCTCCTCACACAATACCCTTAAAGAAAGGGTAGGAAAAGCTCCAGGTGTTTTGTATGATTACGTTAATAGTAGAGTGATTAGCCCATCATAATAACAACGCATCAGCACCTCCACTGAGGAGGAACCAGTAGAGACGGGCCATGTCATGGCTTTTGGTCCAACCTAGGGCCTTCCTTCAACTACAGGGAGTGAAGTGCCAAGCTTTGAAGCCAATTTCAGTATCAGGACGAAGCTCACCTTTGCATGTAGAGCAATTCAGTGCCTACCATGGGGCTGCATCACTGAGCCAACTGAGGCAAGCCTCAAGGGCAAACAAGTCTTCAGTCCCAGATAACCCACATCACGTGGCATGAGCTTGCTTAAGGCTTTTGGACTAATACTTTCCCCTCTCAAGGCACCCTTTTTCTAGAAATCATATGATGGTTTAGAAGTTTCTAGCACCTGAGTTATTACCCCATACATAAAGATGTCTGTGTCACTGCACCGCTCTGAGCCCAGAGCAGGCCTGCACGGCATCTGCAGTCCTTCAGCCAGACAGAGCAGTTTTTAGCCCAGCACATTAAGCAGGTAAAAAGCAAACAAATCCTGCTTTGTGCAACAAGTTTCCTTGGTCTGGCTCAGCACAGAACAGCCAGGAGCAACAGCTGGCGAGGGCTGTTAACCCTCACTCACCCAGCTGACGAGAACATGAAAGGACCCACGTGCTGCCTTTTGGCTGTCCTGTGCAGCGGCAAGCGGAGCCAGCCAGCAGCAGTCAGCTGTCGGCTGCGATCTCGCCTCCCTGACAGCAGCAGGGCACTTAAAAGGCAGAGCACATTGCAGGGGAAGGAGGAACGGAGAGGCATTCGCATGACAGCTCAGTACTGCTTCGCTGCCGTACGCTGCAATTCAAAGCTCCGGAGGAGCTGGTGCCTTGCCTAGAAATAACCCCCCGCCGAGCAGCAAAAAAGCTGCCCCTCGCCTCTGCCGAAGATGGCAGCTCTCAACTCCTGGTCAGCTCTGGAGGTGATAGGTGACGCTGCCTTGGAAGAGAAAGAGACCAAACTGCTGCTCACGATTCCAGGAACAGCTCTCCAACCCGTGTGAGCTCCGGCAAAACCAGAACACTACTGCTGTAGAGCTTCTGGCTCAGACAATGCTCCATTCTACAGCAGCCCTGCTTCTCACACCTCCTGGAACACGGCCTGTCATCTCCAGCAGGGACCAGGAGCTTAAGCTGTCCTGTAAAAACTGACTCCAGCAATCCCGACAGCTTTTACCTTTAGATCTTTTGTTTCACATTAATCCTCCACACCTTTAAGGTTCAGGAGCACATACACACCTCACGTACGCTACTGTGGTCAGCGACACTACAGTGTGAGGAATTCTGCCCCACACTTGCAGAGGACTGAATAAGATATAAACTGTGGACACTCGGACACGCTTCAGCAAACATCCTTCTGCTTGACCTGGAGACCTCAAGAAAATCCCCAAGAAGTTTTTGGGTTGTTTTGTAACTCGAAAGGAACAGTTAAGGAAAGCAAACTGCTCATTGTACGTTATCGGGGGAAGGTATTTTTCCCCCCCCTTCTTTTGCCTGCCACCTAATTGGCTTCCTATGCTGAAGCAGAGTGTAGATATTAAAAAGAAAATTGGAATTCAAGTAGTTAAACAGTCTTCCATGTCCAGGCTGGTAGGATAAGAAAGACAATCTTACCTCTATCTTGAATGTTTTCCTCCAACACTGTTTTTGTGTCTGTCAGCACCTTCTCGGAAGTAGCGTGTATCAACTTATGATGCGTCACAGTTTTTGGATCCTCCAAGCTCCCAGGTACACACTGCAGAAGATAAATACTGAAGATCAGAGACAGAAATAAGCCTTCTACATGAATCACGGCGCTGCGCACTTAGGATTCTGCGCATACAAACGGTGCCATCGGTTATGAGCTTCTTAACGCCTTAAGAAATGGCACGCTCTGCTAGAGGCCAGCGCACAGGACACGTGTTATTAAAGAAACCGAGGCTTGAATCGTGCTGTGACGATGCTCTGTGGTAGGTTCCTGCCTGCATATCCAAGCTGCTGGCTGGGATGAATAATCAACAAAAGGAAGGATTCCAGCCTGCCTTCCTCGATGCTGTTAATAGCTGCCGTTAAGTTCAACAGATTGTGATACTCTAAAAAACTTCCCTACAACAGTCAAAGACTTCATGTTACATCCACGTCACCCCAAACAAACCCTTCAAGGGCACCGAGCCCGTCTATACAGGTGGATTTATACTTCTGCAGCACAGTACATCTGCATCACGCTTTATTTTGAGTGCCTGGTCCTATGCTCAGGCCCGTGCAGACTCGGAACAAACATGGATACCCCAGGACCCACAGCTCCGTCAGTTCTTCACCAGATCACTATGGTCGCGCCAAGTCCGGGGGTAGCAACGAGCACGACACCGGAGTGGAAATCTCCCGTGAGCACCCTGTGCTTCTGCAGAAGGGGAAGCTGCAATAATGCAGCAGGTTTCTCATTTGTAACTAGCGTCGAAAGAGAAGAGAGCTTCTCTGCTTCATCTTGTAATTACTGTTTACAGGCACTGTCAGAGCACGCAAGCCACTGCCAGCAGTGAATTCGGTACACTTGACCTCAAGCTGGGAAGGAGGCAGCGTCTGCGCCCTGTTTCGAGGTGCAGAACGAAATCAACAGGCTGGGCTCCTGGAGCCCTAACCTTGGCTCTTGCTGGAAGTGCTGAACCGAAGTTACATTCCCAACTTTTCTCCCAGCCAGAAATTACCAACATACGCTAATTTTTTTCCACGTATGAACGTTTTGTTCTATATTTTGTTAC